>NW_026991712.1:171442408-172692408 GCF_029215605.1 Mirounga angustirostris
GGAGACGCGTTACCCTTGAGTTTAGATCAGTTTGCCTAATCCTTTTATCATCGAGCGAAGGGAGGGAACTGGACAAGTGGAGAAGGGAGAGGCCAGCAGTGGAGAGAGGGAGAGGGTGGGGAAGAGACTACTAATACTGGCGTATCTGGCAAAGCCCAGCGGAAATGCAGAAGCCTGACTGTGGGAGAAGCCGAGAGGAAATTGGGCAGTGAGCCAGGCGGTAGGTGACCCAACAGCCAGCCGCGAGGCCAAAATCAAAGTGGCACATTACATTTTCAGAATAAGCATTTGGCCATCACAAGCTGGGCTCAGGAGGCCTGGGGGTTGGTGATTTAAACTCTCTGGGCCTTTGTTTTTTTGCCCGTGAAGTATGTTAGCTGGGCCCTATCAACTTGAGAATTCAGAGGAGACATGACTTGCCCCAAAAGTCACATAACTAAAAAGGGACAAAGCTGAGACTTGCCTGCTCCAGGAAGCCCCCGCAGGCTCAGGCTTTGGAGTAGCAGTGCTGGCTCTGGCCACTGACCCTCTCTGGCCCCCAGGAACCCTCTTCTTGTGGATATTCTGGCCGAGTTTCAACTCCGCTCTGCTGGATATTCCAAAGGAAAGGAGGAATGCCGTGTTCAACACCTACTATGCTGTCGCGTCCAGCGCAGTGACAGCCATCTCAATGTCGGCCTTGGCTCGCCCCCAAGGGAAGATCAACATGGTGAGGAGGGGGTTGCCCCTTGGGCAGCACTCAGGTCTTCTAGGCTGGACACATATTCATGCCCCCTGTTCCAGAACCAGCCCCACAGGGTGGGAAAAAGTATTCCGGGTGACAGAGACTTGTCTGCAGTGTCCTGGAGCAAGGGGAAGGGCACTGGCTTATCAAAATGGAGGTGGAATTTGGAGACTATGAAATGATCAAAGGCTCTCTGAGGGGAATGATTAAGTCTATCAGTGTTGACACCAAACAGACGGGTGGGTGTGAACCCTGTTTCTGCTAGTTACTAAAGCCAGCCACCATGAGCAAGAGTCAGCAGAGAAGAGCTAGAATAGAATCAGCCGGGCTCTCCCCTTCCCCTAAGAAATTTCAAGAATGGGATGAATGGAATTGGAGGTAAAGAAGGATGTTATTACCCTAGCCGTGTGACCCTGATCAAGCCACTTACACCTCTGGAGCCACAACTGGCTCATATGTAAGGTGGAAATGAAGAGGCGATGCACATAAAGTGCTCTATGGGGGAAATAGTGCTGGGCAAACAGTAGCCATGTTACCAATGTAGCCAGGAGACTGTGTGTGAGTTTTGGGGGTGGAGAGAGAGACGGGTGAAAGGGTAGAGCTAAAGATGAAACAAGTTTCCATGACGATCAGGTATGAGGCCAGCCAGCCAGAGGTGGTGGGAAAAAGTCTAGAGAGACAGCAGGGCCTAGAGTGGACAGAATGTGGCCATGCAGGACAGGTTAAGCACTAAGGGGAGTGAGTGTCTTTCTGGGGGAGCTCCATGGTGACAGGGAGTCTAGGATCAGACAAGGTAGGGACATCTAGGGAGGCAGGTGTGGCCAGAAGGTCAGGGAAGCCCAGAAGCTGGTCCCAGGCCCCAGAGCTCCAAGACCTGGTTAGAGTTGGGAGGGCAGAGGGAAGTAGCATGAAAGCGAAGCAAGGCCCCAGGTCTAGGGGATCAAAGGACATAGCGGAGATGTGACCCAGGAACGAGAGATAGCTGGTTAAAGCTGGATCCAGTAGTACAGGGTGGTGTAAACACCAAATAGCCAATAATAATGATAAAAATAGTAAAAACAATAATAATGGCTTATATTTCTTGAGCCCTTGGCTCAGAGTCTTCCATGTGGTAACTCGTTCAGTCTTAACAATAACCGTATTAAGTAGGTACAATCAAAACCCCGTTCTTCTGGTGCAAAAGTTGAAGCATGAATGGCTCAGTGCCCAAGGACACATCGCTCATAGGTGTGAGGGTGGCTAGGATACACTTTCAAGTTCATTGCCTCCCAGTCAGGGTGACTGCTCACTGAGCCTGAGAAGTGGAGTAAGATAAAACCATTGATGAAGGTCCTGTAGTCTCAGCAGAGAGGAGGGGATGGTTTCAGGGCCAGTGAAGCAGGGAAGACATGACAGTGTTGCTTGCTACCAGCTTACCAAGTAACTCTGGGCAAGATGCTGTCCTCTTTGTACCTCACTTCATTCGTCCACAAGCACTTTCTTTGCAGACTCATATCCACAATGCGGTACTGGCTGGAGGTGTGGCTGTGGGCCCTTCGTGTCATCTGATCACTTCTCCTTGGCTCGCCATGCTGCTGGGCTTTATGGCTGGACTGATCTCCATCGGGGGAGCCCTGTGCCTGCCGGTAAGGAGCTGGGCTGCTACCACCTGATTTGGCTTAGACCAGCAGGGCCCTGGGAGCATGGTGGGCCGTCGTGTGGTGTCATGGGCTGCACGAGGCAGACGTTGGCACCTTCTCAGGCAGGCTTCAGAGCTTGGGTGAGCGACCCACCCAGGTTGTACTGTGTATTTGTTAGGATCTGGGGGAGCAAGTAACAGAACCCATTCATGTTTGCTCAGGCACAGGGGGGAGTATTGTAAGGCTACTGGGGTGTCACAGAACCCAAGGACAGGGATGCTGCTGGGAACCCAGGATTGGCTGACACCAGGGACAGGAATGTTGTGAGGAACCCAAGAAGTATCCGCTCTTCTTCTTTCTTTGCTTTTCATGAGTATCTGCTTTATTCTCACTCTGTAGACTTCCTTCCCCTTCTCCTTCTCCTGCTCCACATGGTGGAATGTAGTCTTGCTCTTCAGGAAAGCAGCTGGGTGGAATTTCTCGGCCCCATTCCCAAGTGTTCTGGAGAAGGGACTCATGGGCTTAGTTTGGACAGTGTGCTTATCTTTGGCTGGGAATGTGGGGGACCCGAGCATAATATACGTACACAGCTGCTGCCCGTGAGCCATGTGAATGGGGTGGGGGGGCAGCAGCCGGAAGAGGGATGCTGGGCTAACCCAGGCCATGTCTACTTCTGATTGTTTAGTTCTTCTAAGTGGATGGGCTTTTCTTCCTTCAACATCCAGCAGGTGCTGATAATACCAGCATACCCCATGATAGCCAATTTGTTATAATACACTTCTAAGAGAAATAATTTCAGAGCAGCAACTCTTTGTGGGTTTGAAGCCTTGGTAGAGGAGAAAGGAGTAGACTTTTGGGTGGCTCAAGAAGCTGAATTTGGATGAAAAATGGATATTCAGGGAGGCAGTTTCACTCCAGAATAGGGGAAGATGTACCAACAGTCTCGTCTGACCAGCGATGGGATAGCCTGCTTTTCATCTTTGGAATTGCAATGAATGTCTTTTATCTCCTGTGCTTTGAGGCCCTATGATGAAAGGCCGAAGTGCGCAGGGAAACCTGCGTAAATTCTCATCAGGCTGGGCGTCCACTCTCTGTGCTTGTTTCCTTGACTCCATCAGTGGGGGAACGATTCAGAGATGATTCACTCATTCATCCGTCCCTTCATTCATTCAGCACATATGTTTTAACATGTGTCCTGCTCCCTGAGCTATAGTGTAGTGAGGGCAATGGACAAATGAACATAGCACAGCACATCTAAACCAGCCTCAGTTGGATCAGAAAATGCTTCCTGGAGCAGAGGGTGTCTCAGCCGAGTGTTGACAGATGACTAATATTAGCCAGGCAAAGTAAAGGGAAATGTATTCCAGACAGAAGGAACAGTGTGTTCAAAGGCTCAGTGGTGAGAAGAGCAGATGGCCCAGCCAGGAAATAGACGCTGAAGCCCTGGGTTCACCTGGGAGTGTGGTGGGACCACAGTCTTGAGAGATGGGAGATACTCAGGTGTGGCTCCTGGGCAGCTTGAGGAGTCTGGGTTTTTATTCTGAAGACAGTGGGGGATCCCAAGGGGGAAACTCACCTGTCCTATTTGCATTTGTATCCACATTTGTTGGCTCATGGTCCCCTGGGAGGCTAAGTGGTGGAGGGGAAGGGGTGCTGAAGGAGAGTCCGGAGGGGGGGCGGGCGGTCAGATTCTTTTCTTCTCATTAGTCATGTTGTCTTTGGGATAGCAATTACATTTGGGCTAGACCAGCGGGTCTCAATCACCCTCTGGGGACTTTTTGACTCTACCTGGAGACATTTTTTTGGTTAACACACGGTGCGAGGGTTGCTCATGGCATCTCAAGGGTGGAGCCCAGGGATGCTGCTAACATCCTAGGGCCTTTGCACAATACAGAAGTATCAGCCCAATGTGTGAGTAGGGCCTGGGCTAGGCCCTTGCTTCTGGAAGGGTGGTCAGGGGGCCAGTAGCATTGACATTACCTGGAACTTTGTGAGAAGTGCAGAATCCCAGGCCCTAGGCCCACTAATCTGACTCTGCAGCTTCGCAAGCCCCCCACGTGATGCAAGTACGCATTCAGGTCTGAGGAGCCCTTGTGGAGGTGAGCCCCAAAGCCTACCCCCTGTGGGTGGCCCTGGATGCCAAGGATCTGTGGAAAGCCTGGATAGGGGATATCAGTCTTTCATGTACATCTGCTTATCTGACGTTCGTTCCAGGAATACTTTAACCGTGTGCTGGGGATCCACGACACCTGCGGCGTGCACTACTCCTTTGGCTTGCCAGGTCTGCTCGGGGGAATCGCCTACATTCTGCTGATAATCTATGAGGTCACCTGGACCAAGCAGTCCATGTAAGTGACTTGGCTTATCCCCTTCGCACCCCGTCCAACTCAGGAAGAAACATGCCCAAAGCCCTCAGCTGAGGTGTATGCATTCAGAGCCAGGCACTCCGCAGACCTTAACAAATATTTGCTGGCAGATTTATTAATACATTCTGCCTAACCTCTACCTCTCCAGGCCATGTCTTCTTTCCAAAAAGGACAGCTTAGATGCTGGGCAAAGGCAGACAGTTGTGAGTCCTGCCCCCAAAATGTAGACAGAGCAGGTCAATTGGGCCCAAGCCCGCTGAGTCCATTGTTTAACCCCTGGTGGTTTAGGTCATGGTGAAGAGTGTGTCATGGAGTCAGACTCATCTTGACCTCTTACTAGCTGGGTGTGCTACCTAGTCTCTCTCAGCCTCATTGCCTGGTGTAAACGCAGATAATGACAGAGCCTCTCCTCATAGGGTGCTTGGAGGCCAGGTGCTTGCGGCCAGACACCTTGTGGTTAAAAGGATTTAATACTTTAATGTAGGAATATGCTAAGCACAGCCCATCCCTGAGGCCCCAGAGAGAGAAGGAGCTTGGCCAAGGTCTTGCTGTGAGGCAGGAACGTGGGCCTTGGGACTAGGGTCAGAGCCTATGTTCTCCGGACAATGGACGCCAGTGGCCGATTTGACATACCCGAGACCTGGCCATCACCTCCCAGAGGTTGTGTGAGTATCTTCTGGGCGTGGCTCACATAAAATGAAAGAGTGACTTGGGCATGATACAGGGATAGATTTTTCCAGATGAACTGATACAGTGATAACAATAATAATAGTCCTGGTGACAACCACCACTGCTTATGGACTGCTCTCTAGGTGCCAATAGGCCTCTGCTAAAAGCATCACATGCGTCATCTCATTTAATCCTCGCACCCCGACCCGAGATGTATTATTATCATACACTAAGATACGACACATATGGGGAGTTATCTGCCCTAAGTCACTCGGCTGGAGTGCAGCTGTACAGCTGATGAGCGCCTGAAGTGAAGGTGATGAGGAGCTCATCGCATCTGGAGGCAGCTCAGAGAAACCACGGAGGGCTGGGTCCCTTCTAGCTCGAACAACAGAGATGGCCACAGCCCCACATTATAGGAATCACATACAGCATGTGAGACAGCCCTCCTTAAACTGCTTGGGGTAAGGGGGAATCCCACCTCCGGGTGGGGAGGAGATGGTCTGCGTGAAGCAAGACACCATAGGGATGGGCTCCAATGATGTGTCTGCCACTGTTTTAACAGTTGTGCAACTCAGCCTCTCTCTGAGCCCCTGAGTCCCTCTCTGTAAAGCTCAGGTGACTGTAGGGGCCAGGCAGGTAAGGTTACAAAAAGAGAGCAGCGAGAGGAGGCTGGGAAATCGTGGGCAATTGCTCTGAATTCAGCACCAGGCAACCATGACGGTGCCGGGACCCAGGCTCAGTGTCCCCAGGTCTAATGACTTTTTTTTTTTTTAAGATTTTATTTATTATTTATTTGAGAGAGAGAGAATGAGATAGAGAGAGCATGAGAGGGAGGAGGGTCAGAGGGAGAAGCAGACTCCCTGCCGAGCAGGGAGCCCGATGCGGGACTCGATCCCGGGACTCCAGGATCATGACCTGAGCCGAAGGCAGTCGCTTAACCAACTGAGCCACCCAGGCGCCCCAGGTCTCATGACTTTTTAAGAGAAACCAGAAATCCAGAGTTACGCACCTGCGCTCCCAAGCATTGGCAAAAGATTCAGAGTCATTAGAAACATTGTGTGGGCCAAATTCTGTTCCTGGGTGGCCAGCCTGTGATTTCTGAACCACCTACCCTTCTAGCTCCTTAATTCTGTGCTTCTGTAGCTCTCCTAGCGCAGTGGTTCTCAACAGCACTAGCATCACCGGGAACTTGCTAGAAATGCAAATCCTACCCTAACCCAGACCTGCACTGTTAGAAATCTAGTGATGGGGCCCCAGCAATCTGTGGGTCAACCAGCCCTCTAGGGGATTCTCCTGCAAGCTAGTTTGAGACTACGAGCCTAGAGCAAACAACAACAAACAAACAACAACAAAACAAACAACAAAAAACAAAGGTCAGCCAACCAATGGTGTGCTACTAAAGGACTAACAACCTGCTCTCCAGGAAAACAAAGCCCTGATTGCAGAGGGGCAGATACTCTCATCTGTAACCATGGAGGGGCTATCACTGAACTGGGGGTTGGGAACGGTTGAGAACAGGGGTCGGTCAACCCGCCCCTGGGAGCGGGCTCTTGCACACCTCTGCGAGTCAGGTCTCACCAGGATGGGACAGTAGAGTACCAAGGAGTTGTCCTCTCTCCTCTGCAGGAACCCGGCAAAGGGAAGGACATAGCGACAGCAATGACCTCTCTTAGGGAGGCCTCTGGTCAGCTGGAAGTCAAGGGCACAGGCTTCAGGGAGGGTTCCATTTACCAGCCGTGTGATCTTAGGCACAGTATACTCAAACTCTCTTCAAGTCTCAGCTTTGATCTGCATGATGGGATAATAAGATCTGCGTCCCAGGGCTGCTGTGAAGATTCAGCATGGAGGGAACACCCTCTTGTCTTCATGATGATTCTTGCTACTGCTGCTTCTACAGGAGAAACACCTCTGTGTATAGAAAGAGGGACAAAGGACTAGCTGGGAGTCAGAACACTTAACGTGACACGTGGAGCAACTGTTTATTAGCTTCGTGTCATTGGGCAACACGGTTGGCTTTTCATTCATTCCACAGTGTTTGCCGAGCTCCTATTCATGGGAGCAAATGTGAACGGGTCACGTGCTTGCCGCTGGGATGGGGCAGGGTTTCACAAACTGTGGGATTTAAGTGGTGTAGAGACACACTTAAATAACATTGAATCATGCAGGGCAGATGCTGTTTTTCAATTATTCAGTCCTTGGATTGCATCAGGGAGAAAACCTGCACTCATGTGCTAAGTGCCTCTGTGCTTCTGAGGCAAGCTGACGTCAGGTTGGAAGGCCAGCGAGGCAGCCTCTGGCTGAGACACGTGCTCAGGCTGCATCTGGGGGAGATTTTAGCAACACTTTGTTTGCACTGTATCTTTTTACAGTGACCTCCCATTTCTCTACCATTTACACTGGTGACTCAAAGTTTCCTTTTAAATACATTTATTTAAATGTAAAAAAAAAAAGTCCATTTAAAGAAAAATATTTAAAAAAATAGTATCCTTGGAATGTCAATATGGCTAAATTTGTGAAGGTAACTCACAGATGCCGAAATTTGGGAAAGATCTGTCTGGCCTTCGTGGGTAGATGGGGTTTGAATCCCAAGAGCCACCCATGCCAAGCCATGTGACATTGGAGACTCTGGTTCACTTTCCTAACCTGGATCTTCCCATTTGTGGAACAGGGATGCTGACAGCTCACTCAGAGGGCTGCTCCAGCATCATATGAAACCAGATGGTAAACATGGGGAGCAGAGGGTGTGGTGCAGGGGAGCCCACCCTGCGTGGGGACTGTCATTATGGCTAGCTCTGTGTCATCCATTGCTGCTTTCAGATGGCATCAGGAGAGAGTGAACTGGGGGGTTAGCAGATTTAGATTTAGCTTCTATGCTACCACTTAATCTTATTTTTAAAAACAAAACGTTTTTGGGCGCCTGGGTGGCTCAGTTGGTTAAGCAACTGCCTTCAGCTCAGGTCATGATCCTGGAGTCCCAGGATCAAGTCCCGCATCGGGCTCCCTGTTCAGCAGGGAGTCTGCTTCTCCCTTCTGACCCTACCCCCCTCATGCTCTCTCTCTCTCTCTCTCTCTCTCAAATAAATAATAAATAAAATCCTAAAATATAAAAAAATAAAAAATAAAAACAAAACGTTTTTGTAGTATAATCTACATCCAGAGAAGGGCAAATATCCTCAGAGCACCACTTGATGAATTTTCTGACACGCCCATGTAATCAGCACCCAGAACTCCTTCTTGTCCCATCCCAGGGCAACCGTGACCCTGACTTCTAACACCATCAGTCAGTTTTGCCTGCCTTTGTCCTTCATGTACGTGGAATCCTACAGGAAGTCTGTGCTCTTGTGTGCCTGGCTTTGACTTTACATTGTAGTTGTGAGACTCTCCCACATTGTTGAGTATCTCTGTAGATTGTTCATTTTCATTGGGGTAGAGTATAGAATTGTGCTGGGGTTTACTTCATAAAGGTGACTTGAGTGATGACATGGAGAGGTCAATGTCATTGAAGGAAAAGTTTAATGTTACAGTTGTCCTAGAAATGAGAGGCTCAATACACCATGTAGGGCCCCACAAAACCTTATTACACCCAGGGACCAGGCAGCAGAGAGAGAGGGGAACTGAGACTATATGCCTTCAGGTTGATGGCAGTGGGGTAGTGGGGGGGAGGGGCGGGAGTCCCCTCTTGGGCAGGAACTGAAAGCATGTGTTAGAGTTTGTGGTCAGGGGGTTTATAATATGAATTTTGCACTCCCATGAAAGCTGACTTGCTGGAGAGAGAGCGGTAAACAATTTCGGCCATTAGTTGGGCCCTGTGATAAATGAGTGCCATGTAGACAAATACAGAATCTAAGAAACAGTTAAAATAAGTGTTCCATTCTGTGAATACAAAACAATTTCTCCATCACTGATGAACATTTGGGTTCTTTCTGGTTTGGAGCTGTTATGAACATTCTAGTATGGCTGCTATGAACATTCTAGCACTTTTTTTTTAGTACATACAAATGCTCTTCTGTTGAGTAAATGCCTAGAAGCAGAGCTGTTGGATCATGGCATTCATATGATCCATTTGAGAGGACATTACCAGTTTTCCACTGTGCCAGTCTAATCACCCATGGCACCCAAGAGTTCCCTTTACCCCATATATTCTCCAACACCCCATATTTTCCTTCTCTTTAAGTTTATCCACTTAAGCATCAAACATCAATTTAATTTTAATTTCCCTGATGACCAATTAAGTGCAGCACTTTTCATTGGCTCTCTGGACATTTGAACATCTTCTCTTTTGAAATATCTGTCCAAGTTCTTTTGCCCATCTTTCTGTTGTATTGTTCTGCCTTTTTCTTATAGATTTGTAGGAATTCTGGATATAGAGTCTTTGTTATATAAATGTATCATAAATATCTTCTCCCATTTTGTGGGTTATCTTTCACCTTAATGGTATCTTTTGACGGACAGAAGTTCTTAATTTTAACACAGTTCAATTCATCACTGTTCCCTTCACGTTTGTGAGTCCTATTTAAGAAATCTTTGCCTAGGGGTGCCTGGGTGGCTCAGTCGGTTAAAGCGTCTGCCTTCAGCTCAGGTCATGATCTCAGGGTCCTGGGATTGAGCCCCCCACCACCCCGATCATGCTCGCTCTGTCTCTTGCTTTCTCTCTCTCTTAAATAAATAAATAAATAAAATCTTTAAAAAAAGAAAAAAAAAACGAAATCTTTGCCTACTGCAAGGTCATGTAGATGTCCTCCCAGGCTACTTCATAGTTTAGAGTGAGGTCCTGGGGTCGCCTAGAAAGAGAGAGGACAGGGAAGTATGTTCAACAGGGGTGGGCCGGGGAGATGAGCCTGACAGCCAAGCTCTACTCCACCTTGCCCTGATGGAAACAGAACTTTCATCATTAATTGCCTCATGAGGGAACTTGGGGCTCAGAGAGGTTAAGTGACTTGCCCAGGATCATGCAGCTAGTTACAGTCCTTGGACTTGAACCTGGGTTTTCTGCCTCCTGGTCAAATTCATCATCCATGGTTTCCGAGAATTGAAGGCAGCCAAAGAGGATCTTGGAATCCCCCCTTTCCCTCCTCCATGTCTGTGTGGCTTTGCAGGAACACGGCAGGGGAATGGGTTACCTGGGGAGAGGAATTATTCTTCTGATAGCCCTTCCTGACAGCATCACAGGAGTTGCAAACAGTCCTTCTTGACCCCAATGACCTCTGCACTCTGATGGTTGAATGTGACTATACCCCGCTTTGTCATTTCTAGGATCAGCTACCAGTTGTTCATTGGCACTGGGACACTCAGCTTGGCCCTGGCTTCAGGTCTGATAGCTGGTGTTTTGACAGGTAAGTGTGAGATGACCCTCCTTCCCCCATGGCCCAGGGCACAGGTCCTGAGGCCAGAGGGCATCTGGCCCACGGCCACATGTATCTGTGCCCATCCCCTTCTCTGTGAACCCCCACAGCTCAAGCTAAATGATGCAAAGGGGCTCAGACCTTGATTAACAACAAAAACAGAATCACATGATTTCAGAATTAGAAGGGCCCTCAGAGGTCACCTGTCAGAGGTGTGGACTCTGAGGGCCAGACAAAGTAAGAGACTTTCTGGAGGTTACAAGTAGCAGCAAGTGGCGACATTACAGTCTCCTGAGCTCAGGGCTGGTGATTTCACCCAATTTTGTACAGCAAGCCAAGGAAACCCATATGCCAAAAAGTTTACCTTCACTCCCTGAGAATACCCATACTATTATTTTGTTCAGCAAGTATTTATTCAATATCTACTATGAGCCAGGGCACTATTCCTTTTTTTTTTTTTTTAAGATTTTATTTATTTATTTGAGAGAGCGAGAATGAGAGAGAGTACATACGAGGGGGGAGGGTCAGAGGGAGAAGCAGGCTCCCCGCTGAGCAGGGAGCCCGATGGGGGACTCGATCCCGGGACTCCAGGATCATGACCTGAGCCGAAAGCAGTCACTTAACCAACTGAGCCACCCAGGCGCCCCAGGGCACTATTCTTAGGCACTAGGGACACAAGAGTGAACAAAACACGTTCCCTGATCTCATGGAGCTGATATTCTAGTGAGGGGGGAGGGGATAATAAATAAACAGATAAGTGGAGTATTTACTATGTCAGAGATGGTAAGTGCTATGAAGAGAAATAACTCGGTAGAGGAATACAGAGTCGGGGTGAGGATGGGGTGCTCTTTTAGAATGGTGGGAAGGGAAGGCCTATCTAATAAGTTGACCTTTAAGCAGAAACCTGAAAGGAAAGAGGGAAGGAGACATGCCATGCGTTTATTTGGCAGAAGAGCATTCCACGAAAAGAGATAGCAAGTGCAAAGGCCCCGAGGCGGGACCAAAGCATGCTCAGTGTGGCTGACATGGACAGAGTGAAAGGGAGAGTGGCAGGGGTTGAGAACAGAGTGGTAACAAGGAGCCAGATCATTCTGAGAGATGGGAAGCCATTGGAAATCTTTAAACAGAGGACTGAAGTATGCTTTTGCTCCTGCAATATGACAGAACAGCAAGACCCTTAGGGAGTTGCTAATCTGCCAGTCTTATTTATATGCTAGGTGAAAGTATGGATTTCTGTCCAGAACTGCTCACCTTTATTCTACAAGCAAACAGCTTTATTGGTTAGACATTCATATACTGTGTCCCTAAGCAGGGAATGAATGCCAAATAAGAGACCAAATAGCATAAGCAGACATAAAGGAGTTGTATGGTGTTGGGCACATCAGTTTACTCTCTCTGGGCCTTGGGTACCTTCTCTGTAAAATGAAAGGACAGTGGTAACTAATCATTTGGCTTCTTTTCTGCTCCAAAACGTAGAAAGATACTTTTTGGAATTGCCTAGGTGATTTTAGAGAGTGAGACTGACTAGAATTACTCTAATATACTCACTGGCCTCAGCTTTCAGCAGAGTTGAGGTGATTGATTAAGCACCAGATAAGACAAATACCTCCCTCCGTAAGTTTACATTCTATTCATGGTGGCAGTCTAATCCTGAGTAGGGTTACCAGATTTAGCAAGTGAAAACCCAAGGTGCCCATTTTTTAAGTTCAGCATTAACTGAGCATCCTGTATTTTATCTGGCAACCCTCCCCCCGGACTGTGACACCATTCACCATTGTCACTAGTATTCACAAAGTGACACTGATTTGCACCATCTTGTAAAGCCCCTGGGAGGGCTTTTTTAATGCTTGCCTGGAGTCAAGAAAGAGAATAGAATATTGTTCCTTTAAGAGTTAAGACCAGCGAGTATTCCTCTTTACATGTGGCTTTGAACATAAGAACACTGGTAAATAAAAAGAACATGAACAATGGAAGGGGGAAAGAGGCCACCAAGCAACCAAGATAGCACCAAATTGACCCCCTAAAGCTGAGCATTTTGCTTGCCAAGAGCCCCGCCCCTGATTTGGGCCTGTCTACACTTATGTAAGAAACAATCCCATCAAGCATGGTTATTGAGTTTCCCAGTTCCGGCAGATCAGAAATGGAGGTTAGAAATGGGACAGGTTTCTAGAGGTAAGGCACACTGGTAGAAGTGAGAGGTGAAAAAAGACAGCCTAACGGAAGAAAAGAAATTCTTAAAGCTAGACACTAGAACATGAAACTTGGGCTGCTAAGAGAATCCAACAACCCTCAACAGCTACATACTTCCTCTGCATTAGATAGCACATTTCATAAATGGATGTTCCTAGCAATGGTTCCGATTAAAAAAAAAAAAAATCTGGGGGCACCTGGGTGGCTCAGTCGTTAAGCGTCTGCCTTCGGCTCAGGTCATGATCCCGGGGTCCTGGGATCGAGCCCCGCATCGGGCTCCCCGCTCAGCAGGAGGCCTGCTTCTCCCTCTCCCACTCCCCCTGTTTGTGTTCCCTCTCTCGCTGTGTCTCTCTCTGTCAAATAAATAAAATCTTAAAAAAAAAAAAATCTAAATGTGTTTAGTGTTGTCTCATAAGACAAGAAAATATAATATATTTTGGGTGGATTTTTGTCAGTGGTGAGTAAGCCTCAGCTATGTGGAAAGTTCATGTAGGTGTTAGAGATCATTTCTGAATAATTCCAGCTAAATGAGGTGTGCTGGTTACACCCTACATGTCAATATCAGTTAAAGGTGTGCATTACAAAAGGAAAATGTGAATAAGTACACGCCTACTCTTGTTAATTTTACTACTTAATACATTGGGACCGATCACAGATATACACAGATAAAAAAAATACACAGATAAATCTATCAGTGGCATATCCGTGGTTCGTATGAAAGGTGAGCAATCCCTTCACGTATCCTGAGAAATTCGGTTCGCTTTGCATAGCTGGAGGAATACACAGGGCCAAGCTCTCTGGGCAGAAGCTGGATGGGTGAAAAGAAGAATAGCGCAAAAGCAAGTTAGTATAAACTACTTTCCTAACTACACAAGTGGAGTCCTGAGCTGAGGGTCACAGAGTTTATTGAAGCCAGTGAGTCACGCCGGACTGACAGGAGCACCTAATTGGAGTTGCTGTCCATGGTAGCTCTCGTGTTCCAAATAGATCAGCTTTTAAGTAGGAGCACCGTCTGACAGGGCTCTTCTATTCCACCTTGGGAAGCATGTCAGATAGGTGGCTACTGTACACCTCTCAGTATCATCTAAATCCTTTGGAGATAATTGCTCTTGCCAGTTTCTTTTAAAAGATGTCTATAGAGTTAATAAAGCTGGTCCAGGAAGGCCAGCACTTCAATTTGTCTGTCTCCTGGCTGTAGAAGAAAAAGGGACTTTGTTGAGATAACCATAGCTGGCCTATGATATTTTGATTAATTTAGAGATAACAAATGCTGTGCTCTAAAGGTTTAACACATAATTATGAATTTTAACAGGTTTGGTCTTAAACCTCACAATATGCAAGGGACCTCATGCAGCTAAATATTTTGATGACCAAGCTTTCTGGGAGGTAAGATTTTTAACCTAAGGTCATAGATCTTGAGTGAATGAACTTAGAACGATATCTGTTATATCTGTATGTATGTTGACTTGGTGTTTGTGAGAAGAGACTAAAAACAAAATTGTGTGTGTGTGCGCTGGTAAAAGCTGGGGAGGGAAGTGGTAAAGGTTACCATTCCCCTGACGCCTCAAAGTCACTGAGGGTCAGAGATGTGAGAACGGCTGCTGGCCACACTTCCCTTATCTGGGGTCATCAACGTGGGCAAAGGGTTTGACGTAAAGGTGATTGAATCCTGCGGTGCACGAGCCAGCAGGTCCAGTCTCATTTGATAGACACACTGAGTGGAGCTGTGACCATCTGGGTTCTCACAGTGAGTGTGCAGCAGAGCTGGATCTAGAACACAACTCTTGATAAGCGGTAGCTAGCGGACACAGGACCACGTGTACTGTTGGAGTCTGGGATCATTTAGCTAAAGGACAGAGAACTCGAACAATGCGGCTACTGCTGAGGGTCTCTGTGTTCCGTGTAGTGTTTGTTGTCATGACTAGTCTAGAAAGAGGCTCAGGGCTCATTCCCTGTTACCCCACTGCACTCCTCCCTTTGGCCAGCACTCATAGTCCACCATGCAGTCTGATGTGCCACCTTAGGTAAATCCCATGTGATGCTGAGGTTGGCTGGGCAAACATTGCAAAATTATAAATGGGAAGTGGAGGCTGACGGAGGCCAGGCTAATGCCCAGCATCATACCTTTGTGAGCAGCAGAGGTAAGACCAGGAACTGTACCTCCCGAGTCCCAAGCCAATCCTTTCTCCACCTGGCATGCCTAGATACTGATCACTAAAGGGACAGAGAACCAGCCTCATTATGGGCCTTGGCATTAGTGTTTGTAGAGAGAACCTGCCTCTTCTTCTCCTTTGCCTCCTTCTTTATCTCTTCTCTTAACTCCGCTGCTTCTTCTTCCTTTTCCTTGTCAAAGAGCTTTACGGAGGTATATTTAAATTGTATATTTCAAATATACAATTTGATGCATTTCAACATATTTATATGCCTATGAAACCATCACTACAGTCAAGATAATGAACATATCCATTGCCACCATGTTTCCTTGTGCCTCTTTGAAACTATTCCCTCCCTAGGCCACCGCGTTCCATCCCCAGGCAACCACTGAACTGCCTTCTGTCCAATAGATCGGTTTACATTTTCTGTAATTTTATATAAATGAATCATACAGTACATTCTTTTTCTGGCTTCTTTTACTCAGCATAATTATTCTGAGAGTCATCCATGCTGTTGCTTATAAACGGTCTCATCTAGTACCAGCTTCTCCCTACAGCCAGTCTCTCTCAGTCCCTGCCGAGTGTTCTTGCCCCTTTGGTGGTAGCAGGGTAATCTAGTGAAAGGACTCAGGAAGCTGGTTTAATTCATCCATTCATTCCACAAGTATTTATTGAGCAAGCCCTATATGCCAAGCATTCTGCTATTAATGAGGGATGCCACAAATGGGACCAATATCCAGCTCAGTTATTTGAGTTGCAATAAATACTTGCTGAATGAATGAAGGAAATTTGAGGAACACCCCCATCCCCAACACTGGGCACTGCAGCAGCAGGTGAAGTGAAACCACGGGTACAGACCTGGAATGAGAAGACCTGAATTCCAGTTGCCATTCTGCAAGGTCTCATGGAGGCAAGTTCCTTGACCTCTCTTACTGGTAAAATAAGAATGGTAATCTTTGTTCTACCTCACTGGGTTGTTTTGAAGACCAAACGAGGTAATAATGGCTGTAACTACATTCTATAAACTGTAAAATGCAAAGCACCACGTGAACAGGAAAGCTTATTACTGGGGGTTTAGCCAACCATGAAGGAATGCGTAAGCTTAATAGTTATCATTTATCGTAAGCCGATGGTTTCCGATTTTGTGCTAGATGCTTTTCAGCATTATCTGATTTTATCCTTACAACAAGCCTGCTCAAGAGTAAGCATCCCTGTCTTAAAGATGAAGAATGGGGCGCCTGGATGGCACAGTCAGTGAAGCATCCGACTCTTGGTTTCAGCTCAGGGCATGATCTTGGGGTTGTGAGATCGAGCCACATGTTCGGCTCCGGGTTCAGCACAGAGTCTGCGTAAGACTCTCTCTCTCTCTCCCTCTGCCCCTCCCCACCACACTCTTTCTCTTTCTAAAATAAATGAGGAGGAAGAAGAGGAAGAGGAAGAAGAAGGAGAAGGAGAAGAAGAAGAGGAGTAACTTGTCCAAAATGATAAAGCTAGTAAATGGAAAAGGAGGAATTTGAACTGGTATCTCTTTGGCTTGAAAGACACAGCTGCTCCTGGAGGATAGTTACTACTCCCCCCACTATTCTGATTTATCCTTTTACAGCTGAGCAGAACATTTATTCAGCAGTAGAACACTGCTTTCATTTGAAAAGCCAAATATCCATTAAAGTGGCAAGAGTTCAAACTTCCAAAGCTGATAAATCCAGGGGTAATTTTTTTTAAACCATCTGAAAAGACATTTTAATCATCATCGAATGTCCTAACGCACTTCAGAGAACCAGACACCTGGGGGTTGGAAAGGACATTCCTTCACTGGTTGCCCAAACCATGTCTGACAGTTCTTGGGATGGGGCATTCACCACTCCCCAAAGGTACCCATGTCATCCTTGGGTGGCTCTATTACTAATTAATCATTCATTCACTAATTAATTCCATTTAATGTATTCCCTAATATATGACAGAACTCTTGTGTGAAGAGCTGGAGAGACAAATCTAAATGTAATGCAGCTCTCGATCTCAAGGAACTGCATCTTCTAATCCTCTGTCTTCCTATAGATTACAATGATCCTACCTCAGATACTGTTTTACAAAAATTCAGTTCCTGACACAATTTTTCATAAATTCCTTCCTTCAATTTTTTATTTCAATTTAATAACCCATGGATTTTATTTCATGCTTTCCAAAGCACAAGAACTCATTGACATCCACTTATTAAAACTAATTCCACAGTTAACCTTTCTGAAGAAAATAGCTTTTTTTGCGAGTCTATCGCAGACAAGCCCCTGTCCTGGGTACTGTGTGGGGGTTCAGAGAAACTAGGACTTTCACCATGTAGAAGGACTGGATCTTTCTATATGCACAGCTCTATCTGGTAAGCACTGAGTGAGTCATCCTGGCAGTAGCTGCTGGACAAATGAGAGAAGGTAGAGTTTGGGGAGGTCAGGAAACATGAAACTTGGAGCTGTGTTGGATTTGGTTAAGTGGCAGGAAGTGAAAGACATTCCAAGCAAGGGGAAGGTTGTGAGCAAGAACTGGAGAAGCAGGAGGCAACCTGGCTCAGATGGTTGGTGAAGGGAAAGATGAAAGGTAGGAGAGAGCCACTTGACTCATCCTCCAGGCAATTGGAAGCTCCCAAAAGTTTAAGTGGGGGAAACGACAGGATAGTTTTAGAGTTGAGTGGAGCAAGACTAAGCTCGTAGGATGGATTCTGAAATGAGTGCCATATGCTGAAGATCATCCATTGGCTTCTGAACAAGTATTTGCAGTTTATTTTAAAAATGATTTTATTGCCAAGAAACATAACCACCACCACTGTTTTAGCATATAAATACCTCAGAATCCGTTGAGTCCCTCCTGCTGTGTTAGGCAAAATTCTCAAAACCTAGCCTCATCACACTGGTATTACCCCTGCTTCTGATTTAAGATACACACTGTAGACACACAGTAAGGATCCAACAAACGCTTGTTCAACAAAAAGGAGGACAGCGGGTTTCTAAAGCAAAGCAGGAAGACAGATTAGGAGCCTGCCAATGGACTCCTCCCCTCTTGGAGAGGCCCCTGAAAAGAGCCTTGTTCTGGAAGGCGGATCTGAATTCGAGTCCTAGTTCACCCACTGGCAGTCTAGTAGTGCCTTCAGGCACGTCTCTTTACTTCTCTGGGGCTCAGTTTCTTCATTTGTAAAATGAGACCAAATTCCACATTCCGGAGTCAGACGGATCTGGGTTCTACCACCCCTTGTTCTGTGATCTCTCAGAGCCTCATTGTTCCCATCTCTGTGGAGACAGGAAGAGTAATATCTCACCAGGTCGTTGTAAGGGTTTAAAGGACATAATGGGTGTGAAATGATAGCACACTGATCCTCAAAAAACACCCCATAAATGTTAGCCACTCTGATTCCCACTTCTACAATTCTGTGGTCCATGCTACCGGACACGCAGTGATTTAGGGCAGGGTGTGACGTGGCACCACCCCAGAACTTAGGATATGCTCAGCTTGCAGAAGAGAAGACCCAAAGGAGACCTAAGAACAATCTTCAAACACTTGAAAGATTGTCATGGAGAAAAGGACAAGTATTGGTTCCTATGCTTCTCCAAAGAATTTACCTATATCCAGTGGGCGATGCTGTATAAACTGCTAACAACTTGTCTGCAAAATTACTACGAAGTAATTCATAGTGCGGTGAATTCACCCATTGGGTGAAGTGCGTCCTCTGTCACTGGGGGCAAACAAAAGCCAGATCACTATTTATCAATGATGCATGTAAGGAGCTGTAAGAAATGAGATCTAAGAGTTCTTCCAATTCAGATTTTGTGAAAGACCCTCTTAAGACGTCTGTGAGAAGACATTTTCGTCAACATGTCAGTTTCCAGAGTTCAAGTCAGAATCAGTATGTGTCCAAATTTTAAGACTATAAGGGTTCATCTGTAATAAAAGTATTTGTTTTGTTTTCACAGTTTCCTCATTTGGCTATTGGATTTTAAGCAAAAGCATCCAAGAAAAACAAGGCCTGTCTGAAAATGAGACAACTTCCTTTCACTGTTGCCCCCCTTTTTTTGTGGATGACAGACACTCGTTACAGCAAAGTCTCCTTATATACAATGGAACAAGGTCAGAGATGAATTTGGTATATTAAAAAATAAGATTAAAAATTTATTTGAATGGTAATTTCGTAATAGTTTAAAATAAATGTTTGGTTTCATTAAAAATGATGCTATCAGTATTTTCTTGGGTGCAGACATGTAATTAAGGTATTGGTTCAATTTTATTGACAATTCCTAGATTCTTTCTCATGCTTAACAAAGTGTGCTATGCTACCCAGTGAACTCTTGTCTGCATCAGCAGAGCAGAGAATAAAATAGGGAAAAATTAAGAATTCACTTATATTTAGTCCTATAATGTGGACATTGTGTTTCTACTCAAGCAGTTTCACAAAGTAGTTCTTACAACCTGTGCACATTCTGGATTTAACTATAGGGAAAGTCATGGTCAATTGTGGAGATAACAGTGTCTCAAGATTAAAAAACTGGTTCTGTGACCTTGAGAAAATCAATGTTTCCACGGTCTGGGTTCCCTCATCTGGTAAAAAGAGAAGGTGGACCTTCAACCTCTCAGATGCCCTCGAATTCTCTGAAAACCCACCGTGAGTGATTGGCTGTGGGATGGCAGCAACATGGCCATTTTTTTGAGTGTGTCTGGATGCCCAGGAGATATTCCATATGTACACAGTGAAAGACCACATGGCTGGTGTGGACAAGAGCACCACAAATTTAAATCATCTGGGAGATATTCTGTGTTTCAGGAAGGGCTAACTGTAGTAAATTCTATGCAAGAAAACATTTCAAGCTGTATTTCTAAAGAACAGGTACCCCATAGTTAGCTAGTTCATTTAAAAAAAGATTCCCATTTTACCAAGGTGGGGGGAAGGGGAGAGCCTGACAAAAGGAACAGACCATGAGAATTCTCAGTAGTTAATGTTTGTAATTTTAATTGACCTTGCTGGTCTATTTTGAGGTTAGTGGTTCAGTACAGAGATACGATGAAACTTGGAATCCAATTTACTGTCAAACCAACAACAAAAAATGTCACCTGAGTAAAGCCTAGTGTCAAGTCTCTATCCTTTTCCTCTTTCTTTCAGTGGTGGATGTGGAGTGACTGTCAGCATCCCACCAGGACCATGTGTCATGGCTGAGTGATTGCCACTCCCCACCCCCGCCATTAGGGGCACCAACACGGTCACCCACCCCTTGGGAGACCCTCAATGGCTACTTACACTGAAATGTTTCCAGAATTTTTGGCAAAACTGTATAAACCAAATACAAAGTATAGTGAGAAAGAATTCTGACCACTGCATAGATTTAAAAACAAGAAATGTTTATATTTCATTTAACATTCGACACAGAATAGGCCACATTTAAACAGACACAATAAATCTTCAGAGCACTTTAATCTGTAGTTTTAGACCTTGGATATGACAAATGCTCATGTAAGATGTATCCATAATTCCTTTTGTAATTTATTTTTACAAATTACACCATGATAAAACTTAATAAAAATTACTCATGTGGCATATTTTCAACATTTTATAAGTTAATCCAATGCACACCACAATAGATTTTTGTTGCTGTTTACATAGGAAGTTCTCATGATTTTAGTATTACACAAATTGAAGCTGAGACTACACTGGAAAATGAGTTTAGAAAATGGCATTACAAAAAACTGGGGTGTGAGTAGTAAAAAACCCATGCAGGACTGCTGTGCGGAAGCAAACCGGATGTTTTCACTGCCATAAGTCTTCAGTGCGGCCAAACTTAAAAACCAGTCCTCTGCAAATAAAATAAGAAACATCACATCTAGTTGAGTTTGGGGGGGAAAAAAAAAAGAGTATGTGAGACTGGGAGAATGGTGGGAAACTAGCAACAAAGGATTGATGAGTTGTATGAAAAAAACCTTGGAATGTATCAGAACAAAAACTGATCATGTGCTTCCCACGTCCTTGACTTCCGGGTAGGTACTGGAGACCTGTATGCCACTCTTAAAAAGTTAACCGACGTTAAAAAAAAAAAAGTTAACCGATGTTTAGTATGTAACCATTATATGTCTAATTTTATCATATTCATTCAACAAACCTTTTTTGAATATAATGTGCTAGGTGCTCAGGCTATAAAAATACAAAAGATATGGTGTCCGTGCCCTCAAACTGCTCACATTTCACATTCTTGGTGACACAATGTGGTAATGGCAGAGGGAGCGTGGGGGGGGCGGGGCGGGGAAGAGGTGTATTTATCAAATGTTGAGAGAACACGGAAACATACAGAATTTATTCTGCCTGAATGTGTTAGGAAAGAAGTTACAGAAGTGGTAATATTTGGAATGGGCTTTGAAATATAAGCAGCAGTTTCAATGGGAGACTGGTAGGAACAGGAGCTAGTGTGACGAAGAAAGATGTTTCAGGGAGAGGAAACAACATATCAAAAGGCAAAGAGGAAAAAAAGACCACAGGGCCTCAGGAGAAGCCCGAAAGACTGTTGTGTCAGGAATATACCCACACAGAACTTACCATCCAGGGTTTAGGTGGGCAACTGTCTACAGCTGTCCTCAAGGTTTCAACTTAAAGAGGGGCAAGACGGCAATTACATGCATAAGGAGATCCGGGTCTACGTCGAGATCTAGATCTCTGGATAGACGTAAAGATACCTGAAGTGTAGTAGAGAAGGGAGGAGTGCAATATGGCTGGATTATAGCTTAAGAGATAAGAAAGATAGGGAATGGAGGTGGCCAGGATTTGGTAAACCAACTGACCGTGGTGGCTAATTGCCCACAGGGGCCACACATGCCTCAAATGAGTCAAGAGGGCAGGTGCCAGCCTGTATGTTCTACTATAGAGGGCAACTGATACTCACTCCTAGGCAATTTATGAAATGGGGTTTTGCAGAGATGCACCCTCTATCTAAAAGGAACAACTATCCACCTCCACCTGATTGTTGCTGTGCAAGGCTCAGGATTGTCAGATCTTCCAGTTTTTGAGAAAAAGCCAAAAATTCGGATTTTAACGTAAAAGTCTCTTGAGTTTTAAATGTTGGCTCAATAAAACAGAAAATACTATATAGGATAAATGAAACAGAACTATGGACAGAATTTGGCTGGATGGCCACTCGCGTTGAGTTCCTCTATAGACAGCTCCAAGTTTTTAAAAAATTTTAAGATGAGAAATGACAGGATTAGAGGCATGTTTTAGAAGAAAAAGTGACACAGGAAAACTGGATCCAAGGGAGGAACCATCAGGGATGTGAAGTGCTCAGGAAGGGATGATGGTGACCCAACAACAGAAACGGACAGAAAGAGAACAAGTCTGAGACCCTTCAGAGGCCGTTCAAGAGGCCTTGGATGCGGGGGGCAAGTGGGAGGAAGAAAGTGAAGATGGTGATAGACAGTAGCACAAGCTGGTTTGCATTTGTTTTCTCATGTCTTCCAGGCCCCAGTGTCTACTCAAGGTTAGGCCTGCAGTCGTAATGATCAATTTAAAAAGGCTTTCATAAGCCTTTCTAGAGGTAAACACTTGAGTGTTTTTTGAGGAAAATAAAAATGCAACCAGGAAACTGTATCCTCTCTTGCAAGTATGTTTATTTCTCTTTATAAAGGATTTCATAAAGCTCCAAAAGGGGATTTGATCTCTGATCTTCTGGTTAATAGCAGGCCTATACCCTCCAGATAGCTTGGATGAGACATACTTCAGAATACTAGTCAACAGATGTAAACTGTAATCTGAAGAGTTTCTTGGGCAAAACCCAGTCCCGCCTACACTGTCAGATGGTCACCCTTGGTACTGACATCTGTGTCTGATTTCTGAAACAGTAATTTCTCAGCTACTGCTGAGTATTATTGTTCTGTTACAAATCAGAATGGTAGGCAATCTGCTACAACTATTCTAGTAACAGTGTTTATTAGTTGAATTCAATTTCAATTTGCTTATTTTCAAAAAACACGGTTTTTAGTCTTTATAATAGGGACAATAGTACCAAATAAGAAACTAACCAAACTTGTTTCATATAAAAGGAATTTATCATAACTAATTTGAGACAAGTCAATGATCGGTTTCCAGGGTTTTGTGACATGAAAACTGCTTCGTGAACTCATGTGTTTCTTCCCTCACTGGAAGAGACAACACATTTCCCACAAATCTTCCCCCTCAATCCGCTTTCCCTCCCTCCTGTGACAGTGACTTCTCTGCTACGGCAGCATCTCAAGATGGACCTTGCTTTACCCCTTCTCTCTGCCACAGTAAAGAATGATAAAGAAGGCTGCTGTTTGCCCCTCCCTGGCTGGTTCTCAGTAAATACCCTCCCCCCAACTCCATCCTGAAGCTTTTCCTCCACACCCTCACACTACCTCCCTTGGCTGAAGTTGTGGGGCCCTGAGTTCCCAAGGGCCTCCCACCCTGTGGAGACATTGGGGTAGTGAGCTCAGGATGCTTGGGGTCCCTCTATACAGATGCCCAAGCCTCAGCACTGCAGCTTGAAAGGAAAAGAAATCCTACCTACCCACACCGTCCTGCTCATAAACATGCTACACTATCCTACAAAATAACAAACGTACCCAAATTTTATTTCATAAAGCTGAGGAATGAGGTTTACTCGTGCTATATTTTTGAAGTACAGTGTTATACTCCCAAAAAAGGAGGGGAGAGGAGGGAAAGAGAACTCATACTAAACAACTGGCTGAGGACAGCAAAAAGAGAAAACATCAACTGAATTCACCTCCAAATCTGGAACGTCATCCTCCTAGTAGCTAGAGCCTGAACTCTGGAGTCAGACAGCCTCAGTTTTAGCCACATGATCTCAAACAAGGAGCCTATTTTTTCTGTGCTTCCTTTCTCACATATAATATGGGGATAATAATGGGGCCACCTTCAGAGTTGTTACAGGAATTAACTGAGAGCATACAGGTAAAATACTAAGAATGGTGCCTCGCACATAGTAATTGCTCAATAAACTCTGGTCATTATTATGTTCTGCATAAAATCAGTGGCTTAACTTTTTGTTGTTGTTGTTTAAACCCTTTGGGTTTTCTCCACTAGTTTGAGGACCCAAGGAAAGAGCCAAAGACGTTGTGCATCTTGCCTATCTAAGTTTATATCTGCATATCTAAGTTCACTTTTTTCTTATTTCCAAACTGATATTATAAAACTGCAAGAATTCCTGGTGGAGGCAAAGTTTGGATACCACTGCTGAACGTTACTGAAGGGCAACTATCAGCATTTCATGAGTGGCTGAAGTAGATATGGGGCTTCGATTTCGTTTTGTGGGGGGTCAGTAGGAAGGGATAGAAAAGAAGTCCTACAATAGACTGTCCTAGAATACAGATCAGTTCCTTAACCTTTTTTTAGATTAGGGACTTCTTTGAAAATCATGAAAGCCATAGACTCTCTTCCTAGAAACACCAGTGTCTTGCATACAGAAATGTCTGGTGCTTCCCCCTCTTCAGAACCCTACCCATAGGATGATGGTTAAGAACCCCTGATGCAGGGGTGCCTGGGTAACGCAGTCGGTTAAGAGTCTGACTCTTGGTTTCAGCTCAGGTCATGAACTCAGGATCCTGGGCTCGAGCTCCAGGCTCAGGGTGGAGTCTGCTTGAGATTCTCTCTCCCTCTGCCCACCACCCCCCCCCTTCTTTCTTTAAATAAATAAATAAATAAAATCTTAAAAAAAAAAAAAAAAGAATCCCTGATGCAGAGGATAAAGAGAAGATTTTGGGTGTGGGGTTGGTGGGGGTGGTGGTGGCAAGGGTGGAAGGCTAAAGGCAGGGAAAAGGGCAGGCCCTTAGTATTCAGGAAAGAATGAACATTAGAGAAGATTATTGATAACAGTATTAAGGTTTTTAGGGGTTTTAGTAATCTTTTAATTTGTCATTGCATCAGAAGGATAAAAAATGTTAAGGCTTCTCCTCCACACCTCAATTCTCATGCATAAGTTCTAATAACACCAAGGATAGAACGAACTATAAGATGCATTCAGAAACAAAATTTTAAGGACAAAAGGTTTTAAGCAGGCTTTCACTGAAAGCAACTGTTAGAAATACAGATTTAAAATAAACACGGTTACTCTCTCAAATAAATAGAATCTTTAAAAAAAATAAAATAAAAATAATATAAACACGGTTAGTATTTTGTAACGAAATCTATATGAATCACAGTTCTTCGTTAAAGGGGAGGTGGTGACACTTTAATAAAGTCAGTGTGTGTTCCTAAGGTTGGTAACAACCAGCCCCTATATTAAAGTACTTTCCCAGTCTCATACTTCATACTTTATGACATAACATGGGGGAGGGACACTGGCCAGGGTAAATTAATCAGCTAAATACAGTAACATAAAATAAACAATTATAAAAAAAGAATTCAGGGGTGCCTGGGTGGCTCAGTTGGTTAAGCATCTGCCTTCAGCTCAGGTCATGATCCCAGGGTCCTGGAATCGAGCCCCGCACTGGGTTCCCTGCTCAATGGGGAGCCTGCTTTTCCCTCTCCATCTGCCCCTCCCCTTATCTGCCCCTCCCTTCCACTCATGTTCTCTCTCTCACTCTCTAATAAATAAAATCTTAAAAAAAAAAAAAAAAGAATTACAAAAATAGGATAAAGAATGCAAAAGAAACTTACCCAAAAAAGATGAAGGCATTTTGGAAAAATACAGCAATTCCAGGGTATACGATGGCTTTTTCTGTAAAAATAGTTGTAATATTTAAAGGTTTATGGTCTCAAAACATTTAGTTTCTGATATACTGGTGAATAGCAGGTTTCCTGCCTTACATAATTGAATTTTCTGGTAACCATGGTTGGTTTGAGTATTAAATGACATAATACATGTGACAGAGTCTAGCACTGGTTTAGTAAGTGATAGCTCCCTTCCTTCATTTAACATATATTTAGCGAGTGCATACCATGATCAGCATTGTAATGTGGAAAGTAAATAAAACAGGCAAAATTTTTTTCATCTTCATGAAGCTAAACAACGTAGAGAATAAGTAAATGAGGAGAAAAAATAAAGTGAGAAAAGGTAAGGGAAGTGCAGTGAATGATGACATTTTATCCAAGTGGCCAGGAAGACCTCATGAGAAGGTGACGGTGGCAAAAGGACAGGAAGTACATGAGGGCAGGACCATGCAGAAGCAGCAGAACAGCAAGCACAGTAAGCCTGGAGGTGGGGGCGGGCTGGCACATGAGAGGAATGGCCGTGTGGCCAAAAGAGAGAAAAGCAGGACACAGATCAGAGAAGAATGAGGGGCGGGTGGGGGGGTGGTGAAGATCATATGGAGCCTTGCAGTCACAGTGAGGGCTTTGATTTTCACTCTGAGGAAGATGAGAAGCCACTGGAGGGTTCTGAGCAGAAAAGTAATGACATATTTTAATAGGATTCCTGTGGCTGCTGAGCTGAGTAGACAAAAGGGGGTAAGAGGAGAAACAGAAACCAGTGAGGAAGTGGTTTCAGGAAATCAGACAGGAGACTAACAGACTGAACCAGGGTGGTAGCAACGGAGATGGTAAAAAGTGGTGGGACTCAGGGGGTGCCTGGCTGGCTCAGTTGGTAGAGCATGTGACCCTTGATCTAGGGGTTTTAAGTTCGATCCCCACACTGGGTGTAGAGATTACTTAAAAAAAAAAAATCTATATTAAAAAAAAATGGTGGAGGGGCACCTGGGTGGCTCAGTCGGTTAAGCGTCCAACTCTTGATTTCTGCTCAGGTCATGACCTCAGGGTAGTGAGCCAGAACCCCACACTGGAATCTGCACTGAGTGTAGAGCCTGCTTAAGATTCTCTCTGTCCCTCTGCTCCTCCTCCCTGCCCCCTCCCCCGCTCACGCATGCTTGTGCACTCTCTCTCTCTCTCCCCCTTTCTCTCTCTAAAAGAAAAAAGTGGTAGGATTCAGGATATATTTTAGCAGCAGAATCAGCAGGATTTGCTGATGGACTGGGGTATGAGAGAAAGAGAAGTATCATCTTTGACAGGCCTTCACCACCCAGTTTTTACCTGAACATTTGGAGGGACACAGAAGCCATTAGCTAGGATAGGCAAGACTGCCAGAGGAACATTTTATTCCAATTTATCCCAGATTGAAGTTGAAATCCTCATAAATTTCTACTATTGGAGCTGTCAAGATTACTCATTAATTGACAAACCAAGCATGGTAAGTAGATGAATGATCAACTTTTTCTCATAAGAGTTTTAAATTAATCTGATTACCGTGACAACTGGTTTGCATAGGCTTCACTACTGTAAGGCCAGATCAAATATTCCACATTAGTTGGAACTACTACCACTAGAATGGCTCCTAAGGATCCTACAGAAAGGCAACTTATAAAATTACAGATCTCCTGCTAATAATTCTCAAAGCATAACCTGGCTCCAGAAGTCTTTAGGAAAAGGACTAAAAATTCTGTGAGATTGGGGCGCCTGGGTGGCTCAGTCAGTTAAGCGTCTGCCTTCAGCTCAGGTCATGATCCCAGGGTCCTGGGATCGAGCCCTGCATCGGGCTCTCTGCTCAGAAGGGAGTCTGCTTCTCCCTCTGTCCCTCACCCCACTTGTGCTCTCTCTCACTTTATCTCTCAAATAAGTAAGTAAAATGTTTAAAAAAAAAATTCTGTGAGATAAACACATTTCTACAAAAAGGGGCTCTGTATTAATAGTTGCATCCGGGAGAGGAAAATTATCAATAATTTTATTTTCTTCTTTGAGCTCTTTTATATTATCAGTATTTTTTTTTTTAAGATTTTATTTATTTATTTGACAGAGAGAGACACAGCAAGAGAGGGAACACAAGCAGGGGAACTGGGAGAGGGAGAAGCAGGCTTTCTGCAGAGCAGGGAGCCCGATGCGGGGCTCAATCCCAGGACCCTGGGATCATGACCTGAGCCGAAGGCAGACGCTTAACAATTGAGCCACCCAGGCGCCCCTCTTATCAGTATTCTATAATGAACGAGTACTATGGAATTCACTATGGATGAAAAAGTAACATTTTTGTTTTTAAAATATGATGGTGATAAAGATTTTGTAGCAGCAAGAGAACTACTGAGGATATCATGTAAAATGCAAAAACCTAGGTTCAAAATTATATTTACACTATAACTACACAAAAACATAAAAGAAGAGACCAGAGGAAATATACCAAAACATTTAAAAACAGTACATTATTATAGTTTCTTTCTTCTCTACATTTTTGGGAATATGGCTTTAGTAATAAGTTATATAAACAACAAAAAAATACATATTTAAAATGCCTATCATTCCTGTCTATAAGACTTAAATGATCTTAATAAAAAAGTCAGGAAACCCATGATTTTAATCCAAGAATTACATTTTGTTTAAAGAAATAAAGGGTTAAAATATGGGCTAGATTAGATCTCTGCTGGTCCAGTGTTTGCAAATCATTAATACCATATTTTTACTGTGAGAAGCATAGTCAATTTTACCTGGAACAATAAGGGGTTTTCATATTTTTCTGAGGTCCCTCAAGGTAAAATTTCACACAGGGATCTAAGAGCAGGCCTTGTCCTGAAGGCCTTGCTTTCCACTGGCTTTATACAGCAGATGCCCGTGAAGTGTTAATTTACTTTCTGTCTAAAAGGAGATGATGTCATAGTACCAGGGAGGCTTAGCTCAATAAATTTTAATTCTAGGATGTTAGAGCTTTGCATGGATATCATTCACCAAGACAAAACTTGCCAAATAGCTACAGAACATATGTATCCTGGTTTTGAGGTTTTTGGAAGCCAAAGAGAAGCAAGGTTTGGAGCCATGTACCGTTACTTCCAGACACTAGATTAGAAGAAAAAATACAGAAGAAGGGAATAGTAAAAACATACCAAATAAACCAAATGCGGATAGGGTGAAGGGAGGTCCCAGGCATAAATGCTAGTAGCTAGGAGCTGAGCCACCTGTATGAAAAATACCTTTACTCTAAAATAACCAGCTCTAATGCACAACTTCAGTATTCCATTGAAGAAAAACGTGAACTGTTTTCTCTTACCTTTAGCAACATAACCTCCAAAGAGAATCCACATAGATGCAATCAGAGATCCAAAGGCCAGCATGAAACCAATGAACAGCCAAATGCGAGCACCTTAAAAGAAATAACATTTTACCAGAATCGCTTCTCATATGGCAGCAGTCAGTTCAATTAACTTCTCAAAAGGAAAGCAAAAACCAGAACAGAAAAAATGTGTAGTTGCCATTTAAAGTCTAAAATAAGAATGGAAGATGTGTTGAGTATCTTTCATCAGTGCAGACGTTGGCCTTTTTCTTGTTGGCTGGTCTGTATATTCTAAGTGCCTATAATTAATCTCCTTAAATATGTATACTGAGAAAAATTCCTCAACCATCTTATAAAAATCTCACAAAATATGTTTCAACATATTTACAGGCTCATTCTCCATATATTTTTAGAAACTGTATTCCAAAACTTAAACTCCTCCAAGAGAACTTCCAAGCAATAACATAGGTATGCTTAACAAAAAAATCATATTCAGTGATATGTGAATCTAAACACACTACCATACTTCACTTTCAGGTAAGTCAGGCAGCGAAATAAATTCAAACTTATTGTGACTGGCACTTAGGAAAGCTACATTAAAATTATGTTAACAGAGGAGGACAAATTTTAAATCCCATTTATAAAATATTTATGAAGATTTGCTATAAAATACAATCCTTAGACTGTCTAAAATAATTGAGATGAGTTTCTTTAATTAGCACAAATACATTTTAATAAAAACACTGCCTTGTTCAATAAAGCAAAGCAAATAGAAGGCTACATTTAATTTCTGATTTCATTTCCAAAACATAAAACCAAATAATAGTTTTGAAATAATAAGCTGACAGTCATAGATGTGGTATTAAATACAACTGGCTCTGGATCCCCAAAGCTGTACTAGCTAACAAATTTTAGAGATGTGATGGCCATATTCTAGTCCTAGCCCTCACTATTACTGGCTTATCATTATCAACACCAACTGCTAACATTCATATATTTGTTTATAGTTTATGATTATGGCAGATCAGTGTTTCTGTATCTCTTCTACTTCAGTTCATCTATAAAGAGAGTGAACCCAAAGTCTGTAAGTGTAGATCAGGGCTGACTCCTGTTTCATTAAAAAAAAAAAAAAGAAAAAGGAAAAAAAGTCACTTGAATTCTGCCTATTTATTTTTTTATGGATGTAACGTAAGTTTACCATTTAGATTGTTTAATCAGTGTCCCCTCAAGTCTTTGTGTAAGCTGGACTCTCGAGGAAGCTGTGCCACACGCATCCTGTACTCAGCCTGTCTCACTCAAGTGCATGGCAATGGAGGCCAGGGGACGGGAGTTGCTCAGTTGAGGAGGAAGGGACTTGGTGAACCTAAGCACCAAAATTCTATTAATTCTATTCAACTTTGCAAGATGAAAAGAATTCTGGAGGTTGGTCACACAGTAATGTGAATGTATTTAACACTACTGAACTGTACACTTAAAAATGGTTAAGATGGTAAATTTTATGTTGTATATTTCAAAACACACCCAAATCACTACGATTCTATTTCAAAATGCCAATCCAATCAAATAAAGTCGGCAAAAAAGAGAAGAAAATAATTTATATGGTAAAGCTTAAAGTGCTATAAAGTCTATTTTGCACATGGATTCTTTATTACATACTGTCCTTTATACTGTATACACTTGTATCTACGTATTACTGCACGGGGCTAGAAATTCAAGACTGCGTACTTGGGCTCTACAGCCAGGCTAGACTAAATGTGACTTGTACCTTATGCTTTTTTTTTTTTTTTTTAAAGATTTTATTTATTTGCGAGAGAGAGAATGAGAGACAGAGAGCATGAGAGGGAGGAGGGTCAGAGGGAGAAGCAGACTCCCCGCTGAGCAGGGAGCCCGATGCGGGACTCGATCCCGGGACTCCAGGATCACGACCTGAGCCGAAGGCAGTCGCCCAACCAACTGAGCCACCCAGGCGCCCCACCTTATGCTTTGAAACCTATAACCTCTGCTCTAGATATACTTCCATCCTATCTCTGATCTGAAGGGCTTATACACGTGGCCCTTCCATGTATAATTCTCACTTTTAAGGATGTATAGTAAGATGTTGTTTACACCTGTTTACCTGTTTGACCCAGGCAACCTTCACTGTAACTATCACCTCGGACTTGTCCATTTGATACTGCATTAATCCTGTAGGAATAAAATAAAGCCAAGTTATCACGGTCTTTGACTCCAAGAGAAAATACCCATGACATCAAATTACCAGATACAATAAACTAGAATGCCTCAAATTTAAGATTAGGCCTCCTGGGTCTTGAGTAATGGGTTCATGTAAACTTAAGCAAGTCCCTTCAACCAGATACCCTCTAAGCAGTGGTGACAGTCCCCAGACCAGCAGAATCATCACCTGGGAACTGATTAGAAAGAAAATTCCCCGGCCCCACCCTAGACTTACTAAGGCAGAAACTCTGGGTATGGGGTCCAGCAATTTGACTTTTAACAAGTCTGTCAGGTGATTCTGATGCTTGGTAACATCTGAGAGGTAATTTTTCAAAATGGTGTCTCACTTGTTAAAATTTGAGAGTGAAATTCTCAAAATTACGTCTTGCTGAGATGGAACAATCTTTAGCTTGGTGCTACCTAGCTCTCCATTTGTACACATGGGATATACTCAACATGTAATATGCATGCATGACAAAACACAGAGAGAAAAAGGTCCCTAGAATATCCAAAAACTACTTAAAATTGGCTTAGGAATGAATTTTTTGTGATAATTCTGTACTAATGTCCAATATTTGGAGAAATGATTATATATTAAGCAAAACAATAACTTTGTGCTCTGAAGACATTATCAAAGTGACTCAAGTGGTAAAGTCTTGTTTTTCAATCCCCGATACAGATTCCAAACATAGCAAGTCTTTTGCTGACTCTCACAGAGTACCATTCTAAATTGAGATAGCCTTGCTTTCTTTAGAAGTATCCTTTCAAAAATTTAAATATCATGGGAAAATGTTCACAATATATTAAGTTAAAAAGTTATAGAACTTTACACATACTATGTACATATATGTACACATACATATATGTATATAGCATATATATATTGTGTATGTATGTGTGTGTGTCTACCACTACAATGGAAGCTTCATGAGGGCAAGGGTTGTGTCTATCTTGTTTCCCATTTTTATTTTCAGCGCCTAGCACATAGTAGGTACCCAATAAACATGTTGACTATATGCACCCTGACTTTTTAAATAATAATATGAAGTCTTAATTTATTCATTCAAATCTAAGTTTTAGAACGATCAAAATACTCTTAATTATGTTCAGTGATCTCTGTATCAACCACATTATTTGGTACACAAAATAAATACATTTTAAAATAAGCTTTGTATTTAAAAAAAAAAAAATGCAGATGCTCTTAGGTTAGTGATTCTTTGCTCCTATTTTTTCCTTGCTGAGCCATCTGAATAGACTTTTTAGCCCTCTGTCAAACAGCCATGATCTGCCCTGTCAGTCTCCACTACCAGGCACATTCTAAAATGAACAATCTCTATTTGTTCTCTGGCATTACTGGTTTCATATATAATCTCAAACTTACAGAAAAGTTATCTAGTTCAAATAATTTTTTTTTCTGAAACATTTGAAAGTTGCCAAACTGATGCCCTGTAACCCTAGAAATGTGTATGTATTTCCTACAAACAAGACAGTTCCACAGAACTCCAATACAACCATTAAAATTGGGAAGTTAACAATGATCCATTACCACCGTCTACTCTTCAGACCTCATTCAAGTTCCTCAGTTGGCCCAATAATGCTCTTAACAAAAGCATCTGCTCATGCAAAAAAGCAGAATCATGAGGTACATTTTGTTCTCATGTCTCTTTAGTCTCAGTCTTCTCTGGCTTTTATGACCTTAACCCTTTACTCCAGCCATCCTGGTCTCCTTGTCATGGAGCCTCTGTCCTTGCTGTTCCATAGGTCTGGAATGATCCTCTCTTATATATGCCCATGGTCAGCTCCTTCATTTCTCCAAGTCTTCACTACAAAGCGCCTTCTTCATGAGGCCTTCCTTGACTCTATGTAAAATTTCTGTACCTCCTCCTGACATCAACTTTCTCCCTTCTCTGTAATGCTAGCATGCTATATACATAATTTACTTCTCCTTGCTTACTATCTGTCTCACTCATTTAAGTATAAATTCTGTAAGTGCATGGATGTTTCTGTTTTATTCACTACTATATTTCCTATACCTAGAGCAGAGCCTGAGAAGAGAAAAGTGTAATGAATATTTGTTGGATAAATGAATAAACAAACACTTAGACAAAGTATATGGTTTCTGACCTAAAAGTAAAGTTGCAACATGAGCAGTGTAGCAACAAAAGGAGAGCTGAGAGGAGCTGGGGGATGGAAGTGGGAGAGGAGAGCTGGAAGGGAGACTAGAAAAGAGAACTGTTGTTTTTCTTTATAAGTCCTCTGCAAGCTGACTTTTAAACCATTCCAGTACATTGATGACATTGAAAAATATGAACTCTACTAAACTATATGGAAGACATTTTTATTTTGTGATAATCTATGTTAAGTAGTGTCATGAACAACAATGCTTACATCAGGAAGGCTATGGTTGCTATAACACCACAGGCATGGTATGAGTGGTTGAAGTCTTCCATAGTGGGATAAATGACAGCTGCATCTATGATAATCCACCAGCCTGTAAAAAACTAAAACAGACATTAAAAAGTGATGCTAATGAGAAATTACCGTAATTTCGTATCTTACTAGCTAAAAAGAAAGCAACGTTTCTAAATGAAGATATCCCTTCTAATGAATTTCAAAAATTTTTAAATGTTCTAGCAGTTTGTTATATATAATTTGAACATGGCTTAATATGTGAATAAATATTAGATACCCTTAAGTCTGCCAGTAATCACTATGTAATACGAATTTCTTTTCTAAGCCTACTTCAATCATTATTTTATATTGTTGTAATAAAGTCCGTCAACTTATTTTGTGAACTAGAAATAAGTTCTATTTTCCCATGGCAGGAGAAAGGAAAAAAGCGATTCAGATTCTGACTGACAGGAGTGGCTTATTGCTGACATAACCTCCAGAAAGAGGTTATCATTGAAAATGAAAAAAAAAAAAAAAGTATTCAAAATAATGGTGGGAATAGTTATTGTTGACAGAATTTTAGCTATTCTCTTGGTGTTGTGAAATAAGTAATGGTTCTGCAGTTCTGCTTTTCCTTTTGATGTATACAGTGCAGTCTACAGATGGTTTTAGGTGTGATGCTAAATTCAATTTAAACACCAAATATAATTTATCTTAATTGAGTTTGGTTTTGGATGTTATCAAGGGTAAATACATAATGAAAAAACATTAAAACTGCACAAATATCAGCTGACCACAAGCTTAGAGTAAGATATTAGCCAAATTCTGGTAAGTAGCTTAGACAGTTTTAAAAAGTAACCCCCTGAGGATGCCTGGGTGGCTTTTTGGGTTAAGAGCCTGCCTTCGGCTCAGGTCATGATCCCAGGGTCCTGGGATTGAGTCGCTCATCAGGCTCCCCTCTCAGGGGGGGAGTCTGCTTCTCCCTCTGCCTGCCACTCCCCCTGCTTGTGCGTGTGCGCGCTCTCTCTCTCTGACAAATAAATAAAATAAAACCTTTAAAAATAAATAAAAGTAACCTCCTGCCCTACCCCCACTCCCAACCATGACCCAGTTAGCTCTGGGAACTGCCATCTTCTGGCAATTCTTTTTTTTTTTTTTTTTTAAGATTTTTATTTATTTATTTGAGAGAGAATGAGAGAGAGAACACGAGAGGGGGGAGGGTCAGAGAGAGAAGCAGACTCCCCGCTGAGCAGGGAGCCCTATGAGACTCGATCCCAGGACTCCAGGATCATGACCAGAGCCGAAGGCAGTCGCTTAACCAACTGAGCCACCCAGGCATCCCCTGGCAATTCTTTAAAAATAACTACTGGGGCACCTGGGTGGCTCAGTCCTTAGGCATCTGCCTTCAGCTCAGGTCATGACCTCAGGGTCCTGGGATTGAGCCCCAGTCGGGCTCCTGGCTCAGCGGGGAGCCTGATTCTCCCTCTCCCTCTCCCTCTGCCTCTCCCCCTGCTCATGCACTCTCTCTCTATCTCTGTGTCTCAAATGAATAAAAAAATCTTAAAAAAAAAAAAATAACTACTTTAGGCTAATCAAATTACTTTTATCAGGTTATAGACAGTTCCATACTCTATTAATGACATTTTTTCTGGCTAGCACAAGTACTCTTCCTTTTCTTTCTTTTTTTTTTTAAAAACTCTCACCTCAGTGTATTCAATATATTTTCTTCATAGACTAAAATTTAAAGCTTTTTTTTGGGGGGGGGATGTTTGTAAGAGCAGAATTTCTATAGTAGTTTTGTTTTTTATTTTTAAGATTTTATTTTTAAGTAATCTCTATGCCCAATGTGGGGCTTGAACTCACAATGCCAAGATCAAGAGTCCCACGCTCTACAGGCAGCCAGCCAAACGCCCCTCTATGGTAGTTTTATATTTTGCCATTACTTTAGGATAATTATTTTTCATAGATTATAAATGTCAGAGACTAAGCAAAGAGGAGATATTTAAACTTAGATTTTTTTTTTAAGATTTTATTTTTAAGTAACCTCTACACCCATCATGGGGCTTGAACTGACAACGCAGAGATCAAGAGTCACATGGTCCACTGACTGAGCCAGCTAGGCGCCCCTAAACTTAGATTTTTGTTTGTTTATTTAAAATCCACTATTTAGAGCATATGACAACATAAGAGCATAAAACACAAGTGTCAGATGCCTTGAGGGATTTGCAATGTAAATAAAAATTTTATACTATAAATTACTTCTAGGCAATATGCTTTAATGAGCTTCCTGTGTGATTTTTTCTTTTGTTTTGCTTTTTAATGAGATTGAGAAGAAAGCTAACTCTGGTTATGAAAAAATACAATCATATCTCTCTACTGGTTTTGACCTGTTTCTTAAACACTTCCTGGTATCTCAATGTACTCACAAAAAGGAGGCACTATCCATATAATGAATAAATATACAAAGCATACTATCTTATATATCATTTTTAACATGCATTTAAAGAAAACCAATCACTCTACTAATAATTTTTCAAACCATAATGTCAACTCTTAAAATGGAGTAACTCAACTCCCTTGTAAACAAAACATCAACGTTTATTAAAATAAATTCAGTGGTCAAAGATAAATAGTACATATTTAAAAACATCATACAGAATTCAAAACACATAAAAACAAACACAACAAAATAATGAAGGCCCAAATTATCAATGACACTTACTAGAACACCAGCAGCAATGGAAGCAATAGTATTGCGCTTTTCCCCCCAGTCAATGCATTCTGAGCATCGCAAGCCTTCTAGAAATCCAGACATTTTTTCTCCAGTCACTTAAAAAACAAAAAACAAAAAAATCAAATCCATTAAAGTACTCCTATTTACTTGCTTCAAACATGAGTTATGTTCCTAGAAAATAATTAACAGTTCAGGAATAATTTAATAAAAGTGAAATACTTTATCTTGGCTACATATACTTTTTCAGAATATTTGATTTAATTTTTGATCAATCTCCACATTAAAACCTTGGTAAACAAAATTTGGATTCATTTAGTTTTTTTTTTTAATTTAAAAGATAGTTTTGGTATATTTAAGAAATATGAACAAAGGTGGATATCCAAATATGGAAAAATTTCATAATGGTTATTAATTTTAATTCCAAACCAAATTATTATGTGATTTTAACATTTACAATCCAGGAGCACTAACATGAAGGAGAGAAAAAAGATAAACTTTGGCTCTCAGTTAAAGCATGCACTCAAATGAAAAAATATTTGTCTTGGGAATTTACACATTTTATCATAGAACATGTGTTTCTTCACACTCAGATTAAGAAATTAAACAATGCACTGCAGGTCTTCTACTCACATCACTTTCTTTCACTTCATTATTTTTTCCAGAACCAATCCTGATTTTTGGTGTTATTTCTATGTAAAGAACACCCATTTCATTTTAATATCTGTCTCTGATTGTAAGAGATGCCTTTCCAAAGGAAAGCATAAAATTGAAGCTAATATTAATTCAGACCCCCCCCAAAAATGCACTGCTGAATTACTATAGATGAATTACCACAGCCGACCTAACAAATTACATAAAACACCCCTCGGAGCCCAGCTATGCAGACCTGGCCTAAGACACATCCGGACTACCGCTATTTCAGAGTACTGAAAAAGCCTGAATTGGGTATAACTTGCTAATTACCAAGACATACCCAAACTCCTACAGAGACTCTGAATCCGTCTGTTAAGCTACTCCTCTGTACGGAGCAATTCTGATTGCCCAAAACCATGATATTCTAAAGAAGAGCAAGGAGTCCAAGCGTAACATCCCTTTTAAGCATTAAATATTAACACCTGTGATTATATCCAGTGCTAATATGCTTTGGAGACAAGCCCAGTTTTGAAAATTCACCTTTCATTTTCCCTGGAAGGAAGTGCAATCCAGGGTGTGTTACTTTCGGTTCATCTCTATGCCCCCGCCCCAACCCATCCGAGCCCATTCTTCTTGGGTTTATCACCCGCACCCTGCTGCACATAGCCCGCCCCCAGACCCGGGATTCCAGGTCTGGAGCGGACGCGAGCTGACAGGATGTGGGAACTCGTTCTAGCTCGGCCACCCCACCCCCACCCCCCACCCCCCGCCGCGTGAACCCGCGGGTGACACTCGCTCTCGGGGGCTGTTTCTCCAACCCTCAAGGAGGAGACCACGATGATTTCCACGGATCCCGGGACGTCCCGGGGAGGGGCGCTGTCCGGCAGTGCGGCGCGGTCCGCACGCGGCCGACCGGGAGGAAGCGGCCGGGAAGGGTCCAGGGAGACACAGCCCGAGCCTGCAGCCTCCCAGAAGGTGGAGATAACGACCCCGTCAGCCCCGGCCCGGCAGACAGCCCCGGGCCCGAGTCCTCTCGGCCTGTGGCGGCGACCCCCTCTCCCACTCCTGCCTGGCACTTACGTCCAGCCCCGCCCGTGCAGTCGGTCCCGAGCCCGGTGTCGCGCAGCGCGGGGCCGCCTCACTTTCTCCTAGTTTTCAGCCAAGAAAACAAACCAGCCACCGGCCACCGGGTACCCGGATGAAACAGCACCGCCCCCGGAGCTCGGTCGCGCATGCGGGGAGCGGGGCTGAGGGAGCAGCACGGAGGGGGAGGAGGCGGGAGGAGAAGAGCGGAGGGAGGGCCAGAGGGAGCCACGCCCACCGCGCCAAAGTCTGCGGGTGCTCCTGGTGCCGGGGGCTGGGCATTTCCACGGCGCTCAGTTCGCGGCTGCACCTCAGGAGTGATAGTCTGAGTGCACCTTCCAAAGGAAGGCGTCTGTTGGGCCTTTGTATTCGTCCAGTGTGAGATGGTAAGTTTTCTAGTGCTGCGGTCGGCTCCTCAGTTATCTCAGGGTGACAGGAAAAGTGTCGGGTCCCGCGTGGTGCAAAAAGAGGTTCTGGGGAGACGCCTGGGTGGCTCAGTCGTTAAGCGTTTGCCTTCGGCTCAGGTCATGATCCCAGGATCCTGGGATCGAGTCCCACATCGGGCTCCTTGCTCAGTGAGGAGCCTGCTTCTCCCTCTCCCTCTGCTGCTCCCCCTGTTTGTGCTCTCTCTCTCTCTCTGACAAATAAATAAATAAATAAATAAAAAAGCGGTTCTGGGTTCGCGGCCCCCCGCTCTAAGTTTTTAAGTCTTGTTTATTTTCGCAGCGCCTGGCCCCGCCCTCACCGTAGCTCCGCCTCCATAAGGGGTGGAGTCACTCCCAGGAGGCGGGGAGGCCCCGGGTGAGCGACCGGGTTTTGTGCCCTACTAGTCCCCGGCGGGCTGACCCTCTTCTGGGACTTGACGTTTTATTCCCGTTGGGGGAAAAGGCACTGCTGACATTTGGGGCCAGATAATTCTGTTTATGAGGGCTTGTCCTGTTGTGCACTGTAGGGTGTTCATCTGCATCCCCGGCCTCTGCCCCCTGGATGCCAGGGTCATTCCGGCTGTTGTGACAGCCACATATGTCTCAAGAGGCTAAATATCCCGTTCGCGGGAAAGTCATCCAGGTTGGAGCCGCTGTTAAGGAGACAATGTGGGTTTTGGGAGGTGACCCTTTTCAAAAGCCAGAAGCAGTGAAGTCTTGCCTACATGAACGACTTGTGGCGGCCGCTCAGAAGCTCTCGGTCCTGCTCCAGCGGCTCGAGTCGGGCGTCGTCCCGGAGTCGGAGCCGGCCCCGGAACCCGAAAGAAAGCAGCGGTTGGAGGAAGAGATCCAGGAAGAGGTCGCAGAGCAGAACCCGTTTTGCTCAAAGGGTTTTGCTGAAGTTGCATGGGTCATTTGTAGTGAAGAGGGACGCAAGGTTCACCTCTTTTACATGTTGAGGCTACAGTATATGAGTAAGCTAGGAACCAAGGTTATGTCGTTTAATTTCTTTGATTTCCTTTGATGCATAACATCTGTAGCTTTGTGATGGGGGGGCATTAGCTGATTAGTAGGCAAAACTGGACAATACAACCCATTTAGCCTATTTTTAAATGGACATCGTTCTTACCCCTCAGGATTAAAGATTAATTATGACTCTTAAATGGCTGGGGGTGGGTAATATACTGCAAGCAGTTCTTCGTAGAACCTTTTTAATGGTTATTAACGACTTAAGGTTAGTTTTGCTGCTCTGAGCCGCCTATAACAAATCTTGCCTTAAGCTTTTTTTTTTTTTTTTAAGGATTTTATTTATTTATTTGACAGAGAGAGAGAGAGGGAACACAAGCAGGGGGAGCTGGAGAGGGAGAATCAGGACCCTGGGAACATGACCTGAGCCAGAGGCAGGAGCTTAAGGACTGAGCCACCCAGGCGCCCCTCGACTTCAGCTTTTAGTAAGTTAACTAATAACTGGGGGGAGCGGTATTAACTTTTCCTTTTTCCTTTTTTTTTTTTTTTGTCTCCGCCCTTTTTTTACATTTACTGGAGTTAATAATTGTCAGGTATTTTATAAACATAAGTAAGCACCTTTATGTTGCTTTTATAATAAAGTTCATGCTTAATTTGTCATTCTTAGCCTTTTTGGAATACGTTGTAGAATTAATGAGTGCTTGTTTTTGTCTCTTCTGCATACAGTGGAGCTATTAGAAATAGCAAAAGCCAGCCCCGCTGTGTCTTTGGGAATAGCCAACCTTGACTTGACACCCGGTCTCAATATTGTTCTTGCAGCTAGAGAATGGAATTTTGGAACAGCTATACCAAATAATGCAAAGTTCTAGATAAGCCAGATTTATTCAAACAGAACCTTCCAAAAAACAAAAAAAACTGTTGCCAGAAAAATCTGGTTAACTGTTTTTATTTGGTTTACCTTAGAATACACCTCTCAGAAAGTCTAGCTAAATATAATTTGTTAATGTCAAAATAGCAGATCTGAAAATACTAGACAAGCTCTCACTCATGGAAATGGGAGAGTAATCAACTCTATTTTTGGTGACCAACCACACCAGATTGGGACTAGCCCTGAAAGTCCTATGTTCCAAGAAACCCTTCCTGGATGTAAAAAGTCCTGGTTTTAACAATGACTGCCATAGATTGGAAGAGGGGAGGAGATACAAAACCCGTATTATGCCCCCCCACCACAAAAGGAAGACAACACCGTTTTTAGTGACACATGAATCGGGTGATTATCTGCCTTCTGTTGACCACTGACACTGGCAGCCATGATTTGTGGTTCACAATAATGTATCTATTGTAGCATTCTCTCAGAGCAATTTAAATTCTAATCATGAGTGTTAACCCTTGTGCTTTGGAGGGAGATAGCGCTAATTTAATTTTTAATTTTGTGCATATTGTGACTGTGCTTTCTAAGAATTGAGATAATGAAAATGAGAGTGAGTACAGTGTCAACGCCAGCACGACCCAGACAATACCAAAAAAAGAAGACTAAATGGCTGTGTTATTTTAATGACAGTTGGAAGGACACATACAACTGGATTAGGGAGGCAAATGATCCAAAGAGAGCATACTGCACAATTTGCAGAAAAGAATTTGGGGTTGGGCATGGCAGAGAAGGGGATATGAAAACATGAAGAGACTGAGTACCACAAGTCTGGAATGAGACAAGCAAGTACTTTTGAATCAATGAAAAGTGTCTTCATCTCCCAAAAAGACACCAGTGTTCAATCAAAAAACAGCAGCCGCAGGGCACCTGGGTGGCTCAGTCGGTTAAGCACCTGACTCTTGATTTTGGCTCAGGTCATGATCTCAGGACCAAGAGTTGGGTTCTGCACTGGATGTGGAGCCTGCTTAAGATGATCTCTTTGCCCATCACCCCCCCCCCCACAGGTGCTAGCGCTCTCTTAAAAAAAAAAAAAAGAGCAACTGCTGAATTAGTGTGGGCATACCACACGATTGAACCTACGTTATCTTTTCGTTCCCTTGATTGCTCTTTGAAACTGGGTAAAGTTACATTTCCTGATTCAGAGGTTGCAACTAAAATGTCCTATGGGCGAACAAAAGGGGAAATTTTGATCACAGTTGTATTGGCCTCTTACAGTGTAGAGCTGATTCTGTCAGATCTTACCAATAATCGTGCCTTCTGCAGTATATCAAGTGATGTGTTGTATTATGGCAATCAAAAATGTTCGCCCTAGCTCTTAAGTACTTTGATCTGAAAAATGAAGTTTCAAATCGTCTTCTTGATGGCTATGAAGATTTTAATGAAACCTTAGAACACATTAAACAAGAGATCAAGCAAACGATACAATAGCAATACAAACTAGATCTGGCTCACCTATCTGTATATTCGGTGGGTAGTACAGATGTAAATTTCAGCAAATTCCATTCAGTCTATCAACTTCTTACCAAAGAAAATGAGAGCTGCTAAATGTCCGGCACACCTTGCACACCACAGACTGCTAAAAAGGGATGTGATTTGCTTTCTTGGACATTGAGGCTTTCATAATGAAAGTTTTGGTGACTTCAGTTTCCTTAAAACACACAGAAACACTTAATGAGACTTTTGACTTTTAGAAATGGAAGGAGATAGACACCTCAGACATATGCCTACAAGATGGTTGTCACTTGCCAGCCATAAAAAAGATGTTAAAATGTTGGCCAACCATAAAATCCTATTTTCAAAGTGTGGGAAAAGATGAATGTCCTTCTCTAATTTGGAAATACACTGAAGATGAGAATGAAGAAAAGGATTAGACTACAACAGAAATTTATCTGCTGTTTCTCCAGACCTGCTTGCTGATCTTTGAAGAAACTCTCAGGAGCCTAGAAAAAGATAAACTGCCCACACCTGGGTTATTTGATGTTATGTATAAGTTGCAACAAAAACTCATACAGTGAAGAAATGACTCTTTTGGAAAGAAGACTGCTTCAGAACTGAATAAAATGTCACCAGAAAAGGGCAACCAAATTAAATTAAACAAGACTTTCTCCATTTCTTTCCTAGAATGATAACTTACTTGGAATCCAGTTTCAATTTCACAATCAAATTATGTCTGTGTTTGAAAACCATTTTCCCTGAGAAAGAGAGGTTTAACTTACAGTGACATCCAGTGTGCTTCAGAATGTTTAAAAATGATGGACATTTGATGGGCGCCTGGGTGGCTCAGTTGGTTAAGCGACTGCCTTCGGCTCAGGTCATGATCCTGGAGTCCCGGGATCGAGTCCCGCATCGGGCTCCCTGCTCGGCGGGGAGTCTGCTTCTCCCTCTGACCCTCCCCCCCTCATGCTCTCTCTCTCTCATTCTCTCTCTCTCAAATAAATAAATAAAATCTTTAAAAAAAATAAAAAAAATAAAAATGATGGACATTTGAGACACGGACAACCTCTCCAATGAATTTATAGATGCAAAGGACCTGATTGACAAACAGCTGGTCTACCAAAAAAAGCCTATAGATAAAGAATGGATGGGCATTTTTGGACAGCTGGAAACAAATTCCTACAACTCTAAAAACCTGTTGTTGCTCCTAAGTAAAATCCAAAGTATTCCATGCTCAAATGTTTGTGTTGAGAGGCTGTTTCAGTTGATGTTATTGCATTGGACTGACACCAGCAATCAATGTAATGTGGGCTTGGTAAGAGCACAGTTGCAAGTCAAAGAGAAATTTATATTTGACTATATTCAGTTTTACTGCTACATAAAAGAAAAGAAGGATGTCCTAAAGGCCGCAGGCAGTTCACAGAAGTATTATTGGAAAAGGAAACAGAAAGAGTAAAAATATCCTGTATTATGAGACAGAAAGAAACATGCCATTGTCATTTTTAATAAATATAGCAACATCTGTTTAGTTCATCTTATTGTATTTATGTTCTTTTAAAAAGTCACATATTTTGTGGGTACCTGGGTGACTCAGTTGGTTAACTGTCCAACTATTGGTTTCGGCTCTAGTCATGATCTCATGGGTTTTGGGATCAAGTCCAGAGTCGGGCTCCATGCTCAGTGCGGAGTCTGCTTGGGCTTCCCTTTCTCTCTCTTCTCCCTCTACCCCTTCCCCCACTCATACTCTCTCTCTTTCTCTCTAGGATAAATAAATAAATCTTTTTTGAAAGAAAAAAGTCACGTATTTTACATCTTAAGACTAAAGATTAATATAGCCTTTAAAATTTAAATAATTGTTTTAAAAAAAGTTAATTATTGTATCAGAGGAGACAAAGGCATAAAAATATTGTTACATGTTTTTCATACATTATTTAATCAGTCCTATTATTACTAACTGTTAATGTTAACTAGTCCTATTTAAATAATGGCGTATAGGTAACCTAAAGATAAATAATGGAATATATATTTTCAAGCAGATACTTGTCTTTCATATTTTTATGTTAAATAATAATACTTTTGTATAATTATTTTCTATTATATTATGATCTGTGTGTATGTTTTTTAGTTTGTTTTAGCTTTGTCCTGAATTGGCTGTCCCTACAGTCAGTTCTTTTATCCTTCTTAACTATGGAATTTTGGTTCCTGTTTTAAGTAGATTCTCTTTGAGATTTTCCCCTACTGTGGTACCAGTTATCTTTTGCTAAAGAGAACCACTAAATAATTACTTTTGGCTGAGGGAATAAGGAAGGGCTTTGTAGGTCGAATTGGGTCTGTTAAAATAAAATGGAGACGAGGCTTAAAAATCCCCCAGGCAGATAAAACCGGTAAGCCATGTAAGCAAAACTTAACCTAGCTTATTTCATGAATGTGAGCAAAATTTAGTTTAGGCTCTGTCTTGTAAATGCCTCTGATAATCATAAACAAAACTTAAATTGTTTTACGAAAACAGTGTAAGATAATCACTTTTTTTTTATTTTAGAGAGAGGGAGTGCACGTGTGCAAGCTGGGGGAGGGGGAGAGAGAGAATTCTTTTTTTTTTTTTAAGATTTTATTTATTTATTCAAAAGAGACAGACACAGTGAGAGAGGGAACACAATCAGAGGGAGTTGGAGAGGGAGAAGCAGGCTGCCCGTTCGGGAGCCTGACGCGGGGCTCGATCCCAGGACCCTTGGATCATGACATGAGCCGAAGGCAGACACTTAATGACTGAGCCACCCAGGCGCCCCGAGAGAATCCTAAGCAGCCTACAAGCTGAGCACGGAGCCAGATGCAGGGCTCCATCACACAACACTGAGATCATGACCTAAGCCAATATCAAGAGTCAGACATTTAACCAACTGAGCCACCCAGGTGCCCCTAAGATAATCACTTTTAACCAATTCCTGTGAAACACCCATTGTAATAATGCATCATTGCAAAGTTATCAGTCTCATGTTATAAGCCATCTTGTAATGATATGCCTCTGATCTTCTTGCCATTTTTTGTTTGAACTTCTTGCTAGTTTTGAAGTCTCCCAGCTTGTGAACTGTTCTTTTGTATGCACAATAAACTCAACATTTTAATTTGATCTGATTTTAGTTTTGACAATTTCTGGTGTCAGAAATGGGATCTGAAGAAGAGCCCTAAAGAGCCCCCAGGTGGGTGAGGAACCAGGTGCTAGTGCCTAATGAGCCCATTGTGCTCACTGCTTTCTCACTGACTATGGAGTTCCAGGTTAAGTCTCTCCTAAATCAGAGCTCCATTTTCTTTATGTTTTGAGCTCTCTGACTTTACTGTGTATATCTGTGTTTTGTTCAACCTTCTTGGTTACCTTTCTGTTTGTAAGAGGAGAAAAACGCATGATTACCTGTGTTTCTAGGCAGCAGTAAAATTCTCAGGATCTCTATAGATACAGCCATTTTAGAGAATCTAAGGCAAAGATTCATTCCAATTGGTCTAAAACTCTTTACCCACTTCTTTCAAAAACTCCTGCTTCCTAGGGGCGCCCGGGTGGCTCAGTCGTTAAGCGTCTGCCTTCGGCTCAGGTCATGATCCCAGGGTCCTGGGATCGAGCCCCGCATCGAGCCCCGCATCGAGCCCCGCATCGAGCCCCGCATCGAGCCCCGCATCGGGCTCCCTGCTCAGCAGGAAGCCTGCTTCTCCCTCCCCCACTCCCCCTGCTTGTGTTCCCTCTCTCGCTGTGTCTCTCTGTCAAATAAATAAAAATCTTAAAAAAAAAAAAAAAACAACTCCTGCTTCCTATATGTATATCCACTTAACCCCAGGATCTTACCGTTTTTGGAAAAATGGGTGCTCTCTACATAGGATGACTGGGAATTTCAGTGGCCACTTTGGGGAAATTTTAACTTAAATAAGATAGTCCACCTTAGGGGTACCCTGAAAGAGATGATCCTGAACCTTGCCAAAACAATGGAATGTATTCCTTGATTGGTATAAAGGCCTCCAAAAGGCAAAACGACTCTAAAATAGACTCTCTAGAGGAATCACTACAAGCCAATGAAAAATTTAAGGCCAAAGCTCTGACTGACATGAGTGACTTGAGCAACCTCCAACTAATCCCTCTGCTCCTCTTTATCCTCCTCTACCTGATTATTCTGAACCCACTAGCCACTTTGATCTTTGGCCCTTTCCCTTCAAACCCCCTAAATATCAGCTGTCCTTTAAGATAAGACCTTCTAGTGAACCAGGGATCCTAGCCTCAGCAGAATTTAAACTCTGGTCTCAAGCCAAACTTTGAGCTATTGTAAGTGATTTTCCAGACCCTAAAAGGACCAAATTAAAATTATAGAAGAACTTAAAAATTTTCTTGGTGCCTATGTTCCTAGACTACCTGATTTTTACCAGTTTGTTAACATGATAGTGAGTCCAGAAGATGCTCAAAAATGGCTTCAAGGGGCGCCTGGGTGGGTCAGTCGGTTGGGCATCTGACTTCAGCTCAGGTCATGATCTCAGGGTCCTGGGATCGGCCCCAGCTTGGGCTCTGTACTCAGAGGGGTGTCTACTTGTTCCTCTCCTTCTACCACTGCCCCTCCCCCCACTCATGTGCTCTCTCTCTCTCTCTCTCTCAAATAAGTAAATAAAAATCTTAAAAAAATGGCTTTAAGAAATATATTGGAAAGTCCCTACCTAAGATTTTGAGAAGCCCACCAAACATGCTTCTAGAGATAAATAAAAAGAGCAAAATAAATAAATAAATACATAAGTCAACTGCTTCTTGCAGCAATTCCTGAAGTTTTTCCTATGAGAATATACTGGGCTGTAGTATAACCCTGTAAACAAAAATGGGTGAGCCAGTGGCAGATTTCTGAATTCATTTAGAGTTAGTATTTAGACAACACACTGGTCACAAAGACCTGGGACTAGTTTCACCCTGTGTGCCCATTTTGTTAATGACCAGTACTCCTCAAACCTGTCCATCAAAAACAAGGGAAGTCTGAGAAACTGTCACAGCTACTATATCTCAACCTTATTCTTAGAATATTTTCACCTGCAGTGAACTCTGTGAAGAGCACTTAAGCTTTCTCTTCTAACTCCCAACAAGAGGCAGTGCTTCTCAAAGTCAATTTGTTAAAGAGTCAGAGACCTAGAGCTTGAAAGAAAACTGAGCTGTCATAGTCATCCTCTGAGGGAACAGGCTCCAAGTTTTATGTGATTTGCTTTTGGACATAATGAAGTAAATTGGGAGAACTCGGACTAAGCCATATCCAGCTTCCATGTCAATTCTCATTCCATTATCCATATGGGTCGAACTTTAGAACGTTGCAAACTTAAACTTTAGTAAGATATTAAGAATTTTCTGGATAACATTGTTGCAAAAGTTGGCTATCTACTGGCATGGGTGGTAACCATAGTATAATTACAGAATTGGAAACTTAAACTTTAGCAAGTTATTAGACATTTTCTAGATAGAGGCACAGGGTTTTGTTCACTTTGCTCCCCTGTAGACAGTGGTGCTAACTGGCAGTATATGGCTAAGTCTTTGTGCAGTTTTCTTTTTTTTTTTTTTTTAAAGATTTTATTTATTTATTTGAGACAGAGAGAATGAGAGGGAGGAGGGTCAGAGGGAGAAGCAGACTCCCTGCCGAGCAGGGAGCCCGATGCGGGACTCGATCCCGGGACTCCAGGATGATGACCTGAGCCGAAGGCAGTCACTTAACCAACTGAACCACCCAGGCGCCGTGCAGTTTTCTTTCTACTCCTCCCTCAGCCCCTCCTCTCCCCCATGCTTTCTCTCTCTCTCAAAAAATAATAATAATAATCCAGTGAGAAAGATGATTGGATATCTGTATAGGTAAAACAAGATTGACCAAGTGTTGGTAGTTGTTGAGGTTACATGATGAGTAGATGAGGGTCTCTTACCCTGCAATATTTACTTCTGTATTTGCCTGAAGTTTTCCATTATCAAAAGTTAAAAATCCTTATTTATATTATAAAAGACAAGAATGATGGGTAATAGGAGCTAGCTAGCAATAAAATAATGATGCGATGGGCTGGTGGTACACCTGGTAGATTTTACTTTCTTTTAGACTGTCTTTCTTCTATTTTATTGTATATGGACATAGCTGAACTCACTACACTACCACTGGAACCTTCAGTATCACAATCTTACTTACGGCTCTAAGGTCTTATACAAATCTCCATCCCCATCCATGAGGTTTCTTCATAGGCAAGGCAGGAGTATTTCAAGGACTGGTATAGGGAATAAGCCTCTGACTTACTAAATCTTCTGTTATAGGAGTGAGCTCTTTCTGGCCTTGGGGCTTAAGGGGTATGGAGGAAGCAGTTTAGAAACATCAATCTGAATTTTAATGGGTTTGGTACTTCTGATTTTTTTCCACATCTGTGGAAGAGGCCCACAGAGTATCAAGGATTTCAGAGAGATCTATCACATCTACACTTCCATTGAATTGAATGGTCTCCTCGGGACAATCAATTTGGACTTGGAGAACACATAATGCTTCAGTGTCTGATGAGTCTGAAAACTCTATTTCTCCTGAGCAAGTAGCCCGATGCAGATCCCATAGATGGAAATAGAGAAAACTCTATTTCTCCTGAGGAGAATTTTATGTGGCCTCCTAATATAGAAAGCAGGTCTCTACCTAGGAAATTCACAAGGGCGGTAATCACATAATAGAAAGGTATGACCTTCAGAGAAAGGGCCAAGGGTAACAATTATGGATTCCAGTAAAGAAACTCTTTGAACTTGACTAGAAACTTCTACTGCTAAGATATTTTTATTACTCCAAGTTCTTCATGTATAATGGTGGGGTTTCATGTATAATGGTGGGGTGTAAAGTAAATAGAGTTGCTCTGGTATCTATCAACATGGTAGAAATTTCCCCATTTAAGTGTAGTTTAATTTTCCTTGTTAATTTAAGAAATTATTGGAAGTAGCTTATCAGGCAAATTCTCGGAGCCCTGTCACTGTTGACAGTGATCACCAGAGTCTGGGAGCTGAGGGCTCTCTTTTACATGGCAACTGGATTGTTTAACAGGTCCTCCATTTAAAAGTAGGCAATTCTTTTTCCAATGTCTCTTTTGAGTACGTATTGACAGGCATCTCTATCAATTGGGGCAAAACTTGGGGCAGGAGTGGATCTCTTGAAGTTGGGTCAAGGTCCCTAGAATTGTTGCAGCTGTAGGACCATGACTTTATTCATTTGATAGCATTTTTTGCTGTTCTGTTATTCTTTCAAAATGTTCAGCAGGATGGGCACCTGGGTGGCTCAGTCGGTTAAGTGTCTGCCTTCAGCTCAGGTCATGATCTCTGGATCCTGGGATAGAGCCGCATGTCAGATGCCCAGCTCAGTGGGGAGTCTGCTTCTCTCTCTCCCTCTGCCCCTCCCCCTGCTCATGCACATTCTCTCTCTCTCTCTTTCTCTCTCAAATAAATAAAATCTTTTTAAAAAAATGTTCAGGGGTGCCTGGGTGGCTCAGTTGGTTAAGTGTCTGCCTTCAGCTCAGGTCATGATCCCAGGGTCGTGGGATCCGCATCGGGCTACTTGCTCAGCGGGGAGTTTGCTTCTCCCTCTGTCCATCCCCTGGCTTGTGCTCTCTCTCTCTCTTGCTCACTCTCTCTCTCTCAAATAAATAAATAAATAAATAAAATCTTTTTAAAAATTGCTAATCAGTTGTGATAATAACACCTGTTGGGCCTGCTTTAAAACACACACCCACACCCACAGCCCTCCCCCCCAAACACACACCCAGCACGGCCATGCTATCATTTTAGTGCCATCCAGCCTCGTTTCTCATTTTAATCACTGCAGTTGTCTCCCTGCTTCATCTTAGGCCTCCACCCCCCCCCCATCTTTTCTCCACACAGCAGCTTGAGAGGCTTTGAAATATAAATCAGGTCCTATTACTTCTGTTCTCCAAATGCTTCGATGTCTTCTCATCTTGTAGAACAAAAGCCTTCATGCTCTAGCTCCTGGCTACCTCATCAGTACCATTACTTGGGCGTTGCTCTGCTCTGTCACAGGCTCTGAAACACGCCACGCTCCTGCCCTCGAGCCTTTGAACTTGGCCTCTCTACTGGGAATGTTCATCCTCCACACACCCACACGAGCTCCTTCACTCCTTTCAAGTCTCTGCTCAGATGTTACCTTTTAAACGAGGCCTTCCCTCACACCCTGTCTTGCATAGCAGCCTCCCCCACAAGTTGTCTTTTCTCCTTAGCCTTGTTTTAATTCAAAGCAGTTATCACAACCTGACATTATAGTCTGTCTCTTCCATGAAAATACAAGATTCATGACACCAGGCACTTTATCCAATTTATTGCTGTATCTTAGGCTCAAAAATATTGGTTGAATAAGTGAATTAATGCATGAAATACTTTTTTTTTTTTTGGAGCAAGTTGAATTGTTAAGTAAGGTGGTTCACAATCTGGGACTCCCAAACTCCTAGATGTCTTTGAAGGTAGCAATTTTCTGAATTTCTAAAGGTCTGGTCAGATATGAGTTAAGAACAGGGGCAATGTTTCTTTCATAGATGTGTCCCCAGAATCTGGGACAATTCCTGGAATACACTGAGCACTCAACAGATCTATCTATATTATAGTAAATCAGGATGGAATGGCAACATGGGAAATAAGGAATCACATTTTCTCCAAGCAAAGTCTTTGTGATAGCACCATATTTGAAAGGAAGAGAAATACCGAGAAAGCTTATGTACAAGGACAGTAACCATAAAATAAAATTATCTTTACATAAAGTCTTCTATTTTTAAAAAAGATTTTATTTATTTATTTGAGAGAGAGAGAGGGTTGAGGAACAGAGGGAGAAGCAGACCCCCCGCTGAGCAAGGAGCCCGATGCGGGGCTTGCTCCTAGGACCCTGGGATCACAACCTGAGCTGAAGGCAGACACCCAACCAGCTGAGCCACCCAGGCACCCTAGTTTACATAAAGTCTGTTAATAAGTGCTGTTATGGACTGAAATGTATCCCCCTTCCCCAATTCATATGTTGAAGCCCTAACCCTGAATGAGATTATATTTGAAGATAAGGACTTCAAAGAAGTTATTAATGTTAAATGAGGTCATATGTGTGGGGCCCCAATCCAATAGGACTTGGTGTCCTTATAAGAAGAGGAAGGAGACACCAGGAACACACATGCACACAGAAAAGGCCATGTGAGTACACAGTTAACAGGGTAACTATCTGCACGCTGAGAAGAGGTCTTACCAGAAACTGACCCTGCCAGCACCTTGCGCCTGAACTTCCAGCCTCCAGAACTGTGAAAAAAAAAATTTCTGTGTTTAAGTGACCTAGTCTGATATCAATCACTATGAGTGAAGATATTAATCACCTTAGAATGTGGAGGATAATAAGGAAGGTACACACCCTCTCCCCTATATTTAGGGGGTGGTGTCAAATTCATTGTTTTATGTACTCTAAGGGAAAAAAAAATCCATGAAATAAATTTCAGTTTTAAATAACGAATAGTTTGGTTCTCTTTCATTCAAAAGAATGGAATTGGATTAGGAGGTGGGGCCTTTGGGAGGTGATGAGGTCATGAGCGGAAAAATAAGTTCACAATCAAATTTTCTATCTGTAATTAGTTATATAAGTGAAACCTTGGTAATTTGATAGCTTGCTCATCTTTTGTTTTCATTTTTTAAGTATTATGGAACCAAAAAGACCCTTGATCTTTCAGAATTTTCAATGCAGATAATCCTTTGACCAAACTAAGGTTCCCCATAGTAACAACCTACAGACAGCCATGTTCAGGGACTACATTGTGTTTATTCCTTTCTTCAGCAACGGAGTTCCTTTTGACCATTTTTTAAGAATTGCACGAGAAAACTGCCTGTTTGTTTCCTGTGTTCCGTTTGGCAAACAAACTGTGACAGAGCAATAGAAAAATACAATCCTGGGATGCACTTGCAGTCCATGTGTAGAAGGGTGGCAACAGCGTTTAAATACTGCCACACACTGTCCATCTGCGTGTCCTGCAGCCAAAGAACTCGGGCTTCTGCCCTTGAACGCGATGGCCGTCTGAAACACTAGCACTACCAGGTTCACAAAATTGTTAATTCTTTGAAAGACTTCTCGGGGCGCCTGGGTGGCTCAGTTGTTAAGCGTCTGCCTTCGGCTCAGATCATGATCCCAGGGTCCTGGGATCGAGCCCCGCATCGGGCTCTCTGCTCCATGGGGAGCCTGCTTCTCCCTCTCCCACTCCCCTTGCTTGTGTTCCCGCTCTCGCTGTGTCTCTCTCTGTCAAATAAATAAGTAAAATCTTAAAAAAAAAAAAAAAAAAGAAAGACTTCTCAAAAAGGAAAGTATAAAAATCTGAAGACTCTAATAGCGTGTTCTAATTAAGATTCCATGAAGCACACGATTGATTGTAGTTGGGACAAGTGGTCCTCAGGAGCACACTGGGCACTGTGGGAAGAGTAGAGGCCCCACCAGAAGGATTTTGTATGTAACGTATGAAACTTACGAATGAGTCTTAACTTTTCATTTTACAAATTTCATAACATTCTCTCTTTATCAAAAGTGCTAATTTTATGTGATACGACATAGAACCAGGTTCTCTTGGTTCAAATAAAAGTATATCTGCCTTTTCTAAACACAGTGTAATATCCAGATGACTGTGATGTATTTCAAGGTAGGAATCATATTTACTTTAGTTTTGTTTTTCCTGTAACTGGTAAAAGAGGAAATACTGAGAAAATGCTTGTTGACTGACTGAATGAATGACTAAGCATAATTCAGAATTCCAGAAATTTCTAGAGAATACCAGATCCTTAAAGAAGCTACCATCTACTTCTAGTCTCCCCCTTTTCTGAAAATAATATGTAGAGGGAAAGACTCAAAACTAGTCAGTTTCACATCCTTTTTTTAATTCAGCAACATTATCCTCAAGAGAAATAATAGCACTAAAACAAAATCCTTGTTTATTCTAATTACCTTGGACAGAAAAACTGAACCAGGATGTGTTACTCTTTGCTGTTATCTAAAGTCCTTAACTTTAATAAAATCTAGCATGAAGCATTTCCAATTAACCTAAAAACAGCAAATTGAAAAATGTCTTTTGTGTATGTAACGTCAACTCAGTATTAACTCCATTCATTGAAAATTGAAAACTTCTAATATGGTAAGAGAAGATCAGATGCTGGAAAAAAATAATACTGACTGGCCTCATTTTAAACTCATGATCACAACCTCAAGTGGCTCTGAGTGATGTCTCGCTGTCCTTCTATGTCTAGTCACTGTCACCCAAGATGACTGTACTGGATCTTCTTCTTTCTCTTCAGACCCCGAATAACTCCTGCCTCTCTTCACTCTCGGCTGCTTATTTCACTGGGGAAAAAAAATAACAAGAGGACTTCCACAGGTGCTCACCACCAAGCTGTCCTACCTTCACCTGGATTCACACTCTGTCTTCTCACTTGTCCTAGTCCATTTGGGCTGCTATAACAAAGTTCCACAGACTCAGTGGCTTATAACAACAAAAATTTCCTTCTCGTGGTTCTGAAGGCTGGAAGTCCAAGATCGGTGCATTATGGTCAGGTTCTGGTGAAGACCATATCATGGGTTGCAGACTGCTGACTTCTCACTGGGTCTTCACATGGTGGAGGGGATGAGGGATCTCTCTGGGGTCTCTTTTAGAAGAGCACTAATCCCAATCAGGAGGGCTCCACGCTCATGACCTCATCACCTCCCAAAGGCCCCACCTCCTAATCCAATCACTTTGGGGGTCATATTTCAGGATATGAATGGAGGGGGCAGGAACATTCAGACCCTAGCATCACCTGTTGTATTGGATAAATTGTCTGTGCTCACATGTAAGGTCAGCTCCTCCCCTTGTTCACTAGACCTATCCTCACTTCTGCTCCTACTACATGGACCCCACAACTGTCCAACATCTCTCCCATGTCATCCATTTTCCCCTTTCTATGAGATTATTTCCATCAGTATACAAATATGCTATGTATAATATAGCCCACCTCCAAACAAAAAAAAACAACAAAAAAGCTTGATCCAACCACCTTCTCTAGCCACCAGCCCAATTCTTTGCTTTTCTTTTCACCAAAACGCCTTTAAATTCATACCCACTGTCATTAAAAATTAAGAGAGAAAATAAGGTGTTGGCAAGGATGTAGAGAAATGGGAACCCTCATACATTACTGGGGGGGATGTAAAATGGTGCAATCCCACAGAAAGTTAAACACAGCATTATCAAATGACCCAGCAATTCCACTCTTAAGTATGTACCCAAGAGAACTGAAGACATATGTTCATACAAAAACTTGTACATGGGTGCTCATAGCAGCTTTATTCATAATAGCAAAAAAGTAGAAACAACATAATGTCCACCAACTGATGAAAAATAAACAAAATGTGGTATATCCAAACAATGGACTATTATTCAGCCACGAATGAAATATGGATATTTGCTACAACATAGACGAATGCTGAAAACATGCTAAGTGACAGAAGCTAGACACAAAAGACCACATTATATGAAATGTCCATAATAGGCAAATCTACACAAACAGAAAGTAGATTTGTGGTTGCAGGGGACTGGAGAGAGAGGGAATGAGGTACGATTGCCAATGGGTAAGGGATTTTTTTGGCGGGGTGATGAAAAGTTCTGGAATTAGTGAATGTCTGGAATCCACAACATTGTAGATACACTAAAAACCATAGGATTGTATACTTTAAAAGGATGAATGTTTTGGTAAGTACATTGTATTTCAATTTTTAAAGATTTTATTTATATATTTATTTGAGGGGGAGGGACAGAGAGAATCTCAAGCAGACTCCACAATGAGTGCAGAGCTGGATGCCGGGCTCAATCTCAAGACCCCAAGATCATGACCTGAGCTGAAATCAAAATTTGGGTGCTTAACTGACTGAGCCACCCAGGTGCCCAGTACATTGTATTTCAATTTTAAGACGATTCTAATTGGTCTAAACCTATCTTGACTCCTGTTTTCCCACTGTTTTCTTGGGCCTACCAGTTTTCCTTCCCAGTACCCCATAGAAACTACTATTTTCCAGTGTCATCTATGCCCTGTTGTTTCCTGTAGTTTTAATTGAAATCTTTTCAGCAGAATGTCAAGGAAAAATAGTTTAAAATTCCTTTAGTAAATCCTCATGACAGAGGATTCTGGAAGTTGTAGAAAGGAAGCTCAATATGTTCATTAAGGACAATATTTTGTCATATTCTATAGTGCATGATAAGGTGTGAAATTATGCATTTTTGTACCATAGCTGTTTTAGGTGTCTGTTTAAGGAGAGCATATATTAAAACTAAAAGCCTTTTGAATTTTATTCCCCAAATCCTGCAAGTATTTTCTTCTTTCCAATCCAATTAAGTAAAACTATTTACCATCTCAGTGTATCCAGTTAGCTTTGGAAGGGCAGGCAGTTCAGTATTTCGGACAAACTAGGACCCTGCTGCTTGAGAAGCAGATGTTCACATTTATGTCTCATCATAAGCTGCCCTAATTCTGCATCTCCAGTTTTGTCTCCTCCAAATTCCCCACCCCAAACTCTTTGCTCTAGTCAAGCTCACTTATTTTCTGTCCCCAAATAATAAAATGGGCATTTCCATTTCTAAGATTTTGCTAAGACCTTTGTCCTTCTCTGGAATGTTCCCTTCCTTTCCCTCTGCCCATCCTTCAAGACTTATTTGAGATTCTGTTCATTTGTTTATTCATAAACACTGAGTGTGTACTCTATGCAGTGTACTGTCTGGAATGTTATGCTGGGGTTCAATAAAAACAAGGCTGTCCTTACGTAATTTATGTTCTAGCAGGAAAATGATACAAAATGAATTAAAACTAATTATTACAATTGTGATAAATGCTAATAATATGAGGCACAGGAAAATAAGATAACTTATAATGGGGGAAATGAACTGATCCAGGGCATCAGAAAGGCGTTCTCTCGTATATTGTTGTTACAACCTCTTTGGAAATAATACCGCAATATATTCAATCACAAAGACCCTTTTTTGTTTTTTCAAAGATTTTATTTATTTGTCAGAGAGAGAGAGAGAGTACAAGCAGGGGGAATGGCAGGCAGAGAGAGAAACAGGCTGCCAGCTCTATCCCAGGACCCTGGGATCATGACCTGGGCTGAAGGCAGATGCTTAATCGACTGAGTCACCCAGGCATCCCAATCATATAGACCCTTTAACCAAGAAATTCATTCTTTTTCCTTATCCAAGTATAATTAACATATATTCAAGTGTTATACTAGTTTCAGGTGTACAATATAATGATCCAACAATTCTATGTATTTCTCAGTGCCAGCAATTCCACTTTTGAGAGTCTATGATTTAACAGTGAAAGTACCAGCACTTAAAGTGGCATGTGACTGGGGCACCTGGGTGGCTCGGTTGGTGAAGCGTCCCACTCTTGACTCTTGGTTTTGACTCAGGTCATGATCTCAGGGTCGTGAGAAGGAGCCCTGCATCAGGCTCCACATTCAGCAGGGAGTCAGCTTGAGATTCTCTCTCTCCCTCTCCCTTTGCCCCTCCCCTCCTCTGCTCTCTCTCTCTCTCTAAAATAAATAAATAAATCTATTTTTTTTAAAGATTTTATTTATTTATTTATTAGAGAGCAAGCGAGAGAGAAACAGCATGAGAGGGGAGAGGGTCAGAGGGAGAAGCAGGCTCCCCACTGAGCCGGGAGCCCGATGTGGGACTCGATCCCAGGACCCTGGGATCATGACCTGAGCCGAAGGCAGTTGCTTAACCAACTGAGCCACCCAGGCGCCCTAATAAATAATCTAAAAAAAATAAAATTGTGTGTGACTTTTGTTCCTAGCAAAGTTGCAAGTCTTACAAGGTTTAAAATCTCACCCAGCCAAGCTGCCCATGAGGTTAACTCTCCAAGCCAGTCTTGTGGATGGAGGAAAGTAAATGAAGGTAATCTAATGTGCCATAAAGTACTATTCATGTGGGTGCACTGATCATGCACAAAACATGCAAGGGAGGGACCCCTGGGTGGCTCAGTCGTTAAGCATCTGCCTTCGGCTCAGGTCATGATCCCAGGGTCCTGGGATCAAGCCCCGCATCGGGCTCCCTGCTCTGTGGGAAGCCTGCTTCTCCCTCTCCCCTCCCCCTGCTTGTGTTCCCTCTCTCACTCTGTCTCTCTCTGTCAAATAAATAAATAAAATCTTTAAAAAAAAAAAAACATTTCAGAGAGATCAGATTTAGGTCTAATTGCATAATACAATGGATCCAGCATGAGAGCTTGCTATAAGATCCTGATGGATGTCTCCCAGTAAAAACTTGCCCATTAATGTGCTTTGACAAAATGGTTGCTGAAAATGAGGGCAATGGTCAGGGTGACTACTCAAGGCACATTTTATTGGTCAGATTAGTTGATATGTATCATCCTTTGCCTCTGGAAGGCAAATTACTATATAAGATCCTGTCCAGCTGGTAAAACACGGCTTCACTGCATTGTACCTTGAAGTAGAGGCTATCTGTTGTTAGGCTAAAGACAGAATAGTTCATCTTTACACAGGCCGGACAAGTGCCCAGTCTCCTGAGACAGTACCTGAGATTGTTTGGTTGCTGAGCGAAGGCAGCAAAAATCAAGCACGGTCAACTGAAGGCTGTGAAAGACTTGAGGGAGCAGGCATGCAGTAGACTACATGCCATCTAACCTTTGAAAAGGAAGTCTTACAGCATCAATAGTGTAGCCTTGTGCAGTATTTCACCTGTTTCCATTCTGGACCAGTTGACATTGTCTAGTTATTTTACCTCCGATTACTGTGCTATCATTGAAGTCAAATTCCTTGTGAAGGAATTTGTAATACGTGTAACATAATCCACATATGGTTAATGACGGTTCCTTTGACATTCAGGTGAGTGTGGCTGAGACAGCTTGTCTGATTGAGTACCCTAGTGAGCAAGGTGTGCACTGAAGAGTTATATTGCTCGCAGGGTTGAGTAATTCTCAAACAAGCGATTTGGGTGGCCATTAGGCATGGACATGAATGTCACATTCTTTGTTAGGTAGAGGCATGGATCTGTCCTTATACTGTAATACCACCACCAGTAATTGCACCTTTGTGGGTTATTAGGAATGATATTGGCAGATACACATCTGGATCTGTGTGCTGCTCACTTGCTTTCCTGGCTTCTTCAAAGCCAAATGACAGTACAGAATCCCTAACACCTCTCTATGGTGGCTGCAGTGGGGACAGAGGAGAGCAGCTTCCATGGTGATGTTACAGATAACATCCTCATGTGGTAAGTCTTCATGGCGGGAAACATGTGTTAAGCTTGATATATAGAGGGGTGCCTCTTGAATAGCATTGTGAGCCTGATATTTCCATGCCAGAGCTACCAAACTGAGAAATGGTTATCAGGAGGAGCAGTAGGAATAACAGCCTGGGGGTGCCTGGGTGGCTTAGTCGTTAAGCGTCTGCCTTCAGCTCAGGTCATGATCCCAGGGTCCTGGGATTGAGCCCCGCATCGGGCTCCCTGCTCCGCGGGAAGCCTGCTTCTCCCTGTCCCTCTTCTGCTGCCCCTGCTTGTGCTTTCTCTCTCTCTGTATCAAATAAATAAATAAAATCTTAAAAAAAAAAAGGAATAATAGCTCAGCTCAATAACTGTAGGCAGTGGAAGCATGAACCCACATGGGGTGATGATTGAACCAGTGGGAGGAGTTCCTTGGGACATACTGGAACACAGGAATGTCACATCAGACTGGAGTTTATTGATCTTTGTGTTACTTGCCTTGATTGTTGCACTGGTGACTGTAGCTAACGATTCTACAGCCGCTCTAACAACAGAGATGTCTGATATCAACTTGTCTGTGATATAAGATCGATGAATATGTCTTCTATGTCAGAATCACTCAGAGCTCTTTTTCCTCTTTGTAGCTCACTCTAGGTGGGCCCCTTGGTTGAAAGCTCCTCTGATCCTGTCTCTTGGTCTGAGAGAGCTGAACTTATCCCTGAGCTACCATGTCACATATCTTGGAGGTAACTCCTCAGATAGTGCTGGGGTATTAATTGCAATCAGCTGCTCCAGGTTGTATCCTGAACATGGCTCTGTTGACCTTGAAACCATGGATTAGGAGCATTCAAAGGAGCTCTGCAACTGCTGACATTTCCAGAATCCAACACTGGTTCCAAGGCATAGTTTTTAGTGGTGGAAAAACTGGATACCACATGACTGTCCAGGAATAAGCAATAAGGGAAAAAAGATTAATTTCTGGTATTTCTACACTATGGAATATTATACAGCTGATAAACATAAATTAGATCTAGATGATTTATCTCAAATAATATTGGTTATAAAAGCAAGTTTTAAATCAGTTTTTTTAGAATGAGTCCATACTCATAAAAATCTACACATGCTTGTATATTTGAAAGAGCTTGGAGAAAGATGACAGGCCACTTGCTAAACTGTTAACATTGGTTACTTCTAATATATGGGCAAAATAACGGGGACCTCTTTTAGAGGACTTCATATCTCCAAGGAATGGATTATTAGCTTTTACTTTGTATATCTTTGGATTTCCTCACTCGTTACAAAATTAGCTGTCATTAAAATTAATGAAAAATTTTAATTTTGTTAGGGGAAAGGGCCACTAAATTTTTCTTAACTTACCCAACAGCATCTAATACAATAAACATTCTATAAATATTTGTGGAAGAAGACAGGAGGAGAGGAGAAACAGACTTAAATATTTGGTAGAGATAAAAAAATAACCATTAAACCACTAATGGCATGATGAAGCATTGTGGAACCTCTAAATGGGCAGTGAGAGAGGGGAAAAAAGAGAAACTTGATCAGGCTGGCAAAATAAAATGGGAAAAAGTGAAAAAAGCAAAGTAAAATAAGATACTATAAGATCAACATTGCAGTTACTCCAATAAATGTAAATGGGTTGAATTTACCTATCAAGTGAAAAAAATCTTTCATATTGGTTAAAGTCAAGGCGTCAGCAGGGCTGTGTTCCTTTTGGAGACTAGGGGAGAATCTCCAACACCTTGCTCATTCAGGTGTTGGCACTATTCAATTCCATGAGGTTATAGGACTGCGATCTCATTACCTTGGTGACTGTCAGCAAGGAGCAGACCTTAGCTCCTTGAGGCCTCTCAGGCCCTTGCAGATAGCCTTCAACACTTCAGAAGCAGCAACAGGGAGTGGCATCCTTCTCAGGCTTTGAATTTCTCCAGTGATTGGATTGGGCCTACCTCCCCCATCCCTCCATAATTCAGGATAATGTCTTCACAAGGTCCTTAATTTTAATCACATCTGCAAAATTCCTTTTGTAAGGTAACATTCCCAGGTTCTGGGAATTAGGGTGTGGACAGCTTTGGGGGCCATTAATCTGCCTATCACAGTGAAGGACCTAAACAATTTTAAATAAATGTAGAAAAGGGTCACATTTTTGGATGGGAAGATGTGCTATTTGTAAAGATGTCATTTCTACCTGAATTAGCCTACAAATTCTGTGCAAGATGCTTTAATGATAAGCAAAATTGGATTTTGAATCAAGTGAGGGGATAGATACTCAGAGAAGACTGTATTGCTTAGAAAAAAAGAAACACATTTCTTGCACTTTAACTCAGGTAGACTTACACATATTCTAGATACAAATATACCAATATCATGCACAAGGGCAAGGTAACAGATCCCATTGTTTCCAATATTCTGTTAACATCCAGGATTTTTCTACTCACTGTCCTACTGTCCAGGAATAAGGAGTAGACTGTGATGTAAGATCAATGAATATGTCTTCTATGTCAGAATCACTCAGAGCTCTTTTTCCTCTTTGTAGCTCACTCTAGGTGGGCCCCTTGGTTGAAAGCTCCTCTGATCCTGTCTCTTGGATCTCAACAAAGAACATGCCCAAGGAAGAGAGGAGAAAAGGCGAAAGGAGAAAGGTAAGTCTACTCACCTTATTTTAGGAACACATTTAACTGATATTTTGAACCATTTACAGAGTACCACCCTTTCCTTTTTAATAACCGAAAGCTCCAGACTCCATCATCCTATTTTCCCCCAACACATCCTTTTTACACTTTTCAAATCTGAAACTCATTTTATTTTTCTGTCCACTCATACAGCTTCATGAGAAATTTCAGGAAAAGTTCCTGGCAGTTGTGCACTCTGTCTTCTCAGTTTACTTGTGATACCACTTAGAAAAACGTTTCTAAAGAAACATTTCTTTCCTTAAGAACGATTTCCGTCTTGATGTTTCCCTAGAGATGTGGATGGTACTGCGAACTGTACCAAGGCAGGTTACGTGGGTGGGTGCAGATTCTGTGATAAGGTTTTTATCCCCTCCATTTCTTTGCCTGTTTGGAGATGTGGGCTGAAGATGAGTAAGAGAAAAATTTATTTGTATCTCCTCCAAAGAAAGTAACTTTAGTAAAACCGCCACTCTTGACTTGCAAAGAAGCTCATATAATGACTATTTACAGATGTGATTAGTTCATTCAAAGAAAAGTTATTTCAAGGCAATTGTCATGCTTTATTAAGCCTAAGTATGTTCGGAATGTATCCCATTTACAAATCCCCGGAAATAAAACAGTCACCATTGTTTAATCCCCGACACCAAGCACAGAGTCCTCGGATTTGACTTCTCAGCAGTCATTCTGACCCCCTGGTTATATATAAATCAACTGTGGGTGTCTTGCATTTCTGTCTCCAACTTTCTTCACCTTTACTAGGCAAAACATGGGCATAAGCAACCTTTTCTAAGTTAATACTGCACTAACAGAGATCCTGGGAAGTCCGCAGCCCGGCACTGGTCAGGAAGAAGTGGCCGTGAAGGGTCCAGGGAGGTTCAGCCCGATTCTGCAACTTCCCAGAGGGTGGAGGCAACGGCCCAGTCCGCACCCGCCCAGCAGAGGGTCGCGCGAAAATCCCCCACTCCACCAGTTTCAACAAAGAACATGCCCACGGATACCCGGATGCAGCAGGTCCACCCCCGCTCCCCCCCACCCCGGGGGACGATGACTCATGCGCATCCAGGACTTTGCGCAAGGTGGGCGGGGCGGGGCGGGGCGCGGGAAGAGAGGACAAAGGGCGGCGGTTGGGCGAGAGGGGAGCCACGCCCACCGCTCCAACGTTTCTGCGCATGCTCTGCGCGTCAGCTTCTGGTATTTTAGGCGCGTCTGCGGACGTCGGCGTCCGGAGGTCGGAGGGAGAGGTCGAGTATCTGGTTTTTCAAGAGCCGCTTTGAAAAGCCTCTCTTCATCTTCAGCTTCGGAAAGGAAGGCCTCTGTTCGTCCTTTCCTTTGGCCTTCGGTGTGGCGTTGGCGGCCTGTGGTGGTAAGTTTACTGGTGACGGGGTCGGTCCCAGGTACGTGAGGCGGGGGTGACGCACGAAGGGGACGCGGGCAGGCTGGCCTTTGGGATTGCCACTTCTGGGAGTCGGAGCGGCTCGGTTAGTTTATTGGCTTGGGGCCCGCCCGCGCGACTCACTTCCGGTCCCCCCCCCCCCGGTTGTTCTTAGGCGCCTAGTTTCCGGGTAGGGATCCTGAGAGACGGAGGGAAGTTTGCAGCCCCGGGCCGAGATGTCTCAGTACGTGAACGACCTGTGGCCCGGCTCGCCGCAGGACAAGGAGTCCCCCTCGACGTCTCGGTCGGGCCGGTCCAGCCGCCTGTCCTCGGCGTCCAGGAGCCGCTCGTCTTCTGGGAGCTCTCGGTCCCGCTCCAGCGGCTCGAGCCGGGCGTCGTCGCGGAGTCGGAGCCGGCCCCGAAGGAGGAGCAGGTCCAGGTCCTGGTCCAGGCGGCGCCACCAGAGGAAGTACAGGCGCCACTCGCGCTCCTGCTCGCGCAGCCGCTCGCGCTCCCGCGGCCGCCGGTACCGGGACAGGCGCTACGGCGCGTCCAACAGATACCGCCGGTCGCCGTGGCGGCCTCGCTCTCGCAGCCGGTCCGGCTCGCGGGGACGCGCGTATTACCGACGGGCCTACGCGCTGCCGCGGGGGCGGCGCCACTACGGCTTCGGCCGCGCCGTGACCCCGGAGAAACGCAGAAGATGGAGGGGCAGCGCCCGGACCAGGTCGCGGAGCCCCACCCCTTTTCGCTTGAGTGAGAAAGGTGAGTCATCTGCCGCGAACCTTTCCAGCGCATCCTTGTACGTGGCTGGCAACAGCGCGAGTACGCGGGGGGACCAGAGTTGCCGTGTAGTGTGGGTATTTCCATTGCTTTTGGTGCCTGTAATCTTAGTAGTTTCGTTGGGAGCAAAGAGGGAAGGGACACACGTAAGCAGGTTAAGAGCAGCTAAAAGCGCTCTTTTTGGTGCCCCGTTTTAAAGTGGACGTTCTTTTCCCTTGGGGTCTAGAAGTCGGCTGTGGTATTAAACAGCTCGCGGTGGAGGAAATCCTTTTTCCTAGTGGCTGGCCCTTCTCGGTGGAGCCTTTCTAGGTATTACTAGTGACTCAGTAGTTTATTCCTTAAGCTTTTGTTATCTATTGAGCGGGAAGAAGAGTATCAACTTTTTCCCTCAATACCGTGTTACTGGAACAACTGGAGTTTGTTCCAATATTTTACTGATTAAGATTTTATTTACTCGAGAGAGCATGAGTGCGGTGAGGGGGAGAGGGAGAAGCAGACTCCCCACTGAGCAGGGAGCCCTGTGGGAGGCTCGTTCTGGGACTCCTGGATCATGACCTGAGCGGAAGGCAGATGCTTAACCGATTGGGCCACCCAGGCGCTGCAGTTCCAGTATTTTAATACAGATGATTTATTTTAATGCTGGTAAGATCACAGAACAGAAAAAGACATGTAAACTCAAACTCATAGGAGTCTGAAAATGGATTGTATCTGCATTGGTTCATTAGTTGTGATGATTGGGCCATATGTAAAATCTATTACAAAAAAACCTTGATACGTTCAGAGAAACACATTTGAAGAGAAAGGGAAAACAATTAGGAAATTCAGGCCTTTGGTAAGGAAAACTGAAAACCAGTTGTTGAAGATTATTTAGGGATGCTTGCTTGCTTTTTTTAGCAAAAAAATGAGGTATAGAATTTTGTTTTTGTGATTCCAGCTGTATTTTACCCACTAAAATAAAATATTTAAATGTCTTTATTGTTAATCTAAATAAAATACAAGCTTGTTTTGTGATTGGGCAGTCTTTGGGGAAATGTACTACAGGATTAAGGAATGTCTTGTCTTGTTTTTGTAGATCGAATGGAGCTGTTAGAAATAGCAAAAGCCAATGCAGCAAAAGCTTTAGGGACAGCTAACTTTGACTTGCCGGCTAGTCTCAGAAAAGTTCTTGCATCTAAAGAGACGAACCATGGAACAGCTGTACCAAACAGTGGTGCAACGTTTGAGGTAAGTACTCTAGGTTTATCCAAACAAAATCTTCAGAAAGCTACTGTTGGAAAGATCTAATTGGCCATTTTTATTGGATTTATTTTAGAGTGCTTCTTGGAAAGCCTAAATATAATTAAGATCAAAATAGCAGCTCTAGTGAAGGTCTCTCCCTCGTGAAAATGGGAGATTAGTGATCTTCATTTTCATGTGACACAGTACTAATTACTTTCATAGTTGTAGGTGGTATTTGGCGATTTCTATGTACCTATCGACTTTTTCTAACTAGCCTTTACAGAGTATTTTATCTGTAGTTTTCATTTGCAGCATTATGTTCCCACAAATTCTGTATTCAACATACAGTATAGTTTATCTGCTTTATTTCTGTCTTATAGAAATCATGAATGTGGTCTCCAGACATTGATGAAGAAAATCTGTTGGTAATTGATACATGGGCAAAAACATCAGAGGTTTTACTAATTTGAAGTTTATGTTCACACACTGAAAGTTTAGTTTTTTGTTGGTAGATCCATGTGCATGCTAGAATTTGGGATAGGTACTATTTTGATAAGATACTGAAGACAATTTTTTTTTTAAACATTTTGTAATGTGGGACATCTGTGATACAGATGTCCCTTTCATAATATATGCAATATATTCCAGATGTTTTGAGAGATTACAGAAGAAGAGGCCTGCTTCACTTGCAGATAAGTTTATTATAATTTTCCAGAAATGTCCAGGATGTGCATTGGAAAATTGCACTGTGGTCTTAAAGTATAAAATTCATAGCCTTCAAGGTTTAAGGTAGTTATGAGTTTGACAGAATCAGTTAAGATAGGAAAAATGTTCTCTAGATAAACCTATCATTCAAACCCAGGTGTGGGTTTGCTTAAGTATTTAGTAATGAACAAGATCTTAGTCCGGTTGCTTTTTCAGATGATTAGGTTTCCAACTGGCAAACGCCTTAGTTCTTAGAAACTAGGTATTTTCTGGTATGACTTTACTTTCAGAGTTAATTGAATTTGCACCAGGGGAATATAATACTATTTTATTGGGGAAGAGTGTCTTAAGCTGATTATTGAATCAGTTTTGTTAAGGGGAAAGCTGGAATACTAATGTCGTTTAGGCTGTTAAGTATATGATTAGATCCAAGTCGATTTGTGTCTCTACAACTAAATTTATATATGGTTGGGCTGCATTTTATACAGTATGGTAAACCAAGGGTATGGTTTTTTTAAAGTATTTTTTCTCTTACCTGTTCTAGCTGTTGGAAAGACAAGCAGAAGATGGAACTAAAAATCCCAGTGAAAAGCCTTCCCAGCAAAAAAGCATAGCTTTTAGCTCTAACGTAAGTATATCTAGGCATTGACTACTCAAAATTGGACTTAGGGACATAATTCTATTATGTGGGCTTTTATTTTTGTTGGAAGGCTCATTGTTTTTGTGGTGGTACTTTGGGGTCTACTAAGCCACTTTATATAGAATAAACCTTTCATAATTTTTTGTACCATTCTTACAGGTGACCAGTATATTGGCTCCCTCTGTATCTGATACTCACATTTTTGATATCCGTGTTTTACTTTTTTACACATCCCTCCTATACTTGTTGAATTATTTAGAAAGCACATCTCAGAAAACGCTGTAATCAGAATATTTTAAAATCAGCCAAGGGTTTAAACAAAACAAAACTTTCAATGCATTATTTTGTAATAAACTTTGCACATGTCTGATTTTTCCTAGTAGTTTTTAAAGTAGGCTTTACAATTTGGATCATGTGATAAATATGGGGTCCATTCTTTGCTTTTGGATGGTGTCTCAAGTTTTAATCTTTAATGGAATTATTTAGTATATTTTGTAAAACAAGTATTTTGAGTACAAGTATGTGTTTGCATAGCTGACTTAAGAATTTCTTCTCTTACAGAATTCTGTAGCAAAGCCAATGCTTCAGAAATCCGCTAAAGCTGCTGCTGAAGAGACCTCTTCAGGATCCCCCAAAATAGACCAGAAAAAAAGTCCATATGGACTGTGGGTACCTGTCTAAAAAAAGAAAACTAATGTATAAGGTTGACTGAAATGCACTTTATTGCAAGTGTGTGTTCCTAACATTATTCCATCTCTGGGAGTCATTTAGTGGTAATTGTTGCAATTACAAACAATGACAAAGAAATATGTAAATCTTTAATATTTAAATATTAACATTTTAGATTTCTCTTATAGATAAGAGATAATATACACGTGGACCAGAGGATTCATATAGGTGGGAGTCTTGTACATATACTTGTAAATGTTTTGTATAATATCGATTACTTATGTAAAAGCAAAATTTATAAGAACAGTAAATGATTTGTTTATATTTGTTAATAAATTTCTTGTTTAAATTTGTGTCGCTTTGTTATGTATGTATATGTTACATAATGAATCTTAAGGAAGCATAAAGTGTCTCTTGTTTAAAGCCTTGCTAATTCCAAATCCAAATCCATGGACTGACGGCATAGGGTTCACTGACCTTACCCAGTTTGTGAGAAATGCTAAATCTCAAAGTCTCCACCCTAGAGCTGAATCTTAATATTCGCCAGTTGATGTGGGTCTTCGTTTAAATTTGAGAAGTTATGCCTAAAATTTATGGAATTCTGGCATAGTATTGTCTTGGACGAGTTAAACTACAAGCTTTAGGTGAGGAGACTCAGAGAGATAGAAATGGAATGCCTCATTGAGCTCTACAATCTGTGAAGTTTAGCTGCGTTTCTTTATTATGCCTTTTTTTTTTGAAGTATGTTTTTCTTTCTTACTTGCTTTCTCTTTTGCCACCAACTTGTATAGTCTCAGGAAATAGATTTCCAATAGGGATGATAAGGTAAACAGGATAGGCAGAATATTAGATACGAAACAAATAACTCAGGAAAAGAAACACTCAAATAATATGAATAGATGAGCAGGCAGAAGTCCTGAATTCTTAAGTAGAAGGGACAGTAACGAAGGTTCTCGGGTGGAACTTAATTTGCTGTTAACTAAAGCTGTGCTGTCTAGTATTTACCTGTACTTTCCAATCAGTAACAGCCACTGGCCACATGTGATTACATGCAGCCTCTCAGTCATACTAGCCACTTCTGAAGTGTTAAGGCTAGTGGCTGTGTTACTGGAAAGTACAGATAATGGAATATTTGTATCCTAAAACATTGTATGGGGAAGAGCTGCTCTAATAAAATTTGACCTTACGAAAAATTTAAATGGACAACGAACGGAAAATTCCGTGAGAAAGGGTTGCTGCTCTGGGTGAACATGTCCATTTTACATCTAGGTTAACAGTAGTTACCAGGAGGGGGACATGCTTCTAAAGAAGTACAAAAGTTTATGCAGTAGGTTCATTTTAAGGAGACCTGAGAACATTGGTAGGCTGGCCTGGTTACAGCCAAATCCAATAAAACATGAGGATTTGAGTTGTAACAGAATGTGGCTAATATGAACACCTTGTTAGTATCTTTAGTTGGTATCCTTAGCAAAGTTGCAGAGGGTTTCCTTGTGAGGGGGACTTTGGAAAAGAATTGATGTGATAATCTTTCTTACCTTCATTTCGCTGGTAGCAGCATTTGCTGCTCTGATTATGACACGTATTTGAATACTAGCCCTGAACGGCTAGCTGAGTGACTGGATAAGTCCTGTAACTCTTCAACCAAACTCCTTCATTACATAAGAATGGTCTGGGCTAATTACCACTTCTGATACTTCTGCAGTGATTTTTACCTTTGGCATTCTTCACCATTAGCTTCTTCAGTCTATTAGCACGCTTGAGGCTTAGCTATTTCATACTCTTTAATTTCTTGGTCTGTTGGCTCATTTTCTCTTATCTAGTGTCCTGAAAAGAATATGGTTTATATTCTTCATTTTTTTTTTTTTTCATAATTGCCCCATCAAGTACTAACAGTGTTCTTGTCTAAGTTCACCTTGTCTGTTGGGTCTGGCCAGGTCTGTGGTGTTTAGTTTGTCCTGGGCTTTGTAACACAGAAGATAATGTACTGTGTGTGTAAAGCCAGACTGGCCTTCATTATGTAAGTGGGATGCAGTTGCCCAGGTGTAATACCCTGTTACTGTGTAAGTGGTGGACAGTATAGCAAGATGGTGCCGATGGTGAGAAATTATACCAAGAGATTAGATTCAGTGCTGTCCAGTGAAAATGAGGGAACCACATTGAAAAAGGTAAAAAGAATCAGTGAAAGTTTTTTACCCTAGTATATCTAAAATGTCATTTCAATATTCTAAGAATTGGTGGCATTTTACTTTTTTTGTACTAGGTATTGTAATCATGTATTTTACACTTAAAGCACACCTCAGTTTGTCCTAGCCACTTTTAAAGTCACATATGGTGGATGGCCACCATTTTGGAAAGCACATCCCTAGATTGGTTCAGGTGTTAAATCCTTTGCTTTTTTTCTTAAAGCGTGAACTAGAGGAACTGTATTTAAGTCACCATAGCATGCTTCCCTTTCGTTTTCTTTGCTGAAAACCTCTTACGCTTATCTAGTAAAATAAAACTTCGTCTTAACGAGTACTTTTCACTCTTTCTCTATAGAGTCCTTTGTCAAAATTTTCTTGCAGGGATTTACATGCATTTATTTCCTTTGACCTCTTCCATTTTCTACACTGGCTCTTTGTCCTTTGCCCACTGATGGATTGTATCCTTGGCCTGCTTCTCTCTACAAGCTCTTAGCAATTTCCTCCATGCTGCCTTCTACCATCTACTAACTGAGAATTTCCCGAGTTCCTTTCCAGTGCTTACTCCTGCGCTCTTCAAAATGCACCTTTCCTATGCTGAACTTCTACAATATTGCCTATTTGACCATCCACCCAGTCACCTTCAGAGTAATCCTCACATCCTACTGACATCTGCGCTTCTGGTTTAAGCAGCAGTGACTGTTGGGGAGTGCTTTTCTCCTCTGGAGAAATCCGTGTTTCTTTTTTTTTTTTTTAAGATTTTATAGATTTGAGAGAACACCAGCAGGTCTAGTAGAGGGAGAGGGAGAAGCAGACTACCCCCTGAGCAGGGGGCCCGATGTGGGGCTTGATCCCAGGACTCTGGAATCATAACCTGAGCCAAAGGCAACCCTTAACCGAGCCACCCAGGTGCTCCTGTTTTTCCTTTAAATCCAGATTATGATGTCTATGAAACCTATCCTTACTAATCTTTCCCTCCTCTTTTCCCTTAGTATGCTGGTACTAAATGTTTTCTTGGTAAATACTGGAGAGCCACATAAAGCAGGTGATCAGTTTTTTTGAGGAGACAGCAGCATAGGTGTGTATTCGTCTTGAATTTTTTTAAAGATCTTTTGGAGATAGCACTAGCAGGAGGGGCAGAGGGAGAGAGGGAGAGAATCTCGAGCAGACTCCACGCTGAGCAGGGAGCCTGAAATGGGGCTCAATCCCAGGACCCTGAGATCATGGCCTGAGCTGAAACCAAGAGTGGAACACTTAACCAACTGCACCACCCAGGCTTCCTTTCTTGAATTACTATTTTTTTTTTTTTTAAGATTTTTATTTGTCAGCACAAGAAGGGGGCACAGGCAGAGGGAGGAGCAGGCTCTTCACTAAGCAACGAGCCCTACGTGGAGCCTGGGATCATGACCTGAGCCAAAGGCAGATGTCCCTTGAATTATTTTTTTTTTAAACACATTGGTTGTTTTTTGTTTTGTTTTTAAAGATTTTATTTATTCATGAGAGACAGAGAGGCAGAGGGAGAAGCAGGCTCCCAAGGAGCAGGGAGCCAGATGCGGGACTCGATCCCAGGACCCTGGGATCGTGACCTGAGCTGAAGGTAGACGCTTAACTAACTGAGCCACACAGGGGTCCCTCCCTTGCATTATTTTTAAAAGGAAGTCAAAGTAAAATTACTGCCTCTGTTTTCATTCCCCAGAGGCAATCATATATAGTATGATGTACATGCTGGGTTTTCTTTTTTCTTTTAAGGATTTTATTTATTTGACAGAGACACAGCAAGAGAGGGAACACAAGCAGGGGGAGTGGGAGAGGGAGAAGCAGGCTTCCCACTGAGCAGGGAGCCCAATGCGGGGCTCGATCCCAGGACCCTGGGATCATGACCTGAGCTGAAGGCAGACGCTTAACGACTGAGCCACCCCGGCGCCACTTTTTTTTTTTTTTTATGCCTTATACAAACTCTTTGGATATGAGCATCTTTTCATGTTAGTATATATAGATCTATCTCATTCTATATTTGAGTGTACAACATTAAAGTTTCCCTATTCACAATACATTGAATATACCATTATTAGTAGCACTTACATTACCATCTTAATCAGCCCATCATTCACTAAATCAGAGCTACTGGTGTGCCCAACTTACTGATACCAGTCCTATTCTTTTCATATAAACTGGCACAAAGAACCTCCTTTACTCAGGTTTTCTGTCCTATATTTCCCATAACTACCACTCAAACTACATGCCCTCATTTTTCAGTTACAGTTGAAATAAAATTTCAATTAGGTTTTTAAAAAAAAATTGTACTATGTAAGTTTTAATAATACTTTGACCAAATGTTTTATTTACTTTCTTCCATGGGAAATTTGCTTTTGAAAGTGATGTATTTACAAAATGTCATTAGAGGATCAGTTTCATACCTTCTGGGCTTGCCCCATAAATGTACCTGGGCCCTGGGGTAGAGCATAGGATAGGCTAGCACCTGTTAATTGTGACTACTTCTGGAGAGGGTTGGCCAGGGTGAATTTCCAGTAGCCACTGTCCCCTTCCTTTCACCACCTACCATAGCTTACAAGAAAAATTAGTCCCAATTTAGCATTCTATCTCTGAAGCTCCCAAGTTCAATTCTAGGTCAAGTCCAAACATAGGACAAATACAAGGATGATGATGACTCACGTTTGTAGCCAGGAGTTTTAAGCGCAGCAGAGTACACACATGAAGCACACATTCTGAACACATAAATATATGACTTTTTTTTTTCTGAAATGAGTGAATAATAAATATATAAGCATGAAAATACATAGTCATAGAACACTTTACAAATTATAAAAGGAAAGGTAATAGTCCTGGTTTACTGTTACAATTTGGCAGTCAAAACAGTTCCTAAAGGAGATTAGACTGCTGTTCCTCTTTCTAAATTCTGTTTAATTTTAGCTGTATATTTCCCATAGAATCTTTCTGTTTTCTTGTTGAATTTGGCATTCCTTTCATTAATGTAGTCGATGTCTGCATCATCATTATAAGGATGTCTCCAGCTATACTTGTCTCGTTTTTCAATTCTGGAGGAAGGAAAAAAAATTGACACAATTCAAAATTGCCTTCTTTTTTTGATTTTAATAACACATGCCCAAATAGTTAACTAAGAGTAGAATCAGTAATGGAAACATATACAAAATTCTAAGCTGCTTTCTTTTTCTTTTTTTTTTTTGTTTTAAAGATTTTATTTATTTGACAGAGACAGAGATAGCAAGAGCAGGAACACAAGCAGGGGGAGTGGGAGAGGGAGAAGCAGGCTTCCCGCTGAGCAGGGAGCCTGATGTGGGATTCGATCTCAGGACCCTGGGATCATGACCTGAGCCGAAGGCAGATGCTCAACGACTGAGCCACCCAGGCGCCCCTCTTTTTTGGTTTTAAGACTGAAAATCTCTTCAGAAAAAAATTCTTTGAAGAAATATGTTCATTGAACTTTAATGAATTTTATAAGTTAATAGTACTGTCAGATGGTTTAGTTTTAAGATTGGGAACACAAGCTCATGTTGAAAATACAAGAGCAGTGACATTACACTACTTTGAGAGAATTCATATATATACTGCTGATTCTGCCTAATAATTACCCTATTCAAACACAAACATACAAGTAATAGTGATGAGACCACTCTTCAAACTAGTAATTCAGGCATTCCTTAATTTCTACCTTTTGCTACACTTCAAGACCACAGTTAATTTTGTCATGAGGCATGAAATCAGTACTAAAACTTAAGGCTGCATGATAGTACTTACTGCTTTTCCAAGTCTATGACCATCCTATCAATTTCCTCCATGAAGGAGGCTGTTGGATGTTGGGTAAAACTCCTCTCCACTGAGAAAAAGCAAGGTGTAAGTAACACTATAAAGATTCTATACCAGCAGAACTAGACAATGTTTAGTGGTCAAAAATGGAAACCTCTGGGATCATATCTGATTTCAAAGAAATAGAAATCAGACCTGAAAAAAGGTACTTAAGAAATCATCTACTCTAGTGCTCAAGTGAGGCACCAGCTGAGGACCAGAGGCTAATGGACTCAACCCAACCAAGTCATACAGTGAGAGAGCCTGAATGAGAACATGGTGTGCTCTGAACAATTTAGAGCTCTCTCTACTCTACTCCACTATCCCTATTAAAACAGTTGTGATCTTGGGGTGCCTGGGTGGCTCAGTCGTTAAGCATCTGCCTTCGGCTCAGGTCATGGTCCCAGGGTCCTGGGATCGAGCCCCGCATCGGGCTCCCTGCTCAGCGGGAAGCCTGCTTCTCCCTCTCCCGCTCCCCCTGCTTGTGTTCCTGCTCTCACTATCTCTCTCTGTCAAATAAATAAAATCTTAAAAAAAAAAACAAAACAAAAGTTGTGATCTTAAGCACATTACCTGTCTTAGGGAAAGAGCAAGTGCAGCTTAGCACTGCTTACTGCACCTGATCAAAGTAGATATCCTGCAGAGGTAAGGGACACAGTAACAGCAACAGTAATCATGATGATGAGACTGCATACAGCACTATGTGCCAAACATTAAGTACACTGTAGGGATGAATTCATTTAATCTTTACCATAACCCTATGGGGTAAGCACTATTATTCCCTGTATACAGATGAGGAAACAGGGAGAAGAACTGTGACACGTCTAGTAAGTGGTGGAGCCGGAACCCAAGGCCAGGAAGCAAAGCTCCAGAATCAGCACTCTTGAATTCAAGTCCTTCCAGGTAACATGCTAAGAATATACCATTAAATCACTTACAGTTTTTCTCTCAGTCTTTCGTAAGTTTCCACGTCAGGTTTGATCTGCTTGGTCAGCCGATGATACTGGCGTAACTGAGCAGCAGCATAATCTAAAAGGAGAATCCAGACTATTTTAGATGTTGGGGCATTATTAGACCTGTTATTAAGAGGCCCATTCAATAAAGTAAAAGCCAGTTTTACCTGAGAATCCCAAGTCAGGGTTTTTCCTCCTCTACTTCCTCTCCCATCTTTCTGCATCTTCTGCACTGATCTCCAGCAGCTTCACTTTCTCATAGTCCTCCCCTCTTGCTGCACATTCCTAAAAAGGGGAAAAAACATTAGTTTTATTCCCTTATATAATTCTTTGATCCCTTTAAAATCAAGAGAGGCCTAAAGACTGCTATCAAGACTGTTTAAGTTGATTAGCTTGAAAAGAAAATTGTGTGCAATTTGCTATGATCTGTAAGAAGTAATACATCTAGGGTTGCCTGGGTGGCTGCGTTGGTTGGGTGTCTGGTCATGATCCCAGAGTCCTGGTATCAAGCACCACATCAGGCTCCCTGCTCAGCGGGAAGCCTGCTTTTCCCTCTCCCTCTCTCAAATAAATAAATAAAATCTTAAAAAAAAAAACAACAACCCATCAGAGCTGCATTTCTTATTTAAAAAAAAAAACCAAAAACCTCTATAACACTGACACCAAAAACAGCCATGGTGGACACATTAGGTGTCCATTAAAATCCTTTCTCCCCTCCTTTCCTAGCTCATGGCTGCCCATTTCCCAACCTCCCCTGCAGTTGGATCAGGCCAGATAACTTGGGCTGCTCAACAGGGAGCTGATACATGAGAGACTCATGAGCTTTATAGTTTTTGGGTTTTTTTTAAGATTTTATTTATTTATTTGACACAGAGAGAGAGAGCACAAGCAGGGAGACCGGCAGGGAGAGGGAAAAGCAGGCTCCCTCTGAGCAGAGCTGGACGTGGGGCTCGATCCCAGGACCCCGGGATCATGACCTGAGCTGAAGGCAAACGCTTAACTGACTGAGCCACCCAGGCGCCCCTACAGTTTGTTATTGTTGGAGCTTTTGTTACCGTAGCTTAGGCTCTTACTCTAATAGCCACTGCTTATGCCACTCTACGTGCCAGGCACTGCTGTTACGTGTTCTACACATTTTAGTCTCCCAACTCTCTCAGAGCCAGAGTGCTCACCTTCCATGCCATATGCCGCCTCGGCAAAACACAAGAGAATCCTGGAATCCACAGCTTGTGAGGATGGTGGAATTGTACATACTTTTTTCTCTTCTTCTTCCTGCAGCTCCCATTCCAGACGAGCTTTTTAGCCTCCCAGTTTGCAGGTAATTTAAGTCTTTTATCTTCCTCCACAACTTCCTGGTGATTTAACATTCAAGCTTCATTCTACCACCAGAACACACAAAGTTTGTCGGCACAGGTATGGAAACAAATCTAAATAGACATTACCTGTCTTCTTGTACGGCAGGCATCCAAAGCAGACCTTTGGATTTTATCCTGAACGGCGGAGAGTCACTAGAGAATTTTACGTGTGTATTCGTGTTGGGGGAATTTTATGGAGGGGGAGATGAGGAAGTCAACACCTATTCCTATAACTTTAAATATTCTTTTACTACTTTCAAGGAAGCAGGTGGTAGGGATGGAAAGAGCTATGGTTTGGAAGTAAGAAGCCTGAAGGATATATGGACTTGACTACTCTCTGGCTGTGTGATGTAAGCAAGTCTTTTAGGACTGGATTGAAACAGGGCTTCCCACAGCATGAGTTCCACTGACTGGAGAGACTTGAGAGGATTTTAGATGCTACTGAATGACACTGAGTCACACACTGAGAAGGTGATTCCATTTTCATGTCTCTTAATTCAAATTGGGTCCAAGACAAATTCTCAGCAACTAATGGGTTTAACACTTCTGAAAACACCTTTCCTAACACCTTTTAAAAACAAATAGGGTAGGGGCATCTGGGTGGCTCAGTTGTTAAGCGTCTGCCTTCAGCTCAGGTCATGATCCCAGGGTCCTGGGATCAAGCCCCACATCAGGCTCCCTGCTCTGCGGGAAGCCTGCTTCTCCCTCTCCCACTCCCCCTGCTTGTGTTCCCTCTCTCGCGGTGTGTCTCTCTGTCAAATAAATAAAATCTTAAAAAAAAAAAAAAAATAGGGTAGGAGACACCATCAGAATGCAACCCACAAAATCCTTCCGACTATGGGAAGCTACAGAAAAAAAACAATCTTTTTTTCCAACCAAATCAAACAAAATGACCTCCCCAACCCAAAACAAATAAAACACAAAAAACTCAAAAAACCCCCAGAAACAGAAAAGATGAAAAGAGAACCTATAGGGGCGCTTGGGGGGCTCAGTCGTTAAGTGTCTGCCTTCGGCTCAGGTCATGATCCCAGGGTCCTGGGATCAAGCCCCACATCAGGCTCCCTGCTCAGCGGGAAGCCTGCTTCTCCCTCTCCCACTCCCCTTGCTTGTGTTCCCTCTCTCACTGTGTCTCTCTCTCTGTCAAATAAATAAATAAATAAAATCTTTAAAAAAAAAAAAGAAAAGAGAACATATAAAGACATAAAAATGTAAAATTCCTATCTTAAATAGTAATATTACATTTAAACAGCAATTTAAAGATAAACACTGAGCAAGTGGACAGGTGGTCACATGTATAAACTGTGAAGGTGATGGGAGAGAGACTCCAATCTAATATTTATGAAGTTGAGAAAGTTTTTAGATCACAGAGTTAGTGGCAGAGTTAGACCAAGACCAAATTTCCTGATTTCTGGCGGTTTTTTCCCCCTATCTATGAATATTTTAATATCTCCTTTAAGTAATCTCTATACCCAATGTGGGGCTTGATCGCAACCCCAAGATCAAGAGTTGCATACTCCACTGACTGAGCCAGCCAGGCGCCCCTTTGATACCTTTTTAACAATACCACCATCACATTCCCAAAATAATTCTTATCCTGTAATGTTCACATTTTCCTGATGGTCTCAAGTGCTCATTATTTTTTACAGTTTGAATTCAGACAAGTTCCATATATTGTGATTAGTCAATACATCTCTTAAGTTTTATTTAATCTACAGTTTCCTTCTCCATCTTTTTTACCCCTGCTCTTTTGAGGACTGTGAAAATGATTAGGCTGACTGTCCTATTTCCCAAAGTGCTAGCTGCCTCCCTATGATGTCCTTTAACAGGCTCCGTTGACCCCTGTATTTCTTGTAAATTGGTCATTAGATCTAGTGGTTCCATTCAGTTCAGGTAATATTTAACAAGTCTATTTATATGAACTAGTGTTATATACTTCTATCAGGAGACACACAATCTCTGATCTTCTCCCTTTTTGTGATGTTTGCAGTTACTGATTACCTAGATCCAGCGATCTATTAAAGATTACAAAAGCATGATGTTTGAATTATATTATTACTTCTTCACATAACGTCCAGCCTACTCTTTACACAGTATTTCAAATTAAGTATGTGTGCCTGACTAGCTTTTAAATTGAGTTTTTCTGGGCAAATACAGATAACGACACTCCTCACACATACCCTGTCCCCCCGCTGCCTACAGGCCTCCCACCCTAATGAGGATCCTCTGCCTTTGCACTTGTTCTTACTGCTTGGACACCTCTTCCCCCAACTCCTTTACTTATCTGATAATATCCTACTCATCTTTCAAGCAGCTTAGCTGTCCCATTAGTCTTTAGTTGTCTTTTTCTTCTCTGAATTTCGGAGGCACTTTGTTCCTCCCTCTAATATACCATTACCAAGTCGTGGAGTAATTTTTGGTTATGGACCTGCCTCCATAACCAGACAGGAGTCTTACCACACTTACCACTGTATTCACCCTATCTAGTTGGTTATGGCACACCAGGAGCTCGGGGGTGAGTGGGGAGGAGGGTGTTAGGATGAATGAGTGAGTGGCCAACTTGCTGTGCGACAACAGACAAAACCAGTGTCTGGGTCCAGAAACGGATTAAGTGAGACATTCTAGAAGTGAGACCTAAGCATGAGCATTTTTAAAAAGTTCTAGAGTGATTCCAGTGTGCTACCAGGGTCGAAACCACCGGGAAAGATCTTGCTTCAGCACCGCGGGTCAGGCGCGCTGGGGCGGCTTGCTCGTCCCTCCACCAACGCGCACGGGCCGCCCGGGTGACAGGTCTCGGCTCCTCGCGGGCTACTCACCCGCTTCAGGTGCAGCTCCCGGAATTTGCGCAGCCTCTGTTCGCGCTTCTGGGCGGCCAGCTCCGCGGCTGCCGCCAGGGGCAGCTCCCCCTCCTCCGCGCTGTCCACCCGCACCTGCGGCGAGGAGGACCGACTGGAGGCGGGACGGCCGGGGCCGGTTCCCCGCCGGTCCCGCCGGGCCGGGCCGAGCCCTCACCGCCGTCCCGACCCACGGTGTGGGCGCCTCCCTCCCTGGCATCGCCTCTACGTCTAGGCCAAACCTCTAGCCGCAGACGCCCTTATCCCCAACCCCTGCGCAAAGCCTACCACCCACCCTCTCAACCTCAGCCTCAGCGGCCATCAACCAGCTGCGCTTTACCCCTCACACTTCCGGCGACAACAAATAACTTTTCCGACTCTCTCGCTCACTTCCGGCAGCCTGCAGCCACAGGTTTCGGGGGAAAACCCCGCCCCTTTCTGCGTCTCCCGGGAGATGAGGAACCAATCACCGCCCGTCGCAGCCCTGGGCGGCATCCGATTGGGCCAGGCCTGTGCGCAGGGGCGTGGAGTAGCGACACCTGGGCGGTGCGGGTAAAACCGGAGGAGAGACCCGGCGTCAGCGCCGTCCGGACGGCAAAGAGGAGGAAGAGGGGAAAGGAGAGTAAACCACCAATTTGTGAGAAAGCGACCCAAAGCACAAGTTGTGCCCATTAACTGACGGACCTTATAGTTTAGATTTCTGAATACCAAATACAAAGCAGATTCACGGTTACCATCACGTCACCCTGTTTTAATCCCTGCCTAGCAGTTTATTGTCGCCCCGCTCAGTACAACGTGAGCTCCAAGGGAACAGCTGATTCCTTGTGGCCCCAACGGTATCTGGTGCAGGGTATGAACTAATTTCATACTGTTGAATGAGTGAACAGATTGGTTGGGGATTATTTGGTATCTGGAGCATTTTCGTGATGCAGAAAGATTTCTTGGATTAATTTGAGGCTTTGACTTTCTTCTGAAAATTCTGCACAGAACAGCATTCTTCATATACCTGTCCACTCGTTCAATAATGAACTGTATAATCGCTCTTATTTATTTACTAACTAGTCTATTCTTTGGTTCATCATCTATGAAAAAGACAGTAAATATGACTGTCAAAACCATGGGTGGCTATACCCACATTCGGGATGGATTTATGTGGTTTACCCCAGGATATGAACAGCTATTACACTTCTGGGGATTTATGCTACAGGTGCAATTGCACAGATATAAAATGACTTACGTACAAGGATTGCTTAAGGCATCTATTTGTTTTCTCATACGATTTAGTAAAGATGACATGATAGCAGATTCATTGGGTGAGAACACACAATACTCTTTGTTGGCTGTCATTTAAAGCTTGTTGGGTAAATTTGGTAAAGCCTCTGTATACATCATAACATCTTGGCCAACACAGAGAACAAAGACAGTGGGATGAATTCTCCCTCATGCCCAGGGAAAGCCAGGGTGCAATGATCTAACCATCCAGGTGGAAATCATGGCCTAAGATCCATGCCACATAACCACTGAGCTCCATTCAGGGCTGCTCAGTAAACACCTGGACAGTGTGACCTATCGGTGCCAAACCAGTCACTTTCCTTCAGTATAACAGAATGCTCACAAAGTTCCAGATATCCATCCCACATCTTGGATGTAATTGGGTTGGTTCTGTTTAGAGTAATTTTGTTGTTGTTGTTCCCAACACAGGGGTGCCTGGGTGTTCAAATGATCATATCCTGGGGTGAACCACATAAATCCATCCCGAATGTGGGTATAGCCACCCATGGTTTTGACAGTCATATTTTTAGGATTCTTTTGGTTAACAAGTTGGTGGGCTGCCTGCATAGTTTGGTTAACAGAAGAAGAATACTTACGTCCTGTGTCATTAATAGTGTGTGCTGTAGGCCAGGCTTCTGGATCAGGGTTACTGATGTCAGATGTACTAAGGATACCAATCTCAGCATGTTCTTCCTTGATGTGTTGCATTAGGACCTTCCAATCACCCCCCAGGAAGTGGTAGTATCCACCATGGTCATTCTAACAAGCTAGAGAGAGGAAGCTGTCCACATATTCAACAGGTGGATTGATTTTTATTTTGGGCAAATGAGTGTGCCTACTGCAGAAAGACATTTCCATCAGTTGTGCATCCATGACTGGACACCATAGGATAGACAGAAACCCAACCAAATGATTTCTAAAAATTATATGATTGTACTTGGGCTGTGAATTTTCTGTGGATTTATTGCCCATCTCTATTGGGGAAATTAATATAAGAGCTCCAGGGCTTTGGGGCCAAATGTGAGGCAAACTCACATTTGTATCTGTGTTAACCTAAACCAGTTCTAAAGAACTGGAGTTTATTAAAGAGGGTATTTTACCACCAGCAGAGAAGCCTGACCTTGTGTCAAAGATCAAAAGTCATGAGAATTCCAATCAGAAGGAGTAATATCGCAAATATTTCAACTGGCTTAATCATCCTATAAAATGCTCATATAGCCAAGTTTCCTTAAATATTAAGTATTTAGGCACCTAAGTATTCATAGAACTCCCCAATATAGACAAGTATTTCTACAATCAGAAATGCAAGGATCAGGGTTACATGTGTGAATAAAACTTTGGATAGTAGAGCTGGTATAACAATCATAGGATAAGAGGAATAGGAGAGTATAAAGTATGATGAAAAAAATTTTTTTTTGAAATTTTAATATACAGGCCTGGTCCAGAGTCTTGGGATAGCTGTCTACTCAGATGTCACCTGCTTTTGGGATGTCATAAGTTTTAATTTTCTGATAGCGATGGATTGCCCACCAGGTATTAGAGCTTTCTTTAAATGGGAACCATGAACCCAAGAATCAATGCCTTTGAGTTTAACTGCACAAGGATTTGTCCAAGGTAACCTGGTAGGGTCTTTTCCATTGAGGCTATAAAGGATCCTTATGGAGATGTCTTTTCCAATAGACAGAATCTCCAGGTTGAAGGTGGTGCTGTAGGATGTCTGTCTCCCGGGAGCACTCTGTGGGAGAACTTTTCTACCAAGCATGCATTTTCTTTAAGGCCTCTATCACCCCTTGTAATATTCAAGCATTTATCCTTTAATTAATAAAGGTTCATGAACTCCTGAACTTAATCTCATAGGTCTCCCAGGTACGATCTCAAAGGACAATAATTTATGTCTTTTGAAAGGTGTGCACCTTAAATTTAACAATATAATTGGCAGTAACTTAAGCCAGGGTGAGTTAAAGCCTTCTCTAAATTTAGCTAGTTGGGTTTTAACTATACCATCTGTCCTTTCTGCCAATCCTGATTACTAATGAAAATGTAACATAGGCCAAATATCAAAATTGTCTTAATTATTTGCCCACTAATGGGTCCGTTGATTGCTGTGCAATTCAGATGGGATTCTCCCATTGGGAGTTGATATTTCCTAATTATAACTTGGCTATTGCTGATGCAGTGGCTCTGTGACAGGGGAAGCCTTCTACCCAATGGGCATACATACAAATCATTACCAACCCATATTTACATCCCTGAGAGGGTGGCAGCTGGATAAAATCCAACTGGCATACCTCAAAGGGTCCTGAAGGCAGTGGGAAGTGCCCCATGGAATTGTGAATAGGTTTCTCAGATTTATGTTTTGGACAGATTGGACAATGCTGATAGATTTCAGATGCAGCTTTGTGGGAAGGGTTCCAAAAAGTATTGTTTTCCCCAATTTATCATTTTTTCTGTGCTCCCGTGGGTCATTTCATGAACTAATTTTGGAGTAGTTTTCTGTGCACAATCAGGAAGGACAGGCCACGCATCTGACCCAGACCAAAGATGGATAGTCGAGTCAAATTTGCAATTTGATTTGATCGTCTTTTCTTTTCCTTAAAGGTGGCGTTCTGTTGAGCATCCTTAGTTATTTCTTTTAAATCACCAATAGCGGTTGAAGTGAACGTTAATTTTAGGGTAGAACAGCTTGGCAAAGCCACAGCTTTTGCGGCAGGGTGTGATATATGGTTGCCTTTGCTTTTCTCCGTGTTTGTTGCAGAGTGGCCAGGACTTTTAATTTTAGCTAATGACTTTGGTAATAGAATAGAGTCTGATAGTTCTAACGCATAAAAGCTATTTTTAATCTTTTGGCCAGAGGAGGTTAAAAATCGTTGTTGTTTCGAAAGCATACCAAAACCATGCGCACCACAAACGCATACCTGCTATCATTATGTCATATCAGACATTTGTCTCTTGCCGGAATGCAAGCTCTAGTTCAGGTCAAAAGTCCAGCCTGTTGAGGTTTCCAGTTATAGAATGAATAAATCACGGCGATGGAAGGTACAGCATAGGGAATAAATGTAGTCATTGGTCCTGTAATAGGGTTGCGTGGTGACTGATGGTAGATACATTTCTGGGGAGCACAGCAAAACTTATAAACTTGTTGAATCACTATGTTGCGCACCTGAAACTAATCTAACATTGTGTGTCAACTATACAAAAGAAATGAGAACAGTTCAACATGTTGAGCTGCAGAGGCCTCGGGTAGAGGATGAGCCTCAGTTCTCTCTGTAGCTGGTTACAGAGTATCCTGCTGATATTTTCCTGTTTTAACCCTTAAATAAGAACTGTCAGTGAACCAAATTATTCAGCATTTCTGGTAGGGCTTTCTTGAAGATCTAGTCCACGAGTCCACAGTGGACCAGTTGTAGTAATATAGTCACGAGGAATCTCATCAGAGGCAAGAGGCAAAAAAGTTGCAGGCTTTAGGGGTGCCCGGCTGGCTCGGTCAGTGGAGCGTGGGGCTCGGACTCACAACCCCAAGATCAAGATCTCTTATGAGTCTGAGCCCCACATTGGGTGTAGAGATTACTTAAAAATAAAACCTTAAAAAAAAAGTAGCTGGGTTTAAAGAGTGATATCTGGTCACAGAGATGTTTGAAGGTGACAGCAGGAGAATGTCAGAAGAAGTACATTTGCTAGCAGATGAGAGCTTTCACCAAACGTGAAATTTAAATGATCCAGGGGAATTCATGATTGGTTCTTCTGTGTCTTCTGACAAAACAGCAGCGTCTGCTGCATTCTTTCCTGTAATTCAAAACCTACAGCACCCCCTCCTGGACACTGTCCCTGACACTCTGGTCCAAAAGTCCTACTGACATCAGACGTATAAACTCTGCCCCTCCTATCTAAACGGTCAGGTTGATATTAAACCACTCCCTAATATTAAACAATATCCTCTAAATTCTGAAGCCATTGAAGGGATTAAACCTGTAATTGAGGTGTGTATGTGTGTGTATATATTTATAAAATGCCAATTTTTCCCATCTGAAAATCTTGTGGCAGAGGATGGAGGTTTGTACAGGCCCTTACAGCAACCGATAATGTTGCCGTTCCACAACATCCACGCGTGCCTAATCCTCACACCTTACTTTCTACTATTCCTCCAGACAGCAAATCTACATGGGAGTGGATTTATGTAGTGCCCTCTTCAGTATACCTGTGGACACAGCCAATTTTTATTTGAAAGAATGCAGGCTCCTTTTCTATAGACTTTTCTGTGTGCTGTTATGCTATTTGCGGAAACATTCCTCCCGCCTTTTTAAAGTTATCTCTACACCCAAAATGTGGCTCGTTGCTGCAATGACTGGAGTTATTTATTTATTTATTTAGCATTTTAAAAAAACATTTACCCCTTTTGAGAGAAGGAAAAGTATGCCTGATAAATCTCAAGAAAATCGCAGCCTAACAGGTAGGAATTGTAGGGATCAGAAGGAATGGATGAGTGCCTTGTAAAGGCCCCAGCTGAAAAAAGGATAGGTAAGAATTTAAAAACTGTCATGAGATATTAGTCACTCCCACCTTTTGCAACGTTTCTGTACTCCGTGGAAGGGAGACAGAGAGCCTGGTGGGGTTGAAAATTGACAGTGTTGCTCCCGTGTCTGTAAGAGCTCCTGTCACCTCATTCCCAATAAGATTTATTTCCCCTAAGGTGTCAGTTTGAGGTCATGGGAAGACCCCCCTCCCGACCTCAGAGCTGCCCTGTTCTGTCATATGAGCATTCTTCCCCAGCTGCTGGTGTCCTTAGAGGGGAAAGGGTTCTGAGGCTCTTGCAGCTGATTTTGTCTTGTCAGTTTGCAGCAAGCCTTCTTCCAATGGCCAGATTCTTCTGCAGTAATTGCAAACACCTTTGACAGGAAAAAGACCCTGAAGATTTTGGGGATTTCTGGGGGTTGTTAATTGTTGTAATTGTAATTGGAGATGCATGATCTGGGCAGCTTGGACTTGTGAGTCCTTTCTTTTTCGTTGCTCATTCTGTGGTGTGAGATAACTGATCAGCCAAATTAACCAGATCGTGAGGCTCCATGGTGGCCCAGCTGAGTCGCTGTCATTTAACTAAGGGACCAAGTTCACCTTCTAACCCATTAGCAAAGGTGGAGTTAAAGAAAAAGGACATTTCATGTTTAATTTTGTCAATACCAGGGTATTGTTTAAAAGCTTTTTCCAATCTATCATAATAATCAAAACCAGGTTCATCTAGCCTTGGAGTACATTGTTGAATTTTTCTCTCATCTGTGGTCTTTGGAAAAGCTGCCAGAATAGTTTTATGTAATTCTTCAGCTAGCTTAAAAGCATTTTTTTTTCCCCTGTAGCATTTTTGCTTAGAAAAATCATCAAAATGCTATGTCCAGCCTACTTTCCCCATCCAGTCCCTTGCATGACTCTCATTCACAAGCATATGGATAAGTCAATAAAGGTCAGAATAACCAGGTTTGCAGATCTGAATAACTAAATTGAATTCCTTAGCAAATCCTGGAGGGTCTTCAAGGGCATTGGGAAAGTCCTTGATAATGGCTTGTAATTCTGCCTTCGTCCAAGGGGTGTAAGTAACTGATAAAGTCCCAGAGCCTCTCTCATTAGGTTTAACTTTAGAAGGAGTCTGGATGACTGGAGGAGCTAGGGGAACCTCCGGGTTGTCATTATAGAATGGAAGTTCGTTTAGACTGGGGTTTTACTGGTGGAGAGCAGAGGGAGAAGATGGAAGAGGATAAGTAGTCACACCAGTTCGCTCAGAAGACTGTAAACTTTTGTAGTTTAAATACTCTCTCAGTTACAGTTAGCTTGAGAAAGTTTAGAGTTATTTTCTTTTTTTTTTTTTTTAAGATTTTATTTATTTATTTGAGAGAGAGAGGATGAGAGACAGAGAGCATGAGAGGGAGGAGGGTCAGAGGGAGAAGCAGACTCCCCGCCGAGCAGGGAGCCCGATGTGGGACTCGATCCCGGGACTCCAGGATCACGACCTGAGCCGAAGGCAGTCGCTTAACCAACTGAGCCACCCAGGCGCCCTAGAGTTATTTTCTTATAAGGAAGCAGGTTTAGAATTAATTAATTTCTTGGAGGCTCCAAATACCAATTTAAATATACTTCTCACCCCTGGTTGCTTGGTTTCCTTTTCATTTTCCAATTGTGCATGCAAATAAACTAATTTTGGAATCTCAGAAGATCCCCAAAGTGGCCACAGTAAGGACAAGTCATTTTCAGTCAGATTGGTCCGACAAGACAGAAACTTACAAGGAATGGACCCATAATATTTGAACATAAATGCAGCTTGGCTTCCACACAGGGGCTGCTTTCCAGCAGCAATTTTTGAAACCAAACACCCCATTGAGTAATCAGTCACCAGAGAGAAAAGCATCTCTCTCTGTAAGTCACACAGATAGAAGCCCGCACCAGAAGGACACCCAAAGAAATCAGGCCTGAACCTTAACCAAAAAAGGGGAGGTTGGGAACCAAGAGGATTTACCACCAGGACCTGGAGTTGGCTGGGGAGAGGACAGAGCGCGATAGGCTCAGGAAGGTACCTTGCTCAAATCCAGCGGTGGCTCAGGAGTCAGAGTGGTGTGTTGCTTCTGACACCATTAATGTCAACTGAGAAAAGAAGGCAAAACTGAAAAAGAACAAAGGGGGCGCCTGGGTGGCTCAGTTGGTTAAGCGACTGCCTTCAGCTCAGGTCATGATCCTGGAGTCCCGGGATCGAGTCCCGCATCGAGTCCCGCATCGGGCTCCCTGCTCGGCAGGGAGCCTGCTTCTCCCTCTGACCCTCCCCCCTTTCATGTGCTCTCTCTCTCTCATTCTCTCTGTCTCAAATAAATAAATAAAATCTTAAAAAAAACAAAACAAAACAAATAAAACTGCTTTGATTTAAAAAAAAAAAAAGAAAAAAAGAAAAAGAACAAAGGCCTTTATTTGGGGTCTCAGAATTGCAATTCGGGCAGCACAGATTCCAGCAGCAACCAGAAAAATGTGTCACCTGTGTGGGGAAAGCAAGGGGCTTTCGAGAAAGGGGAAGGGGGGCAATTACATGACTTCAGTAAAAGAAAACGAAATTGTCAACTGGTACTACCAGGCTGAACAGCTTTTGGTTACACTTTGATGGACTGATTTACTGGTGCTAACGAACGAAACTATTCCTGATACGCATTAATTCCTCTATCTTCAGCCAGACGCCAGTCCCCCTTTGACTCTAGGTACAACTGTTGGTAAAAAATTGCTGTTTCTGGCCCAGTTCAAAGGTCTTTTTGCCCCGTTCCAGAGTTCATTAGCTATTTGTTTTAAAAAGGAAAATGGCGCTTCTCTCAAAATGGAGCCTCTCCTGTCTAGAAATTTTATACAGTCCTGCAGTGGGGGCGGGAGGAAACCGACCAGGCGAGAAAAGTATCTCACACTACCGAAGAGAATTAAAATGGTGCCACTTGACAGTACTGAGGGCCTAGGTGAGACGAGGCAGGCAGGGGAGACCTGCCTCGCGGGAGGTGACACTGAGACTAAGCGCTGAATGGCAAACACTCTTCGCTCCAGGGAGTGGCATGCACTCGGGATGACTTCCTATCCGGCTCCAGGTCCCGCCGGTCCCTCCTAGCTGTCGCCTTCCGAGCGCTTCCCCGCCCTTGCCTCTGAGGCCTCTTGCGGCTGCGCAAGGCCCTACCCAATCCAAAACGTCTCAGTGTTAAAAGTGGCAGGGATTGGTCCCAAGCTCCTGAGACCTCCAGGAAGGGGCGGGGCTTATAGTAGGTTTCTTAATACGTAGCGGCTGGGTGGGCCATAGGCAGACGGAAGTGCTCTGTGTTGTTGCCGGAAGTAGCGAAAGAGAGATTGTGATGGCGGCTGCGATTTTAGCCGAGAAGGTAAGTTCCGCCGGCTCTACCCAGGGATTTTTGTGGGGGGAGGCTCCGGGGGGACACAAAAGGCGAGAGGTGGAGGAGATGCCTGGGTGCCGGGCCGGGGAGGCGCAGACGCCATGAAGTCGGGGTCGGTGTGAGGGCTCGGCCCGGCCTGGCGGGACCGGCGGGGAATCAGCCCGGGCCGTCCCGCCTCCAGTCGGTCCTCCTCGCCGCAGGTGCCGGTGGACAGCGCGGAGGAGGGGGGGCAGCCCCTGGCGGAGGCCGCGGAACTGGCCGCCCAGAAGCGTGAACAGAGGCTGCGCAAATTCCGGGAGCTGCACCTGAAGCGGGTGAGTAGCCCCCGAGGAGCCGAGACCTGTCACCCGGGCGGCCCGTGCGCGTTGGTGGAGGGACGAGCAAGCCGCAAAACCATGCTTGACAGACCCGCAGAACTGGATGAAAGATCTTTCCCGGTGGTTCTCAACCCTGGCAGCAGATTGAAAGCACCTTTGAAAATAACACATGCTCTCTCTAACCCTCCTGTCACCCACTTCTGATTTAACTAATCTGGGCCAGGTTTGGGAGTCTCTATTACTAACAGCCTCCCTGCTGAATGAGTCTGACAAACTCTTCGTTTTACCTAGGGGATATGTGGAGCTGGAGGCTGGAAGAAACTCGTCCGTGTTAATAAGAGAGCTGGTTGCCTGTTCATTAAAAAATAATCAGCAAATCTCTGAAAGTCTGTAGTGTCAGTGGTTCACCTAGTTGGTGGGAAACTAGCTGATTATGATATGGCTTTTGCTCTTAAGTAGAAGAGATGATTTTCTAGCCAGAAATATGGCATGCTAGCTTTGAGAACAAAGTGCCCTGGGAGTGTAGAGGAGAGATGAATACAGTTTGAGGGGCTCCAGAGAGTGCCTCATATAAGAGGTGACACCTAAACTACCGTTTGAAAGATGTGTAAGGTATTATCAGACAAAAAAATTGGAGGAAGAAATATCCAAGCAGAGGAACCAAATGCAAATTAAGGGAACTCGTATTAGGGATAAGAGTCCAGCAAACAACTGGCTGCAGTTGGAGCTGAGAAAGGAAAAAGCAGCTCTGGTCTATTTCCACTTAAGTGGCTTGACTGACAGCTTGGCTGTGGTTTCACAAACCCCCAACATCACTCTGACTGTTGGAGTGAGACAAAAACAGTACTGTTCAAACCACAGAAATGACCACACATTCCCCTCTTCTGCTAACTCCAGTGACTGTTAGGATCAATTACAGCATTAGTCTCACCCCGTTAATCCTGTAGAAAAACAGGGTACCCAGTCATCGAATGCCCTGCCTTTCTGACACTGTGTTATCCAGAGCACCGCCATACTCCCTTGAACCTTATCCCCCCACCCCAGGCACCTGATAAAAACCCAAATCCTGTAACTGGCCTCTCCTAACACCTTCTCACCGAAATGCCTATAGTTCCCCATGGTTTGCTCTCCTTCAGTGCTGCAAACACAACTTTGACTATAGGTATGTTCTTGGTGTTTTCAACTGGAGGGCATTGCCAGAGCCAAGAGTACAAGAGTGTAAGAGGGATGGTAGTTGAGAGGAGTATCTCTGTTTGCCCAGAAAAAGTTAATGAAGAATTACACACACTTAAATATTGACTTGGAGGGACTGTGTAAAGTACGTGTGGTTGGAAATTAGGAGACATGGCTTCCTGGACTAACTGCCGTCAACCTGTGACCTAAGGAACCTCTAACTTAGGTTGTCCTTAAGATGATATACTCATTTTGTTGTGTGCCGTTAAGTTCACTTTATAAGATTTGATTTATTTGAGACAGCACAAGCTGGGGGTGGGAAGGAAAGGGGGGAGGGTCGGGGAGAGGGAGAAGCAGACTCCCCGCCGACAGGGCTCCATCTCAGGACCCTGAGATCATGACCTGAGCCGAAGGCAGACGCTTAACCGACTGAGCCACCCAGGCACCCCACTTAAATTCATTTTAAATCACACTTCATGGAGTAATTCAAATGGAAAATACCTTTCCTTTGCCATAAAGTAAAATGTTAAAATATTTAAGGAGGAGGAGAGACTTGGAAAGGGTTAGAGATACCAAGATGAGTGTTAAAGCCTCCAGCCCCAAATTGAAGCTTTTTGCTTGAATTAGGATTAAAAGAGAATTGAGGGGTGCCTGAGTGGCTCAGTCGGTTAAGCATCCAATTTTTGGTTTCAGCTCAGGTCATGATCTCAGGGTACTGAGATCAAGCCCCTCATCGGGCTCTGTGCTCAGTGCAGAATCTGCTTGAGATTCTCTCTCCCTCTCCCCCTCTTGCTCGTGCGTGTGCTTGCTCGTGCTCTCTCTCTCTCTCTCTCAAATCTTTAAAAAACAAAACAAAACAAAAAAACCCTAATTAGGCCATTCCCTTGCTTAAAATCCTTTGATGGCTATCTGTTGCTTTTAGGATAAAACAGAGTCCCCTTGTTAATGTATCTTACCTGACCGTTTTCAAAGTGGGCAAGATTTTGTTTGGATTTGTTTTCATGTCCCAGCTGACAAATTTTGTGTTAACGGTTTTAGAATGAAGCTCGTAAATTAAATCACCAGGAAGTTGTTGAAGAAGATAAAAGACTTAAGTTACCTGCTAACTGGGAAGCCAGAAAAGCTCGTCTGGAATGGGAACTGCAGGAAGAAGAAAAGAAAAAGGTTAGGATCTACTCTGCTGGCTTCATAAGTGGTTTATTCAGTCATTCTTCTGTACAGTGACTGTAGTACCTGGTTTTGTACACTGGGTCTGGGGTCAGGCTGCTGGAGTCCATGTGGTGGCCTTGCTCTGGACTAGCAGCAACACTTTGGAGGAGTTATTTCACCTCTCTGTGCCTCTGTTTTCTCATCTGTAAAACGGGGACTATAATAACAATGATTCGAGTTACTGAGGAATTAAACGAGTCAGTGCATGTGAAACATTTCCAAGGGGCCTGGCACCTGCTACCCGCTGAGTATGTGTTTTAAATTGAGGCACGCACTCTTACACACCATAGCAGGTTCCCATATTTCCTCCAAATAATAATCATTAGTTTTAAAGTATTGCCTGATACCTTTGTTCAACCTTGATTTAAAATAGATCCAATACTTGCTTGGATCATCATTGCAGGTATTAGCTTCTTTTCCCTCTTCTTAGGAATGTGCAGCGAGAGGGGAGGACTATGAGAAAGTGAAGTTGCTGGAGATCAGTGCAGAAGACGCAGAAAGATGGGAGAGGAAGAAGAGGAGGAAAAACCCTGACCTGGGATTCTCAGGTAAAGCTTGCCTTTCCTTGACTGAATGGCCCCATTAGATTAGCATTACCTTCAGTGTTTCTGGTTTAAGAAAGGATAGGCGCTCCCCCCCCGCCCCCCGAAATGATATGTCCCTTCGTGGAATAATCTCCCAAGAGGCTTAAACCCAAGAAAAATACAAAAAATATCTTATGGGCAGAAGTGAAAAAAGCTGTACTTCAGCCAGCTGGATTCTTTTATTCTTTGTGGTAAAAGTAACAAAAGCCTGTATCGTCAGCATCTTCAGGGTAGAAGCTATGTTGAGTGTCTTGTGCAAATAGTACTAATGATTCTGATATTCTGGATCATAATGACAAAACAGGGAAATATATCTTCTCCGATTCTCCTTTTATCTTTAGATTATGCTGCTGCTCAGTTACGCCAGTATCATCGGCTGACCAAGCAGATCAAACCCGACATGGAAACTTATGAGAGACTGAGAGAAAAACAGTAAGTTGACAGAATTAGTGCACGTCCTGTTTCATCGCAAAGGGACATAGGGGTGTCTGTGTGTGTGTGTGGTGTATACATACATACACACATAGGTAAATACAAACACACTTTAAAGCTTAGGTAATGGTCATTAACAGCTGCCTAAGAATGCTTTCTGGCCTTGACAATACTATTTATTGCTCACTCCACAGCAGTTCAGCTAACCACCTGGTTATTGTTGTAGCTGGGCATTCTAAGACTGGGTGTTGAGAGTTTAACAACCAGATTATCATAGTTACTCAGATGTTTTAGGAGGCCGGATGCTTTAGTGCCAGGATGGGTGAACATTTTCTGCAAATATTTTAGGCTTTGTGGGCTCTTTGGTCTCCACTCCACTGCTGTGATGTGAAAATAGCCGTGGAGGATACGTGAACAAATGGGTGTGGCTGGGACCCAGTCAGATGTTTGCAAAAGCAGGTGGTGGTGTTAACTGACCCCTGCGTTAGTGGGAAGAGAAAGAACCTGAACCTAGAAGCATGTCCCTTAATCTCTGGCCCTTGGCTCTTAAATCTGTAGAATGAAGGTGCTGGGGGAGGAGATATCTTAGGTCCCTTCCAATTCTAGCTTGCTTGCTTGCTTTATGTGTGTGTGTGTATGTAAAAGTTAAGGTAGGATCCCACAGTCAACACTGTATCTGTTATAATATATATAATGTCATGTGTAAAATAATGTATGTATTTTATTGCTCACCAGGAGTGGTAGTTTGGTTTGAAATTTGCAAATGTGGAACTGTCTAGTGTTACTTTAAGTCCGTTTTGCTGTCTTTTCAGTGGAGAAGAGTTTTTCCCAACATCCAACAGTCTTCTTCATGGAACACATGTGCCTTCCACAGAAGAGGTTGATAGGATGGTCATGGATCTGGAAAAACAGTGAGTACTCAGTACAGCAGCCTGAACTTTTGAACGTTTAACGACAAAATGGACATAGCGTGCTTAGAGCGAATTGAAAGAGCAGATACTGTTTTTGTTCATTTCTGACTCAGCGTCTGTAGTCGTTTTGGGGACAGACAGTATGTGTGAGTTGAATCCATATGATACGGGAGGGAGGTGCAAAATATTGCTGAAATGGAGTTCTCATAATTGAAGCAGGGAAAGGTCCAAAGAAAATGATTGTTTAAGGGCTTTGACCTTCATAAGCATTCCACTATTTGATTTGAAGAAGTACGAATGTTCTAGTAAATGAACCTTTGTGATATTTGTGTTTCTTAATACTGATATGGGTGAATATTAGGCAGAATTAATTTCTATTTTAGGAGTTAATACATAAAACTATTAATACCAGTATATAGCGTATACTCCATTCATATTAGCTGTGGTTCTTACTAATATAAGTATTGTCATTTTCTTCTAAGTAGAGCTTCATGTGTCCAGTGGCTAACAGTGTATCATTGCTCTTTTAGAAGCATTCTAAGGACGAGTTTGTATTTATTGAATTTCAGGGTTCATACCCGGGGTTGTGCTGTCAATTAGCAATTTCAGTTTGATCTTGATGAAAACTTCCCCCACCCTTCAAGGGTGCTATTCTTGGTGCACTGATTCTGTTCTTAACTATTTGGCCATGTTTTATTAAGATTTAAAAAAAAGGCAATTTTGAATTTTGTAAATTTTTTCTTCTTCCTTCAGAATTGAAAAACGAGACAAGTATAGCCGGAGACGTCCTTATAATGATGATGCAGACATCGACTACATTAATGAAAGGAATGCCAAATTCAACAAGAAGGCAGAAAGATTCTATGGGAAGTACACAGCTGAAATTAAACAGAATTTGGAGAGAGGAACAGCGGTCTAATCCCTTCAGGAACTGTTTTTAGAAGCTTGGGAATGCTGGCAAATTGAGGTTCTCTTCAACCAGCACTCCGTCTACTTTGCCTTTCCACTCAACATTTAGAAATAAATGCTTTTTCTTAAACGTATACTTCCATGTATATTCCTACATTTCTGTGCTTGGATATAAGATGTATTTTAAGAGGTAGTGTACTTGTTTTGTAAAAAATCTACTTTGTATAAATACTAATTATTTTTCTATGTATTTTAAATGGGTATGATTATTTAATCTTTGAAGCATTTTGGGCTGAAGATTGTTGCAGCGTGCATAAATGCAGTCATCATTGCTTTGAATGTTATGAATTTGACAAAAGGTAGAGTTGGAGTCAGCAACCTTTTGAGGTTGTAGACTTGGAAGCTAAGTACAGCGAGGAGGAAGGTGGCCATGGTTACTGGAGGGCCCTCTCTACCCATGGCCTCTTATGACCAAGTTCAGGAAGCATCATGAATATTGATCATGTACCGTTCCTTTTAGAAAAAGCAAATATCCTGTGGAATAGGATCCCTACGAAGCACTAGCATTCAAAACTAATATTTGTATATATATGCAAAATTACATGCTTCCATTGAATAAACATTAAAATCTTTTCTTCAATTATGCGGAATTCAAAACCGTCAAAAGAAGACAGAATAATACAATGAATCCCGTGTACCCAATACCTATCTTCAGTAATCAACTCCTGGCCAGTCTTGTTTCAGCTTCATTTCCATCTACTTTCCCCTCCATGAGTCCCATGTTATTTTGAAGCAAATATTAAATGTATACTTTTCTCTATAAATATTTTAGTATCTGAAAGATAAAGACCACTATCCTATTATCACAACAATAGTTTTATTTTAATAAAAAGTCGAGAGAGAAAGATGGGTAAATAGTTTTTTTCTATGTGTTGTTTAAAATGAGGACATTCCAAATCTGAAAGAGAAAATTTCAAAATTATATCAGCATTTGTGTTTAAAGACCGTTTAACATTTAATACCGCTGGTGATTATTCCCTTTTAAAATTTATGTAGCCCTTTCTATTTCTGTACTCCTTTTGTTTCTGCTGCTAGTGTTTCTATGTGCGGTTAGGTCTGGTCACAGGGCCTTGGTGCTGCCTCCCAGCATATATTCAGTATGTTTCTATTTCCGTTACACTATCTTAGTTCAAGTCTTTGATCCTGAATATTGCAATAGCTTAAAAAAAAAAAAAGTCAAAACATGGTCAAATGTATTTAAAAGCATAGTCCACGATAAGCTAGCAAGGTTTATTCTAAGAATGCAAGAGTAGCTTGTAGACCCGTTAGTTGTGTGTCCAATATCAATTCTCAGTTCTTTGTTACCCACCAGAACCCTGATTTTTTTTTTTTTGTGAATTTGTGGCAAAATTTCCGGCTAAACATCTGCTTCTCCAGATTGACTTGCTATTATAGGTGGTCAAATGTTCACATGCTGGCCAATTGGACACCAACTAATTTATTCTGAGAAACTCTTTGCTTTCTTGGTAAGGGAATTGCTACTCCCTGCTTACCCCTTCCTTCTTCCTGCTTTGATCACAGACATGAGGCCTAGAGTTGTAGCAGCCATGTTGTGCCATGAGGTAACAAGTATGAGGACAAAAGTCAGTGTGCTGAGGAGTGTGGAGCAGAGCTTGAGTCCCTGTTGCCATTGCTGAGTAGCTACACTAGCTCTAGGTGTCTCTCATCTTCGTTTCTTGCCACTGAATAAATTTATGATCAATGCATTGTTCAATCTCAGGACATCTGTTGATAAATAGTACATACACACAAGTCAATATGCATGTGTAAACATTACATAGACAGCTTATCTAGTCTAGAAGTAGGAATGGAGATGAGAGGAAATAGTTACAATAAAAATTAGATATTTAGACACATTTAATGAGAGGGTCTTCATAAAACCTATGTGTAGAAAATTACAAAATCCAGTTGAAGGAGTGAACAGGGGACTTCTATTTCCAACCAAGATGGAGTGACAAGAAACAGATTTACCTTGCCACTTGAAACAACCGGAAAAAAAAAAAAAAAAAGGATAGTATATATGAAAAGTTTTTAAGATCGTGGAAATCAGGCAAGGAAGGCCAGTGGACTCTTAAGAGGGGAAACAAACATGGGTAGCCGTATGATCACCCAGCTCACTGCCTTTAAAGAACTTCCAGGTTGTGGTGTGCAGAGGGAGAACCCAGGTGAAGCCCAGCAGCTCCCTTGGTTGAGGAGATGGAGCTGGAAGTCTGGGGAGACCACAGTGGCAAGGGCTCGCAGTGCCTTTCTGGGAGAGGAGGGAGCCGCCCACAGGGAACTCTGCAAGTGCAGAGAGGGCCCCCTCCAGGATGAGGCAGAGTAAGATCAGCATGTGTGTGAGCTGATGATGGGGAGGAAAGACCCACCTGAATGGAGTGGAGGGAGTAGTACCTGGCATTCACGTGTGGCCAGGAATAGTGTTTATCCACCAGCTGGAATGGAAAAGTTCATAATTCATGGGGTAGGATGCTGAAAAGGTTTTGCCTCCATAGTGGAGAATAATTAGCTATAGACTGAATGCTGCTTGGGTCTTGTCTAAAAAATTTTTTAAATTAAGACATGACAGAATCAAACTGTTTCCAAGTAATTTAAATGCATTCCAGAATGAAGATCAAGAATAATTGGTTATAAAAAACATAGAAACATCCAGAACCCAACAACATCCAATTCACAATGTTTAGCATCTAATTAGAGAAACTGGAAAATTGGACCCAATGCATGAGGTGATATAGACGTTTGGATTAGGAGACAAAACAGTAATTGTAACTTTACTGCACATGATCAGAAAGTTAGAGACATGAAGAGAGATATATAAAAGACCCATACTGAACTTCTCAACATGAAAACTACATGTCTGAGGTGAAAAATACACCGGGTGGGTTTAACTACAGATCAGACATCACAGAAGAGGAGATGTGTGAACTTGAAGACAAAGCAACAGGAACCATCTAAAATGCAATATAGAGAGTAAAAAAGAATTAAAAAGCGTGAGCAGGGCATCAGTGAGCTGTGTGACTGTATGTGTCATTTGGAGTTTCCAAAAGGTGGAAACACTGCTTGCTGCCCATGGGAGTCTCTGGATCTGAAGTCTGGTCTCTCTGTTCAAATATGAGCAAACACGAGAGGTGTTATGAAAACACTTTATCACTGAGCTGAGGCTTGCGGGTTGCAAAAGAATTGTCTCACCCGTGCCCACCTGTGGAACACATCTTGCCCTTCGGGAAATGCTATGCCAGCAGAAAGAAGATGCTTTATGCCAGTCCTTCCACCCACAGGACTGATGAAATTGAGCACCTGAACAAGGAAGCAAAGCCTCTTTGGGGGGAGGTAGAGGGCAGTGATGGAAGTGGAAATGGGGGCATTCTTTCTCTCTGGTGGATGTAGTGGGAAACAGGGGCAATATTAAGAATCCCCCTTGGATCCCAACCTGACTGCTGCTGAGTCCCCGTTAGCCGTTGTGTATTCAAAGGGAGCAAGGACAGTGACCCTGTTCATCCACTGCAGTAGTCCTGGCTGGGTCACGTCCCTCTAACAGAGCTCCTCTTTCTCCCCACCCCTGCCCATGAGGGCAGGGCTGCCTCCCCACAGGCCCTTTCTCCTCCAAGGCTGTGATGTCTTAGAGGGAACACCTTCCTCATTGGCTCATTTATTTCAAAGGCCTTCTCAGTGAAGTGGGGGGCTTCATTATTACTCAACTCAACTATGTTATCTCACCTGCAAGGCTGAGTTGAACAGTTTTGGGCCAAGTGGTGGAGCTGACCAAAACAGAATGATCTCTCATGGTTGCAATTACTTATAGAATAGCCTACCGTTCCACGCTGGCTCTGGAGCGTGTTTGCCCCCGTTGGAATGCTCCTACAGCTTTAGGAAATGGGGACAATCATGGCATTAGCCTCCCAGGATTGCTGTTGGTTTTACACGGATAATCTGCGCTAAGCGCATTGGGCTGGTGCAGACTAAGTGCCCATGCATATTGGTAGTTCTATGACCATCATCCTGCTCCCCAGTGGGGCTCTCTCTCACTCTACCAGGGCAAGAGGCACAGTGCAATAGCCATGGATTAAAGTAGCCTGGGGGGCGCCTGGGAAGCTCAGTCCGTTGAGCGTCTGATTCTTGGTGTAGAGTCAGGTCATGATCTCACACTTGTGGGGTTGAGCCCTGCGTCAGTTCCACCCTCAGCACAGAGTCAGCTTCAGATTTCCTCTCCCTCTCCCTCTGCTTTTACCCGCCCCACCCCCTGCCTGCTCGCCTGCACATGCAGGCTTTCTCTCTCTCTAAAATAGATACATAATTAAAATCTTTAAAAAAAAAGAAAATGGCCTGGATTAAAATGCCAGGCAAAAGATCCGGGCAAGTGACCTTGTATCAGTCTGCAAGGGCTGCCATAAAGGAATTCTGCAGCCTGGGGTGGGGGGTGGTAAACAACAGAAATTTATTTTTTCACAGTTCTGGAGGCCAGAAGCCCACGAGCAAGGTGCCGCCGGGGTTGGTGTCCGGTGAGGACACTCTCCCTGGTTTGCAGATGGTCACCTTGCTGTGTCTTCCTTATGTGGCCTTTTCTCCATGTCCACATGTCACTTCCTCTCCTTATAAGGACACCAGTCCTATTGGATTAGGGCCCCACTCTTATGACCTCATTCAACCTTAATGATTTCCTTAAAGATTCCTATCTCCAAGTATAAACTCTGGGGCTTAGGGCTTCAGCATATTCATTGGGGGGTGGCACGGTGAGGTCCATAGTGGCACCCACCCCCTTTGTGCTTCATTTTCCCCAGCTTTCAAAAAGTGTTCATAATCTCTACCTCAGAGGGTTGTTGGGAGCATTGTGTGCTTAGACCAGTGCCTAGTTCCTAGTGGGATCGATGCGAGTTATAATAGCAATAGCAAAATGAATAAATATTATCGTCTTCATGGACATCTCCTACATGTGGTCTTCTCTCTTTCCTCACCTCTGAATCAAGATAATGCCAACCCGAACGTTCAGAAATCTCGGAGGGAGGTAAGATTTCCGTGTGACTTCCACCCTGCCCCCAAAAGCGTTGGCAGCAAGGACTTCCTCTTTTTGCCAGTCTGAAGTTTTGAAGCGATAGGAAGCCCTGAGCTGTGAAGGCCCCCTTCCCCAGACCTCTCCTCCCCTGCAGCACTCAGCTGGGTAGCAGCTACTGAGCATGCTCTGCACGCACTGGCCTTGCTCCTCTGGGACTCTCCTCAGAAGCTCATCACTTATGCAAGATGAACTAACTGTGTGCTCTCCCTGGGCTGCTTCTTCAGTCCAAGGCAGTTAGAGTCAAAATCCAGTTTCTGACAAATGACAACTACTCGCAGAACCCAGGGATCTGGGGACCAGAGGTCCCACCTGGCTTTTTGCTACCATAGAACCAGAACATATGGTTGAATCATTTAAAAAACAAAACAAAACAAAACAAAAACAAACCCAAAACAACTCTTATCTTTAAAAATGTTTACATTTTGGATGAATAGTTAGCTTTGTATCCAGTCTTGTTCCCTTAGATGAGGTTGGAGGATTTTTATTTGAAAACCTACAGGCTGGGGCACCTGGGTGGCTCAGTTGGTTAAGCGACTGCCTTCGGCTCAGGTCATGATCCTGGAGTCCCTGGATCGAGTCCCGCATCGGGCTCCCTGCTCAGCAGGGAGCCTGCTTCTGCCTCTGACCCTCCCCCCTCTCATGTGCTCTCTCTCTCTCATTCTCTCTGTCTCAAATAAATAAATAAATAAAATCTTAAAAAAAAAATTTAAAAAAGAAAACCTACAGGCTGTTGGGAGCTCTACAGGCTGGAGCCCTTAAGAAACTGGAAGATGCTGACATCTCACCTTGCTGAAACTATGTGTGTGTGCGTGTGCGTGTGTGTGAGATAGGTTGGGAGGGGCAGGTATGTATTTCTTCAGCTGGAAATGGCCCCCTGGGGAGAGATGTAGAAAATAGCCCCATATCTCAGAAATACAGTAGAATGCGTGAAATCCTCCATACATATGTCATTTATCACATACGTGTAATGGTTAAATGTAAAACATCTAAAATACACAGGATTTTTACAAAACCCTGTCTTGGCATTTCTCATTCTTTTTAACATAATAGACGCCCTGAAATAAGGATTGGTCTAGCCCTCTCCTGTTGCTTAGAGGCCGGTGTGCACAGGGACCATTCCAAGCCGAAAGTGGGTGGGGACCGAGAGCCGGGACAGTTGAACACCGCCTCTGAGATCATGGCAACCTGTTTAGCGCCCTCTTGTGGGCTTTGCGGAGCATAGCTTCAAGTCCGAGGCGCGGTTATTGCTTATTGAAATCTTTTCGTATTTTTTTTAAATCCAAGAAGCAAGTGTTTTGTTTCTTCCTAGTTTCATCAATCCATAGTCACTGTAGAAAATTACTTCCTCCCACTGGGGTGTGTATATGGAGTTTGATTGGTTTATTAAATCCTTAAGTATGGGAACCACGGGACTATTTTAGACCTCTTTTTAAAATATCTGCCTTTTTTTTTTTTTAAAGATTTTATTTATTTATTTGACAGAGAGAGACACAGCGAGAGAGGGAACACAAGCAGGGGGAGTGGGAGAGGGAGAAGCAGGCTTCCCGCAGAGCAGGGAGCCCGATGTGGGACTCGATCCCAGGACCCTGGGATCATGACCTGAGCTGAAGGCAGTCACTTAACCAACTGAGCCACCCAGTCGCCCAAATATCTGCCATTTAACTTACGTATAATAAAGTGCACAATCTTGAGGGCATAAATAGATGAGTCTGTACATATTTATAGACGTGGGCAACCACCAACCAGGTCAAGCCATAGAAGGATCCCTTGTGGCCTCTTGCAGTCAAACCGCCCCCAAGGGTAGCGAATATTCTGACTTCTATCACTTCAGAGCAGTTTGCCAGCCTTGGATCTTCCTATAAATGGCAGCCTACAGTATCTACTCTTTTGGGTCTGACTTTCTTCACCCAACATTGTGTCTAGAGCGAGATCTTTCCAGGTTGTGTGTGGGGCTTAGCTTAACCTTTACATTGCTTTCCAACTTCAACATCATCTAATTCTATGAAGGAGGAAATGAGGGGAGAATAAATTTGAAAGAGATCCTTGATGTCATTTTAGAGATGATGGTTTCAGGCTCTTCAGGAGAGTGAGGATCACTTTGAAAGGAGAAGACTTCAGTGACCTGTCCCACCACGGCATGTGGTCTCCTTAGTGGACGACTTTTTAGATCAAGAGGAGCTGTGTTCTTTAACTGTGGTCTGGGAGCCTCGATGTTGTCTGGACCTGATTTACATGATAAGATCCTGGACGGTAAGCTAGTGCTGTAGTAAGGCAAGACTTGGTGGTTTTGTGGGAGAGGATGAGCATATTTTGCATGTGGGAGGGCTGTAAATTTTTGTTGGCCAGAGGATGGGCTTTGGCAGATTGTAGTTTCCAAAGATGGCCACACCAATGTCTATCCCATCCCACCGGCTCTTCCTACAGTGTGATGTTGATGGTCCTCCATCAAGAGTCGGTGGATTAGTTTCCTAGGGCTTCTGTAGTAAAGTACCACATGCTGGGGTGGAGGGGGGCTTAAACAACAGACATTTATTGTCTCACGGTTCTGGAGGCTGGATGTCTGAGATCAAAGGGCCAGCAGGGTTGGTTCTTTCTGAAGGCTCTGAAGGGGAATCTGCTCCATGTCTCTTCTCAAGCTTTGGGTGCTTTTCTGGTGATCTTTGGAATTTCTTGGCATGTCGAAGCATCACCCTCATCTCTGCCTTCATCTTCATATGGTGTTTTCCTGGTTAGCAGAGCTGTCTCCAAATTTCCCCATTTGATAAGGATACCACTCATATTGAATTAGGGTCCACCCTAATGACCTCATTTCAACTTGATTAGCTCTATAAACCCCCTATTTCCAAATAAGGTCAAAGTCGAGGTATAGGGGTTAGGACTTCAACATATGAAATTTGGGGGTACATGTATTCGATAAAAAGAGCCCCCCACATGTATATGTAGTTTAATGTGTATGTGTCTCTGTGTGTATAATCTATATAAATTTGTACACATATATATCTATGTGTGTATAGATAGAGTTATTATGAGGATCTGGCTCAAGTGATTTGGGAGGCTGAGAAGTCTCATAATCTTTCGTTTGTAAGCTGGAGATGCAGGAAAGCCAGTGGTGTAGTTCAGTCTGAGTCTGTGGGCCTGAGAATTAGGGGAGCCGTGGTGTAAATCCCAGCTCAAGGGCAGAGAAGCCTGAAGTCCAGGCTCAACAGGCAGGCTGGCCGAGGATGGATTCTCCCTTTCTCTAGTTTTTGTTCTATTCAGGCCCTCAGTGGATTGCATGATGCCCACCCACACTGGGGAGGCGAAGGTACTCTACTGAGTCCACTGATTCAAATGTTAATCTCATCTAGAAACACCCTCACAGGCACACCCCAAAATAATGTTTAATCTGGGCATCCTGTGGCCCAATCAAATTCACCATACGATTAACCATCACAGAGCATAATGCAATCCATAGCAGGGAGGGCCTGTGTTTACTTCCCTTGAACTTGAGTGGACTTTTGTAACTATGATGGGTGATGCCAGAGAGACACCAAGCCTAAGTCCTAGAGGCAATACACAGCTTCCCCCTGGCTCTCTCTCAGATGCTTGGTTTGGAATCAATTCAGCCACCATGTTGTGAAGAACATGGATAAGCCATGTGAAGGTCTCCGTCAAGAGCCAGGACTGACGGCCAGATATTTGAGTGACACTGGATATTTCAGTCCTCGCCTTAGAGTCTTATGATAGAGACACCAGATTTGTGTAGCAGAGTCAAGTCATCCTGTGTCTTATCCAAATGTTGACCCACAGAAGCTCTGAGAGGTAATGAATTATGGTGGTTGTTTTAAGCCACTAAATTTTGGGATGATTTATCGCACGGCATAGATAACTAATATATGCTGCTAACCTCATAGGTAGGGTTCTTGTGAAGTTTAAATGAACTAACTGTTGGAATTAACTTAGTATAACACTTGGCACATAGCAACTCAGAAGAACAAACATTAGTAGATAAATAAAAAAGTGGGAAAAGTTGTAACTAATTTATTTAAAGTAGTCTACATCCAATGTGGGGCTTGAACTCATGACCCCAAGATCGAGTTGCATGCACTTCAACTGAGCCCTGAAAAGTTATAATTTTAAAATAAAAAGTAAGCTATTCCAGTTACTACATGTAATTAAAAGAAGAAAAGGGAATTCTTGGGACACCTGAGTGGCACAGTCGGTTAAGTGTCCAACTCTTGGTTTTGGCTCAGGTTGTGATCTCAGGTCACAGAGAGCAGAGTCTGCTTGGGATTCTCTCTCTCCCTCTCCCTCTGTCCCTCCTCTTCATGCTCTTTCTCTCTCTCTAAAATAGGTAAATAAATCTTTTTAAAAAAATAAAAGGGAATTCTATAAGCCATTTAGAATTTAAACTTTTCACCAATTCTATTTGCACTTTTGCTCAAGTAGACTGAATTTTTTTTTTTTTTCCTGCCAGACATACTCGGTAATGGAACTTTAGTGGCTGAGAAAACAGAATCATCTTTTCCTTTGTCGTGGATACGGGAAATCTGTGCACACGAGTTAACCAGGTTTTAAGACTACTTTGTTCATTATTAGGGAAAAAATAATTTTGGTTTCATAATGTAGACTTGCAAAAGTTTTCAGCAAAATGAGCCTACACAGATATGATTAACTTTATGTCTATACTTTTTTTTTTTTTTAAAGATTTTATTTATTTATTTGACAGAGAGGGACACAGAGAGAGAGGGAACACAAGCAGGGGGAGTGGGAGAGGGAGAAGCAGGCTTCCCGCCGAGCGGGGAGCCTGATGCAGGGCTCGATCCCAGGACCCTGGAATCATGACCTGAGCCGAAGGCAGACGCTTAATGACTGCGCCACCCAGGCGCCCCTATGTCTATACTTTTTTTAAAGAAGATATATGAATGGCCAATGAATACAAGAGAAGACGCTTAAAACCATTAGCCCTCAGGGAAATGCAAAATAAAACCACAATGAGATACCACTTCACACCCACTAGGATGGCTCTAACCAAAGAGATAGAGAGCACCAGGTGTTGGTGAGGATGTGGAGAAATTGTAACCCTCCACACACTGCGGGCGGGAATACGAAACAGTGTGGCGGCTTTGGGACACAGTCTGGTAGTTCCTCAAGAGGTTAAATATAGAGTTACCATGTGACCCAGCAATTCCACTCATTGGTATGTACCCAAGAGAGATGAAGATATATTGCCACGCAAAAACTTTAAGCAGCATTCTTCGTAAGAGCCACAATGTGGAAGCGATCCAAATGTTCATCAGTGTGATGAATGGATAAATAACATATGGTATATCCATATAATAGAATATTACTCAGCAATAAAAAGGAATGGAGTCCTGATGGCTACAACATGGATGAACCTTGAAAGCATCTTGTGAAGTGACAGAAGTTAGATGCAAAAGACCACACGTATGGTAGGATTCCACTTATACGAGATGTCCAGAATAGGCAAATCCATAGTGACAGAAAGTGGATTAGTGGTTGCCCGGGCTGGGTGGGATGGGGGAGGGAGGGATGGGGACTGACTGTTAATGGGTATGAGGTTTCCTTTTGGGATGATGAAAATGTTCGAAAGTTATATTGTGGTGATGGTTGCACAACTCTGTGAATATGCTAAAAACCACTGAACTATGCACTGTAAAAAGTGAATTTTGTGGTATAAGAATTATATCTCTGTTATGGTTTCTGTTTGTAACCGTATCATGAGAAGACTTCCATTGATTTTGGAGGATCTGTTTGATATGCAGGCTTCACAAAATTCACTTGGGTGTGACTTCCGGGAGTCCCCTTGAGAAGACAAAGCAGCCAAAACAGATTCCCAAGACACACATGTGATTGCCCATGGAAAGAAATATCAACAACTCAATTACATTATTCATCCAACAAGCTACACTGAGCACTTCTTATATGCTAGGAAGTGTTCTAGAGACATGATTACATCAATGAACAAAAATCAAGGGTCGATTTTAGTTAAGCTGTTTCTCAAACGGACAACTTTAAAATTAGTGCCCCTGGGGGGCTCAGTCAGTTAAGCATGACTTCAGCTCAGGTCATAATCTCAGGGTCCTGGGATCGAGCCCCACGTTGGGCTCCCTGCTCAGCAGGGAGTCTGCTTCTCCCTCTCCCTCTGCCCCTTTCCCTGCTTGTGCTCTCTCTTTCTCTCTCAAGGAAATAAATAAAATCTTTAAAAAAATTTAAACTAATAATTAGGGTGAGTAGAAACAGCTACTGGTTGACTTACATTAGCAAGGATTGTGACTTCCCTCCTGCTATTCTGGATAGACCAGACAACTTACAGATAAAAGAGGGAGATGTGAAGATACAGCTTTTGTAACAGGTTTTGCCATACTTTAGAAAGTCAGTGGCAGTTAGGAATGGCTTTGGCTGTGATTAATAGAAATCCCAACTAATAATGGCTTGAACAAAGAGGGGATTGCTTTTCGCACAAAAATGTGGAGGTGGGCGATTGCTCAGTGGCTTGATAAAGTCATCAAGGACCTAGGATTGGTACCCTTTTCTGCCTGGGCATTCTCCACATATTGGCCTTTTGTCTTCGTGCCTGTTGCCTGTGGTCACCAGATGGTTCCCAGCAGCAGGCAATATGTCCTCATTCCAGTGTCCAGGGAGGAAGAGGGGGGCAAAGTCAAAGAATATTTCTTCTCTGGAGTCTCCATTTTTTTCTGGAAAGCTTTCCTGGTGTATCATTGACTAGAACATGATCATGATCTATATCGGCACATCATGTGGTGTAGTCAACAACCACTGGGTTGGCTGGAGTTTGCCGATTAAGGCTGGGTTCAGGTGTGTCTGGCTTTGGGCTTCAGTCCAGTTTGGGCAGGCTCCACGAATCTCACTCTAGGGCCCAGTAGGACAGGGGCATAGGCAGATGGCACAAACACATTTCAAGCCCCTGCTTGAAGCAGATGGTGAAACATCCCATTGGTCAAAGCAAGTCACATGGCCAAGCCCAAAGTCAGGGGGCAAGGAAATCCACTTAGTCCACTATGGAGTCGTGGTGAGGGCTGACGTGTAATTCCACCACAGGGGAGTGAAGACCACACGTGTCGTTCCCAAGACCACTCAACAGGGGGTGGATTGCCAGGGATGACTTAGAGCAAGGCCGATGCCTGAAGTCTTCTGGTGTAGTGGTGAAGAGCATAGTCTTTGGAGAAGGACTTCCAGGATCAAATGCCAGTTTGTCCTACTGTTGACCTGGGGCAATCAGTTTCCTGTCTCGGATTCCTCATCTCCACAATAAGGGTAATGATGGCACCTTCCAAGCACTTCTGAAACCACCTAGCACATAGCAGGGCCCCATTCGTGTTGGCTCTGGGCCTCTGGGGCCGGAGGGGAGGAGGACCCTGATGTCCCTGCTGTCCTCCGGAGCTGTGACATTGGAGTCTGGCCACGAAGAAGAAGCCAGGAACTGCGTCCCCGTGTTGCCTCTTGTGTCAGCGAAGGCTTCCGTCTGGCTCTGCGCGGTTCTCGCTCTTCCCCAACGGCTCACCAGCTCGAGTACCACGGTTGCTTTTTCATTAGTAGACACAGAATTCACATCCAGTAGCTCTTGACCACTGAAGTTTGCAGTTAATGGTGGCCTCGTACACAGAACCATGAAGCTGAGCGATTGGCTCCAGCTTGTTGGGCTGGAATCAGCCGCTCGAATAAAGAAGGCCACTGCATTCATGACCTGCTCTGGGGCCAGGCACGAGGGAAAGACTGTCCCACCAGATGCTCCACGAGCCCAGGCTCCAGAGTTCTCAGGGGTTCCGCGTGTGTACATTCCAGAGAATTCTCAATCAAAGCACAACCCCAGGCAGACACATTTTCACACTAGCATGCCCACAGCATGTGTGGAAAAAGAAGGGGAGATCTGTGTAGATCTAAGTCAAACTAATTAGCTGTCAGCTGCATCACATCTGGAGATCAAATATAAACTGTTGGCATCAAAAACCGTTCCGGTCCCTGTCATTTCCGTTCTCCGGGTACCACTCCATCCTTTGTAGCACGGCCCTAATACGTTTCTCCACGCTGACAAAAACCCAGCAGCTCGTCAAGCATGGAGTCCCATCATCTGCTATCGGTGACTGTGGTGTGCTGTATTTTGTGCCAGGTGCGGTTAGAGACCCAGGTCTTCTGCTGGGATGGGTAGGTGGGAGTGGGTACTTGCATTTTTAGTATGTTGGAGCACAAATATTTACACGGTTGCCCATCACCAGGGTCCTTTCTCATGGCTACTGTTCGGTGTGTGCAAAGATCACAAAGTGCAGGGTCTGAAACACGCTCATTTTGGCCAGTCTCCTGCTGAATTTTATCCTTGCACCAGGTCAAGGCGGTTGGTCAACAGCAGATTGGAAGCCTGGGGCGTGGATTTTCCTTTCAGAAGAGGTATGTGCATCTGGAAAGGAGAGAGTGGCCAGAGAACAGAGCCAGCAGCGTTTTTATTCTATTTAGATATTTAAAGTGTTTTTCCCTGGTGGAAAATAATCTGTTTCTGGTTTAGGTTGATTTAAAATTGCTGCCATGTTAGTGTAAATAACGTGACACCTTATTTCTTTACAGAAGCTTGGAATATGGTTATGGAATCCCAGTATACGAATGACAAATTTGTTTTATGAATTTGACTCTTCTCCACGACAAAAGATGTTTAATTTTTAGTGCACTTTAAAATCAAATGAATAGTTGGCACTGGGTACTTCTAACGACTATCCACTAGGTGGCAGTATACCTTTACGTTTTTGACATGTAGCGCAGTGATTCTCAAAGCCTGGTCCGCGGACCAGCAGCATCAGCATTGCCAGGGAGTTTGTTAGCTACTTCAGTCCTCTGGCTCCGCCCCAGACCTTCTGCATCAAAAACTCTGGGAGTGGGGCCTAGTAAATCTGTGTTGCACTCTCAGGCTTGAGAGCCAGTGATCTAGTCTAGCTTGAGATCTTTCTGTGATCTGAAAATGCCATCATTCCAGACGACAAGGTGTGGTGGGCTTTAGATACATGTGTTGTGACTTAGAGACACTAAAAGGCACCTATGTCTCAATGTATCTTTTATGTTGGACTTTTCCCAGTGTCTGAGATGTCCCCCATTGATCATGACTTAAAGTATGAAAAGCCCCAGCCAGGAAGTGAGTAAGTGAGCCAGGATCAAAGGCAAGAGGCCGATATTCTAGATCCAATATATTAATTATTACAATCCATGAACACCTAAGAACTATTTCGATTCTTGGGCTAAATCTGTCCCATCACCTGTTTTTGTAAATAAAGTTTTATTGGAACACAGCCACACTCATTGGCAAATTTCCATGGTTGCTTCCACACTGCGCAGAGTTGAGTAGTTGTGACATAGACTCCATGGCCTGCAAAGCCTAAAATATTTACTAGCTGGTCTTTAGATGAGGAGTTATCTAGGGCACCTGGGTGGCTCAGTCGTTAAGCGTCTGCCTTCGGCTCAGGTCATGGTCCCAGGGTCCTGGGATCGAGCCCCGCATCGGGTTCCCTGCTCTGCGCGAAGCCTGCTTCTCCCTCTCCCTCTGCCTCTCTCCCTGCTCATGTTCTCTCTCTGTATCTCGGTGTCTCAAATGAATAAATAGATAAATAATAAATAAATAAAAGATTTCTTTTGGGGCGCCTGGGTGGCTCAGATGGTTAAGGGTCTGCCTTCAGCTCAGGTCATGATCCCAGGGTCCTGGGATCAAGTCCCACATCGGGCTCCTGGCTCAGTGGGGAGCCTGCTTCTCCCTCTCCCTCTGCCTCTCTCCCTCCTCATGTTCCCTCTCTGTATCTCTGTGTCTCAAATGAATAAAGAAAAAAGAAAAAAGAAAATTAAAAAATAAAGATTTCTTTTGGGGCGCCTGGGTGGCTCAGTCGTTAAGCGTCTGCCTTCGGCTCAGGTCATGATCCCAGGGTCCTGGGATCGAGCCCCGCATCGGGCTCCCTGCTCAGCGGGAAGCCTGCTTCTCCCTCTCCCACTCCCCCTGCTTGTGTTCCCTCTCTCGCTGTGTCTCTTTGTCAAATAAATAAATAAAATCTTTAAAAAAAAAAAAAAAGAGGAGTTATCTATCAAGGTCCTGAGGGATTGGGTCCACAGCACCAGGACAGTTGAGGGACCCAAGGTGGGAGACCTTGAGTGGTGATATGGCCAAGAGCATGGGGGATGGGCAGAAGCAGCAGTGTGGGTAAGCCACAGAGGGGCCCTGAGATGCTTCTGGACCATTCACTAATATGCTAATGTGCACAAATCCAATACTAACCAACAAACCTACTAACTAGAATCACCTTTACTCGTCTGTAAATGATAACCGTTTACTCATCTGTAATCAACTAAGATGCTTCTTGTTGGGATTTTCCCTCCACTTACTTTCTTTTTTTTTTATTATTTTTTATTTTTTTATATATTTATTTTTTATTTTTTTATTTTTTTTTAAGATTTTATTTATTTATTTGAGAGAGAGAGAATGAGAGAGAACACATGAGAGGGAGGAGGGTCAGAGGACAAAGCAGACTCCCTGCCGAGCAGGGAGCCCGATGCGGGACTCGATCCCGGGACTCCAGGATCATGACCTGAGCCGAAGGCAGTCGCTTAACCAACTGAGCCACCTAGGCGCCCCCCTCCACTTACTTTCTAAGGACTTGAGGTGAATGTGCAGATTCAAAGTGCAATGACAAAGAAGATGCTTGCTGATAAAACAGAATGACCATGTTTGCCAGACCTCTTTCCATTTATTTCCATCCTTAGTACCAGCTATTGTGCTGGAATTTCTTGAGCAATATTTTCCATGCATTTAAAGCCTGTTTTATCCCGGGCAATTTTCATATATTCACCTATCGGATTTCCACAACAGCCCTGACAAATATTCCTCAATCCTTCCATTTATCTGAGGGAGGAAACAGCTCAGAGAAGGCAGGCAACTCTCCGGTTGAAAGTCAGGCTCTGAGTTTGAACCCCTCTGAACTAAGCCTGGCATTAGTCTGAGCTGGATCCACTCCTCCACGCTCCCTTTTCTTGAATGTCTTTTGAATTGTGCTATTCTTGTTATTCTTTTTATAAACTGGCAGCTAGGCCTTGCAGTCTTATTTAAGTCATTATATTATTATCCTCCCTAGCAGGACCCTAATTAATTAATCATATAGAAATTGTTCCCTGTGTAGTCCATTAAGTTAAATTGAGGTCTTACCAAGAGGAGCCAGAAGCCTTGTCTGATGCGTGCCGGTCCCAGGCCGCGGCTCCGACTGCACGTCTGAGAGACACAGGGCAGAGGATCAAAGGCAAGAGGCCGATATTCAGAACAGTGTACCTGCAACTTGCCATCCTCGGGAGGCGGGAGGGAAATCAGCCCAAAATCAGCTCCATGGGTCAGGATAATTTGTTAGACCCTATCCTGGGCCTTAACCTTTAATGTTGACCTGTGGAGGAACAAGTTAGCCCCGCCCAGGAGTGGGCTCAAAATCCCCATCCTGACACTGACTTTGGCAGCTGGAAAAGGTCCCTTTGGTGGACAGAGAAAGGTACAAGGGCATCTGGAAATAAATGCGCCAGGGAACACATTGCTCTTTTATTCCTTGGTATTTTGTTTGTTGTCTTGGGAAGTGTTGACAGGTGCACAAATTAGAAATAATAAGAAAAGTGTGAATGGATGCTCTTGAAGAAACGCTTGCCCTGAGGGTCTCCAAATCCCCTACCCTCGTTTTCTGCAGGAGGTGCTGACGGCAGAGTAGGGTCATTGCTGATGTGGCTTCAGGTATTGATAACGGGACCCTTTCATGGCCTAAAATCCTCCTCTCTCCTTCCCAACCATAGGTGGATAACAGGGTGCTTAAGCCCACATTATCTGGTGGGGAAGGCAGCTTCAGAGGACACATTTTCCGTGGATTTCTTTACCTGTTGAATTGACCTCTTGGAAGGTTCTGGAGAACTTGTCCCCAACAGGTGACATCCAGCTTGTAATGGCGAAGGGTGAACCGGAAGCTGAAGGCCGTGGCTGGTGGGTTACAGCCACCTGAGCCCTTTGATGGAATTACAGTGCTCCCTCTGTGCTGTCGCTGTCTCCCTGCCTCTGTCTCCCTCGGCCTCTGTTTCTCTCGACATGGAAAGAGCTGGAAGCAAACCGGAATGTGCGCTTGGGCCACCTCTATCCCCAGTGCCCATGCGCTGGTGAGTCTCGGCAACGGTGACACGGAGTGCCCTGACAGAGGCAAACTGATGAATGGGTGCTTAAACCGAGCGTTTCTTGACTGAGCCTCATGTTCCTGGTTCCAAATTTATTACTTAATTAAAGGGCGTTCACAGCCTGTCAAGAGATGCTAGATCTTTCTTTCCTTGTGCCAGTGGATAGTTCATCTAATACTCCCTTTTGCCCTTAATTCTGTTTGTCTGTCTGTCTTTCTCTCTCTCTCACACACACACACAGAGTCTTAGATCAGGTAAGACCATATTTGCCTTTGGTAATATGAGATTACTCCCTGGTTAAGACCACACGCAATACTTCTTTGCCACGGCACAAGGCAAGAGGACTGGTCTAGCTCTTGCTTTCAGTGGCCATTTAATGGGCTTGAGGTAGGGGTCCAGGGGGAGAGGAGTCAAGGGGCTGTGGCTCAGACCACACTGTGGCTGGCAGGGCCGGTGGAGATACGGAGGACCCCAGCTCCCTGGTGGAGGCCTCCAGACCCGCACTGCCCATGGCTGGCTCCCTGGGGTGGCCTCGGCTGCCCCCCTCCCGCCCCCTCATGCCTTATGCTTTGCCTCATCGGAGATGAGCCTGTGTGCTCTGGAGCACGGCAAACTATTGTTCCAAAGACAATTAAAAAAAAGATTGGGAAATGCAGCGGTTGTCACTTCCCTGAGTCCCCGAGTTAGAATTCACCGTGTGTGTTGGGAGCGCCGTGGCCATCTCGCCAACCAAGATAGAACAAACCAGAGGAACGAGAGAGAAACATGAGAAGGCTGCAATCAGGCACCCCAAAGAGAAGATGAAAGAGGCAGCTCCTTCCTTAACCTCCTGTGGCAGATTTAAAGCTTCGGTAGTGGCCCACCCGGGGATCTCAAACAGCGACTGCCTCATCCCCGTGGCCATTAAGCAGAGCGCAAATGACCCGCCAGGGCCTTCGACCCGCCACGTAGCTGTCACCAGCGTGGTTTATGGCTTCTGAGCACGAGGTCCCTGATGGGCAACACTATCCCTTTCTTCCCTTGCCGATGAAGCTGGACTCTGGAGCTCGTAAATTCAGCAGGGTTTCCCAGGGGCGAGCAGACGTCTCGGAGGTGCGGGTGAAGATTGATGGCTGAGCTAGCGGGCGCCACAGGTTACTGGTGGAGGCACTGGAGGGCGCTGAGTTGCCCCGCACAACAAAAGGTGCCCAGGCTGGTGGCTCAGAAAGAGTGGCGCTTTGCTGGCAGCTTTGCTGGCATGAGTGAGGACGTGTGATTCGTTCATGAGCCCCGTAGCAGCTGACATCTAGCGAGGCGCTGGGCTCTCTGTGCACCGCGTTCCTGTTCTCCTCGCTTCGGGCCAGGGGGCTGGGGCGGGATGCAATCTCAGCAGAGAGATGGGTACTTAGTGTTCCTGAAGGGCAGGGCACAGGGCAGGAACAGGGCCATTGCCTCTTCTCCACCCAGAATCCTCCTGCTCTATGCAAACGTCTCCAATGCCCCCTGACCGGTCCCTGCCTCAGGCCTCCGAATCCCCAACCTTGCTGGCATCCATCTGCCAGAGCCGGGCTATTGGGCTCAAATCCTTGCTCTGTCACTTACTACTAGCTGTGTGATCTTGGACACATTACTTAACCAGTCTGGGCCTCAGTTTCTCATCTGTAAAATAGGGGTTTTTATGGAGTGCCTCTGTCATTGGGTTGTTGGGAGGACGACATGAATGTGCCTGGCCCATAGTAAATGGTGGATAAATGTTAGCTTTTTATTGGTATTAGTATCATCCTCATGCCGACTCGTCAAACACAGACTTGCTGGGCTTTGTGGCAAGACAATCTGCCTGGTGTCACACTTTGTGTGTGTGTGTCTGGCTCATTCCTGGAAGCCCCTTGCAGATTCGCTCCCACCTCTGTATCCCCTAGACAGTCATCCCGTGTAGGGGAACCTACGACCGAGAGGCTTAGGCTGGTTTCAGGGTGTGTCGATCTGAGTGTCTCAGGTGATTTAAAGCCACCTCAGAAATGTTTTTCCTGATAATCTTTCAGGGTTGTTTACAGGTGGGAGGGATGTGGTGATCTAAAAGTCTTCTCTGCAGCCTTTCTGTGGGCCTCTGGAGTCCTCCCCAGGGCTGGATGCCCAGCTCCCCGCCTCTGTGATTTAGCCGTTGGGAACCCCATGCGTGCACCTGCCCCCGCTCCGCCCCCTGCTGGCTTCCTGGGCTGGAGGGTACCTGCTAGGCCTGGGGTGTGCCAGGCTTTCCTGCCAGGGCGGGGTGAATGGCCTGCTCTTCCTGCCCACCTCTCGCACACATTGTTTGCACAGACAAAGGAGAATGGAGTTTTGGTTTCAAGGTGTGATCCAGCTGGGCACATCCATCAGGCCCTGTTGTCGTCCTCTTTCTTTTTCTCCCCTTCTAATTTCCGCTTTGGGCTCTGGAGGGGAAATAGCAATTGTGAAAGGGCCACTTGTCAAGATAAAAATCACACTGCTGAACAGCGCTGCTGTGCCCGGGGCTGGGGGCCGCTGCCTGGTGGGGGAGGGGCAAAGCCCTGCCTGGCTCTAAATCCTAGCCCTGCCTCTTAGGGCTGTGCCACCTTGTTGCTCTGTGCCTCAGTTTCCTCCTCTGTCTAATGGGCTGCAAGGGAGGAGTCAGTGAATCCATTTGTGTAAAGTGTCTGGAACATGCCTGGTGCCTGATCCGGAGTGAGCTTTCCATACAGGATGACTATTTTATCAGGAATCAGGAAGGGGGCAGATTTTGGGGGGAAGTCCACTGGGGTTTTGGGTGGGATGGATATACTCAAACCCAGCTGTTCATCATAATTACGCAGGGAACTTTAAAAATTCATCCCACCAACATTGAGGGTCTACTGTTTGATTCATCAGCCTGGCCTTGGGGGTCAGCGTGCCTAGGTTCCACTCTGGGCTCCACCAGTCAGAGGCTGATCACTGGACAAGTCATCTGACCTCACTGAGACTCAGTTTTCTCATCTGCAAAATGGGTACTCTTGGTGCTGCTTCAGGACCCAAAGCGATGATGGAGCTGAGTTCTGGGGAGACTTAGTTCTTCCGTGAGGTGCTGGGATGCAGCAGGGAGGAGACAGGCACCCTGCACCCTGGGTTAGTGAGTTTGGGCAGCAGGCTTCTCCCGGATGCGGCACTGGTTTTGTGCAGCTGTTGCATTAAGAGCTAAAGAGAAGGGCTGGCGCTTCCCCGCCCGCGGCCACCGCACGTCTCCATACACACGGAGGAGCGGCCCTTCGCCCACGTTTGCTCGCTGACCTCGGCGGCTCGAGGCAGCGCAGGCCCGTGGAGGCACGGCTGTGGACACGCAGGATGGCAGAGGCCCTGGCAGGCCGGCCACAGCTCTGCTCCCTGTTAACTTGCCTTTGTTCCCCAGACAGGCCAGATGCTGGTGAATGATTACAAGTATCAAATCGTCCTCCAGTGTCGTGTTACCCAAGCAGGGTCTGTGTCTGAGTCACAGGAAGGCCAGTTCCCCAATCCAGATTAGACTGGGGTGGGGCGGCCTGAGGCCCGGCCGGCGTAGCCGTGTGGGGCTGGACACGGGACCTGGCCCCTGGGGGTGTGCTGGGACCGCTGCCCCCGTGGTTGAAAGATTATCACTCCCAGGGACCACTTGTGGAGTGGGATGTGTGAGTGTGTGTGTGTGTGTGTGCGCGTACCTGTGTACGAGTGGATGGGAGAGATTGTGTGTTAGTGTAAGAGTGTGAGTATGAGTGTGAGGAATGTGAGTAGGGGTGTGTGTAATAAAGTGTGTGAGTGTGTGTGAGTGTGCATGTATAAGGGTGTGAGAGGGAGGGCGATTCAGCCAGAGCCTTAAGTCAAGAGATACAAGAAGGCCCCTGTCTGGATTTGTCCACCATTTCCATAGACCCTCAGCGTTGCCCCCTCACCCCCTTGCCCAGTCCTGCCTCGGTTCTGGCTCAGGGCTCCCTTTTGTCCCTCCTCCTGCCTCTTGCCCTGAGCACTGGGCATCGAGACTCCCATGCCACGCTCTCAGGGCCGCCCCCATCCTGCCCTCCTTCTAGGGCTGAAGCCTTATATCTGCTCCCAGAGGCAGGGGCTCCTCCCGGCCAGCCTGTCATCTCTGCCTTAGAGTACACCTGAGGAGCACGGGTTTGTCTGGCGAGTGGGTAAAGACACCAGATCATTTTTGTAAGTGGGCCAGGGGGTGGCTGCGGGTGAAGGTGTTTTTTTCTGGAACTCTTGGGGGAGCCACCCTGAAGTTGAGACAGGAGAGGCAGGTCTCCTCCATGAGGTCATCCCCCTGGGGCAGCACTGAGAAACTCTAGGGGCCGGCAGGAAGGGTCCTGCTGAAGGGGGGACAGCCAAGTCCCCTGGCCCTTGGGCTTTCACAGATTGGTAAAGTCTACTTCTCTCAATCTCGGGACCACTTGGGGTGGGCCAAGTTTTATTTTGCCAGTTGAGGATATTAGCCCTAGGGCCAAAAATAGACCTTGATTATCATATCATAAAAGGAAAGACAGTTAAGAAAAGGGAAATGACACAGTCTCAGTATCTTTCAAGAAGAAACATTCAGTAACTTTACTAGGACATGGTTTGCCTTGGACTGAGTGAGCCCAAGAGGGCGGAGAGTGGGGGAGACAGTGTTCTGGGGGCCTAAGGGTTGGGAACAGCTGGTGGGGTGAGGGTAGCGATGGGGAAGGACCACCAGCCCCGCTCCTTCTGTCCTGGGGGGCGGGACCTTGTGTGGAGCAGTGAGTCCAGTTCCGGGGAGGGCTGTGGGAAGTGGGGGGAAGCCAGGGTGGCATGATACCTGGAACCACCTTGGGAGGTGGGGGTGTTGGACTTGACGATGCTTCTTTTGCTCAAGTCCTGGTGCCATGACTTACTGGCTGTGTGACATCAAGAAGTTACTCAACTTCTCTGGGCTTCCATTTTGTAATTTGCATACTGATAGTACCCTCAGAATAGTCCCTGAGGCACAAAATTCGACCTGTGGTATTATTATTACTACTATTACTACTACTACTACTACTGTTGTTGTTGTTGTTATTATTATAAAGAGGGCTGCTTCCATTTTGGGGAAGGAATCTCAGGTGCAGAAGGAATCGGACTTTCTCTGTGAGGCTTCGGAGGTCAGCACCAAGCTCGCCAGAGCACTTGCTAGGAGCCAGGCCCTGTACCAGATGATTTTAAACGTTCTCGAAGAAGGCTTATCAGTCCCATTCTACAGGTGGGGAAACTGAGGCTCAGAGGGTTTGCAATTTATCAAGGTCACGTAGCCAGGATGATGCAGAGCTGAGAGAAGGCCCGGTGTCATTCTGTAGCACGTGGAGCAGACTTTCAGTTTCCGGACACAGGGGATACTGCTGTCCCTGGTCAGTGACGTCTGGTCAGCACCGAACACAGCGCCTGGCACGGAGCGGGCCCTCGGCAAGGCCGCGGCGAACGAACGAAGAGGAGCTAGTGAGTCTTCCGATGGTGGAAGTCTTCAAGCAAAGAGCTGCCAAAGGCGCCAGATACACATTAGGGACCCATCGGGCTTCTAGCCCTGACTTCTGTGAGTCTGTGGCCAGCCATGCAGGGAATGAGCCCTTCTGAGGTACCGTGTCAGCTAGAAGCACTTCCTGCTCAGAGGTGCTGGTCCATCCCTCCCTGAGGCCTCCAGGGAGTCGCTGACTAGCTCCTTGTTTCTGCAAAGGCAGGGACCCCTGCCTTATTACCTCCTGCATTGCCGCCCGCATCCGTGACTGACAGGTGGCTTTGGTCCCTGTCTCCTGTGCCCTCGCTCTGGTCAACACACCCAACCACAGGACCTTGGGACGCGTGGGCACTTTGGTTTCAGTCACACCCTCTTAGCTGCTGCCCAGGAGCATGCTGATAGCTGACTAGTACCGGATCGTGAAATCCAGTAGTTAAATCTTGAGGAATTTTATGGGCAGGCCATCATTAAAAATTAAATTATAGAAGCTTACAATGAAATTATATTAAAAACAAGGACAATATGTATTCAAAACTCACCACTTCCTAATTATTTTCCTACAGTTTGCTATTTTCTCTGCTTTTGAGGTGATTGACATCTATTGTGGCCGTGTGGGGACAGCTCTGTGATGGTGTGAGTCTTCCCGAGTCCGTGCTCCACGAGGTCACTTGGGTAGCTTGACATTGGCTGCGGTGGGAGGGTTTATGCCTCAGAAATTGGCAGGCACCGCAAATCAGGTCTGCCCACCCCCAGAGTCAGTTGGTAAACACTTACCAGGACACACGGCCTCTGCCTACACTGACTTTAAGGACTCTCACGGTAATGGGGTGCGCGAGAAGTCGTGAGACCTGTAGCCTCACGCGCTCAGGATTGGGAGTCTGCTGCGCTTTTCCCAAACAACGGATTAGTTTCCAGCTTCCTGGACATGATTTGATTGTGTTAAAATCATTTTTCCCTTTTTTTCTCTCACTGCTGGAAAAGTAACACTTAAAAATAAATGTGAGTCGTGCCTCAAATGGTATGTTCTGCACGCTAACTTCATTTCTAGCACCTTATGGTCCTCCTTGGATTTCCTCTTTGCCTTGTCTCCCCTTCTCTTTTGTACATTTCATTTTTTTTACAGCTTGTTGAGGTGTAATTGGCATATGATAAACTACACATACTTAAAGTGTACAGTTTGATGAGTTTTACCATATGAATACATCCGTTGAACTGTCACCAGAGGTGAGATTCTGAACATATCCATCACCTTTAAAAGTTTCTGCATGCCCTTTGTAATCCATCCTTCCTGTCCCCGGGCCACCTCTGATTTGCTTTCTATCACTGTTGATTAGTTTGCATTTTCTAGAATTTTATATAAATGGAATCTGTAGTATGTACTCATTTTTTTTCTTCTGAGTCTGGCTTCTTTCACTTAGTGTAATGTCTTTGAGATTCATCTCCATTGTTCATGTATCAATAGCTTGTTTCTTTTGATTGCTGGTGTGGTGTTCCATTGTAGGGATAGACCACAATTTGTTTATCCGTTCACCTGTTGATGGACATCTGCGTTGTTTCCGGTTTTCGGCTATTATGAATAAAGTTGCTTTAAAAATTTAGGTTCATTTCTTTATGCTTTCATTTTTTGGGGGGGTAAATACCTAGGAGTGGAATGGCTGGGTTGCATGTTAGGTCTACGTTTAACTTTTACGAATGTGCCAATTTCAGTTTGTTTACCAACCTGTGTTACCTTGGATAAATGACTTAACCTCTCTGGGCCTCAACTTTGTTATAAAACTCAATGATGCAATTCCTATCAACTTCTACCTTTATAGAACTGTTTCAGACAAACAAGATAGTCTTTGTGAAAATGTTCAGGGCTTTCAGGAAGAAAAGTGCCCCTGAGAAAGCCTGGATATTATTATTATTATTATTATTATTATTATTATTATTATTATTATGGGATTGTCCTCAGCAAGTCTGTGTGAACAGAGGGGAGGCGGTCAGGGAGACCAAATATGGCTGGCTTGGTCTGGTGGGGTTTTGGGAGAATGGGTCAAGGAGGAAGCGAGGAGAGGGAGAGAATTCATGGATCAAGCTGATTAAAGGAGACCCCACTGTATGGCTCCAGCCCCTCAGGATGATGGGTACAGGGGCCATAGGTTCTTGAACCCCATCAAACCTTGCAGCGGGTGGTCCCTCTGGGTCCCTAGCAAAGACAAGCCAGGGGCCAGTGAAGGCCCCCGCTTGCCCTTGACACATGATAACAGATGCGTGCTCCCGAGAAGATGCAGATTCAGAAGGAAAATGATTTTCTAGATGAGTCAGTTTGTCCATCTCCCTGCTTCCTCATTTAACTGCAACTTTTCGTTTTATGGACTAGCGACTGGGGCAGAGGTGGGAGGTGAGGCAGGGCACTGGGGAGGGAGGAATAATGGGAAAAAGGAAAAACAGAAAGAAAAAGATTTGTGTCAGCAAATTAAAGAGCCAAGTTTTTCATGTGTTTCTGGGGAAATAAAATAGAATTTGCAGTGCTTACGCTTGACTGTAAATCAAGGCGGCTGCTTTGGGCGGCTGTTGGCTCTGTGTTTGTCCTGGGGGGCCAGGATGTAGGTGGGGTGTAGAGCCAGGCAGACCACTTCCTGGCACTGGGCTGTGGATGGGAAAATGGCCTCAGGTATGGGGTCTGAGAGAAAACAGAAGCTGGCTAATGAAAATCAGTGGGGAGTGCGGGGCAAGGACATCTGCGAACCCAAGGTGGTTCCCTGTTTGCTCCCTCTCACATGAGGCCAAACCCAAGCTCAAGTTCTTTGCTGTAGGCAGCTAATGCTTGAGCCTTCCTTCTGCCAGGTGCTGTGGGAAGAGGTTGGGGAGATCCTGGGGGTGGATAGAATGAAAGGAGGGACGATTTTAGAGAGCGTTGGTAGGGCCAGGGAAATTTTGCAAGCAAAATTGGACTTTTATGGGGCTAATGAGTTGGGAAAATATTTTGCAGAGCTGCTCCAGCTCGAAGGGTTGTCCGGGAGGTGAGTTTTCTAATTTGATGAAGTATTTTGTAAAGTGGAACTGGATGGAACTATCAGCCCCCTCCCACCTGGAGAACCTCCTCTTGCCTGATGAAAACCCTGCCCATCCCAGTCCTCCACGTGGCCCGCCCACCCGCCCATCTCAAGGTTGTTTGGTGACCATGTGAGTACCTGCTTACTCATGTTTCTCTTTGGCTCTCTTATCTGGGTCTGAATCACCCTGGGAAGAGCCCAAACCCTTAACCTGTTGAACAGGTTAAGAACGGATTTATCACGGGGCGCCTGGGTGGCTCAGTTGGTTAAGCGACTGCCTTCGGCTCAGGTCATGATCCTGGAGTCCCAGGATCGAGTCCCGCATCGGGCTCCCTGCTCGGCGGGGAGCCTGCTTCTCCCTCTGACCCTCCCCCCTCTCATGTGCTCTCTCTCTCAAATAAATAAATAAAATCTTAAAAAAAAAAAAAAAAGAAAAGAAAAAAAAAAGAACGGATTTATCACATACACACCTGTGGACACAGGCCGGGGTACAGCTGTGTGTGTGTACGTGGTGCGTGTGTGTGTGCAAGAGGAAGGGGGGATCTGCCACCTGGGGCCTTGGGACACTTGGGTGTGAGTACCAGGACTTCTCTTGGGATCCGTGAGACCTCAGGCAGAATTGGCGAAGGGACGGACTTCGGCATTGCAGGTTGGGCCCTCGGGATGATGGGTCTGAGACTTTTCAGACAAAGAGGGAAACTGGCTGGTAGGAGCACACGCCGGAACCCGCCTCTGGAGGGCCATTGCTAAGATGTGTTAGAAGCCTTCAGCCGGGTCCTTGCCTGCCGTCGTGGTTTCATCTTGAGACAGCAATCACAGACGTGGGTAAAAGCTCAGTGACTTAATCCCTTCAGTTCCTTCATCTGTAAAATGGGGATGCTCATCTGTCGGCTCCCCCTGCCCCCCACAGAGGGCCGTCCTGAGGCATCCAGTCGGTGCCCCGTCAGCTGGTGCTATTACTAAGACTAAGGACAAACTGAGTCCCAGCGAGGCTGGAGGGACTGGCTCCAGGGCACGGAGTGGAGCCACCACATCGCTGGGCCTGGGGCAGCCAGCCTGCCCACGGTGCCCAGACAGTGGCGGCTTGGGGGGCCGTGCGTGGTGTGCTCAAGAGCGCTGAGCGTGGGAAGAGTCCAGGATGTCAGCCCACATGCCTTTCCTCAGTTTCCCCATTTGCCAAATGAAGTCAATGGTCCACTTCCCCTTCCTCTGCCTGCTTAGCGGGGAAAGCAGATGCTTTCAGCTTTGGGGTCTCTCAGGTGGTCCTGGACCCTGCTCGTCCCCACCATATTCCTCATCTCAAATTCCTCTGAGAGGCCTTGGGAAGCACAAATACACACTCACGTATACTCACAATGCTCTCACACACTCCTGTGGGGGCATGAAGATGGTGGGCATGCATCGTGCACGCAGCTGGGGACCCTCAGGGGCCATGGCCAGAGCCACACTTCACCTCATGGGCCCTCAGTTCCCTCCCCTGTAAAACAGGAAAAAAGTCCCCTACCTCATGCGGTGTTGTGAGGGTTTCATGAAACAGTGAAGGCGAGACTTAGCATGGTGCCTGGCCCAGGTGAAAATACTACACATAAATCCCATGTGGACCCCTCGGCGTGTGCCAAGCACCCCCACTAGGAACCCAAACCTGGGTAACCGCATTAAATCCTCACAACTGCCCGGGGAGCAAGGTATATTTATTATCATCTGTGGGCTACGTGTGAGGAAACTGAGGCACAGGTAACTTGCCCAGGGTCATCCGAGGCCAGAGCATGCCTTCCTTGACTATTGTGCTGAGTCACCAAGCTCCTCTGCTTTCCTTGCTAGAGGTGAGGGATAAAAACTATTATTGTTGTTCTTAGGAAGGCAGAGATGGAGAATCAGCTGGAATTGGCTCTTTGGCTTAAGTAGTGGTTCATATATCTTCCTCATGTCACATTCTCATTAGATGGCGTATTCTACCGCCTTCCGGAAATGTGGTGAGGGCCTGAGGTCCTGCTTCCTTTTGCCAGTGAGCTCGGCTTGCAGAGAGAGAGATGGGCAGCCAACCGTATTTTACACCAAGAGATTGTGGGTTGATTTCACTTGTGCTTAAAAATTTATAATGTTTCCATCCAGACCTTTCCATGCATGGCACATTCCTTCAATAGATGCTCCACCGTGGTTCATAAAAATGACTCATCTTTATGCTGCTTTCATGTCACAGACTGGGGGAAAGAAATCTTCCCAAGAACTTCCCAGTCAGGAAGCTGCTGGAATGCCGTGGTGGGTCCAGATCCGAACAAGCTAGGATTCATGTCCCTGCAGATGACTCGGCTCCCAGGAACGAGCTCCCTCCTTGTACCCAGTTTGTATCATGTTATTGGGAGCCCCTGGCCCCCCACAGATATGAGTGATATGCCACCTTCTTCCTGCACAATTACCAAAGGACAGAAGTGACACAGAGAAGTCTTTCTTTTCTAAAATAAAATTTGGGGGGCCAAGTGGGGCTATATTTTCTAAATATTTCTAAAACTTATTCCTAACGTTTCTAAATTTCCCAAAGGTCTAAATTCCCTTTCCAGATTCAGCCAGGATATCCCAGGCTGAATAGGACCGATTCTCTTCTGGATGTTTAGGTGTTGGTTTGAATCCCGATTCAGAGGGAACACTTGGAGAAGGCAGTTTGCCTCTGGGCGGGGGGTGGGGTGGTGGGGGTGGGGGGGAGGTTTTATGTCATGCCAATGATTTGCCCTGGAAGTTGTTTTCATAAAGCAAGTGACAAGTAACCTTACTCTCCTAAAAGGAGAGAGAAGGATTACCATTTCAGCCATGGAGCCTTGCTGGCTTTTGGCACCTTGCACCACTGAACCGGAAGAAAAGCCACACCTTTGCTCGGCTGTTTGGCCACCCTCCCAAAGATCTTGTTTCTTCCTATTAGAGACTTTTGATTTTTCTGATTTTCCAGAATTCACCATTATCTTCAAAGACATCACTGGCCCCACCAGCCGCTTTGTCCTCCTAGTCAACCCCAGCCATGTCCCTTTCTTTATGCTTTGGGAAGGTGGGGGTGCAGAGGGTGCAGAGGGGAAGAAGGGGCACAGGATGCCCCCCCCCCCCCCCCCCCCCGCTCTCAGCTGCAGTGTTCACTGTTGGGCAACATCTTCCCGGTGGACACAAAGCCAGTCTGTCATCTCCGGTAGGTTCGGAACACATTTCAGCTCTCAGCTGAATTTAGAGATTACAAATACCCTCTTGGGAGGACTGGAGGTGATGCATATAAAGCACACCTGGCACCTAATGATGGTGCTATCGTTAGTATTATTTCTAAGCAAACAGATGTGCAAGACAGCATCCTTCTCCCCTTTCAGTGTTACCGACCGAGAACTGGCATACAGCACCACGGAAGGTCAAGGCGTACAGTGTCATGACTTAAACACACATTGCCAAATGATTACTGCCGTAAGTTTAGTTAACCTCTCCATAATCTCATATAGACACTCATAATAGCATTTACATCATGTATTAGTGGCATTAGAAGTCCTACCCAGTGCCTGCCTGACGGATCCACTTCTCTTGAAAGATCCAAGAGCTTTAAAAAAAGTTTTAATTTTGAGATCATGATAGACTTAGACGTTGTAGGAAATAATGCAGAAGGAACCCATGTGTCCCTCACCCAGCTTCCCCCAAGGTAATATCATGCATAACGACAGCACTGTACCACGGCCAGGAAATTCACATAGATGCAATCCACTGACAATTAACATTAATACAGATCATCGACCTTATTCAGATGTTCCTAGTTTCACATGCGCTTGTGTGTGTGTGTGTATTTAATTTTTTTTTTTTTTTAAGATTTTATTTGTTTATTTGCTAGAGAGAGAGAGAGGGAGTGACAGTACAAGCAGGGGGAGCAGCAGGCAGAGGGAGAAGCAGGCTCCCCGCCGAGCAAGGAGCCCGATGCGGGACTCGATCCCAGGATCCTGGGACCATGACCTGAGCCGAAGGCAGACGCTTAACCGACTGAGCCACCCAGGCGTCCCGTGTGTGTATTTAATTTGAAGAGCATTTTATATTGTGAATGATGCCCAGACCTTATATTTTGGTCAGGGAGGCACTTCTTCATTTTCTTTCTTTCTTTCTTTTTTTTTTTTTAAAGATTTTATTTGTTTATTTGACAGAGAGAGACACAGCGAGAGAGGGAACACAAGCAGGGGGAGTGGGAGAGGGAGAAGCAGGCTTCCCGTGGAGCAGGGAGCCCGATGCGGGGCTCGATCCCAGGACCCTGGGATCATGACCTGAGCCGAAGGCAGACGTTTAACGACTGAGCCACCCAGGCGCCCACATTTTCATTTTCTAAAGCGTGAGTGGGTTGTGATGACTGGGGAGCGGGCTCCATTGGGGAGCGTCTGTCTTCTGCAGCTTTCTGTTCCCAGAGCCCAGTCAGGGCCTTCTTTTTTTTTTTTTTAAGATTTTATTTATTTATTTGCGAGAGAGAGAATGAGAGACAGAGAGCATGAGAGGGGATAGGGTCAGAGCGCAAAGCAGACTCCCTGCCGAGCAGGGAGCCCGATGCGGGACTCGATCCCGGGACTCCAGGATCATGACCTGAGCCGAAGGCAGTCGCCCAACCGACTGAGCCACCCAGGCGCCCCAGTCAGGGCCTTCTTGATGCTGACAACAATACGACAAACACAGAGGGAGCCCCACTGTGTGCCGGGCTGTGTCCCAAGTGCCTTATCCTGCAAGGCCCGTCCTAGTATCATTATTCTCACCACGCAGGTGAGGAAATGGAGGGTTAGGTGCTCAGGAAACACCTGAAGAAGGAATGACAGAGTCTCCGAGGGGCGTGCCAGCCTGGCTACACCAGCCCCAGTTATTCAGGATGGCCCCTTTTCTTATGATGGGCTCCCCAGTTCCACCGTCTCAGAAAAGAAATGCTACTCATTAATTCCTTAAACACTCCCCCCTCTTCTGGAAGCATCGTGTAGGAGTTAAGGGCACAGTTTCCAGAGTCGAACTCTGTGAGTCCAAACCTGGCTCTGCCACTTCGCTGTGTGGCCTCAGGTAAGTTACTGAAACCCTCTGGGCCTCAGTCCTCTCATCTATAAAGTGGGGTTAGTAATAGAAGCTGCCTCAGGGGTTTGCTGTGAGGAGTAACGCACCTGTGGAGAGGTCTGGGCGTGGGGCCTGGAAGGATTCAGAGTCATACCCATCAGCTGTTCTGCTTTCTGTGCTTTTTGACACCACCAAAGCTGCTAAAACTTCAGAAAGCTGAAACAGAGCAATATGGTACCAATTTGTGGATCATTCCCCTTATTATAATTAAAGTTCTTATTTTCCCCCAATGCTTCCAGGCACTGGACTTAAAGACTCTGGGTTTAGGGTGTAACAATAACATTTATACTGGGAGGGCCGTTCTGGCCAACACTAGTGGCCCCTCCTTCCCTCTCTCTCCCCATGGCCTTCTTTTCTTCCGTTCGTAAATATTTATTGAGAGCTTGTGAGGTCCCGTGTCGGCAGAGGGGGACCCAGCGGTGAGCAGAAACGGGCCCGGTCCTGCCCTGACGAAGCTTGCGTTCCAGGGGAGAGAGAACCATGACTCCAATAACCACAGAGGGACAATGATATCATGCTGCCCAAAAGGACAGGTGGGGAGGGGGGCATGCAGATGGGCCCCACCCTGTTCCCTGCTGACCAGAGGAAGCAGGCAGAAGCAGGCAGGCTGTCCACCGCCAGGCCGCTCTTGAACCTGAGCGGGGAGAAGGCCCTGGTCTGCATAGGTAATGATCACAGCTGACACGTGGGTTCTCTCCACCTTTGCTGCTGTGAACACCCATGTACAACTTTTGTGTCAGTGAATGTTTTCATTTCTCGTGGGTGTGTATGCCAGGAGCGGAACCCCTGGGTCACGTGGGACCTCGGTCGAACTCTTGGAGGAGATGCCGAATTGTGGCAGGTTCCAGCATTTCCTGTTCTCTCCTTTGTAAACAGTTTTATTGAGGCATTATTTATATTCCATAAAGCATACCCATTTTAAGTATACAATTCAATGCTTTTTAGTAAATTTACTGAGTCGCGCAACCATCACCACAATCGAGTTTTAGGACATTTTTTACCACCTCAGTAAGATCCCTAGTGCCCACTTACAGTTAATCCTCCTTCCCATTCTGAGCCCCAGGCAACCACTAATCTAATTTCTATCGCTATAGATTTTCCTTTTCTGGACGTTTCACATACATGGAATCCTACACTTCACTCCTTTCAGTCGGCCTAATGGTTTTGCAGATCATCCATGTTGCGGGAGTTTCAGCTCTGCATTCCCTTTTATTGCTAAATAATATTCCTTGGTATGGATATACCACACTTGGTTTATCCATTCACCTCTTAATGGACATCTGGGTTGTTTCCAGTTTTAGGGTATTTTTTAAAAAGATTTTATTTATTTATTTATCTGTCAGAGAGAGAGCACAAGCAGAGAGAGCAGCAGGCAGAGGGAGAAGCAGGCTCCCCACTGAGTAGGGAGCCTGATGCGGGACTTGATCCCAGGACCCTGGGATCAAGATCTGAACCGAAGGCAGATACCCAATCGACTGAGCCACCCAGGCATCCCCCAGTTTTAGGGTATTATGAATAAATCTGCTATGAACATTCATGTCCAAGTCTTCGTGTGGACACATGCTTTCATTTCTCTTGGGTAAATACCTAGGAGTAACAATTGCTGGGTCATATAGTAAATGTATATTTAACCTTTTAAGAAATGGTCAAACTGTGACTAAAGCATCTGCACCATTTTACATTCCAGCCACCAATGCATGAAGTTTCCAGTTTCTCCCTCTCCATAGTGTCAGTAGTTGTTGATTGTCCTTTCCAGCTCCTCTTCTTGGGGAAAGTGTCCTCCTCCCACCCAGCGAGCAGACAAGGGCACTGGGCCTCGGAGATGGGAGGTGAAGTGCTCAGGCTGCAGGGGAGGGGGCTGCAGAGCAGGATGGAAGCCCAAGGTTGAAGATCGGGCCCAGAGAGCACAGGGGAGAGAAGGCTGGGAGAAGAAAGTGGGGTCCGAGCCAGGAGCACTGGGCCTGATCCGGTGAGTCCCATGGTCCAAAAAAGCCTGGAGAGTAAGGCTGGGAATGTTCCTGTATGACAGTGAGGAGGGTTGCCCTCCCCCAGGGAACAGGCAGGCCTCGGATGCCCAGCAGCACTCAGGCCGGTTCCAGAAGCCCAGCCCTCCTGAGTCTCGGTTCCGGTTCCATGGAACAAAGAGAACTTCGTCCCCTGTGCCCCCACCCCCAGGCTTGGAGAGAACCACAGAGTGGGTGTCCGAAAGAAGCAGCATCCTGTTCTCCCCAGGGTTCGCACCCCCACCTTCCCCACCCCGTTAATCAGGACAAGATTTGGGGAAGAAAGTTCCCGTCCAGCGGGCGGCAGGTAGGAGGCCGGCCTGCGCCCCACAGCCCTCAGTAAATCACCCAGCTCAGCTGGCGTCTCGCTGGATTGCAATTACAATCCTTCAGGCCCGACACAAAATCATTGGGCTGGAGAGAGGAGAGTACCTGGCTAATGTGTTTAACAACAGCTAACCTGGTTAAGCCCTGACTCTATTGAAAATGAGAAAGTGCGGATGGGTCCAATCGATTTGGCCTCAGCCCAATTTACTCCAGAGCTGGCTTTGGATTTCAGTTAAGTGGGCCGACCCGAAAACAGGGATACTCATTTTATTAAATTACCTCTTTGATCATAGAATTCAGGTTCTGCAGAGTTGTCTTGTGTCCACCGTGGGGGCTGGTGGACGGAGGGGACAGGGCTTTGGTGCACCTACTTGTTTCCGGGCACAACCCCCTCGCCCACACAAGTGTGTACACAAGCCTTCTCAGAGTGAGAAGTGTTAGTAAATATTTATCTCCCCCTCACCCGGGGAGTTGAAAATATGGATTTGATCAAATACTCATTTACTTCCCACCCACCATCGCTCCCTACCCCCTTGGCCTCTTGGCAGATAAATGATGTTATTTGAAGGTATTCTTGAAATTTCTGATGGAGACTGTTTCTTAAGTGCTTTTAGAGCTGGCCTATACTTTGTAATCCTTGTCAAATTCTGGCTAGTAAACTCCTGGCCTTTAAAAGCCGGAACCTTACTCTGTTTCCTGAATACGAAGGAATAGGTCATTAACTGTGAATTTCAAATGAAGCAGATTTACAGTATATATCACAGAAATATGTTTGTGAGAGACAGCGGATAGCAAGGAATCCATGGAGCAGAAAAAACCAAGAACCCAGACAAAGATCAGCTGATCTGGGGAGCTGCCCCCCGCTTCCCCGTGCCCCCACGCCCCCAACTCCCTACCATGCCCGCCCCAGGTTTTTGTGGTTGATTTGGCCAAGTATAGGTCTCTTGTTCCAGGTTCCCGACGGAGACACCTTTCTGGTTCCATTCCACGCCCACCTACTGGGTGAGGCCGCTGGAGGTCGTCAACCTGGAAATGCGGCTGTCTGGAGATGAATTGTGGGGCCACATGAGCTCAGATAAGGATGGGGAATTGGGGTGGGGTGGATTGGGGAAATCGGAGACAGGGAAACACAGTTGAGGTCAGGTCAGCTGGTCGGTGGTCAGCGTTATGTGTCAGCCTGGCTGGGCTCCGGTATCCAGTTATTTAATCAGACACTAATCTAGGTTGTTGTGAAGGGATTTTGTAGATGTGGTCAATGTCTACAATCAGTTGCCTTTAAGTAAAGGAGATCACCCTTGATGGTGTGGGTGGGCCTCATCTAATCAAATGGAAGCTTTAAGAGCAAAACCTGAGGTTTTCCAGAAGAAGAAATTTGCCTCAGCTCCTGACTGAGTTTTTGGCCATTGCCCAAAAGATTTTGGACTTCCTGGCCTTACCACTGTGTGAGCCAATTCCTTTAGGTAAACCCATCCACCTACTTATCCTCTTCTGTTTCTCTGGAGAATCCTATTGATATAGCGGGTTTCTGGCAATGATTTTTGGACCTTTTCCCTCATGATTTCTGTGTACCCTTCTTCACTTGCTGCCATCTTGAAGTGCCGGAGCCCATGTAAATGCTTCGTCCCACACATGCACATGGGAGTGTGCAGTGAGCAGAAGCTAGTTCTATTCTCATGACCCCTGCCTAGACTGACTCTCACTTCTTGGGGCTTTCTGCAGTGGTGACAGACACTGTTGGCTGCTCACAAACAGCCCTCACCCATCTCCTTCTAGAACTGAATCCCAGTTTTGTTCCAGCACCAGGGCCTTGGTCATGATTGGTCTTGGCCAGTCATGGTGCTTCCACACCCCTTTGGCTGGTGATGGGTCCTGGGGTGTGCATGTGACCCAGTTCTGGCCCAGAAGACATTTGGGGAAAGCCGCTGGAGCCTCTGGGAAAATTTCCCCCTTGATTAGAGAGGCCTGTGTAGTGGTCCCTTTTTCTCTCTTCTTGATGCTTTGATTAAAAAAAAAAAATTGAGATATAAACACATGCACTGTGAAGTGCACACGTCCTGATGAGTTTTTGCATATATATTCATGTAACGGCTACTCAGATCAAAATATGAAACATTTCCAGCATTCTAGAAGATTCCCTCATGCCCCACCCAGCCCATAACCCCTATCAGGGGTAACCATTATTCTGACTTGTGTCACCGTGCTCAGTTTTGTCTGCTCTGTGCTCCATATGAGTGGGATCATCCAGTATGTCTTCTTTTGTCTTTGTCTTTAAAATATATATGTATATATTTTAAAATATATTTTAAGTTCACAGCAAAAGTGAGAGGAGAATACAGATTCCCATATACCCTTTGCTCCCATACATACATGGCTACCCCATTACCAGTATCTCCATGACTGGCCTCTTTTGCTGAATAGCATTATCCATGCTATTACTCGTAGCAATACTTAATTCTTTTATTTTTTAATTGCTATGGGCTTTCCATTTGTGGATGCATCAAAATTTATTTATCCATGATGGACATTTGGACCTCCTTTCCTGCCTTGGACAGTGTTGTGGGAGGAGGTAATGCCTGGAGCTATGGCAGCCACATTGCTACTGTGAGGCAATAAATGTTCAGATAAAAGCTGATAGCTGATTGGCTAAGGATGGCAGAAAGGAGGGGAAAAGGGGGCACAGGGTCTCTTGAAGCCCTTAAACTAACCCTGATTCTGCCTTTCTTTTAACTTGTAGAGTTAACATAAACACCCTCATGGCTTAAGCCACTTTTACTCAGGTTTTCTGTTGTTTGCAACCAAAAACATTCTGACACAGAATTCAGACTATCCTTCTGGACCCAGGTCATGGGACACCTTTTTCCATGGAGCCTTCCTTAAGCACTCTGGCCCCACTGGGCCCCTCTCTCACTTTGGTCTCCTCTAACCCTATGTGCCCCACCATTAATCATGAATTCTCTTAAACCACCCAGTCTATTTTCCTCCTACTAGAACCTCACTGGAATTGCTCCCAGGGCCCAGAGCAACAGAACTGAGACCTTGCAGATTCAACGTTTATGGTTTTGACTATTCATGGTCATCCAAGAAGGTCTACCATATATAGTTATTTGCAATGTGCCTGAAGGATAAACTGGAACCCATTCTGTAGGGCTAACCTACAGGAGTTTTTATTGGTCAGCCGGGCAGAGCACTGCCGAGACCCCCAGCCTTTGCTGCCCACCTTGACTTTGATCCCTACTTGTGGTGGTGCAGGCATTCATGCAGCTATGCTCAAATCTCTCAGCGAAGCCAACTGGCCCAGTTCAGACCCCAGCTTCTCCAGGAAGCCTTCCCAGACATCCCCTCCAACCACACGATGTTTCCATGACTAGTCCGCCACCTCTGAACTCCTGTGGGACTGCATTTCATTTAGTCGTGAGCTCATTTGTTTACTCAGTGCCTATTTATCAGCACCTACTGTAAGGGACTATTCTTTTTTTTTTTAAGATTTTATTTATTTATTTGACAGAGAGAGATATAGCAAGAGAGAGAACACAAGCAGGAGGAGTGGGAGAGGGAGAAGCAGGCTTCCCGCTGAGCAGGGAACCCGATGTGGGGCTCGATCCCAGGACCCTGGGATCATGACCTGAGCCAAAAGCAGTTGCTTAACGACTGAGCCACCCAGGTGCCCCATAAGGGACTATTCTAAACCTAGGGGATATAGCGGTGGAAAAAACAAGCCTGGGGCCTGCCCTCATGGAGGGTTTTGTCTAATGGGGAGGTAGACAGCAGATGGCCACAGATCAGAGGGCTCACAGGCTGTGATGGGATGGTGTGCTGTGGTGGGGGGGGGGGAGGAAGAGTGGGGGCAGTGGGTGGCAGTTGATATTTTCAATAGGGTTTTCGGGGAGGACTTCCCTGGTAAGTGATGGCATGAGCCCTGGGAGTGACAGGAAGGGTGTTTCAGGCAAAGGGACTGGAGCAGCAAGTGCAAAGCCCTCTGGGTATGGTGAGCAAGAAGGCCAGTGTGGCTGGTGCAGGGGGAGAGATGGGGGAGAGGAGGGTAGATGGGAGACGAGGTCTGATCATGCAGCCCCTTGCAGGTCGTGGTGAGTGCTTCCGCTTTGGCTCTGAGTGACATGGGAGGCACTGGAGGTTTTGAACATGACTTCCTTTTAAAAGAGCTCTCAGCAGGGTGTCCGATCTTAGGAGGGTGGTGCCAGGGTCCTTGGCCACGGGGGCGATTAGAAGCCCTCGGAAGGTGGTGCGGTGTGGCGGCAAAGCACGTGGGCATTGGATCTGCGCAACTTGCCCTCAAATCTCAGTCCTATCATTTCATGGTTACTTCACCTCTCTGTGCCTTAGTTTCCTCATCTGTAAAGTGGGGAGAAGACTACCTACTTCATAGAGTCAGTGCAAAGATCGAATGACTTAATATGGAAGGTGTTTAGAATAGGGCCTGGTGCGCAGCATGTGGGACACGTATTAGCCATTACTCGGGGGTGAAACCAGCAAGACTTGCTGTGTTAGGGTCTCCAGGAAACAGAACCAATAGGGGACATGTGCATACACGTGCACATGCGCGTGCACACACACTTTTATGTATATAAAAGGATACTTACTGTGAGGAGTTGACTCACGTGATTAAGGAGGGCTGAGAATTCCCACAGTCTGCGCTCTGTTGGAGATGCAGGAAAGCCAATGACGTACTGCGGTCCCAGTCAGAAAGTTCCGAGGGCAGAAGACAGGAAATGAGATGTCCCAGATCAAGTCAGGAGGCAGGAGAAAAGGGACCAATTGCTCCTTTCTCCCGCCTTTTGTTTATTCAGGCCCTCAACGGATTGGATGCTGCCCACTCACCCTGGGGAGGAAGCACCTTTCACAGACACCCCAGAAAGAGTGCTGAACCTGGACACCCCGTGGCGGGTCAAGTGGACCCAAAATTAACCGTGACACCTGCTAATTTTTCAGTGGGATTAACAAAAGGGTCAAGGATGATTCCAGAGTTTGAGTCCTATGAGCCGGAAGAATAGCAGGGTCACGTTCGCAGGTGGGAAGGCTGTGGGCGGTGGGTTTCAGACACGTCTGAGGTGCCCACTGTGACTCAGGGGGAGGGAGGTGCCCAGGAGGTGGTTAGCTATTCAAGTTGGTGGTTCATGGGAGAGGTTCCACACCGACTGCTGAGGTTCCATGGCTCATTTTGGTCGGTAGAGTGGTTAGCTCACTGAGATGGTGTGTTGTTTCACTAGTCTGACACAGTATCTTATAAACTGAGTGGGCTTTTCGGGCAGCGAGAAACTCTTGACTCCCGATCCTGGTCTACCTTTCTCCTGGTTGTAGTAAGAGGGCCTTCCGACAGATTCCAGTCGAAGCATAGCTCAGGGCCAGATACCCGGACAGATGCCAGACTGCCCGTGGCTCGGCAGCGAGAAATAGAGAGGGGCTTGCCCATGTGGGGAGGGGGCTAGAGACAGGCCTTCCTTTTGTTCTTCTTTGAGGTCTGAGTCTCTGAGCCTTATCTTGATTCCTGGAACACCAGCCCCAAAGGAAGCCCTATGGGTCTTACCTTTTAGCAGCTGGTCCCTGGATGTCCCAAATGACAATCTTTCTTCTTTCCTTTCCTTCTTCTTCTTCTTCTTTTTTTTTTTTTCTGGAATCAGCCTTAAAAGAGGATAGTAACTAACCAGTTTTTATGTATCATCCATCCACCCATCCACCCATCTCTATCTACCTAGCTATTCATTTTAGGAGGAATTTCGGTATAAAATACATCATAGGACCTTAGTTTTGAAGGGAACTTCAGTTTCATGAAGTCCAGACTCTTCATTTTGTTGATGAAAAACACACAAAGCACGGGGAGGAAGTGACTCACACAGGGTAACATGGCGCATTCTATCAGTGTGGGTACTAGACCCCACCTCTTCTATGGCTCTGATCACATTTAATCACAGCCATGCTGGGGTGGGGCTGGGGTCCATCCAAGAGGGTCCTCCCTGAAGCCCGAGGCAGTCCGCCACAACTGGGCCTGCCCTGGGGGCGCTCTGCCCTCGGCTGCCCTCAGCCCTCCCCCTGTTTCAGCCCATGCAATGTTCCTTGCCATACGTGAGCTGGCTGTTAAGTAACAACGCTCCGGTGTGTAGTTTCTAGGGTGTCATGGTAAGAAGAGCTACCATTTGTTGAATATTTACCATGTACCAGACACTGCACTTGGCACTCTTCGGGGACCAAGGTCAGGAGGCCACTGTGTGCCCAAAGATCTCAGCTACCAAGCAGTGCAGTCAGGAGATCTAGCCCTGGTGTCTTCATTGGTCAGACTGCCACTCCTGGGGTGGAAGGCTCCTCGTGTGCCTGGCAGGGGCACTGGACGGGGATCTCGAGGGTCCGGGCCCTCTGGCCGGCTGTGTGACCTTGGCCCACTCTGATTCCATTTCCTTACCTGTGGTGCACGTACCAATACCAGCCCTGTCTCCCTCGTGGTGTGCCGGGCACTGTAAAGTGCTGTGTGCACGGGAAGTGATGCCACCCCAGAGCTTGGCGCTCCTCTTGCTGGGTATCCGGCTGGTGCCCAGGGGTACCACTCGTGTCCTGCCTCCTCACCTCCGGGGGCAAAATGTGCCCGGGAGAGCTACGCCCGCTCCAGGGCTGGAGTACGCGTTGTGTGCGGTTGGCTGGCAGGAGCTTTGATCTCCTCTTTGATGTGGAGGCTGGAGGATGAGGCGAGGATTCTGCTCTGCTGAGCCAGGACCACTGCCCCAGACAGTCGCGGCTTTGTGAGCTCTGCCTTGGGGGATCCGCCCACAGAAGCCTGTCACCTCAGAACTGCCTCATGAGGGAAAGCAGCCTGCAGGAGAAGGGGAACAATGAGCTTGTCATGTTCAGGATAGAGCGGGGTCTGACCCCGGCTGGCGCTGGGTGATTTGGAGGCAGACTCAGGAGCCCTGTTAGTGCTTGAGAAAGGAACAACCTCTAGGCTGGCAGGAGTGGGAGCCTCTGGAATGTGCGGGAAGGGTGTTGTCTCGGGTGGCTATATGATCAAGTCCCCACCTACTTCTCTCATCTTGTGCCACCTTGTCCTTTGCTCCCTGCTCTCCAGCCCACACTGGCTGGGCTTCATCCTGCCTCAGGGCCTTTGTACCTGCAGAATCCTTTGCCTGAGATTTTAATTTTTCAAATATGCAGCAAATGATAGAACGTAGTTATTCAGATAAATCACATAGACGTCTCTGAATGGATGTTAACATCTCGTTACTTTTGCTTCAGCACACTTTCTTTTTTTTCTTTTTTCTTTTTTTTTTAAAGATTTTATTTATTTGTTCATGAGAGACAGAGAGAGAGAGAGAAGCAGAGGGAGAAGCAGGCTCCCAAGGAGCAGGGAGCCCGATGCAGGACTCGATCCCAGGACCCTGGGATCACGACCTGAGCCGAAGGCAGACGCTTAACCATCTGAGCCACCCAGGCACCCCCACACTTTCTTTTTTTATTGTGGTAAACAACATATAACACTAAATTGTCATCTTAGCCATGTTTAAGGGTATAGTTGTGTTAAGTATATTTACAGTGTTGTGCAACAGATCTCTAGAACTTTTTTATCTTCTGAAACTAAAACTCTATACCCACTAAACCCTAAAAAATGTGGAACGCTTCACGAATTTGCATTTATTCTTCTTCAGGAACCACGCTAATCTCCGCATTGGCGGAGATTTCAGCGTATGTGCTGCCGAAGCCAGCATAGAGCACGTGCTTCTTTTTTTTTTTTTTTAAAGATTTTATTTTTTATTTATTTGACACAGAGAGAGACAGCGAGAGAGGGAACACAAGCAGGGGGAGTGGGAGAGGGAGAAGCAGGCTCCTGGCCGAGCAGGGAGCCCGATGCAGGGCTCGATCCCAGGACCCTGGGATCATGACCTGAGCCGAAGGCAGACGCTTAACGACTGAGCCACCCAGGCGCCCCAGAGCACGTGCTTCTTAACCACTGACACCGACAATTCAAAAGGTAGAAAAGGGTGTGCAGTGGCCTCCTCTGTCCTTCAAGCACCTTGATCCCATCAGAGGCCTCTGGTGTTATGGTTTCTAGAGTATTCTGTGCGTTTGGAGGCACGTATGTATCACAAACACATATGTATATGTATACGGTAGCATTAATATTTATTAATTAATGTTCTGCCTTTGCCTTTTGTAAAAAAAAAAAAAAACCCTTTTATTTTAGAATAGTAATCGATTTACAGAAAAGTTGCAAAGATAGTACAGAGTTCCTGTCCACCTTTTACCCAGTTTTCCCTGTTGTTAGCGTCTGACATTAGCAGGGTCCATTTCCCGCCACTGAGGCACCAACACTGCCCTGCTACTCTTTACTAAGCTCCACGGTTTATTCTAATTCACTAGTTTCCCCCTAACGTCCATTTCCTGTTCTAGCATGCCATCCTGGACACCACATTCTGTTTAGCTGTCATGTCTCATTGGCCTCTGCTGGCCTATGGCAGTCTCTCAGACTTTCCTTGTTCGTGATGACCTTGACAGTCTTGAAGAGTATTGGTTAGATATTGTGTAGGCCATCCCTCAATTTGGGATTGTCTGATGTTTTTTCCATGCCTAGGCTGCGGTTATGGGTTTTGGGGAGGAAGACCACAGAGGTGAAATGTGCTTCTCGTCACATATTGGGGGGCACATGTCATCAACATGGCTTTTCACTGTGATGTTACCCTTGACCATTAGGTTAAGATCATGATTCTAGGTTTCTCCACCATAAAGTCCCTTCCTCGGACCCGTTTTAATGTTCTGTTCTTTGGAAGGGGGCTGAGATGTGCAACCCACACTTAAGGAGGGGGAGTTAAGCTCCACCTCTTTGAGGTGGGAGAGTAGCTACATAAACTCTTTGGAATTCTTTTGCATGGGAAGTCTGTCTCTTCTCCCCTATTCATGAATTTTAAAATGCAATCACTGATTTGCATCAGTATGGACACATGGATATTTATTTTATACTTTGGGTTATAATCCAAAAATTTATAGAGATATATCTATGTGTATGTGTTTGTGTGTGTTTGTGTGTGTGTGTATGGAGAAGATGAGGTTTAGGGGAGGAAACTAGTAGTTTCTTTTTTCTTTTAAATTAAGGTGAAATTCAGGGCGCCTGGGTGGCTCAGTTGGTTAAGCGACTGCCTTCAGCTCAGGTCATGATCCTGGAGTCCCTGGATCGAGTCCCGCATCGGGCTCCCTGCTCGGCAGGGAGTCTGCTTCTCCCTCTGACCCTCCCCCCTCTCATGTGCTCTCTCTTTCATTCTCTCTCTCTCTCAAATAAATAAATAAAATCTTAAAAAAAATAAATTAAGGTGAAATTCACATAATATAATACTAATCATTTCAAAGCAAACAATTTAGTGGCATTTAGTGTATTTACGATGCTACGCAACATTTGTCTAGTTCCAAAAGCATTTTCCTCATCCCCCAAGGAAACCTCTTGTCCAGTAAGCATTTACTCTTTTTTTTTTTTAAGGTCTTTTTTTTTTTTTTTAGAGATTTATTTATTTGAGAGAGCGAGAATGAGAGAGAGAGAGAGAGAGAGTACATGACGGGGGGAGGGTCAGAGGGAGAAGCAGGCTCCCTGCTGAGCAGGGAGCCCAATGCGGGACTTGATCCAGGGACTCCAGGATCATGACCTGAGCCAAAGGCAGTCGCTTAACCAACTGAGCCACCCAGGTGCCCCAGCATTTACTCTTCATGCCCCTCCCCTCTCTGCCCCTGGCAACCACCCATCTGCCTTCTGTCTCTACAGATTTACCTATTCTGGATATTTCATATCAGTGGAGCCAATATGTGGCTTTTGTGTCCTGTTCTTTTCACTTAGTATATTTGAGTATATCCATGCTGCAACACTCATCATTCCCTTTTATGGCTGAAGAGTATTTAATTGTATGTATATACCACAATTTGTTTGTCCATGCATCCATTGCTGGACAGTTGGGTTGTTTTCCAAATGTCCTTTGGCTCTTGTGAGTAATGCTGCTATGAGCACACATGTGTACATGTATTTGCAATTCTTTTGGGAACCTACTTAGGAGTGGAAGTGGAATTATATGGTAACACAGTAACATTTTGAGGACAGCCAGACTGTTTTCCAAACTGGATGCACCACTTTACATTCCCATCAGCAATGCACGAGGGTTCCAATTGCTCCACATCCTTGCCAAAACTTGTCATTTTCCATTAAAAATGTCTGGAATAAAAAAAAAAAAGAAGATATGTAAATGGCCAACAAGCACATGAAAAGATGCTCAACATCATAAATAATTAGGGAAATGTAAATCAAAACCATGGTGGGATACCACTCCACACCCACTAGGCTGGCTAAAATTTTTTTAATGTGTAGTGGTATTTTGTTTTAATTTATATTTTTCTAATGACAGGTGATGTTAAGCATCGTTTCATGTGCTTATTTGTCATCTGTATATCTTTTTTTGGTGAGGTGTCTGTTCAGGTCTTTTGTCTATTTTTAAATCAGGTTGTTTGTCTTCTTATTGTTAGGTTTCAAGAGTTCTTTGTATATTTTGGGTAACAGGCCTTTATCAGATAGGTTTTTTGCAAATATTTTCTTCCAGTGTGGAGCTTGTCTTCTCATTCTTTTGATGGTATGTTTCCCAGAGCAGAAGTTTTTAATGTTAATGAAGTCCAGCTTGTCAATTATTTCTTTCATGGATCATGCCATACTGAAGGTCAACTAGATTTAATCCTAGGTTATCTTCTCGAAGTTTTATAGTTTTGCATTTTACATTTAGGCCTGTGATGCATTTTGAATTACTTTTGTGAAGGATGTAAAGTCTGTGTCTAGATTAATTTTTTTTTGCATGTGGATTGTGGATGTACACTTTGTCCAGCACCATTCTTTGAAAAGACTGTATTTGCTCCATCATATTGCCTTTATTTTTGTGTCAAGAACAGCTGACTATATTTATGTGGGTCTATATCTGGGCTCTATATTCTGTTCCATTGATTTATTTGTCTATTCTTCTGCCAGTACCACACTGTCTAGATTATTATGGTTTTATAGTAAGTCTTGAAGTTGGGTAGTTCTAGTCCTGCAGCTTTATTCGTCTCCTTCAATAGTATTCTTCTTCTCCTAGCCACAAAATAACTTGCTGGGATTTTAACTGGATTGCGTTGACTCTACAGATCAAGTTGGGAAGAACCGATATCCTGACCATATTGAGTCTTCCTATCCAAGAACATGGAATACCTCTCCATTTATTTAGTTCTTTGATTTCTTTCATCAGCATTTTGTCGTTTTCCCTCATTTAGGTATTGTATATATTTTGTCAGGTTTAACCTAAGTATTTCATTTTTGGGGAGATGTTAATGTAAATATATATCGTTTTTAATTTCAAAGTCCACTTGTTCATTGCTGGTATATAGGAAATGAGTGACTTTTCTATATTCAACTTGTATCTTGCATCCTTACTGGAATAGCTTATTAATTCCAAGAGTTTTGCTTTTTTTTAAAAGAGACTTTATAACTTAGGGCAGTTTTAGTTTATAATACATTTTTTTTTTAGATTTTATTTATTTATTTGAGAGAGAGAGAGAGAAAGAGAGAGAGTGAGCAGGGGCGGGGAGGGGCAGAGGCAGAGGGAGAAGCAGACTCCCTGCTGAGCAGAGAGCCTGACGTGGGGCTTCATCCCAGGACCCTGGGATCATGACCTGAGCCCAAGTCAGACGCTTAACCTACTGAGTCACCCAGGCGCCCCTACAAAACATTTGAAAGGAAGGTACAGAGATCTTTCATATACTGCCTGACCCCATGCATGCACAGCCTCTCCCTTTACCAACATCACTCACCAGAATTGCACTTTTTTTTTTTTTTAACCAAGGATGAACCTATATTGACATCATAATCACCCAAAGCCCATAGTTTATTTTAGGTTTGCTCTTGGTGTTATATACTCTATGGGTTTGGACAAATATACAATGGCACATATCCATCATTATAATATCATGCAGAGTATTTTCATCACCCTAAAAATCCTGTGTTTTGCCTATTCACCTAACCCCCACCCCAGCAACCACTGATCTTTTTGTTGTCTCCATAGTTTTGCCTTTTCCCTGGGTATCATATAGTTGGAATCATACAGCATGAAGCCTTTTCAGATTGGCTTCTTTCACTTAGGAATATGCATTTAAGGTTTCTCCATGTCTTTTATGGCTTGATAGCTTGTTTCTTTTTAGTGCTGAATAATAGTGCGTTGTCTGGATGTACCAGTTTGTTTATCCATTCACTTACTGAAGGACATCTTGGCTGCTTCCAAGTTGCAGTAGTTATGGATAAAGCTGTGCTTCCAGGAGTTTTTTCTTTTTTTCCTTCATATTTTCTACATAGACAATCATGTAGCTTGTGAACAAAGACAGTTTTATTTCTTTCTTCCTAATCTTTATGCTTTTTATTTCTTCTTGTCTTATTGCATTAACTAGAACTTCCAATATAATGCTGAAAAGTTGTGAGAGGGGACATCCTTGCCTTATACCTGATCTTAGTGGAAAAATTTCTCATCATTAAGTGTGATGTAGCTACAGGTTTTCTGTAGATGTTCTTTACCAAATTGAGGAAGTTCCTCTCTACTTCTAGTGTGCTGAGAGGTTTTTTTTTACTCATGATTAGGTGTTGGATTTTGTCAAATACTTTCTCCCCATCTATTTATTGATGAGATCATGTAATTTTTCTTCTTTAGCTTGTTAATGTGCTATTAATGTTATTATTTATTTTGATACTTAGGGCAAATTTAGCCAGTGGGAGCCCCTTCAGGTTGTTTTCTGTTCTTCTGATATAACCTTATCTATCTTTGAGTGTTTCCTTACAGTCTAGCACAACAAGATGTTCCAGGCTCATCTTGTACTTTTCCTACCCCAGTCCTGGAACCAGCCACTTCTCCAAAGATCTCTGGTAATTTTTAGTGGGAAATATATCTAGAAATCCAAGATCTAGGCTCTAGGTGTGCTCATTGCTATTTCAGGTGAGGGTGGTGGCAGGTGCTCCCACACATCTTGTTATATATCTGTTTATTTTACTCCAGCCAGGACTGTCCTGCTGTGCAGACATCCTTCTTATTATGCCTCTGGCCACACTCCTTTAGGAGTGTTGTCTCTAACACCCCACTGCTGGGCCATTCCCACCCCTGTGTGACAGACTCCCTTATCTTGCTGGGGCTTCAACAGCTGTTAAGGATCACCTCTTTAGGAAGAGAATAAGGAGAGAAAGAGGAGGAGGAAACTGGGTGAATTTTTAAATTAAAACATAAAATACCTACAGAACTGTGTACAAATGATAGGCCTGAAATTCAGGGATTATTTACAAAGTGAACACATCCTTGTAATCCCTCCCAGATGTCTTACATACTAAGGGATCTTTCCAGCTTCTGTGTGGAGAACAGATGGAAAGAGAGTCAAGAGTAGACACAGGAAGATTTGTTGCATGCTGATAACCAGGTGAGAGATCACAGGACCTCAGGTCAGGGAGGATGCGGTGAAGGGTGAGAAGTGGCTAGATTCAAGACTTATCTGGAAGGGAGAGCTCACGGAATTTGCTCCTGGATTAAATGTGAAGCATGGAGGAATCCAGCAGGCAAGGATGGCCCAAGGATTTTGACCTGAGACCTAGGGAATGGATGCCACCATTTGCTGAGAGGGGAAGACTCAGAGAAGTCCTCCCTTATCCTGAGAAATATCAAGTGTTCTCACGGACACATTAATTATATTTGAGATGCCAATTAGACATCCAAATATGGGGGTTCAACAGGCTGCTGGGGCTGCTGGACAGTGTAGTTCCCAGGAGAGGTCTGGTTGAAGATACCAATGTGAAGGTCTTCAGTGGACAGATGACATTTAAAGCCGTGGATTGGGTGAGATCACCAGAAGTGAGCATAGGTGGAAAAGAGATTTAAGAGATCTCTTAGCTTTGGAGCATTTGAGAGTTGGCAGAGAGTCAGTAAAGTAACCTGAGGATGTCAGTTGCCTCATCTAAAAATGGGTATAATACCTTTTCAGTGGGATCATTAAGGATTGATTGATCATTAAAGATTATGTTAAAGACCCTAATAGGTAGTTAATATTGACCGTTCCTTTCCCTGCGCCCCCCAAAACTTGCCTCCTTCACTTACCATTGTCCTGAGACTCTATCTTCCTTACTCCCTTTTTGTGTCTCTCCCAAATTCCCTCATCTCTGCCTCCCAACACTGTACCTCCCTTTCCTCCTTTCAGTGAGGATTGACTTGCAAAACTCCTCTTCATGAGCTAATATCACCTCCTCTCCTTTCCCCCATCACCTGCCCCCCAGTTTAAGAAAAGTGACTTTTAACCATTACTTTTGAAGCTCTTTATGTGCCACCCCCTCAAACTTATCCCCTTAGCCTCACTTCTCAAGAGGCAGTTTAACCAGATGAATGTGTTTCTAAGAATAAATATTGTTTGCTTTTTGCATTTTTAAGCTTTATAAAAATGGAATCTTGTCTTCTTCTGTGACTTGCTTTTAAGTATTCAGCATTTTACTCCAGAGATACAGCTGTGTAGCTGCATGTAGTTGTAATTCATTTGTTTTCTCCGCTGTATGGCTATCCCACAGTTTCTTTATGCATTCTACAGTTGATTGGCTTTCTGGTTGTTTCCAGATTTTGCTATTACAAGCAGTGCTGCTATGAGCATTTGTTGGTCTTCTGTGGGGCAGGTACAAGTGTTTCTTAAAGTAGGAATATTCTAGGTATACTCTAGGAGTGGAGTTGCTGCGGGGGCGGGGGGAGGGGAGGAAGTCAGAGAGGGAGACAAACCATGAGAGACTATGGACTCTGGGAAACAAACTGAGGGTTTCACAGGGGAAGGGTGGTGGGGGGATGGGGTAGCCGGGTGATGGGTATTAAGGAGGGCAGGTGCTGTGATGAGCACTGGGTGTTATACGGTACTATTGAATCATGGAACACTACATCAAAAACTAATGATGTACTATATGGTGGCTAACTGAACATAATAAAAAAAAAATAGAGAATGCACATTGTCAACTTTTCTATAGATGCAACATTGTTTTTCAAAGGGCTTGTACCAATTTATACTACCAGCAGTGTATATATGTGTTTCCTTTAAGATGAGGAATGAAGCAAAGGTATTTTATGACCATCTGTATTCAATGTTCCCCAATCTTTGATTAATATGAGCAGAGTTTTTGATTTTGCAAACATGGTAAAACATTATAGTTTTAATTTGTATTTCTTGAATACTAATGAGGTTGGATGTCATTACATGTTTTATTAGTCCTCTGGTTTCCTCTGCTGTGAAGTGCTTGTTTTAAATCTTTTGTCTTTTGGATTGTTTCGTCTTCTACTTCTTGGTTTGTAGGAGTTCCTTACGTAAATTTTGACTATGGATGGCAAATGTCTTTTCCTAGTTCGTGGCTTGTTTGTTCATTCTCTCTTTATGATGTGCTTTGATGAAAGTTCTTATTTTAATGTAATTAAATTTACTATTTTTTTCCTTTAATGGTAAGTTCTTTTATGCCTTGTTTAAGAACTCCTTCCCCTATCACAAAGCTATAAAAATTAATTTCTTTTGTCTAATAAAAAGTTCTATATGTCTTTAATCAACCTGGAACTGGTTTCAGTGTATGGTGTGATGTAAGGATTGAGTTTCATTCCCCTGTCCCATAGGTATAATCAATATCCCAGCAGCAATTATTGAAGAGTCCACCCTTTACTCATTGATCGACAATGCCAAGTTGGTCATACTCACCTGTTGATAGATGTGTGGGTCTATTTCTAGGCTCTCTATTCTTCTCGTTGATTTTCCATTCATTTTGTCTATCCCCATGCTAATATTTCATTGTCTTAACAATGAATAACTTCAAAATGATTTTGGATGTCTTTAAAGACAAGTCCTCATTTTGTTCTTCATTTGAATGAAATGAGTTGGGAATATTGCTTCTTTTTCATTATTCTGGAATAGTTTGTGTGAATTTGGAAATACTTATTTTAAAGATTTTGTTGATAAAACCACCTGTGTTGATCTTTCCATTGTGGGAGTTTTTACTGAAGCAAAAATTCTTTAGTGGTTTTAAAATTATTCAGAGTTTCTATTTCTTCCTGAATCAGTTTTGGTAATCTATACTTTTTTGTCTTGGAATATGTCCAATTCATTTAAGCTTTCGAATTTCCTGGCATATAATTGTTTGTAATATCTGCTGGCTATTTAAAAAAATCTCCACAGCATCTCTCGTTATACCTTCTTTTCTATTATTATTTATTTGTGCTTTTCTTCTTTTATCTTTTCATCAATTTTGCCAGAATTCTTTTCAGTTTTTTTAATCTTGTTTCTCTTTCAGCATTAATTTTGTCACAACTTTTTCTTTTAAATAATTTCAAACCTACCAAAAGTTACAGGAATAGCTCAATGAATGCATATTCATCCTTTATTTAGCTTCATCAAATATTAACAGTTTGCCACATCTATGCTCTCTTTTTCTCATTTTTTTTTTCAGAACAATTTTAAGGTAAGTTAGAGATACCATGACACTTTACCCTGAAACAATTAAGCACATATTTCTTAAGGACAAGGATATTCTCCTACATAATTGCAATACAATGATTACACTTGGGAAATTTAATGAAATACTACTAATAAAATACTATTATTAATATATAGCCCATGATCAAATTTCTCCATTGTCACAATAATTAACTTTATAGCTGTTTTTATCTCATATAAATCTAGAATTCAATCAAGTATTGCACAGTGCACTACTAAAATACATTTAGTTGTCCTGTCTCTTTACTTTCCTTTAATCTACAACGTTCACCAGACTTAAAAAAAACCATTTTATGGCATTGACATTTTTGAAGGGTTCATAACAATTATAGAATATTCCTTTGTAGGCAGAATAATGTCTCCCAAAGATGTCTATATCCTAATCTTTGAAAGCTGTGAATGTATTACCTTATATGGCAAAAAAGACTTTGGAGATGTGATTAAAGGATCTTGAGATGGTCAGAGTATGCTAGATCATCCAGGTGGGCCCAATCTAATCACCTAAGTCCTTGAAAGTTAGAGAAACTTTGCTGACCAAGTCAGAATGAGATGAAATGGAAGAAGGAGGAGAGATTCAAAGCATGAGAGAGACTCAAGCTGCTATTGTTAGCTTTGAAGATGGGGGAAGGGGATATGAGCCAAGGATGTGGGAAATGGTCTTAAACTGGAAGTGGTCCTAAGGTGACAACTAACAAGGAAATACGGATCTCAAGGAAATAGGAAATAGGGATCACAGTCCTACTACTACAAGGAACAGAATTCTGCCAACCACATGAATGAGCAAGAAAGTGGATCTGCCCTAGAGCTTCCAAAAAGGAATGCAGCCCTGCCAACACCTTGTTTTAGCCCAGTGAGATCTGTATCAGACTACTGACCTACATAATTATAAAATAATAAATTTGGGTTGTGTTAAGCCAATAAGTTTGTGATAATTTGTTACAGCAGTCATAGAAAACTTAGTTTGGATTTGAGCTCCATGACTGGCCTCAGAGCCAAGAGGCCAGGTTCTGGAAAGAGACAGGCCCAGACTGCCATCCTGACTCTTTCTGGCTGAATGGCTTCGAGCAGGTCACTTTACCTCACTGAGGCTCAGTTGTCCTAGAGGTGAAATGAAGATAATAATGCCCACGATGAAGAAAGTTCCTGAGACTCAAAGGAGAGAACGTATGTAGAACCTGCTGGTATGGAGTACTCACGGAGTAAGACTTTGTAGCGCTGAGCCTCTCCATTGGTGTATAAATGAGTGGGCCCGTGGTATTTGGAACAGGGGCTTGTCCCGGCGGAAAGGGCACAGGCTCGCAGGCTAGAGACTCGAGCTGTAGTCTCCACTCTGGTTGCCTGCTGCGTGACCTTGGGCAAATCATATATCCTCTCTGGGCTTCAGCTTCTTTAGTGGTAAACGGAGAAGTTGGAAGCTCAGAGACATCTTTCTGACAGATCACACGGGGTCCCTGCGAGCCAGTGTATACAAATTACATGTGCAGATGAAGCAAATCTTCATCTGCACAGGGGATGGAAATTAAACTGCTCCCAGACATTCAGTGGGTGGAAAACAAGACTTAGTTCCTCAGGGTTCATGTGGTCCAGAGAAGGTCTGCCTGGAGTTCTTCTGGAGAAACTGCTGCAAGGAAAAACTCAAGATGTTGATGAACCAAAGGGAGGAAGGGAGGGCATGGGAGGAGGGAGAGACCCCTTCTTATGGTGGAAGCCCCAGCAGAGCTCACTCCTCCATTTGCACAAGAAACAGCTCAGCTAGCCCAGTGGGTCCCAAATCGGGTGATCATCGTAATCATCTGGACAGGTTGTAAGAATATAAATTCCTAGGCGCCATCTCAGAGACTCAAAGTCAGTGGGTCCAGTTGTGGGACCTGGGAATCTGTCGTTAACAAATGCCCCAGGGGGGTTCCCTCCCGGAGGCTGCATCGCAGACCAGTGTTTGGAAACCTCAGCTTCATTTTGTAAAAGGCATCATCCCCTGTCATGCCAAGTGTGTCCTTCCCTGGCATATGACCCAATCAATTAGAGATTAATAAGAACAAGGGATGTTCATTAAGCATTTCCTCTATGCCAAGAATTAGTTTAAGCATTTATACACTCATACACATTATCTATGTTCATGTATATAATCACATTATCTGTAAGTCATCTGTGTGAGTCATCTCTGTGAGTACACAAACACATATACTCTTTCCAAGAGCCCTGTGGGGTAGAGGCTATTAACATGCCCATTTTCCAGATAAGCAGGTGAGCCCCTGAGAGGTTAGGGCCGTGGCAGAGCTGCTTGCGGCTGGGCCACAAGGTGCACACCGGTTAGGGCGGGGCCATAGCAGGGATGCCAGCAGAAGGCTCTGAGGACTCCAGCAACACTCTCAAGTCACACGTGTGGAATCAAGAAAGACTGCATGGAGGAGGAAGCCTTGGGTAGTCCCTGCTGTCCTTGGACAGGAGACACCTAATCTGTGATAACAATCTGCTTGCCCCTGGCTTCCTTCCCTGCCTCTGAGACCTCTGCTTCGCCAACATGAGGATGTGGCAGCCAGGACCAGGTGGGTCCTTCGGACCCGGGAGACTAAGCCCCCTCAGTCCCCCCCTTAGCAGTCACTTCCTCCTGCCCTCTGTCCACGGCGAGTTCCACGTTCCCAGGGCTCTGCTGGGCTCCAGCTCTGGGACAGGGGATTGAGATAAGTGTCAGACCCCATCTGGGCTTGAGATGTGAGAAGAGGAAATGGGCTGATGGTCGCAAGCATGGTTTCGAGTTACACACGAGGGGCTTTCTGAGGTGGGTTTCAGGCCAGAACGGCCGGTGCCTTAGCAACTGCATGCGCTCCAGGGCTAGCCAGACCCACAGCCAAGTAAGTCAAGGCGCTGTGATCTCTGGCAGGCTGCTCGGCCTCTCTGAGCTTTATTTCCCCACCCTGGAGGGGGGGGTAATGACAGCAGCTTCGGGCTCATGAAGTTGTGTGCACTTGACTGAGGCAGGAGCGTAAAGCATCCAGCATGGGGCCCACACATTAAAAGCACTTAATACATGTCTATTTTATTATTATTTAGAGACCTTTAAGGACACATTAGATACCCACTTCTTATTATTTTCAGCCTCAAAAACTGAAGTGGTGGGGCCATGTTACGGGAAGTTAGCATTTATTTCCTTTTTTTTTTTTTTAACCCACCAAACATTTATGAAGTGTCTATGCTCCAGGCTCAGTCCAAGGGACAGAGCTGTGACCAGGTGGCCATAGTCCCTGCTGGCTGGAGACTCCAGCCTAGTGAGGGACAGAAGTGACCTGTCCTGGACTGGGGTGGGAGGGCACAGGGAGCTTCCTAGGCACTTAGCAGCAGGCACTCAGACCTTTCAGTGAGAACCAAGCCCAGGCCTCCTAGAACGGTAGACATTGGTGAGCTGGGATCAGGGGTGGGAAGCCAGGTGAGGGAATGGTGCTCCAGGCAAAGGGAACTTCAGTGGCAAAGGCTGAGAAGGAGAGGAGAATGCAGTGTGTTCCAGGACCTGAGAGCCTGAGGGGAGGGCCATGAGGCTGGAGAGACCTCTCACAGGAGTTCTGGGAGGTCCCCAGGCTGTCCCCCATGAACCTTTACTGGAGGAGACCAGCAGCCTGGCTGAGAAGCAGAGGACCCCAGACCAAAGCTCTCTGGGGCTGTGTGGGGTTCCGTAGCTGCATCTTTGTCATCAGCCTCTTGGGTGGAAACAAGCCCCTACCTGTGTCCTGGCCTCTTTTGTGTGTGCTTAAGCAATTCCTGGGCTTCATCACTGTTTTCTCTGGACTGGGTTTCTGTTCCAATTATCCTTGGCACCCTTCTATCTTCCCCCAGTCCCCATTATTTAATTTAAAGCTATTCATTTAATTCGCATCTGTCGGGATGGTTTTGGTGTGGTTTTGCCTGGAAGGACTGGGTTGCGTTGGGTGACATCTTGGATTTTCTTCCAGCTCCAAGACTCCACCATGGGGTTCCCACATTTATTTTCGTCCAAGAATGTTCTAAGGCAGAGATCGGAGACCAGGAATTTGGGAGCTTTGTTGTCTCTGGGGCCGACTGTTTCTGGCAGCCGGGCTGAGTCCTTTGCCTTGGTAGTCAGCCATTCCTCCATCCAGGAAGGGGCCAGCCCTGGGTGCCCACCTGGCTTAGAGAGCATTGAGGGGGCCAGTAAATTTGTGACGTGTTTGGCATTTAATTTTCCAGTTCCCTTCTTCAGACTCTGAGGCTCCTCTCCTTCTATGCTGCCACCTTCCCCATCTTTTACCTCTAATATTCTTCTGCATTTGTTGTGTTTCTTGACATCAACAAGGAGAGGTGGCAGCAATCAGCGGGAATCTCCCTCTTCACTGTCCTTTGTGCTATTCTCCTCCTCCGACTTGTCCTATTTGATCTTCTCTGAGCCTTCATTAGGTACCTTTGTTCCCAAGTTCATTCTAAAGGCTGAACTCTGCAGAACTGTCAAATAAAAAAGCACCCCCCCCCCCCAAAAAAAGGCCCAGAATGTAAAATCAGAGAGATGAGTTTGCTTCCCATACCTCTCATGCTCAGTGTGTCACTCGGGAAAACTTCTGAGCCTCAGTTTCCTCATACGTAAAATGGAAAAAAAATAATACCTAATATTCACTGTACTCACTCTACGCCAAGCACTGGGGTAAGCCTTTTGCATAGTGACCTCAGCAAATTCTTACAGTAAACCTGCTGGCATGAGCATTCCCATTTTATAGTCACAGAAAATGAGGCTGAGAGATTACCTGAGTTGTCCAAGGTCATAGAGCGGCAAAGTCAGGACTTGAACTCAAGTCCATCGTGGTCCCGAAGCCTGTATAATGTTCTGCACTAAAGTTGCTCTGAGGATGGAGGGGTCTCAAGCACCTGCGCCCACTTTGGTAACTCTACAGCTAAAGATCCGTGACAGGGATCTGGAAGACTGGAAGAAGCAGTTCTGAGTCATGAGTCTTTGGCACCACAGGACTTGCGTCCTATAGCGGAGTGCCGTGTAGATAGATATTAATTAAGAGAATGAATGAGAAACCAGAAGAAGGAAGCAGGGAAGTCTGAAAGGTTGTACCCTGTGGTCGTTATGCTGCAAGCTGTTGGGTTTGTCACATTTGACATCATCTGAAATGTGGCAGCAGGGTTATTCTTTGCAAGCTAATGCAAGCGTTGGATTTATTCCATTTCAGGGCTAGACTAATGGCTGTTGGTGAAAACATTTTCTGGGAATCAGATATTTGGATTTGTTCTTCTTTTTCGGGTCTCCATAAAAGGGGAGGTAAGGCGTAAACAGTCACTGGAAAAGCATTGTTACTATTAGCCCTTCATGTCCCAAGCTGTGAAGACCCTGCCCTTGGGTCAGGAAGGCAAACGGATGTGACTTGGAGACACCAGAGAGAAGCTCTATTGAGTAAAAAGGACCATTGAGACCAAGTCTTTTCTCTAACCACAATTCTCTTTAAGAACAGTGTGGCTCTTTCTCAAGACCAGCCAATGCATGGAGCCTCATCCAGGCCACATTCTCTGGGGCTGACCCGGGGGGGTGGGGTTAAGCTGCACCACAGCTCCTGTCCTCTGTGGGAGGAAGGGAGTCATGTGGATGTGTCTGTTGGGATGTGTCTTGAATGCGTCTGTTGGGCAGGAAATAGCTGCCCAGGAGGAAAGAACACCTCAGTGTTAACTTGCTTACTCAGAGGGAACAAGAAGCCAACCTTCTGGGTGGATGAAGGATGGGAGCAAGAGTAGGGACTCTAGGCAGTATGAGGTTGGTTGGGGCTGACTCCTCATCTTTAAAGAGATGAAGGTAGGTCTTGGTCCCCGAACTCCCTTGGCCCCAACAGTATCTCCCAAGGGATGACTGCTTGGGTCTTTGATTGAGAAACTGACCTGGTTTTGCTTTTGAGGAGATCCATTTTGGGGCTCCATTCACTATATCTGGGGCACTTTCTAAAACCAATGGCTGGCTCCAGATCCCCACAGCACCATGAATGTGTAAAGATCAGGGAGAACAAGAAGCAGCAAGGAGCCCAGTACCTGGTGTCTCTCTAGGCCACAGAGTAAGGGCCACGGGAGGCCAGAAAGGGGGTACCCATGGAGGGCTGGGTATTTGGCAAAGGATTTTTTAGATCCTTAGGCAAGATTTGAACTAGGTCAGGAAAAATGGGCAGACATCAGGATCCCCAAAAAACACATTCCTTTAAAAACATTCAAGGCAAATATTGCCTCTTATTTGTGTGCTGAATAAAGAGCACAAAAATATCTTTGGTGAGATGGAAGTGTCTCGAAGCAGCTCACTGTATCAGGCAGGAGTTCTCCGACGACTTTGGGACTGGCAGCCATAGGTCCTGTCCTCTGAGACCCTAAGGAAGGAAAGGAAACCGACCACCAGCGTTGGCCTTTTTAGCATTAAGTCAGCCCAGGGGTACTGGAATCTTCTGCAACAGTAATGAAATTTGGGTGTGGTGGATCCACATTGGATTCAAAGTACTCGAAAGGATCCCCAGAGGTGCCAAGCCAGAAGCCCAAACCTACCCATACTTCAGAATCACTGTGGGGAACTTCCAACTGGGACCCCTCTGCAGACATGAAGAATCAGAATCTCTGGGAGTGGGACCCTGGAATCTGTAACTAGATGATTCGGAAGCGGCCCAGGGTGGGGTCTGTTTTTAGGGATCCCTCTTCTGGGCCACTCACCATGTGAAGCATTTGACCTGGACCTTCTACATTTCCCCAGCAGCTTCCCCGTCCCGGTGTAAGCCTCTGATTTGGGCCTGGGACTGTGATGTTGTAGGAAATGTGGGCGGCCCTCTCCCCACATTTGTGTGGGGTCGCCAACACTGCATCTCAGCAGCTCTGGCCCATAGGGAAGCAGGCCCACTGGACCTTCCCTAAGCTCTTCTCTGAAGCAAGAACCGTTTGGCATCCAGAGTCATCCTTTGTCCCGTGGGGAGACACTAGGACATGGATAAATGCAATTGTGAAAGCAATTTTTCTCAGATCAGGATCATATAAGACAATTCCTTGGCATTCAAATTATTATAATGAGTTGAGTTCCACTTCAAAGGGGGCTAATTTAATAATAAGGAGAGCTGGGGCTCTGAGGGACTCTAATTAGATTTCTTTCCAAACCCCCTCATGCTTTTTTGTGAAGAGCAGCCAGGGCCGCTAGATTGCGTTATGTTTGGGTCCAGCATGAAGAAACTTGGAAGCCAGGCCTGGCTGGGGAAAGCCATTCATCTGACTCAAGCCTGACAGCCCAGATCCTGCTCCCAGCAGGAGAGGGGCCTGACCACCGTGAAAGTCAGTAAGATTTAGGGTGGCAGGCGTGGGGAGGGGGGAGGGAGGGGGTCTGGGGTGGCAGAGGGCTTCCTGTGCCAGTTTGGTGAGATGGGGGGGCAGTTAGGTGAGTGAGCTCTGGAGCTGCGCTGTGTCTGAATCCCAGCTCTTCCTTTTCTCAGCTATGTGATCCTGAGGATGTGGCATTGCCTCTCCGCACCTCAGTTTCCTTATCTGTAAAACAGGCTAATGATAGAACCCATCCCATAAGGCAGCTGGGAACACTGAATGTACTAGAACACATACAGTGGCTAGAACAGCACCTGGCACAGAGGGACTAATTGTTACTACTTTCTAAAGAAAGGACATCGAAGGATGGCTTCCCAAGGTCAGGACTGACTTAATTTTGCATGGACACATTGGGCTCAGAAGCCAGTGTGAGGAAACACTCAGGAGAGGATCTGTCCCTGCTACTGTGACAAGATCAGAGACTACAGGTCAAGTCTTGGCTTTGCCACTTATTAGCTGTGTGGCCTTGGACAAATTGCTTTACCTCTCTGAGCTTCAGTGTCTTTGTCAATAAAGGAATGATAAGAATAAACTCAAATGAAAGAGAGGCGAAATGAAGGGAAGAGGCCGTCGGAACACCCAGCACCTGGCCAGGTTGACAGTGGGACCTTAAATGTCATTACCCAAACCATCCATTCTCTAACGCAAACATTTGCACATACTACATCTCTGGACTCTGGATGCATCTTGTGATTGGTGGTGTATTGTGGTTGCTGTTGTCTGAGTGAACACCAATATCTTCAGCGTCAAGACTTGTGGAAAATCCAGGGGGAGGTTAAGAACAAACTGGTTGTGGAGGGCAGTGGCGGGGGGGGGAGGCATGGCAAACCCTACATGTTCAGTGACCTTGCCCATGACCTTGCCCATGATGGGGTCAAAGTGTGCTGCTACATCACGGTGAGGCCCACCCAGGCGCCCAGCACCCATGCCTTGCATTTCTATTGGATTCTTTCAGAAAATGCCACGTGACCAGTGCTCCTGAGGCAAGAGGACAATATTATGTGGGAAAACATGACCTCCAAGGACTCCACATCGAAAGGAATTCACAAGACGTGGGCTGTGCATGTGAAGAAGTTTTAGGGACACTGTAACCAATTTATGTTCTTTATTTTTTTCATTATAAGAACGCACAGAGTGATGTATAATTAAAATCTCGGTCTAAGTTGAAAAAACTTTTTCTCCAAGCATGACATTGGGTCATAGATTATCCAGCAGCATTTTGCATTCTTAGTGGTACATAAATTCATGGTGCGTTCTCTGGTGGCTATTGTCTTAGATTTGATGGATTTTGATCCTATTTCCCATCTTCTCACGCTGCCTTTACAATGTTGGGACCAAGAACTTGTTCACCTTACTGAGCTCCTCCTAAGCCCGGCACTGTGCTCAACACCTTACGTGTTATTTCACTGATTCCTCCTAACCAGCCCTTAAGGGAGGGATTTCGCCTCCCTATTTTGCAGAACAGAGGCTCATAGGAAGGGAAATGACTCGCCCAAGGTCACAGGGCCATTGGAGGGCACCGAGCATGTCCCTCCATCCCGGGGGTGGAGGGAAGAGCCCTGGTCCTCCTTGAGAAGCTGCCCATCTGCTTTGCTCACCAGAAAAAGGGAGCTGCTTGCTTGCGTTGGAGCGATCACCGGGCTGAGCGCGGAGGCTGCTACAGAGAGCCAGCCGTGTCCGAGGCGGGACGGTAACCTGTGCTGCACACGGTGAGCTGAGGTCTCCTGCGTGCCAGGCGCTGTGCTAGGCGCACGCACATTGGCCCGTCAGCACCAGCAATACCAGCAATAACAGCTGGGTTACTTGAGGGCTCCCATGAGCCAGGCGCCATGCCAGGCCCTTGACAGGTATCGTTTCCTGGGATGCAGACGGGACACAGACGACGGGCGGGCTGAGACTGGGGTTTCTGCCGTCAGAGGCCACGGGTTTGAATCTTAGCTTCGCTTCTTTCTGATCAACTTGGGAAGTCGTTTAACCCATTTAGGCCTGCTTCTCCATCCGTCAGGGGAAGAGGATCATAGTGTCCCAGGCTGTTATAAAGACGAAATAATGCATGTGATGCTCCTGGCACAGCATCTGGCATGCTTCTTAGCAGGTGTTCAAATAACACTGCTAGTTGCCTGTATTGAAGATCATCTGCCCAGCAAAGTGAATATTTAGGCATTGTGTGTCTGTGAGAGACGGAGGAAACAGAGACCCAGGGAGGTAAAATGACCTGACTAAGGTCACAGAGTAAGTAGATGGCTTGGCCAGGATTTAGAGCTGGGACTGGCGGACACCCGCCCCCCTCCTCCCTTTGTTTAGTATTCTGCTGCCTCCTCAGTGACCAGGGCTGCTATTCTTGTCACGTGCAAGTCTTGGGGGAAGGACCTGGAAGCAATGTCCCTGGAGATCCCATCCAGAGAGTGGGTGACAGTGTAGCAGAGTGCTTCCGGGTATAAGATCTAGAGTCAGCCTGCCAACCTCATACTCCCTGGCTGTGTGATTTTGGTCAAGTAACTTAGCCTCTCTGGGCCTCTGCTTCTTTATTAGTAAAATGAGGTTGAGGACGTTAAGGAGGATTAAATATATTAGGAAATGTAAAGTGCTTGACACCGAGCTTCCCCCTGTGTCCAGAGCTCAGCGTTAGAGTTCCCGGGGTGCATCCACCTGAAGGTGCTCCCCAGGGAGCCTTCAGAGGTTGAGAGCCGCCTGGCAGGGCCTTCAGAGGCATGAGGACTTTCAGACAGTGGCAAAGCTGTTGTCTCCAGTTCTCTGGCCAGGACAGGGGTCCGGGAGGGCTGGCCAGCAGCCCCAGCTGTCCGGGCTAGGTTGGAGTTTGGTCAGGAGGAGAGGTCGGATCCTGGCACTTGCATGCCAGGCAGGAGGGAGCCAGGCTCTCGATGCCCATCTGGGAACACTGCATTAAAGGATTCCACTTCAAAGGCTGTCTTCAGATGCCCGGCCCTCCCCCAGCCTCAACCACAAGCCATAGGCTGTCCAGGGACTCTATTCTCCGGGGAGGGAGAGGCGCTGGATTTCTGAGCTGGCACAGAACCCAGAGTGGCTGGGGCTGACCAGCATCTCATCTACTCGAGCCTGAAGACATCAGGCAGCAAATGAGAAGCATGTTGAGGCCCTCTGCCTGATTTCTTTGAGGCAGGGGCATAAGAACATGCTTCCCCGCCCGCTTTCATTCTCCTTCCTTGTTCTAGACATAAAGAAAATTCGCATGATCCAGGTTAGTAAAAAGAAGAAAATAAAAGTCCTCCATGAACTTACAGTCTGTGAATGTTTTGGTGCTTATTTTTACTATCTTTTTACTATGGGCAGATATATGTATAGAATTTTCCAAAAAACCTGGAATGCTGGAGTGCTAAGAACAGTACCTGGTACATAGTAAATGTTTAATAAATGTCCTGTTATTATTATTGCTTCCATTTTATAACCTGATTTTCTCTTTTTAAAAAGGATTTTATTTATTTGAGAGAGAGAGTGTGACCAGGGGGAGGGGCAGAGGGAGAGAGAGAATCTCAAGCAGACTCCCCAGTGAGTACAGAGCTTGACTCGGGGCTCGATCCCACAACTCTGAGATCATGACCTGAGCCAAAACCAAGAGTCGGACTCTGAACCAACTGAGCCACCCAGGCACTCCCTGATTGTCTCTCTTGAACAGAGATTTACCTCCATGTGAATCAGGTGAATGCCTTATTCATGTCTGTAATCTAGTGCTTAGCACATAGTAGGTTCTCATTAAGTGTTTTTTGAACAAATGAATGAACAAACATTTCTTCCTCTGAGTAGATCTTCATCTGTAATATTTAAGAGCAGCATAATAATGTATTGTTGATTTTTTTCCTAAAGTTTGGCTGGTGCTTATTTTTAAAAAATCACTACCAATCTCCGAACTCTCTACCCCATCCCCACCTGCAGGAGTTGGGGGATGCTGGGTTCCCTGGAGCCTGGGGACCCAGCATAGCTTCAGCGAGGCCAGTAGCTAGCCTGCAGGCTGCCAGTGCCCTCCTTGGCTCACAGAAACCACCAATCATCGACTTAAACTGTCTAGGTAGCACGCAGACGAGTAAAACCCCAACTCCTGCATTTTTGATGAAATCGACATTATACAAACGCTCGGGGTTTATTTGGTCAGACCCGGCAGCGAGTGGCTGAATCAATAATGAGACACTGCGAGGAATAAAGCATTAAACAGGCCGTTCTGCAAGGCAAGCAGCTGGGAGGTCAAGTCCGGTGACCCAGCATGGCCCATGGCCAGTGGTCCCCTTCCCCTGGCTGCCAAGCAGGGAGATGGCTGGGCATGCAGATCGCATCCTCAATCCCTCCAAGTTGGGGAGGCAGTGTGGAAAACCTCTAGGCCAGAAGCCCAGAAACATGGAAATAGTATCCACTTTGTGGCCTCAGGCAGGCTATTTTTTGCCCCTCTGCATCAGTTGGGAAAACAGATCCTTGACAAGGATACCAAGGTCTTTCCCAGCTGTGGGATTCAGTGCATTCAGCATGAACTTGGGGATACGTGTGGTCCAGCAGCGAGTCTGGTAAGAGCCACAAATGAGCGGGACTCGGGAAACTCATCGTGTGGACCACTCCGAGTTTTCTTTCCCAGACGGAGAGGGCAATCTTCTCTCTGCTTTGAGATTCTTGGCCTTGGGGATCATTGAGAAAAGCCTTCCTCTGGCTTCTGCTCCATCCAGAGGACGTTTGAAGATAACGCTCTGAAGGGAAGGAGGCCTAAACCTCAGACCTAGCCCAGGTCACATCTTTGGCCCCTGCCATCAGATGTCTAACTTTGGGACAGGAATCCGCCCCCTCCCCAAAGAGGGGGAGGCTGACAAAGGGAGGAGGGTGGAGCAGATGGGGAGGAGGGAACTGTGGGTGTAGCTGCCAGGTAGGGGTCTCTGGGTTACCCTAACACATCCTTTGCCTGCTCATTTGCTGCCTAGAGCTTGAGTCCTTGAAGCCTGGGCTGCGGAGAAGCGGCATTGGCCTTGCCTGAGAACGGATGCAAATGCAGCGTCTTGGCCCTGCACACACCTGCCGGAGCAGGATCCACACTTCACCGTTCAGGTTGGAGAAGTGCTGCTGCCGGGGCCTGGCCGTGGGGGAGGGGGTGGGGGGAGGGGTGCCTCGTTCACAGAGCCAACACACACGGTGGTGAGGTGTCTCGTCACCGTCACCCGGCTCGGAGGAGGGCTGCCGGCCCCCAGCCACGGCTTTGCTGCCTGGGGAGGGGATGCTTGGGAAACACCTGTTCTCTGAGGTGGTTTATCTATGCTTATTTCTGAAACCAGACTGAGTCACAGGACACTTCCGTCTGTTGGTTTAGAGGCATTTCAAAGGACTTCCCCACTCTGCTCTTTCTACTGTGAGAGTAAAAACAATAAATTCAACAAATATTCACTTAGTGTCTGCTATGGGCCAGAATCTGGGTCTGGGACGTAGGGTCAGGGGAGGGGACCCCAGGCCTGAGTACACAGTAGGCAGGCAGCAGCCGAGGAAGCCAAGAGCAGCCAGGGCGATCCCCACACACGGCTTCTAATTATAGGAAGGGCTTCCTGAGACACCAGGTCTGTCTCTTACCCTAATCCACAGTGGATTTTAATCAGAAGAATTGCCTGGGGATTTTTTTTCAAAATGTGTTTGCCTGGGTCTCCCCTCAGAGTGTCTGACTCAGTAAGGCTGAATCAGAGAAAGCTTCCACTCTCTCAATTTTGGCCAACTCATGATTTGTAAGGCAGTGCAATCATTTCTGGTTTCTCAGGAGCTGAGACTGGCTTGTCTCTAATGATCAAAGGATCAGGTCATTCCCTGAGGTGGGGACTGCTTGCTGGGCACTGAAATTCGTTCTCTTCTTCCTGGGCATATAGCTGGACCGCAAGACCCAGTCTCCTTGGAGTTCAGTATGGTTGTGTGACTAAGTTCTTGCTAATAGAATATGATGTACAGGGCGCCTGGGTGGCTCAGATGGTTAAGCGTCTGCCTTCGGCTCAGGTTCCAGGGTCCTGGGATCGAGTCCCGCATCGGGCTCCCTGCTCCGTGGGAAGCCTGCTTCTCCCTCTGCCTCTCTCTCTCTCTCTCTCTATCTCTCATGAATAAATAAATAAAATCTTTAAAAAAAAAAAAGAATATGATGCACACCTCTTGGGGCGAAGCCTAGAGAAAGTGGCTTTGTCTTCTGCATGGTCTCCCCCATTCCAGCCAGCTGAGACCCCAACCACGCAGGTGATGAGGAGTTCCCAAAGGATGGCAGAGCCACAAGATGGAAGGAACCCAGGTCCCTGAATCACCCTATGGAGCTGAGATACCTGCCACCTGTTGACATTCATCATGGGTATGCATGAGAGACAGAAATATGCTTTGTTGTTGTTCTTTTTTTTTTTTAAGTTTTTATTTATTTATTTGAGAGAGCACAAGACAGAGAGCACGAGAGAGACCACGACTGGGAGGAGGGGCATAGCGGGAGGCGGGGAGAAGCAGACTCCCTGCTGAGCGGGGAGCCCGATGCGGGGCTCAATCCCAGGACCCTGAGATCATGACCTGAGCCGAAGGCAGATGCTTAACTGACTGAGCCACCCAAGCATCCCTGTTGTTGTTCTAAAAGTCATAGAATTTGGGAGTTTACTTCTGTTATAGCAGCTTGCCTTAGCTTAACTAACACAGCCCTCTCTGCCCCACATTTTTCCCCCAAAACATTTTTACCTCCCTGTTCAGAATTCAAAATTTAGCCTTACGCCAGTGCACTAATGTTCTTATTTGGGAGAAGATAAGGCCTTTTGCTTAGTACATCCTGACCATCAGTATATAAACAGGATCTTTTGCATCTGATTCTAATTTAATTTCCTTTTTGAGCAGTTATATCTGTAAGGCTTGATATTTCATAGCTTTTATTCTTTCTTACAGAACTTCCAAAGAATAAACACAAATTATGCTTCTTATTTTTAAATAGGAAAAATATCATTCTATCTTGGAGTTACCACACAGGTCTATTGGATATATTTGTAAACCTAAGACATATTTGGGGATTTTAGTGATCTTACTTTTCCTATCTCTGGAAAAATTTCCTATCTCTGGAAAAATTTTGCTATACTTTACTTACCAACTATTCTCAATTATGCTAAAAAGATTAACATAAGAAAATGGAACAATGGTGGAATGATCTAGAAGGATACTGTAATAGGGACATAAATCATCACTGTTGTATCATCTACAGTTTTCTTATTGTGTTGCTGTGGGAGGTAGAATCATGCACCCTCCCCACAAAGATGTCCACATCCTAATTCCTGGAACCTGTGACAATGTTACCTTATTTGGCAAAAGGGACTCTGAAGATGTGATTAAGGACTCTGAGATGGAAGATTATTCGGGATTATCTGGTCCCAGCGTAATCATAAGGGTCTCCAAAAGAGTGCCAGAAGGCGACGTGATGATGAAAGCAGAGAAACAGAGTGACGGGGCATGAGAAAGACTGAGCTATTGCTGGCTTTGAAGTTGGGGATGGGGCCATGAGCCAGGGAATGTGGGCAGCCTGGCAAAGACAAGGATGGTCCCCACCCTTCCCCAGAGAGTCTCCAGAGGAACACAGCCTTGCTGACAACTTGGGTTTAGCCCAGTGGGACCCATTTTGGACTTCTGACCTCTAGGACTGTAAGGTAATATATTTGTGTTATTTTAAGTCACCAAATTTGTGGTGTTTTTTTTTTTTTTTTTTTTTTTTTACAGCAGCAATAGGAAACTAATATAGTTGCCCAAAATACTGCATCATCAGAAGAGAGAAAGAGAAGACTGGAGACACTGTCTTATAGTCTGACTTTCATTTTCATTGAACACAACTGAGAAATCAGAGATTTTTCCTTTTCCATCCATAATGACCAAGAGAAGAAAATTGGTAGAGGAAGACGTTTTGAAGTAATTATAGATTCAGAAGATGAATGCAGAGAGACAGATAGCCTCACTCTAGATACGAGTTAACGAGGATGGTGAAATTGTCACATAAGTGAAATCTCAGATTATGAGTCTTCACATGACAATGTCTTAGATGGATTTTCTCCAACTCAGGAATCAATAAATAGACAATGTATTTCTAAGGTAGAAAAAAAAATGGAAATGTAGTATTCTCATCTGGCTAGTCACTCAACAGGAAGGAGAAAGACCTGGATTACACTGTTTTACTAAAAGTTTGGGTCACAGTATTCTTTCATCTTTTGCTTGTGAGCCAACATCTACTGGATACAGTTCACGGCGGGGCAGATGCAGAGGCAGGTGTCAGCTAGTGGTGACCAGAAGGAAATATTTAGTGTTGAAATAAAAAACGTCACTGGATGGCTTGTTCTGATTGATGCCTATAAACCTAAAAATATAATTCTTTTGTGATTAAGGAGCAAAGAAGTTGACTCTCTTCAACAAAATTATGAGCCATCAGAAGTTTCTAAAACTCCCTCAAGTATTGCATTTTCAGTTTGCAAGTGTAAGAAGGGAAATCAGAAATGATGAGAAACCAGAATCCAAGAGAGATATATTTTGAATCTGAAATCAGTATTTATAAGATGCATGTGGACCCAGTCCATTCGTGACATGACAGTTGAGGATAGTTAATAAGACATTGTTTGTATTCAAAGGATGTTGCCCATCTCAGGTACCTTCAAAACCAGGAAAGTATGGAATAAAAATTTAGGTTTCCTATGTTTAAATTCTTAGTAGACTATCTGATAAAGTTGTTCTTCACTTTGGTTATTCTTAATTCTGTACATTTTTCCCCAAAAGACTTAAAATTATTTAAAAGTGGTTCATTAGACCCAGATAGTAAGTGATAATGACTGTTTTCCCTTATATTTTGCAGACCTAAACAGTCTTTCTCTCCAGTCTTCTTTTTGTCGTAATAATATCACCCAGGCCATGGGGCTCTTTGAGCCAGGGTGCTATGGGGTGTGCACTTAAGACACATCTCACTGGGCCCCTCCAAAGACACACGTCAACAGCAACACTCATGCACAGAATCGTCTCCCGGTCTTGGGGCAAACCCACCGCAGAGCCCTCTTTGTTAGCTGTCTTCAGCTGAAAATCCAGGTACGTAGGGCTCAGTCTTTCATATGACACAGAAAGCCAAGAGCAGGAGCCAACAAGGCCCTCCTTCTTTCCTCTCTTTCTCTCATCCTTATTAATTCCATCCATTCATTCAATCATTCCTTCAGCAAAGATGTGTTTGGCTCTTCTCACGATGCTTGATGTAGAGCAGTGGTTCTCCAAGTGCGGCAGGGTCTCTGCGAGGCCAACGTTATTTCAGCAATAACACGAAGACATGATCTGCCTTCTCCACTGTGGTGACACTGGCACTAATGATGGGGGAGGCTGCTGACATGCTGACTCGTATGGAGGCGATGGTACCCAACGTAGTAGATCATTGTGTTCTTCATGGCCATGCGCTCACATTAAAGACAAAACTAAACAAAATTAGTTTATTAAATCTCGATCCTTGAGTACGCAACTCATTAGCATTCTGGGTGGGGAATTGGCGAGACACCTACAGAAGTCTGCGTGCCAAGTCAGAGGAAGGTTGCCTTGAGAACAAATACTGGCATGATTATTTGAGTGGCGGGTGAACCAGTGGCTTCTCTCATGGACCATCATATTTACCTGAAAGAATGACTGACTAACTATGGTGATTCAGACTTGGGTATGGTAGATACTTTCTTGATTATGAACCAAATGGGCCTTTTCCTTCAAGGGAAACCACTGACAGTATTTATTTTCAAGGATAAAATTTGGGCTTTTGAGTGAAAATTAGAATTTTGGAAAGCTTGTATCTACCACTGGGAGCTTGACATCTTCTTAATACTTAAAGACTCTTCTGATGAGATCTGTGATGGTAGCAATGAATGTGATTTTTGGTATCCTGTGACAAAACGTGTCAGCATTTGGAAGATCAGCATAATTCAACGAACTACTGTTTTCAAAATAACCAGTGCATGATGTATTACTTTCCTAGGGCTGCCTTAACAAAGTACCACAAACTGGTACTTTGGCTCAAATAACAAAATTTATTCTCTTACAACTCTAGAGGCTAGACATCCAAGATCCAGGTGTCAGCTGGGTTGGTTCCTTCCAAGGGCTGTGAAGGAGAATCTTTTTCATGCCTCTCTCCTAACTTCTGGCAGTTTGCTGATAATCTTTGGCATTCCTTGGCTTGGGGACACATCACCCAATCTCTGCCTTCATCTTACATGGCAATCTCTTTGAATGTATGTATGTCAAAATTTCCCTTTTTTATGAGGATATCAGTCATTTTGGATTAGGGTCCATCCTACTCCAGTATGACCTCATCTTAACTAATAACATCTACAAGGACCCTATTTTAAAAATAAGGCCACATTCTGAAGTCTGGGGATTAAGACTTCACATGAATTCGGGGGTGGGGATATAATTCAATCCACAACACATGATGTCATAAAATCATGCCTGGGTCAAAGATTCAATTAAAATTCAAAACAGACCGATGGATTTTAAAATAACTGAATATAAAAAAATCATGGATGTGTTTCAGATTCTTTAAGAAACCGTCATTGTTGAGTTTTGGTGTAGTAACAAAGAAGAATATGTATAGTGATCTGAAAGGGCTTTGAAAACTCTCTCCCACTTTCCAACTACATATTGTGTGAGGCTGGATTTTCCTCATGCACTTCAGCAAAAGCAGCATACTGGAACAGATTGAATGCAGAAACATACATGGAAATTCAGCTGTCTTCTATTTTAAGCCAGACAAAAAGAAATTTACAAAATAATGCAGTGCATTCTTCACACGAATATTCTAGTTGAAAAAAATCTAGTTGTTTAAAAATGTATTTATGGTAACATGTGATGGGTTTATTATTATTTTAAATGAATTAATAAATATTTCAGATTCTCTTAGTTTTATTTTCTAATATGGTTAAGATCTATAGCAAGATTTCTCAACCTCTGTACTATTGACATTTTAGTCTGAAAATTCTTTGTCATGGGGGCTGACCTGTGCAGTGTAGGATTTTAGCAGCATCTCTGGCCTTTAGCCACAGGTTACCAGTATCACTCCTCCCTTTCCCACAAGTTGTGACAACCAAAACTGTCTCCAGACATAGCCAAATGGTCCTCCGTGGGGAATGTCTGATCTATAGCTATAACCAGGATAAACAAAAGCTCTTTGGGGTCCTCAATAGTTTTTAAGAGTAGAAAGGGGAGACTGAAAAGTTTGAGCATCATTGACACAGGAGATACCCTGGTGAGCAAATCGTTTATGGCACCCGCCCTCCTAGAATTTATAATCTAATGGAGGAGATAAATATGAACCAAATAGCAGTAAAACTGCAACCTTGGCAACTATTTTGAAGGTTATGTATACGAAGCCATGAAGCCTCCTCCTCCTCTCTACCCACCTGCGTGTCCACTGTCTCCCCACCTGGCTTCTGTACTTGGATCTGTCTGCTCAACCCCGAGAACTCCTTTGCCCTCTGCAGTGGCTGGTCTAGGTCAAAGTCACTTGGTGTATACTGGGCATGAATCACAGATCTGGAGAGGGAAGATATCACCTTTTAAACTAATTCCCTCTTTACATATGGGAAACTGAGGCACGGAGAGGCAGGGTAAGGCATAGAAAGCAGGGTCACACGAACTTAACAAATGCCCTCCTTTGGTGAATGTCCTAAGTCTGGACTGCTACAGAGTGGGGGTGCGGGGAGCCTAGCCTTGAACTGAGCGTTGACTGACTTCAAGCTGGGCTGCTCCTACATGTCAGTGCCGTGATTCGGGAATATGTGTTCTTCATTCATTTACTCAATGTATGTTTATTTGAACACGTGCTATGAACTAGATGAATAATGGTGAACAAGAGGGACAAAGTCCCTGCCTTCATGGAGTTCAGATCTGTGTGTGTGCGCACACACATGCATGTGTTTTGAGGGGCGTAGATAATTGACACAGACATAAATAATCGAGTTCATTCCAGGCAGGATATAGTGCTGTGAGGTGTGCAGACAGGGTTTTAGGGTGTCGACAGAGAGGCTTGTGTGTCTGGAAGGCCCCTCTGAGGGGAGGCTGAATGAGGAGGATTGGAGCTAGAAGGCTGAGGAGGCAGCCACACGAAGTGCCAAAGGAAGGTGTTCTCTAGGCACATGCCAGGGCCCTGAGGCAGGAAAGGAGTTGAAGGGCTCAAGGAACAGAAAAAAAACCCAATGGGCCTGGGGTGTAGTGAGGGCACCCAAAATAGCATGAGGTGAGGTCAGAGAGGCTGGCGAGGGTGGATGACTTAGAAACGTGGGGTCCAAGTGTTTGTAACATGGGAAGCCACTGGGGGGTTTGAGCATGGCTTGATTTATGTTTTAAAAATATATTTTAAGGGCGCCTGGGTGGCTCAGTTGGTTAAGCGACTGCCTTCGGCTCAGGTCATGATCCTGGAGTCCCGGGATCGAGTCCCGCATCGGGCTCCCTGCTCAGCAGGGGAGTCTGCTTCTCCCTCTGACCCTCCCCCCTCTCATGCTCTCTCTATCTCATTCTCTCTCTCAAATAAATAAAAATCTTTAAAAATATATATATATATATTTAAAAACCCAACACTGTCCACTGGGTGGAAATGGATTGTGTGCAGGGTGAAGGGGCGGGGGAAACTGAGGCCAGTTGGGAAGGGGTTGCAGGGTCCAGGTGAGAGGCTGCAGTGTGTGGGACCAGAGCAGAGAGCATGGCGGGGGGGAAAAGAGAGGTAGACAGACGTCACTTACATACTGGACCTAATGTCAAGAGAGTTGTGGATGGATTGGATGTGGAGGATGAGGGAAAGAAAAGAGTTAGAGGTAACTTCCAAGCCTTGACTTGAGCCACTGCGAGGTTGGAGTTGCCACGGACTGAGATGGAGCAATAAGGGGAACAGATTTGGGTGGGAAAATCAAGAGCCCTTTGTTGAACATTGGAAGTCTGAGACACTAGAACACCTCAGATGGAGCTGACAGGACCACGGCACATGAGAGTCTGAAACTCAGAGAGAAGGTCAAGACCCGAGACACCGAGTTATTAGCATATAGATGGCATTCGAGACTGCGGGTCTGGGGGAGACTAGCGAAGGCGAGCATGTCCAAGGGGAAGAGAGCGTGGGCCCCAGCGCTGGGTTGTCGGGTTCCTGGAGCTGCTGGAGCCAAGCGCCACGAGCTGGCTGGCTTCATCACAAGAAGTTCGTGACTCCCGGTTCTGGAGGCCAGAAGTCCCAAATCAAGGTGTTTGCAGGTGAAATTTGTAGGGATGTAGGGGTCTGGGGAATGCTGCTGCATCTAAAGTAAAGGACAAACTGTTGGCCTGTATACATCTTACCACCAGGAAACAGACATGACGCTTGGTGGATTCCTTTGCATTTCGGAGGCAGTGTTTATCACCGTTGCTGATGCTGTTCTGGTTCATTTATTAGGTGACCCAGGAGGCAGCCAGTTTTGAGCGGCTCCAGAGCAAGCAAGGGCTCTGCAGTGGGTCAGACTTGGGTGCGAGCGGGGCCACCTTCTCCATCAGGCACAGTGCCTACGGCCCCCAATGCTTTGAGGGATTCACAGAAATATTTTAATTTTACTTTATGTTAAAGTCAGAAGAAAAAAGAAATAGAACAATAATGAATCTTAGATTATATCCATTCTCCTACCAATGGAGTCATACGATATAATTTCTATTTTTTTCTTTTTGGTGAAAGAAAGGGCCCACAGAGGCAAAAAGGCCAAGTGCCTCTGTAAGCCATCATCAGCTCTAGGTATCAGCAGCTCTGCCCCTCACGCCATATGATCCAACTGTTTTGAAGGTGTCAGAGGTCCCTATTGTAGACCAGGGTTCCACAGAATCTCTGCTCAGTCCCATTGGGAGAGTCAAGAGCGCAGATTCCAAGGGTTCTGTATCAAGGCCAGGCCCTCTCTGGCCCTCTTAAAAAGCAGCTCCTGGCATGATGCTAAGCCCTAGGAGAGACTGGATGTTTGAGGGTGGGATACAGGTAATGTACAGTCACGGCTGCCTATCCGTTGTGAGCTGAGCGCTGTCAGAGGTGACAAGTCAAAGTGTTAGTTATAATGCTTCAGTGTTATTGGAAGCACTGGAAATGGTTTATTTGGGGCCAGGCCCACGCAGGTCCCAGAGGCACAAATAAATCACATGACAGATAACAAGGCAGACATCCCTGTAATGACCTTTTTCAAACTGACACCTCTTTCTCGGCTCACACATGTGGCCTCAGGTGGTGCTATTTAAGATCAAGTGAAGGAAGAACTCGGCCTGGTTCACAGGGTTGCTGAAGCGATATATGGCTGGCCAAACACGGACTGTCGCCACCCCACTCAGCGGCAGCCCTGGAATACGATGCTGAAGGGAAATCCTCCTCGATGGGCTGAGATCCGAGAAATACACTGTGGTCCACACCGCCTGGAGAGCAAAGGGACCCGAGATGGGAAAACCTGGCATCCAGTTGCCAACGGCTTGGCTCTGCTTTCTGGGGAAACCAGAACGAAAACGTAGGGCTTACTTTCTTCCAGGCGCTCACGGAATCCTTACACTGATCTTATGCGGTGGGCATTTTTGTTATCCCCTTTACAGATAAAGAAACTGAAGTACAGAGGAGTTTGGTAACTTGCTCAAGGTCTTACAGCTGATAACTGGTGTGGTGGGATTGGGACTCAGGTGGTCCAACTTTAGACTGATTTTCATAGTGGAGTAGAATAAAATAGTGCCACACTGGAGGTCAGGACATCTGGGGTTGAGTCCCAGCAGCGACACGATAGCCTCTGGCCATTTGGATGCATCTCATCTGTGTTCGAGGACTGTTTCCTCTTCTGAAATGTGTGTGGTGCTTGGACTCTGTTATCGATCGCGCCTCTTCTGGCTGTAAGTTACCTGATTTCTCTGGGCCGTCCAGGGGTTCGGGGCGGGCTGAGTGCAGGGGGATCCAAATAGGAATAAGCCACAGTTCCCCAGGAATACTCTGGCCCCCTCTGTAAGCTCCATCCATAAAGACTGCATTCTTCACCTACCTGAGCAATTATGGGTTTGGAGGTTTTTAAATAATGATTTCAGCATGTGCTTTGTATAAACAAACGTTGGGGCAGGGGGAGATGAGGGGAATGTGGGCCTGGCTCGTTCGTGCGGCTAAAAATAGAAACGTGCAAGTCCTATAATGATGAGGCAGAAACTTAAAACAAATTTCTTGGAAAATTCCCTCCCCGTGCCACGCTGCCCAGGTATTTCCCCCCCTTTCTGTCCCGTGCAGATGGAGCAAGGGAAATTGGGGTGAGGGGCGGATATCACAACACACACTTCCTTCCTTTCACTGAGGAGGAGGGGCCGAGGAGACTGAACTGGGAACAAAACGTCTGTTCAGGAGCCTGATTCAGGCTGACATGGGCCTTTGAGCTCCCTGAGTGGCATTTATGGCCACAGATATGGAAAAGAAAATAAATCTCCCAGGCCCAGCATCTTGCTTTAATTAATAACATAATCAAGTTTTTGGCTTTGTGGAATGGAAGGATTTCAACACTCAAGGCCCCTCTGGCAGCAGGCAAGAAGTGGGCCTCCTGACCAGGCAGCCCCCAAAGCAATAAGCCGGCCAGGCAGGGCAGGGAGACCGGGGAGGATGCGCTCAGGGCCTCCCAGGCGGGACAGCCGGACGCTGGTTTCCAGGCGTGAGGCAGGGGCTCAAAAGCAGAGCGTCAGGGAAGCAGAACCATACTGACTGTCATAATCCTTGGTGTTCATTGTGCATTTATCACATCCCAGCCTTTTACCTTTATTTTCCCATTCAATCCCCACAGAAAAATTGGGCAGGCTGTGCTCCCCATTTTTCCAATCGAGAAGCTGAAACCCAGAGAAATTGGGGTGATTTGCTCCGAATCACAGCTGGAAGGTGGGGGAGCTGGGACCTGAATGATCCAAACCCAGGGCTGTCTGAGTCAAGAAAGCCAGATATGAAGCTCACCACAGGACCGAGGGACTGTGCCTTCCATTTCTCCCCAGGGCTCCAGGTGGGAGGTGGGAATGATGTCCCTTTTAAGCAGGCTGGCCTACCCTCTCTGTTTGAGCCGCTGTAGTGTCTGAGGGGGGAGGAGGGTGTTGAGGAATAATGGCTAGAGTTTAAAAGTGGTTCTGGAGAGAGAGAAGTGGTAGGTGCTGAGGAAGGCAGGGAATGAGGATCAGGGGCCCAGGGGTCTGGATCGGACACGCAGAATTCCCTCCACCCAGTACACGCTCTTCAGTGTTCCATGAGCCAGGAATAGAAAGGAGAGAGGCCCCTGGCTGGCTGGGAACACTGTGATCCTCTGGCTTGGGGGGCCAGGTCCTGATTCCTGCTGTTCCCTCGCCTACATGAGGGGCTGCTTTGGACGGCCTCCCTGAATGACACGCTTGGCTCTTTGGAGGCTCCAATGAGTAAATAAACACAGGAAATCATCAAATCATGATCTGGCCCCAACTTACCTTTGTCTCCTCTCCCACACCCCATGCTCCAAATGAGTCAGTCAACATGCCGGTTGCTTGGTAGCCTGGGATGGCATAGGTGTTCCCACCACCTAGAAGGGCTACTCCCCAGTCACTGATGCTGAAGTGCTCTCTACTTCTCGCTAGCTGACTCAAAAGCTACCTCCTCCAGGAAGCCTTCCCTGAGCGGCTCAGCCAAAAGTAATTCTCCCCACCTGGAGCACCCACTACACTTTATCTCACCTCTCTCATTACTGGGATACTTTTTATCTGGCAGTTGAATCACTCATTCGTTCAAAACACTTATGGATACTTGCTTTGTTTCTGGAATGTTATTCTGCCCATGTCTTGTCCCTGCTCTAGGTTCCTCAAAGGCAGAAGCTGGCTGTAATTACCATAATAATTCTAATAGTATTTTCTAGTTGCCGAATGCCTACTCTGTGACTAGGCCCATAGCACTTTGTGAGTTGTTTCATTTAGTCCTGACAAAACTCTGTGAGGTTGCTGTTATTACTGTCCATATTTTATAGATGAAGGAACTGAGGCAAACGGAGATTAAGCTAATTGTCTAAAGTCATCATCTAGTAAGTAGTAAAGCCCGAGCTTGAATCCAACCAGTTTAATAGAGTCCAAGCTCATAACTACAAGTTTAAATAACGTGTGTAGAAGTGCCTGGCCCGTAGCCACAGATTTCTCAAAAGCTACTTGAATGTGAACTGTCCACAGGACCCAATACTGGACTTTGACTAACTTATTTCCAAAGTTCGTGGATTCAATCAATAATAATAATAAAAAAAAAGGGCTGGTGGAATGAACTCATGGTAGGTTTTGGGAGATTTTCCAGTTATCTACTCCTGTATAACACACCGCCTTGAAACCTAGTGGCTTAAACTGTTTGCTATTATCTCTTATGGTTCTGTGGGTTTGACGGGGCTCAGCCGAGTGGTTCTGGCTTGAGGTATCTCCTGGGATTACAGTGGAGGATAATGAGGCTCACCTGGGCTGGGCAACCAGGATGGCTTCTTCACTCGAGAGACTGGCTGGCTACAATAGCCGGAAGCCACTCAGGCATCTCTCTTGCCACATGGCGCCTCCATGTGATTAGTTCTTACAGCTTGGTGGACTCAAGCTAGCAGGATTTATTACATGGTGTCAGGCTTCATCCAGGGCAAGCATTCCAAGAGGCCCAGGCTGAAACTTTGGAAGCCACATGACATAGCCTTGGAAATCACATGCCATCACTTTGGTGCACTGAGTACTGGAAGGTATAGCTCATTGGTTCGGGGAGAGGACATCTTTAGAGACTAGTTACCACTGGAGCAACACTGAATCATGAAGGTCCCAAGGGCTTCAGTCCCTCTGGCGGGACTGCGAATCAAGATCTACTCAGGAGTCTAGAGTCAAGTGTTAATACGGAGGTAAACTTCTTCTTCTTCTTCTTTTTTTTTTTTTTATGATTTTATTTATTTATTTGGGAGAGAGAGAGCAACAGAGGGGTGAAGAGCAGAGGGACAAGCAGACTCCCCATTGAGCAGGGACCCCAGTGCAGGACTCGATCCCGGGACTCCAGGATCATGACCTGAGCTGAAGGCAGATGCTTAACCAACTGAGCCACCCAGGTGCTCTGGAGGTAAACTTCTGAATGAGGAGAACTGACATTTCTTGGACCCATAATGTCTCAGGCTTCCTTAAGCTCCTCCAAGGAACTGGAGTTTGTCTAAATTTGGGCCCTGGAAATTTTGATTCCTGGTTCTTCCAGAGCCAGATCCCCCACATTTGACTCAAGTCAAATGGACAAGTCTTTATTGAGTCCCTCTGACGTGCCCTGTCCTGTGTAATACTGCTCACTAATACTTTTGAGTGCTTGTTCATGACACTCTCCTTTTTTTTTTTTATGATTTTTTAAATTTATTTTTTTGACAGAGAGAGACACAGCAAGAGAGGGAACACAAGCAGGGGGAGTGGGAGAGGGAGAAGCAGGCTTCCTGCCAAGCAGAGAGCCCGATGCGGGGCTCGATCCCAGGACCCTGGGATCATGACCTGGGCCAAAGGCAGATGCCTAACGACTGAGCCACCCAGGCGCCCTGATTCCTGACACTCTTCTAAGTGCTTACACATTATTGTTATTGTTGGATATAACTCTCAGAATGATCCTACATGGTAGGCACTTCCATTATCCCTATTTTCTACACGGGAAAAAAGACTGCAAAAGAGACTCTGCAGACTAATTAAACCACTCATTTAAATAGCAAATAATTAACTATTTATTTGAAGATTAAAACTATTTTACTAAAATAAATTATTAATTTAAGTATCTTCAGATGGACAGGGTATCCTGGATTATCTGGGTACACCTGATGTAACAACAAAGGTGTTCTAAGGGAAAGATGGAGACAGGAGAGTCTGATTAGAGGAGATGAGAATCCAGAAGCAGAGGTCAGAGCGAAGTGGTTGTTGGCTTTGAAGACGGAAAAGAGCTCTGAAGCAAGGGAGGCGGGGGCAGCCTCTGGAAGCTGGAAAAGGCAAAGAACGGGTTTTCCCCTAGAGCCCCCAGCAAGAACAGAGCCCTGCCAACACCTCGATTTTTTAGCCCAGTGAGACTTCTGACCCTCAGAACTATAACATAGTAAATTTGTATTGTTTAGGCCATTAAATTTGCTGTCATGTCCCAGCCTCAATAGGAAATGGACACAACACCTTACAGCCATCTGACCTTTATGTCAAGATCAATACCTGTTTTGTGATTAGTCAAAGGCAGGTAATCACATCCCTTTTATTAGAACAAAGACAAGGTCTTTTTATTCTTTATTTTTTAAGATTTTATTTATTTATTTATTTATCTCAGAGAGAGAGAGAGAGAGAGAGAGTGCACAAGCAGGGGGAACAGCAGGCTCCCCACTGAGCAGAGAGCCCGATTTGGGGCTCGATCCCAGGATCCTGGGATCATGACCTGAGTCGAAGGCAGGCGCTTAACCAACTGAGCCACCCGGGCATCCTGACAAGGTCTTTTTAAACACTCACTTCTTAAAGTCCTCAAATCCTAGAACAGAAACACACCCTGAGAATGCTTTCTTCTTAAAACTCATTCAAGGGGAAGTGGGAAGAAGTGTTTTGACAAATCTGCAGATCAAACCAGTTGAGATGAGCAGAGAGGAATAAGTGTTTTGAGAAAGGTACCATATTATGTTTATGAGCTGCTTTCCTTAAAGATCTTGATATTTTAGGACTATTTTACTATTTGTGTAATAATTTTAATAACAATTTTTTTTCAAAGGAATAATGGAGTCTAAAAGGCTTAGACCATTACCAAGTTTCCATCGCTCACCTGCTGGCTACACATCTTAATTGCTGGCAAAGTCCCTGAGAGGAAATAAGAAGCTTCTCTCTCAATAATGCCGAATCAATAGTGACAGCCATGTCACGCACAATAAAGAGAGAACAAAGTGAGATGGCCCATCATCCCGAATGAGAGTGCATGGAAGTATCCCTCTCACCAGTGGGAATGCACTGGTAGTTCATCACAGGGAAGATCATGGGTGAGATATGGAGGAGGCCTCTCTAGTGAGGATGAGTGGCAGGCTGTCCCCATCGGTATGACTTCTTACTAATGCACCCCAATTTCTGCTTAGGACCTCAGTCAGCAGATCAGAAAGTGAAAGATGCTTTTGCTTCAGGGGTAAGTCAACAGGGTAACAGAAAGTTGTAGCCACATCAGGCTCTCTGAATGGAAGCAATTTCAAAGAACTGAAGACCACCCCCTTATTTTCCAGATGGAGAAACTGAAGCCCAGAGAGAAGTGACTTGTCCCAGATCAGCCAGCAAGTGGGAACAGGACAGGAATTAGAACTCACATTTCTTGGGCCACCCCTTAAGAAAAAAGTACAGAAGGGGAGGGAGAAGAAAAAGGTAGATATGGGGGAGAAAGAAGGGGCTGAGGGAGAAAAAGGAAGAGGTGAAGGGAGAAATGCACAGTGAAAGTCAAAGCAGCAAGAATTCTCTAGAACAGTAGATCCTGATGCCGTCTGAGGACTAGTTACAACAGTGTCATCTGGTAAAATAAATGAAAATAAAATATCTCCTAAAGTAGAATGTGAGGGGGGGAAAGGACAAGGTTAAAAATAAAAGTAATGTTATAATAAAATAAGATAAAATGATGGGCACCAATGCCTATCCCGCATGTTTGTTTACATGGAAGGACTGAGTGAAATCAAAGACGTAAATGTGCCTGTGAACTGTAAATCCTATTAAAAAACCCAAACCTCAGGCTGTCTGACCTCAGGCAGGTCACTTCTCCTCACTGGGCCTCTGTTTACTGAACTGTAAAATGAGAGGGTTGAACAGAAGGAGAGACAATGCTCTCTGAGAGTAGCTGGTGTCGGCAAGAACTGAACTTGTCGGGACCAAAGAGAAAGAAAACATGATGTTTCTGTTCAAGCAACTCCTTCGGTCCATTTCCCACATTACCTTCATCTACTCAAGCAAACATCGGCGGAAGATTGAGCCAGGACATTTGAACAACAATTACTTTTGTCCTAGTTGTCTGGATGCTCTGGGGGCATTCTACCTCTGTCCTGGTCCACTGGGCCTTGTCCGCTGGGCCCTGCCTACCACACCAGGCCAGAGTCCCTGAGTCACAAGACGGCACTTCCCACCCCGCTGCTCAGCAGCTGTGGGCCGGCAGGGCCAGGCTAGGCAGGCAAACTCCATTTCTGGCTCATCAGTGACTCATTTTCAGAAGTCATCCCTCGGGGAGCTTGTTAAAAGGCCATTGGCATCCCCAGGAGTGGGGCTCAATTTGCCTTTATGAATGAACTGCTCCAGAAAAATCAATGAACATGTCATTCAGGTCAAGTAAACAAATGGGTTTTCTCCTTGGGGCCTGGTATAGGGACGGCTGAGCCTCCCCACGGGCAGGGGGTTCCGAGAAGCTGCTCTGTCTGGGCCGAACCCTGGCTTCAGGTCAGCACCCCGTGTGGGGCCTTGGCTCCCACTGAACTCCTGTCCACCCTACCTGCACTTCCTCGTCCCCAACCCACCTTGAGGGACCCATGCCCAAAGACACAGGAGTAGAAGCAGCTTCTCGGTATTTTATCGCTGGGAAAGATCCTACACAAAAACCTTTCTCAGGGCGCCTGGGTGGCTCAGTCAGTTAAGCGTCTGCCTTTGGCTCAGGTCATGATCTCAGGGTTCTGGGATCGAGCCCCACATCGGGCTCCCTGCTCAGCGGGAAGCCTGCTTCTCCCTCTGCTGCTCCCCCTCCTTGTGCTCTTTCTCTCTCTCTCTCAAACAAATGAATAAAATCTTAAACAAACAAACAAACAAAACACGTTTCTCACCTTTTGCACTTCCAGTTTTCCTCTTCCTCGCTCATTGATTCAGGGGACATTTATTAAGCACCTACTATGTGCCCAGTCATGTATATGCTAGAGGCAGGGACTTGATGACACATAAGACATGGGCCAGGTCTCTAAAGGTCTCACGTTCTGTGCAGTGGTTCCTTCTGCCACAGAATCACCAGACCAGCTTTCTAAACACACAAATCCCCAAACGATCCATGTGTGATGCAGAGAACATCCACTCACGGCCGTCTATCTCCTATTTCACTTTTCACAACAGGTTGTGCTGTTCTTATAAAATTTCCATATATATATTTTTAAGTAGGCTCCATGCCCAGTGTGGAGTCCAACATAGGGCTTGAACTCACAACCCTGAGACAAGACCTGAGCTGAAATCAAGAGTCGGATGCTTAACCGACTGAGACACCCAGGCGCCCCTCAAATTTCTATTCTTCAAAAACCGATCTTTTGCTTCTAAACATGTGAAAGGTAGACTTCATAAAAATTCCACAACCTTTCCTTTTTACTGACACCACACTCAAAGTGTGTTTGTAGATTCACGAAGCTTCCATGACATTGTAAGTTCTTCCCGCGTTGGCATCTGACAGAGGATTTAGAACCAAACACTGAGCTCATTTTAGGAAAGTGAACCAGCAGTTTCTCTGTGGAGAGAAGGTTTCCACTTACCAGAAGACGATGTCCCCCCCCCCAACCCCCCCAAGGGAAGGGAGCTCCTCTGGTGTCTGAGGCTCTGTCTTCATCACATGGACTTTGGTGAGGGAGCTCTTTCTGCCATGTTATCATCAAAATAAGGTTTCTCGCTATTAGCCATATGCAACGCATCCAGAGAATGGTGAACTTTAAAAAAAGGGAAGTATTTTTCCAGATCCTTGAGGCCTTCTGGGCACACATTTAGAACTCCAGAGGTGAATTCTTGACAACATGAATCAGTTATAAAACAAAATCCTTCCACAATATGAAGTTTTAAAGCTAAAGAAATGTATTCATCTTTTTTTTTTTTTCCTCAAGGCAAATCAAGATTAAATTAAAAAATAATCAATTCTGGACAACCAGACTTTTTGTGACAAATGCCCAAGGATTTATTACCTCAAAATGGTGAGACACAATAAGGGAGTCAGAGAGAAAATCCTGACGGTTCCAACTGTTCTGAGAGCCGGTCATATTTCTGAGTTTCACAAAACAGCCATGTATATTAATTGTAAAAATTGCTCTGTTTGGCTAAGCAAATTGAAGTTGGATTCCTGTGGCCACCTGCAACCGAAACAGCCCTAACAGAGCCCCGGAAGGATTCTAAAATATTCTCTCAGGATAACAGGGCTGCTTTTGGCGGCAACTGACTGAACAAAAACTTAATGAGGTTTCACGCTGTGAGGACAGCACTTAGCTCTCTTAACAGGAAGTCTGTTATGATTGTTGATTATACAAGGCGCAATGACATCATCAGGGACCCTGGGGCTTTTCATTCTTGCTCTGCCAACCTCAAGCCTTTTGTCCTAGGCGGGCCTTCTTGCACAAGATGGCCGCCGCAGCTACAGTCCTTACGCATGCGCGTCCGCCGTGGGCCGGAAGGAGGCTTTCCCTGCGCCTATCATTTTGCTTTCCCAGAAGTCATCTCGGCCAATGTCATCTCAGGTCCCATTGGCTAGAATTGGGTCACATGACCACGTATAGCTGCAAGAGAGGCTAGAAAAGTGACCCGCTGTCATTTTCAGCGTCTGAGGGAGAAGCGGTCGGCTGGTGAGGCAAGCAGGAGGGGTGGCTGCAGACAGACCAGCGCTGGTAGACACCACTCTGCACTCTCTCACCTCTTAATCACGGCTGCAAGGTAAGGGGAAGGTACACGCTGGACAAATAACAGCCCTAGTGAGTAATACATTCATTCAAGGAAAGCGTTCCACACAGCAACATGTCTGCGTCGGCGTGCCCGGTGGCTGTGTTTTTGGAACTACACACGAGTGCCTCCGCTGTGAAGCAGGATGCTCTTTTGAACTGTTAACTGAGAGGTTTTGGTTTCTGGTGTTTCCTTCTTTCCACCCCTTGACCCTTCCCTGCAGTTGGCTGGACTTTTTCTGTTCCTTGCCTCAGGGAAGGGGTGACACAGCAGAAATGCCGAGAGAAAAAGGATGGATTCTTGGCTTTGAATTTCAAAAACTTAGACTGAGAATGACGCCCAGGGCTGGGGAAAAAAATTAGAGGTTGGCGGTGAGTGGGGCAAGGGGCAGGCCCTGGAGAGACCATGTGGATGTGAGAGGACTGAGGACCAGCCTCTGCCCCCGAGGGAACTATGTGCTGCAGACCCCAGAGAGCTGAGCGGAGCCGAGCTCACACCTGCAGATGGCCCAGTGGCCGTGAGCCCACCGTGGCTGCAGTGGGGTCCCATGAGGTCTTCCCATGGACAGCAACAGGAGCCTTGCCCACTGACCAGCCCGCTGGAAGGTGCCCGTCTGTGTCCTCGGGAGCCGCCCCTTTCGACATTCCAGGACATTCAAGCCCCCACGCATAGGGCTTGGTGGGGGCAAAGTGGGGTGAAAGGCAAGCCCTGGGCCCTGTCCTTGTCCCCAGAACCAGCTTGTGATCAGCCCCCGAGCTGGGAATGCAGATACTCCTGATATGATGATGAAGAGGAGGAGTGCTGGTATTCAGCATGTCAGTAAGTGGTCACAGCGGCATGGTGCAGCTTAGCGTCGACCCAGAGAAGCGTGAGCCCGCGCCCCCCTTTCCAGTTTCCTCACTCGCCCTGCCCTGGAGTTGGACCCCATGACAGGATCCCTGGTGCTACCTGTCAGCACCTCTAGGAGCCTCAACAGACCCCTGTTTGAAGAACATTGTTCTGATGGATGAAGCCTCACACGTCTGTGGGCTTGGTTTTATTTTGAGGAGCTCAAGTTCATATGCCTCTGTTACAGTGTTGGAACCCATTTCGGTTTGGCGATAGGGAAACTGAGGCCCACTGGGCATACTAATTGAGTTCTTGTGATGTGTCAGCTCTGTGCTGACGTCCTTTCTATATGTTACTTGGACATATGTGACTGCTTAACAGTCCTATGAGCCAATGCTGTTTCTAATTCCATTTTATGGATGGGGCAGCTGAGACTCAGAGACGTTCGGCCACATTCCCCAGGGCACAACGCTGAGTGGCAGAGCTGGGATTTCCTACCCAACCCCCGCCCGCCCCCCCCCCACGCCCTCCTCCCCGGCTCCTGGATGTCTTGGCAATCTCCCAGTAAAACGACTTGCCCAAGGTCACACCGTAACCTAGGCGTGTGAGGGGAGGAGGGATAGGAGCGGAGACCTAACTCCTAACTCTTCGTCTGGGCTCTGCAGCATTCCCTGGGCCTTCTGCTCTCACTTGCGAAGAGCCAGTGGGAACTGAGCAGGGAGCAGAGAGGAGGGAACAGGGCTCCGGGGTGTGTAAGCCACACTCTGGCCCCTCCGTCACAGACGTAAGTCTAGGTGGCAGGAGGCAGCACGCGCCCTTCCTGCCTCCCCTGCCCTGCTCAGCTGACCCGGGGGAAGGGCTCCCACCACAAACACCCCACTGTTTACTTGCCCCCGTGGAGGGTGAGAGGCGTCGGGGGGCCCAGAGGGGGAACACGGCCGTACCAGCCATCACCTGGAATACATTACAGCAGCTGTGACTAATTAAACTTTGATTTCCTCAAATTTCGATCTTCTTGGAAATTCCTTCTGAGCCCGATGGTATTCAAGGCTGTGGCAGAGCAGAAATACAGCAGAGCTACGGGGGCCTCTGGGCAGCCCATTCTCCATCTCTGTCTCCCTCTCTCTCTCTCTCCCTCTCCATTTCTTCCTGAGGCCTCACAAGAGAATCCTTCTAGATGATCTCCAAACCACAGCCCCAGGAGCTGAATTGGGGTTTCCACCTAAGTGAAAAAATGTTTCTCCTGTTCTTCTGAGGGGAGGCAAGGATGTGGTGGTGGGGGCGTCATGTCCTCCACCCCACGGGGGGGGGGGGTGGCCTGCAGGCATCAAAACAGCCACCTGGGTAGCCTGTGTCCTGGGGTTCCCACCCGTGGCTTGCCCTGAGGACCCCTAAGGTGGCCCAGTGTCCTTGGCCGGCCGGCTGGGCAGGGAGACCCAGAGAGGGACGCAGCCAGGGCCAGCAGGCGGGCACGTAGCTCACAAGAGGCGCAGCTGAGTGACTTGCTGTGGCTGCTTCTGGGTGTGGGCGCTTGGGCTTCGGGAGGTGTCCCTGCTGCCCCCCGCCCCGTCTGTGCGGGAGGGTCGGGCTAAGGCCGGCGGCCGCCATTCACCGCACATCCCTCCTGTGCCAAGCCCCGTGCTGAGCCACTTACATAAGAGCAAAGATCCCCACCCTGGTCTGTTTGAAGCCAGAAGCTACGTTTTTACTGGCACGTCACGAGGCCTTTCCATCTTGAAAATGCTTTGTGTCTTCTACCAAGGTAGGGCTTGGTGTGGAGTGGAGGGGAACGGCATGCCGTTTCTCTGGACATCTTGATTTGGGTCCGTTCTTCTTTCTTTTTAAAAGATTAAAGAGATTTTAAGGTTTTCTTTCATAATTTAAAGGCATCAACAAAATACTTGTTTCGTATAGAAAATTGGAACATAACAAGTAAGTGAGAGATGAAAATAAACATCTGTAATCCCCCCAACCAGAAACCACATGTGTTCTCATCCTGGCGCGTGCTCTTTCGGGTTGAGCGCGTGGGTGCGCCTCTCTGTGCCCTTGACAACTATTCACGGAGCGAGTGCCGTGGAGATGCCCATGTGGTGGAAGGAGCGGGCTGGGGGGCGTGGTGTGCCGCCCGTGCACCCTGGGACGACACTGCCCGGGTTCGTTCCCAGCCCTCCCACGGGCTAAGCGTGACCTTGGCCAGCTTCTTAACCTCATGAGCCTTCATTTCTTCATCCGCAATGTGGATGCAACAACCGTATCTGCCTTGTAGGGTTGTCAAGAGGATTCAGAGGGGCAACGTGCGGAAAACACTCAGCACGGAGTCTGGTACGAGGTAAGCACTCAGCACATGTCAGCTGTGACTCTTGGTACCAGGCTGCAAACAAAAATAGGCCCCTGACTGCATGAGCCCTTGGACTAGCAGGGGCGAGAACACCCTAATCAAATGATCACACGAGCAAACGTGGTGAGAGGGACCCAGAGCTATAAGAGCCTGCATCCAGAGGACAGATCTGGGCAGGGCAATCCTGAAGGCTGCATGCAGAGGTGACACTTGATCTGAGACCTGAAGGATGTGGAGGGGTGAGTTAGGCCTGGTCAGGAGAGAAGAGCACTGCCGGCGAGAGAACAGCCAGGGCCTGTGGACGGAGCACTGTGGCCTGTATGGGTCCGGAGGAAGGCCAGTGGGACTGGGGTGGAACGTGAGGGGAGCATGAGGGGAGCGTGCTAAGAAGCCAGAGTGGAGAGGTTGGCAGGGCCTGGACTCAGGCCTCACTGAGCACTTGAGGAGTTTTGCATTTATCCTGAGAGCAGCGGGGAGCCGATTTAAAGCAGGGGTGTGTAACATGATCCGATTGATTTTTAAAAGCTCCCTTTGGCTGCCTGATGGAGAAGAGATTGGCAGGAGAGGTCAGAGGAGGGGAGGGCCCAGGATCATCCTTGGCTGCCACTCTGGGCTTTGCAGTTTAGAGGGCTCTGCACTTGCCCTCCCTTGGTCTGTACCTCTCCCCATGGAGAGGGGAGGAGAGTCTGTGGGCCCAGGGCACTTGTCTCCTACGGCCTCTCCCCCAGTTCTCCCTGCCAGGAGCCAGATTCCAAGGCTGTGGGGGCCTCTTCCTCAGGCCAGTCCCCTTACGGGAAGACCCCACTGCCAGTGTACGCACCTCGGGCCTTAGGGTGACAGAAGAGAGGTCATGTGCAAGAGGGTGGCTGCAGTCTCCACACCCTGCCCTTATCATGGGATGTAGCGGGGCTGGCAACAGGGGGTGGGGGGCAGGGACCCATGGCCTCCGTTTGTACTCTGGGCAGGGCCCGGCCTGTAGGGGCAACCCCACCATTGCCACCCTTTAGGAGAGAAGTGGCCAGACTCGAGAGGTGTTTGGGACATTAAATCTCTGGGAGCTGGTGACAGACAGGGAGATGGGGCCGAGGGGTGGGTTTCGACCTGCACACCTGGGGGCGCTGAGGGACCTCACAGAGAGGACCTGGCTTGGGTGGAGGGGAGATTCTGAGTTGAATTTGCACATGTTGAAGTGAGGATCTCTTGGGACAATTAAAAGATGTCAGATAGGCAAATCTCTCTCCCTCTCTCTCTCTCCACACACACGAAACTAAAATTCATTCCACTTATGATTGCTTTTCTTGGAATAATGTGTTGGGAAGCTCTGAGCCCAGGGAGCTTTGTCTCCACCTGAAGCCTTGTGTTGTTATTCTACCTTTAGTCATTGACACCTTAGTATGAATTAGTGGCTCAGTGCCCTTCCAATTTGATTCCTGTCTGAAAGCAATTTCTGTCTGGGGTAATCTAGGAGCTTGTGCCCTGCATGCCCTGTGTCACTGGGGAGGCCCTCATGAATGGCCGAGGACCAGCCTGGTTCATCTTGCCATCCCCTCCTCCGTGGGCAGAAAGCCCAGCTGTGGCTCTGGCTCCCAGGCCTGATGATCAAGCCCCACCTAAGCTCCCTCGATCCCCTCCAGGCCTCTGGCCCTGGTGCCCATTCCTACTTCTCAGCCTCAGGGTGCCTGGGCTCCACATCTCTCAGCAGCTCCCTCCTAGCTCATTCGGTTGACCAGTAGCTGCCTTTCCCCAAACTGTTCTGGCTGTTAAGGTATCTGCCTCCCACAGCCTATAGCCGCATAGCTCTGAGCTGGGGCCTGTGACCTCTTCTGCTACCCCCAGGCTGGGAGGGAGACGGCGGCACCCTCACACTTGACTGAGCCTGGCCCTACTTGTACATCTGGGCCCGCGGATGAGGCCATCAGGCAGGGCTGGCTCCAGCTGGCTCCATGGCCCAGCAGTCGAGCTGCTAGCTTCCTCTCCCCTCTCCCTGATCAAACAACCACATGTGGGCTGAGCTTCTCCAGCTTCCCCAGGGCAGGGAGCCGGCGGGGGAGATGCAATGCAGCTGGCCACGATTATTCTGGATGCTGAGTGTGGGCTGCTGTCCTCTGGGAGTGGGGCTGCCGGCTCACCTTGGCTTCACCCCTCTCCTCTCAGAGGGGCTTGGGCCTGGAACTAGTGGAGGGAGCCACAGGGAAGGGGGAAAGGAGGGGCCCACCTTTCTCCCCTCACTAAATCCGAAGGACAGAGCTGCATCCTGGGTGGGCTCTGAAGTCTTACTGGCCAGAGGACCTTGGACTTTCCAGGCAGGGAGGGGCCTACAGAATCAGAAAATGCTAGGCTCAGAGGGGTGGTGACTGGCCCAAGGTCACCTGGCAGCTGAGGGGGTCTCAAACTCAGAGCATCTAAACCCTGATTCCCCATCCAGGACCTTTCCTATCTCATTTTAAAGACCCTAATTTATTTGTTTGTCAACAGGTCTGGACTGCATGCCTCCTGTGTGCTCATTCTAGGGCTGGGTGCTATTCCACAGAGAAGGACCCTGTTTCCATGGGGTGTACGTCTGGGGAGAGTGAGAACAAGCAATGAACAGCTAAGAGAAGCCTTAGCACAGTGCCTGGAGCCCAGGAGCTGCTCTAGAAATATGTGTTGAAGGGTAGCTTAAGTGTTCCGAAGAAAACTGGGCAACGTAGCATGGTGGAGGGTGGCAGGATGTTACAGGTGGAACATTTGTGTGTCCCGAAATTCATGTGTTGAAATCCTAACCCCCCATGTGACGGTATTAGGAGGTAGGGAATTTGGGAGGTGATTCGATCCTGAGGGTGGATCTTTGAGCACCCTTTGAGAAAGGGCTCCAAGGGAGCTCTCCCTCCCCCTCCTGCCATGTGAGGGCACACCAAGAAGCAGGCAGTCTGCAGCCTGGAAGAGGGACTTCATCAAGAACCTGACCACGCAGGCACCGTGATCTCAAACTCCGGCCTCCAGAGCATCGAGAAATCAATCTCTGTTGTTTATAAGCCGCTCAGTCAATGGCAATTTGTCAGAGCAGCCCACACTCCTACAGATGACTGCATTCAGGTGGTCGAGGAAGTGTTATCAGCAGAAGTGACATTTGAGAACGATAGGATGGACTCGGTCACGGGAAAATTTGGGGCCAAAGGGTTCCACAGACGGTCACAGCCAGTGCGAAGGCCCTGAAGTTGGAATGAGGTCACTGCCACTGGAGCAGAGTGAATGGGAGGCAGGGTTGGGGAGGAGTTCAGAGAGATCGATGGAGACCAGATCAGGCAGGTCTTGGTAAGGAGAAGGCAGGATGATCTCCCTGGGGCTCCATAGCTGGTCGGTTCCAGGCCGACCTCCCAAATGGATGAGGCCCTTGGAGGAACCCCATACCTCTGTAGCCCAAGGCAGCTTCTTTCCTGTCTTGTTCTTTGGAAAAGAGGAAGGCAGCCTGTGGTGTCTCAGTGCCAGGGCCTGTGAGTGTGGGGACCAGAGTTGTGGTCTGACTGGTTATGTGACCTTGAGTCAGTCCCCCCTCCTCTCTTGCCGTCAATCTTATTGGAAGTGAGAGAATTGGGCTCTCATCTCTGCAGATGACACATGCGGGGGGTTGGGGGGGGAGGAGACCAAACAAAGCTCAAAGTGATTAAACAGGTGTCTGGCTGGGCTTGCCCCTGATTGCATCCAAAGCCATGCAGGAGATTTTCGTGTCGGGGACGCTTGGGCCTGCTTGTGACAGCACCGTTGTCCTCAATGTTCACAGTTCCTTAGGGCTGGGAATGGAAGGTTCCTGCAGTACAGGCTGGTGGACAGCAGAGGGCACCAATTGAATGGCCAGGGATCCTGGGAAGGAGGAAGTAGTTGGTCTGGGGTTGGTACATAATGGTTGGTGGCTACCAAAGATTTCACTTTCAGAATAATCAGTGACAGCTGGTATGTATCCACGTGGATTCATTTAACAAAGACCCACTGTATGCTGAGGAATGTATTAGGTTTCAGGGAAGTAGAGTATGACGTGGGTCAGGAACAGGAATTAGCTTTTATCTTGAACGTTAGTTTGCTTTGATTGGAGCACGATGCCTGGCACATAGTGTTAAGAAAAATTCTGAGGCTGCATCTTGATTAAGGGGAGTAGAATGCTATGATTATTTAGCAATGTCTGTAAAGGTGAGCTGAAAGAGGGGGCAGGGTGAGTGTCAGGTCTTTGCTGTCTCTTCTCTAATGCAACCTCATTATGGGACAATTAAGTAAATCAAGACTCAGAGACGCCAGGTCATGCAGATGGCAAGTGGCAGAGTTAACAGAATGTACGTCGTGTAATTAGGTAGCCTTATTTCTGGAGCTGAAGAAGTTGCATTGCCCGGCCTGCAGGGACTCTCTGGACATTGGTGCCACCACCAGTGATCATTGTGGTCACTGGAATGCTCGAAGGTGGGGAAGGGCTATGATATTGGCTGCTTACAGGGCCAATCTGGTGGTCAGTAGGACAGGATGGACCATTCCAGAGCCCACCAGAGGGTCCGAGCCGCAGGCTTGACCCAGGCCACTGGACTGGGGACCCCATGTTCATTCCACAGCACCCCATGCCTGCTGAGTTTCCACGGACTTCAGATGGAAGGAGGACACGGGGCTGGGCCCTGTGGTGGGAGGTATGGAGGTACTGAGTCAGAGTTTTTATGTAAGGCATTTCCTGCCTATTGGTGGGGACACAAACATGAGGCAGAAGGCGAAAGAGCTAAGCAGAGGCCCCAGCAGCCCTGGGACACGGGAGGGGCAGTCACTTCTCACCAGGGGAGGCCTGGGGAGGCCTCACGAAGGAGGTGCTAAAATGGTAAATGTTAAAATAAGTTATAGATTTTTAAGAAGCCATATTTATTGCAGACAATTTGAAAGATAAAACATAAAAAATAAAATCATAAGAAGCCTGTAATCAATCTCATTATACAAAAATAATTACTATCAACATCTTAACCATGTATTTACACATAAATACGTGTGTATATATGTTCAGATTTTCTTTTTTTTAATCACCTAATGTGGTGGTGCTCAAAGTGTGACCCTTGACTGGAAGCCTCCCCTGGGAACGTGTTAGAAATGCAAGTTCCTGCTCCCTCATCAGAGACTCTGGGGGTGGGGCCCAGCAGCCATTCGAATAGGCCTTCCAGGTGATTCCGATGCTGGCTCGAGTTTGAGAACCACTGACTTCGTGTATTACGTGTGACTTTCCTTTGTCATGAAATATTCTTTGGCAATTTGATGTTTAATGCTGGAGCGCTCTCTTATTGTAGTGACTTGATTAATTCTCTGAACCAGGGCTGCGGTGACGTCTCAGGCGTGCGTGTGGCCGGGTGTCCAGCGGACCTTGTGGAGGTGGTGGCCTTTGAGCTGGGCCAGGACAGGAGGCAAGGGGGTCACTGCTGGCAAGACTGGGGGCTGTCTCTGGTCTGCGACGGCCTTCGGCCAGGAGCGGCCAGAGCTGTCCCTTCCCCACCACCCCCTCCCCGGAGTGGCCCTGGCAGAGCAGGAAGCAAGTGGTGAACCTGTCAACATCAATTGGAAGGGACTGAGGCGAAAGGAGTCCAGATTTCCTGGGGCCCATGGTCTGGGCCGCAAAACAGAGAGAAGCCACACTGTCAGGCGCAGCCCGAGGAGAGAGAAGTCACTAATAAAACGGCTTTGGTGCATGACCTTGCCGGCCTCAGCTTGGGTTTCCTTTTGTTTTCTTGTGTGTTGGTTTTCTCTCTGTGTGTGGAGAAATGTTGGAGCTCCCGTCTGTCTTAGAATGTCCAGCTCTGCCTGCCTGAATAGCCACTGTGAATCCGGCCTTTGTCCTCTCTCCTGACACAAGCTCTCAGTTTCAAAGTTGGGCCTCTATAGGGTTCTCCATGGGCCCCCACCTTTAACAGCTCTGCCCCAGAATGCCTCGGCCCCACCTTCTTGAGGCTTTACCATCCAATTTTTATCTTTGGCTCAGCTCTCAGGTTAAGTACATACAGAAAGAAGCTTCTGGAAACTAAGGGGCAGCTCCCACCAACCCAGATTAATTGAGATGATGAGTGAATGGACAAGGAGTGATCTGTGAGCTGATGCCAGCACCCCCACCCGCAACAACCTAGCAGTGGATGGGGGGGTCCCCATGATCCTGACAGCCAGAGGGAAGTTAGTCTCACCTTGAGCCCCAGAGCACTGCAGCAGGGCTGGACTTTGGGTGGGAGCTGCAGAGAAGGTCAAGGCTGAGGCAGCCCCTGCCTCTGAGTGGGAAGCCCAGGCTGGCACCCTGGTCCTGCCTTTCTTGCACTCAGTAAACTTGTTGTGGCTCCCTAGCCAAGGAAAATCCCAAAGTCCTAGCCTGGCCTCGAGGACCCCTCTTCCTGTGGCCCAAGATCTCTCCAGCTGTACCTCCTAGAATAGTGCCCGCTAAATACTGGCAGAATGAACGAGCAGACGAATGAATGAGTGAATGAATGCCTCACTCTCTAGCCAGGCGGCTCACTCCTTACGTTAGGCTTGACGCATGTTCTGTACTTGTCCTCCTCTCCTCAGCTCACCCACACTCTGCTAGTACTGCAGGGTCTGGTCTACAGGGGATGCTCCCTAAAGGTTCAACCAGGGAAGTGTCAACGCAGGATGAATAAAAAGATAGACTTACGTTCCAGATGCCTGATGAGGTCATCTCCACCCCCTCGTGGTCTACGTGTGCTGATTGCCTCTCAGGGCCCGTGTGGCTTTGTTCGCACCTGCATCCGAAGCTCTGCATGTGTGTCAGGGCTGGGGCAGTTTCTTTGTACCCCCAGCAGAGTCCAGGGCTGTGCCTGGCTCAGACCAGGGTCTGCCTGCTGCAGCCCACTCCTGACGGGTCAGACTCAGCCCATAAGTGACAGAGCCCTCCCCATTTAAACTGGGAAGAGAATGTCCTGTTTTGGGTTGTAAATATTTATCACCAAATTTTACTCACTCTGATTCCCAAAAGGAAGATCAGAAAAGACATGTAAACACTAGAAACATTAATTCAAGGCCAAAAGAACAGAAACAGTGAATGGAACTGAGGAAATGATTGTACCAGAAAATCTAGTGGAACCCCAATTTGTCCCTGAGCTTCCTGGCCATTTCACTGAGACCAGAGAGGGAGAATAATAAATGCCACATGCCAGGCACCAACTCAGTGGACCCTGATGAGAGCCCTGTCCCACAACTGCCACTCTATCTCCACTCCACAGATGGGGAAATGGAGGCACAAAGAGGCGAAGTAATTTTCCGAGGCCCCACACCTGTGTCTCAAAGCTGGGTTCTTAGCCACTGCCCTATCCTGCAGTTCTCTAAATGAGAAGGAAGAAAGAAAGGGGAAACGCTAAGGACCCATCCATCTCTGAGTATTTCTGGAGTCTCTGCTGGACCCAGCACACGAGCAGGGCCAGGGCCAGGCTCTCTCCAGGGTTCCAGCTAAGGTGTGGTTGCCTCATGGTGGCTCAGTCTGTTTCTTCTCTCAAGTAACTTCCGTTTCAGGCCCGTCCAGCCACACTATGGGGGAGGTTCGTCCTCTGTTGAGGCTGACGCCAGCTCCCCCGGCCTCTGGTGGCTGTGGGCTTCTTGGCAGAGGCTGCCGAGTCCCAGCCTCGGAAGAGGGTTGGTGCTCAGAGATCTCTGTCCAGGAAAAAGCAAACCCATTTCTTGAAGAGCTGCAACAATAAGGAGCTGTCAAGCTTACCTGTCAAGAAGATACAAGAAACTGCTTTGAGACATGAGAACGTTCTTGGGAAGCCCCAGAGTCTGATCTTATGGGATCTTTAGCCTCTTTTGAAGGAGTGCAGTTGTGACCTCTGACCCTGGCTTGGCCATCCCTCACCACCTTTGTGGCTCCCTTGGTGGCAGCCACTGCTTATCCGTCCTAGGTGGGTCTGACCAGTCCCCTGCTCCCCCTCCTTCACCAAGAGGCTCAGCGGGTCACTGGATTTGGGGCTTGGATGGGACCTTGGCTGTCCCCTGTGGGGCATGTAGCAGGGGATGCAGGCCACCCTTCAAGGCAGGAGAACCTGATTCTGATCCCAGCTCCTCTCTCTGTGGAACCTTGGATACATATCTTCAAACTCGGGGAAATCTCAGTCATGATGTCTTTACATTTATTTTCTGCCCCATGCTCAGTGATTTTTCCTCCTTGGACTTCAATTGCACATACCTTAGACAGTTCGGTATTGTCCCAAAGATCGTTGAGGCTCTATTCACTTTTCTCCAGTCTTTTTGTCTCCCTGTTCTTCATATTGAGTAATTCCTATTGTTCCAATTTCAAGGTCAGATCCTTTCTACTTCCATTTTAATCTGCTTGTAAGCCCATCTGGTGAATTTTTCAGTCCAATTATTGTACTTTTCAGTTCTAGAACTTCTGTTTGGTCTTTTAAAAATTAGTTTTACGAGACCAGTGCTCTAACCCCTGAGCTACGGAGCCCCTAAAAATTAATTTTAATCTCTCTGCTGAGTTTGGGTTATATTTTCCTGTTTCTTTGCACATCTCATAATTTTTGACGGCATACTATGGATGATTCTTTGTTAGAGACTCTGTATTCTTTTATCTTCTTCCGAAGGTTTTTGGTTTGTGTTTGATTGGGTGGCTTAATAACTGGCCTATCACCTTGAACTTGTGTGGACTTGGTTTTACACTTGGTTAGGGTAGACTTGGGAAGCCAAAGGGTTTTTTCAAGCCCCTCTAATGTGCTGGGACTTAACCTCCAGATTCGTTCTTCCCTGTGACTCTTGTCCTGGCTTGTTTTAAGTTTTGGCTGAGAGGGTCTAGGGTGGCACCACGCAAAGGCAGGATTTCTCATCCTTGGCACTGTTGACATTTTGGACTGGCAATTCTCTGTTGGGGGGGCCACCCTGTGCATTGTAAGGAATGTTTAGCAGCATCCTGGTCTCTACCCACTTGATGTCAGTAGCAACCCCCATAGTCATGACCATCAAACGTGTCTCTGGGGGCACATGGGTAGCTCGGTTAGTTAAGCATCCAATTCTTAATTTTGACTCAGGTCATGATCTCAGGGTTGGGAGATCGAGTCCCATGTCGGGTTCTGTGCTGGCCATAGAGCCTGCTTAAGATTCTCTCTCTCCCCCTCTGCCCCTCCCCACCCGCAAAAAAAAAAAAAAAAATGCTTCCAGATGTTGCCAAATGTCCCCCAGGGTTGGGGGGGTGTGGCGCAAAATCACTCCTGGTTAAGAACCATTGCTCTAGTGGGTAGTCTTACTTTAAGATCTTTGGAAAGAACCTCCCATTAATAAAGTGCCTCAAGTACATTTTGACATTCTTCTCAAATAAGGTCACACACCCATCACGACAGGGCCCTTGACTGGGCTGAGAGAAAAACCTGTGTCCCATTTGTGTACCTCACTGCTGAAGTATGCTACAAGTTCATATGCATTAAAATAAATCTGGGAGCAATCTTGGGAATATCGCAAATTACAGTATAATTCTCAGGGTGTTAAATTTGCTATATGTAAATATTTTAAATAGACCTTGACATTTGCAACTTTGTGTTGGCATTTTTCTCCACTTTTAGATATGATTAGCCTTCCACGATGGAAATGACTGGGGCCTCCACTGTCTGTGGGGGTTGGTGTATATTCTCTTCCTGGTCTCCTTGGTCTGTGTTCCAGCATGTTCTGCTGATGGTTTCTTGCAGTCTTTCCAAGGAGATGTCTCTATTCCTCCCCTTCCCCTTTCAGTCTCTCTCCTCCTTCCGACAGGAAGAGCCCAGGGCCCAGTGTCAGGTGAGACAGGGTCCCGGTGGGAGAGGGGGGTGGGCTCTGGTGAGCTTGTGGGGCTGGTGCCGCGGGAGGCTGCAGAGAGAACTTTCTTCAGGCCTGCTCTGGGCTGAGGTGTCAGCAGGATATTTGGAGGAAGAAGGAAGTAGTTTGGCTTGCTGGGGCTTAACCTAAACCACACCGGTTTTCTCTACACGGCTTCTTGGCAACTTAGAGACCAAATATGGTTAAAAAGAAATGGCAGCGCAAGGTAAGTGAGGACACCACAGGACAATACTAGGGTGCTTTACATGCATACAGATCTTCCGGCCCCACAAGAACCTCCAAAGTGACCTCACAGCAGCCATTGTCACCCCTGAGAAAGGATAAGCAGGGAGGCATTAGAAGGCTGGTGGGGGCTGGGAGGAGAAGGGATGGGGGCTTTGTATCATTTTCAAAAAAGGGAAGTAGGTGGATTCTGGGAAATCATTGACCAACCATGAGGGCTGCCTTGTGCTGCTGTAATGTTCTAGAACAGACCCGAGAACAGCAGCTGGGAGTGATGATTGCTGGGGACAAAGCCTCGCCCTACTAACTTGATTTTCCTCCATGCTCTGATGAGCAGTCGACGTGTTAGCACGAGCAGGTGGAGCATGACCCAGCAACCTCCCAAACGTTGTGCCCGGTGGGTCCGCCTCACCGGGAGCCCTTCCTTCCTGGGTCCCGAAGCTCCCGCCATAGCCCGGTTTGTGTTCGTTCCTCCTACTCTCACCTCCTTATGCTCCTCTCTTCCTCTCACTTCTGGTGACTCTGGGCCTTCATCCTGTTGTTCCTTGCACCTGCAATACTGGTCCCCTCGGGTGTTTCCTAGCCAACTCCTCCTCCTTCGTCCGGACTCAGCTGAAAGATTACTCCTCCGGGGAGGCCTCGGCTCTGCCTGCTCAGGGTCCCTCTTCTTGTGTTCTGACTTAGCCCCTGGCGAGGGTTGGTTCCATATCCGGCCCGACTGTAAGCTCAAGTTCTGTTTTGTATGTAGCTGCGTGTGGAGGGCACGTATCAGGTACACGAGGCATCTGTGTAGGAGTAAAATGAAGTCTTTAGAGCTTAGCTTGGCTCATGTCCTGAGATGTGGTCAAAAGACCCGTGGGTTGTTAACCTGTACAAGAGAAGGTTCAGAGGAAGGCTGTCATGTAGAAGACAGGCTTTAGAGTTACAGATGTTGTTAAAAAAGAGCAGAACCGGGGCCTTCAGGTAGAAGTCAGAGGGAGGCAGGTTTTTGCTTACTCTAAGTAAAACCCATTTGTGCCAGAGACTGCTGGTTACCTATTCCTTCTTTAGTAACAGAACCCCAGTTTTGCTCAGGGTATCCTCTGTGTCATTAGAAGGTCACATTTTCACTCTGTCTTGTAGCTAGGTGTGACCATGTCACTAAGTCTGTGGCCAGTGGGAGTTGTTGGGTGGGACTTTGGGAAAGGCTCTTAAAGAGGGATCAGACAGTGGGCACATGCCATTTTTACTCTTCCCCTCCTTCCTTCTTCACATCTAGAATTGTAGACCTGATGGCTGGAGCATCAACAGCTGTTTTGGAACAGGAAGAAACCATGAGCATGGAAGCCATGTGTGGTGGATAGTGGAGGGGAAAGAAGAATCTGGAGGTATTAAGGACATTGCAGAACTGCCACACCCACTCTGCCTTTCCTTTAGTTAAGGCACAGGCACTGGGTTTCTCAATGTGCATTCAAATCCAGTCTTAACTGGTACACCACATCTTCCCCTCCACCCCTCATGAGGGTCTCCATTTTTGGTGCATTTAGAGAAAAGGCCATTTGATTTCACCCATCCTGCCTCTCTCTGCTCTGTGGCCTTAGACATCCCTGTGACTACCTGCTCCTGACCCTCTCTGCACCCCCTCTGGATATCACTCCTCCGCCTTCGTCCTCACGAAGCTGCTCCAGCACAAGATTGCTGTGTACGGCAGGCATTTCCCGAAGGTCGGGGGGCAGCAGGGGACCATTGCCACACAGAGCAGGGACCAGTTTCAAAATCAATGCCAGATATCATGTTTCTAGAAATGTCTTGGCCACACCCTACCAGCTGAGATGTCTTGTTTGCAATACTCTTCCTTTGATCCCCAAAGAAACTGTGTTTCTCCTGCATCTCTCCCCCCCATCTCCAGCTGCTAGCCAGTGGGCCCCACCTTCGGTTCCCCTCCCATGCAGAGCAGGTAGGGCCTGGGCCGCCTCTGGCTCCTGGTCTTCATCCACATATCGTATTACATGAAATTACACCTTTTCTTTAATCTTGGATCATATTTTTAGATAAGGTCCCTTCCCTCTGATCAAAGCAAACCCTGGGGCTTTGCTTTGTAGATGCAGAATCAGCATGTCCCACGTGGGGGCCAGGAATCCGTATTTTTAATAAGTTCCCTGGGTGGGGGTGGGGGGGTGCGGGTTCCTGAGCCCCAGAGAGGGACAACAACTAGCTGAAGGTGACCCGCAAAACCTGAAGTAGATCTCAGATCTGCTAGAGCCTCTTCCAGGACCCCTAAACTACCCTGGGCTGCAGCTTGGACTCCGGGTTTCAAGTCATCCTGTGAGATCCCAGCAGGCCCGCCTGCCAGCAGATCCACATCGGCTTCCTCAGCCTGCTGGCTGACTCCACAGCAGGCCTCCGGCACTCCGGAGTTTAGCCTAGGAGCATCCGAAAGAAACTCAGGAGCTCATCCGGGTCCGTCCAAGTATGGAAGCCACTGTCCTCCTGGGGGGACATGGAGGTTACCCTGGCCCAGAGGGGAAACTGAGGCACAAAGAAAGAGACTGGCCTTTATCATCATTTGCAGTGTGCTTCATTTTGAGAGGTCAGTGGTGCAGGGCCAGTAAGCTGCACAGGGTGGGAGGGTATCATCTGTTACTGTTTCTGTTCATGTGAAGGAACGAAACCTAAAGGAGAGTTGAAGCTTACTGGACAGAAAAATAATAGGAGTGTATTTCCATTTGTTACAGCTTCTCTCTGGTAGAGGGGTTGTAGTAGGGTTTGTGTTCCTTTATTTCCCAAGCTTTCTGTACAGGCACACCTCATTTTATTGTGCTGGCTTTATCGTGGTTGCAGGTTCTGTGGTGTTTTTTGTTTTGTTTTGTTTTTACAAATTGAAGGTTTGTGGTAACCCGGCGCGGAGCAAGGCTGTTGGCACCATTTTTATCCAGAAGCATTTGCTCATGTCTCTGTGTCACACTTTGTTAATTCTCACGGTATTTCCGAGTTTTTCATTATTATTTTATTTGCTATCGTGTTCAGTGGTCAGTGGTTTCTTGAGACGGAATCTACTCCTCCTGGTGAAGATGCTGTGAAGATTGTTGAAATGACAACAAAGGATTTCGAATAGTATAGAAACTGAGTTGATAAATTAGGGGCAGGTTTGAGAGGATTGATTCCAGTTTCGAAAGAAGTTCTCTTGTGGGTAACATGCTATCAAACAGCATCGCATGTTCCAGAGGAATCGTTGGGGAAAGGAAGAGTCAGTCAATCAATGAGGCAAATTTGATTGTTGTCTTATTTTAAGAAATTGCCCCAGGGGCGCCTGGGTGCTCAGTTGGTGAAGTGTCTGCCTTCGGCTCAGGTCATGATCTCAGGGTCCTGGGATCGAGCCCTGTGTTGGGCTCCCTGCTCAGCGGGGAGCCTGCTTCCCCCTCTGCCTCTGCTCCCCACCCCTCCCCCGCTCGTGCTCTCTTTCTCTCTCTCTCAAATAAAATCTTAAAAAAAAAAAAAGAAATTGCCCCAGCCACCCCACCCTGCAGCACCCACCACCCTGATCAGTCAGCAGTCATCAACATCGAGGCAAGACCCTCCACCAGGAAAAAGGTTACAACTTGCTGAAAGCTCAGGTGACGATTAGCGTTTTTTAGCAATAAAGTATTTTTAATTAAGGTATGTACATTTTTTTAGACATATTGCTGTTGCACACTTAGTAGACCACAGTACAATGTAAACATAACTTTTGTATGCATCGGGAATCCAAAATATTCGTTTGATTCGCTTTATTGTGTTATTTGTTTTATTGCCGTGGTCTGGAACCTAACCTGCAATATCTCCGAGGTGTGTCTGTATTACTAATAACGAGTTATATTTGTATTTAGGGTCAAGGGGAGAAAATCCTGTCCAGGGCCAACAGGAATATTGGGAGAGTTGTGCTTCAGACACTTCATGTCCCCTCTCCTGCTTTGTGGCTGGCCTGGTGGCCATCCCTCTGCCATCCCTCTGGGGCAGGTGGGCCGGTGGGGTTCCTGCCTGTCTCCTGGAATCCCAAGGAGGCCCTGCCCCCTGGGGACACTGGTGCTTGCTGGCGCCTCTGCGCTGACATCTGAGATTGGGGTTGCAAGGGTTTTGCTTATTGGATTTGGGCATGGACCATCTGGCCTTTTGAATCCGAGCGTGCCCGGCTGTGGATGGACACACTTCTGATTACGGGCAGATACACGGGGAGCTAGATTTAGCTCAGGAAACAGCTGCAGGTGTGGGCCACCTCTGGCTGGAGCACATGAGGGCTCTACCACCCAGGTGTGTTCGGCATTATGGTCACTCACGCTTAAAGGCTTGAGGCTAATTCTCCCCATCCCACCCCCCAGTCAGGGTCAACACGGAGATCCACAGGCTAAGGGGTTGGGGGATTGGGGTTCTCTTTGTGTCTGTGCAATGCTGGGCAAGTCACTTAACCTCTCTGAGCCCCTGTCTCCTCACCATTAAAGTCACGGGGCAGAGGAAACTGATTGCTGAGTTGCTTCCGTGGCCGACATTCTGGGATTCTGTTTGGCCTCTGGCGGGTCGTGCTAATAGCTGGAGCCCCAGGGAAATGTGGGAGTGTTCCTGAACAGAATTACATCTATCCCAATGGACAGACCCTGATGGGAGTTGGGGGGAGGGACAGGAGGACCCCAGCTGTGCCGACAGTCAAACCTTTTAATCATGGCTCTTTGGGGTGGTGTAGGGGTGGTGATGGGGCAGGGCTCTGTGGATGAACTCAGGCAGTTGTGATCCCTAGAACGGTGATTTTTAAAGAATCCAAATTTCAGAGCTCAGGTTTGGACTGCACTGAATGGTACTCACAGGGAGTGACTGTAGAACTGTGAGCAGGTTCCCTTCCCTGCGTGGGCCTTGCGCCACATCTGTTCAGAGAAGGGCTGGACTTCTAGGTCTCCTAAGATCTCCCCAAGCTCGGCTGCCCATGGGCCTTACACGTGACACTGACCAGACCCCCGCAGTCACCGTCATGGCTGCCATCTTCCGAGAAGGGGCGATGTGCCAGGCACTCAGCACCTGCCTGGCCTCGGGGCCCAATATCCAGAGACGGAGACCGAGGCTCAGAGAGGTGAAGCCACTCGCTAAGGTTGCATGGCTCGTTGGAGACAGAGCCGGGGCTTGAACCCTGGTTTCCTGTCCGGGAGCCTGCGCTCTTTGCTGCTTTGCTGTCCCGTGTCCTGTCCCCATTCCGTCCCCGGGTGCCTCTTCTCTCCATCATCATTCCCCTTCGCCTCCTCCAGCCTGCTTCTGTCTTCCCCTGCAGGTCTGCCCCACTCTGCGGGCCCAGCTCTGCCAGGGTCTCTAGCGTCCACTTAGCTGGGAGGATGCTCTGTCCCACAGTGCTCGCCCCGCCTGCCCAGCGGCAGCCCTGCCCGCTGCGGGGCCCTTCTGGCTTGCAACCGGTTGCTACAGAGAAACCCTGAGCTCGATTTTTCTGACCACCCAATGGCCACCGTTACCTCCACTTAATAAATTGCCCGGGAGCAATGGGTGGTCGACGGCAGAGGCCTGCGCGGGCCGAGTTGGAAATTAAAAGCAGTGGCCAAGAGTGGGTTTGAATGCAGCAACAGGAACCATGAATATTTTACAAGAAACCGGAATTATTAATGTTTCAATAAAAAACAAAACCCCAATGTCCATGTGAAGATTACATGTGACTTCAAGCCTTCAGAAAACCACTGTGGTCCTCCTCCGCGCTCTCTTAAACCACTCAGCAGAGCTTCGCTTAAACCATCCCCATCTCGCCAACCCTCAACCCAGCAGCTCTAAATGGTGGCAGGGAGGGCTGCATCCGCCCGGCCGCCCTGATAATTAGCACGGCCCCCACCTTCCTTCAGAGCTAGGGGCGACCAGAGAAATATTTCTGGAAGACTATTTACGAACTTCCCCATAATCATCCATCATACGGTTAAGAAGGAACGGAGCAAGATTTCTTACCTCAAGGAGCCTCTAATGCAGAAAAGCTATTTACTGGGCACGGACGGGGGCTGAGATTCTGATGCCATTACTATAGAATGCATAATAGCATCAATAATTAAGTATAAATCGGGTTTAATATTTTATGCTGGCGACATGTAATTTACACTCTACCCGAGAAATCAAAGGTCATGTCTGAAATAAATGAGTGTGGGGTCGAGCCTCCAGTGGAATTAGTGCTTTCCCCCTCCTGGTATTTGGAGCTGATGACAAAGAGCAGGAGAGGCTCGCTGGGCCGTGGGGAGTGTGGGAAGAGTTGGGGTCTGGGAGCCTTAGGGAGACGCTGGCCTCTGGAGTGTGGCTCTCTGAAAGAGGCCTCAGGCCTCCCTGGGGCGGGCGGAGGCTTCTGGAGGCTCTGGGAGGGGGCACTGGAACGCTGGTGTTGGAGAGGTCAAACGCAGAGCAAGTCCGCCCCTGAGATGGATGGGCAAGGTAGGTTGTAGCACTGGAGAGCTGGCGGCGTCCTGAGGGGAAACTGAGTCCCAGAGAGGGGAAAGGGTTTCCCCAGAGCCACGCAGTGACTCAGCGGCAGGGCCACAATAGGACTCTGGGCTCCTGACTCCCAGCGTTTGTCAGAACTCCTCTGACCACTGGGACGGGGGGATCCCGGCCTCGGACCTCTGGGTGTGTGTGTCGGTTTCTCTGTTGGAGACACTGACCTTGGCCTGGGCTGGAGCCTGGCTCTGTCCTGTGTGGTTCTCAGAGCTGTTTGGCCATGGCCGGAGGGGGGTGAGGCGGGGAGGCTTGGTCTCTGAGGTGGAGGTTGGACTCAGGCGGGAATTGTGGTGAAGCCTTGGGCGATGGATAGGCGAGGATGCCCCCCTGCGAGGGGGGCTGAAGGTCTGGGTTGCTGTTTGGCATTAACAAGCCAAGCGTGTGTGCTCGCTCAACCCTTTTGTAGCTTCCCACTGTCCCAGGAGAAAACCCAGGGTCCTCTTCTTGCCTTACAAAGCCCTTCACCACCTTCCTCTAGGTCTCCTGCCTCACTCCCACATGCACCCTGCTCTCCAGCTACACCAAATCCGGCAGTGCCCCATGGGCTGTGCTCTTCTCCCTCCAGGCCTTGACCCTGGCCCTTCCCTCTGCCTGGGGCACCCTTGCCTGTGTGGGCACCCCGTGACTCCCTCTTCCTGGTCTCTGCCCAAGACTCTTTCCTAAGCAGTCCCTGCCCATCCTCGCCCTGCTTCACCTTCCTCCCTCGTGCTCATCAACACCAGCATTTTATCACTCGCAGGTTTGTTGTAGGTCTCCCCTCACTAGGATGTCAGCCCAGGAACCTCACTCAGTCTGCTCGCTGCAGTTTCCACAGCGCCTTGAGCAGGGCTTGGCTCATAGTATGTGCTCAATTAGTATTTGTTGACTAAAAGAACAAAAGACTCAGGTTCACTCCAAGTTATTATTTTTTTTTAAGATTTTATTTATTCATTTGAGAGAGGGAGAGAGCGCGTGCGAGCTCGACTTGAGGGCGGGGCTGAGGGAGAAGCAAACTCCCCGCTGAGCAAGGAGCCTGATGCGGGGCTTGATCCCAGGACCCCGAGATCATGACCTGAGCTGATGGCAGCCACTTAACTGACTGAGCCACCCATGTGCCCCCAAATAGACACTTTTTAAAGAAGATTTTATTTATTTGAGAGAGAGAGACAGAGCGTGCAAGCATGAGTAGGGGAAGGGACAGAGGGAGAGGGAGAAGCAGACTCTCTGCTGAGCAGGGAACCCAAAGTGGGGCTCGATCCCAGGACCCTGAGATCACAACCTGAGCTGAAGGCAGATGCTTAACTGACTGAGCCACCCAGGCACCCCTCCAAGTCATCTTTTATGTCTTTGCACACCCATCACCTCTGTCAGGGAAATCTGATTCTCCCTCCTGATTGCCCCCAAGCCCCCCACCCCTCTAAAGTGAGTCAGGTGTTTCCTCAGCACCCCACAGGACCATATTCTAGCACTGTTCTTGGGGTGAACAGTGTCTGTTTTCTTGTCTGTGCCCCTACCCATGCTCTGGTCTCCGAGGCTCCCTCAGGGCTAGTGCAGGCCTGCCTGCCATAGGAGCTCACTAAGTGAGTGCTGGGTAGATGCATGGATGTACGGGGCCCCAGACATGTGGAGTGCTGGTGGGCATCTTGGCATGGGAAGCAGATAGAAGTGGGGAGGGATCTGGCTCAAGGCCTGAACTCTAGGCTGTGGGGGTTTCTAGAAGGTGCTAAGGCTGGCTCAGGAGGTGGCTCCAGCCAAGAGGCAAGGGTGGGGACTAGGAAGCAGATCCCTCCCTCCTGCACTACATCCTCCCCCCAACTCAAATGCACAGGTTGGGCCAGGAGCTGTGAGGGGCCCAGGAGAGGGGCTGTTTCCTCATCTGTGTTCTGGCAGGTTGGACTGGATGGGCCATGCTGTGGACTGAATGTCACCCCCCAAATTCGCGTGTTGAAACCCTGTCCCCAAAATGATCGTATCGGTAGGGGAGGCTTGGGGAGGTGCTGAAGTATGAGGGGGGAGCTCTAACACATGGGATTAGTGCCCTTATCGAAGAGGCTCCTGAGAAACCCTAGTCCCTGCTGCCATGTGAGCACACGGAGGGAAGGTGCCAGCTGGGAACCAGGAAGAGGGCCCTCTCCAGAACGCAATCATTTAAGCACCTTGATCTTGGACTTCCAGCCTCCAGAAATGTGGGAAATAAATTTCTGTTATAAGCCACCCAGTCTGTGGTATTTTGTTATAGCAGCTGAACAGACCAAGACAAATACCAAGGCCTTTCCAGTTTGGAAATGCCCACTTGGCTGTGACCTGGGGGTAGGGGTGGGTCATCTGGGGCGGGAATGACTGATGTTTGTTGAGGGCCAGATACTACTTCGGATTTTCTTCAAGTATTCTCTCATTTACTCTCCACACGGCCCCATGAGGCAGATACTGTTATTCTCCCCTCTTTACAGAGGAGGAAATGGAGGGAGACTAGTGGCTTTGCCCAAGCTCACAGGCAGCTAGCCTGTGGTAGAGTCTGGAACTGAACTAGATTGACTGACTCTGGAGTCTAGACTCCAAACACTGTTGCCCTACCCGATGGCTGAGGTTTGCCCCCCGAATGTCACCCTGGGGTTGGGATGGGGGTGGGCGTTTGGTCTGCATCCTTGTTAAGGAGTAGCTCAAATGGAGGGCCCTGGGGTGGGGGCATTAAATGCTGAGGGAACCTGGAATAAGGGGAGCACGTGCCCTTCAGCAATGCCCCTCCCCCAGAACTTGAGCCCCACGGGGGCCAGGGCGGCCTCTTTCTTGCCACGGCCCTCCCTGCCCACAAATGTAAACTCGACTGAGACTTAGCCACCTACTCTCTGTGTGAGCTGCACCTTCCCTCCCTGGGCACCAGGGGCCTCATTTGAGGCGGTGGATACAAGCTGTCAAGCACGCTTCCAGCTTTATCAGCCTGGGATGCCGTGAGCCTGCCTGTGATCTTCCTGCCCCCCCCTTCCGGCTCCTGCAGGCTGGACCCAGGGAGAAGCCACAGGGCTCAAGGGTGTGTTAATGTCGCCCATGCTGGTCAGCCTCATGGGCCCAGAACACGGTGGACAGACACTGAACTTGGAGGGGCAACTAGAAGAGCACAGCCTGGTGGTAAATGTTTGTTGAAGTGAATTAATCCGGGGCGGGGAGGGGAGCGCTCTCAGCAGAGGCCGCTTGGCCAGGCTGTATACTTCTGTCTGGTGGAGGTTCCCATGCCTGTGGAGAGGGCTCGATCCTGAGAGGGTGGGGACAGTCTGGCCAGGGGACTAATCCCATGCTGAGGCTGAGTTCATTACCCCGAGGTCCCTGATCTTGTCTGGAGGCCAAACCACTGGCCAGGCCATGAACAAACTGTCAGCCTGGCACTGGTCACTGGACTTCCTCCTTTTATTTTTTATTATTTTTTTAAGATTTTATTAATTTATTTGACAGAGAGAGAGAGAAAGAGAGAGAGAGCGCATGCACAAGCAGGGGGAGCGGCAGGCAGAGGGAGAGGGAGAAGTAGGCTCCCCACAGAGCAGGGAGCCCGATGCAGGACTCGATCCCAGGACTCTGGGATCACGACCTGAACTGAAGTCAGATGTTTAACCAACTGAGCCACCCAGGCGCCCTAGACTTCCTCCTTTTAAAGAAGACCCCAGCAGACCCTCTCTGCCATGCCCAGTGCCTGCCTGCTCTCCCCCCATTCATAATGATGCTGTGTCTGCATCCTGTTCCACACATGAGGAATCTGTGGCTCAGAGAGGTACAGAAAACTACCCCAAGAAGGACAGCTAATGAGAGGCAGAGTCAGGATGGGACCTAGGCCTAGGTGCTCTCCATGGGCCACTCTGCTCCCTTCCTCAGCCCACCACAGGAGAGAGAGAGGAGGTGGCCCAAGGAGGGGATGACACTTAGATCTGCCCCAAATCCCGGTACTCCCCACACTGGCTGTGCAGCCTTGGACAAGTCACTCAACCTCTCCGAACGCCTATTTCCTAATCTGTAAAATAAGGCTCAAGATCTCTCACTGGGTGGAATGTTCTGAGATCGCAGGAATGCATGTCAGACGTTGGCATGGGGTAGATGCTCAGGGGGCATGGACTTTGTACTGTCTAAGCTGGTTGGTGTGGATTGCCATCATGTGACAGGGGCCTGGGTCAGCAGAGGACAGGAGAGAGGGAAGGACACTCTGTGGCAGACCCTCCTCCCCTCTGCAAGGGTGGTCTGAAGGAACCTACTTGCCACATGTTCGGGTGGTCTATTTCTGCGTGAAATATCACCCCAAACTCATTGACTTAAAGCAATGACATTTTTTGATGATCTCTCTGTTCTGAGAGTTGACTGGGCTCATCTAGGTGGTTCTTGCTCAGGTGTCTTCTGGGGCTGTGGGCAGAGTGTGGCTGGGGCAAGAGTCATCCTGAAAGCTTCCTCAGTGTCAGGCCTGATGGCTGAGGCGGGGTTGCTTTAGGATCTCAGCTGGTCGGCCTGTGGGCTGGATGACCCCATGTGCTCTGTGTGCCCTGGGCTTCCTCAGAGCATGGTGCCTGGGCTCCAAGAGGGAGCATCTCAAGGCGGCCAGTGACAACTGTGTTGCCCTTCATGACCTAGTATCCCGAGTCACATAGTGTCACTTCCACTCTCACCTCAGGCCCCGCCTGACCAAGGGAGGGAACATACAGGGTCCTTGTCACCGTGTTAGAAGAACATGTGGGATGGAAATTGTCATGGTGGCCATGTTTGGAAAATTCAGTCTGTCACACTGCATGAGTTCTGTGGCCCTGGAAAGTTCACATAAAAGGGGCTTTGATGTTCCGTTTGCTTTTTCTCGCACATCTGGGAGATCCGTGTTTACCAAATTGCTTTTCTTCATTGACGACCGTAGCAACTGGTGGTCCAGACTGGCCTGCAGTAAGATAATCATGGCTTTGAGGAATGGGGGTAAACTGAGGCTCTAGTACCTTGTACAGGATTGGCACAGAGAAGGTGTTTGATAAGCTTTGGTTGGCAGGATCTCGGATCATCTTATACAAATAATAATATACACTCCCAGCATTCCTGGGAGTGTAGGAGAAGATGTGTGTCCATGCAGAGGCGTCCCAGACCAGCAGCTACCAGCATGGAGAGGTCAGAGGTCTTCCGTGGGCCACAGAGCATGCCATCTGGAAAAGCAGGAGCGGAATCCGGGTCTCCTGTTGTCTGGCTTGGGGCTTCTGCCAGGACACTGTGGCGGGGGGGCCCACGAATCTACAGAAGCAGTTTCCAGAGAGCACAGGTTTAAGAGGCTAAGCTTCTGAAAAGTAGCTCTGACAATGGGGAGAGACCCTCTTTCCATGGCTACATCCATGCTCCAGCAGAGTAGGGGTAAGGAGGGGATGTACTTCTTACGTGTGATATTGGCCCTCGTTCCACTGAGAAATGTCTATGTTCCCTCCCTTGATTCTGGATGGGCTGTGAGTCAGGCCCGTAGATTCACCTGTAATTGAAGGCCAGAGTCGCCCTTAATCTCTTCCGTAGGCTTTGACCAGCCACATAATTGGAGCCTCTGACCATAGCTGGGGATTAGGAAGGAGAGGGACTCAGACCCCTAAAGTGTCATTTCCCAAAGGGCGTTCCCTGCAACACTAGGCCTTCAGTATACTGACGTTCTTTTAAAGTAGAGGAAGGGTTCTGTAATCAAAGAAGTCTGGGAAATGAATGAAGTAAAATCAAACTCTATTACAGAACTTCTCAGAGCATTTATTAGCCTTGTAACTGTCCAAGAGGCATCTGGCATTTGCAGGGCTTCCCAAGCTTCCTTGACTAGTGAAACACAACCCCGCCCTCCCCCCCACTTTTGTTTTCTATGAAGGATCTTGAGAGACTGATGTTTCCTGGAACACATTTTGGGAAACCGCATTCTAGAACAACTTGGATGTTAAGGAGGGTAATTTTTTTAAAAAATATATTTATTTGAGAGAGACAGACAGCACAAGTAGAGGGGAGGGGTAGAGGGAGAGGGAGAAGCAGACTCCCTGCTGAGCAGGGAGCCTGATGCAGGGCTCTATCCCAGGACCCTGGGATCATGACCTGAGCCGAAGGCAGACCCTTAGCCGACTGAACCACCCAGGCGCCCCCAGGGTAATTTTTAAATAGCAAAAAGAAATCAGCAAAAATTGTGACATGTCAGGCATTATCCAGGACACTATTTGGGGAACAAGGGTCCCCAGGGGTGCGTCGCTGATACTGTCTGCCCCTGCAGTAGAGCTCAGAGAAGCAGTCCTTGTGGTGTCTCAGGCCTGAGAGAAACATCCCAGGGCTCGTTCTGGAGCAGAATCCTGAGACCAGGAGGCGTCGATTTACCCAGTAAGGCCTCCTCCCCTGCTTCCTGTTGAGGGGTACCAAGAATCCCTGGGGCCCTGGGCCTTGGGGAGCAGGAGAGGCAGGCCCCGGCCTGGGCTCTGGTGGCTCTTCCCCCAGCCTGGCCTGTGGGCTAATGTCGCCTTAATGCTGTGGTCAGGCGGCCACGTGGCTGGGCTCCCTGGGCGGGTAGGGCCGCATAATGGACGGCCCAGACCCGCCCGCTGACGGCTCCATTAAATGTGGTCGATTTTTTTTTTCTGGTACCCGGTGTTTTAAGCTGAGTGTCTCTGGGCAGGCATTCAAAGCCCAGTTCCAGAGCTAATCTCAGAGGCAGGGACGGAGCAGCCCGGCTGCATTAAACGGCTAAATCTGGCACAGGGTGGGCGGAGCTCACTTGAGGAAAGAATAGCATCACTGTGGTCTTGGACATCGGTCATCAGGCTGGCTGTTCTCCCTGTCCTTCAGGCTGTCAGAGGGAGTTGCTGAGCAGGGCTAGGGTGCTGGGGAGGGGTCCCAGGTGAAGACATTGCATATGGGGGCTCCATGCTTTTGCTGTGTGTCCTCCAGGCAATTGCTGACCCTCTGTGTGCATTGGTTTTCATACTAGGTTTCCCTCCTGTGTAGGCTTTCCTACAGGTTGGGATTCAGGAGGTTTGGGGAGCTGCATAGTCTCTGTAGTTGAAAGATACCAGGACGATGGGGTTCGGGGAAGTTTCAAGGCTCCTGGGGCCTGAGGAAAAAGTCCAGTTCAGTCTGCAGGGCACAGGAACCAAAGGTTGAGGGGTCTAGGCAGGCAGTGGTCATAGTATGTCTAAGAGGAGGGCCAGGGTGGCTGTGGCAGGGAGTTGGGGGCAGGAGAGACCCAGGCATTGGGGCCAGATGCCTTTTGGTACCACATTATCTGAGTTCCCCTCCTTCTGGGGTTAGGACCCCAGAGTGGGGTAGGCTAGAAGCTCAACTGTGTGGTAGGTAAGGGAGAGGAGCAGGGCAAAGGTCCGGACAGGGTGGGAAACACCTGTTGCTGAGCCTGGGTCGGGGGCGAGGCCCTGGCAGTCCCCTAGTCCTAGGCCAGAGCCTGAGAAGTCAGTGAACTTGCTAAGAAGCCATGGGACCCCAGCTGGGTGGGGGGCATGAGGCTGAGAGTGAGGCAGGCCTGATGGCAGATCCTACCACACAAGAGCCAGAAGAGCCCTCAGAGGTAAAATTCCTTGATGGGGAAACTGAGGCTCAGGGAGGGAAAGGAGCTCGCCAAAGGTCCCATGGTAACAGAGCTGGGACTAGAAGCCAGGTCTCTGGTGCCCCGTCACATCTGTTCTCTGCTGGATGAGGAGCTCTTGGCTGGGAGGATGCCTTGCTCATCTCCACACCCCTCCTGCCTGCCTGCACTTGGCCCCCGGCCTCCAGCCCATCAGGGGATCTATCATCCCAGGTCCCTGGATGAGCAACATCTTGATCACCCAAGGTGGGGCAAGGCTGGCCAGAGGCTTGGGAACGAGACTGACAGGGGTCAGGTAATCGAATTTCTAACCCCATCTTGGCCACCGGCCTGCCTAGTGGCCTTGGTCCTCTCTCTGAGTCTTGGTGTTGGCGTAAGTACAATGGGAGTGATTGGCCTGACGTGGGGGATCCTTCTAGGAGGGATCTGGGTTCTCCGCAGTGCTGCAGGGGTGTGTCCTGCCTGTTCCTCATACCTGTCTGGTGGCACGCCACGTCCTCTCCAGGCCCCTCCTCTTGGAGTCACTGTGAATCCTTCTTAATCCTGTGAGTGCCCACACTGAACTACACCTTCTGAGTCATTATTGAGTGCCCTCTGTATGCCCCACTGCCACTTGCTGGGCTCTTGCCATCAGGGAACCAACAGTTCAAGTGGGAAGACTGAGGGGGCAGGACATGTGGCCAACAGTGAGGGGTTGTGAAACTTGTCATGCTGCTGTGACAATGGCCTCTCTATTACTGGCTTCAAACAACCCAACTAACTCTGTTATCTTATGGTTCTGTAGGTCAGAGGTTTCGCTGGGCTAAGATCAAGGTGTAGGCCTGGCTGCATTCCTTCTGGAGGCTGTAGGGGAGACTCTTTCCTTGTTATTTTCCAGCTTCTGGAGGCCACCCGTATTCCTTGGCTTGTGACCTCCTTCCTCAGCATTTAAAGCCATCGGCCTGGCATCTTCTGATCTCTCTCTGGCTCCGACACTCCTGCCTCCCTCATCCAGATGGGCCCAGAGGTAAGGGATAATCCAGCAGGCTCTTGCACGTCAAATCCTTAACTTAATCATCCCAGCAAAGTCCCTTTCCACATCAGAGATTTGGGCGATTATGACCTGGGCATCTTTGGGGACCATTATTCTGCCTCCTACAGATGTCATGAGAGTCCCTGCTTATAAAACTGTCAAACAGTACAGAAGTCCTGCCCAGGCCTTTCTTGGAGCCAGTCCTGGGTTCAAATCCCAGTTCTTCCATCTGCGAGCTGCACAGCTACGGTAGGCAAACGGGCCAACTGCTCTGAGTCTCAGTTTCCTCATCTGTAAATCAAGGATCATAATACTCACCTCTCAGGCTTACAGTGAACATTCAAGACATAATGGGTGGGGCAGACCACAGCACCCAGTCCAGAGTAGCTACTCCATAAATGATCACATCTGACTTAATTTTTAGATGGCATATAATACACCTTCTGGTTCTGAGTAGACTGCAGTGGATGGGCAAGGACGAGGCATAGACGAGGCTTGGGTTCTGCCTTGTCTACCATGCAGTACCATCCTGGGGATGGGAGCATGAGTAGGGCAGCTTCACGATGCTTACATGCACTGAGCTGTCAGGCCAGGCCTAGCTCCTCTTGTCGCCATCTGATTCTTTCATTCACGCTGCTATTATTGGCTGAACTCCTACTGAGATAGAGGTATTGTGGTGAGCAAGACAGACAAATGCACTCCTGAGAAGCTCATGTTCCAGTTATACAATTATACACAGAATAATTCCAGCTTGCTAAATGTTAGCAAGAACATAAATGGGGCAACATGGGAGAGAATGGTGGGATGATCAAGGAGGTTTCTCTACTTGATAGTTAAGCTGAGCCCTATTTATGGGAAAAGCCAAGCTTGGGAAGAGCTGGGTTTAAGCATTGACCTGGGCCTAGGGAGCAACATGTGCAAAGGCCCTGCGGTGGGAAAGAGCTTGCAAATTCAGAAGCCAGTGTTGATGGAGCCAGAGTGAAAGTAGGAAAGGAATTGAAGGGAAGGTAGGAGGGAGGCTGGGCCAGATCTGGCAGGAATCTGGATTTTATTCTAAGGATGAGGGTGGAGGGTTTAAAACAGGGGAATATGATGATTTAATTTATGCTTTTATAGTTCACTCTATCTGCTTAACTGAAGATAGATTGGTGCAAGGTGGGGGGTGGGGGTAGATTGCATTATTGTTCTCAGTTATTCACTTCTTTCCATGGGAGGGTCATACGGTTCCGACCTCATTGACATCAGGTTTGATCATAAGACTTGCTTTGGGCACTGAAATGTGAGTAGAATTGCCATGTGCCACTTTTGGGCAGAAGCTTTAAGGCATTGTATGACTTGCAGTGTCTCATTTCCTGTCTCCAAAACAACTTTGTAATATTCTAGAGGGAGGTGGCTTCATCTACCCTGGTTATAAGAGAAGATGACATGGATGAGTGCTGTATCTGACCAGCAATGAACTGGCCGTGTGGCCGAAAAATACACCTCTGTTCCTGCAAGCCAATGAGACACAGAGGATATTTGTTACTGCAGCACTGCCTAATCTGGCCTGACTAATGTAGGGGCTGAGGATAGAACTGGGGAAGCCACCAGGAAGACAGACTGGTCAAGGTGAGCGATGAGGTGGTTGGTCCAGGGAGGAGGTGGAAAAGTGAGGCCCTTCTTCCCATCAAGCCTGTGAAGTGTTTACACTTGCTAGGGGGTTAGCCCTGGGTGGGATTCAAGGAGGGACAAGCTGATTGAGAGTGACATTTCTTTTCTGTCTTAGGGTACACAGGAACCACCAAGCTTATTTCTTGGGATGCAAGGGCCTTGGTCTTCTGGCTCCCCTGGGCTCTCTCTGTCACCCAGAGGTGCTGGCTGCTCAACTCCACACCCATGTGGCTTGTCTCACATAAAGACGCAGGCATCTCGGGGCACCTGGGTGGCTCAGTTGGTTAAGCGTCTGCCTTTGGCTCAGGTCATGATCTCAGGGTCCTGCAATCGAGCCCCATTTGGGCTCCCTGCTCAACAGGGATCCTGCTTCTCCCTCTCCCTCTGACCCTCCCCCAGCTCATGCTCTCTCTCTTCTCTCAAATAAATAAATAAAATCTTAAAAAAAAAAAAGGACACAAGAGCCTCTCTTTGACATTAGGGATGGCTTGCATGTGGCATTAGGACTGAAGCTACTTCCTTTGGGTTGATGGCCAGGAGCGTGGATGGAGTAACCAAATTTTGGTTGTCCCTTTTATTCTGGCAAGAGGCAGACTGAAGATACTAGGAGTAAATGCTCTACAGGAAAAATTAGGGAAGGAGGTGGCACAGGTTATGGTGGGAGAAGGATCTCCTGTGCTTTCTCTATCAGCCAGGGAACCCCTGAATGTCTCCGAAGTCACCTGCTGGAGGGATAGTGCAAGACTTGGCATGCTGAGAAGGCGAATTCTAGGATGAAGGATTCTGCTTATGGTTGGTAATAACCAAATCCACCATTTATTGAATCATCCCCATAAACCAGATACTATGCTAGGTGCTTTAGATACACTGTCTTGTTTAACATTTATGACAACCCAGGAGGTAAAAATTACACATATTAAAAGTGGCAAAAGCAATATATGCCCGATGGACTGTTTTAACCATTATGAAAATGTGTAAGGTAGATTGGGAATGTCTCCACTGATATCATTCCCAGATATGTTCATTTAGCCAATTTATAGATGAAAAAATTGAGACTCAGAATAATGACAATCATAGCAGCTAGCATTCCTTGAGCATTTAGGATGTGTCAGATTCTGTTAGGTACTTTTCACACATTATCTCATGTAATCTCACAAGAATTCTTGGAGGAAAGTAGCTATTACCACCCCCACTTTACAGATGAACAACTGAGCCTCTGAGGCCATATTAAATGGCCTAAAGTCACAAAGAAGGTCAGAGGTGGAGCTGGGTTTTGAGCACAGGTCTGTCAGAAAACATTTCATCAAGTGTTTGCTAATTATTGCCCGGGTTCCAGGCTTTATGTCAGGAGCTGGGATACAGACTTACAAGATGCAGACCCTGGCCTCTGGTGGCCACTTTCTTGAGGAGAACAAGAGGACCATGCAGTATTGATAAGGTCTTACATACAAAGAATTTTTCTGTTTTTGTATTTAAGGGGAGAAGGAGGGAGGGGACTCGAGTAAAGGCTTGGAAGCCTTGAGGCACCAAGGTGAACAGAAGGGCCCTGGATAAGGAGTCACTGGCCCGGGCTCTTATCCCAGCTCTGCTCTCATATGTATTCATCAAGTACCTCTGAGCACCTTCTACTGCCACCAAGACACAGAACAGTGTCCATTCTTATAGGGCTCACAGTCTTATGGGAAGCAAGTCCCTGAGCAGGTGTGAAGAAAGTGGAGATGAGGTCATAGTCCTTACTGTGGCCCTGGAGGCCATGCAGACCTTTGACTTCTCTGGCCATAGCTCTAATCTTCACCCCTCCTCTCTCTCATGAGCTTTCTTTCAACTTTGCCCAGCCTCATGAGCTTTCTTTCAACTTTCTTAATGGGCCAGGTTTCCTACACACACAGGGTCTTTGCACGTGCTCTCTCTGTTTTTTTCTTCAGATTTTAGGTCTATCATTATTTCATCAAGGAAGCATTCCTGACTCTCAAGGCCCACCTACTAAGTGCCCTTATGGGTGCAGTGAGTATAAACCTCACTCCATAAACTCAGTTGTGCAAGAAATGGAATCTTCTTTATTTTCTATGCATATTTGTCTTTCCTTGCATTAATACCACACTATCTTAATTACTTCAGCTTTATAATAAGTCTTGATATCCACTGGTTTAAGTTCTTTAACTTTGCTCTTCTTCAAGATTATCCTGGGTATTCTTAACTTTTGCATTTTTATGAAAAAATTTATAATTAACTTGGCAGTTTCCACCAAAAAAGCCTGCTGGGGATTTCAATTTGGACTTGGATTTGGATTTGGATTGCACTGAAAATACAGATCAATTTATGGAGAAGAGATAGTTTTACAATATAGAGTCTTCTAATCCATAAACATGGTATATTCTTCCATTGATTTTAGAACTTTAATTTTTTTTATAATGTTTTGTAGTTTTCTGGGTAGAGATCTTATACATTTCATTTTATTTTATTATTATTTTTTAAAGATTTTGTTTTATTTATTTGTTAGAGTGAGAGGGAGAGAGAGCATGTATGAGCAGGGGGAGGGGAAGAGGGAAAGGGAGAGAGAGAATCTCAAGCGGACTCAGCCCTGAGCATGGAGCCCAAAGTGGGGCTCCATCCCATGATCCTGAGATCACAACCTGAGCCGAAATCAAGAGTCAGATGCTTAACTGGCTGAGCCACCCAGGCACCCCTATATACATCTCATTTAGATTTATTATGATTATGTGATTTTTTTACTCTATTATAAATTATATATTTTTATATTTAATTTTCTAACTATTATTATGGATATATAGAAATATAATTGTTTGCTAAATTTGCTGAATGATTTTAGTTGTTTATATATTAATTTAAATTTTCTATGGACACAACCATGTTGTCTCCTGCTTCTTCCTTTATTCTTTATGCCTTTTATTTATTTTTCTTATCTTATTGCTCTGGCTAGGATCTCCAGTACAAGGTTGAATAGAAATGGCAATAGTAGGGACACCGGAGTGGCTCACTTGGTTGGGTGTCCAATTCTTGATTTTGGCTCAGGTTATGATCTAGGGGTTGAGCCCCACATCAGGCTCCACTGGGCATGGAGCCTGCTTGGGATTCTCTCTTGCCCTTGCCCTCTGCCCCTCCCCCCTAAAAAAATAAGTGGCAATAGTAGACACAATTGTCCCATTAACAGTCTCCAGGGAAGGTTCTCAATATTGTGCCATTAGGTATTGTTTGCTGTGCTCTTATGTAAATTCCTTTTATCAGGTTAAGAAAAATTTTTAAAGATTTTATTTATTTATTTATTTATTTGTCAGCGAGAGAGAGAGAGAGAGAGCGCGCGCACAAGCAGGGGGAGTGGCAGGCAGAGGGAGAAGCAGTCTCCTCACTTATGTGAGATTCCCACGACCTGAGCTGAAGGCAGACACTTAACCGACTGAGCCACCCAGGTGACCCAGGAAAAATTTTTAAATATATATTTGCTAAGAGTTTTAAAAATCATAAATATGTGTTGAGTTTTATCAAATGATTATTTTTACATTGATTGAGAAGATGGTATGATTTTTATCTATTTCCTTTTTGTATTAATATGGTCAATTATAATAATTGGTTTTTTAAAAAATTTATTGTTTTTAATTTTAATTCCAGTATAGTTAACATACATGTTATATTAGTTTCATGTGTATAATATAGCAATTCAACAATTCTCTACATTACTCATTACTCTCTGCAGTGCTCATCATGATAAGTATACTCTTTAATCCCCATCACCTATTTCACCCATCCCCCCACCCACCTCCCTTCTGGTAACTATTGGTTTGTTCTCTATAGTTAAGAATCTATTTCTTGGTTTGTCTCTCTCTCTTTTTTTCCCCTTTGTTCATTTGTTTTGTTTCTTAAATTCCACACATGCATGAAATCATATGATATTTGTCTTTCTCTGACTTATTTCTTAGCATTATACTCTCTTAGTTCCATCAATGTTGTTGCAAATGACAAGATTTCATTCTTTTTTATGATTGAATAATATTTCATTACACACACACACACATCACATTTTCCTTATCCATTCATCTATTGATGGATGCTTGGGCCGCTTCCATAATTTGGCTGTTGTAAATAATGCTGCAATAAACATAGGGATGCATATATCCTTTCAAATAGTGTTTTTTTATTCTTTGGATAAATACCCAGGAGTGTGATTACTGGATTGTAATTTTTAATTTTTCAAGGAACCTCCATACTGTTTTCCACAATGACTGCACCCATTTGCATTCCCACCAACAGTGCACAAGAGTTCCTTTTTCTCCATATCCTCACCAACACTTGTTTCTTGAATATCATAATGGATTTTTTAAAAAAGATTTTCTTTTTTAAGTAATCTCTACACCCATTGTGGGGATCGAACCTACAACTCTGAGATCCAGAGTTGCATGCTCTACCAACTGAGCCAGCCAGGTGTCCCTAATAGTGGATTTTTTTTTTTTTTTTAAATTTCAGAGAGAGAGAATGAGAGACAGAGAGCACAAGAGGGAAGAAGGCAGAGGGAGAAGCAGACCCCCTGCTGAGCAGGGAGCCCGATGTGGGACTCGATCCCGGGACTCCACGATCATGACCTGAGCCGAAGGCAGTCGCTTAACCAACTGAGCCACCCAGGTGCCCCAACCTAATAGTGGATTTTTAAATGTTAAAATAAACTTCTCATTCTTGGGAAGAAAAATCCCAACTCAGTTGTGACTATAAAAACCTCCATACAGGGACGCCTTGGTGGCTCAGTTGGTTGGGTGTCTGGCTCTTGGTTTCAGCTCAGGCCGTGATTTCAGGGTCCTGGGATCAAGTCCCGAGTGGGGCTCCCTACTCAGTGGGGAGTCTGCTTGAGGATTCTCTCCCTCTGCCCCTCCCCCCACACTCTTTCTCTCATGCACACTCGCTCTCTAAGATAAATAAATAAATCTTTTTAAAAAATCTCCATACATATGGATTTGGTCTCCCTGTAATTTGATAAGGATTTTTGTATCTATCTCATTTAATCCTTACAAAAATTCTCCAAGGAAAATAACTCTTGTGATCTCCACTTTACAAATGAACATTTGAGCCTTAGAGGGCTTAATTAATCATGAGATAGATTGGGCTTTAATTTCATTTTCTGCAATTTTTGGTATCAGGATTTTGCTGGCCTTAAGAGTATGTTAGAAAATGTTATTTAAAAATACATTCTTTGGAACAGTTTGTGTAAAATTGGTATCATTTCTTCTTTGTCTGTCTGGAAAAATTCATCAGTGAAACCATCTGTGCCTAAAATTTTCTTCGTGAGGTTTTTTCTAATGGATATGTTTTCTTTAAAATATATAGGACTTGGGCGCCTGGGTGGCTCAGTTGGTTAAGCGACTGCCTTCGGCTCAGGTCATGATCCTGCAGTCCCGGGATCGAGTCCCGCATCAGGCTCCCTGCTGAGCAGGGGGTCTGCTTCTCCCTCTGCCCTCTTCCCTCTCATGCTCTCTGTCTCTCATTCTCTCTCTCTCAAATAAATAAATAAAATCTTAAAAAAAAAAAATTTAAAAAAGTAAAATATATAGGACTGTGCAGATTTTCTACTTATTCTTCTATCAGTTTATGTTAGTTGTTTGAGGAATTGTCCAGTTCATCTAAATTATCAAATTTGCCCTTATAAAACTTTACGCAATATCTCCTCATTCATTTTTAAATCTTTTTAATATCTGTAAGCTCCATAGTGTTGTCTCCTTTTCTTTCAGATCTTGGTTATTTTTTTATTTGTTTATTTATTTATTAGATTTTGGTTATTTATGCCTTCTCCTACACAAAACCAGCTTCAGGAAGCTTGGTGGAGGTATCCAGGGTCCTTCCAGCCTGTACACCACCCAGAGAGTTTCACTTGGGGGTCTTGCTCCCTCCCTGGATTCTCCTTGGAAGTGAGATTTATAGATTTTTCAGAACCTATGAAGCTAGCTGGTAATACTTGGCCCAGAGGAAACATAGTATAGGGTCCACCTTTCTCAGGGAGCCATACTCTCTACAGCACTGTTCACTACTTCTGACTCCCCAATCCCATATACTGCTATGCACATCTACATGCTTATACTTACACCAGTTCAGAAATCTTTATATAATCTGAGGGACGGGGGAGTTTGCTTACATAATCTCCAAAATTAGTGCATGACCTGAGGTTTTGACTCCCTTTTTTGAAATTCAAAAGTGAGGAAGAGACTCAAGTTTTCTCTTCCTGCTGTCTCATTGCTTTCTTGAACTCAAGCCAGGGCACAGGAGATGGGGTGAATGGATAGAGATGAAGCTTGGAAGTAGGCAAGTGAGCTTGAGTAAGTCACTTAACCCCTCAGAGCTTCAGTTTCCTTGATAAGGAAAATCTGTGTCCCAAGATGGCTGACCAAGCCAATGAGAGAGTCCGTCCTTTTCCCGGGGCTCCTCCGGGTTCTTCTCCCTGCTCTGCTTCCCACGCGCACCAATCCGGGTTCCTCTCCGGGCCCCACTTCGTGCACACTCCGGAAGTGCCCAGTATGCAGAAGAAGAGGTGTATAAATTGCCCCCTTTGTTTGTGCTTAGGGCTCAGACCTTTGGAGACCACACTCCTCTGAGCCCACTGGCGTTAAATAAACCTCCTATCCTCCAAGATCTCCGGGTGCCGTTCGGTTCTTCCGTCGGTCGATCCAGTCCAGGTTCCGTAACATCCCCACTTGCAGAATGAAGGTAATGACCCCTATTCTGCCTTGCTCATAGTGTAGTGACAAAGGATCAAATGAATGCTCAAAAGCAAGGACTTAAAGAATATTTTATTGTGAACTCTACCATCCACTCAAAAGGGCATATAAATATATACATATAATTTAAGTAATTATAATATAATATAATATAATATAATATAATATAATATAATATAATATAATACAACAGATGCCTGTGTCCATACCACCCAGCTCAAGAAATTGCTGTACATTTGAGACTCCCTGTAGGTATCAACCTTTTCTTCTCTTTCTCCCAGGAGGTGACTAACATACTGATTTTTGTATTAGTCATTCTTTCTTCTCCTTATAGTTTTACTTCTTAAAAAGATAGCCCTGGGCACCTGGGTGGCTCAGTTGGTTAAGCGACTGCCTTCGGCTCAGGTCATGATCCCGGAGTCCCTGGATCAAGTCCCACATTGGGCTCCCTGCTCGGCAGGGAGTCTGCTTCTCCCTCTGACCCTCCCCCCTCTCATGTGCTCTCTCTCATTCTCTCTCACACAAATAAATAAATAAAAAATCTTAAAAAAAAAAAAAAAAAAAAGACAGCCCTTAGAGAACAAACTGGTGGTTACCAGAGTGGGGGGTGAATGGAGGGATGGGTGATATAGATGATGGGGACTAAGGAGGACACTCGTCGTGATGAGCACCAGGAGTGAATGGAATAGTTGAATTACGATATTGTACACTTGAAACTAATATAACACTGTCTGTTAACTATACTGGAATTAAAATTTTAAAAAGACAACCCTTAGCTATATATTTTTTAGCTTTGTCTATTTTTGAGTTTTATACAAATGAATGCTACTATATGTCTTTCTCTGTGACTTGCTTCTTTCATTTATCATTTCTTGTGGAATTCTTCCATGTGTTTCTGTGTAACTGTAATTCATTCATTTTCGCTGTTGTATTATATTCCATTGTAGGAATATACCACATTGGATTTATCCATTTCCTATTGATGGACATTTGGATCATTTCTAGTTAGGTTATTTTGAATAATGCTACAATGAAACACTCTTGTAGATGACTCTTCACCACATCTACAACCTAATGCAGATCAAAGATTTTCTTTAGGAGTGAAATTGTTGAATCTTAGGGTGTGTGCACGTTGAATTAAAAAATGTTATCTACTAGATGTATTCATTTCCTATTGCTTCTATAACAAATGACCACAAACAGTAGGTGAAACATATTTATTTATAGTTGTGAAGATGGAAGTCCCAAATGGGTCTCGCTGGGCTAACATCAAAGTGTTATCAGGGCTGAGTTCTTTTTGGAGGCTCTAGGGAAGACTCTATTTCTTCACCTTTTCAAACTTCTAGAGGCTACCCCCATTCCTTAGCTAATGACCGCTTCCTCAATCTTCAAAACCAGTGGTAGCATCTTCAAATCTCTCTCTGACTATGAGGCCTCCCTCTCACTTAAAAGGATTTTGTGAGTATATTGGGTCTACCTGGATAATTTAGGATAATCTCCCTACCTTGGGGTCAGCTGATTAGCAAACTTCAGTCCATCTGTAACCTTAATTCCCCTTTGCCATGTAACCTAACTTCTCCATAGGTTCTGGGCATTAGGAGGCGGACATCTTTGGAGGGGATGTGTTGTTCTGACTACCGCCCCAGATCATGCAACATTGTTTCCTACAGCTGCCTGCCTTTTTATACTTCCGCTGATGGAGGTCCATTTCCTTTGTTCCTGTGAGAACCACTTTTTACATTTTTAACTTATTTTTTGTGTTTTGGTTATAATTTTTTTATTTTGAAATAGTTTAAAATGCATAGGAAGTTCTAGAAATAGAACAAAATTGTACTCTTCACCCAGCTTTTACATGAACACTTTCTATCTTGTGTGTTTGTGTGCATATGTGTGTGTGTATAGTTCTATGAAATTCTATAACATGGGTAGATTTGAGCAGCCATCACCACAATCAGGATAAAGACCCCTTTTAAACCCTCAGCATGGTAGGAGCTTAGAGATCATTATGAAAAGGCCGGCCCTGGAGGCCTCACGTGGGTAAGAAGAATGGCTCAGGGCCAGGGAGTGCTCTGGGGCCAGGGCATTGTGGGGGGGTGGGGGGAGAGAGAAGAGGAGGACATGGCACTTGAGGTGCTGATCCACCAGGAGGCAGTCCCGCCCACAGAGTCCTGGCGAGGATCACCTTGGCCAAGTCCTTCCCTGTGCACCTGAGCGCTCAGGCAGCAGGGAGAAGCAACGACTTTAACTCTCCCAGATTAATCCTGCTAAGTTGCAACAATATTGATATGCTATTATTTTCCACCTTTATTCATCCCCCGGCGAAGAAAGAACGACTCCCCCCAGGCCATTCATAATTGAAAAATGCTTTTAAGGCCTTTACGAGTTGAATACTAAATTTCGCGAGGTGCCTGCTTTATTGGGCCTCCAGTCACCAATGATACATTTGCTCCCTAATGTTCTTTAAGGAAAGGAGCTCCAGAGGCATGATGGATGGGACCGATCAGAATCAATGCTCATTAGTGACTCCAGTGGTCAGGTGGGTCTGGGCTGCTCACTGGGGTACATGGGCTGGGTTGGGGACTGGCTCTTGGCAAGAGCCGGGGCAAGGCCTGTGGGCTGCCATTTGCCTTAGACTGTGACTTACTTACTTACTTTCATTCATTCATTCATTCATTCATTCAATAGATTCTTACTTTGCTCACTGCGCACCAGGCCCGATGATGGACATAGAAATGGACCAGAGCCAGCCCTGCCCTCAAGGAGCTCCCACCGACACACGTAAATCAGGGCAACAGAGTGGTTATGTGTCTGGTGTTGGGCGTGTGCTCAGGGCCTGGGAAGCATGATGGCATGATTAGTTTTACATGAGGAACTGGCAGGCAGGAAAAGCTTCATATCAGAGGCAACATTTTACAGTGTGAATGAAGGAATGTGCCAGAGTGGGAAGGGTGTTCCTGGCAGAGGGGCAACACAGGCAAGGGCAGGAGATGTGACCCAGCCTGGAAAGAGGAGATTGAGCCATCTGACTTCTTAGATGAGTCACCCTGGTGACTCCAGAGGTGGCCAACACTGCAGTCTTACTGATCTGACTCATGGAATCCCGGAACTGGCAAACACAGAATAAGAAGGATCCTCAGAAAACATCTGGTCTGACCCCTCTTGATGCTGATGGGCAGCCGGGGCTCAGAGGGGAAAGGGGGCTTGAGCAGGTAATGGGAAGAAGAGCCAGCACCCAGGGATGAGCTCCTGGCTGGGATTCTGACCACACAGCTGTGGCCTCTTGGAGACGACAGTTCAGCTTGACATGGACCGTGGGCCTTAGTTTATCATTACATGCAAACATGGGCTCGTTACACGAAACTTGAAGTCCCTTCAGCTCCCAAACTCTGTGAAGCCCCAAGGGAGTAAGAGTCTTATGTTGGGTGACACACAGCTGGCCAGTGAGATGGGTGGAGGGAGGCTAATGTCTGATGGCCTCCTCATCAGCATCTTCTCCTTTAATCTCTAACTAGCCTTGGGGGCACACAGTGCGCCCTCATTTTACAAATGAGGAAGCTGAGGACTTAGAGTTCATGTGACTTACCCAAGGTCACACAAGAGGCACCCAGGATTTGAACCCAGATTTTTTTTTAATTTCAAAGCTCATGTGCGTCCCATTGTCCTGCGCTGTCCCTTCAGGGGCCTCAGAGGGAAATTTAGACAGACACAAGACAACTGCCCCTTCTGCGGTCCCTGTGGGGACCTTGGCGCTGGCTCAGCCCATGGGGTCTGACCACCACCCACGAGTAGTAAAGCCTGTGTCAAGTCATAAAGGGACCAGGTTGGCCCTGTCCTCTGTTCTGCCCTGAGAACACTGCTCCATCTCTGTCCAAAGATCTAGGGGTGGTAGGGGTATGGCGAGGGAGGGCAGCTAAGATGGGCAGAAGGAGAGGGCCTGGGGCCTCAGCTCTGGATCTCTCCTTCTTCTCTGGGCAGGCCTCTCTCCCAGGGCCTACTGAGGACCTAAGGAACCTTGGCCTGGCCCAGGCCTGACATGGGGAAGGGGGATAGCCAGGCCTCAGACCCCTGCAGCTGGTCCCAGGCCTCCCTCCTGAGCTGTGGCGTTGGGAACAAGTCCCTTCTCCCTGAATGACATCCCCCAAATGGCCCGTGCAGGCTGGAGGGGCAGCAGAGCGCTGTGTCTACCAGAGGGAGAGTCAGCCATAAGTGGCCCAGGTGCCTGGCACGGTCGCAGAGCCCGGCTCCGTGTCGCTGACAGGCTGCCTTCACTCCGAGGACCTCACCCTGGAGCCTCAGGTGACACAGCAGCCTAGTACCCCTTTTCTCTTCCTGGTTCCTGGATCCGTCCATCCCCTGGCTTGAGTTCCCTCCAGCACTAACAGGGCCCGGCCAGGCCAACCGCCCAGGGGTAGCAGTTGTTCATGGCCCATCCCCCACCCGAGAGACAGCCTGGCTTTCTTCCTCCCCTCCCCGGAACTCTGCCCCTCCAAATGCTCCTTCTCTTCTTCAAAATGCTGCACTTCTCACCCTTGGCCTATCCCCAGGTGTCCAGGAGCTGGCCACTCTGGCTGTAGGTCAGGGGTCACTTCCTCAGAGAGGAGCCCCAATCTAAAGCCCCCCTGACTCCCACTCAGTGCTTCGAAGCAGTTCTGTGGCTCAGTGGATAAAAGCAGAATGGATGTGGGTTTAAATCCCTGCTCTGCCACTTACTAGCTGAGTGAGAGTAAACAAGGGATCTCACATCTCTTGGTCTCTGTTTACTTACCCGGAAAATGGGTGGGACTGATAACAGCTTTCTCCCCCTGTGTTTGGGCGCAGTAAACCAGAGCATGTAGGTGGGGGTCTTGGTACAGCACACAGGGGGTGCTCCCTGAAAGGAATCTGATATATTGCTGGGCCAAAGCAGAGTCCCTCCAAGTGAGCGGGGCTGGGGTCAGGACAGGCTGGATGTGGGTGAGCTCTGGGCCTTGGTTCCTCCATTTGAGATGAGAACAGACTCATTCTTCATGAAGATACAGGAGTGAGTGTTAGAGAAAATGCTTCAGAGCATGTATGCTTAGAGCAAAGAGAGACAAAGAGCACATACTTGACATCCAGACAGGTGTGGGTTTATGCCACAGCTTGGAAAATCCCAGCTGTGTGATCTGGTTAAAGAAATTAACCTGGCTGGGGACGCCTGGGTGGCTCAGTCTGTTAAGCATCTGCCTTCAGCTCAGGTCATGACCCCAGGGTCCTGGGATCAAGTCCCACATCGGGCTCCCTGCTCAGCGGGGAGCCTGCTTCTCCCTCTGCCTGCCGTTCCCCCTGCTTGTGCACGCTCTCTCTCTCTCTCTTTCTGACAAATAAATAAAATCTTAAAAAACAAACAAAAAAAGGAAGTAACCTGGCTGAAGTTGGGTCCCCATCCTGAGGATCTGAGCTTGGAGTTCTGCCCTTGGGGTGCTCATGGGAGGTGCCGAGTGGAGACACAGCAAAGGAAAATTTGCCGTCTAGTGTGGAGAATGTATTCATATAAGAAATCGGGGGCCTTGAGAACCAGCAGAGGGCCCTAACCCAGACTCTGGGTTAGAGAAGGCTTCCGGGTACAACTGGCATTGGAGCCAAGACCAGAGGGCAAGGAGGAGCCGGCCAGTGATAGGAGTGTGGAATAGGGAAAAAGAGCTCCAGGCAGGAAGAATAGCATGTGCAAAGGCCCAGAGGTGAGCATGAGCTTGTTCTCCATAGTCCTCTCATTACTGGGTTTAAAGAGATTTCTCCCTCCAGTGGCTATCTACCCCTTCCCAGGAGTATCTGGGCTTTAAATATCCCAGCCCAATCTCTGGACTCAGATACTCAGCCATCAGCATCTACACTAGTTAGCTTGGGCTGCTGTAACAAAATACCATAGGCGGCGGGGGGCGGGGGGGGGGTTTACACGATAGATATTTATTTCTCACAGTTCTAGAGGCTGGGAAGTCCAAGATCAAGGTGCCAGTCAATTAGATCCCTCATGAGGGCTCTCTTCCTGGCTTGCAAACTGCCACCTTGCTCCACAATGGCAGGGAGAGAGAGAGAGAGAGAGAGAGAGAGAGAGAGAGAGAGAGTGGTCACTCTCCCTTCCTCATCTTATAAAGCCACTAATATCATCTTGAGGGCCCCACTCTCATGATCTCATCTAACCCTAATTACCTCCCAAAGGCCCTATTATGTTAAGGTATTTGTGGGGAAATAATTCCGTCCATAGCAGCATCTGCCAGAGGACTGAGGGCGGCACCTGACTCCCTACCCAGACCTCCTGGGTCAGACTCCCCAGAGGAGGATCCCAGGAAATCATATTTTTATTTACCTCCTGGGATTTGGATCCATACACACGATGGAGAGACCCTTCTTGGCAGTCCTCAGTTTCCTTGGGCTCTTTGCAGTTCCTAATCTCTCTCAGACCACCTGGCCAAAACTTTCTCATGCTTCAAAACCTGTCCCAGGCTCCACCTCCTCTGGGGAGGCTTCCTTCACCCTTCCCCAGTCCCCGGTGTTAGACCTTCCTGCCACTGGCTCATTTCTGAGTCCTGCTCTGGTTTCTCTGGCAGAAGTGTTATTGATCGCTCACACAGTGGCTCTTGAACAATGTGTTGTAATTATTTGTTTAGATGTCTGGATCTCTGAGACAGACATACACCTGTATGAGCCCAGAAGTCAATATAGGGCCTAGTGCCTAGTAGGCCCTCTGTAAAATGTTCTGGATGGATAGAAGATGAAAGGATGGAAAGAAAATTGGAAGGAGGGGAAAGGATAGAAGGAGGGATGGGAAACAGATGAGGGAGGGATGGGAGGAGGTATGGGAGAATGACGTGGAGGAGAAAGGATAGAAGGAAGGCTGGGAAGAAGATGAAGAGAGGGATGGGAAGAGGGGTGGGAGGAGGGATTAGAAGGAGAGAGGGATGGGAAGAGGGGTGGGTAGCAGATGAGGGGATGGGAAGGGTGGGAGGAGGGGTGGATGGAGGGATGGGAGGAGGGATGGAAAGAAGATGGGGGAGGGATGGGAGTGGGAGGAGGAATGGAGAGATGATGGAGATGGGAAGAAGGGTGGGAGGAGGGATAGGAGGAGGAGTGGGGGGGATGGGAGAAGATGGGGGATGGGAGGAGGGATGGGAGGAGGAATGGGAAGAAGGATGGGAGGAGGGATGGGAAGAAGGATGGGAGAATGACTTGGAGAGAGGATGAGAGGAAGGATGGGAGAAGGAGTAGGAAGGAAGAATAGGAGGAAGAGGAGGAGAGAAAGGCTTGGAGGAGGGATGAGGAGGGATTGGAGAAGACTGAGAGAACAATGGGAGGAGGGATGAAGGATGAATGAATGAATGAATGGGTACGTGAGCAGGTGAACACAATCCCTTTGACCACTGTGGCTCTGCCCACCCACACGGGAGCTGCGACTCGCCTTAACTCCAGCAGGCTCACTCAGTTAACCAGGCCTCTGTTTTACTAACACCCTCTTCTGCAGCAGAGGCAATTAGACCAAACGGCTGGAAGCTTCTCCCCAGGCAGCCCCACCTGCCCTGTCCTGTCCCATTAACTTCCAATTCAACAGCCATCCCCGACCTGCAATGTATAATGAAAGACATTCAAAATATATCCAAATGGCATGAGTATTGATTTATTAATGCCGGGGAATGTTGCTCTAATTGAATTGAGATCCAGGAAGTAAGTTAATGTAGCTGACGGTGCTACAGGAATTGAATTACCCCAGGGCCCAGAATTATTACCTTTTCACTCTCTTTGTTGTCAGTGGGATAAATAACAAATCAATTGGCAATTCACCCTGGTGGCAAAAAAAAAAAAAAAAACACACCAAAACACACACACACACACACACACAACCCAGCAACAACAACAAAAAATGTCCACAGTCTTAGACACAGAGCTGGGGAATGGGTGTAGGTGAGGGGTGGGGAGCTTCCTGGAGGAGGTGGAGTGGGAAGGGGAGAAGAAAGGAGGGTCTGTCTGCAAGTCCGCCCCTTCTCTAGTTGAGCAGCCAGAGTCCCCTAGAACACCAGCTGCTTAGCCTGGAAGGGCCACCACCGCTCACTGACCGCATCCCCGGATGCACAGCGAGGGCCAGAGATGGGGAGGGACGTGCCCCGAGTCACTCGGTAAGTCCCTGTGATTCTCACCACCTCCCTGGCCTCAGCTGCTCGCACATTCCCAGGTCATAAGCTCTCTTTCTAAAGCCTCCTCCAATGCCTGAGCTGGTCCCCCTGCTCCCTCCTGCCTCAGGTGGCTCCACCCGAGGGTCCTCTGAGGCCCGAGCTGCCCACTGGGCGCAAGTCTTTGAGCGTCGGATGTTGAGGGCTGAACGTTCATTTGGCCATTGAGAAACTTGTGCTAGGATTCTGGAAACGTCTCAGAGGATGAAAGACTCTGGTCTGTTCCATCATGAAGAAGAATCTCAGGAGTGAGGCCGGGAGACTGTGATTTCAGTTAGCATCTTCCTCAAAATCCCTCCCTCCCTCCTGTTTCTCCCGTAGTATCCCCATGTGTCTTGTGGCCTTCTCCCTACCTCTCCTGCAATGGGACACCTTTTGGGGGGATCAACGGTCTCTCCAAAATAAAGGATTGTGGAAGCAGACGTACTTGGCTTGCAAGCCCAGCTCTGTTTGTTTGGTGCTATAGCTTTAGAACTGTAACTTAGAACCCTAAGTCATCGGGGTCCTATCTCTGAGCCTTCGGTTCCCCACCTGTCGAACGGGAGCAGAACTCTTGGGAGCCTCATGAGATAGTGGCTCAGCAGTGCTCCAGAAACCTCGGAGCGGCTGACGACCGCCAGGGGCCTGGCCGGTGTCTGCCAGGGACCACACACTTCTCCCGCCAGACGCCTCCGGCCGTTGGCTGTCCAAACGGGTGTCTGCAGAGCAGCCTGGCTGGCCATGTTCTGGTCAAGGAAGAGAAAGGCTGAGTTAATTAAATCAACAGCTAACGGTGCAGGTTACCCACAAAAGTGAACTTTAGTGCCCCTAAAACCACTGACCAAAGGAGGGCTAGGAAAAAAATGAAACCACAGTTGGAGTAAAATGGAAAAAGAACTCATCAGCTCTACATCACTCCAGCCGGCCACAGGTACCAGAATATTAATTGGTCTTTGACTCGATTTGGCTGTGGGAGTCAGGGCAGGCTGTGGCTTCGGGCAGCCCAGCTGAGAGCCATGGGCTGGCTGCGGGACATGCTGGGAGCGCGGCCCGGCGGGGGGAGGGGGGCCAGCCGTGCACCTGCTGGGCGCCGGGCTGACGAGGGGGGCGGGTGTGAGTGAGTGTGGGAGCGGGCGCGGGTGCCCTTGTGGGTGTGAAGATTCGGGGGCGTGTCGTGTGGCGAGCGAGCCCGGTGACGCGCAGTGTCACATGAGAAAGGAGCTGGGGCTGGGCTCGGCCCCTGAGAAGCCGGTGATCTGCTCCTCACAGCAGCCCCAGCAGGGAGGTGACTCCACGAAGGCGGCGGCGGAGGCTCACAGCTAAGCTCTCACCAGCTCCCTCGGTCACCCGCCCGCAGTGGCAGTAAGGACCGCAGAGATAATGACAAAGTTCGCTCCCGCCCGGGAAGTGACCGGGTGGACTCAGAGCACGGGGCCCGGCCCAGAGGAGGCACTGGAAGAGTCCCCTCCCTGCCGGCAGCACAGGGAGGGTGGGGGGACTTGCTTGAGGTCACACAGCAAGTCAAAACCCAGGGCCCCAAGTTTCCAGTCCTAGTACTCTTCTCTCAAACTTCCGTGCTCCCAGGGGCCATGGGAGGGCATTAAAACCACAGCTCAAGCTGCGAAGTGGCAACTGACGGTGGCTTCAGTGTCTGGGAGGCAAGGGGGAGTGCTGGAGACTGTGACAAACTGGAGAGCCCAGGCCTGGTCCCAGGGGACAGCCGCTCCTCAGCACGGAGCAGGAACATGGGCCCATGTTGCCAGAGCACCTGCTTTTGCAAGCCAACCTGGGAATGTGGCCTTGATGTGACGTTTTACAATCTCCACAGCAACAGGCCGCACTGGCCACCTGTGGGCCGCAGGTGGTGACTCTAGGGCTGTCTCTGGCCCTTGGTGGCGGAACTGTGGGAGAAGATGCAAGGCTTGAGACACCTGTTGGCTTACTGCATTCATTCACTTATTCACTCCACTCTTTCACCCTTCTGTCTGGGCTTTGCTGTCTGTCTGCTTTTTCCCCCGTGGGGTTCTGGCTTCCCTCTGGCAGAATGAGCCTGTCTGAACTCCCCAACATCCCAGCAGCCGGGATGAGGGCAAGGAAGAATTTCAAAGAACATAGGAGCCCGCTGGTGCCTCTCTTGGAATCTTCCTGGACCAGGGGCAAGGCTTCCTTGGCATGGCAGAGAGTGGTGCTGAGCTGCAGAGCCCATATCAGACAGACCCAATCCCTAGTCCTGCTCCTGTTCCTTTCCTAGGGACTAAAATTTGGGGTCACACGGGCCAAGGCTGGAATCCTGACTCTGCCACTGACGAACTCGGACCTTGAGCCAGTGGCCATCCCTCTCTGGGGCTTAGTGAAGAAGATCCTGCAGATACCCGGTCGTGTCCCATTGGCACTCACTCCTTCACACTCAGGGACGCTCACTGAAACTGCGACTCTGCCTGAGGACTTTTCCCAGCCGCCTGAGAGAGACAGGTGCTCGTGGGCCAGGTGGACAGCATGGAGCATGATGCCCTCAGAAGCATAACTTATAATAATGACACGTAGGGTGTTGGGGGACAAATATCCCAGCTCCTTCACCCTCTGGTTGGGATAATTCTTTTTTTAAAGATTTATTTATTTATTACAGAGAGAGAGAGAATGCAGGGGGAGGAGGAGCAGAGAGAGAGGGAATCTCAAGCAGACTCCCTGTTGAGCGGGGAGCCCGATGTGGGGCTCAGTCTCTTGACCCCAAGATCACGACCTGAGACTAAAACCAAGAGTTGGACGCTCAACCAACTGAGCCACCCAGGCGCCCCTCTGGTTGGGATAATTCTGAGGCGTATTCTATACTGTCTCCCAAATTTCCCAAGGGGATCAAGCTCCAGTTGCTCAGGGGGTAATTTGCTTGGTGACTAAAGCTTTCATGTCTCTCTTCCCTCCCCTTCTCATTTTCCCTTCTTCCTCACCAGTGTCTCCTGGTCTCTTCTGAGTAGACTACTCACAGTAAGCCTGTGTCTCATGGTCTGCTTCTGGGGGAAACCCAACCTAAGAACCTCAGTTTACTCAGCTGTCAAATGGGTACATTTAATATCTCCTCAGAAATGCTGTGAGGGTAAACAAGTTACTGCCTACATAAATGCCCAGGAGCTGCTGGGCACACTGAAAACCTTCCCTCATTAGGTGGTAGCTTTTATTATTTTTGATATTGTTGTGATATTGGAGCTGACCCCCCAATCCCAAGGCCAAGTCCATTAGGGCAGCTTTGAGGTGGGAGCCTGGCTACCCCAGGAGGGCCTCAGGGGCTGACCGAGGGCTCAGGGTGGGAAGGGCAGGGAAGACTGCCCTCCTCTGTGGTGAGGATGGTGGAGTCTGTGTAGCAAAGAGGGTTGGGCCCCAGGGGAGCCCATCAGCACCACCCCTGCCCCCAGAGCTCGGAGCTGTTAGTGAAAATGGTGCTAATGGGGCTGGGCCCAGCTGTCACCGGGAGGGGGAAGGGGCCTGAGGGAGGGGCAGGTGCGGGATGGCTGAAGAGGGTCCTGCAGCCTGGCCCGCCCAGGGCTGCCCAGGGCCCTAGAGGCAAAGTCTCCTTAACTCAGCACAGGAGGCTTCGGGGGCGGGGGTGGGGGGTGTGTGGCTGGGGTGCCCCAAGCTGTCTCCCTAGACAATCAAATACAGGTCTTGTACCTGCCCAGATTCTAGTGGGTTCTTGAGCCAGGACATTGGGCAAGACACTTGTCTACTCTGAACCTGTTTCCTCATCTTTAAAATGGAACTAGTGATAATACTGACTTTCTTGGATTATTTTGAAGATTCAACTTCAAAATTAAATTAAATTGGGCCACAGAAGGGTGAGTAAGTTCCCCTCCCTGAGAAAGGGCCTGGCCTCCTCTCCCTGCCCAGGCCTCTGCTCGGCCCTGCCATAGTCTGGAGGCTGGAGGTGGAGACCAACATCTTCTCTGACTTGTCTGCCTTTGGTCTCAAACTTCGTGTAAGTCCCAGGGGCTGTGGTCGCTGCGAAGTCTTTGTGTCCAGGGGGCTGTTGCCCCAGGGATAAAGGGCGGAGGGTCCCCCCGCTCCACCCCGGAGCAGGAAGGAGTGAGGTTCTAAGTGAGTCTCTGGCCCTCGGTCAGTATAGTTTCCTGTTACACACCTCCCTCCCAGGACAGCTGCCCTGGATTTGGGTCTCCAAGTTCCCGCAGCCAGAATCATGCTCCCCTGCTTCACACCCACCTTGCGTGACGATCCTTAATCTAGCACTCGACAGTTTGCAAAACCCCTTGTGTATTCCGCTCCCCCAGGGGCTTCTCAGAGTCGGCCCCTGAGGTTCCAGGCTGCCATTAGGATTCCCATTTTGAAGTTCAGCCAACTGAGCCGGGCCAGGACTAGGGTGAGGCAGGCCAGGGGTCCAGGGCTAACCTGTGCTTGCGGGAGCCTGAGAGTGAGTGCCCTGGCTTGGCCCACCCTGGTGCTGGGCCTGAAAATGAGGCCGGAGGGGCAGAGCGGGCCACTGATGGGGATCCCCCCTGACCCCTGTGCTGGGCTGTTTCCGCTCTACCACAGCAACGACAGAAGGCTTGTTCATGAGCAAAGTGACCCTGGAAGAAGGAAGGTGGGATCTGTGGGTCTGCATGGGGTTGGGGTCTGGTTAGATAGGAGGCCTGGAAGCATAGGAGTCTGCAGCTCTGCCCAGGGAACAGCTGGGTAAGCCCGTTATTTCAACTGCGGCATGAGGCCCGTTGCGGGGGGGGGGGGGGGGGGGGAGGGCGTGATTCTAGTGACTTTCTGGAAGGAGGGGACTGCCCTGCGTGGGGGTGGGTATCAGTGTCCTTGGAACTGTGAGGGCAGGAGGCCTCCAAGGGGCAGGACTCTTTGGCCGAGTCTGGTGAAAATAAAAAAGGCACAAACCTCAAGACCTGGCCATCCCACTTCTAGAAATATCTGCTGGCACTTCCTACCTGCCAGGCAGTTTTAAGTGCTTTATATATATTAACTCATTGAATGACAAGGGCCCTCTTAGGTAAGGGCACTGTTGTTATCCCCATTTTCCAGATGAGGGCACTGAGTCCCCAGAGAGACCTACCCGTGCAAGCCACCATGGCTGCCATGAGGTTCTTCCTCCACCTTCAGAAACATTAGCCTGGGGGTGATGAGACATACCGGAGAGTTCATGGAAGCTTTGCTTGTAGGAGCAACACAGCCAAGAGGGAGCCACGTCACTGCCCGCTGACGAGAGCCACACACGCTCCAGAACAATCCACCAATCCCTCCGACGCTGAAAACGAATGAGGTCAAACTGTATGCTTTATATTGAGACAATCTATTAACTGAAAAAAGTAATTTGCTGCTGTGTGCCTGAGCCCATATTTAGAAGGGAAAGAATGGAACCGCACACATCTCACTAAGTCTTGGAAGAGCTGGAAGGGTCCAGACCAAACTGCTGCTGTGACGAGGCCGCTTCTCAGAGCAAGGGTGGGGGTGGGGTAGAGAACCAGCTTAGGCCAGAGTAGGAAACTGTTGCAACGAGCATAGGTTATTTTTGTAATTGCACAGGAAACATGTTTTTTGAAAGAAAAGATAGGAAAGAACCTTCTAAAGGTGTCCTGGGAGCCCCTCCTCAAGTTTTGGCTCTCAGACCCTTGTGGGGAGGCCTCCACCTGCACGGACTGGCTGACTCAGGTCCGTCCCTACCCAGAGGGAGAAGCGAAGGTGTTGCGAGGGGAACTCCCTGCTTTCTATCTTGCTCTGTGTCCCCTCCAGGCTGCGACCCCCTCTGGGGGTCAAGGGCAGTGGGCCAGGAGCCAGGCTCTACCTGGGAGCACCCTCCTCCCCACCCCCCAGGCCCTCTCCTCTCTGACTCCGACCACTTGTTCGAGTTTCAGGCCTGTTTTTTTTTCTTTGGTCTCAGTTGTCTCACCTCCAAAATGGGAATAATGTCCTTCCCAAGCTTGGTCTGGGGATGAAATGAAATGCATTTTGGGAACTGTCAAGTAGGGCAAGATTTGAGGGATTATAATTTTTCTTTACTAGTGACCTTTTGGATCAAAGAGATCTGGATTCGAATTCTAGTTCCACCACTGACCAGCTGTGGACAAGACGGTGAACCTCTGACCTCAGTTTCTTCACCTGCAAAATAGAAACAAAAGTAGATTGTTCACAGGGTTGCCATAGAAATTCAAGGGGGGAATTTGGGAAGGCATTCAACATGGTCCCTGGCACGCGGCAAGGGCTCCCTAAATGGTTGTCATGATGAGGAAGAAGGTGCCAGGGGCCGCCAAGGGGCGCTGGGGCTCGGCGAGGCCTGAGCGGGGATTACAGGGTGTGACGGCAAATGAAGGCCCAGGAGAAGGGCGACCACTCAGGAAGTTGGGCCTTCTTTCTGTCGTGACTTCAAGAAGGGGAACCAGGGCTGGGGTTTGGCAGGAGGAGTGTGGCCACCATGGTGAGTCCCACAGCCCAGCCTGGGGGCTGCTCTCCCACCACATGCTGGCCAGGCCGCCAGGGAATGGAGAAGTAAGAGCCGTCTCCAGGGGAGGGCCAGACAGGCCAACCGAGCGTGGAAAAACCCTCTGGTCGGAGTGGCCTGGGGGATGGAAAGCGCCGGCCCCAGGCCTGGCGACCTGTATTCCCACAGCCCCAGGTCCCAGGCTTTCCCAGCACGGATCCACCAGGTCAGCCAAAGCCAGTCTGCTGGTCTGGCCTTGCCACAGCTCCTTCGTGTCCCTGGAGTGAAGCCTCATGCAGCTCCTTTCCCTGACCTTCCTAGCCTGCGTGGGTCTGACTTCAGCTTGCCCTCAGCCTTCGTGGTGTGGCCTGAGGGGCGGCGGGGGACTCAGTCTGGGCCTGGAGCTCTCCCGGGCTGCTGAAGGGGCTGCCCTAGCTCCTCCAGCTTTGTCCCAAATCCTCAGGAGGACTCTCCCCTGGCTGGATCTGCACCAGCTCCTGGGACAGAATGGGCACACTCCCTCCGTGGAGATGGAGACTTCTCAGGGTGCAGAGAAGCTCAGCCAGAGTCCCAGGCACAGCCCGGCGGGGACTGGGTCACCACCATGGTGGCCACAGACATGTACTGTTCAGCTCACCTTCGGGAGATCCTGCCGTGGGGGGCCCAGTGGCCGAGCGCCACATCTCCAAATCCACCACCAGCCAGGCCACATCTATCCAATCCCTGAGCCTGGCGGAGGTGTCCGACCTGTTTACTGCTCTGGAGGCCCTTCCTGCCCTGTTGTCCTTCCTAGGCATTTCCCCTAAGCAACCTCTTGCTTGTCCAATCCCACCCTGATGTCTTCTTATCAGAGGGCCAAATAACACACTCATTTTACAGATGCGAAAACTGAGGCTTAGGAGTGGGAAGTGACCTTACCCAAAGTCACACAGCATATTATGGCCAGAGCCAGTTCGGAGACTTCTTCCTTCCATCACTTCCTCCCCTGCTTCACTCCCTGGATCCAGTGTGGAAGTCCAAAACCAGGACAGCCTCTGTCTCATGGAAAGCAAGGCTGACTCTGGAGGTATCTGAGCTGGGAGAGGTGTGGCCTGGGGCTAGGGCAGGCTGAGAGGCCTCCTGCCCGGGGCGGTGGTGGCGGGCTCAGGCCCTGCTGGCTGCCTGGGGTCCTGCTGGGATCCCCGTGCAGGGTTCTCTCTGGGGAGCTGGACAGCAGCCTGGCTTTTAAAGCCACACAACATCATTAAGTCTGTGATGGAGCCCAGGCCCTAATGGCTTCTCCACGACTCTCTGTCGCCATTCCCCACTTCTGGGGAGGGCGGGTGAGGGGCGGGGAGATGGCTGCGTGGGGTGGGGGGGAAGCACTCTGGGGACTCTGATCTTGGACTTGGCCGCCCTCTGTGAAGGGGCTCCGTCTGACCAACTCCACGTTTCACTCTCGAGGCATCAAGGTTTGACTGGGCAGGGCCTGGTACAGCCTGTGTGTCCTCTACAGAGGGAAACCAAGGCCCAAGGGGGGGTGGTCACAGGACGTGCTCAAGTCCACAGCTGAAGCAGCATAGAAGTTTCCTCACTGCCTTGCCCCTTTCAGTGCTGCCTCCCTCCAAGCCCACCGCATCCGTCACGGCATCTGATTTCCTCTCACGCCTCTGTCACACGCAGACACACCACCCTTATTGCCCCTGGAAGGAGGCAAGGTTGCTGCCTTTCTCAGGAAGAAGAAAATCCAGGAGACTCATTCCCATTGGCATGGTTTTGCCTGTCTAGATTCCTCATTTCAACAGCGGGTTTGTATTTATCACAAAAGCACATGCCTTATTATATGTCATATATCATTTTACCCGTCAGGCCTCAGATAAACCGCAAGCTCATCAGTGTGGCCTGTGAGGCCTTGTGAGGCTGGCCCGGCCCCCATCTTTGACCTCCCGCCCTGCAGCTGCTCTGACCTGGGTCTCTGTGCTCTGGGCCTCCAGCCACCTTCCCCCTGCAGGGCTTTAGCTGGTCCCCCCGCTGCCGCCCTCTCCTCCTCACGCCTTCCCTTCCCACTCACTCCTCAGACCTCGGCTCGGGGCCATGCCTGATGGGGTGAGGCCCCTGGTATAAGCGCTCCTGCCACCCAATCCTGCTCATCCCCTTAAAAAGACATAAATATATTTGGGGTTCTTTGTTTTGTGTGCCTGTCTCCCCTGCTCTATAGCAGGTTCCTACAGCAGGGACATAGCGCATGATGTAGAAGGAAGGGAGGGAGGAAGGGAAGGAGGGAAGGAAGGGAGGGAGGGAAGGAGGGAAGGAAGGGAGTAAGGGAGGCAGGAAGGAAGGGAGGAAGGAGGGAAGGAAGGAAGGAAGGAAGGGAGGAAGGAGGGAAGGAAGGAAGGAAGGAAGGGAGGAAGGAGGGAAGGAAGGAAGGAAGGGAGGGAGGAAGGAGGGAAGGAAGGAAGGAAGGGAGGGAGGGAGGAAGGAAGGAAGGAAGGGAGGGAGGAAGGGAGCAAGGAGGGAAGGAAGGAAGGGAGGGAAGGAGGGAAGGAAGGAAGGAAGGAAGGGAGGAAGGGAGGAAGGGAAGGAGGGAAGGAAGAGAGGGAGGGAAGGAGGGAAGGAAGGGAGTAAGGGAGGCAGGAAGGAAGGGAGGGAGGAGGGAAGGAAGGAAGGAAGGAAGGAAGGAAGGAAGGAAGGAAGGAAGGAAGGGAGGGAGGAAGGAAGGAAGGGAGGGAGGAAGGAAGGAAGGGAGGGAGGAAGGGAGCAAGGAGGGAAGGAAGGAAGGGAGGGAAGGAGGGAAGGAAGGGAAGGAAGCTGAAGTTCCAAAGTTGACTTTGAGCTTCCCAGCCACCAAGGCAAAAAGGAAGATATGGTCGGTTACATCGGTGTCTGTGTGGGAAAGGAGGAAGCCCACCAGTTCCTCAGGGCAAGTCCAGCTCTCTGTGGGGAGGGTTGCTGAGTGATGGGGCCGCTGGTGCCTTCAGCATCCTTCCATGGATGCCCTCACGGATTCCCCAAGGCAACTGCTCATGCCAGCTGGGGACGAACGCTGGGAAGGAGACAGCTCAGAGCAGTTGGGAGGTGGCGTTTCTGCAGAGGACTACGCAACGGGCCGCGACCCGCCCAGAGGAGCTGGTGACAGGGCGTCCCCACCCTTGTGCACGGACACTGCAAAGTGCTCAGTCCCTGGGATCCGTGTTGTCAAACCAACCCCGGGGACTGTTTCCTGGCCTGGTCTTGGTGAAGCTTGGCTCTCAGAAGATTCTAGGCTGCGCTCCAAGCGGACACCTTGCCTGTGTTCTGGCCTGGGAGAGAGGCTACCCTGGCTGCAGGGGGCGTGGAGGGTGGTGGTGGAGGGTGGGCCTCGCCTGCACTCCTGTCCCATTTTCCACCAGTTACCTCACCTCACAGTGCCTACGATTCTTCCTTTGTAAAATGGGGATTGTCTTAGCGCTGCCTTCAGAAGGATGTTGGCGGGATGAAACAAGGCAACGTCCAGCAGCCATCAGCACCTGCTAGCCTCATGATTAGAGGGGCCTAGAGCCAAAGCCAGAAGGCTCTCCCCAAAGAGTCAGAGACTTAGTGAAAGGGGTATTTGGGTGGGGAATGAAAGGCTGGGGTACATCTCTCATGGTGGAATCTAGGGATCGTCCTTCCTCAGCACTTCCATAGCGCACCATGTGCTCTGTCCTTGGTTTCCTGGAAAGGGAGTAAACTGAGGCACAGAAACACAGCCCACACACGCCAAGAATGTGTCTATGCTGGGAGATTGGGGTCGGGGGAGATTGGATGCACCCATCTAAGAAGAGAAGGATCCTGGGTCCTTCAGGCCAAGTGTCCAGGTTCTGATACACATGGAGGGTCTCAAGCTGACCTGGGGAGTGAGGGATAGGGTGGGAGGCCGGGAAGGGGCTCCAGCCATGGATTGAGCAGGAGGGAAGAATTTGGATCCCAGACCGGGGGGATGGAGGGCATTCCGGGGGTGGGATGGCATGGAAACCATCACTGCTGGCAAGGGGCCCTGTCCAGGCAGAGCACTGTCACGCACCCCTATAGTCTCAACCTCTTGAGTCCCCACAGCAGCCCTAGAGTCGGTGTTCTAATCTCCATTTTACATAGAGGAAACTGAGGCACAGGGAGGCTAAGGAACTTGCCCAAAGCCACAAAGCTAGAGCTGTAGTCCGCTTGGGCTGCTATAACAAAATTACCACAGGCAGGGTATTTTGCAATAGAAGCAATAGATATGTATTTCTCACAGTCCTGGAGGCTGGAAATCCGAGATCAATGTGGCGGCAAGGTGAGTCCGTTCTGAGGTCTCTTCTCTTGCCTTGCAGGCAGTTACCTTCTCGAGTGTGCTCACATGACCTCTTTGTGCGTGCATGGAGAGAGAGCGAATGAGCTTTCTGGTGTCGCCTCTCGTAAGGGCACTAATCCTCTTGGATTAGGGCCCAACCTTACGGCCTCATTTAGCCTCAGTTACTTCCTTAGAGGCCCAATCTCTAAATACAACCGCACCGGGGATTAGGGCTTCGACAAACGGATTTGGGGGTGGGGGACACAAACATTCCGTCCATACAGCTAGGAAGGGACCAAGTTGAGAGCTGAACCCAGGTCACATGTCCAGTCCGCAGCCCTGGCCCTGAAACGCACATGTCAGAGGGGATGCCGCTGGGGTTCAAGGGCTGCAGCTGGGGTCCAGCCGGAGGCAGGGAAAGCAGGCAACGGCAGCCATGGAGAGGCAGGAGTGGAAAGAGGAGCTTCCCTGGGAAGGTCAGGGATTGACGGAGGGTGTGGGGAGTAGATCTGGCCAGGGCGAGAGGCTCATTAGCAGGAGACCCAGCTGGCCCGCTGCTCCAGACCATGAACTTGGCAAAGGGCAGCCATCCAGGGACAGAGGGTGGCCTGTCCATGCAGAAGGGGCTCCCAAGGAGGCCCCGGTCAGATCAATGTGGGCAGCCAGGTCGATGAGAGCTCAGCAGGCCCTAGGGACCAGACCTTGGCCGCAGAGCTGGGGAATAGCGGCACTGCTGCTGGGAGGGGCCGCGTGCTAAGCACTTCCCTCCCGCCGTGCTCACTGAAGAGGAACTCGATCAAGCCCAGTGCCTTCTGCGTTCCTCAAAACCCCCCTTCAAAGCTGCTCTTGTCCTCATTTCACAGATGAAGAAACTGAGGTGCAGAGAAATTGAACTTGCCTGTGTTGGGCAATCATTCAAACGCAGAAGCCTGACTCCTAGATTTTTTTTTTTTTTAAAGATTTTATTTATTTGACAGAGAGAGACAGAGACAGCAGGAACACAAGCCGGGGGAGTGGGAGAGGGAGAAGCAGGCTTCCCGCAGAGCAGGGAGCCCGATGCGGGGCTCGATCCCAGGACCCTGGGATCATGACCTGAGCCAAAGGCAACCGCCCAACCGATCGAGCCACCCAGGTACCCTGGACTCCTAGACTCTTGATAATGCTTTTTTCCAGAACTATCTCTCCTTGGCCCGGTTCTCAGTGCCTCCTTCCCTTGCTACTAGCTTCCTGTCCACCTAGCTTTGGTGGACAGACTGGCAGGTGGTCTTTGCCCCTCTCATTGTCAGTCTCTGGTTTGGTCCTGAGTGAATGGCAGGTGGAGGTGAGTGGGGAGGAGCGGGAAAGCAGAACTGAGCTCCGTGGGGCAGCTGAGCAAACTGGCTGGAAGCCAGGGTGGATGGGGCCACTGTCGTGTGTGGTCATCTGCATCCGCTGCCATCTCTGTGTCCCCTTGACCAAGCCAATGAGGCCGGCATGGGACAGTATGGCCTCTCTCAAGGCACTAAAACCCGGAGCCCCATATTGGAGGGGGTGGGTACCTGCATTGTAGATTGTGGTACACCTACTGTGTGCCAGGCACAGCTTTAGATATATAGGTTTTGACAACAAGTCAAAACAGGGCAGTCCCTACTTGCATGGGGTTTACAGGCACTCAGGGAAGTCCGACACTCATCACCTAATCACATACAACAAGGTGAGATAGCCCCTGAGACCAGCATCATGAACATGGCATGAGACAGTGGAATGGGGCTGGCCGGGGGTTGGGGGTGTGACCTGGGAAAGTTGGTCAGGGAAGGCCTTCCCAAGGAAGTGGCAATTGAGTTGTGGTTTTCAGTATGAACAGGTTAAGAAGGAAAAGGAAGTGGGCACCACCTGTGCAAAGGCCCTGTGGTGGGAGAGGACAAGAAGGATACAAGTGCCTGAAGGAAGATGGCCAGAGAGCAGGAGCACGCAGAAGAGGATCGTGGTTTGGGGAGGTGGTTGGACATCTAGGCCAGAGGACCTGGGGCCTTGGGGTCCTGTGGAAGAGGTAAAAAGACTTCCCTAAGAGTTGTGGGATGTCAGTGAAGGGCATGACCACAATACCATGATTTTGTGGCTTCTAGAATGCACATTTCACCTTTAATGTCTCTGAAATTGAGATGAACTTTGTAATCTATAGTTTGTCTTAGTTTACCTGGCAATACTTTTCTTCACAATGCATGAAACCATGGTGTGTCTTAAAATTGATTGAAGATGTCTTCCACCAGGGGAAATACAGTATATAGATGAGAGTGACAGCACCCCAATGGAAGAGGTAAGGAGCCTGGGATCCCACCACTCAGCCCCCTCACCCCCACGGGAGTCTCTGCCACTCCCAAGACTCCAGAGAACACAGCTAGGTTAGAAATTAAGGGTCTTGAGTGCGCAGACTTATTCATGATCCATATACTCGGGCCCCACCCCAGACAGGCCGAATCAGACTCTCTGGAGTGACTCAGGAATCCACTTCTCAGCCAGCTTGGGTGCTGCCAGTCTATTTAGTCTCCAAGGCCCTGGCTTTGACTGTCCAGGATTCTGTTTCTAGAACATGTGTTTTAATGTGGTTAGGATATTACAGACTGTAAAGAGCACCCTGGCCCTGCATACAGTAGGCCGGTTGCCGGGGTGGCAGACATGCACAAAAATGGCCTGAGGTTGTTTCCCCACATCCCGTGGGAACAGAGGTCCTAGGAGCTTCCACAGCTACCCTTCTCTGACTGCTTTTTTCCTGCCGGGCAATCTATCCTGCGAAGTTTTCTGGGGGCAAAGGAAAGGTCATTTGTCCCCCAACCCTGGCCCCCACCCCTCTGTCTTTATCTTTACCCCTCTTCCTCCCCCCACTACACACACTGTTTTGAGGGCAGTAGCTGTTGGCTGGGTGGTAGCTAATGTGGGTCACAAAAGTCACCCAAGTGACGAGGATCAATAGTAGATTCAATTTTCCTGCTTCAATTTTAGAGCTTTTTAGCTTCACATCGGTTTGACTCAATTGGACAGAAAAGCAGCTGAGTGGCCGCCCGGGCCCCAGAGACCTTGCTTGGGAGCACCCCCCACCTTTTCCAATTGGCCTTTGAGTCCCGCCAGGGCCACACAGGGGGCCTGTATCAGGTGTCTACACTGCTGGAGGAAGAATGGCAAGGGGTGGCTGGGCCAAGGGCGTGTGGAAGGAACAGTATGGAGGCTGCTTCCCGCCTCGCCCCAAATCAGGGCTGTGGTCACTGTGGGCAGTGCAACTCTGTAAACGTGCTGGCTAAATGCGGGCAAAGGAGCTCACTTGTTTATTTTTAGTCCCTGGAGCCTTTCTGAGTCTCTGGCAGGCTAACAGTTCTGCTGCGCAGAGGAGGCAGGGTTATGGATATGGGTGGGGTGGGAGATCTGGCCTTACATTCTGACCACCCTCTCTGTAACACACACACACTCACCTAATGGTCCCCAGCCCCTCAGACTTCAGACCTGAGAAGGAAGGCACAGAGACGTGTATGGAAGGCTGTTCATTGCAGTGATAGCAAAAGCCTGGAAGAAACTCAGAGGTCCATCAGAGGAGGGAATGGTGGGTGTGTTATGGCATATCTATGCAATGGAGTCATATTTAGTGGTGGAAGAATCAAGTAACATCAAAATGCGCTCATCTGGAGAAATCTCTGAGACAGACTGCTAAATGGAAAAGCTAATTATAGAGCAATGTAAATAGCACAATTCCGCTTTGTTAGAAAATGTGTGTGTGCTTGAATGAGCATATACCTTCTACACAGTTTTGTCTCGATATTCTTAGGAAAAGGATATGAAAGACACCATATTTGGGGATTTTACTTTTTAATTTACATAGCTAAGAAAAAAAGCTATGGCATATGGATGATTTAACCTTTTTGTTTTGTTTTGTTTTCAGTATAAAATTTGCAACAGTTAACAATTATGATGATAGATCTGTATATACAAATACGGAAAGATATTCACACTGCTTTTTAAAAAGGCAATTTAGGGAAAAGCAGATATAACATGGTCCTATTTATGTAAAGTAAATCCTGCATGTGAAGATCTAAATAATATCTATGTAGGTTTCTTAAATGCACAGGAAAGGATCCGTAGAGTAGATATCAGTCTGTTAACAAGGCTCACTCCTGAAAAGGAGCAAGGAATTGCAGGGAGCAGGTGAAGGGAGCTGTCACTCTTAACTCCCAAGGCTTGGGGTGCTTTCAGGACATGGGGACCCTGAGAAGGGGTGATGAGTGGCAAATGGAGACAAATGGACAGCAAGGAGGAGTGTGGGTGCCCAGGAGCTTCAGTGATGGTCATGGCCGTCGGGGGAGGGATGCTTGGATCTGACTATTCATATTTGAACTCCATATCTGGGGCCAGTAAAGGAGGGGTGAAGGGAAACTGTGTGGATGTGATGGGTTGGGGGACGATGTGAAGGCTTCTCCAGAGGGCTGGCCCTGCCTATCCATGTGGTTGCTGCATAACCAGGGGATCCCCCCACAGGCCTACCTGCCCCCAATTCCTCCTCTCCTTCCAGTCTTTTCTGGCGAGCAGGGGCTGAGGCCAGGGCAGACAGGCGTGGCCTTGGACGCTGGCTCCTGCCCTATAGCACTGACCACAGCAGCCACGTGCAGCAACCCGAGGCCTCCACGATGCTGACCTTTCCAGAGCCTTGATAAGGCATTAGTGTCCACACAGAGGCTGGGCCTGGCCTTCAGCCAATCTGGTCACTCCTGAGTCCCTAGGGCCTCCTGATTGCCCCTAAACCCACTGAATAAATGAATAATAGAGATGAGATGAGTAATAGATCTGCTGGTGGCCTGGGGAATTGGAAGCAAACAGAATCCCGAGGGGAAGTTTGGGCTGACTGCCCAGCTCTGAATGGCAGGGTGGGGTGCTGGGTATGCGGGGGTCAAGAGGGGATCCAAATAGCCTTACTCGAGGACTGAGCAGTCCTGGTCTGAGCAGGGCCAGGGGAGTAGGGAGGGGCTCGCAGGGCTGAGTAGGGCAGCACCCAGTCCTGCCACATGCCTGGCCTAGTGCAGCCACTTTGCTGCTCAGGACAGGAATCCACTTCTCAGAGCCAGCTTGGTGTATGATGGGCTGTGTCCAGGGAAACATCAGAGAGGGACCAACAGGGGGTATGGGTATGGGAGACCAATGTATTATAAAAAGCGGGTTTTAATCCTGCCCCCCCCACTTTCTAGCTGGGTGACATTGGGTTAGTTACTTAACCTTTCTGAGCCTCGATTTCCATCATCAATAAAATGGGGGTAATCACAGTACCTCTCTTATAGGCTTGTTTGAGATTACAATGAGATGTATTTAAAGTGTGTAGTGCAGGCCCAGACATTTATGAAGGGTTGAATAAATAGCAGTAACCATCCCCCCCCCACCCCTTACTCATATTGGTATTATGGGATCAGGGTCTCAGAAATACATGGCCACACAGGGGGCTAGGCTGGGATGACCAAGTTTCATGCTGGGAGGGGACTGGATGGGGACTTTGAAAGTGTCCTCTGAAGAGCCAGTGCCCAGGACATGCTGCCTCCCCCAGGAAGCCCACGGTGCTGTGGGTTTGGATCTGGGCACCACCAACCTCACCCTGGAGCAGGTCTGTGGGAAGCAGCTGGGTGAGGGGGTGAGGGTCAGCCTTGCTCGGGACTGAGGCTGTGATGTTTGAAGCTCCTACTCTAACCTGGGCTGAGGGGCTCAACAGCTCCTTTCCCAAAGAATCTGCTGGGGTGGTGACTTCTGCTCTGAGGGACACCCAACCTGGGCAAAGGTTTCTATCAATATCTCCCTGGTGCCACAGCAGGGGGCTGGGCAGATCAGAGTCGAGCTTTAGCTGCTGCAGCAGAGGTAGGCTAGTGGTGGGAGCCGACATTCTCCAAGGAAGGCCCTGGGTTGGCCCCTTGGAATCAGTCTTGAAAAACAGGAAGTAAAAAAAAATTAGCCCTCATGTTGACTTCCAGGTGAACGAAGGGGCCTGGGAGGAGCAGGGCAAGGTGTTTGCTCACGTTTGGGCTGAGAAAAAAAGAATTTCTTCTTGAACCTGGGACTTGGCCTCCTTCAAGAAGCCTCTAGGACAGACTGGTCACTTCCTTGAGCCACAGTGTCCCCATTTGTGAAATGAGCTTCATGGTGAAACTGACCTCCCCCAAAAAGAAAGCTCTTAGGACTGTCGAAGTCTCAGTTTCCCCATTTGCAAGCTGTGCTGGGACAATGCATGTAAAGCCTGTAGCTCAGGGCCCGGCCCTTGGTACTAGACTGAGCCCGGATCCTTTTCCTCTATAAGAGCGCTTGAGGCAGAGCCGGCCGGGATTGCCCCCACCCCATGCCCCCCATTTGATAGAAGGAAATGAGGCTCAGAGAGACATGGTTTGGAAAGATCACCCAGCAAGGTGTTGGTGTAGCTAGAGGGGTCGCAGAGCCACTGCCCTCTGCCTCCCCTGGTCCTGCCCCATCCCCACCCTCACCTCTGGGGGCTGGTGTCAGCAAAGTCAGGCCCCCCGAACCCTCCACAGCGGCCCTAGGGTGCCTGGGAGCCTAGCACCCTCTCTCCCCACTGCTCTAGCCCCCACTGGCTCCCGGCCCCCACTGGACCTGTGGTCTGGGCCAGCTGGACTCCCATGGCTGGTGGTTGAGACCCCAAAGCCACAGTCAGTGGGGCCTATTGATTGAGGGCCTTGCCATGGCCCCTGCGTGGGCCGGGCTCTGAGATGGGGCAGGAGGGGCTGCGCCAGGCCTCTAGGGAAGCAGTGAGGCTCAGCTCAGCCCTGCCGGTCACCTGGGCAGGAGGTGGGGCCTTTGGGAGCATGGAGGGAACAATGGGCCAGATGCCCTTTGCTGCTGGCCACAGTGACAGTGACCAATATTCATGAGGGCTCTGCTCTGCTCTGAGCATTCTACTCACGTTCACTTATTTCATCCTCACAATTCTTGGGGGAGCTAATACCATTCATTCTCCCTACTCTACAGGTGAGGAGACAGAGGTGTGGGTTGTGCACCCTGCCCAAGGTCACACAGAGAGGCACTGCAAGGCCAGCACTTGAACTCAGACTGCCAGGCTCCAGAGCCCGAGCTTCGGTACCTACTTTAAGGGACGGTGAGGACCCACTAGAGGCCTCTCCTTGGGTGGGCAGAGGCTGCTCCCGGACCAGAGAGAATCAGCGGCCTCCCGAGGCCTGTCTCTGTAGGGGGGAGGCCTGAGCTCAGCCCCCACTAGGGCAGTTAGTGTGATGATTACACATCTGGGCTTTGGGGCCAAATGGCACGGGGCTGGCCGGTGGTTGCCCCCTCCACTGCGGGAGGTGGGATAGGCCTCCTTATGTTTGCTTAGGGGCACAGTGAGAATAACCCAAACAGCTTCCACATATCGAGTGAGTACTATGTGCCCGACACTGCTTGAGTCGGACATAGGAGTAAGTGGACGGGCCTAAAATCCCTGCCCTCAAGAGGAAACTGAGGCACAGCAGGGAGGGGAGAGCTTGCTAAGAAAAATCTAAATGTTCTTGTCGCTTTTTTGTTCTGGGAAGGTGGGAGCAGGAGATGCCCTCCCCAGAGGTCCAAGGCCAGAACTCCAGTAGACCTGTCTGGGGGTCTAGCAGCCTGGAGCCCGCATCTGCCGGACCCTCCTGGCTGACAGAGGCCACCCCCCACCCTGGGCCTGCTAGACTTGACTCTTCCCTCATGTCCCCATTCCTCCTGCCCCTCCTCACTCTCCTCCCTCCTCTTTCTTCCTTTCTTTCTTCCTTCCTTCCTTTCTTTCTTTCTTTCTTTCTTTCTTTCTTTCTTTCTTTCTTTCTTTCTTTCTTTCTTTCTTCTCTTTCTTTCTTTCTTCCTTCCTTCCTTCCTTCCTTTCTTTCTTTTTCTTTTTCTTCTTTCTTTCTTTCTTTCTTTCTTTCTTTCTTTCTTTCTTTCTCTCTCTCTCTCTCTCTCTCTCTCTCTTTCTTTCTTTCTTTCTTTCTTTCTTTCTTTCTTTCTTTCTTTCTTTCTTTCTTTCTTTCTTTCTTTCTTTCTTTCTTTCTCTCTTTACTTCTTTCCACAGTTGTGAACCACCACCACAATCAAGATAGAGAACATTCCCATCACCTCCCAAAACTTGCCTCACACTCTTTGTGGTCAGTCAGATCCTTCTTCTTACCCCCTGGCCATTGGCAATCATTGATCTCTTTCTGTCACTATAGCTTGGTTTTCTCTAGAATTTCATATACGTTGAATTATACACTGTGTGCTCTTTTATGTCTGGCCTTTTCACTTCATATAATGCCTGCTTAGGTCTATAATTCATTTTGAGCTTACTTTTCCATCTGGCGTGAGGTGAGGTTGGCAGTTTTTGTAGTTGTGTTGCTGTTTTGCGTACGGAGTGCAGAGCTGCAAACTACAGAGGCCTTTTCCCAGGCCTTGGGAAAAGTGGAGTTTGCCCTGTTGGATTTTGAAATTGCTTTGGACTGGGGACTGGTTTTTTTTCTTTCATTTTCTCCCTTTTTGAATGGGAATGTCTACAACCTGAACCCTATGCCTGCCCCACCTTTGTCTTTGGGAGGCAAAGAACTTGTTTCTGGTTTCACAGATCCACAGGTGGAGTGGGGCGATGGCACGCTGAAGATGGAGGAAGGCGCTCTAAGGTGGCTGCTAGACTCTGAAAAAGGCAGAGAAATGGGTTCCCCCTCCAGAAAGGAACACGGTCTTGCCAACATGTTGGCTTTAGCCCAGGGAAACTGATTTCAGACTTCTGACTTCCAGAACTGTAGGAGAAGGAGCTTGTGTTGTTCACGGCCACTGCATTTATGGTAATTTGTTATATCAGCAATAGGAAACTAATACACTAACACAGAAGAAGAACTTGTCTTTTCAGATACCATGACTTATTATAAAGCTATAGCAATTAAGGGAATGTAGTTAAACAGTGAAAGAGAGAGCCTATAAATATATCCACTTATAAATAAGGGCATCTCCTGCTCCCATCTTCCCAGAACAAAAAAGCGACAAGAACATTTAGATTTTTCTTAGCAAACCATTGTGCCTCTCAGCATACAGCAGAAATCAGCATTTGCAGAGTGACCTAGTTATGAAAGAAATGGTGCTAGGTCAACTGGCTACCCAGATAGAAAAGGTAAAATGAGATCCCTACCTCACACCAAATATCAACATACATTTCAGATGACTGAAAGCCTGGGCGCCTGGGTGGCTCAGTTGGTTAAGCGACTGCCTTCGGCTCAGGTCATGATCCCGGAGTCCCTGGATCAAGTCCCACATTGGGCTCCCTGCTCGGCAGGGAGTCTGCTTCTCCCTCTGACACTCCCCCCTCTCATGTGCTCTCTCTCATTCTCTCTCACACAAATAAATAAATAAAATCTTTAAAAAAAAAAAAAAAAAGAAGAGTGAAAGCCTGACATGAGAAAGAACAAAATTTGAAATTTTTAGAAGAGAATGCTTATTCCTTACATTGGGGTAGAGGTTTTCATAACAATATGCAAAAGCTCAAATCATAAAATAAAGGATTAATAGTTAAGATTTAATACATATGTGTTGAGCATATACTATGCGTCAAGCATTAGCCCCCCCTCCATATTGCCACCAGGGCCACCCCGTCTGACCACACTATGCTGCCAGCTCAAGCCTCTGCTGGCCTTCTGGTGCCTCCTTGCGCTCAGTGGCACCCAGGCCACCACCTGTCGTGCAGGGCCCAACACTGCAGCAAAGGTTCCTACCACCCCCAGAATGCATCACATTGCACACAGCCCCATTGTTTTTTGGCATCCGCTTTCGTGCCTCTGAGCCTTTATATATGCTCTTCCTTCTGCCTGGAGTGCATTCTCGTTTTTCACCACCTGGACAACTATGCATCCTTCAACACCCAGGTCAAGTCTCATGCCCGGCTTGCCGAGGGACCACTGCCTGAATGACAACACCATCACCAGCACCTACCTCCCTCCACACTCAGTCCTGGCTTGTCCTTCCACTATGAGGGAGGTCCCTGAGGGGCTGCATAACATCATAGTTGAGGGTGTTGGCTCTGGAGTCAGACGGTCCTGGGGAGGAATCCTAGAGCTGCCACTTACTGGCTGGGTGACCCTTCTGAGCCTTGGATTCTGTGGAATGGGGCAGTGAGACCCACCTCTCGGGGTTGTTGCGAAGCCTAAATGAGATGAGGCCTGCCATGTACTTGAGCCTTAAGCTGGGCTGATTGAAAAGCAGACCCTAAAATTAGGACTTGAGTTGCAGGTTGTTCATTTGAGCCATGACCCCAGGGAGCTCCTGCAGGGGATTGAGGAAGTGAGAGGGAGGGAAGGAGCCTGCAAAGAGTGTGGCATGGAATAAGTTATTGCTGTGGGCAGGGGACAGGCAGAGCCCTCAGATCCGTCCAGCTGAGGGGAGGGAGCTGGATATTTTTTTCTCCAGTTCCTCCCACTCCTTGATTGAGCGCCCCCTCCAGGAAGTGCTAATTCCCGAGCACTCTGGCTTGGCCCACACCTGTGGCCAGGGAAAGCGGTCAGGTGGGGGTGCAGGTGCTGCGGTTGGAAACTGCCCCATTGGCCTGAGCGCAGAGAGGCAAGTGCCAGGGGAGTGGGCAGGGCACCGACGGCAGCCGCCACAGCTTCACGCACGCTCTGTGCTCAGTAACCATGCGTTGCCCAACCACAGCAATCCCGGAAAGGGCATTCTACCCACTTTACAGATGAGGAGACTGAGGTCTAGAGAAGTTACCTAAAAAGGCATTTGTTGAATAAACTAATCAGTGAACAAACGAATGAACAGGCATCTCTGGAGTCTGGAACTAAGTCCATCAATAAGGACCAGAATCCCAGAGCCCCTGACTCCTACTTGAGGCTTTTGTTTTCCCTTTTATGCCGAGCTGCCTCCCTGCAGGGGCCTTGGCCCCCTCAATCCTCTCCCCCACAAGCAGTGACTGAGCAGGTGGAGGGCCCATTGCTGGGCTCAGGCTAGGAGATCTATGGGTGTCAGGAGGGTTGTGCTCTGGTTCTTGCTGTGCCCTCATCTTCAGTATGACATTGGGCAGGTCCTGGCCCCTTCTGGGCTCAGTTTCTCCATCTGTTAAATGGGAGTAGGTGGGTATTAGATCAACTAAGTTGCCCAGGCTGTTGGAACAATGGGGAGGCTTTGGGCTGGGCTGCCCAGACTTTTTAAGGCTGACATGGGGGATGGAGGGAACTGGTTTGTGCCCTCTGCCCTTCACTGTGCTTGACAGGACTGAGGCTCAGTGGTTAGAGCCCCTGATGATTTGTCCCGGTCTGGCTCTGAGATCAGTCTTTGGTCTGATACAGCTTAGTTGGCAGCCTTTATTCCACAGACGTACACCCCAACTCTGACCATGACTGAGCTCTGACCTTGGCCCATCTGGTTTTTGACCCTAGGGATGGACACAGTCCTAATTTGGATACAGACTGGCTGCTGATCCTTGTCACAGACTGACCCTTGAACCAAACCATATACTGACTCTTGCCTGGCCACAGACTGACTTTTGATCCAGCCACAGACTGACCCCTGATCTAGCCACAAACCTCAGACCCAGGCTGACCTCTGACCCCAACCACAGACTGACTTCTGGTTCGCGGGCAGTGGCTGGTCAGGTTAAGATTAGTTACTGGTGTTCCTCAGCCACGTTCCCTGGCAGTGGGTTGAGGTACAAGCCCCTCTAAGTAGGAGACCTCTTCACTCAAAGGGTGGGGTGAATTCGTAGGTGAATTTGGGTATGATCTTTCTGGGCCTCAGTTCTCCATCTGCCCTGCCTCTTCCCTACCAGACATAGAAAATGCTCCCTAACCTGGAGGATCTATGAAATGGGAACAATGGTGGTTATAACTCAAGATTGACTGAGAATAATTAATGAGACAGTTGTCTCAGAGCCTTTGCACTCTCTGTTCCCTCTGCATGGAACACTGTTCCCTCAGACACCCACATGGCTCACTTTCTTCTCCTTCAGTTTTCTACTCATGTGTTATCTCAGGGGAACCTTCTCTGACCATACAGTTTAAAATACACCCCCCCAAAAAACCCCTCTCTCCATCCTTCTTCCCTACTTTTCCTCCAAACGTTATCACCACTCCTCACACTATGTATTTGAATTATTAATTTTGCTCATTAGCTACCTCCTTTGTCCGGCATGCAAGTTTCTTGAGGGCAGGAAATTTTGTCTGTTTTGTTCACTGTTGTGACTTAAACCACCGCACGCAGCACTAAAGACTTAATCAATGGTATTTGCTGTGGTGGCAGCTGTCATTGTTAATGGGTGATGTCACCATAAGGAGTTGGCTTGGCCTTTGAGATGGCGCAGCCCCGCTTCCCCCCAGGAGCCTTCCAAGACCACCCCCGTCCAAGATGACCACGCTCGCTCAGAGCTGTGGTGGTGATCACATGGGGCTGTTGAACAAGCCCTCGACCTGGGATCTGTGGGGTGGGGCTTCTCTGTTTCCTAACTGTGGAACTTGGAGCAAAATTAGGTCCCATTTCTGAGCCTCATTTTCCTAACAGTCCCCGGGGAAAGTAAGAGCAGCCACCCCACAGGATCTGGTGGGCCTGAAAGACATGGGGCAGCCACAGTACTGAACATGGAGAAGGAGCACAGGGTGGCCCCAGGCTGTGATCCTTGGCACTCAGGCACACATGCTCTCTGTCCTGTTCCAGGGGCCAACCTGCCTCATCCATTGGACTGCAAGTCCTGGGAAGAACTGCAACCTGATCCTCTTGCTCTTGTCTTTCCAACAGCCTGAGGCCAAACTTGGACCAGTAAAGAGGAAACGCATCCTATTGGCTGATAGGTTGACAAAATCTTGACTATCCTTCTGGGTACCTGCCAGTTATAGCCACCAGGGGGCAACCTGGCCATGTGCACAAAGGGCTGCCCCTTGGTAACTTCTAGCATCTGCCATGTCAGGGCCTATCTTGTCCTGACGAACAAGGAGAGGCCTGGTCCATATTCTAACCTGTCAGGTATTTATACCATTCTGGAAAGAGCCCAAGACACCTGGGTCCCAAGCCTGGCTCTGCCACTCACTTGTGTGACTTTGGGCAAGAACCTCCCCATCTCTGGACTTCAGTTTCTTCAGCTGTCAGATTAAGAACACCAGTCATGGTATCCTATCATGGTGGGACCCAGAGCTTGTTTCATGTTGTTTTTCATCAATAACTGTTCATGCCTACCACAAAGTATCTCCTCCTTTTCCTCCTAATTCCTTCTTCCTGGCTGCTAAAGGAGCTCTCACCTTATTACACATGCTGCCCCCTGTTGGCTGGAAGAAAAACTGTAGCTTCAGTGACTGTTACCAAGTGTGGCTCAAGCCAGTGTAATCAGTTGTTTCGCTTACTCAGCAAACATTTATTGAGCCCCTTCTGTGTACCAGGCCTAGTGCTAGGCCCTGAGAACATAGCAGTGAGAATGATGTAGCCCATGCCTTTAAAGAGATCACGGTCATTTGCAGGTTTTCTTGGGCCTGCCCATACTCCTCCCATCCAACAGTGTTGTGTAATAGTTCAGAGCATAGACTCTGACTGGAGGATTATGGGTTCCAACCTTGGCCTAGCCATCTACTAGGTGTGTGAACTTGGACAAGTTATTTGACCTTTGTGCTTTTGTTTTCCCAACTATAAAATAAGGGTAATAATACTACATATCTCAGAGTTGCTGCAAGGACTGAATTAGTTCATATATCTAAAGTACTTAGAACAGTGTCCAGTCAGTGCTGGAGAGGCGTCAACCAAAATGATAATAAACAGGTATTTGTGGAAACATGGAAGGAACAACATGCACATTTTCTCAATCTTAATTGGCTAAGGGCTTACCTGTCCTACCTAGCTTTAAGGGGATCTGATATGAGGGACAGGCCAATTGAGCTCATCTCATAATGGGCATTTTCAGTTGAGAAGGCCCTCACCACCTTAGAGCCAGAGGCTGGTTTTCATCCCACCCTTGGGCCAGCCCCACAGGGTTTTAGATGAGACCTGAGCTGAGCATCCCAATTTCTGCTTTGGTGGAAGCTGACTGGTCCAGACTGTAGGGCAAATCCCATGTTGCTGAGGCGATGATGCTGATGGTCATGGTCATGGCTGTGGTCGTGGTCATGGTAGGAGCTCTGGGGATAGGCTCAGGGTACCTAATGTAACCTTTCCTCTCTCCTGGGTGAGCCCAATCTCCCCCAGCCCTAGCCACCCTCAAAGTCCTGGGATGGGGGAACGGGATAGAGATCTCCTTTGAACCTCGCAGGGACTATTTTTGAGACAGAAAAAGGAGGTCATAATTGGAACACCAAGTACCCCCCTCCATCCCGCCTATAAGACTATGAGTCACTTCATCTCTCTGTGCCTCAGTTTCTTCATTTGTAAAATGGGACAATGGAGAAAGCACATTGGTCCTAAACTTTTAAATTTTGCTTTGAAAATTTAATGGAATCTGGACACTCCCCTCAGGAAACGCAGACACTCACAGACACACACAGTCACACCTACACACAACCTCACAGGCACACAACCACACACATCTCACACATCCACAAGTCTGTGTGCGGTCTGGGGCTTTCCAGCCCTTCTTCGGACCCATGGATGCCAGTTCTGCCCCCTGGACGGGCTAATCTCTCACTCCTCTGCCCGCTCCACCATCCAGGACTCCCCCGTCTGAGGCCCTTTCTCCTGCAGCTCAAGGCCCGGGAGGCCTGGTGTGGACGGGCTGGTCCAGCCTCTTTGCTCCCGCGACCCGCACCACCCAGGCTGCTTGGGTTCTTGGGCCCTGGTAGCCTGCAGGAAGGGTGGAGTCGGTGGGTAGACTAAGCTACGGGTGGGCGTCAGCGGTGATAAGCATCTCTGGCTGCTGACGTGGGTGAGGTGAATTCTTCACACCCAGCCCCCCCTGCCCAGAAACATGGCCTCCAGTGACTCAGTGGAATCAGGGAAAAGAGATTTGTCACCTCTTAGGGGAGAGGATGGAGCAAAGGAAGAGCTGTCCTACCCCCCCCCTCCCCCACCCCTCCCCCCCATTGGCAGTTCTGGAAGGCCTGATCCCGCTCCCTGTACACGGAGTCTCAGGTAGGGGGCAGCAGAGAGCAGGACCTAGGAGGTCTGGGTTCCAGTCCAGCCCCACCTCAGTTCAGAAGCCATTCACGGTCAAGCACATTACAGTTTACAAGGCACCCCCATACGCATCATTTCAGGTGAGTTCTATAACAGCCCTGAGAGTAAGGCTTGCTCTCTTGTTGTAGAAAGAGCCTCAGAAAGGCTGGTTGACTTGACTAAGGTCCCACTACAAGGAAGGCTTCCAGTCCAGTGCTCTTCCCAAAACCTCAACTGTCGCTGCTTCGTGAGATCCCTGTGATTGCTCGTGTGCGTCCTTCCCTCTCCGGCCTCGGTCTCCTCATCCAGAAGACGCGGGCCCAGAGGAGCCCTTCGGGACTTTCCTGCTCTGACCTTTCAGGACTCTCCATTTTCATGGTCTCTCTGAGGTCGCAGGTGGGGGACGATCAGCCCATCTGACAGATGGGGAACAGGTCCAGACAGGGAAGCAACTTGGCAAGGGCCTCAGCCCAAGGAAGTGGCAGAGCTGGGATGAGAACCCAGGTCTGCAGAACCCCGGCCACAAAGTCGGGGGGCTCCAGCCAGAGCTGGTTTTCTAAGAATAAAGTGCTGCCCCCAGAACAGACCAGAGAAAGGGACTTTCGGGCCCAGCTGTTTCCCAAGTGTGAGCTCAGGCAGGGCCCGGGTTGGCGTGGGGGCTGGGAAGGGGCCGACCACTTCCTGCTCGGGCTGGCGCGGTCCCCGTGAGGTGGTCATCAGAAGTCGACCACTTCCCGGTCTGGGCCGCCTTCCCCTTTCTGAGCCTGGGAGGGACGGGCGGCTGAGTGAGGCGTCCCTTGCGTGCTGTGGCCTGGACAGCGTCTGGCCTCTTTTCATTTCCCCCGTTCACCATGTCCCTCTCCACAGCCACCAACTGTCGGAAGCTGCTCAGGGCTTGCCTGCCCAGTCCCCTGACCACAGCTGAGCACCTCCCTGCCAGTGGGCCTCCTGTCCCAGAGGCTCGCAGGAGCTCCTCCGTCCTGGCCCTACTGTCTGCTGGGCACTCGCGGGTGTCTGCCCACTGAAAGCCTGTAATGAGATGTTATCATTCCCACTGAGGCTCAGAGAGGTCAGCACTGGCCCAGGGTCACACAGCCAGTAAGCGGCAGACTCAAACTTGGAATTCAGATCTATCTGACCTCCAATCTACAACCTTTGCCCATCAACTGTCCCCCTGTGCCCCCCCCCCCGCCCCAAGGGAGTCTGAGCCAGAGGAGGCTTGGATATGAGAGGCATTGGAAGGATCCCACTGGACAACGAGCTCAGTGAAGGCAGTGATCACGCCTTCTTCTCCGCCCTGTTATATCCTAGCACCCAGCCTGGTGCCTGCTCCGAGCAGGTACTTGGAACACTTACAGACAGATGGAAGATAACCTAAAGCTCCCATCCAACTCCACAGATGCTCATAAGCCCCGGACTTGGGGCCACAGACCTAAGGGAGACACAGCCCCTACCCCGAGAGCAGTGATCGTCATCCTTGTATGCGCACGGTGCTTGAATTTTTTAAATAAGCCTCAAGTCCCACATGGGACATCACAACATCCTTTAGTCCTTCTAGCAGGGAAGCCAGGGGCTCCCAGGGTCTCAGAGTGTTAAAGAGGCAGCAGAATATTAGGATAAACGTGGAGCCAGATGACAGGACAGGGTTCAAGTCCTGGCTCTGCCAAGCCCAGGGTGGCCTTGGGGGAAATGACATCATGTACCTCAATTTCCTCACCTGTAAAATAGGGACAAAACAACACATGCTGCCTTAACTGGACTCCCTTCTCTAGATTTATAAACATTCTCCATTCCTTTGCAAGGCAGGTTAGTGGATACCCCAGGGTTCTGAATGTTCCAGGCTGGGCGGCTACCGGCTCTCGCCAACAAGGTGCTCTTGCTGGCTCAGTGAGGTCTGTCCCCCAACCTGGAGCTGCCTGCTGTCACTGCTAAACCAAGGAGCAGGACCAGAATGAGAGCAGGACAGAGAGTTCTTGTGTCTCTGGAAACTAAGAAAAAGCCTTGGAAAGATCCAATCAAGGAGAGTTGTGCAAGAAAGAAAACAAAACGCCTCTGAATTAGGTGTGGGCAAGACGGACGACAAAAAAGAGTGGGGAAAACAATTGTTAAAATCCACGAAAACGTGCAGTTGAATTAGGTGTAGGTTAAAACTGGGGAGAAGTTATTAAAGATTCAGACAGCTTCTGCTTCCCGGTCGCTTCACAAGCACCTCTAAGTTCTCCCTCCACGTGGGAACCATGACTGTGCCACACAGGCTTGTTTTATGCAAGAAAAACAAGGTAAGACTTTGGCCAGAGGTCTCGGTCTCAAAGAGCTTGGCCCTGCATCAAAAGATCGTCTAATAAATGTCCATGCGGACGTGTTACGTTCAATAAATGCTTATTTTATGTATCATAAGATGTCCTGCTTTAAATATTTTTTCTATTAACCAACCGCTGGTTTTGCTCTCATTGGATAAGAGATGTCTTCTATTAATAGCATTTACCTCACAGGGCGGATGTAAGGACTGAACAAGGTAACGTATGCAAAGCATTTGGCCCAATGCCTGGTAACACAGAAAATGTTCTGCAAATATTGGCTATTAGAATTATATTCTAATCCAGGGCCCCACTTGGCAGATGAGAAAACTAAGGTTTAGCGGCTGAGTAACTTGTAGGGTCACAGACTAAGTGGGTTGCAGATCAAGGCCTAGAAATGGAATCTTGTGACTCTGAATCCGATTCCTGCCTTCTGGAGGGCCTCTCCCTGGTCCCGAATTTTAGAGGGGTAAATGCTTCCCAGAGGGGCACTGGAATGCAGGCAGCAGGTAGGTACCCCTCACAGTGGGTACCCCTCAAGATCTCAGCCCCCCACCGGCTTCCCCCCCCAACTCAGGGCTGGTACATGAGTTCTCCCCACCCCACCCCAGTTAAATTTGCGTAAGACGCTAAGTTTATCATCTCAGTGGCCCTTCTATGTTCACAGATCCCGTGTATTTTTATCTCAAAGAGTTTCATTCATGATTTGTTTCCATGTCTGTCTCCTCCAGCAGACTGGGAGCCCCCGGGGAGCGGGCACTGGGTCTGATTCATCTCAGACCCCGGGGCCCAGCCCAGTGTGTGGCACAGAGTGGGAGCTTCACAAATGTTTGTTGAGCAACTGCACAAATGTGAATAACGGGGTGCCCCAGATTTCTCACCATCTCCACAGTAGACTTTCTGGCTGGGGCTGTCGTGGAGAGAGGTCTGGAACCCTTGGCCTGGCCTGGTGTCCAGCCCCCTCCCGCATCTTTTTCTCGTTCTCCACCCCTCCATCCCTCCGACCTCCAGCCTCTTCTTCCTAGGCCTGAGAGGTGGAGGTGGGGCAGGGCAGTCTCTGGGAACCACAGCCCTGAGGTGAAGCTCCCCTCTCCAGGGATGGATGGGGTGTGGCTTGGGGCTGTGTCTCCTCTGAGTCACCTCCGTGGTGCAGTGGGGCTGACTCAGAAGGAGAGCAAGAAGGAGAACTTTGTTGGTCCTCGGGTCCTGAACCCCGCCTGGGCAGGGCTGGGGGGCAGGGGGTGGAGGGGAGATGCCCATCCCAAGGAAGTTGTTCAGACCACACATAGGGAGCACTGGCACAGATCTCGGATCTCCTGGAGTGCTCCCACACTTTCTGTGCAGGTGCACTGAGACTTGGAAGGGGCAGCTGGGTGTGGTGGAGGGTGGAGGTCCTCTGCCTTTATCTTCTCCCCTCCCTGGGAGCCTCAGCTTCTTCACCATAAGCAAGAGGGTTAGACCCAGTTCCCCTCCAGCTAACTCCCAGCCTGAGCGCCAGGGCTTTGCCCAAAGGCCACTAGGGCCTGGAAGCCAAGACCAAGGAGTAAGAGCTACCGTGGTGGGAGCACCTCCCTATTGCGCGCCAGGGACTGGCAGGTCCTCCGTGTGCATGAGCTCATGTAGTCCTCATAACAGCCCTCCGGAGCCCTGTTTTGCAGATGAGGAAACTGAGGCTCACAGAGCCAATGACTTGCTCCAGGTGGTACTCTGAATTAGAAGGGGAGCTGGGACCCCAGGTCCACCTGACCCCAAAGTCCTCATTCTTGACTACTAGCTCCCAAAGATGTTATGCCTCCCCCATCTACCTGTGCCCCAAGATGCTCCAAGTGGTGTCTTCTGACCCTGAGAGAGAACTTTGGAGGCCGGCCAGGGCCACTGGTCCTTGTCCTCTCTTGTGTCTGTAGCCAAATGGCCACTCGCTGGGAAGCCTGTCCTGCCAACCACAGCCATATCAGGCCACCCCCCCCTGAAACCTCCTGAGCTCCAAGTTGGGTGGACCGTTCTGGGATAGGCATCTAATCTCCATTTTTCTTTTCTTTTCTTTTCTTTTTTCTTCCTTTCTTCCTTTTTTCCTTCCTTCCTTCTTTCCTCCTTTTCTTCCTTCCTTTCTTTCTTTCTTTCTTTCTTTCTTTCTTTCTTTCTTTCTTTCTTTCTTTCTTTCTTTCTTTCTTCATTCCCTCTCTCTTCCTTCTTTCCTTTCTTTCTTTTTCCTGTAGCACATTTGGAGAATACAGATACACACAGAAAACAAAAAGAAAATTCATTCCTTCTCCTCTCCACTAGAATATTAACCTTTGGTGTGTTTTATTTCAGTTCTATTTTATGCACATGTAGCCACAGCTTTGTTTTTACAAAAACAGGACCGTCTGTCAACAGACATTTCCTGAGCGGGGGCTGCACTGGGTCCTCCTGGTCCACAGGCTCCTCTTCTTGGCTCATCACCAAGTGCTGCTCCGCTGTACGGTGCTCCCGAGGCATTGCAGGGGTGGAATAAGGTGGGCACCAGGAACACGGGGTTTTGTGGCCTAGCAATGCAGAAGTGGGGCTTTGGAGGGGCAGATGTGAGTTACTGGCTGTGTGGCCAAGGTGTCACTCGACATCTCTGAGCCTTGGCCCCCTCATCCATTAAGTGAGAATCACACCTGTCACGGGACAGGTTTGAGAATAAAGGGACAAATGCATGGAAAGTGCTTGGCACAAAGTTAGTGCTCGACAGATGTTCTGTTGTGCTTTCTGTGGGCGACGGGGGCCTCTGTGCTGAGGGGTTTTCTCTTCCTGGTGTTCTCAGGTTGTAAAGGCAGATCCAGGTCATGGGAGACACCTAATGACCGTTCAGTGATTAAAATCTTGCCTGTTTGGCTTGAGGTTAGGGCCTGGAAAACCTTTCACCGCCCTGTGGTGTTTCCAGAAAACACAGAATCTGGCCCCAATCACCTTCCTTCCCACAGGTTGCAAGTGTGGGTGTGATTCTCAACCGAAAAACCAAAGCCAACTTCACAGCTGAAGACCACCAGCCAGTCTCCTCTTGGTGACAACTGTGACCCCCTTGAGTTCCACACCAGCTTCCCCCACCTCCTTTCCTGCTGGGGGAGAAGGGGGAAAGAACTAGGCGCACTCAACTGGGTGACAGGCCAGGATTCAGGTGGGTCACAGGTGCCAACAGCCAGTAGGGGCTCAATAAATACTTGCTGCATGAACCACTGGATGGACAAGCAGACAAGCCAGCCGAGGGAGTGGGTAATGGGAAGAATTTGGGAGAAAGAACCTTCATCGTCTCTGTCTAAATTTCAAACCCCAGCGCTCACCATAGAACCAAGGGGTACCTAAAGGACTCAGCAGATTAGTGACCTCAGACACCCCTTTGCGACCCTGCCCTGGCCTCTGACTGCCTCAGTCCCCACGCCTGCTTAAGTATCCGGCGCACCCCTGGGTGTACTTGACCCCAAAGGCTGGCTGGCTAATGCTGGGCTTTTTGGCACCAAGGGCAGATATTCCAGAGAATCTCCTGTATGCAACAAATTGCTCTACCTGCAAACAAAGCCCGTCCCAGAGACGTGTCAAAGCAGTGAATGTACCCAGCAGTCCCCAGTGCCCCAACTACCCAGTGCCGGGAGGCAGCCGACACATGTGGCAAGAACGGGGCCGGGGGCTCTGTGTGCTGAGAGCCGCCATGGGGGCCAGGCAGGTGGCCTGTCCTCCCAGCCCCCTGCCCAATGAGGGGCACAGCCCCGAGGGCCGGAGGGCAGAGAGGGCAGCAGGGGTTTCCCAGATCAAGGGCAGGTGGGCACTCCACAGAGACGCAGTGGAAGGTCACTGGATCTGAGGAAGCAGGGCCACAGCATTAACCAGGGAAAGCAGAATGAGATGAAGAACAGTAATAATAACATGATAGTAACTTCCAGCGCTAAGCACAGTGAGCGAGGAACTTCGCTCAGATGATCTCCTTTAATCTCCACGATAACCCCTTTTGTGTAGCAGGTGCTAAAGACCATGGAATTTGGAGTCAGACGGTCGGGGTTCAGATCCCCGCCCACCAAGATTCATTCCCTCATCTCCCACAAGGGGTACTAAGAGCCCCTACCCCACTGGTGGTTGGGGGTGTCTTTCGAGGAATAGCTTGGAACAGTAGCAGAGAGAAAGGGCTTAAATCATGTGATTATTAGTGTTATAATGGTGTTTACTGGTGCAAAGATGGGGGCTCAGAGAGGCCAAGTCACTTGCCCAAGTCCACACAGCAAGTAGCTGGCAGAGCCAGAATTTGCTCTTAGATCTCTGGGCTCAAAGTCCTACTCCTTCTCGACACCTGCTGCCTCAGTCTCCCTTGTGTCCCTTCTATTCCCTTAGTAAAGTAGTCAAAGCCGCAGATGCCCTGACAGGAAGAGCCAAGAGGCAACATTCATTCTAGAGGAGCAGAGAGGAGAGGAATTTGCTGGAAGTCACACAGTGAGTCTGTGGTCCAGCCAGGATGGACCCTCAGACTCTCAGGAGGGCAGACTCTCATGCCAATGCCCCCCACTCATCTCTGTGAGCCTGATGGTGGGGTCACCCCCTTTTCTAGTTCTCTGCTTGGCCATCACGTCCTCTGGGGCCCAGGAAGTGATGGCTATGGTCCATTCTAAACCACAGTGGAAATTTTTTGTCTGGGTCAGACTAGAATCCGGCCAGGGCACCAGGTCAGGCGTTCCCAGTCATATGCAAAGGGCAGGGGGTGTGTAAGTGGGTGAGGAATGGGCATTTCATTTCCACAACCATCTGGCTTTGGGATTTCCCTTGCGTGGTGGGGGAGCTATGGACCTGGTGGGCTTCCAAGCCGTGGATGGAGGCTCCTAACCTCGCCTGCCTGGACCCTCCTGGGATCGTGCACAAGCCCGTTGTCAGGTCAGCTCAGCTGTCTGATCAGAGCCAGGTACTGGCTCGGGGACAGCAGGTGGACTTCCCTTGCCGGCTCTGCCCAAACTTGTTGTGTGACCCTGGATGGGCCTCTCATCCCCTGACCCTCAGCTCCCCACTGCCTCAGAATCCTTCGCGAACTTCCCTTCTGGGATTCACAGGGAACTTTCTCAGAAGCATTTCTGCCTCTAAAGGACCCAGCCTCCTGAACCCAGCACCAAAGAGGAGAACTGAGGACAAAGTGGTGTTTTAACCAAGCCGGCGTCCCTGGCTTCTTGTCTGTCCATGGGCTGGTGTGAGGCAGTGAGCTCGGGGAGGAGAAATTCTGCACACTTTCAGGGGCTGGGTAAAGTGCAGATGATTCCTCCTTAGGTTGATCTCAGAAGGCAGCGCTAGCCCTGCCAAGGCCTAGCAGAGCTTGGGTGCTCAGCTCTGGCCTGGCCTCTCGAGGGCTCTCCTGGAGTCGGCTTGGGTACCGGTGGAGTAGGCATCCCCGGGCCCCTGGGGCTGGCAAGGGTGGGGTTGCAGCCGGAATCAGACCTGGCTGGGCACACGTCTGAGCAGCCCCGGACAGACCAGTGTTTCTGGGGCCCTTGATAAATCTTTAGTTTTGGTGGTGGAGGTAGTCGGGGGACACAGGGCAGAGAACCACAAATTAGGACACCTCGAGTCTAGTCCCTGCTCTCACTTGGTCTCCTGGAGAGCCTCAGACAAGTCCTTTGCCCTTGCTGGCCTCAGCCTTCCCCTCTGTATAATGGGGAGACACCTACAGTTCTGAGGCCAGCATAGGGAGTCGGAAATGGGCAGAGCAGGGGCCTGGGTTTTCAGTGACTCTGTGGCTTTCTGCGTGAGGTAGGCAGCTGTGGCCTGGCGAAGACTGCTCTCCCTGGGTTGGGGCATTTCAGCCAGAAGAGAGGCTGGGGTGGGGGGTGGGCTGGAGAGACTCAAGTGCACAGCCTTCTGTTCATCTCCACTTGCCTGAACCCCCAGGACTTGTTCCCCCCACCTCTGCCCCAGGTCAAGTGCAGTTCCCTCCCACCCCCCTGCTGAGTTGCTGTGTGACCTTGGCCAAGTGGCTCTACATCTCTGGCCTCCATTTGGGGTAATGGAGCTGCAGCGGTCTCAGCGAGCAGCGGCCTGCGCTGGCCACCCGCTCCCCTTCCTTTAGCCACATGCCTCCTATTGTAGAGCCACAGGCTGGGAGAGCCCTTGGGGATGGCGAGGCCAAGCGGTTTTCCAGATGACAGACACTGAGACCCCCGAGAGAGGAGAGGCCCGCTCGGGGCCCACCATCTCCACTCCTCATGCCCTGTTTCTCTTTGCAGCTTCCCGCTGCCCATGTGCCTTTCCTGCTTCCTCTTCCAAGAGCATCCGAGCGATGGGTCGATCTCACCCAAGTGACAAGCCTGCGACTGGGGCTTCGGGTCCTGGCTCCCCACCTTTCAAGTTTGCCGATGTCCCAAGCCCCTGAGTTCTCATCTGTGCACCGGGAGAACAGACCCTGTTCCGGGCGAGGTGAAGACCAGAGGGAGGAGGGGGTGCGAGAGGCACTTTGGGGCTGGGAAGGACGCCACCAGCGTCCAAGCCGACCCTTGTTCTCCCCAGCCCCGCTCCCCGCCCCCCCAGGGCCTCTCTCCTGCCACCTCCAGCTCTCTGGCCGCAGTGTCCCCTCGTGTCTGCGGTCCTCATGCCTCTGTGGGCCAGCACCGCCTCTTGCAAGGCCTGAGAGGCAGCTGGAGCTACATGAAGGAGGGAAGAGCGGTGGCCAAGGCCCCAGCATCTGCACACAACAGACAGCATTTGCAGTCAGAGGGGCACTTGGCTTCTGCGGTCCGCTGCCCTGCCCCTGCCAGCGCGGCCACTCTGGTGCTCGGTGCTCGGGGCTCGGTGCTCTGCCCGGTTCCTACCGCCAGCCTGCCTGCCCCCGCTGCTCCCTGCCCTGCCCCAGCCGGTGCGGCTGCCGCGGCCATCAGAACCCACAACGTTCCGTGTTCATGGCAGTTCTCGAGGCTCCCACCAGACGTCACCAGATGGCAGCCACGGCTCCGCCCGGCAGGACCACCCAGCCCCACTCCCCGCGCCATCACTCAGGGGGGCCCGGCTGCCCTCAGACCCTGGAGACCCGAGACGGCGTGCTCACCTCTCCCCTGGCACCTCTCTCTGACCCCAAGCCTACCCTGTAACGAGCGCCCTCTGGCCTGACCCTGGTGACCGCTGGACCCCCAGGGACAGGGCTGAGGGCTCCTTCCTCAAGGGACAGCAGCCACTTCCCGGGTGGCAGGGAGTGGTGGGGGCATGGGACACACTCCCTCCATCTTACTCTCACGACGTTCCAGGGCCAGAAGCACATGACCCGGGATGCCCACATCCATGGAGGGGTGGCCACCTGCTGTCCCAAGAAACTGGGTTTTCTTCAAACTCCCTCTGGGACCCTCCTGTCTCTCCTAAAACCTTATGGAGCAGCAGGTCTAAGGGCCTGCTTCTCCCAAAGGGGTTTCTATTACAAGAGAGAAGTTCCTGGAAAACTTTCCCAGTGAATTGTCCTCCATGCTTCGCCCAGCCCTTGGACACGTTGGTGGCACTTGCTCAGTCCACAACCTTGAGAACCCCTTGTGTGCCAGGAAATGTGCTTGCCCAGGAAATGGGATGCAGCAATGAGGGGCCAGACCCATCCCTGCACTAGGGACACTCACAGTCTGGGTAGGAACCCAGGCAGACAATGGCACTGGTCATGAGAGGGGCTGTGTGCCATGAGGGCACCTAAAAGGCAATCGTGGAAGGTTCCAGGAGGAAGTGACCTTCCAGCTGAAGTCTCAAGCTTGAGGAGGATATGGTCAGGCAAGCGGACTGGAGTCAGTCTCCAAGCAGAGGGAACAGCATGTACAAGGCTCTGGGCAGAAGAAGCATGCTCTTCGTAGCTCTTAGAATCCAAACTTTTCTCAGCTACCGTGTGCCAAGCTCCTGGGACTGGCGGTTAATGGCTTGGGCTCTGGGGCCTCATCACCCAGGTTTGAATCTCGCTTTGCATTTACTAGCTATGAGATAATGCATACATTACTTGACTCCCCGTGCCTCAGTTTCCTCATCCATAAAATGGGAGTGATACTAGTAAGCACTTCCTAGAATTGTTAGAAGTAAATGGGATCATTCATGTAAAGAGCTTGGCACAAAATAAGTGCTTAATAAATGCTGGCAACTCTCATTGGCGATCAGCCGCACCCACTGAGCACCTACTGTGTGTTAGACACCATGCTATGAATTCTACACTTAATCTTCATGCAGATCTGTAAACTTGGCCTCACTGCCCCACCTCACAGATGGGAAGACTGAGGGCAGAGGACTGAATTGCTCAGATGGGGATGGCTTGAAGTTTTGGAAGAATCAGGGGCACCTTCTTGGAGGAGGTGGTGGCTGTGGTGACTTTTGAAGATAGGCACCCTCCCAGCAGAATGTTTCAGCCCCTGGCCTCCCTGGGTCTGGTGACAGGACCAAGGGGCCGCTCCAGGCACTTCCAAGGCCTTCCAGGAGTCCCAGCGAGGGAAGGCCCCATCAGGCCAGGTTCTCAGACCACAGAGCCTCGAGCGAGCGTCAAGCAACAAAAAGGCTTTTCTCACTCTGGATGAGTCACCAGACCGAGAGAGAGCAGACACCCAGTCCCTGTGCTGAAGAAGACGAAACCACACATCTGAAGAAGTTTCCCACGGCCACCACTTGCTTTAAATAGTTGCAGAGAAGTGGAGGAGGGAGGGAGAGGGAGGGCTGGGGGAGGCAGGGCTCTCCCCACCAGGCCCTGGCTGGGGTCTGCACCCCACCCGACTCAGGACTCTGACCTGAAGGCCCCTGGAGGGATAGCTGTCGATGGGAACTCAGGCCTCACAGGCACCAGCGGGACTGAGCTGAGGTCCTGAGCCTATGGCGGCCCGGAGGCCAGAGGCCAGACAGACAGACAGCTGAAGAGACATCCAGCCAGGCAGCGGGTGTGGGGGCACAAGCCCAGGAAGGGGGAAGTTGACCTCACTCTGCACCCCGGTGCAGCCTCCAGGCCCCCAGCCAAGCTTCCTCGCAGGTCACCTGACTCCCCTCAGTGCTCCGGCTGCCCCCCCAGCCCGCCTGGGTTCGTGACTGAGCCCTCAGCGGCGTTTCCGGAGGCAGGCCAGGACCCGGGGCTGCTGACGCACTTGCTGCCCCCCCAGGAGGGCCAGGTGAGAAGAGCGAGCCCCCATCTCCCTTTCCCGTAAATGAGCTCACCCACCCAGGCCTCGCAGGGATTCTAAGAAGTGGAAGCCCGAGCACCTGCTCCTCACCCACCATCTCGGCCTCCCCACGGTGGGGGATGGGGGTGGGGCAGGGGTGGGGGGAGAAGTGAGCCGTCCTCACTTCTCTCAAGCTCAGCCCTTGGGCCCAGGCTGGGGTTCAGGGACTGGCCAAGGCTGCTCCCCTTAGGTGTGGAATAACACCCTCTATATCCAGGCTGTGCCCGGTTTAGTTCAGGGTGACTCAATTTCAGAGGGTAACCTGGGAAATCAGTCTAGTTCCTTCCCAGGCTGGGACTAAGATCACCTCCCAGGTATTCAAGCAGCCTTTAGGGGCCAGCAGCGGCTCACTGTCAGCGCTTAGGAACTATCTGAGCCAAGGCCCAGAGAGGGCGGTGGCTTGCCCAAGGTCACACAGCAAGCCAGTGGCAATCCAGATGCACCTCTCTGCTGCACAACCCTGGCCAGCCCACGGGTGTCACTATGAACATTTCTTGAGCATCTACTAGATCCTTTGAGGAGTGACCCAGCATTAAATAAGACTATTAATTTTGACTAATAAGTCAGGAGACCCTAGTCCTCAGGGCCCTGAGCCGGGGGTTCTTGGTGCTGGCTTCTCCAGGTCTCTAGATCTCTGGGCTTGGAAAAAAATACAGATGCTGGGACTCCAGCTCTGAGACTACGATTCAGTAGATTGGGAAGGGCCCCAGGAATATGCATTTTGTAAGATTCCCCAACTTGATCAGGTGACTAAGCAGCTCCGGGACAGACTACGAGTGGCTAGTGGGCAGGTGCTGCCCCCAGGAGAGGGTGATTTCCAAGAGGCCCCCAGAAATGATGCAGCACTTGGGGCGGGGCTGAATGAAGGACGCCCCCCACACCTCCCTGCTGCAGGGAAAGGACAGCTGCCATGGCACTAAATGTTTGTTCCCTCTTGCCCTGGCCCTCAAGGAACATGGTTCTCTTGGCCTGGTAGTGCTTGGTGGTGACTCTCGAGGTACTTTGGGAGGTAATGTGGAGCCCACATGCTGGCCTGGGTGGATTTTAGGGGCTGAGCCTGGAGCAAATGGGGCTGGCTGGCCCCCGGCAGTGGGCTGAGATCTGCCACTTAGCCCAACCCTGTGCCCAGCTCTGTGTCCGGCTGAAACCAGGATCAGGGAGGTCTCCCTGACTGCTTGACTCAGGGGTCTGGGGTGCTGGAGCTGGATCTCTCTGACCCCGTGGTGGTGGCCGCCCTTGGTCCTGCATGTGGTGCCCAGCTCTGCCACCTCATAAGGCCACCTGTCCTCTCAGAGACTCCATGTCCTCTTCTGTATGAGGGGCAGAATAATTTCTTCCAGTGGATGAGGACAAAGTGGGGACACAGTGGCTGGTCCAGCATCACGGTGAGCTAACAGGAATGGCCAGGCCTTTCTGCTAGCCCAGATCACCCTCCAGGTGGGGTACATCCCCAGAGCCTCCCTGGCCTGTGTGGAGGTCACCGCAGGAAAGCAGAGTCTTGTCCCCACCCCTCTGAGTGGGACTGCTGCTTGTCAGCTCTCCGGCCCCCCCTGTCCTAATCCGTCACACACATACCCCCAACTCCAGAAGGTCGTTATGAGGAATAAAGGAATAAAACCACGTGACTGTGTGAAGAATAATAATTATTTCAACAAGCATTATCGGGTTTTTTTTTTTTTCCTCTCACTAGAACGTAAGTTCCAGGAGTGGGGACTGTGTCTGTTTTGTGTTCGGGGCCTGACACGGGGCCCGACACTGGGGAGGTGCTCTTTGTGTTTGTGCAGAGGAGAAAGGAGCAGAAAGGCTACCTTCTCTGAGCCTGTGCTGTCAAAGGCCTCCTTGGCTCTTGTTTTGCACGAGCGTGTGTGCGCTCATGCACACGCATATGCACTCCTGTAGGTGGGCCTGGCCCAGCGTGGAACTGTGTCTCGGGGCATGGGCCTGTCTGGGTCTGTATTTTGCATATGAGTCTAGCGTGTGTGAATTTGCATGTATGTCTCAGTTTGTGTGCCTGGACGCAAGGACCTATGCATCTGAGTGTGCTCACCCCACAGGTGTCCAGGCCTTCTGTAGACATATGCCTGGGGGCAGGTGGTTAAATCTTTGTGTGTGTGTGGGAGGGGGGGTTACCCTTGCTCTCCTGACCTCACTCTTCCCCAGGGGCTCCAAGTTATGGGCACACCTGGGGGTGCTAGACGATGCAAAGCAGAGGCCAGTCCTGAGGAAGCCCCTGGAGAGGGGTCCCTGAGGATTGGCCAGGGCTCCTCCCCCACCTCCCTGAGTCCCTCCACCTCCACTCCCTAAAGTAGAGCAGCCTGCCCCCTTCAGAGCCCTGTGATCCTCCCTTCCAGGGCCCTGTGTGTCCAGATGGCCCCACCTCCCCGTCCCTGCCCCTCCTGCTCTCTCTCTCTTCTCTGCTGGTACTGAGCGTGGCATCTCCCTCCTTCCTCCCGGAGACCCTCCTCACTTCTGCACCCTCCCCAGCTGCTTCTGGGAGCCACACTGTGCAGCAGGTGCTTGGGTTTCAGCTCCTTCGTGCTGACCATTTGCCTGCATCATCTCCCCACAGCCCCAAGAGAGAGGTCTGGCAAGAGCTCCATTTGACTGATGAGGGAACTGAAGCTCAGGGAAGTTAAGGAATTTGTCCAGGCTCATGCAGCAAGTGAGAGTCAGACACAGACCAGAGACCACACTGTCTCCATGCTTCAAGTCACCTGAATGACCAAGCCTCGCTGGGCTGACCTTGTGAACCCACTCACCCCCAGATGGGATTCAGGGGTCTGGGCCCTATTCCATATGCCCATGGGCTTATGAGATGGAGACCCTAGGCTCAGGAAAGGGGCTTTCGCCCTCCCAATGGAGGACCCGTGGCCCATCCCCTGCCCCTGGTCTGAGCCACGTTAGGGCCTAGAAACTTCTGAGCCCACTGTAGTCAGGCCAACTCAAAGCCCCCCAGATCTTCCCACTGCCTGGTGATCCCCACAGAGAGATCAGAGTCCCTTCAACAGGGGCATTATTGTTCCCCCAGAACATGCTTCCATTTGGCAAGGGTGTGTGTGTTGGGGGAACCATGTGGCTTTGATTTAAATTCACCCTGGAAAAACAATGGTTTGGATTAAGGGAAGAAACAGTTGGTGAAAAGTCATGAAAAGAAAGGAGGGGAGAAGGGGGGGCCATTGTAGCAAAAACGGGCCTCAAACTTTCAAACCCACATTCCAGAGGTTTCTCAAGGCCTGCCATCCAGCCGTAACCTCCTACCCCAGCACACTCCTGTCTTCTTCAGTAGCTGAGCGGGAGAAGCTCTGGGAGCTGGAGGGGGCGGTCCCAGTGGTCGCACACCGTTCTCTCAGAGAGAAGGAAACTGAGTCTCAGAGAGGGGTGGCCACCTGCCCAGGGCTGCGATGGCTTCCATGGCGTGCAGAGGAAGAGGGATAAGAGGTGGACCATGGGATCTTGCTGGTCCCGCTCTGTCAGCAAGGAGCTTGACTTCTCTAGGCCTGTTTCCCCACTGAGAAAGGGAAGAAAAAGGTGTTATGGTGCCTTAAATCACTATCGGAGCTGAGTAAAGCCCAGGAACCCCATGCAAGGGCCGTATTTCGGCTCTGACATACTGACCCTTTGCTCATGCCAGGCTCTGTGCCGAAAGCTTCCTGTCACCTGCATGAGACTTCCCAACGTTCAAAATCTCCATTTCACAGATGAGCAGACTGAGGTTCTGAGAGGCGAAGAAACTTGCTGAGGTCCCCCCCTGGGTCTTGAGGCCAGGTCTATGTGGCCCCAAGGGCTGTTTCTAACCACTGGGCTGTGAGCCTGAGGCCAGGAGAGCAGAGTGGAGGGGATTCAGACTAGGGAAGTAAGAGCCAGGAAAAGTCTGGAAGCACTCCCACAAGAGCATTTCATGTCTCCTGAATCACCAGCTGTCAGAACTGGGAAGGTCCTCAAAGGTCATCCAGTCAACCCTCAGAGGGCAGAGGGGAAACTAAGCCAAGGAGGGTGGGACGTGTCCAGGTCACAAGGGGGTGGCGCAGGGCCCATGTCTCCCAAGGGTCAGCCAAGGGCTTTGTAGTAGTGTGTGTCCAGGTTGCTGTAGAGCTGTGTGGATGGCCTTCACATTCAAGGATGACGCCATTGGCCCAGCAGGCCAGCCCCAGGGAGTGAGTGGCCTGGGCTCTTCCAGAAGCCACATCTACATCTCTGACATGGCTGCTTAGGATCAGGATGCTATGGCTGTGGTTATGGGTCCATGTGAGAGCAGGGTCAGGCTCGGCGTGGCCAGGGCGATGTGCCAGGATGAATCAGGGCTTGGTCTGTGGCTGGGGTCAAGGCCGAGGACTCCAAGGCAATGAATTGACTCTAGAGGACCAAATGGACTTCAAGCCTCTAGACCAGGGTTGCAGTGGTGTGGCTGCGGGAGCTAAGCAGGCTAGGACAGGGGTGGGGCTGCGAGTCTCCAGACCGGGGCTCTGGAATCTCTGGAGGCAGGAGCTGGGGCTCTCCACACCATGCAGCCCTCCTTCACACCCCCACTGCCTGGCTCCAGTGTGCCCGGATAGTGGCCAAACCCGGCTCTCCTCCCCTTCCCCCAGGACAACCCCACCCCTCTCCTCTGGGGAGAAGCCGCTGGTGGTCAGGCCCTGCCTCTCTCCTGATTTGCCTCCTGTGGGACCAGAAGAGCCATCTGCCCCCTGGTTCTAGGTCCACCTGTGCTCAGAGCCCAATCTCACCCCACGTGAGCAGGAGAGGAACCATCTGGAGGCCAAGAGAAAGGCCGTTCTGCAGGGTTGGGTATGGGGATGCCGAGCAATGGACTGTCGTGGGCATCGCTCCCATCCAGGACACTCCTCGAAATGCTTAAACCCACCCCCGCCCCCATCCGGAACTATTCCTATTACTGAGCACTTACCCCCCAGCCAAGCCAGATGAGGTTGAGGCCGATACCCCCACTTTATGAGAGAGGAAGCGGAGGCTCAGACCTGTGCCTTTACTTGCTTCAGGTCGCCAGCTGGTCAGGATCGGGCTCACCCCGGGCTCACCGACTCTGAGACTGGGGCCATACCCATGCCTTGCATGGCCTCCTCCACTCCTCTACCCGTCCTGGGCCCCAGGGGAGGACACACAGGCTGACTTCGACAAGGTGGGTGAGCAAATCCCGAGAAGGCCAGACCTGCTTTCTCAGAATCATAGGAGAAATGGTTTCCCTGAGGTGGGGAGCGAACCACATGGCCGGCTGGCCCGCCAGCCCTCTGGCGTGTGCACAGGGTGGCCCACCCTAACCCAGTGATAATGACAGCAAGCCATCCTTGAGTGCTGAGTATGTACTAGATTCTGTTCAAAGCAATTTCCATGCATTCACTCCTTTTTATCCTTCCAACCACCCTATGAAGGAGGGACTCTTATTATTCCCATTAAAAAAAAAAAAAAAAGATAAGCTTTAGTGTTTACAAGTTTCAGATATACAGAAAAAACTGAGAAGATAATGCAGAGTTCCCATACACCCCCCCACACACATACCCAGGTCCCCCTAATGATTACTATCTGACATTCGTATGGAGCATTTGTTACAACTAATGAGTTGATGTTAACACCCATACCTTATTCAGATTTCTATAGTTTTTACCTGATGTCTTTTTTCGGGTCCAGGATCCCACCCAGGATACCACACTACCCTTAGCTGTCATGTCTCCTGAGGCTCCACTTGGCTCAGACAGATTCTTAGACTTTCCTTTTTTTTTTTTTTTAATGACCTTGACAGTTTTGGGAAGTGCTGGTCAAGTACTGTGTAGAAGGTCCTTTTATTGGAATTTCTCTCGTGTTTTTCCTATGATTAGCCTGGAGTTACAGGATTTGAGGAGGAAGACCACAGAGGTAAAGTGCCATTTCATCACATCATATAAAAGGCACATACTGTCCCCATGACCCATCACTGTTGATATTGACCTTGACCACTAGCTGTTTGTCAGGTCTCTCAACTCTCAAGTTACTCTCCCCACCTTCCCTCCAAAGGAAGTCAGTCACCCATTTTACAGGTGTAAAATCTGAGGCACAGAGAGGTTAAGGAACTTGCCCCAGGTCACACAGCAAAGGTAAGAGCCAGGATTTGAACCCTGGCAGTTTGGCTTCCGGGGCCAGGCTTCTAACCAACTGCCATAAACTCTCAGGAGCATAGGGAGACATTTATAAATGTAGCATTAGCACTATTTTAGCAAAATAAGGCAGTGTGAGCCCAAGTGCAGAAACTCAGAACCAAACAGGCCTCAGTGTCGGGCTCATTCCTCCCACTGAGACTTTGAGCAAGTCACATCACATCACAGGGCCTGACACACAGCAGATGGTCGACAAACGGGAGCTTCAGAAGGTCTGGACAAACGGTAGATTTTTCGAACCAGGCTCCTGGCTGGGAAGATACTGCACGGTTGGGACAGGAGAGCCAGCCTGGGCCTGCAAGTTGTGTCCCATCCTGCATGGGCGATGGTCAGCATCGCCTGCCTTGACTGTGCCCAAAGGATCAGGGTCAGATGCCAGGTGTGGCTCTTGACCTTGTCTGCTCCAAACGCGTGACTACCACGTGCTCTGAAAGCAGTAAAAACTCAACCCTGGGCAGCTGGGCCGGAGGGACCCCAAAAATCACCCTCCTCCTATTTTACAGAAGAGGAAACTGAGGCTTCAGGGTAAGAAGGGGCTTGGCCAGGGCCGCACAGTGACATACAAGCTCACGCCGGGCCCCAAGAGGGATGCCTTTTGATAACAACAGGCGCTTACGCTTGCCTGCAGGAAGCCCCCTGACATGTCTCATCTCATCTAATCTTGCCACGGCCATTCAACCACTGGCCCCATCTTGCTGAGGGGTGTCCACTCGGGGGCAGTTTAAGGCTATATTCCCTGGACCAGCAAACGGAAGGGGTGAGAGGAGCCTGGCTGCTGGGCACTGAGCCATGTGTCCCCACTGTGCCGCCAGCCTCACTGACTGCAGGCCAGGCCAAGGGGGCCCCCGGAGTGGCCCCCCTCACGCCCAGCTCCCTCACCCCAGCATCTTTGCAGAAGTATGGCCCCTCTTCATTCCACAAGGAACGCTGCTCTGTGTACCCTCCAGCCCATCTCATGAGAGGTAAGAGGAAGACAAACCCACAGACAGAGGCGAAAGGACCCCACGCCTGCCACTGTTTGCCCTGGTGGATTTTCCCTCTGCTCCTAAATGCAGAGGAGCCAGCCAATCCAGAGGAGAGATCAGGCTGGGGGCTGGGCAGCTGCGGCCAGGGGTGGGCGTGGACGGGGTGGGGGTGGGCAGCACACGACCAACCAAATGCAATTAGTTTATTTAGCATCAACCTTGAAAAGTGTAGAGTTCTGCTGGCTTGAGGGACCCCAAGACCCAGTTCTAGTGCCACTGACTTGCTGTGTGACCTTGGACAAGTGACTTGGCCTCTCTAGGCCCTTGTTGCCTCACCTAAAAAATGAGGGGCTTGGGTCCATCAGTGATTCTCGACCTTGGTTACACTGGGGGTCTTTTAAAACACGTAATTAAGGCTTGGGGGGCACCCACCCCAGGTGATTCAGCTGAGCAGCCAGTTGAAAGGCCCTGAACAGATCCTGTGTCGAAGGCCTTCTGGCTCTGACATTTTACCCGAGTGTAGGGATCAGTGTCCAGCTCTATGACTTACTGCTATGTGCGCTTGGGCACGCCACTGCACTGCTCTGTGCCTCAGTTTCTCCATCAGTGGCTAGTCTTAGCCTTCCCTGCACGAGGTTGTTGGGAGGATTAACTAACCTGGTTGTGTGAAGTTCTGCCACATGCTGGCAGACTGGACTGGACAAGCTGGTGTGGAAATGGTGGTGTTGACAGTCCTGGGAAGTGGGCCTCAGCGGGTCACATGGCCCTGGGGAGGAGGGGAGGATGCAGTGAGCTCTGCCCCAGGGCTTTCTCAGACGGGTGCTTTTCCACCAGCCTGCGTGCGCCCCTGCAGCCGCCTTCCTGCGGGGGCTCCCTGGAGCCAGGGCAGCCAGGAGTGCGGTGGGGGCCTCAGGGGGCAGCAAGCTCCCTCCTGGTGGGTGTGTGCAAGCAGAGGCTGGATGACTGCTTGGCTGACCAGGGGCAAGCTGCTTCGGGCATATTCGGAAAGGGTCAGGCAGAGATGGGGGCCCAGCCGTCTCGAGAATGTCTGCTTCTCTCATCCCAAGATCCGGGGAGTCTAGAATTCCTTTGGCCAGTTCTTGGCCTCTCCCTCTTGGCAGCTGCAGCCTCTGGCCCCCCTCCCCTTCCCCCTGTGGGCCAGGGGTGTTAGAGCTGTGGCAGGGGGTACCTGGTGTGAGGGGAGGAGGGGGACTAGAGGTGGGGGCTGGGGGCCCATCCTGGGGTGCAGAGGAGGCTGCTGGCTCCCGTGGGGCTCGGGGCGGTCACCTCAGAGCCAACAGAGCTCGCTAAATGCCAGAGATGTGACCTTGGACAAGTCGCTGCCTCGGTAAGCCTCAGTTCCCTGCCCCGCACACCGTGGCTGCTAAGGTCTGGCTGTGACGCGGTGGTGAGGCGGCCGTGACGTCACGCTCACAGCTGACGTCTCCCAGGGCCGAGCATGCACACACGTCATTTTCCGTTTCTCGTCTCGAGTCCAGGCGGCTGGTGCGCACACCACGCCGTTCTCTTGCCGCCTGTCGCCCGCTTGTGGTCACCTCGAGGCTGGATGGCGAGGCCTCTGGCCCACGGTGCATCGGCAGGAAGTGCCGGAGGACAGACTTGAACTCAGGACCGTCCGGCTCCCAAGCTCCCAACCAAGACAGCCCTAGTCGGCTGAAAGGGGCACAAAGAACGTCATCGCAGGGCTCCCGGCTCGCAGCGGGTGCCACACCGTGGCAGAGTTGTCGTGTGGCACAGCGACGCCTGCTAGAATTCAGAAAGCCTGGGCTGCCAGTAGAGAGAAGGAGGTGGGGCTTCACTGCCGGCTCCAGACCGGGGCTCGCTGCAGGGGAGCGAGAAGTGTGCCTCCCGGTGCCCGCAGGACTGCTCGCACCTGGTGTGGGGGACAGTGACAGCTGCACATGGCCTGAGCACCTACTACTGCCTGCCACACTGTGCTCTGGTCACTTTCCGTCCCCTAACTTACAACCACCCAGAAGTGGAAGTGCCCTGCTCCCCATTTTACAGATGAAGAAGCTGGGGCACTGAGAGGTTTAGGAAGCTGTCCCGGGCCACAGAGCTGGGAAGGAGCAGGCAAGGCTTACGTCCAGACTCCATCCGTGGACAGCTGTGCTCTAAGATGTTAAGTGTGGACACCTGCCTAAAAGTAACAAGAGTTCTCTAGATGAAGCACCTAGACTCTCCGGACTATTGCTTGGAATCCAATCCGGACTCTGCCACTCACTGGCTATGTGACTTTAGGCAACTTACTCAAGCTCTCTGCACATCCCAGTTTCTCCCTCAATGAAATGGGAATGAAAATCAAGTTCCCACCTTCTGGGCTCTTGTGACACTTCGTATGTAAAGTAGCCTGGCTGAGAGCAGGCCCATGTAAGTCAGCTGTGATCACTGTTATGGTTATTTCACATTGTAGACAGTACAGTGGTTACTTCTGGGAGTGTGATGGCAGGAGGCCTTCCACTTTGTTCTCACCACACTTTGGTAGCATTTTGCATTTTTTTCAATGAGCATTTACCTCCATTGTGATATACATATTTTTTTAAATAAAGAAAACCCTCTGGCTGAGCTGAGGTGTGAGTAGGCGGCAAGAGGTCTCTTGTGGCTAGTAAGCTACTGTCTTTAGAGAAAACAAGAGGGAGCATTTGATTGTACTTCATATAACCTGAGTCACGGCTTGTGGGTATGCGAAAGGCCAAGGCATTTCCATCCAGTTTAACAAACGATTTTGCTCCCACTGCACACTAGGCCGCAGAGGGAGCACTGGACCTCGAGCCCAGCAACTTAGGTGCTAGCCTCCCATTTTGCCACCACTTGCCATGAAACCTTTACTTCTTTGCCAGGCCCTGTGCCCCATGGGTTCTGGGTGTCCACTGTTCACCAGGCCCAGTGTGAGCCCTGGGGGACAAAATACAGGACAAGGCAGAGGTGACCCCCATCCTTCTGTGACCCGTAGTCCGGCAAGGGAGGCCAGCACTACCAAGTCATTAACAAAGAAATATTGAATTGCCACCTAATGAGTGCAGAGGGGAGGGGCAGGGTACAGCATGAGCAAAGGCCAGGTGGTGCAAGGGATCATAACGAGCCTAAGGGAGTGAACGTGTGCCTGGAATAAAGGGGGCAAAGGGGAGCTTGGCATGAGACAAGGGAGGGTGTGGTGCCGGGTGGGCCATACAGAGAGGGTTGTGGTGGGGATTTGGCCTTCATCCCCAAAGCCACGAGGCCAGAAAGGAAACCAGTGAGATCCTACCTAGTGAGCTCCCTCCAAATCCTAAAGAGAAGAGATTAGGTAGAGGGTCAGAGTAGACCCCTGCCGATCTCCAGTTCCTTGAACTTCATAGGCCTGGGCATGGAGCAGCATCAATAAATAGCTCTTCCCCATCCACTTATCCATTCTCCATCTACTCACAGACACAAAATTTAGATAGCATTCTAAATTCTATAGATAGTAATTAAATTCTAAAAAGAATTTACTTCTTTTTTCATTTAATTTAATAACTTCTTTTTCTGGTTACAATATATGTACTCTATAGTAAAAAGCCCTGATGCTGGGATATAAGCCTGGGAAAGACTTTTGCAGAAAGCTGGCCCTGTAGAAGCCTCTTCATCTCTCTGCATCCAGTAATAGTGCTCTGAGTGGTGAGTTGATGCCACGGGAATTAGGGATTCAGCTCACTTCCTGAGGTTCTCCTTCAATGAAAAACAAGAGCTAGAGGATGTAGCTAGAAGGATAAGGAAGAGCTCCTACGCCTGTTCTAGGAGCTGTCCTAAGACTCCTGAGGTCCTTGATAGGTAGTGAGTTCCCCATTCCCAGATGTATGTAAGCTGTCAAAGTATATACAGATATATATTTTTTAAAGTGTGACTCCCACGCAAATATAGATGGAACAGATGTTAAAAATTTGTGTAATTCATGAACGAGAGCCGCAGTAAGATGGCAATGCTGTTTCAAAGGAGACTAGAGGGACCGTTAAAGAATCCTAGAGAAAGAATGTTAGAATAAAATGGCTCAGTTAGATACAAAACTTGTTAATGTCCGAAAGGGCCAACAATCCATAACCTTTGGGCGTTTTCTATTAGACAGAAATCCGTAAGTTAACCATTAACTTCTAAAGTCAGGCCTTTTAACAGCAGACACTAAGCCAAAGGTACATCCCTCCAGATAATTAAGCACCCATGGCAGGCCTGTTAAACGGTGCCCCGATATGACCGTGCAGAGACATGCCGCCTTCTCCTTGCCTATTTCCGAGTGTTAGATGATTTTCTCAACAAAGCCAGGCAAATAGCTGCAGTGAGAAGGTACAGGAAGCTCCGCTGACAGAGCGCTGGGCTGGTACATTATCTTTTGCTGTGTAAAAGACTATCCCCGAGTTTAATGGCTTAAAACAATAAACGTTTATTATGTTGCAATTTCTGTGGGTCAGGAATTGGGGAGCACTTCAGTCGCTCCTTCTGGCTCCGGCTCTTTTGTGGGGTTGCAGTCATGCATCTTCCCTGGGGCTCAGTCCCATCTGTGGGAGCAGCCAGGGCACCATGAAAGGTGGAGCCAGCTCAGGGAGCTTCCACCAAAGGTTTGGTCCCTGCCTTGGCTGGGCATGGGGGACAGACAGACCACCTCCTCCTCCCCCCTTGCCTCCCAGACCAGTCGTCACTGTAAGAAGAGGTGAGCAGCCAGGAGGGAGGGTAGTGACCTCCGGGGACCCCATGCCCAGCGGATACCCAGGATCCGATCTGGGAGGGCAACTTCAGAGGGAAGCGAGGGGCAAATCCAGCTGGGAGGGAGTCTGCCAGTTTAGGGGGTAATTATTTTGCAAAGCTTTACAAAGTTTCGGAAAATCTTGTTTCTCCCTCCACTGAAACCATTGTTTTTCAAGGGAAATTGAATTAGAAGGTGGTGGCTGGAGGACCCAGAGAGGGAAGAGTAAGCCACATGTTTTTCTAACTAACTGGGCGTCTGTCCCATGCCAACAAAACCAGGAGCTCCTCGCACTCTGTGTTTAGGACCACCAGGGCTGTGACCAGGGATGGGAGAGAGCCCTTAGCAGCTCTGGGGACAGAGGCAAGGCTGGAGGTACCCCCTAAATCAGCCCCCTTCGTCTGGACTGGGAGGACAGTGGGATTTAGCGGAAAGGTGGAGTCAAGCCCTTGGTGCTGGGATGCAAGCCTTTTGCAGAAAGGCCTTGTTGAACCTCTCCAGCTCTCTGCAGCCAGGAATAGTGCCCTGAGTGGTGAGTTGATCAGAAGGCAAGACAGGACAAAAGCTCTTCTGTAAGGTGAAAAGTCCTGCTGTCTTCGTTGCAATTAGATCACCGACATCACTTTTTTGAGAAATGGCCAATCAGCACCATCCTTCTGGCCAATTCCATGTGACAGTAGAGACTGGCTGGGGGCTGTGGAGCTGAAACTGAGCTCAGTGGGAGAAAGTGCAGTGATCGACTAGTGATGCCTGCTGTGGACGTTGGGGAAGCTGTGATATGTATGCCAGGTATTTGCTAGCTCCGATCTAGTCCAATTCCCTCTACCTATTGATAAAGAAGCTGAGCGCTGAAGAACTAGAGGGGCATTAAACTTTCAAAAGGTGACTCTTCCTGCTTCACCTGTTTATTGACTTATCCTCCCTCGAAACCCTTCCAGGGCTTGTGCTGTCTACAAGAATAAAGTCCAAAATCCTTACCTGGTCTTTCAAGAACCAGCCTGACCTGGTTCCAAGCACACTTTCCAAATGTTATTTCCCTCTCGAGGACTGATCCAACTGGGCAGGACTGCACACGCCCCGCATTCCCCGCCTCCAAGCTTTTGTCCGTGCTGGGCCTGGGCCTGGGATGCCCTTCCCACGCCTCCCCTGATCAGCTTGCTCTCCCACCACTTCTAGCCCAACCCCTACAGCCCGCCCTCTCTATTTTCCCTCCTGGTCCCGGCCAAACGGTGCACCGTAACATGTGTCCTCTCCCCTGCTGAACAGCGAGTTCTGGGGACTAACCGAGTTGGCTCCATTTTCCGCCTCCCCCCTTTCTAGCACAGAGCCAGGCATATGGATCTTCAGCAAATGCTCACTGAGTAAATTAAATGAATGTCTGCGCTCCCAGAGGAAGGCAGTGGCCTCCTCGTCACACTGGACCCTGGGCCTCTGACTCCCTGTGCAGTGCTCTCCTCAGAGCCCCAGGCGTCCTCCTGAAAGTCTGACTCTCCCACCTCAGCTCTCTTGGCTTTCCCATGGCCAGCTAACCTTCCTTTCATTCTCCCATCCCCCCGAGAGGCATTAGGAGGACTCCATTTATGCCTGGCCTGATCTGGACCGCTGCCTGGTGGTGCAGCCAAGAATGGAGAAAGCCATGTCAAAAACCCCACTATAATCCCCCCAAACCTTTGGCTCAGGACATTCATCTCTCCACATATTTCTCTCTCCTTCCAGTGGGGTGGAAATGGGGACCTGAGGACACTCTGATGCTCCTTTATCCCTGAGCACGAATGAGCCCAGTGCAGAGGAAAGACCCCCTGCATTGGGAATCTGTCACAGGGTCTGACTGCATGACCTTGGACAAGTCTGATACCCTCCCTGGGCCTCACCAGCACGTGAAAGAAAAGGACCCCTCCAGTTCTAGCAGACACTGCTCATTCCTGCCTCCCAGGAGAGCAGGAGGTCTAAGACTGTCTCCTGGGGGTGGAGAAGGGGCCCCACCACTCTGTGCCCTGAGGGCCTTGCCTCTTGGCCCCACACTCAAGCCCCCTCCTCTGGGGCCATGTGTCTCGGGCTGCCAGGGAGACTGTTTCTCATAAACCCAACTGTCATGAAGCCCTTCCTGGGCCAAAGTGATCTGTGAGCTGGAAACCAGAAGATGGATCCATCTTCTCTGTACATTTGGCAAACTGAAATAACTTTGAGGGGGGCCAGCTTTGATTAAAGACATTTACCTTGTTAAAAAAATTTATACATATACACATCCATGTGGGCGTGTGTGTGTATTTAGACTCATTTACATTATAAAAAAGAATACATTCCTGCAAAGAAAGGGAGGCTCTGGTTGAAAGAAAGAGAAAGAGAGAGGGCGGCAATGGAGAGAGGAGAACTGAACTCTAATGATTTGGGCATCTCCGTAAACAGCGCTAGCTGCATGCAGATGCCCTGAGTGGGTTTCCAAACCCTCCACCTCCCAGTCCTCTTTGCCTTCCCCGAGCTACAGGAAGCAGATTCCAGCCTCTAAGCCTTTGCTCCCGCACTTGGCCCATGTGGAGCGTCCTCCCTGTCGGCTCAGTCTGACAGTACGCTGGGGAGGCAGGACAGATGATGGATTCGGGCTCTGGACTCAGAAAAGCATGGGTTCCAGCCCTTCTTCTGCCTCCTTCCTGCAAGTTACTTCACCTCTCTGAGCCTCAATGTCCTATCTGAAAATAGAGATAGTAGGAATATCATCCACTGGCTTTAAATAGATGTAAATATTCTAACATGCTTAGAAGGGTGTGTGGTATACATTAAGTGCCGAAGTTTAAATAATGAAAAGGTCCATAAGAGCTCCAGCATGCCTTTGCTGACAACTCAGCCCACCACGCTCCTGCCTCCTTCCCACTTCACTCGACAAGGCTGACCCTCCATACGACACTGGGATGCAAGTGCCACGGGGGCAGGAACAGGTCTCCCAGCCACTGGACACACAGTGCCCAGTCAGTGTCTGTAAATGAATGAATGAATGAATGAATGAATGAATGAATGAATGAGTATGCAGCATGTCCGCCCTAGGGGGGTAGGGGCGGTTCATTGCAAGAAACATTGACTGAGCACCTGCAGTCCACCCCGTGCTGGGATTTGGTAGCTTCATCTATGTCCCCTCCTTCAAATTAGGCCTCCCGTCCCCACCTCCCTGCTGCCTCTGGTACACACGCCTACGCGGCCCACGAGGCAAGGCATGCAGGAGACACTCAGCAAACGTTTGTCCTTGGTGAGGCTGGGAGTGGAGAGGCTGCAGCAGCCCATCAATGCCCAGCCTCTGGGCAGGCCAGCTGATTCCAGACTCTTGGGCTGTTTGATTTTTTGAACCACATGAATGTGTGGTTCCAATGTGTCACTAATTGGTCCATTTGCTCCTGCTGCATAACAAATACCCCAAAATGCAAGAGCTTAAAGGAAGCATTTGCTTTTTTGTTGGCGATGTTGTGGTCAGGAATTCAGGAGGGGCTTGGAGGGGCGCTTCTCATTTGGCACCTTGTAAGCAGGTGCAGTCAGATGCTGGCTGGGACTGCATTCATCTGAAGGCTTGACGGGGCCGGACGTCCAAGCTGGCTCACCCCCACAGCTGGCGGCTGATGCCGGCTGGCAGCTGGGAGTTCAGTGGGGCCAGCAGCTGGAGCGCTGACACGTGGCTCTCCAGCACGGTGGCCTTAGGGTAGTCCGAGATCTCACGTGAAATCTGGCTTCTCAGGCCCAGGTGTCCCAAGAGAACCAAGCAGAAGCTGCATGGCCTTTGATGACCTAACATGAAAGTCACATCCTGTCACTGCGTCTTACTCTAATGATGGAAGCACAGTCTGCCCCCAAACCCCACCCCGCCCCAGCCCTGGATTCAAGGAGAGGGGAGGTAACATACCTCTGGATGGTATGAATGTCAAAGAATTTTATTTTGCCACACTGATTTAAAAAATTGAATCGATTTTCCCTTTTTAAAAATTTAAGGAAACCTTATATCTCCACACTAAAGAGAAAACCAATATCAAGTGACTGCAAAAGTAAATATAAGGATTAAAGAAGGCACGTATTGAATGGAGCTCTGGGTGTTATATGCGAACAATGAATCATGGAACAGTACATCAGTAAATAATAAATAAATAAATAAATAAATAAATAAATAAATAAATAAATAAAGTAAATACAAGGAAAGCAAAAACACAGTATTGCTTTTCTATTGCTGTGGAACGAATTTATCAGCTTAAATCAACACAAACGTATTACCTCGCAGCTCCCATAGGTCAGGAGTCCAGGCACGGAGGCCACTGGGTCCTCCGCTCAGCATCTCACCGGCCTGGAATCAGGATGTTGGCCGAGCCGAAACCTCACTGGGACTGAGGCTCCTCTTCGCAACTCACTGGTGGTGGCAGAACTCCCCCCGCGGGAGCTGTGTGGCAGCATCTGTTTTCTTGCTAGCTGTCAGCCAGGGACCACCCTCACCTCCCAGCGCTCCGAACTGCCCACAGCTCCTTCCTATGCGGCCGCCCACAGGCAGTTCACAGAGTGGCTGTTTGGTGTCTTCCAGGCCAGCAGGAACGCACCTCTTGACACTTGACCTTCTTGTAAAGTTTCCTCTGATTAGTCCAGGCCCACCCAGGAAAAACGTCCTTCGATTCACTAAGTCGCATTCCCCAGGTCCTGTCCACACTCAAGAGGATGGGCGTGTACACGGGGGACTGGGGGGGGGATTGGGGGGGAACCCCGGGGCCATCTTAGAATGCCGCCTACCGCAACCGTTATAAAGCCCCAGCTGGAGACTCTTCTGCCGAAGCCTCTGGCTCTGAGACACTATGTCTGGGTGGGAGGCCGGCAAGTATAACAGGGGTGTTAAAGACCCTCCAGCACCCAACCAAGGCTTCTGCCCTGGTGGTAACCGAAGCCTGAGTGAACGGGAAGTGCGCTCCATTGTCGCTCTGTGAGTCAAGGCTCCTTTAACGGCCCCTCAAACCACCTCACAGACCAGCCTCTGGGAAGCACAAGACCAGACAAGCTTTGGCCTTTCCAGTAGTCACATTCTGGGACCTTGACCATTAGTCTCAGCTCCATCCTCTCTGCTCATGTGACTTAGGCTGGTCCCAGTGAGCCTAGGATTTGGGAATGGGCTCTGCAAACCATAAAGTGCTGTGCTAATATGTTAGGGTTATTATGATTAGGCCTGCCTCCTGAGCTGAGCCAGGCTGGACTCCAGAACTCCCCCAGCTACGCCTAGCGGCGGGGCAGAACAGCGTCCGGCTCCCGGGCAGCCCTCATGACGTTAAGCAGCTTTCAGGGCTCCTGTAGCTGGAGATGGCTCCCAAGGTACCAGGCTTGTCATCTCAGGTGTCTGAGAAGAAATTTGGCTCCTCCACAGGAATAACCTCCTCATTGCCCCCCAACGGCTACATTAGAGATGGTACACGGACCAGCATTTGCTCATTTCATGGTTATTTATTCTGTTTTAGGGGCAAAATCTCCAGTAAATCAAATCTATGATTCCACAGGTAAGATTTCTAAGGATGAGGCTAAGTTTAGTTAAGTAAAAAGAATTCACATGTATAAAAATATATATTAAATGAGGAATATTATGTGTGATATGAATTTAGAGTAAGAAAAATTGTGAGGTTGTTACCGGAATAACTGAAATTTGGAAAAAAAGCATCTTTGGGAGGACAGTTCACCACAGAGTGGCCTGCCGCCCAAGACTGTGAGGTGTGGCTTGGTTTCTTCCTGAGTCATCAAACCCAAAGTCAAGGAGTTTAAGACGGGTCCCTGCCTCACCCCCCTCCCCACCCCCCTCCACCCCACCAAGTTCAGGATGCTCTTCTTTAACAATGGGCAGAGGCAGAGAAGCAGAAAGCATCTCTTTGTAGATCCAGCTGCCCAGCTGGACCAGGCAGGACAGTGGCCCTGTTGTGTTCTGTGGAGCTGACCAGTGTGTCCTCTGCGGCCATCCCCACCGGGGCCAAAGGGCGGCCTGGCCAGAGCCGGCTGCCCATGGGGCCCAACTTCCTGCTCAGAAAGACCCGAGGGGACCTGGAGGCTCCTGGGCCTGACTTCCGGTGGCCAGGGAGGGGACCGGAGGGAGAGCTTGCGGCAAGGGCACAGGGGCGCCAGGGTGGGGCGGCTGGAAGACATGTCCACCCCGGCACCAGGCAGGGAACACCCAGGCAGGAAACATGGGCAACCAGCAAGCCTTCACCTCAGAGACAGAAAAACCAGCATCGGCAAAGAGTAAATAAATCCGCCCTTCCTGGCCTGCGCCTCGTGTGTGGTGGGCAGGGCGGGCAGTGTATAGTGGGGTGTGTGGGGGGAACCGGAGCAGATGGGATGGGGGTTCTGGTGTGGCCTCTCCAAGGTGCCGGAGCACCAGCCCACAGCCCCCTGGCCTGGGCCGGGGGCCCGCGGGCGCTCAGAGCTCGGTCCCTGCCGGGATGAGCTGCAGGAGCTTTGTCGTCTACTGTCTGTTGTTGGGGGCTCCTGGGACAAGGGAGCTGGAGGGCGGGAGGAGAGGCAGGATGGAAAGGAAAGCAGAAGAGTTCAGGGCCTCTGAGCATCTCAGAGTTGCCATAGGTGGAGCGGCTGACAGTCACTGAGCACTGCCGTGTGAAGGCCCTCTGCAGCATTGTCTCCCCAGGCCCTCTCAAGGCCCCTGGAAGGGAGGCGCTAATATAACCCCCAGGTTACAGCTATGGAAACTGAGGCCCAAAGAAGTTTAAAACAAAACAAAACAAAACCCCTGCCCACACGTACACAGCAGGGAAGTGGCCAGGCCCTGCCTGGGTCTAGCTGTCACCTCTGCCCTCAAAAGTCCAAGTGCCTTTTTACGTCGAGAAAACACGTCCTTCGTATGAATGTAATTTACCAAGATGCGCTCACACCCACGTACATATCTGTAAGCAGCTTTCCACTCTGTGCACTGGGAACCTCGTGCCAGCTTCCTGACTTCGATCCTGACACTCATCAAGGCTGCCAAAACCCAGGTCGGGGCTGAGCCTCTGCTGTGCGCCCTGTCCCGCGACCAGCATCCTAGGGGGAGGGCGATGGCTGGCGGAGAGGACAGGGTCTCTAGGAGTTGCCAACAACAGCACCTGGCACCTGGTGAGGGCTCAGGAAGTTCATCCAGTGCACATTTGCTCTTGTCTCCTCTGCGACAGGCCCCGGGCTGGGCATCAGGGCACAGACATCTGACACAGATCTCCTGGTTGGAGAGCTCTCAGTCAAGCTGGGGCATGGGCCGCAGGGAGTCAGATAACTCCAGGATGGCGAGTTATACTACCTGGGAAGAAGAAAGACCCTTAACCCTCAGGATACCTGAGAGCTGACAGGAACACCACATGGGATAGATACTGGGGCGGCAGGAAGCCCCAGGAGGGAAAGGCCTCTACAGATGGACCGGTCAGAGACAGCTTCCCCGGGGAGCTCCCTCTGGGAGTCTTGGGAGGAGGGCCAGGCATAAAGGAGGGAACATTCGAAGCAAAGACCTCAGGAGGGAGGAGTCTGGGAAGCACTGCTCGGTGAGCGTGATACCCATGTGGTTGACGGCATGCCCCCGACCAGCAGAATGTCACATAAGCTTTACAACAGTGCAGTGGGGGCAGCTCACAATGGGCCCATTCTCCAGAGGAGGCTAGCGTGCCCAACCACGCTGGTTTCCCGGGACTGTCCTGGTTTTAGCACAGGAAGTCCCATGCCCCAAGAAATCCCTCAGTTCTGGGAAAACTGGGACAGTTGGTCATCATAGAAGTGCTCAACCTCAGCACTACGGACATTTGGGACCTGCTCATCTTGGTTGTGAGGGGCTGTCCTGTGCTCTGTGGCATGTTTAGAAGCATCTCTACCCACTCGATGTCAGTTGGACCCCCCCCACTTGTGACAACCAAAAGTGTCTCCAGGTATTTCCAAATGTTCCCCTAGCGGGGAAAATTGTCCAGCATTAGAACCGTCACCCTAGAGGAAACTGAGGCTGTATGGCACTTATCCAAGCCCACAGAGGTGTAAACAGCAAGCCTGGGGCTATTTGAATCACAAATACATGGACTTTCCACTGAGCCACATGGCTGCTCCTGGCATGGGGATCAGGACATCTGGAAAGAGCTCTCCGACGTGCTGTGTGTCAAATGCAGGGCACTCCTCAACTCTGGGCCCTCGTTTCTTCATCTCTGAAGCGCAGGCATCAATCTGACAATCTAGGAGGCCCCTTGGGTTTAGATGCTCTGCCTTCCCAGGGACCAGGGCAGGGGCAACTCAGCTGGCATGGGTGGGAAGGTGGGGTGCCACACGAGGTCACAGGCAGGGAAGCTGGGGGTGGGGCCTGGGTGGTGGTGAGTGCAAGGCCCTGCTGTCTGCACACAGGGCATATCGCATCTGGGCACAGGAGGGCTCTGAGCTGTTCACAGCGGGTGCCTTCAGAGGAGAGCGGAGGGAGCTAGAAGACAGGGGCTGGTGGGGTCCCATAGCTGTCTTTGTAGCCGTCATCATCACTTCTTTCTTTGACCCCTGCCTGCCAGCTCTTTGCACTTGGTGAGTGCTCAAGAAATCGTGTTTTGAATGAACGAACGAATGAATGAACGAATGAATGTCCAGCCCAGCTCCCACCACAGCTGTGCAGAAACCAAAGTCCCCGGGACCTCCGAGATCTCCCAGGCCTGTTGTTTAGCCATCACCCCCCCGCTGCTCCTGCCTCCCCACCGTCTCAGCCTCCCCCGCCGGGCCTGGCACATGGGGGCCACTGCAGGGCTTGCTTCCTTCCATGGGGTTATTCTCCCTTTCTCTGGCAGAGAACACCTGGTGTCTAAGCTGGGGGATGCCTGACGAGGAGGGGCTCAGAGCCCCCATGCTCCCCACCTCTCCCGCCCCCCACCTTGTGGTTTGCTTGCAGAGGAAGCAGCAGCTGGGCCCAAACACAAGGCTTAGAGATGTGCTTACTGGGGCCGTGTGGAAAGTTACAGCCACCACCACTGAGGTCTTTGAAGACCAAACTGTTTGTGTTCCCCACAGCTATTTGTGGCCAAGGCGCCCACCACCCCCCACACGCCCTGGCTCAGAGCTGGAGACTGAGCAGAACTCAGAGCACTGTGGCTATCCCCCAGCCAGCCCAGAACCCAGGCCAGACCGAGCCAGCCCAGAACTCAGCCCACCAAGCCAGCTTACCCTAAGCCAGACAAGCCAACCAACCCAACCTATCTAAGCTAGCCCAGTTCTACAAACCCAAGTGACCTATCCCATCTCACTAGCTCTACCCAACTAACTCTGCCCATGCCAAGCCAAACCAATCACCCAACCAACTAACCCAAGCCAAGTAATGAACTCAACCCATCTAACCAAGCCTAATTCAACCAACCAGACCAACTCAAGTAGCCTTACCCCACCCACCTGATCCAGCCCTCTTAATTAGTTAGCCAAACTCAACTGACCCATCCCAAGTCAGCCAACCCAACTTGCTATGGACTGAATGTTTTTCATCCCCCTTTGAATTCACACCCTGAAACCTAAATCATCGATGTGGTGGTATTTGGAGGTGGGGCCTTTGGGACATAATTAGGTCATGGGGGTGGAATTCTTATGATGGCGTTAGTGCCCTTATAAAGGGACAAAGAGAGCAGAGCTTTCTCTCTCCACCTTGTGAGGATATAACAAGAAGATGGCCATCTGTAAACCAGGAAGAGGGCCTCCGCCAAGAACCTCACAGTGCTCGCACCTTGATCTTGGACTTCCAGGCTCCAGCACTGTGAGAACTAAATGTTTGTTGTTTAAGCACCCAGTCTATGGTGTTCTATTATAGCAGCCTAAGACTCAACTCAGTAGCCTAACAACTAACTTAGCTGAGGCCAATTAACCAGCCAGATCCATCTAGACTAGCCCAAACCAACCCAACTCACCCAACCCAGCTGAATAAACCCAGCTAAATAAAGCCAGCCCAATATCCTAGCTCAACTATCACAATCCAACTCACTTTACCCAGCTCAAGCCAATCTAGTCCTCCTAATCCAAGTAATCCAACTCAATGCAACTCAACAAGCTATTTTCCTTAACCAGTCCAGTGTAACTAAGCCAACTCTACTAACTAGCCCAATCCAATTAACTCAGTTTAACTAATCCAGTTGAGCCCAGATAACCCAGCTGAACCTGACCTGGGTGGTGGGCCCATCTAACTCAAATCCACCTGGTTTAGGATAAATCCTCCTAATCTAGCTCATTCCTGTTTAACCCAACCCCCTTCTAAACATACTACCCATGCTCTCGATAGAAGGGCAGTCCAGCTCAGTGAAGCAGGTGCTTTCTTTCTGTATTGAGCAAGGCCCTGAGGAATGTCATGAAGAAGACCGAGGTTCTGTCCTCAGGGAGCCCACAGTCTCCTGGAGTTTGGGAGGAGTTGGCGGCCCCCCTGCCATGGAGTGATCCTCTTGTTGTGGGGGCCTCCTCGAATCTGACCCAGGCCTGCAGCGTGGAGGAGCCTGCAGTCAGGGCTGTGGGAGCTCTTAACACCAGGAATATGGCAGACATGCCCTGGGTGCGGGTCCTGAAGAAGCAGGGTTTAGACAGAAGGAAAAAGGAGGGAAGGCATTATGGGCAGTTGGGAGGACCAGAGCAAAGGCCAAGAGGTGGGGAAGCCCTGGGTCCTGCCTGATGAGGCTGAGCAGCCAGCTGTGCCTGGGGAGCTCTATGTGGGGGTGGGGGGTGGGGTGGGGACAGGAATGGAAGGGTGGGCCAGCATCAGAGCAGAGAGGGCCCCAAGTGTTGCATGGAGGATTGGATCTCTGTGTCTTGGGCAACAGGGAGTCAGGAAGGCTGCTGAGCAGGGTAGGGTCTGATCACACAAGTGCTTCAGAAGGTTCTTCTTCTTCTTCTTCTTCTTCTTCTTCTTCTTCTTCTTCTTCTTCTTCTTCTTCTTCTTTTTTAACTTTTTAAAATTTTAAGTAGGCTCCACGCCCAATGTGGGGCTCAAACTCACAACCCCAAGATCAAGAGTCACATGCTGTACTGACTGAGCCAGCCAGGTGCCCCTGAAGGTTCTTAAAGAGTAGAGGGGAAGTGGGGAGGGAAAGGCTAGCCTGGGTCAGGAGGACTGAGGACGCCACAGGTGAAATGGAGGAGGAGATCCCAAGAGGGGAACCGCAGCAGAGAGGGGAGAGAGGAAGAAGGGAGGGAGGGAGGAAAGTCAAGGAAATGCGGGGAGAACAGAGAGAGAGCATGCATGTGAGGACATCAGCTTGCAAGGGCTCTTAAAGCTGTCTCAGCTCAGCATACCCCTTTTGCAGATGGGACGCTGAAGGCCAGAAACCAGAGTGTGTCCAGGGCTTGGGACCCAGCCCAGACCATCAGCCCAGTGTTCCGTGCCCAACAAATACTAGAGCCCAGTTCTGGGGGCCATCATAAGGACCCTATCTGAAGGCCCAGCTCCTGAGGTCCCCTTTCTGGAGGCCAGCCTTATTCCCATAGAAATAGCCAATGTCCCAGGGCCCAGTCCCTGACCCAATGGGGAGCTGTAGCCTTCTTAGGAGATAGGGGCAGGCCCCAGGGTTGGGGATTGGGTATCATGGGGCCTTTAGAAGGGAAGTTGCCAGGAGGGGTAGGAATGTGTGGATAGGGGACAGTAACTGACACTCTGGGTGTGAAACAGACCAGTTATGCCCCCACAAGGGCCATGTCCACTCCATGAGCCCTCCCCGGGGAGTGCAATGTGCCCAGATAGGGGGGAATATTGTCACGTCCATCACTGAGGGCAAAGCAGACTGTCTTGACTGATCATTGTTCTGACTTCCTCCTTTGACCCCTGGGGAAGCTGAGGCTCAGAGAGAGACAGAGACTTGCCTAAGGCCACACGGCAGGTCAACGTCAGAGGGGGACTAGAACCAGATCGATGACCCCAGCCCAGAACTGTGAGACCTGTGCTGCCAGGCTACTTACCAGAGGGAGATAGCAATGAGGTGAAGCACAAAGTTGCCAAAGCATGGGGGGTTGGACCTGAGCCCAGAAAGTGCCCCCTGGCCCCGGCCTCTTCCTCCGCACAAGCCAGGGCTTCCCAGCCTGCTCTGCAGTCTGCCATATACCAGCCGACTCTCCAAGCAAAGTGTTTCTGAAACTCAAAGGGAACTATTCCTGGCTCCAAGTCCTCCACCCGCACGCATCTGCTAGGCTGAGTCCCATCGATTTCAGCTTTGGAGGAAAACAGCTGCTTTCGCCGTGCTAACAGCACCGATCAATAACAACCGCCCTGCCCCTCGCCAGGCCAGACAGGCTTGTGTGGCTGGGGGCAGTGGATCCATACCAGCCCAGAACCTTTGGATCTCGCCTGTCGCAGCTGTCTGCCTCCCTGCCACCATTAGGGAAGGGAGACCAGGAGATATACAGCCTACTGGTTTGAAGAGTGAGTCCCCACGGGGGCAGCCAGGCTTTGGGGAGGAGAGGAATGGACAACATGGGACAGGGATTGAGTGTGGAGTGGTGCTAAGAGCCTAGCTGTTCCCAGAAGGTGGGAAGAGCACAGAGCATCTTTGAGAACATAGCCCATTGATAGAGGAAAACTGAGTCTCAGAGAGGAGCCAAGGGCCGTTGGGCCATCTGCCCATCTGGCCACATGTCAATGAGGTCGGAGCTGGACTCCCAGATCTGGGACGCAGCCCATTCTGCCTCCTTAAAACCAGAGCCAACCAGGAAACCATAAAGAGAGGCCACGAGCTGCCATCCTCACTCCAGGAGGACAGACATGCTCTCCCCTCCGGCTCCGTAGAGATGGTATAGCTAGTAGTCCAAGGACGTGGCCAGTGAATCAGATGCTTGGGCTCAAATCGCAGCTCGACCACTTATCTGCGGTGTGAACTTTTGGTGTCTCCATTCTCCTACCTGTAAAATGGGGAATACGAGCGTTTCTCTCAGATGCATAGTGTTCAGAGTGGCACTGGGTGCATAATGAGGACCCGGTAAATGTTAGCGGGTATGATGACTTCTCAGCACTTGACAAATAACTGTTGAGTAAATAAATCAGAGGACCCCCCAAGATCACGGAGGGAGTCAGTGGCAGAACCAGGACCAAAATCAGGCTTCCTGACTCCTTGTTTCCTTTTATAAGAGGAGGAGAAAGATGCTGAGAAGGGTCAAGGAATTCATGCACAAACTTGCTTGGAACAGTGACAAGCCCCCAGCAGATGGCAGACATCATGCTCACTGGGATCCTTCTGCCTGCACTGGGCTCTCCGTGGCCCAGCGTGAGTCACATGCCCACCCTCAAACCAATCAGGGAGGCCCTGGTGGCTAGGTCTGGACTAGGGGCTGCCGAGGGCGTGACCAGGTCCACCTGAGCCCCAGGAACCGGATGGGTCATGAAGCGGGACAGAGGCAACCTTCATGCCCACAGTGCCTGGAATCTGAGCCACCAGGAAGGGCAAGAATAATAATCATTTCCATGGTTTCCAAGCGCTGCTCAAGGGATGTTCACACCCATCTTATCAGGTGGGGACTGTTAGTACCCCAAGTCTCAGATGAGGATTCCAGGGCAGCACAGGGAGGCTAAGAGCCTCTTGATGATGTCTGGGAGGACACTGTATGGAGAGTCCCGCCCAGGAGCTTCCTTGAATCTAACTGAGAAACATCACAACGTTCTCCTGTTCAATGCCCGTTAGAGGCGTGTAAATTCATGATGACAGCAGACACTGATTAAGCACTTACTATATACCAGGCGTTGTTTTAAGCACTTTTTACATATTAACTCATTGAATCCATGCAATAGTCCTACGTGGTAGGTCCTATCATAAGCCCCACTTTACAGATTAGGAAACCGAGGCACGGAGAGGTTAAGTAATGTGCTTAAGGCCCCACAGCCAGTTATTGGAAGTCTCAAGGGAATTTCAAGCACTCACGGTTTTGCCGCACAACAGGGTAGAGCGCAATTAGCATTTCTGTAGAACACCCCCCTCTGCTTCCTCCCGGTTGGACGGAGAGCTAATGGTACCTCCCGGCCACCTGCCTGCCAGGCATTCTGCTGGCTGTGTTACCTACATTGAGCCTCACTAGCCGGACCCCAACGTCAGCCTCGTCATCCCCATTTTACAGATAAAGACACTGAGGCTTGGAGAGGCAGTCTGACTCGTGCTGGATCACGCCCCAGTGGAAAGAGGTAGAGCTGGGCCTGGACTGGTGGGGGCTCCCCTTTCGCCCTGTGGCGAGGGCCTGGATGAGTGGGGCGCAACCACGGCGTGCGGTGGAATGTTCTGTGCCCGTCCCAGCTCTCTCCCAGCACACGTCCAGAAAACCTGTCCCCAGGGAAGGCGGCAGCGGCGGCGGCGGTGGGGGCCTGGGCGCCCCATGGGCCGCACTGTCTGAGGCTTGATTCCGGCTGACCTTGGCATTGGCTCCTCCAGGTCCACAGCCTGACCCTTGTTTTGCTCAGAAACCCCACACATCATTTCACACAGGAAATTCAACCTGGCCTTCTCACGTCCTGTTCTCAAGAAGAGGGGAAAAAAACCTGTAAAGTCAGTCACCGTGTTGTTTTTTAAACAGACTTTGAAATGTTTCCTGAGAGGGAGGGAGAGCTCGAGAAAAGGAGAGAGAGAGAGAGCCCCGCAGATAGAAGTGGGAGGGAAACCATGGCAGAAGGACAAAGAATGAGAGAGAGAGAGAGACAGGACAAGGCGCTTCTGGGAGGCAGCCGGTGTGGGAAGTTTCAGGAGCAGCCGTGGGGAAAACCTGCGGGCCGGCGGGGTCCCCTGGCCCCCAGCTCCCCTCCACCTCCGCCCTGGGTGGAGGGAGGGAGCCGACTGACCTTGGCGGTGGCCGTGGCTGTGTGCTGGGCTCGCTTGTAGGAGGCCACTGTGACATACTCGGGAATTTCGCAGCTGGAAATCGGCCTCGGTGGGAGTATTTACACCACGGAAACTGGCCAACGGGACAAATCAGGACTTCTTTCCTTTTCTTTTCTTTCCTTTTTTTGTTCCTTTTATCTTTTCTGAAGAGCCAGGTTACCACCAACACACCACCTCCCTGGGGGTTCATTCCAGTCCTGACTCTTGATAGCTGAGTGACCTGGTCTTCTAGCACTCTGACCCTCAGTTTCCCCACCTGTGCTGTTAGAAGACAAATCCCCATCCCACAGGGCTGTCGGGGAACGGAACTCGGACTCTGCATGAAACACCTGCACACGGACACCAACTGACAGCCCCTTCTTCCCTGGGACAGCTCCGAAGCCCAACCCCCTTGGCCCTCTTCATGTCCCCTTTCGGGCTGAGGTTTCCCTGCTGGAGAAAAATGGATTTAAGCCTCACCCTCGTTCAGTAGGAAAGCACTGATCCTCCTGACGGGGGACACTGCTATGTTTCTAAGGCCTTTGCCATTTTAATGCAGTGTGTACTTACTGAGTTCTCTGTGAGCGAGGCATGGCAGGAAAGGGCATGGGAAGGGGATGGGGAGGCAAGAGGAAAAGATAGAGATTTCCTAGAGTCACAGGAAAGAGAGATGAGGTGGCATCCAGAAATGACTGGCACTAAGAAATGGATGACATGTGGCTTTGAAACATGGAAATCAGGGGAGGCTCCCAAGAAAGATCATATTTGAACTGGGTGGTCCTTCCTTCCCTCCCTCCCTTCCTTCTTCCTTTCCTTCCCTGCCCCCTCCCTTCCTTCCCTCCTTCCCTCCCTCCTGCCTTTTCTTCCCTTCCTACCTCTCTCCTTTCCTTCCTTCCTTCCTTCTTTCCTTCCTTCCTTCCTTCTTTCCTTCCTTCCTTCCTTTCTTCCTTCTTTCCTTCCTTCCTTCCTTCCTTCCTTCTTTCCTTCCTTCCTTCCTTCCTCTTTCTTTCCTTCTCCTCTCCCTCCATCCTTCACCCCTCCCTTTCATCATTCAATTATAATTTATTCATCCATCATTCATCATTCATCCGATATTTCCTGCCCTTCCACCCAGGCTAGGTGATGAGGACACAGGGAAACAACATGCCCCGCCCTGGCCTCCAGGAGCTCACAGGCAAGCGCAGAAGACAAACCCACAAGCAGCCACTTGCGGTGTGGTGTGGTCCCCTTCACGGGCCGGTGGGATTGCAACCGTGGGGACGGTGAGGGGGACATTCCAGGGAGCAGAGGTCTGGAGGCCTGGAGGTTGCACTAGGCAGAGCATGTTCAGACGTCGTGAGGAGCCCGAATGGCTGCAAGGGGCACAGGAGCTGGAAAGGGAAGTCAGGCCCTTGAGTACCTGAGGCAGGACACCTCTTCATCATCCCACGGCAGGAGCCGCTCCACGGACTGGCAGGCTAAGGAGAGGAAGTGGGAGGAGGCGGGTCACTGGAGGCCAGGCTCCCCCACACCGGACTGCCTTCTGAGGAGCTAGGGAGCTGCCATCCCTCTGCAGCGGGTACCCGGGGCCTGGGTGCCCTCAGCATTTGTCCTCTTCCTCTGAAAACAACATCTGGGCTTTCTTAGAGGAACGGCCCCTCCTCCGTGCTCCCTCCAGATGCTTCTGCATCACCTCATCATGAGTCAGACCAGGTCACCCCTCTGCTCCCAATCCTCCAGTGGCTCCCAGCACCCTGGCAAGAGAAGGCCACCTCCAATGAGCTTCAGGCCCTACACAGTCTGGTCTCGTTACTCACCAACTGCCCCTTTCCTGCCCGCTGCCCCCAATAACCAGCTCCAGTCACACTGGTCTTCTCGCAGCTCCCGGATCAAGCCAGCCTGCTCCCACCTCAGGGCCTTTGCCTGTGCTGATCCTCTGCCTGAGATGAGTAAGGGCACAGCTCACACACTCATTTCATTCAGGTCTCTACTTGGATGTCCCCTCATCAGGGGGGGCTTCCTGACCCCCGAGTAACTTCCAGCCCGCTCATAGTCACCAGACGGGGGTCAGCGGGGAGCCAGCGGGAGGCGGTGAAGAACCCAGCATCAATCATGCCTGGATTGATATAGTTCGGCCGCTTACCAGTGTGTGACCTTGGACATGTCACTTAGCCTCCCTGCACCTCAGTTCCTTCACCAGTTAAATGGGATACGATCGCCTCTACCCTGCAGAGTTGCTGTAAAGACGGAATGAAATGAGACCATGCACTTGAAACCATTGTAGGATGCTTGACGCACGATGGACGCTCAGTACGGTTTGGCCATGGTCTTGACCGCAGCTACTTCCGATAGGGCCCCAGCCTTGTCCTCCTGTGTGGGTTCCAGTCTGAGCTCTGCACACCCTGGATATGTGACCGTGGGGGAGTTATGTGACGCCTCTGGGCCCCCATGTTCCTTGCCTGCCAGAGAAGGCAGTAGCCCCTGCCTCACAGGGCTCTCATCGGGCTGGAAGTTAGGAGGGATGGTGGACACGAAACACGTGGCCTGTGCTCCGCACGTGGGAGGTGCCCATAGTCAACTGGGACACGTGACCCAATAGGGAGGGCCCAAGCTTACAGATGCCTGCGGTGGCTGGATTTGGGGCTAGCTAATGGTGCCTCGGCTGGCTGGAGCCATGGCTGGTCTTACACATTCAATCAACAAACGTTCACTGAGTATCTGTATGGGCTGGACACTGTTCTGCGTGCTGGGGACACAACAGAGAACAAGACAGGCAAAGACCCCAGCCTCTGTGGAGCTTTCATTTGTGGTAATAAGACGAAGTGTCAGAGGATACATGTCAAAGTGCTGGACATGGGTCCAAAGCATTGCAGGAAGAGGCTGGTCTGAGCTGTGGCGCACGGGGCAGGGACCCAGCCCTTGGAGATGCATTGACTGGGTGACATGGCTGCTAAAATTGACACCGGGATTCTTTTTTTTTTTTTTTTTAAGATTTTGTTTATTTAGGAATTCTTAATCGCAGGAAACAAACTGAGTGTTGTTGGAGTGGGGGGTGGGGTGGGAGGGATGGGGTGACGGGGTGATAGACACTGGGGAGGGTATGTGCTCTGGTAAGCGCTGTGAATTGTGCAAGACTGTTGAATCTCAGATCTGTACCTCTGAAACAAATAATGCAATATATGTTAAGAAAAAAAAAGAAGAAGAAGAAGGTAGCGGGAGGGGAAGAATGAAGCGGGGGAAATCGGAGGGGTAGACGAACCATGAGAGACGATGGACTCTGAAAAACAAACTGAGGGTTCTAGAGGGGAGAGGGGTGGGAGGATGGGTTAGCCTGGTGGTGGGTATTGAGGAGGGCACGTTCTGCATGGAGCACTGGGTGTTATGCACAAACAATGAATCATGGAACACTTCATCTAAAACTAATGATGTAATGTATGGGGATTAACATAAGAATAAAAAAAAAAGATTTTGTTTATTTATTTGACAGAGAGAGAGAGACAGCCAGAGAGGGAACACAAGCAGGAGGAGTGGGAGAGGGAGAAGCAGGCCTCCCATGGAGCAGGGAGCCCGATGCGGGGCTCGATCCCAGGACCCTGGGACCATGACCTGAGCCGAAGGCAGACGCTTAATGACTGAGCCACCCAGGCGCCGACACCGGGATTCTTAACTGCATTACTAAAGGTAGGGCACCCAGAGGAAGAGGTGAGAGTCACCTTCTCCCCAGTAAGGCTCATACACACCCCCCAGTCCCCAGCAATAGGGAAGGTCTGGCTCATGAGTGGACCTCTGTGTCTGTGCTTTGCTGCCACCCACTCTCGCTTCTTCTGTAAACACCACCTCTCTTCTCTTTTGGGGAGAACTCCCCAACACCCTCTCCCCCAACAAATACGCACATACTTTCGGTCCATGTGATTTGAGTGAAAATGACACCATTCCCCAGCTACAGAGATGAGCGTGTGACCCAGTCTGACCCGTCAGGGCACAGGATCCCGCATCTAGCCACTGGCTTAGGGGAGAGCACATTACCCATGCCAAGCCAAAGAGAATCAGTCCTGGGACTTTGCCTAGAACTCTCAAGTTCGAGGCAACTGGAGGTCTTTTCCCTGGGATTACTAAACCGATAAAATGTAAAACTTTGGTTGCTGAAGGCCACTAAGGAAAAAGGCCTGCCTGAAAATGAGGCCAAGACAGAGAATAGCATTATGGAGAGCTGCAGAAGGAGAATAAGAGAGCCTGAGTCCTAATAATATTGCTTGAACTCCAGCCATGCCTGAAGCCATAACCCCCTGGAATTTTGCAGTTATATGGACCCACAATGAAGCCAGTTTGAGAGAGAGTTCCAATATGGAACTACAAGAGCCTTTACCAATACAATTCAGTCCCAGACAACCCACTCGGAGAACTGTTGATCGACTGGATCACAACCAGAAAAAAGCAAGGATAGCAGGGGGTTCTTCTTAAAACCATGTCATTTGAGGAGCAGTTGAAGATGGGGTAAACTGGTGGCAAAGAACATGGGTTTTGGAGTCAGTGCAGGCCTCCTACTCGGCTCATATTCCTCAGGTAGCCTTAAGCAAGCCCCTTCACATCTCTGAGGGTCAGTTTCCTCCTCAGTAAAATGGGCACAATAACAGTGTCCCCCTCAAAGAGGCCAACATAAGATAACATGGGTAATGTACTTGGCTCAGCATCTGGAAACAGCCAATAGAGGAGCTGACTTAGAGGCCTGGAGGGCCTCAGAGTGGATGAGGGATTGGCATAGTGCTGGACTGGGGCAGGAAGGGGTGGGGGTGGCTAGAGGGCAGAATGGGGGCTGATGAGTGGAAGGATAGAGGCAGACTTCAGTTCAACATGATGAAGAACCTTCCCCTAGTCAGCGGTAGCCAAAAATGGCATGGGCTGCCCTGATGGGTAATGAGCTCCCTGTCACTAGAGGTATGCAACCACTTGGAATGCTATAGAAGGGATTCAAGCATTGGGCAGAGGACTCCTGAGCTCCACGAGGGGTGAGGAGGAGTCATGAACCAGACTTCAGTTTTAGCCAAACTGCTTTCCAAGGGAATGTTTAAAGTTTTGTTCTACCTCCAACCCCCTTCAAATGAATCCCTAGGCTCCATCACGCTGGTGTGCTTTGTCTTCAGATCTGCAATTCCAATTTCAGGCTGATTCAGTTCCTTGGATTTGCCTCAAGGCAGGGAGCAAAAAATATGTAGGAACCATTGTCAGGCCATAGAAAGGAGGGCCACCTGGCCTTCTGGCCCAGTCAGAGTCCTAGCAGTTGGCTCAGGGAAAGTCACATCACCTGAGCCAAGCCAATGAAGGTCAATCCCAGAACTTGCTGAAATTATTGAAAAGGAAGCCCTCCTTTTCTGTGGTTTGCTAAGCTTAGACAATGTTAGAACTGCTGGCATCTTTCTTGGTGCCTCCTGAGGAGGGCCTGCTCATGAATGAAGCCAACACAGAGGAAAGGAGAACAGAGAGAGAAAGAGAGAGCGCGTGAGAGATTTTAAAGGAACTGGCTCACTCTATGGTGCAGGCTGGCAAGTCCCGAATCTGCAGGGGGGGCCAGCAGGCTGAGACCCAGGGAAGAGTTGATGTTGCAGCTCCAAGTCCAAAGGCAGACCTCTGGCAGAATTCTCTCTTCCTCGGGAAAGTCAGTCTTTTTTCTCTTAAGGCCTTCAACTGATTGGATGAGGCCCACCACATTATGGAAGGTGATCGGCTTTACTCAAAGGCTACTAATTTAAATATTAGTGTCATCTAAAAACTATCTCCCCAACAACATCTAGACTAGTGTTTGACCAAATATCTGGGTCCTACGGCCTAGCCAAGTTGGTACATAGTATTAACCAACCCAGTTGGGTTTCTCTCACTTGAAATGACCAAGAGTCCTGATGGGAGGCAGGGGGGACCAGGTGACCTTTCTGTGCTTCTCTCTAGCTCAGGCACTCCACCTGGAACAGAGGCAATGAATGAAAGGAGTGTCTTGGAAAGAGCACTGGATTGAAGAGCCAGACCTGAACACAAATTTCTTTTGTTATAAGAAAAAAAATAATGAAGAAGAAAGAGCAGGTTGAAATCAAAGTCAATGCAAAAACAGCAAACCACTCCTCTAATGCAAAAACAGCAAACCACTCCTCTAATGCAAAAACAGCAAACCACTCCTCTCTGCTTCTTCCAACACCCCATTGGGTGTTCTAGCTGGAAGTGCAAATCGTGGAGTAGAAACCCACAGATCCTGAACTCAGGAACGGCTCAGAGTAATCCCAACCCGGATACTTGTTTGCTGTGTGACTATGGGTTATTCCTTAGCCTCTCTGAGCCTCCGTTTCCTGACATGGAAAATAAAGACACCACATTATCATGCAAAGATTAAGGACGTGAGTATGTGAAATTTAAGGCCTGTATATAGTAAGTGCTTAATATATGCGAGCCAAATCTGAACAAGGTAGAAAAGCCACTGAACGCATTTACCAACACCCACGTCACCCAATACGCTGTGCCAGGCACTGAGGGAACACGAAGAAATGGAAGCTGACATCTTGGCCACGAAAAGCACAGAAGAGTAGAAGAATGAGGCTTGCAGCTGGGGACTTCCTGGAGGAGGGGCATTGAAGCGGAGCCATGAACAATGAGCTCGAGGTTGAAAAGCGCAGAGCTTATTTCTTCCTGGTCAGTGCAACATGTGTGATGAGAAACAGCAAGAGGGTTACCTGAAAGGCCTCCCTCCACCTCCAGGCTGAGGAGTGTGGAGGTGATGCTACCAGTCCTAGGGAGCTATAGGAGATTGTAGACCAGGAGAGGACCAGGCATTTTGCATCCAGTGGGGCTGAGGATTCCACCCCAGCCCCGGCTCCAAGAGTGAGTGGCCTCTGCCCGCGCTGTCCCCAGGCTTCCCAGGGCCCAGCTTAGCAGTGAGAACCACGGAGGGAAGCAGACAGCAGCCGGCCCGTCTGACACCTCGACCACATACAAGACAAGAAGCTTATCTGATGTGCCTTAATGTGCAAAGCTGACAGAGCAGGCGAGGGAAGTGTCTTGATTTCTCTCTTGCTTCTGGCAGCTCTGCCTTGGAAATACCACCGTAGCCTCGCTGGTGGGCGCGGATGGGTATGGGGCTGTCATTACTCCCCACGGAGTGGCAGGCCCCAGAAGGACATGGGGCCCCATGCGCTCACACCATTAGAGAAGCCGGCTCTGAGATGCTGGGAAGATCTTTGTCTCTCCTCTGCATCGCACTGCCCGACATCCCGCCACCTCAGCTGCCTCCCTTTGGCCTGCTTGGTCCACTCACCGGAATGCGGGTGGAATGCCATGGATTGGGATTGGAAGCTGGGGGGGTGGTGGGGGCGCGCAGAGAGAAGAGGGGAGGCTGGGAAGGTTGTTCTGTGGTCCAGGCCTCAGAGGGGTCATTGCTACTGCTTACTGGCCACAGATTCTGCTGGGGGAGAGGATGAGAAAGCATAAGGATTCGGGAACATGGGGGTCAGGAAGAAGTGGGCAGGGTACCGGGCAGACTGGGGCCCTGGGACTTTTGAAGCCAATCTCTGCCTTCTTTGGCCTAGAGTTCCCCCTGCCAAGCTTCCTGTGCTTCCAACCCCTCTCCTTACCACTCCAAACCTCACCACAGAGCCCCTGGGTCTCCCAGGCCATGGTTCACCAGCTCTCTGGAGAGTCAAGATCTTCAGGGGATTTCTTTTCCCACCTGCTCTGAATCTGGGTATCCCCAGAGGACACCGCCTCCCTGCAGCCCTCCAGGAGAGCCTACCCCATCCACTCCCCACTTCCAGATGCTGCCCCAGACAGTTCCCCACCTTGTCTCCCATTGAACTCTCTGCTCCTCTAGGTCATCCCCCTCCTCGTCCCCCCTCCCCAGTCCCCTGATCACACCCTCCAGCCCTTCCAGTCCTTGGCTCCCGGAAGGCCATTTTCCTCTCTGCCCCAAACCTGAAAGGATGAATGAATCCATGAGTGGATGAGTGAATATGTGAACATGGTCTGGCGTCAGCTGCCTCTCCTGCCCTACCTCCAGCCCCACTCACCTGAAATCGTAGCTGCCCAGCATCCCGGCCCCCAAATCCAATGGTCACATCTCAGATTCTCTCTACAGCATTTGCCAGCATAGATAACGCCTTCCTTCCAAACCTTCCCCTGGACCCCCTCTGTATTCCCAGTCACCTTTCTGATCTCCCCTCCCTCCCCGTCCCTCTGCACCCAGCTTCCTGCCCTTGGTCTGGATCTCTTCACACCCAACACTTCCACGGCCATGTGCGGGCAGGTGATGGTCAAAGTCCTCAGTCTTCTCTCGCGGGCTCCAGAGCTATACATCTACCCACCTTCAACACTTCCTGCAGGAGACCTGCTCAGACATGGCGGGACCAACCCGAACCCTCACAAGTCTGGACTCCACAGGCTCCGCCTCGTGCCCCTACCACCATCCGCCCAGGCTCCCCGCCACAAACTCAGAGTCATTCTCCGCTCATTCACCCCAGCTTCCTCAATCCCTTTTGACTCCATTCCCCTACCTCCCACTTCTACATAGCCATGGTCCTATTTCTGGCCTTAGTGCCCCCTCTTGGACATCCCCCTGCCTCCGGGTGCCCCCTCACATCTCCCACCCAAACCCCTCCTCCAACCCAAGTAACTCTTCTCAAATGTAAATCAGAGCCTCCCCTTCCCTGCTCAATACCCTACCCAGTACCCTGCATAGCTCCCCATTGCTCACCCAGGGCTAAGCGCAAATGCTGTGCAAGGAACACCAGCTATGTCTTTAGAATTGACCCTTGCTGGGGCACTTGGGTGGTTCAGTGATTAAGTGGCTGCCTTCGGCTCAGCTCATGATCTTGGGGTCCTGGGATCGAGCCCCGCATCGGGCTCCCTGCTCAGTGGGGAGTCTGCTCCTCCCTCTCCCTCTGCCCACAGCCCCCCACGCCCCACCGCTTGTACTCTCTCTCTCTCAAATAAAATAAAATAAAGAATAAAAAAAGAATTGACCCTTGCTGCTGTGAAGACCACCTGTCCGCGATCCAGGCCCAGAGAGGATTGCCAGATAAGATACAGGGTGCCTAGTTAAATTTGAATTTCAGATAAACAATCAATCATTTTTTAGTATATCCCATGCAATATTTTGCATCCTGTATTTTTATTTGCCAAATCTGGCAACCATGGACTCAGAGCCAGCTCAAGCTGTTGACCCCCCTGCCTACCAATGGCCTTGACTGAGGGCTGCCTAGATTGACCCTCGGCACGCCAGAGCCAACCTACTACATGGGAGGGCAGGGAGACGGGGGTCTTCTAACCGCTGTTTGGCAAAGCCTCATCCTTGCTGCCACCTCAGCCCAGAGCACATTTCCCTGTGCCCACGTGCATTTGGCACCCCCCATCCTCCCCACCCCCCCCCACTCTCCACCCGTTTCCACATCTCACCTGCTGAGTGATCTCCCTGACCACCTACCCAATCCAGCCCCTCCCTCACTCTCTGTTCCTTTTCCTGCTCTGGTCTTCCAGAAGCGGGACCACACTTGGCCCAGAGCTCACTTAGGTTTGTTGCTCTTGACCATCTGTCTCCCCGATGAGGACCCAGCTCACTGTCCACCGTGAGTCTCAGAACTGAGATTTGTGCCTGGTACATCGTAGGTCTACTGGGCATGGAAAAAAGCAGTCCATCCTTCCATCCGGCTCACTGCCCCCAGGAGCCACGCGGGAGGTGATAGGATAGGTCTCCCAGGCTCCCTGAAACGAAGGGGCACCTCACAGAGCAGTGTGCACTTGCCAGACATTTCAAAGCGCAGGAGGGGTGGGGCTGGAAGGATCTTTGGAGGGCTGTCACATAAGGGTGGGTGGAAGCTGGGCTACAAATTTGGGAATCCGTGTTTTCACAAAACCCAAATGCACATGGGTCACAGACGTCTGACCCCAAAACACCCATGTATCGAGACTCTTACTGCAGAGGCCCCTCCAGCACCTCGAAAACACATTCCTGGGGCGATCATCCCCCAATTCAGGCCCAAATGTTTAGCCCTTCACAGGACAGCTCCTTTCTGTGACCGGGCTGTCCTCCTCTTAGCCTTTCTTTGGGTCCCAGGATCCTTCGGGAATTTTATGAGAGCTAGGGACCCTCTTCATGGAAAACTCACATTTTCCATGACTTTGTGTGTGGTTTTCAGGACCCCTCCCGCCTCAGAGCTTCTGTACTCAGGGAAAGAATGCCTTTTGTAGGATAGGCCTATCCATGCAGGAGAAGATTGATGAACATTTAGGCATGGTGATGACATCTGGGGACAGAAAGGAGAGGAAAAGACACTGACTCAAGAGAAAGATGTGCCCCCAAATTCTGACAGTGTTTAATTCTAGGTAATAGGACTAGGGCAGTTACACATTATTTTCTTTGGTCTTTCCAACGGCTCAGCATTGAACTCTGATGACTTTTGTAGTCAGGGAGGGGAGGGGAGCATAACTAGAGGGAGAAAAGCAGATGGAGGAGCGACATAGTCCTGGGCCTGAGCAGGATTTCAGCCAGCAAGGGGTCTCAGCTGTGTGTCAGCTTTCTGGGGCTACTGAAATGACCACAAACTGGGGGGGGGGGGGGCTTAAAACAACAGAAATGTATTCTCTCATGGTTCTGGAGGCCAGAAGTCCAAGACGAGTGTTGGCAGGGTCGTGCGTCTCCAGAAGCTCTAGAGGAGAGGCCTTCTGTGCCTTGTCCAGCTTCTGGGGGCCAACAGCGTTCCTTGACTTGGGGCCACATTCCTCCAATCTCTGCCTCTTCTTTTCTGTGTTACCTGCCCTTGCCTCGTTCTTATAAGGACACATATGACAGCAGTTAGGGCCACCTGGATGATCCCAGATAATTACTCAACTCAAAATCCTTAATTTAAATCACATCTGTTACCACATAAGGTCATAGTCACCCTTTTGCCATAGAAGGTAGTATCACGGGTTCCGGAGATTAGGATGTGGACATATCTCTTTGGGGATCACTGTTCAACCCACGATAGCCAGGCTGGCCTGGGTGGGTAGCTGGGAAAATACCTGTTTCTCCGAGGATGCGGGGCCTCCAGGAAAGCCCTCGTGAGGGGTACTGGGGAGGGGGGCAGATTCAGAGGAGACAAGCTTATCTCGAGGGTGGTTGGGACAGGAACCCTGGGGCTAACCTTCACAGAGAGCCACCAACAGAGGCTGGTGAAGGGAGTGGCGGTGGGGATCACCATGCCGGTCTGTCCTTAGCGACAGGGCCTGCAGATTACATGCACCCCTGACCCCAGCCCTCCCTCCTCCATGAACTAGTTCTCCAGAGAAAACTATACAAATGCAACTCTGATCACGTCACACCCTTACCCCAAGACTTGTCAACACTCTCCTCACCCGTGGTTGCTTTCAAACCCACCTCCCACCAAGCCGGCCCCAGCCTGCCTGTTCAGCCTCTCCTCTCCTCCCTCTCAGCACCTTCCATCACCTCCTGAACCAGGCCAACCTCCTGTCCTCCTCTGTCCTTGGCCCAGCAAGCCCGCTCTACCCAGACCTCGCGCCCCACATGTGGGTCCACCCCCCCCAAAGTATAACTGTCACTGCCCCCATGAAGACTTCATAACTAAAATGAAATAACGCTCTGTGAACTTACTTATGGAATGTCTGTCTCCTCTGTCAGACTCTAAGTCCCGTGAGGGGAGAGATCAGACCTGTTGTGTTCACTGCTGCATCCCCAGTCCCAGGCTTCCGGTGTGACACATAGTAAGTACACAAGACATAGTTGTTGAGTAAATGAAATGAATGTCTGGCCCAACTACCCAAGCTCCCTCTTCATCAGTGTTTCAGAAAAGCAGGGACATTCGTTCGATCATGTGGTCATTCAACAAACATTCGTGGATGCCCGAGCTGGGAGCTGGGGACACACTTCCTGTCTTCCAAAACTCAGACCGGCGGACGGGCCCGGACGCAAGGAGCAAATGCAGCTAGAAGCATGGAGAGGGCAAGGAGCAACTTCTCCGAGGATGAGGAACCACGGCAGGGAGGAGGCGGGAGGTTAGGGCAGGGGCAAAGTCACCGTCATGGGAAGCAGCAGGGAGCTCTGGAAACACAGTGCGAGATCTGGAAGGCTGGAGCGGGAGGAAAGGGGGGAAAGCCCAGGGCTTCCTGTCGGAAGTGGGAAGTCAGTAAAGGCTCAGGCAGGGTACCCACCGATTTCCCACCTATCTGGCTGACAGGTGAAGGGACCAGAGGCGCTATGAGGATTCTTTCCAAGGTAAAGTCACCAGTAAATGCAGAGCGGAGAGTGAGCCAGGATCCAGCGTGGGGACAGCGTGGATGGCAGTGCCATTCACAGAAGGGGGAAAGTGTCTGATGGAGTCCCTTTGGGAGCTGTGACGTTTGCGTCGTCCGTGGGAGCTCTGAGTGGAACCTCTGGTAGGCAGGTGGCCACTTCCACATATATTGGTTACATTCCATTCCTCCCTCAGATCTGCTCTCCATCTCTCTCTACCTGCTCTGCACACCTGGGGGCTGACGCCAATGGCCTGCTTCGTCTGGGCTCTGTGCCCTCTGGCTTCCCGGCCCCTATGGGGCTCAGCCAGCGGGAGGCACCGGCAGGAGTGTTCCTTCCCCGGTCAGCCAGGGTTTGGGAAGTGTCTGCATTCCCTCCCTGAGTCATCCCCTCTACTAGGGATGTTGAGTTCCCGTACCATCTCCCCTCCCTGGTCCCTTCAGGCTGGAAGACGGCTTCCCACGGCTGCTAGAATCTGGGTATATTGGCATCCCAGGCTGGCTCCCTTAACCCTGCCCACACGTCCATAAAAAGCTGCTTCATTGAGGCCCCTCGGTTAGACCTTTGAGGGTACCATCCATCTCCTGCAGGATCCTGACTGATGCACTCTTATAGGGCATCAGTTTCTGGGTTCTTTATCTTGACTCATTGGCCAGTTGTGCAGTCTTGTGCTGGTACCTCTCTGACTTCATGACCATAACATCCTAGATCCTGGTGTTTGGCAGAGCGACCCTCCCCTGATGGCTCCTCTTTACAGAATCATCTCGGCTTTTCCTGGCCATTTATTTTTCTACATGAGCTCTAGAAACAGTTTTTCAAGTTCTGTAAGAAAAAATCTTGTGGGGGTTTGGATGAGACTTGTTACTAATTAATTTATAAGTTAATTTGGGGAGTATTTGCTGCTTTTAAAAATTGAGTCTTCCCAAACACAAACAAGATACTCCAAACAAAATCTTCCCCACAAGTTAGAAAACAGAAAGGAGTGGATGAGAAGTATGCATTTACCTCCGCTTCCTAGCTATAGAGTGTTGTTGTTGGTTGGCTGGTGGTTGTGCGTTTTTTGGCTTTGAAGGTTTTTTAGGCCTGAGCCTACAAGGTCAAAGAGAATAGGAAAAAAGATAACAACAACAGAGTGTAGGAATCTGGAAAGCATCTGCGTGAGAAGTCACTGACTTGGCAGACCCAAGAGACCTGAATTCCCCATAGACAGAGCTCTGGGGAAAGCCAGGGAGCAGCTCAGCTTCTTACGTGGCAAAACAGCCAAAGAACCAGGGATTGGGCACAAAACATGTGTCTGGAAATGGGGGTAAGGAAGGGACTGAGAACAGCAGGACTATTTGAAAACCTGTAGGAAGTAGTTAGACCCTCAAATCCTCTCCCTCACCCCAGTGGAATCATTGAGGCTTATTTTTTGGAGAGAAAAAAACAGAGGTTCTCTGGACAGGAAGGGACCAGCCACATAAAAGGCAGAAGCTACCACACTGAAAATGAAGGATCAAGTGGACATAGTATATATGCATTTAGGAGCCTCTTGCCCCAGAACACTGGCAGCCACTCCAATATCCTCCAAGCAAATTAGAAATGTCTACCCCACAGAATCTCAGCAGACTAAGGGGAAAGATCCAAAGACACTAAACAAGGAAATGATCAAGCCAGACTCCCTCTATATGAAATCTAGAGCCAGGCAGTCCCACACAATTATACAGAGCTTCCCATCAGAGTTTCCCCACTATTAAATAAAGCATATAGACAAGGGTCATCAGCCATATGAAGAAAGCCTCTACCAGGAAAGACAAGCCACCTCTGTCATGCCGCCTAAGTTCGACCCCAACGAGATCAAAGTCATGTGCCTGAGGTGCACCGGTGGTGACGTCGGGTGCCACATCTGCCCTGGCCCCAAAGATCGGCCCACAGGATCTGTCTCCAAAAAAGGTTGGTGATGACATCGCCAAGGCAACCGGTGATTGGAAGGGTCTAAGTATTACAGTGAAACTGACCATTCAGAACAGACAGGCCCAGATTGAAGTGGTACCTTCTGCCTCTGCCCTGATTATCAAAGCCCTCAAGGAACCACCAAGAGACAGAAAGAAGCAGAAAAAGATTAAGCACAGGGGAAATATCACTTTTGATGAGATTGTCAATATTGCCCGACAGCTGCAACACCGATCTTTAGCCAGAGAACTCTCTGGAACCATTAAAGAAATCCTGGGGACTGCCAGTCTGTGTGCTGCCATGTTGATGGCTGCCACCCTCATGACATCATAGATGACATCAACAGTGGTGCAGTGGAATGCCCAGCTAGTTAACTACAAAGGAAAATATTTCAATAAAGGATCATTTGACAAGCAAAAAAAAAAAAAAAGTAACTTAAAGAAAGCACACTAGGCAGGGAGATGAAATCTTTTTAAAAAAATTCTATCATTAATATCCTCAGAGAGATAAGAGAAGGTATTACATCTATGCAATAAGAATACAGAGTTATGAAATGTAATCATTAGAACCCCAAAAGTACAAATTCAAATTACTATAACAGAAATGAGAAACTCAATAGAAACACTGAAAGAAAAAGTTATCTTCCCCCAAAAGACTAAAAAAACACAACACAGGGGCACCTGGGTGGCTCAGTCATTAAGCGTCTGCCTTCAGCTCAGGTCATGATCCCAGGGTCCTGGAATCGAGTCCCGCATCAGGCTCCCTGCTCAGTGGGATGCCTGCTTCTCCCTCTCCCACTCCCCCTGCTTCTTTTCGCTCTCTCACTGTGTCTCTCTCTGTCAAATAAATAAAATCTTTAAAATAAAAAAAAAAACACAACACAAAGAAATAGAAAATAAGAATTTTAAAAAGTATTAGAATCTTAAATAATTTAGAATTTTAGAAAGCTCAACAAAAAGAGAGAACAGTGAAAAAGAAAAAAGAAAAAATGATCAAAGAAAAATCCATGCAAACTACCTGGGAATGATCACCATGAATGTTCCGACCACAGGGCTGGTTAAACGTCCGGAACAATGGATGAAAATAGAACCACACAAAAGCACCTTATTGTAGAATTTCAGAACACCTGGGACAAAGAGAATATCTTCAAAGCTTTTAGAGGGAGAAATAATAGGCTATTTTCAGAGATTAGAATGTCATCAGACTTATGAATAGCAGCACAAAAAGCAAAAAGACAATGGAAAAATATCTCTGAAAAGGAAAAGTTATTTCAAACATGATTTCAAACTACCCATAAAGTCTGACTGAAATTATAGTCAAAAGTAACAAGCTCACAAATAAATCTACCTCCCATGTACCCTTTCTCAGGAAGCTACCAGAAGATGTTCTCCATCAAAAGGAGTAAACCAAGAAAGAGAAAGAATCCAGGAAACAGACTCCAGTGTAAGAGGGGCAAAGAGAATGAAAGTGAAAGAAGATGAGATAAGAGTAAAAGAAGATCCTAGGTTGACAGCTGAGCAGCAGGCTAGAGAGCAACCAGTCCAGACTAGAGCAGGTAGGGGGTTCCAGAAAAGAAGATTTCAAAAATCAAAATAAATAAAATACCTGTTGTTATTGAATTTCCTAGTAGGAGATTTGGACAACTCATGGAGGGTTTGGGGATGAATCAGTGGTAAGTACACAGAAAATTATGCAAATGAAAAGCTAAACAAACTACAACTCCAGGGAAAACAAAAAGCTGTACAAGCAAGGAAATGTAATCAAAACATACCTATGACTCAGCTGTGAAAAAAGCATTTATCCAGTTGTAAAAAGGCAAATAGTAACAATTAAGCTAACTAAAATAACTATCCTGGGAGGATGGAAAGGGTGCATGGTAAAGAGAGGGCCAGATAGAAGGGAGCCAAATCCTCTTCCCTGGTGGAAGGTCAAGAGGTAATGCCTAGAACTGAAAAATCACGATGAGCTTGGTTAGCATGGTTTTTTTGAGAAATAGAGTAAATACTAAAAGAAATAGCTAAAGGAGTTGGGAGTGGTTTCTCTAAGGAGTGGGAAGGAAAGTCTTTTAGAAACATTTGACTGTTTAAACTATGAGTATTTATAACTTTGAAGAAAAAAATAAAAGCTAAAATAAAAATAAAAAGATAGACAAAGCAGTCTTCTCTGGTGGAAATGGTGGAGAGAACAGACTCCCCCTTCCCCCATTCAGCCTAATCCTTGATACATCCTCCCTCGGGGGCACCCCAAGGTATTGCCTAGTCGGGGTTCCACCAGACACTATTTAAAAACCAAGGGCTCACAGCTGAAAAGTGGAATCTCAGGCCCTGGGACAAGTGGTGAGGGAGTGATTCTGAACCCCACCAACTTCCCCTGATATCATGGAAGTTTAGAAGGGTTGAGAGCGGATATGAATTAAGGTACAGCATGTGAAACAGTGAATCCTTGCCTATGAGCACTGAGAGATGCCTTAGAAATCACCTATCCAGTCTGAATAGATAGTTCCCCTACAGGACAGGTTGGCCTGAGGATGTTTTCTGGCCTTGAGTGAACTTTGCCCAGCGGAAGAAACGAGAATTGTTGGAGAGTCATTGTTTGTAGAACAACTCTCAACCAATGAGAGATTAGAGTTGGTGGATTCATACCCCAGCTCCCCAACCCCTGCGTAGCAGCTCCTCATGGTATTCCAGCCAGGTCCTCAGAGGACCCCCAGGTGCTCAGAGTGGCTGCTTGCTCTTGCCCCTTGTGTGGATGGGCTGCCTCCCCTTCCTTGTGTCACTTTCCCTCCCTCATCCCTGCTTCCTGGGATCACTTCCCAGATACACTGCTTACACGTATTCCCGAGACTCAGGGTCTGTGTTTAGGGGAACTGAAACGAAGACAATTATCTCACCCCCTCCCTCCACCGATGAGGAGAAATGACCCAGGGAAGGAAAAGAACGTGTCTGATTTTACACAGCAAGTTACTTGCGGAGTCTGACATCACAGAAAGAGCATTAGGCTGTGAGTCACTTGTTGTAGATCTTGGCCTTAGCTACGTGGCCTAGGGCAAGTTCCTGCCCCTCTCTGAGCCTGGTTTCCCCAAGTGTCAGCCTCAGCCTGTAGCCCCACTGACTAGAGGGGCTTTCTCCTTACCTCAGAAAGCCCCTCTTTCTGCAACGCTGCCTGTTATGTACAAATGCTCAAAGCGCCCTAGTCTGAAGTCAAGAAAATGCACACACACAGTGACAAGGAAGCCACAGCCCTGGATGGTAGCTAATTCTCTAATTTCCTTGAGGGTTGCTGAAATTCCTGGGATGCTAGATCGGTGGCATACGAAATGCCCCACCATTTCCCAACCGCATAATGACACCCCCCTCCTTCCTTTTGCCTGGGTCAGCAAATTTGCTGGCCGGCACACCCCTGCAAATGGGGTCATTATGATTGAGAGAGGGAGAGAGAAAGGGAGCAAGATAGAGAGAGGAGGGAAATAACATTAAAGACCAAATCAGTTTTTAAACATTACAACCTGATCCTGGCTTCCCCTGGGGCCCAGCCCCCTCAAGGAGAGCATCAGGGGCTGGGAGCTGGGGGTAGGGTGGGAGGCAGGGGGATGGGGAGGGAGAAAAAGCTTCTGGAATTCCAACTCCACTTCTTCCGACTCTGTAAGCACAGAAGGGTCCCTTCTCCTCTGGGCTTCAGTTTCCTTCTCAGTACAGTGGGAGTACCCCCCCACACACACACACCCCACTTGTTGGAGGAGTAACCAAGGTCCCGGGTATCCAGAGGCAAGGGCCCGGGGTCAGAGAGCCTGGTCACGAACCCTGACCTTACCATTTCATATCCAGGTTATTGGGAGCAAGTTCATCAGTTTCTCTGAGCCTCTTCTGCTCAGCTGTAAAATGAGACTAAATCATGGTGAAATGGGCTGTCAGGGTTCAAATCCTGGTTCCACTCCTCTGAGCTGAACCTGAACAAGTCAGTGAACCCCTCTGAGTCTCAAGATCCTTATCTGTTCAATGGTCAGATTACTGTAAATTAAGTGAATTAATTTACAGAAGCTTCTTGGAAGAATGCCTGGCACATGGTAAGCGCTAGTTTATGATTATTGTTACAGTTGCTATTACCAGGTTTGTGGGGAGAATGTGCGAGAGTGAACAGGGGACAGGGGGCACAGGACCAGCCCAGACAAGCTCACTGAATGGGAAGTTGGTGCCCAACCTGTGGCCCTCCGAGGCCCCCCCTCGGCCAGCCCTGTGGATGGGGGCACCCTTCCTGCCACCCTTCCACCCCACCCGTTGAGGAGTGCCTGCCTCCCGCCCCTTTGTGGTCACACAAAGCTGTCCCTCAGCAGGTCTAGGCCCCTGGCAGAGCTCTTTGATGCTAAAAATAGATTATTCCACTGAAAGACTCAGAGAAAAGATGGTTTTATGAGCCAAAAGGGGCTGCAGTTTCGGGTTTTCTTTCTTCCTTTGAGGGGCCCGGGATGCTGGGGGGGACAGCATCTTATGGGCAAGATTTTCCAGGCCTCAGAGGAACACGAGAGGCCACTGGGCTGACCAGCATCTCAGGGAGGATGTGCTGTGGCCGGAGTGATCTCCCCAGCACGCCCTATCCTGCAGCCTGGGACCCAGGCTCAGGCAGCCCTCTGCTGGGGACAGCCCCTGGCAGCCAAGAGAGTCAGGGCCTCTCCCAGCGGGGCCTTGGCGGGACTGGGTGGTGGGAATCTGCTGGGGGCCCCAAGAACCAGGGGAAGGTTGTGAATCAGCCACATGCCCCTCCTGCTGCCAACTCTGCCCTCCTCCACTCCCCACCCCACCCCCACCCGGTGGCTACCCAGGGCTCTCAGGCCCTTAGCAACTTACCTTGCCAAGTGCCTGCCACGTGCCCTTCCCAGGGGTCCCCCCTCACCTGCACACCCTGGGAAAGAGGGGCTTTGGTGAGGACGGTGAGGTGCTGATGAGACCAACTGACATCACAAGTGATGACTGGGAATCCCAAAGCTGGGATCTGAACCTGGTTCTTCTGACACCAAGTCTGACACCTGGGCCTCCCCAGAGAGGACTTGAAGGAGAGAAGGGGGGTCAAGGGTTACAGGGGACATGGCAGCAGCATGCGTACAATTGAATCCCCTTCTCACCCTGCGACCCTGTGAGGCCCTTCCTTCGGCGAGCCTCAATGTCCCCGGCTGTGAAACGGGGAGAACCATCTCTGCCTGGTTGGCTTTGTGCAGAGGTGGTAGTGGGATGGGGGATGGGGGAAGGGCGGAGATCCTTTAGTTGAGGCCAGGGGACGCTCTCCCCAGAGAGTGGGGGAACAGCCCCTTCTGGGGTAGAATTCAGCCCGCGTTCTCCACCCCCACCCCAGGTGGCCAACCCGTCTGCGGGGTTCCAGTGTTCCTGCACCCAGTAGCGTCTGCCTTTGTAACACAGGACTTATGACCGAACTGTATCCGGACCCAAAGGTGCACTCATGGTGGAATTTCAGGCAGGAGGCAAAGCTTTGAGTGGAGCTGCTGGGGTCCTTGGTGAGGCAAATGCTGTGGCTAAAGACAGTCATAAAGTCCTCGGGGCCACTGAACCTATGGGACCGCCCAGCTGCCCAGGCGTGGCCATGAGGGGTGCAGCGGAGGGGGGCCCGGGAGAAGGGGGCTGATGCAGGAAGGGGGAGGAGGACAGGGGAAGGGTTTGGTTCTGCAGGGGGCACCATGAGCAGTCTTTTGAAACGAACAACAGGAAAGAGAGAGGCTGAGGGTGGGGAGGGGAGAAGGAGCCCAGAAAGCGGGCGGAGGGCAGGGTGAGATTGAATCCTGCTTCCTCCACCTGCGAAGTGGGTGACCGTGGGCAGATCTCTTCACCTCTCTGACTGCCCCCTGGAAACTGGGCATGGTTGGCTGGTCTGAGAGGCCACCATTGGAGACACCGTGCATAAAGCTCTCGGCACGTGCATCCTGAGTGGTAGGTTCTTAGCTACTGATCCTTTGGCTTGGCCTGGGTATCCTGGCCCCTGGGTGGGCTGCGTGGCCTGCAGGCCTCATCTTTTACCCTGAACATGGGCCTATGCTAGAGGAGGGTGTAGACCTGGCTGAGTTTGGAGGGAGTTGGGGGAGGAGGACGGGGGAACCTTATCTTGATGTCTCTGTGCAGGAGGCCTGAAGGTGGAGAGCCCTGGGTAGCCTGCAGCAGGTATCACACTCCAGCACCTTCCTTGAGCCCAGCACTGTGATTTGCTGGTGGAAAACCAGAATTTGAACTCTAAGGCCAGTGCCTGCCTCAATTCCGCTGCCCATTTCATCCAAGCTGACTCCTAGAGGCTAGAACTTGGGGGTAATCCCTGGGATTGGTTTTTTCCTCATCAGAAAATCAAAGAGAGCCACCCCTATCCTGCAGGATATTGGGAAGGCCCCGTGGGTGCAGGGGTGTGCCATCTTTCTAAAGTTCCTAGACGGCCCACAGCCAGTGCTTCTGATTGGTGACATCACTCCCCAGTCACTGTAGCCCAAGGTTATAGCGAAAGTTTCAGCTCTGCACACAGGTTGAGAAAACAGATTTCATCACCGTTCATAGTAGATACTTTCTTAACTAATTTCCATGTAACCAGCTCATGCAGTTCACTGGCATTTCTGCTGTTATATGCCAATCGATCCCCTTGGCTCACAGATCCCTTGCTGGAATCCACACCTTCTGCTCCCACCAACCCACTGAGCTGTCGACTTGCCAAACATCGGTTGGGTTTGTTCTCAAAACCATTTATGCCAGTTGGGTTTTCGTGGTTACAAAATGTCATTGGATATTATGCCAGTCTGGGGCCATTTTGCCCTCAGATCCATTCTACCCCCTTCCCCCATTAGGCTCTATAATGCAGGGCTCTGATTCCATTAAGTCAGCTGGTTCCGGCTCCACTCCACCAATAGGAGGCACTGGGAGGAGGTTAAAGGATGGGAGGAAGAGAGAGCCCCTTTGATATTTGTCTAGGGGGCATTGCCATAGTGGCTGAGTCCCCTCTGTGGTTCCAGCAAATTTGACTCTGTTGTACCACGCTCTGCTTCCGCAGGTCGGGGAGGGTGTGCTGGGAACACCGCCTCTCCCTGCATCTCTCTTGCCAAAGGGGGGCAGTGGCTTCCTGCTGCGGCCGATCTCGGGGCTCCTCACCACCATGGTTTGGCTTCTCAGCTCTTCCATCACCCGTGTTGCCAATAACCCCCCAATTAACTTTCCTCTGTTTCCAATACTCAAAGCAGCTTCTGTTTTCCTGATTGGACCCTCACTGATAGCAAGGCAATGTTATCAATGATACGATGCAAAACAGGAGTGACTCTTTCTAGGAAACTAGGTTGAACACCTTGGAAAGACTTGGCGAAGGCAAGTTGCTGAAAATAAATTGAATTTGGTAAGGGTGGGACATGGTAAAAGATTGGGGGAAATAGTAAAATTTAGATGCTACTGGATGCGGATTTCTTCGTAGGCATCTTGACACTCACATTCCACTTCAAAGAAGTCCAAACTGGAAATTGTAGGAGGTGCCTTCTGGGCTGGCTTAAGCCTGAAGACCAAGACGAAGACCATTTAATGCACATTTATACGATTAAAGTTAAAATAAAGGGTTTATGGCACAAAAATCCTATTTTTTAACGATTCCCTTCCTCTACCAGATTTCTAGATTAACCTGATCTGATCAGTTCAGAGGCCTCAGATGTTTTTTTCAGTAGAGAACAAGAGGAAACACGGCCGCCTGCTGCATGCTGGGAGAGTGCACAGTTGGAGCTAAAGGAAGGGAATTCCAGGAACTGGGCAGCTCCTATGTGCCAGGTGCACTCCCAATATTTTCTCATTTAATCCTTCTTGCAATGGTGAGAAACGGGTGCTGCAATTGGCCCCATCTTACAGGCAAGGAAGCAGGCTCAGAAAAATAGCCTCCAGCCCACAGTCTCACAGCTTCAGGAATATTCCAAAGGCAAGCCTCAGGAATGTTCTTTCTGCTTCCCCAGCAGCCTCCAGGGGTTCATTCAGGCTGGCATTCAGGCTTCCAAGGGGGCATGTGGAGATGATAAGCCTTTTCAGGGATGGACCAAACCAGGCACCCAGGAACACAGTAAACCACCCACTGTACAGATGTGCCCCTGGGCCCAACACAGCCTCTCACACCTCCTCCTATTCCTGGGCCTAGCCTCAGCTTCCCAGGGAAGGGGAAATCCCTCAGGGTGACCAAGTTACAGATTGCTATAGGGGGACCCACTTTTACACGTGGAAAAAACAGCGAAGCGTGGTAGGGTGGGCTGTTCGAAACTGGAGGTGGTGTTGGTAGATCGGAAACAACTCCTGGGCTGGGAAGCAGGGGACCAGGGTTCCACTGACTCACTGGGTAAGCTTGGGGGAGTCTCTGCCCCTCGGGGGACCTCAGTTTCCACTTCTGTTAAAGAGGGTCTTTCCTGCCATGTCTGTCTCTGATCTGTTTCACAATGTGGCAGACTCCAAAATGTTCCAAATGTAACCAGGAGGCCAGGGCCCCTTGGCAGGCTCCATGCTCCACTGACTCAAACAGCCCTGCCCAGGCCGGGCCGGCTGGTTGGCTCACAGTGGGGGCCGTCTGTCCTCCTATGTGACCGACGCTTCTCTACCTGTGCCTACTCATAACAGACCCCAGACTGCGTCACGGAGACTCTGGCAAGGAAACAATGTCTATGGTGCCCTCACCCGGGTGCCTGTCCCTGCGAGAAATGTGTTATCCCCATTTGACAGGGAAGGAAACTGAGGTCCAGAGAGGGGAAGTGACTTGCCCCAGGTCTTGCAGCTGGGATTCAGCAGAGCTGAGAGTGGAATTCAAATCTGACTCCAGAACCCTGTGGCTTTGACCATAAACCTGCTTCCTCCCGGGACAAATGACAACCCACACCGCTACCACACCCACCCGCCGTTGAGGAACAAAAGACTGAGCCTGCACGGGGTTCCCAAGGAGGCCCAGGCAGCGAGTTTCCAAGGGCGTACTGCTCCCTGGTGACCGGTGTGGCTGTGGGCAGGAACCAGGCTCTCTGGGGCCCTGGACCAGCCCCTCCTCCTCCTGGATGCCCCTCCTGCTCCCTGTTGGCCTTCAGAGACCACCATGAGTGTGAGGATGGTTTCCAGGGCCTGGCTCCAAGCTCAGCCTCCCTGGGAGAGGCCAGGGGGCAGTGCCCAGGCTGAAGAGGGCTTCCTGAAGTCTCAGGACTGAGCCCAGAGGGCACTGCAGGGTGCTGTGGGATTACAGCTGAGGCCAGGCTAGTAAATCAGAGGCTGGTGTTCTAATCCCACTCACAATACTCTGTCGCCTTTCACAAGCTGACTTCAACATCCTGGGCCTCAGTGTCTGATCTATGAAATGGGCAAGTAGAGCTTGCAAGGGAAACTGTGAAAGCCACCGCACTCCACCTCCCACCCCGGCCCCCACCTGACTGGGCTTCTGGGGACAGAGTGTAGAACTGCATCATTTCCCATGTCTTTTCTACTTCAGAGTCCCTCTGAGCCTTGAACCTTCTGGGACATGAAGGATTCCAAAAGTGTCCTGATAAAGGGTAATGGCAGGGGTGTGTTTGTTGGGAAGGGGGTGGGGGCGGGTGGGGACTGCCATGGGGGCAAGGAAGCCCAGACACACTTGGCTAAAATGGAGAACCCCAAGGAGATGAAAGTGGGCAAAATGAACAAAGGGCCTTGAATGCCAAACTCAGGGCTCAGAACCCAAGCTCCGCAGAGGGCTCCTTGGCACGGACGGCCCTGCTGCTGGCTTTCACCAGGGAGGCCTCAGTGGGCAGGCTGCACTGGGGTGATGCCACTTCATGTGTTTCCCTTTGTACTTAATCCCAGCTGCCGTAAAATCCCCCTGAAGTGCCACACATGTGGACGCTTCTCCCTGGCAACAGCGGTGGTGGACCATAGCAGGGAGTCAGCCGCAGCCCCGGGGCGGGGGGCATGGAGGGGAGCCCTACCACCCGCTGGTGGGTCTGGTGAGGGCCCTCGGGGCTCCCAGCCCGCCCAGGCCAACACTGGCCTTAATTAAAAATGAGTCTCCTTACAGGATCCAAACCACCGCCCAACCACCCCCTCCAACTGCTTTCAGTTCTGCTCCCGGGCCGCGTGCTGAGGCCAGCCCCACAAATAAAAACCATCACTTTTTTTCCCCCTCTCTTTCTCTCTCTCTCTCTCTTTTTTCTTTTTTCCAAAAAGGAGAGAAGCAGCCACAAAATCTTCTAAGAGGCTGTGACATCACAGCCCAGGTGACCCCAGCCCAGCCAATGGGCCAAGGCCGCGAGCTGGCTTCTTGCATCCTGTGAGCTGAGGTTGGGTTGACACTGTGAAGGCCTGGTCCCTCAACCACAGAACCACAAGGCCAGGCCCTCGGCCGCCTTCAGGGCCCTGCGCCGGCGCTGGTTGGCTCCTGATCCTCCCCACCCCCGGGCCGCCCTCGCACCCAGTGGAGCCCGGGCTCTGTCGGGGGTGAGCCTCATTCATTCATTCCCTGTGGCGCTGATGTTGGGCCTGGCTCTGCTCTCGCTGCCCTGTGAGCTCCTCCGCCCTGGCCCCTTCCCGCCATCTAATGATACACTCTGCATACGCTTCTGTTGAAAATTTGTGGCTAGACATTCCTGTGGGACTGGGAATCCAAATTCTTGGGTACAAACAGAAACTTACTTTCCTTGGGGATTTTTTTTTTCTCTCTCTCGCTCACACACGCACTCTCGCGTTCTTTCCTTTTTTTCTTTTTCGTAGCAATAGGGGAAAAAAAAGAGACAAAACAAAACAAAAAAACAAACAAAAAGCGACACTACCACCCCCCTTTTATTTTCAAAAGTAGCTAGGAAAAAATAAAAGGACAGCCAACCAAGTCAATCCTAAGCTAACCCCTGAAGGTCTGATTTCTTGCCTTCCTCAGAGAGGGGCATGGCCATGGCATCGAACAGCATCTTCGATTCCTTCCCGACCTACTCGCCAACCTTCATCCGCGGTGAGTAACGACTGCCCAGGGCCCTGGGCTGATCCTTTTGGGTGGGGAGCTGTGGCCAGGCCCCGGACGGCGTCCCTCCACCGACCACCCTGGCTGCCTTCAAGTGCATGGCCTGCCTCCCTAAATCCGCTGAGTCCTGAAAGTCTGAGGTGGGAAGAGGGGTTGGTGGCCTCCGTGGTCTCCTGGAGTGGACTTTTGTGGGACTTTTATCCTCAGTTGGTGGGGACAGTAAGTGGTGGGGGAAATGGATGCCACGAGACCTCAGCGGCCGACCTCGAAGGGCCCTGGGGTGGAGAGGACATGGAGGGTATCCTTGTGACCTGAGGCTTCCTGCCTCACTCCTGGTCCCTGCAGCCCCAGCCCCTGGCCCTCCACCCGAGCTCAGGCAGACACGGACTCCGGGACACACTCAGGTCTCCCAGAGCCAGGCCAGCCTCTGTCAAGATCCACGGATCTGGAGATCTTTCGGAGGACTGCTCCCAGAATTTCCAAGTCATCCTGGGCCGAGGGAAGCAGAGGGAGGAGAAGGAGGCTACAGGGTTTTGTGGAGAACTTGCAGAGCTCTGGGACACACCAAAGCTGGCTGAGCGTTGGGGGAGCAGGCCTGGGGAAGGTTTACAGATTTGGCCACAGGGGAGAAGAAAGTGTTTCTGGGTGGCTTTTGCCTCTATTCGTGGCCTAGAGCAACCCAGAGGTTTGCACTCCGTCCCTCAAAAAGGATAGGGTTCCTGGATCCCCCACTTGGAACCTCTGATGGAGGCTGGAACTCAGGGGGAGACTTCCTGCCTCTGCCTGGTTCTTAGGGCTGATGAGCCCTGGCCTCAGACAGCCCCCTGCTGCCTTCCTCTCCCTCGCCCCCCGGCAGGAGTCCAGATGGGGCTGTGGCACCTGAGCCAGGGGGTCCAGAGGCCCTGAGCTTGAGTCCCAGGTCGGTGGCTACCTTGCCCAGTGGCCTTAGGCAAGTAACGCAACCTCTCTGTGCCCCAAACGGAGGCCCCTCTGACTGTGACATTCTGATCGTCTGAGGCTGGGGATGGGCTGTGTATGAGGGCAGTGCCTCGGGGCTGTACACGGAGATAGGTTCTCCTCTAGAATAGAGGGGCTGAACGGAATCTAAAACTCCAAGGGCTGGCGGGGGCGGGGGGGGGCAGGTATGGTGTTGCCTTTCCTCAGCTGAGGTGGTCAGCTGAGATACAGAAGTTGGTCTGACTGTCTGCCTTTCTGTCCACTGGCCCGTTCCACTGCTGGCTAACAGAGTGACTCAGAGCCCGTCTTTGGGCGGCCAGCTCTGGGCAGGGACCAAAGTGCATTTGGGTGCTTGTTGTTTAAAGGTTTCTGCAAGGGCTTATCTGAGGTGGGACCCCTTCCTCCTGTCTGGAGAGAAGCTGAGGCAGGCTATACAGCAGATGGGGACTTGGGGGGTGGGGGGCTGCCGTCCCAAGGTGGATGCATTCCCGCCAAACCTGGTTGTGGCTGGTGACAAGCAACAGCCTCAGGTCTGGGAGCTGACAGCCGTGGCTCCTTCCTTCAAGCTGCTCCTATTATAACGCTATTCCCTTTGTAGTCCCCAGAGCTAATTAAAGGCAGTCTGTGGCAAGAAAATAAGAGTTTATAAAAACCATTTGCTGGGTCTTTGTAATCTGTGTTTCTCCCTCCATGAGCAAGATGGAAAAATGTACCATTTAAAACAAAGGACCCTTGGGAGACAAGACTAAGGAGCTGCCACCTAAGACGGGTTCCTGAGGCCATGGAGCCCCAGAGATGGTAGAGAGCAGCACGGAGTCTGAGCGAGAGGAGAGCTGGTGGCTTTGGGCTCAATATGCGCCCAGAGACAGGAGGCTGCTGGGCACAGCAGGCTGATTCCTGGTGGACAGAGACACAGATGTGCTTTGTAAGCCAGGGGCCGTGGGGACAGCTCCAGGTCTGGGGTCTGAGGGGTCTGTCCACACTGGCTGGCCCCTTCTCTCCTGCCCAACTCCATTCCCTATGTTCTGCTTATAGCACACTTACTTGGGGGATGTGTTGCCCGAGATTCACAGGGCTGCCACTGCCGATTCTGTCCCCAGAGAGATCCAACCCCTGGGTGCTAAAATCCTGGGCTCTACACTGCCCTATGCGGGGTCCTTACCCTGTTCTGAGCCACAGATTTTTCTGGAGCCTCAGGAAACCTATAGAGTCCTTCTCAGAATCACACTTTTAAGTGCATAAAACCAAATCTGAAGGACTGTGCAGGAAACCAAATCTATGGAAATACGGTTATCAAACTATAAAAAAAGCAAGTGGTGAGACTGTGACCATGTGCCTCTGTCGTGACACACAGAGCACAGAGAGCTCAGGAGCTCCAGTAACGGCCACCACAAGGTGGTGACGAGGGTAAATGGTGTTTCCAGATCACCTGTGACAGCCCTAATGACACTGAAGAACATCTGTGATTTCAACTGGTGACAAAATCACTGTGGAAAGAGAAGCTGCATTTTAGTTGGAGGTTCGTGAAAGGAAACGTGTCACGTGTTCCCAGCCCAGTGCACAGACGTCCTGAATTCAGTGCAAGCAGGACCTCCAGGAGGCCATGCTGGCGGGGGGGGGCAGGGTCTTCAGGACCCCCACACGTCACCCTGGGGAGCTTTCAAACACATGCACTCCCAATTCCCAAAGGTACCTCAGTTCACTATGGGCAAGAGGTCTGGGAAGAGGGCGGAGAGCCATTCCCACCGTGAAGTAGAGGGTGAGGAGGAAAGAGGGCAAGGCTCAACCCAGAAAGTTGGCAGACTGACGGCCGAGTTCCAGGCACCAAGATGGAAGGAGTGAGAGGGCACGGGGTCTCCTCGGGCCCCTGGCACCCCAGCAATTCTCCATTCTTCCGCCTCCTCCTCTGTGGGACTAGTCCCGGACAAGGGGTATTTATTCCTCTCTTTGACAAATGGAGACGCTGAGGCCTAATGGCTTTGACTCAGACGTACCGCACGACTAGGGGCAAGTCCCTTCCTCTCTTTGGGCTTCAGTTTCCCCATCTGACAAACACAGGCAATGGCCTTGAGGATGCCCAAGGGCCCATCCATAGCTCTAAACTGCCCGTGAGGCCCTTCTCTGGGGCATCCCCCTCGCAGCATACCCCTTAACTGCACCCACGCGGGCAACAGTGCTCCCCACTGGGGTACCCTTCTGGGGAGGAAACTGGAGGAAATGGGCCTGAACTGCAACATGCAGGATTTAGGAGACCCTGGGGAGGCAAAGGTTTCCATTTATCTGGTAATCCCACAAAAACTTATCAGGGAGTAGAGTATGGAGATTCAAGCTCGGGCTCTGGATTCTGACTCTGCCCCTCGCTAACTGTGTAGCCTGGGGCAAGTCATTTCACCTCTCTGTACCTGTTTCCCCATCAGTAAAATGGGGATGATGATCACACCAAACTCACAGGGCTCTGGAGAGAATTAAATGAGCAGGGTGCCTGGCACAGAGTACAAGCCCAGTAAACATCCTCATTCTTATAATTTCCATGAGCCTGGCCTTGTGCTGGGATCTTGGATACAAGGGTGACTGGGTTAGGCTCTCTGCCCTTGAAGAGCTCAAGGTCAGGTGTGGGAAGAGATGAGTAAACTGAAAATTGCACTGGGGTGTGATCAATGTTATAAGGAGGGAAGAATGGGGGTCTAGAAGTTCAACGAAGGGGACTAGCCCACCTGGAGAAAGGGAGAACAATTCCCCTGGAGAAGTGACATTCAGGCTGGGTCTTGCAGGGTGAAGAAGTGACAAAGGGGGGAAAGAATCCCAAGAGAGAGAATGGCCTGGGGCAAAGGTGTGGAGACAGGAATAAGATGACTCTGGGCACCCTTGGGATGGCTCAGAGTGAGCAGAAGAGCTGAAGGACAGCCGGTCTGTCGGTCTGTCTGTCCGGCCACCTGTCGAGCCAAGATTCTCTCAGCAGTGGTTGGGTGGTTGGCCGGTAGCTCCTCCCCTGAAGACGCCTGGGAGAAACGGAAAATGGCCTCTCAGGCATGAGGCAGGCAGGCCTGGGTGGAGGCAGGGGTTGGACAAAATGGCGCCAGGCAGCTCTAGCCCAGATGGTCTGACTCAGAGGTCACCGGACACGGAGGAAGCTGCCCAGACCAGAGAGGTCGGTCAGTGTCCTTTCCTAAGCTCTGGGCAGTAGCCAACAACAAGGGACTCTCCTGGTTTCTGCACTGAAAGTCCCAAACCCCGGGCACCGCAGGACGGTTGGTCACCCTGAGTGGTGTGCCCATGGCAGTCTCCCCCTCCCCCGCCAACCCTGGGAGATGAACGGATTGACCAGACGGACCGCCAGCCATCCTGCGCCCACTATGGTGCTTACCTGGCGCCACGTCTGCTGGGCCCCTTTGACGGTGGCTCCCGAGGCCGCCCTGCACACACCCGTCTCCCCAGACCACCCTGTCTGTCCAAAGTGCCCCCCAGGGAGACATTCCTGGGAGCCCCCCACCCGCCACAGGGTCTGGGCGGGCATGAGCCGGCCCCACACAGTGGGACTGTGTGTCCAGGACTTACCCACGCCCACTACGGCAGCTGGCGGCCCCCAGCGGCCCCACTGGTCACATAGAGGGCCCATTGACGCCTGGGCCTTGAGGCTTGAGGTGGCCGCATCAAAGCTGAGGCTTGCTTGGTTGCCTGAGGGGGTGGGGGAGTTTATGCAGGGGAGGGGAGCTGGGAGAAGGATGCCCCTGAGCAACAGGGCCTGAAAACCTGACCTTCCAGAAGGCTCTGAGAGGCAGGGGAGAGCGGCATCCTCTGAGCCCAGCCTTGCCTCTGAGCTAGTCCAGACTACTCAGTAGGTGGGGAAACTGAGGCCTGGGCTCAGAGTTTGGTTGGGGACAGGGGAGGGCCAGGCGGCCAAAACAGCAGTCCTTATTTCTGTCTCCCGGAGATGCCTCATCTGCAGGCCCGTTCTCAAATCCACCACCCAGGGTGTGCCCCCTGGTAGCTGGGGAGTCTCATCCCATCTTCAAAACGAGCTCAAACACCCCCTCTGCCAGGAGTCTTCCCCGGGACCACCTGCAACCACCAAAGAGCCTTGGCCTCCTCCAAGCTCTCAGTCCCAGGGCCAGCCTCAGTGCCCACCTTAGTGCTGAGTATCCTGCCTTACTTGGTGGAAGTAAAGGGAAAGAAGGAGGGAGGGAGGAAGGAAGGAAGGAAGGAAGGAAGAGCTTTAGCCCCTGGTGGAGCCCGGGCCCTCTGTCACTTGAAATAGCACCTCCCAAAGGCAGCCCCCAACCCACCCCATGTGAGGGGGGGACTGAGAATTGTGGGCCTGGGGTGGGAGTGAGACCCAGTCGTACCTTGCGAAGTTACAAGAACCAGAAACAGTGAGCCAATGCAGGAAAATATTGGAGCTGACAGACAGTGCCACCTCTCATTAAATAGATGGGGAAACTGAGGCCCAAAGAGGAGTCTGGTCTTGTGTCAGGTCGAATTCAGCAGCAAGAAACCAAGTTTTCTTGTCCACCCAGCAACAGACCTTCCGCCTGGCACATAGCATAGGAGTAAGGCTGACCAGGTCTGTGCTGTTGTGTAGGCAACGCGTTAATTCACCTCTCTGAGCTCAGTTTCCTCCTCTGTGAGATGGGGCTGGGAGCACCGACCTCCAAGGGAGCTTTCACGGAGTGAACGGGACCTGCTCTGGGGCCCCGTGCATGGGCTGGTGGGCAGCAAGGGCTCACTCAGCAGTCTGTCCCAGGCTGGGCTAGGGCTAGACGCGCTGCGCCTCCAATTCTATCACTTGTCAAGGTAGATGTTCTCAGGGCCAGAGACGGGTAAGCATGGAGGAGACTATAGAGAGACTGTGAGGCCCCTTGTCGAGGGCTCTCTGGGATGGTGGTGGAGAAGAGAGCGTTGTTTGGGGACAGGGCAACATAAAATGTGGTTACAAGCCCAGGCTGCAGCCGGGCACTGCCACTTCCCTGCTGTGTGGCCTTAGACAAAGCGCTTCAACTCTCCGAGCTCAGTTTCCTCATCTTTAAAATGGGGAGAACAAACAGTAGCCAATTCAAAGCTGGTTGGGTAGAGTCAATGAGAATATATATTATGTGCTTAACGTAGGGTCTGGTGTAGAGTCAAGCCGTCCATAAATGCTGGAAATAGTTGCTATTTAATGCCCCCACCCCCCACCCCCTGCCTCCTGGGCAACAGCCTGTCTGACTCTGAGCGGGACAAGGAAAGTGAGACAGCTGCTTGTCTCCTCTCAAGGCCCAGCTTACTGCCCCCCGCCCCCCCACCGCAGATACCTCCCTGGGTCCTTCCCCTGTCCCCTCCAGGCCTGAGGAGTGCCCTGCCCCACCCTCACTCACCCCCCCCCCCCACACACACACACACTTGTGGAGAAGGACCACCCAGTGTTTCTTGCTAAATGGGTGGAGGAAAGGGAGGATGAATGGGCAAGCAATTGAATGAACCAGGACTGACCAGCCTGGGAGGTTTCCAGCGGGCCTCCTCACTTCCCCTTTGCCGGCTGGCTCATTCTTTGAAATGGCTTGCTGGTGGGAGCCTGAGCACTCCCGTCCAATCAGCACCACGGCGTGAAGGTTTAGGTTCCTCTTTGGGGTTTTCTTTTGCGTCTGGGAAGTGTTTTTGGCAAAAGGTTCAGACTTACATGTGGGCGGAAAGGGTGGATGCCCATAACTTACGATTTGCGGGGGTGACCAAAGTCGGCCCCCCTCAAAACATCTTTCACTGTGTGACCTGGTAACTAAAATTCCACCCTGATCACTCAGCTGCTCCTGGGAGCCCATCTGGGTCCCTATAGTCATGATACTTTGGAGCCAGTGGGTCCGCCTGGCCTGCTCACCTTTGTTTATTTTATTTTTTAAGTTTTTGTTTATTTAGATAATCTCTGCACCCAACGTGGGGCTCAAACTCATGACCCCGAGATCAAGAGTCTCACGCTCCACCACTTGAGCCAGCCAGGTGCACTCACCTTTGTTGAGAGGAGAGAGGTGGCTGGGTGCAGAGCAAGCAGAAGGTATTAAGGGAAGGGAAAACAGGGTGAAATGTAAGAGGGTGGAGTGGAAAGGAAAGGTTCATTTTGGTCATGCCCCTGCCTGAAACTCAACTTGCCTGGGTGCTCTGTGGCTGAGCACCAACACCCCCACAGCCCCAGGAAGTGCCCCCCACTCTGAGGGTTTCCCTGTAGTCCTACCTCAGTGGACCTGAATCCTGTTCCCTGCCCATGCAGGCAGTATGGGGTGGGGGGGCAAAGCCCCTCCCAGGGTTCTGCACACCCTCCTATCTTAGGAAGATGTGTCAGGTCCAGAAAGGTTGGAGTGAGGAGCCCCATGTTGGGGGTGGCCCAGCGGTTCCCCCTACAGAGCAGCCATATACCTCCCCAAAGAGGAAAAGAAGCCAGATCTGAGCACAAGGCAGCTTTAGAAAAAAGACTGGAAGGAAAACACTAAAATGTCCTAGCTAATGCTACACAGTACAATTATGGCAGGGAGGCTTTGTCACTAATTATTTGGCAACTGAGTGTTTCCTAAACCTGTAAACACTGAGCTGGGCCTCCTACCGGCCTAGGCTGCAGCATGGGGCCAGCCTGCTCCTGCCAAGCCAGGCGCCGCTGGCCATCCCCCCCTTCCTCTTGCCAAATCACCATGTCTGTCATCTTCCTCCCGGGCCCTACCTCCATAGGATGTAGGGAAGGATCTGCCCTGGGCTGGGCAGAGCCGTGCATACAGCAGGTACTCAGGAAATGCTCGTGGCCTACATTGTGGTCCCAATCTGGAGACAGTTTTCCTGGAATGCCCAGGGCTTGGGATGTGATGCGGACCAGTTGGAGCCGCTGATCTTTCAGTGGACGTTTATTGAGCATCGACTGTATGCATGCCACACACTCTTCTGGGAACTGGGGATACAGGAGCAAACAAAAGGCAAAGATCCCTACCCCCGCCCCCCCACCGCGGAGCCGATGTTCTAGTGACAAGTGGAAAGAGTTCACCTCTGGAAAATGCCCCAGGGAGATAGGCCAGCACCCCTCTGGTCTATGCCTTTCCTATCTATGCAGAATTTCAGCCTTCTGGGACTTCCATAAATGCTCCCATGAGCCCATGAAATCTTCATCACAGCTGTCCCTACCTCCATCGCAGAAATGAATACATAAGCAGACTCAGTAATGGTATGACCAACTGAAAGTAGCATTTAGGAGGAGAAAGGCAATGAGGAAGGGATATGGGATCCACATTTGTTGATGACTTACTGTGTGCCAGGCCCTGTGTGGTTCCCTTGCAAGAGTATCTCATTTCACTTCATCTCTACAGTAATCCATGTAGTAGGGGTTATTGTTATTATAGATGGGGAAACTGAGGCTCAGCAAAGGGATGGGACTCACCCAAGGTCATGCAGCTAGTAGCCCAAATGCATGTTAGAACCTGTCTGTCATCAAAGCCAGCCCAACAAAGCTCTTCCTTCTACCTGGCAGACATCTCTTCTTCTTGAAGGCCCAGGAACTTAAAACCTCCATGGAGCCCTCCCTGACACCCCCAGGCAAAGTGATTTATATCCTCCTCTGTGCAACCAACGCACCTCTAGGCCCTTCTCAAATAATTCCAGACGGCTTCGCAGGAAGGGTAGAGTCTGAGATGAGTAGGTCTGGGAAGGAAGGAACATTGGTGGTCCAGGCAAAATTAATGGTGTGGGCTAAGGGATAGAAGAAGGATCACATAGAAACGGTTTCTTAGAGATGGGAGAGCTTGTGGGTCTTGTGGAGAGGTTGAGGGAGAAGAGGCTGGAGGGGAGGTGGGCCAGGCCTAGAGGTCAGGCATGGTGTTCAAAGCAGGGAATCCAGGCAGGATCCAAGCTGGGCAGTGATGTGGGACAGAGCATCCCATGACGCACTGGGCCGCCTCTGAAATAGGCCAGCGTAGACGTGCACCTTGAGCGCGGATATGTGTGTGAACAGAGACCACAGGGGCCCTCCCGCACCCACTCACAAGCCCTATTTTTGTCACTCTCCAGACACACATCTGAGAGATCGAAGCATACTTGTTCTCAGGCACGTAGAGTGAGTGCTCCATGGATGGGCACGTCTGTGGTCTGAGGAGGACAAGGGCACTGGTTCAGAGCCGTCGGAACTCGACCCATCCCGGGGAGAATCCCAGCACCGGGCCGGTGACAATTTGCAGGGCACGGCACAAAAGGAAAACGTAGGGCCCCCTGCACAAAAATCATAAGGAATTTCAGGATGGCAACCACAGAATATTAAACCAAGCACGGGCTTCTTCTAAGCAAGGCACCGTGAGCAACTGCATGGTTTGGGTGCCCAGGAAGCTGGCCCGGCTTAGAACAGCCCTAGGCTTGGGGGTGGGGGGGCTGCGCCTAAGAATAAACCTCTGTCTGCCTTTCCTTCTTTTGTGTTTTATTCCTTGGACTTGTGTAGGCTCCCACTCTCCATGAGTCCACAATTTAAGAAATACTACTACTAATAAATTAAGCCTAGGGTAAGATCATACCTTGAAGCTTCTAGAAGCAGCAAGAACTAATTAGGGAAAACACGAATCCATCAACATCCCCACCCCACCTGCATTTTATGTTGTAGATCTCCTGAAGGATCTAGGAAATTTAAAAATAAACTCTAATCTCAACACCCAGAGAGAAAACCATATTCCAGACTATTTTTCCCTGCGTCTGGTGTTTATCTCTGGAGTTACCTCTTCTCTGGGTGAGGCCAGGCGGAGACATACAACATATCCAGGAACCTCATCAGGAATGTTAATAATCATGATGCGTGTACATCAGGCTATGTCTAGGAAGAGACTAGTGTAGCTCTGTCCAACAGAACTTTCTGTGATGATGGAAATGTCCTAGGTCTGTGTCACTCAATGCTGTAGCCCCTCGTCGCATGTGAATATATGCACAGTCTGTCCCTAAAATGTGCCCACCCAGTCTGCAACTAGCACAACTGAGGGACTAAATTTTTAATCTTATTTCATTTTAATTATTTTAATTTAAATAGCCACATGGGCACGATAGCTACCTTGTTGGGCCATGCAGATGTAGGAGAGCTTTATCTCTTGGAATGAGATTATGGACTTTTTCTTTTTCCAACTCGAAATGTTTGAAAAATCTTATACACAACAAGCATGGATTGCTTTTGTCATCAGAAAAAAGCCACTAAAGATTTTTAAATTTGTAATACATTCAATGTATGGGGGGGTACACTTCAGATTTTTAAAAGCAAATCACTGGGGAAGATTGATCCTGGCAGAATGAGATCTATTTTTACTTTTCCTATCAATGTTCAGAAAAAGAATGTGAGGTTTAGAATCAGAAGCTGTGGGTTTGTCTCCCGGATCCGCCACTTACTGGCTGTGTGGCCACTTAACCTCCCTGAGCCTCAATTTCCTCATCTGTGAGATGGGGATATTAACACTACTGACCTCCCGAGGCTGCTGTGGGGACTGAACCAGACAGCAAAGGGGAGTGCACAGGGGACCTGCGGAGCAAGGGAAGAGCTTTAGTGCAGATGATTTCTGCAGGGGTGGAACCGCGCCTCTCTGTGAGGGGCATTACTCACAGTTCTCGCTCGCTCGGCTCTGTCTGCCATTTCCTAGAAACCAGGAAATGAGGGGGGCATCTCCCACCGTGTGTTCAGCAGATGGTGCCAGGTGTTGAGCAGAAATAAAGGGGCTCTGTGACCAAACAAGACTGGGGAAGTCTGTGTTAAACCATGTTCAACAGAGTATTATGCTGAAGGACTTTTCAGAGCCTTTATATGCTAAGGAACAGGCTCCTCCTCAGGCTGGTGTGCTGAGGAACCCACTTTGGGAAAAGCTGTTCAATCCACCCTGGCTACAGGCCCCGTGGGGGCAGGGAATTATCTTTTTCAAGGACAGAGGAAATTGTTTAAGACTTGAAAGAGAAATTAGCTGGATCCTCAGTGCAGAAAGGAAAATACAGAACTGGAATTAATAAATGCATTATTGTCTAGGAAATAAAATTATAACAACTCAACTCTTAAATAGTTATAATATTAGCAGCAAACACTTACATATAGCTCTTACTAATGCCAGGCGTGATGTGCTTTACATATCTCTGCTCATTGAATCCTCACAACCCTATGAGACAAACGCTATTACTAAGTCAGTTTTATAGATGAAGAAACTGAAGGCCAGAGAGGTTAATCCACCTGCCCAAGCTCACCCAGCTGGGGTTCCACCCCAGGCAGCCCGCATCTGGAGCCTGTGTACCTCATCATAGCACTGTAGCTTTGAGCTGATCGAGGTATTCTCGATGGAGGAACATTCCTTCGCTTCCACTGGTCCCCTTCCTGGGAAGAACTAGTAGCACTTCCGCAAGCCTGGTCGATCAGAACCACTTTCTTGCTGGGTGAGTCAACACTGGGCTTCAGTTTTCTCATCTGAGAAATGGGTCACTTGTCACCTGAGGACCAAAGAGGGGAGATTTGTAAAGAACAGTGCACGGTCCATTCAGAAGGCACTTGATGTATGGTGGCCCTTTTTCACCAGGGCATTGACTGAGGCCCAGAGAGGGCAAGGAACGACATGGTCGAAATTGAGCTTGGAAAGCACTCCAAAAAAGCCGGGCCAGAATCCCATGGCCCAAGCAAAGGGCTTCTTTCTCATCTGGCTAGGGCCTGTGTTATCCTTCTCGTGACGGCACTGTGAGCACTTTGGTGGGGGCCTCTCCCTCCGGGTTCCTCTCCCCGGGCCCCCAGCTCCCCTAGGGGTCCCTCCTACCGAGTCCAGATTCTGTTTGATCTAGCATCATGCCCGAGCCTACTGGCCTGGGCATCTTGCAGAAGTCCCCTGGAATTCCCTCCTCAGGTGCCCCATGAGGGGGGGAGGGGCATGCACACACACCTGCCTCTGCCCGTTTAGGGACCCCCATGCTTGCCTGGTGCTCATTCCTCTGCCCTGACTCACCCCTGAAATTGCGAGTATTGGGCTCGGCACTTTCCATACATCACAACCCTACGGGGTCAGTATTTCGCCCAGAGGAGGAACGTGAGAGATGAAGGCACTTGTCTAAGGTCACGACGTTTAGGAGCAGTATAGCAGGGCTTCAACCCCTTCGACAGGCAAAGCCCAGGGCAGGAAAGGCAGTTCCCGAACACCCACGCGATCCGCTACTCACCCCCACACTTCCCCTGCTCCCATGCATGTCAGGGGCTCTGTTGCTGGGGTGGGAGTTGGGTGGTTGACCCTCATATCCGAGCTGGGTCCTTCCCTCAGGCTGGGCCGGCTTCTCAGGCTGCAACCCAAGGGGGGAGCACAGGGCTCTGAGCTCAGAAGGGGCTCCCGCACTTGGGTTAATGCTCTGCAGCTGCCATCTTGAAATTCTTATTTCATCTTGAATTTCATCTTTGGATTTGTGCTTTGTAAGTGAAGTTGGATGAGACAGAGGAGCATGCGGGGACTTGGGGCCTGGGCTCAGGCGGGCCAGGCGTGAGTGTGGGCATGGGGAGGACAGGTGCACATGACCCACACACCAAGGTTTTGGCGGGGAGCGGATGTCTGTGAGGGTCTGCACTCACCCCACAGTGTCCCCATGTCCAGGGGAGTGCAACATTAAATAGCAAATACAAACATCATGACAAGTCAAGAGATGCCATGGAAGAAATCTAGGAGCTTTCAACAGGGATCCTATATGTTCCACAAGTTAGGTAGCTGGCCCTGCCTGAGGATTGGGGGAACACGTGCAGTCCCCAAAGATACAGCGTGGGTGGCAAGGGAGCCCAGACCCATGCTGCTTTTTTCCCACGTGAGAGGAGTGGCAATTCCTCGGGTCGTCTCCTGGGGCATCCTGGGCTTTGTCAGGAAGAGAAGACCCAGTCCAAGGGCCTGGGGACGTGCAATTCCTTCCAGTGACTGAACTGAGTTGGGCATTTCTGCCTGGGACTGCTCGAGGGTACGCACCAGCTCAGACTCCCGGGGCAGTCCCGTACCCTGAGCAGAGGCTCGCCTCCCAGCTAAGCGCAAGAGGGGATCTGGACTTCCGTGCCCTCCCTAGCTGGACCAGGCCCCAGGCCAACACTCAGCCCCCTGCCCCAGGGAGGCTTGGCCCAGAAGAGTGGGCCAGAGGTGGTGGGTGGGCTCCTGATGGCTTCCCTACCTACCTGGACAGTGGGTCGGTCAGACAGACACCTGACCTGGGCTTTTAGATACATCACGGCTGATGAAAAGCTCATAGTGGCCCCTACTGACTGGGGGAGGCAGGACTAGGCTCAGTCAGTGACATCCTGAACTTGTGATCAAGCTGTGCTCAAGGTTGGGGCTCAGTTTGTGCCCATTCAGGGAGCTCAGATGAGGGTCTTGGATGTCTTGTTCACAGCCGAGCCCCCAGTGCTGAGCTAGATCTAACTCATAGGATGGGCTCAGGAAATACAGCTGGGGGAATGAATGAGTAAACACAGTCTGCTCAGGGAGCCCAGCCCTGGACCCTGAGAAGATCTGAACTTTCAAATCAGCCAGACCTGGCATCTTTGCTCTGCCGCTCCCTCCCGTACGGCTAGTTTGCCTTCCCTTTTGCTCAGTTTCTTCATCTGCACAATAGGGAGAATGACAGCACAGAGAATTTACTAAGACAATATTTCAAGTGCTCAGCTCCGCCCGTAGCCCATGTGAAACGCTCAGTGTGTGAGAATTAATACCATTATATTAATGCTCAGAGTTTTCTCTCTGGCTCTCAGATCTCAGGCCTCCGCATTTTTTGAGTGTTTTTCTATAGTTTCCAATTTTTTCCAATGTGCTCATATTAGAGCTGACCCTTGAACAACACGGGTTTGAACTTCAAGAATCCACTTATACGTGGATTTTTTTTCCCCATAAACACAGCACAGCACTGTAAAAGTATTTTCTCTTCCTTCTGATTTTCCTGATAACATTTCCTTTTCTCCAGCTTACTTTATCGTATAGAATTCATGTGACATACAAAAAATTAACCAACAGTTTATGCTATCAGTAAGGCTTCCGGTCAATAGTAACTAAGTTTTGGAGAAGTCGAAATTTATATGCAGATTTTCATATGCTGCACAGGGGTCAGCACCCCAACCCTCACATTGTTCCAGGGTCAAAACCAGTTTTATCACAGGGGTGGGTGTGTGTTGTGTGACGGACCCAATCGATGCTGTGTCTTAACAGCATTGTTTTAAACAGACAATAAATGAAAGGAGGCAAGTCAGAGTCAGCTTCTGTCACGTATCCCCTGGGGTCCCAGCCTCTGGAGGCCCTGACAACATTTGAGGCCCTGTGCCCCAGCTCCGGGCATGCACCCCTGCCCTGCATGCGCCCCTCCCCCCATTCATTAGCCTTCAGGTCAGACCAGTACCAGCGAGGGGTTCTGGGTAGGACCTGTGGGTGTGGTGGGGCCTCCGTCACAGCTCAACAAAGCCCGGCCTCCACCTTAGGCCCCGGCACTCGCCCCACCCCCTCCATGCACCTAGGAACATGCACATGCTCACACAAGCAAACATGCAGGAGAGGCCACACCCCCTACAACAGACACCCGGACTTTTCAGGAACCCCTGCCCGTGGGGACCAAGGGACACCTGGTGATGTGGTCTGAGGGAGGCCGCAGGGGAAGCTGCTTTACCCCTACCCAGGCTGGTCCTGCTTCTCTGGCCAGGAAGTCCCTCCTCTTCCTGGGAGTCCCCAGACACCTGCCAGTGACCCCTGTCCAGTGGACTGGTGCTTGAGGGACAAGGCCTCACGGGGAACCCAGGACTGACGGCACAGGGTAGAGGCCCCGGCCCAGAACAAGGTTTCCTGGCTGAGAGAGGCCTCAGAGATGCCTACAGGGGACCCATCATCTGACAGGTGGGGAAACTGAGGCCAAGAGAGGGAGGGGCTGCCCAGGGTCCTCAGGAAGGTGGCAGTGGGGGAGGTGGCCTAGCCCCGTGGCCGTGCACCGCAGAGGCGGCAGCAAGGCAGGCAGGCTCTGGGTGGTTCAGCTTCCCCACACATCTCCCTGGGGCCATGTGGGGGCCTTCCAGCTCCAGCGGTCTGATCTTCTGGGAGCTCTGGAAGGCTTCAGGGAGCTCCAGGTGAAGTCCACACAGCTCCCTGGGTGGTGGGGGAAAGAGGATGCAAATAGGAAGGGGCCCTAGGGACCTGGGTTAACCCCCTGAACTCATTTCTGGCCTCTTCTTCCTGTGGGTCAGTTAAAAAATAGCCTCCCATCTGCCAGGGCTGGGGGGGGGGGGGGCGGGCTCCATCTGGGGCTGTTCGGGTCCCCCTAGCCTAGTACTCAGACCTGCTCACTCCAACACGGCCCCCCCGCCCCCAAGACCAGGCTGGGCTGTCTGTGGCGAGGTGGCCCATCTGACGAGTTCTTTCTCCCTTTGACTCAGCACTGAGTATCACCACCACTCTGCTGAAGCAGTCGCAAGCCCAGGGGGCTGTCGTCTGAGTCTCTGCCCGCCCATTTTATAGATGGAGAGGGTGAGGCGAGGCATGGTGGCATCAGGACGTAGGGCAGGATCTGTCCACCAGCTTCTAGGCCAAAGCCCTGCCCTTGCTTCCCAGGGATGCTGGACTGTGCCCCCCTCAGGGAGCAGGCAGCAGGAATAGTGGGGCAGGGTCTTTGCATCCCCAGATTAGAAAGCCCACTGTTCCCTGGAGCAGAATCGGCAGTCTACCTGGGTGTGGCCCCGGGAGGATGGGACAGTCAGCCTCACCTGGAGTCAGGCTGACCTGAGGTCAATCCCAGGTGCCCTGTTTCTCTGCTCTATGACCTCAGCCAGGCCACTTAGTTCTCAGACCCTCAGGATCCTCATCCGCAAGATGAAAGACAGCCATGCCTGCCCTGGAGAGTACTTGTGAGGACACACGGAGATGCACAGGGCCTGGTATGTGGTGAGCTCAGGTAGCAAATTATTAACAAGTATGAGGTCTACACACGCCTGAGGTCACAAGCACCCTCAGATCGTGGTCATCTGTGAGGCTGTTCTGGTTGGAGCTGAGTATCTGGGATGGAAACCATAAGCCTTAGACCATAATGTGGACAAATGGCTGAGTAAATGGGTATTTTCAGCCCAGTGGAACTGGCTGGCTCAGAACTGGTCCTAAGGGAGGAATCTGGGATGGACCTAAGACGTGCATACCAGGGTGTTCCCGGCAGTGTCTTCATAACAAATGCACAAACACCCGAAAGGGCCAGCCACGAGGGAACACTACGGTGGTCCAGCGGGGAAGCGGGGGTGTCTTCACACTCCCCCTCCCCGTCCCCCCCACCCCACCCCCATGCCCAACAGCACAGACACATGCCCTGCCAATGGGGAGGGGATTTAATGAGCAGGGCAGGAAACATACACAATGTATTGGTGCGTTTCATAAGCAGGTTGAAAACAGCACGTAATATATGTTCCCAATGTTAGAAAAGAAAAGGAGGTCGGGGGAGGAGAGAAGAAATTAAATCTATACGTACAGTAGGAGCACCAGAGGGCTAAAAACCAAAATGTTAACAATTGTTCTGGGTGGCAGGATTATGGGTGGTTTTAATTTTCTTCTTCGTAATTTTATTATTTTCCAATTTTTCTTTAATGAATGTGTATTATTCTTATAATCAAAAAAAATGTGTTTTAAGAGATGGAGTGGGGGATTAGAGATTGTTCTTGTCCTTTAATAGACTTTAAAACTGAAGCCCAGTGTGAAAAAGATGAATATTCATTCATTCGCTCATCCATCCATTCATTCCCTCACTTACTTATTCACTCATTCATTCATTCATTCATTCACTCATCTATCCATCCATCCATCCATCCATCCATCCATCCATCCATCCATCCATTTTCAAATGCTTCTAGACACTTCCCTAGAGCCAGGGTCTAAGCTTCACAGCCAAAGGGCTTAAGGTGACCCATCTCTGATCTCAGGGAGGTCACAGTCTGGGGCAGAAAAGGACATGATGACAAGTCCTTACGATGCCTTCAGACAAGGGACCACAGGAGTAGTGAAGAGAGGGGGGCCAGGGCATCCTGGGAGCATCAGAGATGGTCTCACAATGAAGGGAAATTAGGACAGGGCTTTGGTGCTCACGCAGGAGTTCTGGAGTTCCAGAATGGGGGAGGGTACCACTCGCAAAGGCATCATGGGCTATATGAGAGAGGATCTACTCTGTGTGGGAAAGTGTGTCAGGAGATGAAGCTAGAATGTTCTGTGAGCCAGGTTCCTCAGCGGCTTTGAATTGCCTGGCTGTGCCACTCAGTGGTCGCATGACTCTGAGCAAGCTGCGAAACCTCCTGGGCCTCAGTTTCCACACCTGGAAAATGAGCTAACGACCTCATCAGGTTACTGCAAGAACCACGCTAGGCAACAACTGTAACGCACTCAGAACAGTACCAGTTGTGTAGATAGGGCTATAACACGGTTCACCTTGATTATTTGCTATTATTTACACTTTATCCTGGAGGCATTCTGGAAACCAAAATGTTCTTAAGCTAAAAATTAACGTTAATTCATTCATGTATGGATTTCATTCATTTGCCAGATGTTTATTGAGACCCTTGTATATACCCAAGCGTGTTTTTAGGCACTGGGGGTAGAGTTGCCAGACTAAAAACAGGATACCCAGATTATCTGAGTTTCAGACAAATAAAGAATTGCAATATTTGGGATAACTTTATATGAGAAAAGTGTCTGTCGTTGGTCTGAAATACAACTTAACTGGATGCTCTGTGTTTTTATTTGCTCAATCTGGCGACTCTAACTGGAAATGCAACACCAAGTGAAAAAACAAAACCCTTCCCTCCTGGGAGGGACATTCTATGGGGGAGAAGAGACAATTCATAAGTAGAGGCATAATTTCTCAGGCAAGGATAAAGGTGCTGAAGAAGTTTAAATCAAGGAACAGGGCTGTATTGATTTCCTAGTGCTGCTATAACAAATTACCACAAATTTCGTGGCTTAAAACAACACGCATGTCTCATCTTACAGTTCTGGGGGGTCAGAAGTCCTACATGAGTCTCACTGGGTTAAGATCAAGGTGTAGGCAGGGCTGTGTTTCTTTCTGGAGGCTCTGGGAGAATCCATTTCCTCGCCTTGTTGGGCTTCTAAAGGCCACCCACTTTCCTTGGATGGTGGCTCCTGTCAATTTTCCATGTCACATTACCACTGACTGTCCTCTCCTGCCTCCCTCTTCCACTTCTACAAGGGCCCTTGTGAAAAATTGGGCCCACCGAGAAAGTCCGGGATAAGCTCCCCATCTTGAAGTCCTTAACCTTCATCACACCTGCAAACTCCCTTTTGCTGTATAACGTCACATGTTATTGGTTAGAGGGCTTGGGATGTGGATATCTTTGGGCGCCATTATTCTGCCATTATTGAACCACAGGGGCTCAGAGAAGGCTTTTCACAGAGGGTGACAGGGACGTGAATGAGGTGGTGAGCGGACCATGCAGACAGAATGTGAGGGGCTCTCCAGGGAGAGGGAACCCTATGTGCAAATGCCCTGCAGTGGGGGTAGGATTGGTATTTAAGGACCAGCAAGGAAGCTAGTGTGGCTGGATACAGGGAGGGAGCAGGTGGAAAGAGATGAGGATGGAGAGATGGAATGGGGGGCCGGCCGGGCAGAATCCCAAAGAGCTAATCCCTCCCCCACTCCTGGCCTTCAATTCCCTAAACCCTGTCCCTAACACCATCCTGCTCTGCTAAGCTGACAGTCACTCCAAGAATACTCGCATTAAAGACCAAACTCCTCCCGGAAGAATTGTAGGATTAGAAGGAAAGTTTCCCTGCAGCATGAGGGATTCAAGCTAAATGTTTAGAAGAACTTCCTGTGTGCTAACAGGAAACAGTCAGTTACCTGCCAGAAAGTTTGGTAACATGTGGGAGACTAGGTCTTGACTGAGGGTCAAAGGGGCCAAGTGCCCCAGGACCCCACATTCAGGGACCAGCCAAGCTCCCAAGGTGAGTGGTGAGTCCTGACCTTGACCACTGGCCATACTGTGACCTCAGGAAGCCACGTCCCCTCCCCAGACCTGTTTCTCCAACACAAGAGAGTTGGACTCAAGGATCTTCAAGGTCCTCCCAGGGTTGACCAGCTGTAATTCCCACACCCTAAGACTCTCTGACTTTAGGGATCGTATATTCTAGGACAAAAACCTCATAACTGTGTGACCTCAGACAGGTTCGCCTACCCTGCTGAGCCTCAGTCTGGGCACTGTAAGTGGGGGTGACTGCAGAGCCCACTTCCTCGGGCGGAGTGACGGAGCCACACAGGCAGCACTCAATGTGAGCTCCAGGGACAAGGATTCTAATGTCACTCTCAGGGCCTCAAGTCTGTGACCCTGTCTCCAAGAGCCTGACATTGGCCGGCTGTGGAATTTCAAGTCTCCAGGAACCCCCGCCCCCCCAGCAACTGCCAGCGTGCCCCCAACGCCCTGGCCTCCCCCATGTGCTGGGTGGCAGGCCTACCCCATGACCACATGAAAAGCCATTCCCCCAGGGTGTCCCCACACCTGGGAAAACCGGCAGCCTGCCCGGCACTGGCCCCGCCTGGTGGCTGGAACACCGGGCAAGATCAATGAAGCCAGGCTGGGCTCCCAGTGCAGCCACCTTGTTCCAATCAGGGCTGGGCGCCTTCCGCTCCGGACCCCCGCCCGGCCCCGAGCTGCTGCCCCTCCCGGGCCCTGCCCAGCAGTCCACGTTTCCAGCCCCGTGACCCTGGAGAAACGGTGCCCACTGCCTGACTCCCCTCTGGCTGCAGCCTGCCCAGACCTGGGCGTTGAAGAACCAGCTGGCCGATGGGGCGGCCAGAGGAGGACCAGGGCCCCGGGGTAGGGGCCAGGTCTGGTCCTGGCATTCGGGCATCAAGCCATGCAAGCCCCTCCCACCTGCAGCCTCAGTTTCCTCCGCTGCACGTCGGGCTACTACAAGTCACCCCATCTGGTTTTGGGGGCCGTTGTGAGAAAAGCAGAAGAGACAGGAGGCAGAAAGTGTTTTAGGAAATGTGGACATGCCCGGTACAGAGGAAGGGGGAGAAAGCAGGTGGGAGAAGCCAGTTCTCCCTTCCTCCATCTGGGTCCTTCTCAGCCTCCAGGTCTTGGCTCGGATGTCACCTCCTCTGAGAGACCCTCACTGAACACCTGCTCTAAAGTATGGGTGACCATCTCCTCCCCCTACACACCCACCCAGTCATCTTCTATCCCTTAGTCTTCGTCTGTTTTATCCAACATCCCAAGATGCTATCAAATATTGGCGTTTGTCTGTTTACCTCCTTGTTTATCTTCTGCCTTCCCCGCCGAATCAAAGCTGCATGGAGCTCCTGCCTGGTTTGTCCATACCTGTACCCCCCGCACCTAAAACAACCACCGGCACGTAGGCTGGAGGTACTCAATGAGTGTTTGCTGACCGAGCAAATCTAGAGCCTCCTCCCCGTCTGCTTCTCATTTCTCCTCTTCCTGTCCATCCCAGCTCCCCGCATCGGGCACAGGTCTCCCTGAGGACAGGACTGGGAACATTTTCCCTTGCGCTCCTATGGATGGGGCCAGGCCTCTGTGAGCTGAAGGAGCTTCACATCATCAAGCCCAGCCCTGATTTGACTGAGCCTCAAAGATGGGGCAGTAAGAGGGCCCAGCTCCCACCGTAGGTCTGAGCACCTTCTAGGATCCCCTTCCAGAAGCCCCCTCAGGTGCAGCCAGAGACACACAGGTGCTAAATGTCACATTCTTGCCAGTGACAAATGCATGCCAACAGTAAATGACAAGGAGTGCCCAGTGTTTGAGCCTGTGGCCTAGACATGCCAGGCAGGGATTTATGAGCCTGCTCAGGTCTCTGTTTGGCTCTGCCTACATCCTCAGCACCTCCCCGAGGATTGTGGGCCTGGTAGGCAAGGATGGTAGGTAGGCTGGCGTCACTCCGGGAGCAGATCTCCCTGGCCGCACCCCCCAACACCAGCCATCCAGCCCTGCTGGCCTTTGGTCTCTCGGGGTCACCGGTGGACCCTGGGCCACTGCTCTGTCTTGCTTCCATGGTGTCTACGCTCCCTGTGTAGCCAGACCAGGCAGCCCAGGTTGCCGGGTGCAAAGTTCAGCTCTCACATTTACCTGTGGGGTGAACTGGAGCAAGTGACTAACCTTCCTATGCCTCAGTTTTTCTAGTGTTATAATGGGGATGATGACAGGGGGCCCAACACATAAGGTGGCCATAAGAATTAAATGAAATAATACCTGTAAAGCATAGATAACATTCTTTATTATAAATGAGGGTCCCGGGTTCCTGGGGTGAGCAAAGCACAATTTCAGCATCAATAGAGCTTGGTTCAAATCCCAGCTCTGCCGTTTCCTGGCTTCCTCAGTCAAGTTCAGTTCCTCGCCCATAAGGAGGCCCAGTGACACATATCTGGAGGACTACTGGTAAGATTTAAGGAGCTCAGTAGGGAGCATGCTCAGCGGGGCCTGGGGACCCAGAAATGCCCCCATGTGGGAGTGCTGCCATGAGGAGGATGGCTTCAGAGGCCACCAGATCATTTGGCTGAGATTGAGCTGGTAGATAGGACAATCTTGTTGAAACAGTGATCTGGTCGAGAATAAACACTCCCCAGTTTTGACACACCATGGGCAGTTTTGCAACCATATACAGATGTAAGCATTTTTGTCCATTTTTTTTTAGAGCTTTGGTGGGGATGGGGAGGAGCTTTTTCTATTTTTTCCCCTTTGCTTTTCTTTTACAATGTTTTATTGTAAAATATAGTAACAGAAGAGTATATAAAATATAAATATTGCTTAAAAAATAATAATAAGACAGACATCCAGAATAAATAATAAAACAGAAACCACTTAGCTGTGGCTTCCAGACCTGGACACTTAGGGCCTGACAGGCTGAGGTGGACTGGGGAGCAGGAGAGGAGGGACAAGACCAAGCCTGGGCCTTCAAAAGGCTTGTGTAGGGGAGAGCTGGGCCAGTGGGCAGGAACTCAGAGTCAGGTCCAGCTGCCAGTGAGCCTCCTATGTGACCCTGAGCACGTCTCTGACCTCTCCTGGACCTCAGGAGCCCCAGAACTGTCCTAGATTAACATGGAATTCTAGAACATTGAAGATGGACAGTCCTCCTGAGGATCAAGTGTGGCCCAATGCACTTAGCTCCCTGATGAGGTGTCTGATGCCCAGAGAGGGAAGGGACTATCCAGAGTCACCCACCAAGAAACAAGGGGACGGCTCCCCTGGAGCCAGCAGCCAGGTCCATGAGCCTTGGGCCTAGCCCAGGTTATAGGTCATGATCGTCTTTAGGCTCCCTTCAGGCCCAGTTTTCCAGGATTCATTGAGGACTGGGACTCCTTTGAGTTGATCAGGACATAGGGTGCAACTGCTTCCCCAACCAGGGAGGGTGGCAGAGGGAAACTAGAGCATGAAAGAGTGGAGGAAGCCACAGAGAAGAACTTTCAGGTGTTTAGAACCCAGCACTGGCGAGGGGTGGGGGAGGCCAGGACTCCAGCTACATCCCCGGCCAGACTGGAGACAGTGACCCACATAGAGAGCTAACACATTTACAAGCCGAACAAACAACTATAAAACCGGGACACACCCCACCCCAGCCGTCTGGATGCAGTCCCCATCCCTATCGCACAGCCTGGTACGGAGTGCTCCACTAGCCACTGGGCATGCGCCTGAGCACCCTCACTTCTCTGGCCTCTGTTATCCCTTCTGTTATTTGGGGGAAAAAAAAAAAGCTTGACCACGTGCACTGCCACCCCCACCCCCACGGAGCATGGTGAAAATGAAATATTGCAGCCTGCGGAGTGGTTCAGACACTGGCTTTGGAGGGAGAGGGACCCGATTCCAAATCCAGGCTTCCTTGCCACGTGGAACACTCTCTGAGTCTCAGCTGCCACATCTGCGCAATCCACACGATTGTTCTAAAGTTCATCTCGGATAATGTCGGCAAAGTAGGTGCTCAAAAAGACACAACTCCCCAGGCCAGGGGAGATGTCGCCATTGGCTGGCGGGGTGACTTGTGGGCAGGACTGCTTACCTAATTTGGGGGGGCTCGGTGCAAAATGAAAATGCAGGCCCTTTGTTCAAAAAGTCTGAAGGATTTCGAGGCAGTGAAGGCAGAGCAGGAGATCAGGCACGGGCCCTTCTGCAAGCAGGACATGGGGTTACAGGCCTGGGGAAGCCAGCCCTGCCAATGGGGCATGGGGGGGCCGCAGAAGCCCAGCTCAGGTGGAGGGGCTGAGGCCCTTCCCCTGGGGCTCCCACCGCCTCTCCCCGGGGCTGCAGCTGGGATTCCGACCGCCGGGCCCTGCCACTCTCGTGGCCACGGGAAGCAGCATAAAAGACCGACTGTTCTCCACCTCGTTCTGCCCCGTTTTTATCTCATGCCATGCATACAGCACATAGTTGATTTCTTTCCGCAAAGGGCTGCGCTTTTTTTCTTTTCCAAGGGCGACACTGGAAAGCCATGTGGCTTTTATTGCTGGCAGGAATGTCTGAGGCGTTCCTTTACCACCACATGAAATGGAGCCGTAATCTTCATCTGCGTAAGGCCAAAGCCCCCGGTCGCCTCAGAGCCATCAGCCTCTGAGATTAATTAAGGCTTCACAAGGACTGACAGCCATTAGGACTTTTTTGGGGAGGTGGAAAATCCCTAATGGGACTTTGTGGGCGGTGGGGTGAGGAGGGCCCCCACAGGGAGGAAGGCACCCTGGACCAGAATCAATGAGAGAGGGTGGGATGGGGTTCCAGACTCAGCCCCTGGCCTGGGCAGTGACTCTGAAGGAGACCCCTTCCCTCCCTGGGCCTCATTTCTGCCACTTGACAAGCGGGAGATTTGGATATGATATCTCAGAGCCCTGTTGAGGCTGACTTTCTAAAATTCTGAATCCTGCCCACAAGTTTCATGCCAGGATTCTAATTCTCTTCCATGACTAACTTCAAGCATCTGATTCTGGTCCATGAGAACAGAGTGTGGGGCCAGGCTGCCTGGTTGGAATCCCGGCTCCATAGTTGCCCAGCTGTGTGACCTTGGGCAAGTTTACATCTTCAGTTCTCTCACCTATAGAATTGCAGTGATGCTGTACCTCCCCAATAAGGGTCCTGGGGAGGCACAAATAAGCACAAAGTGTGGGATTAGGCCTGGCATGCCAGACTTAACCGTGGTCAGTAATGATTAATAGAGCTCAAGATTCTAATCCCGTGGTTCCAGTTCAATCCCAAATATTGGTTTTGGACTGGCGGCCATTCTTGCCATCTGATTAAGGCTTGGAGATGTTTTGGACCTGAATATCCTCCCATCTTTCCTCCACAATAGGGAGTACGAGAGGTGACAGCCACAGAGGAGCCCTTTCCCTCCCTGACTGCCAGAGCTGAAGCCCCTTCCTGGGCCGGGGAAAGAGTATGCCCTTTCCAGAACCCTCCTGGGCTCCGAGTTACCCAGGTCCCTCTCACCAGTCTCTGTCCCCTGCCCCCCACCAACGAAGAATCCTCTGATTTGATGATTCTGCCAGCAGGGAGTTCTGCACCGGCCCACTGATGTGGCCGGAGAGTCCCGGGCACTCTGACCAGCCAGCAGAGCAGAGACAGTCTGGATCAAGGAATCCTGTTTAAACAAGGGCCCTCCGGTTCTGAGGCCCAGAGTGGGGAAGCTCTTTACTCTCTGAGCCTCAATTTCCCCATCTGTAAAATGGAGAGAATAAAAGATGCTGCAGAAGCCCCTTGAGGGTTAGCCGTAATTGAGGTGAAACTCCCAGCACACAACAGGACTCCAGCTAATTAGGGAAATTATTAGTCATAGACCAAAGGGCTCTACCAGAATTATTTCCCTCTTTCATAAAAGACCAAAGTGAGGAGCAGGGAGGGCAGTAGGAAGACCAGACCCCTTGACAGGAGCCGAAACCAGAGCCTGCTTCCCTGGCTACTGATGGGGTCTGCCTCCTCGCCTCTGGCCAGGCACATGCTGAGACCACCTCTCTCCATCCTTCTCTCCTGTCTCTCCAATTCCCCAAGCTGAGTGCCCTCTCAGGAGGACCTATAGGGGAGTTGGGGGTGGAGGTCCAGGGCTTCGCAAAAGAGGGAGTCAGTGCCACCTGAGGAGGTAGGAGGTGAGGAAAGGGGCCCCTTGGACTCGACCCCAAAGTCACAGTGAAACCTACCTGGTGGTCCACGGGGAGCCAGCCCGGTGCCTCCAGGGACCGTGGAAGCTCACTCCTACCGTTCCGATGGGGATGCTGAAGACCTGAGGGAGACACACAGACTCTGGCATCTCCCCTGGAGCAATGGGTGTTCACGGTCTCATCTGTACGTGAGGCACTGGGGGACCATCGTGCGGGTCCGGGTGGATGTCAGGGGTGGCTGTCCGCCCACCTTGCTTTTGGTCGCACCATGCTGCCCACTGGCCTTGCCAGGGCTCAGTCCCAAGTCTTGCCTCTTCCTTAGTGAAACAGGTCAAGTCTCTCCCACTTTCTGGGCCTCAGTGTTCCCATCTGTCCCACTGGGGACTACAGCGGAGTCTACCTCCTCACAGGCAGGTTCTGAGGCCGGAGGCGAGCATGAGGTGGGTAAGCCTCAGCAGACCACCTGTGCAGCCCCTTTCAGCCTCCCAACCTGGGTTGGAAGGTTCTGCTGATTTCCACACCTATGGCTATTTCACCAGGTCTATCGCCTCCCCACCCCACCCTCTGCTGGCTCCATCACCATCGTGATCACTAACGTTTATTGAGCACTTTCAATATCTAGACGCCCGCTCCTCCCAATGTTTTACTCAACCAGTGCAGGGGTGCATAATCAGGTGGTGCCTCTGATCACCAAATTTTGCATTCGATCAGGCTTTAACCCCACTCTGGTTCTCCCTAACCCAGAAAATATTGAGCAATATTTCTCTTTGTTTCGATGGGCATAACACCTACGCCCACACGATTGCTGGGATGGAATGAAAGCCTGCACTTAAAGCCCAGACACAGGGCCTGGGCACGGGACTACCTCGGCAGTCCTCCCTGTTGCTGTTCCTCCCCTTCCCCCGACCCCGCCAGGGTTCAGAGGAGGCTCCGCGAGTTGCAAAAGTGACACATGCAGTCAGGGGGAGAGGCAGTAGCTGTGCTCTAACCACAGGGCTCTCTCCAGCTCCCCCGCCCTCCCCTCACAGTCTGGCCCTTTCCAAAAAAAAAAAAAAAAAGCCACCCTGTAATTTGAGAAGCACACTTGTCCTTCTGCACATTCGGGAGCCTTCCAGAGAGGCTACCCACAAGGAATTCTCTGGGGTAAGGGCCCCCAACCCTGCCAGCAACAACCCCTTGACCATATTGTTGTTGTTCTTCATGACCCTTTCTCACTAATTTTTATGTGTGTGTGTGTATAAAAATATATATGTATAAACACACATATCTGAAATCGGGATGCATGCAAGGCTTGGTTTAACTAGCAGTATTTTCTTCCTTTTTCTTTCACATGGAGCGATTGATGGCATTTTAGATGTGGTGAAACACCATGCTCCTCCCCTCCTGGAGGGAGTCTAATCCTCTGGATTGTGAAATGGAGTGATCAGAACCACCTCCATTCACGGAAGGGGAAACTGAGGCTCACTGAGGGACAGACATGTCCCATCTTAAGTTCCAGGCCACCAGGCAGGAGGGCTTCACCAGAGTGAGGGTGTGGAGGCCAGGCTGGAAGAAATCATTAACTTCTAGAAGACAGTCCTCTGCTAGTAACTGGACTGGGGCTCCCAGGAGACTTGGGATAGAGGGAACGCAAGCCTCCTTGGGGATGGGGAGGTGGCTAACAGTGTCAGCTGAGGCCCAGAGAGTGTCTGTCTGTAGGAGGGTAGGGGGTGGGGGCCAGTGGATTTCCAGCGAGGGTCTAAGAGCCTAGGGGAAAGAAGGTGAGTCTTCTTAAGGTCCAGGCTCAGGTAGCCCTGTGATGGTTGCTGGAAAACCCTCCCGCAAGCCGCCTCTGCCTAGAGGCAGGTCACAGACAGACCTTACCTCCCCCAGGCAGCCCCTAGGCGAACCAAGGGGGGTGCAGGATAGCCATGGACTAGGCTCTGAGTCCTGGAAGCTTTGAACATGAGAATTGGATATTTCACAAATGGGAAGTATGAGGCCCACAAAGAGGAAGAGACTTGCCAAAGGCCCCCGACAAGGGGGAGGCCTTATTTTTTCAGTGTGATACAAGTGATAGCTTGCATGGATGGAGCACCCCCTATGTGCCAGGCCTGTGCTAAACACCTTACACACATTTCTGTGAGGAGGCCACTATCATCTGCCCTACTTTGTGGATGAAATAGACAAGGGTCAGAGAGGTTTTAAGCAATTTTCCCTAGATCACAGGTAGGTGGTGGAAGAAGGCAAACTGAGGCAGTGGAACTGCAGATCCAGGCCCCTTCCACAACCAGTGAACTTCTTAGGTTTTCCATGCTACATATGTCCCGTGTCTGGCACACTTGGGGGATCCTCACCTCTCCCCAGGCACCAGACTCTTGAGGAATCAGACCTGCCCTTGTAAGCTCTCTGGCCTGTGGGGAGACACATGCAGGTAACTTACTACTACCATCACTTTTAGGGTGCACTCCTAGACCCCCTCAAGCGGCCAGAGGAGAGCACCCTGACACAGGGTCATTTTGACCCCATGGATCCCACTCCCAGGGGCAAAGGATGCTGGCGGGGGGGGGGGGGGGGGGGAGGGGGAAGTGGCCCCCAGATCCTGAGTTCTGTGGGCCCCAGGTTGGGTCCCTGCTTACCCAACTCTGGGCCAAGGTAGGCCCAGACCTCCTGGCTTCCTCAGCCTGCTGTGGACAATTTGGGCTGCTCTTAGGTGGGAGCGTTTCAAGAGAAAGCAGGAGATTTGTACACCAGTCCACTAGAAGAGGGAAAGGAGGTGGCTAGCCATAGAAAACAGGGAAGGAAGAGGGTATCCACGTGTCCCACATAAGGGAGTGGGAGCTGTCCAACTGTCTCTCGAAATGGTAAAAAGAAAACAGAAAGAGAGAGAGGTGACCCTAGGTTCATTGGTCAGGGATGGGGAGGATGTAAGTTAGCCATAGGTAGAAATTGGGAATTTCTGGCCTGTTCTTCTGCGTGTCCTCCTCAGCCTCTGGCCCCTCCGGATGGGACAGGAGAGGACTGTGCATTTCTGGCAAGGAGAACGTTCTGTGGGTCGGAGGGCACAGAGACCGTCGGGTGCCAGAGATGCCAGGGCAGTGGGCATCTGTGTCCATCAGGGGCAGGCAGGTAGGGCAGCCTTTGGTCTGACACAAAGCCATTGGCTTATCCTGTCCGCATAAATGGTGAGGAATCGTCTGGAACGTCTGTCCAGGAAGGGCAGTTCATAGGAGGCGGGCCGTTGCGCCTGGACGCGGGACCGAAGCTGGCACACGTCTGTGGGCAGGGCCTGGCCGGGCAACTCCGCGGCGGGCAGAGTGCAGGCGCCAACTAGCGGTGGCTCCCGAAACTGCTCCCGGCCCGGCGGGCCCCGGCGACCGCAGGCTGGAGACCCAAGCGTCCCCTGGTTCCCGCGCCCACACGCCCACACGCCCACACGCAGTGAGCACCCTCCCGAGGCCTGGACCTCGCCGGATCCTGTGCCAGGTGCCGAGACCCACAGGAACCGCATTTTCCGGATGCCCGTTTGTGAACCCGCCGTAGGATGAGGGAGAAATCGGGCGGAGGGACAAGTAAGGGCACGGGTGCAAACCGAAACCACTAGACGAATCGAATTTACAAACCCAGACACATTGGGTCCTGGCCCCACAGCCGCTCCAGGGCCACACGCGTCGCTCCCCCTCCCCGGTCCCGGGCGGTACCTGGCCACAACTTGGTGGGCCTTTTGGCGGGAAGCTCCCAGAGGTTGGACGCGCCAAGGCCCTGGTGCCTCGTTTTCTTCTGGTTCCGCCGCTACAGCCAGCGCTCCCGAGAGAGCAGGGGCCTTGGCCCCGGCGATCTGCAACTCCGAGATGCAGGCTCTATAAAAAGATCCCGTAGGGCCCTTCGCTGTCCCTGCCTTCGAAATGGCCCGAGGGGCTGACGTGACGCTACGACAGGGGCAGGGACCAGCTCTCCAGGTGGTCGAGGCTGGGCCAGAGCCGGCCCGCCCTGAAGCGCACGCGGGGCTTGAATTCGTTGCGCAACGACGAAATGGCGCGCACTGGGCCGGGGTCAGATCTGGGGCGCGATCTTGCGGCCAACTTCGGACCCTATCCTTCTTCCCTTCTGAGGCTCGGAATCTGTCGTGCTGCACCTGTCAAGCGCCAGGAACAACGAACATTCAGCCCAGTCTCCGAGACGGCGGGGAGACTCGGCGCGAGCCCGTCGGTTCCCTAGACTCCAGGGAGCCCATCTGGGGCGACAATCCAGAATGAATGGGGGCTTGATTTTTGCAGTTCCCCTCCCCGCTGTAGCTTGTCCTTAGGCCTAGGAGGCGGGAGAAGCCAGGATTGTTTGCGGTGAAGCCCTGGGAGTCGCTGGGCCGCGCGGGCGGGAGTGAGAGCGACGGTGCCTCCGCGGAGCGGTCTGCGTCCCTGCGACGCGGCCGGAGAACACCGCCCCGTAAGACGGAGGCATGGGCCCTCGGGGAGCCAGTTTGCGTCCACACGGAGGAAAAAAATTGCCTCCTCTGGAAGCCGGGGGGCCCTTAGCTTGGCAGCCATCCTCGCGTTCGCCGCACGCTGGTCTTCCTGCCCGCGTCCTCTTGCACGATGCAGGACCGTGGCTATATGCGCGGGGCAAAAATCAGGGGGAAACACTCGCGTTTTCTAGGCCCCATCGTGTTTTTCAAAGAATCACAGGCCGCCACAACGAAGAACGACGAAGCAAGGCCTGCACGGTCCTGAAAGTTGCTTTGGGGGGAGCGGAGAGGAACGGGGTTTGTCACCCGCAAGCCAGATTCCAGCCCGCGGGGGACACCCGTCTGTCCCCGGTTGGCAACGGGGCCAACGAGGTCGGGCCCAAAGCCGCGCTGGGCTGGGAGCTGCAGAGGCGGCTGCTGGTGGTGGGATCTCGTGTGCGGTGGGAGCTCTTGGGCGGAAATAATTGGCGGGACGGCGGGGGGCGCCGGGCACCGGGTGAGAAACCGCTTTGGGGCAGCTCCCCGCTCGATGTTGCCGGCCTTGGAGCCCCCGCGTCCCTCCGCTAAGAGTGCAGGCATCAGAGGCCGAAAGCAGCCAGAGCGGGGAAGGCCCACAGCCACCGGCAGCGGGGAAAGGGCGCGAGAAGGGGAGCCGCGGCCCCCGCGTCAGGGAGCCGCCGCCCAGGAGACAGCCGCAAAGGAGCCCTCTGTAGGGCCCGGGCGTTTTAACCACAGTTTTAGCATTGACCCCCGGGCCCCCGAACTTTCGAGGAGCCCTGGGCTAACGCGCCGGGCCCCCGACCCGGGCGTCCTCCCCGGGGCGGGGCCTTCCGCCCCTCCCCGTTGGGCGGCCTTCGGCGGTCCCCGTTCCTCCCCCACGAGCGCGGCCGAGGTGCCGGCGATGGGGGCTCCGATTGGCTGCGCGACGCGTCGCTCGGGCCGGCCCCGCCCCCGCGGGCCCCTGGGTACTAGCCCCGCGCGGGCCGGCGCGGCGCCGCCACTTGATTCTCGAGGATTTGTTCTGGGGCTGCGGCCGCGCAGTCAGTGGGGCAGCCGCGAGCGGGCCGCGGGGGCGGGAGGCGGCGGCGGCGGCGGCAGCACAGCCCGCGCGGGCCCCGCCGCGGCGGAGGCAGACGTCCCGCCGCGAGGGGCGGCCGCAAGCGGGCCGCGAGCCTAGGATGCGGGACTAGCGGGCAAGGCTGCGCGCGGCCGTCGGGGCAGCGAGGCCTCGCTGCGGGCGGGCCCCGGCGGGGCGTCCCCGGGCGCCGCCCCCTGCGCCCTGAGGCCGCGGCCCGGCTGCTTCTGCTTTCCCGCTTCTCGCGGCAGCGGCGGCCGAGGAGGCGCCCGCGCCGGCCGCCCCCGGGGGAGCCGCGCCGCCGCCGCCCGCCCGGCGCCCTGACGGCCGCTGTTATGCGTATTCCTGTAGACCCGAGCACCAGCCGCCGCTTCACACCTCCCTCCACGGCCTTCCCCTGCGGCGGCGGCGGCGGCGGCGGCGGCGGCGGCGGCAGCGGCAGCGGCAAGATGGGCGAGAACAGCGGCGCACTGAGCGCGCAGGCGGCCGTGGGGCCGGGCGGTCGCGCCCGGCCGGAGGTGCGCTCGATGGTGGACGTGCTGGCGGACCACGCGGGCGAGCTCGTGCGCACCGACAGCCCCAACTTCCTCTGCTCTGTGCTGCCCTCGCACTGGCGCTGCAACAAGACGCTGCCCGTCGCGTTCAAGGTGAGTGCGGGGCCCGGGGCGGGCGGACACTGGCCCTGGGGATCCGGGCGTCTCAGCTGCAGGAGCCAGGGCCCCGGCAAGGGAAGGGAGGGGACGTGCCCGCTACCCCGCGGCGAGAGCCCAGCGGCCGGGCCCGGGGCGCTTTCGGTCTCGCTGCGCGCTCCGCCCGGGGACTCTGGCGTTCCCTCTCGGATGCACCGGCACGGATGGCTTTTAGGGGGGTTGCCCCCTCCACCTTCGGGGAGCCCTGCTGAAAGACGTTGATGAGGAAACGGGCGGATGGGGCTTCGCTCCTCTCCAGTCCGGATCCCTCCGACACAGCCTTGCAGGCAAAGGGGAAGAAGAGCCCCGGGAGCAGGGCGAGGACACCGGAGGTGGGGTGCGGAGGGTGGATAGGGCCTACCCTCCACTGCCGGCACCCCTCCTCCTGCACCGCTTCAGAAACACTTCCTGCTCACACCCTCAACCACTGGCTTCTGAAATTTTACACCGGGCGACTCTAGGGCTGAGAAGGGGGGCACCGAACCCTAAACGTTTGCGGCGGGAATCCCGAAATGGGGGGCGCCCCCACTCCTGGCAGCCCCCAGTCATTCAGAGGATCTTTTTCTCTTTGCTAGGGAGTAGGCGACTGTTTCATTTTCATTTTTTTAAGGGGGCAGCGAGATGAAACGAAAACGCCTTGGTTTTCCCCTAAACCTCTCACAGCTGCCGTGAGAAAGGGCAGGGCAGGAAGGGCCAGCGGCTGGGGGTGGCGGGTGCCCGAGGTGGCTGGAAACAGCGGCTTCTGGCAGCTGAGGCCGTCCTTGCTCCCATTAAGAGGACTCCAAATTGGAAGAAAAAAAAAAAAAAAGGATGAGTGGCTCTTGGAGGTCTCCCGGGTGACATCTTAAAATGCCAGTGGGGAAAATCTCCCGGGGAGGAGGGGGAGGGGGAGGCCCGTGTGACTTTAATCCTCAGATCGGAGGTTTTACTGTCACTTGGAGCTTAAAAGGAATCTTTGAAATTAAAAGAAGACAGGATGTTGACAGGAAATCTGGCCTTTTTAATCAGACCCCAAACATTTTCTCCTTGAAATTTTTACCATCTGGATCCCTAGTCCCTGCACGCGGTGGCCACGTTTAAATGGCTGTGACTACATTTGCAGTGTGATTCCTTTTCAAAAGGCATCTGCCTCTACACACTGCTTCAGGTTGGGGAGACCGTATGGGGGGGGCATCTCCACCCCCATCCTGCAATTCCCAGCAGGTGCATCCTTCTGCTATCGAAAGCCCCTCTCTCACTTTAAAGAGGTTTTCTGTACAACCCCTCTCAAGACACCGGTTTGTTTTGCATTTTGCATTTTCTCTGCATAACGAATTCCGGCTCTGCAGAGGCCAGCAAACTGGGCCCAGGCCACATTTCAGGGCCAAATTTCATACCCCAAACGGCTCTTGCATTAATTGAGCATGGGGAGCAGTCCCGTTATTATTGTTGTTGATACTATTTTTACTTAGAGGTTTGGTTGCTAGGAGCATGTTGATTCCTCTTTTGCTCAGGCCCGAGGAAAGAGGGGAACTACACCCCAGACCATAGTGATAGAGCTCATTCACAGCTCTCGCTCAGATTTCATTGCAAGGATGATTTCTCAGGACGTGGCTTAACCAGTTGATCTAGGATTTGGGTGTGGAAGGCGGAAATTTCGGCTTCTTATTTTTGTTATTTGGGGGGGAAGGTGTCCGTTGTGTTTAAGCCTCTTCTCCGCTCTGCCTTTGAGAAATCCTGCAGTGTGCCTGAGACCTAGGGGAGCTGCCCGGCCCCTCCCCACCTCTCCCTGGCCTCCCCTACCTTTCTAAGCTGTCCCCCTGCCCCTGTGCCTTCAGGTGGTGGCGCTGGGGGATGTGCCTGATGGAACAGTGGTGACCGTGATGGCCGGCAATGATGAGAATTACTCTGCGGAGCTGCGTAATGCCTCGGCAGTCATGAAGAACCAGGTGGCCAGGTTCAACGACCTTCGCTTCGTGGGCCGCAGTGGGCGAGGTGAGCAGCAGGGAGTCTGCGCGCCCTGACACCAGCAATGGCAGAGGTCTGGGAATGAAGCTGAGAGCAAGCCCTTGGGGTCCCAAATGGGAGCCCCAGAAAACAAGTCCCTAGGCCTGGCTTGGTCTCAAACAGCCATTTGGAGCCCCGTGGGGGTGTCACAAAACCCTTGGAGGATGCGAGTCCTTCGCCAGAAAAAGATACAATTTGCTCCCAGTTTCTGGGGTTTACTAACTCTCGAAGCTGTCCGTGTCACCCCTCTTTCCCGGTGGAGTATTCTGGCCTCATAAAAGATGCTAGGAGGAGATCATGGATTAAGGAGCTCGAAGGGGGACCTCGTAGGTCTTTTGTGGCAAGTGGGCTTAGCGGCCGGTTTAGACGAATGGCTGGTCTGCAGGGGCCCAAGCACCCCAGCCACTCTCCCCTAGGCGCTGGGATCTCCCAGAGCTTCAAGCTTCGAGCAGGCTTTGAGGCTGCCTCTCCCCAGCTGTGGTCTCCCCAAGCCACAGTTTCCCCAGCCCTTGAGCCTTAAGGTGGTTTAGAAGAGACACGAATGCGGTGCAGGCTGCAGTCCCCCACCTCAGAATCAAGGCCGGTGTGCCCCCCCCCCCCCCCCGTGTGATCAGCCTCTGGCGGGAGGAAGGCAGGCAGGACCAGCCGCCACTGCGGGTGCCCCCCCCACCGGGGCTCTTGAGTGAGAGGCTGCTGGGACCTGAAACCCACCATCACTTCTGGGTGGGGAAGTTCTAGAAACTCTGCCCCAGCGAAATGGAGGCTTGAGGACTCGCTGGCCCTTTAAGACCAGCCTGCTGAAAAGCGGGGAGTGCCCTTCCCAAGACCCAGCCTGCCCTTCCAGCTTAGTTAAGAAAGTAAGCTAGGTTTCCTCTGCCCCCAATTTCGACAGAGGCTGAGGCAGAATTGTACTTTTCATCACCAATAAACAAGACCTTTTCAAGGTTTTAGTTCGCTCTGAGCCGCCAGCCCTGCTCAGCAACGGGCATCTGGGCACCATTTTTTCCTTTCCAACCGTTCAATGTATACATACAAATGTCAAACATATTTTGACTTTTCAGCATTAATTAAAACCAGGGCATTATTTGCATGTAATAACTGTTTACTTGTTACTTTTTATGAAACTGAAATAGTTTACATTCTTTCAAACATTTCCTGTTCCTGTTGGCTCCCTTCCCCACGCACAGATTTCTTTCAAACGTTGCCCTTAACTGGTTGCAGGTTGATGGATGGAAAATGTTTGCTTTTATGAATTAAGCTTTCATTGCTGCTCCTAATTAGTCTCCAAACCCCTTTTGTCATCCCCAATCTCTCCAGCCTTTTGCAACTTAATCCCAGCCGCAGCCCTGAGTGGAGAGTCACTCGCCACCGGTTGGTGGCTCGCTGGGATGCAGCTTGACTTTGGGACGGTGGCCAGGTGTGCAGGCCCAGGTGGCGTGAGGATGGGGCCGGCGGGGGCGGGGGGGCGGTGCAGGGAGGCCCGCTGTAGCTGCAGGCCCTGGTGAAGCAGGCAGAAGGGAAGGTCCATCCCGGGAGCCCAGCAAGGCATCAGGAACATGGCACCTTACTCCCTGTCCTGGGAGGTGAGATCGAGAAAGAGAAGATACGGTGATTCCCTGAGTGACCAAGGGCATGGCTGGCCGGCTGGCCTTTCTGCCCCATAAAGTGATTTCTTTGTGGCATTTATGCCCATGGACCTGTACTCACCCTGCAGGGCTTTAGGGGAGAGAGGTGGGTTTGCAAAGCATCATTTAGCGGGTGCTCTTGAAGCAGGCGAGGCTGAGGCTGGGGTTGTGGCTCTGGAAGATGCAGGAGGCTGAGTTTATAAATCATTCTCACCGCCCTTCTCCCATTAGTCTCACTGGTCCTGGGGCGGGGGGAGGGGGGGTGGGCAGGAAGGGGCCTGAGTGGGAGCTCCAATACCTGGGGACTTGACAAAACTTTCAGACCTCAGAGGCTCATGGTATTGAACAATCTGGGCTCCACTACCAGCCCACCTGGATTTCAGTCCCAGCTCTGCCCGTGACTTGCTGGATGACATGGGGCAAATGGCGTAACCTCTCCGTGCTTCAGTTTCCGCAGCTGTATAATGGGGACAATAATGACCTGAGATTTTATGAGGATTAAGGAAATCCTGAAATTTTATAGGGATTAAGGAAATTGGCACCACTGTATCACTTGGCACATATTGAGAGTTGGATCCAGGTTACAGATTTTGTTACTTCAAATGCCTGCGACCGGAGGAGATCTTTGAAGTCCCTTTGAGTGGTGTAGTCACTGATTCTGTGATTATGGTGCGGTTTGGGCGGGGGCGGGGGAAACCCAGAAGGTGTGAATTGTGGAGTGGGAGAAGTGGAGGCGGTTGGCAGTGAGAAGGAGGGCGCAGGGGTCGTGTGGCCCGCAGCGGCCCGTCTGCCGTGCCCATGCTGCCCATTGGGAAATTCCCACCGAGAGGGCAAATCAGTGATTGACCCAGACAGTGGGGCACTTCAGGAGTTGGGACAGGTTGGAGTTTGGGACCCAGAGCCTTTCCCTGGCCCTCCGACTTCTGCCAAGACCAAGAAGCCAGATGGAAACTTCTGTTTGTTTCCTTGCCTTTTATTCCTTGATGCCATCTTAATTCCAGGAAGATAGGTTTCCACGAAGGACATAGACACACCACCACCACAGAGCCCTCACGATAAGCCTGAAGGTGGGACCCAAGGCAAGGGAGGGAAAGAAAGCAAGTTGTTGGTGTCTCCAGCAATTAGGCCCCAGGTTCCCACCCCACCAGATGTAGTGCCTTTCTTACAACAAATATTCTATCATGCACCCTTCGCTGTCTTACAGTGAAATGTGTAACTAATGGAACCTACCTACTTACGCGCAGTTTCAAAATCCATAGAAGTCCATAGCTATAATGGAGAACAAAGGGGAAAGGGATTTATGATAAAATATCCATCTGAATATATAAATGTGGGGCGAGACCGCACTGAGGTGAGCGGGTGCCTGCCCCCCTGGCAGAAGCCCCGGGAGTGCCACGGCAGACCTCCAGCTGGGCGTGCAGGACTCAGAGTCCGCTGCCGTCGATGACATGGTCTTCTGAAGTGGTGAACAATGCTTGGCAAAGTTCTGAACAAAGTTTCAGGGGGAGAAAAAAAAGAACTGTCTTCCATCCTGGAAAATTCAACAGATACTAAAAGTGTGCAAAAATCCTTTGCTTTATTTTATGTAAAATTGATTTAGGCTCATGGCTCAGAGAATCTTTGTAACAAGTGTTTCACACCCAGGAGGAACGACTACCTGGGTGCGCTGTAGGGTGCTGGACGTCTGTGTCCTCCGCCCCCCACGCCCCCTCTCCGGGACCACATACCACAAATTCCAAAAATGTCCTCTAGGAGGCAGCCAAGGTGAAAGTGAAAACAGCATGAGTTCTGGAACTGTCATTAGCTGGTTAAAAAGAAATCATAGTAGGTAGAGCGAGATTTGAGGTGTGATGTGTGGGTGCAGCCTACAGGCTTCTTGACCAATGTCGAGAAAACCCAGAGGTCCCCTGACACGTGTCCCCCACCTGCTGTCCATGAAGCCCCCATGGTGGGGGTTTATGACACGACAACCCAGGCTGAGGGGGACAGAGACTGGCCCAGAGCCACACTGCCAAAGGCGGCTGTAAGCGTTGATTGGTCCAGGGGCCCTGGGTCCTGCGAGATTGTCTGGGGTCACCTAGGGCCCCGAGGGGTAGCTGTTTCCAGACTAGGATTTCTCCCCTCCAGCCGGGCCCAGCCCTGGGAGTGCCTTGATTTGCAGTTCCTGGACTTCTGGCTGATGGCAGGTTTGCCAGGCGTTCCTGCACAAAATCCTCCACCTTCTCTGTCATCTCAGCTTCCTGCCCGGAGACAGGGAGAGATGGGAAGATGGGTTCACCACCAGGTAGAGAGAGAGAGGTGAGGGGCCCTCAGGGGGACAGCTTTCCCCCACCCCTTGTTCGGGGACCCCCCGCCTCCCATGGTACCTGACACATGCCCCTCCCTTCCACTCCTGCTCCCAGGTCCCGGCCCCTGCCTTTTGTCCTTCTCCCTTCCTCCTCCCTTTGGGCACCTGGGAAGGGTGGTGCCAGGCCTGGAAGGTGGGAGGAAACTGTAGAGGAGGGCTGATGGCCTCAGGGGTAGTTTGTGGTTTGCTGCCTGGTGAGAGTGGGGGCTTCTCACTCCCCAGGAGCAGGTCCTTAGTATGGGGTTGGGAGAGGGGGCAGGCTCCAGCACATTCTAACCTTTCTGGCCCTGCCTAGATACTATTGACCTGGATGACTCATTGCCCCTCTGTGAGTCTCAGTGTTCCCATCTGTAAAATGGAAATGGTTGTCTCTCCCATAATGCATTTAACAAACATTTCTTGAGCGCCTGTTATGTGCCGGATGCTGTCCTAGGGGCTGGGGACACAGCAGTGAACAAGACAGAAGTTCTGGTGCCCAGGGAGTTTACCATCTAGAAGAGGGAGACAAAAGAAAATAAATAAGTAGAGGAATTGCCGAAAGTAATAAGCACAATGGGGGAGGTTTGAGCAGGGAGGTTGGGAGTGGGAAGGTCTCTGATGCTTCACATTGAGCTTCTTAACCTTTTTTTTTTTTTTACCCCATGGGCTACTTGACAGTTTCAGAATAATGTGTTTTAAAGAATAAAATAAAATACAAAGGATTACAATGGAAACCAATTATAATAAAACATAGTTAGCAAAATGTCTTAAAAAATTGGGATAAATGTGCTCTTTTAGTAGTGTATTAAATAATAAGATGTGGCAATGGGTCTGATGATGACCGTGATTTTGAAGTTGTGACGAGCATAAAAGATATTTAGAGAAATATGCAATGTCTGTAATGTGATATGTAAATATCTGTGACGTCTGTTGGTGACAAGGTCACAGGGACTTCTATAATACCTCTGTGGTTTGTTGCCCACGGTCATACTTGAGGGAGATGCTAAACTGTAGCCAGAGGTTAGAGACAATACAGTTGTCTCCTTTTCTCCTGTCCCTGTTCACAGGGCCCACTTAATCCTAAGAAGGAGCCCTGGATGCCAAGTTTAAAATGCCTGCTTTAGATAAAGGGGACAGAGAGGGCTTCACTGAGGAGGTGACTTTTCAGTGGAGACCTGAGGGAAATGAGGGAGACACAGGAGCACTTCAGTAATTGGGGCCCATCTGGCCCAGCACCTGGCAGTGTCTAGGAGGTGATGGAAGCAGCAGAGGCCCAGGGACCCCCCCCCCCGACCTCCTGCCTACCCAGGAAAGTGCCCGGCTGGCAGGGGAGGGAGGAGTCCAGGGGAAAAATGACCAAAGAGGGAGGGATGGCAGATCCCAGGAAGGGGAGGTGGGCAGGGAGCCTGAGGCCACCTGCCTGGCATTTCCCTAGACCTTCTGCACTTTCGGTTTCCAGAAACCATGGAAAGTGCCCCTGTGGTCTGAGAGTGAGGGGTTCGATTTCCTCTGACCCAGGACTCCAGGGGCAGGTGCTGTGTGCATTTCCATCCCTGCCTCCAGTGTACTGGCTCAGGAAAATTCTTCCAGAGAGGCCCCATCCTGCCCCAGTTTGAGTCACACCTCGATTTAAACCAACCCCTGGTGTCTCAGAAGCCCTGGGGTTCCGTGGTGTGGCCCTGGAAGCCTGGCTGGCTTACTTGTGTTCTGGATTCTCCTGTTTCCGGGACTTGAGTTTTCACATGATCACCGGACCCAGCCCGGCAAAGAGAACCACAAGCTCTCCTTCCCTGCCCTGAGTTTTCATCTCCTGCCTGTGAAGGGGGGTAGCAAGACTGCCTGCCCACCTTGGAGAGTTGCCGGGAGTGCAGGGAAAACAGAGGGGTCCCCATGGGCAGCCTCCCTCAGTTGCCCACCCTGACCCAGCCCTGGCGGACACAGGTGCACTGAGCCATTGGGCCTCTGCCCTTAAGGAGTCCCTGGATCGATAAATGGGGCCCAGAGATAGGGATGCTCAGAAGCAGAGAAGGAGGAGGCCAAGCTTAGGAGACGAGCAAAGCCCCCCGCCCCGCCACCCAGCGCCCCAGCCTCCCCAATCTCATACTGTGTGGGGGCTTTGATGCTGATAAGAAGAAGGCAAGAGAGAAGGGACTCCTACTTCACTGAAGGTGCTGGGAGAATTGGGTTGCCCTTATCTTTCCCTTATACCACACCCACCAGTTAAACCCCAGAAGAATCAAGGAATTAAAGGTAGAAGGTAGGGAGAACGCTGTTTATCTAAGGTAAACCTTATCTGCTTGTTACATGGGGAACCGTGCCTGAACATGAAACACTAGGAGAAATCACCAACAGGAGGAAGAACTGAAAATGCTAAACAGCTCCGTATCAGAAGGCAAAATGTAAAGGCCACTGAGCTGAGAAACTGGTTGCCACAAAGAGGGTGGGGAAGTGCTAATAGGTTAACACAGGCTGATTTCTAAAAGGCACTAGGACGCGAATAAGGAAAGCGTAAAGGAACACGAAGAGATAATTTGTGTTGGGTTGGGAAGACCATAATCATATAAAAAGTTTCAGTCTCACTAGGCATGCAGAGCGGCAGATGAAGTCAGGAGCATGTAGATCTTCCACCTTGATAGGCGGCCATGCTGCCGATGGCCGCGTGCTGAGTGGGGGCGGTCACGGTCACAGTGACGCTGGAGGAGCATCCTCTCACTTGAGAGATCAATGCCCCTGAATGCGTCCCAGCCCTCTGATGCGATGAAATCACTCACCACTTCTTGGAATCTGTTCTAAGGAAATAAGCAGAGATGGAGACAAAGATTTTTATAAACAAAAGGTCATTTTCGTTTTATTTTAAATGGTAAAAAAAAAAATTATTATTTTAAAGGTTTTTCCTCTCTTAGGAATTTTGAATGGAGACTTTGGAGCCAAATGTCTATCTAAAACTAGAACAGAGTTCTGGAAATAACAGTTACGTCTACAAATGAAATGTCGGCAGCTCCCCAATCAGCCCACTTTCAGCGCCCCCCCCAGGGGGCCTCCGGGAGGAGGCTGCAGGGGCAGCAGCAGGGAGTAAGGAAGCAGATAAAGAAAAGACGAGGCTTCTGTGGGTTGAAGTATTTTGCAGCCATTAAAAATGAAGTTTGTGAAGGGTTTTTAATGACATCAGAAAGTGCTTATGATGTGAGGTTAAATGAAGAAAAACAAAACTGGGGTATGAAGATACGTATTTTGGGATCCTTGCCATTCTATAAACACACATACCCACCCAAAAGGGATTAGAGCAGAAAACACCCAAATGTTAAGTGTTTATCTCTGGCTAGTGGAACTGTGGGTGATTTTTCTGTGTTCCCCAAATTTTTTATAAAGTTCATAATTTACTTCCAGGAAAAAAATATGTATTTTTTTAAAAGATTTTATTTATTTGAGAGAGAGAGAGAGCATGAGCAGGAGTGGGGGGAGAGGCAGAGGGAGAGGGAGAAGCAGACTCCCCGTTGAGCAGGGAGCCTAACCCATGACCCCAGGATCGTGATCTGAGCCGAAGGCAGATGTTTAACTGGCTGAGCCACCCAGGTGCCCCCCAAATATGTATTTTATACATATTTTTATAAATACACAGGGTGCTCCCCACCCCAAAATCATGAGGGTCTCTGGGTAGAAGGAATGGCACAAAGGCCAGGAAGCAGGGAGGAAATAGCAGGGTGCCCAGAGCATGGGGTGGGGGAAGATGATAAAGTTGGTGCCAGACCTCCCGAGGCCTTGAATGCCAAGACCAGCAGGTAGAACTTCACCCAGAGCCCCATCTTCTGCCCAAGTTCAAAGGAGAGAGATCTGCCCCTTCTGGAAGGGAGAACAGGGTATCGTTAATAGCTCCAGGTGCCAACCTTCTGCCTTTATTTTCCACTCCCCCCAGGGAAGAGTTTCACACTGACCATCACCGTGTTCACCAACCCCACCCAAGTGGCCACCTACCACCGAGCCATCAAGGTGACCGTGGATGGACCCCGGGAACCCAGACGTAAGTGCCAGAGTCACTGAGCCCCCTGGGTGGGGGAAGAGAGCCCCACATGTGGTGGAGAGGGCAGCAGCCAAGATCAGATAGATGGCACTGGGTCCCTGGAGCTCTCCTGTGGGGGATCGCAGTCCTGGGCTCTACATCCCAACACACACTGTGTGCCTGCCAGCAACCCCTGAACCCTCTGTGCTTAGCCCTGGACTGCTGGAGGCCAGCGAGGATGCTGGGAGGGGAAAAGGCAGAATTAGCTTGACCCCCTTCCCTGTGGGATGCCTGCCCATGGAAAGGGGGGGGTGGATGGGCCGCTAAGGGAGTATGGATTTGCAGTTTGCATCTGTTAAGGAAAGTCTTCAGGGATGGAAAAGGCTTCAGATAGGGTATTGGTGAGGGGAGGGGGGTCAGGCCAGGTTTGCTCTACTCCACCCCAGCTTCCTCTGCCAGGGGCTGAGGGAGGGAGCCATCAAAAACAGGAGCTGGTCTGGCTGTGAGGCCAGATCCGCTTCTTGGAAACTTTCTTTGGATCTCAGTATGTGACTTAAGTCACACAGAGCCCAGGCACTCTGACCCCAAAACCTACACTCAGGAATGCAGATTTGATTCTGCAAATATTTATTGAGCACCTACTATGTGCAGGGGGTACTGATGTGTGCTTTTTAACATCAGAGACACTTGTGTTTAATTGCTTCTGCCTGCTGAAGGACCCCCAGTTTGCAGATTTAGATTAGGGGAATTGGAGGGAGGGGCAGTTGCCACAGAGTGGGCCAGAGGTTTATGTTCACTGAATGAATGAATGAATGAATGAATGAATGAAACTGAGAACCAGCTGGCCATCTCTGGACCGGCTGCTTTCTGACCAGGGTCCTGACCACAGTGCTTTCATGGACCACCCCCGGATTTGCGACCTGCTCAGTGTGGGGCATTGACAGCTACCCTGTCTTGCTCTTTAGGATAGTGACCCTTTGCAGTTTGGAAAACCCTCTCACATTTATTATCTCATGGGATCCTTGTGACAGCAGAGCCAAAGGGTCACCCCAGTTCCAGTCAGGAGAGAATCCAGGCCAGGGGACATTGAGAACCTGCCAGGGCCTCCCACAGTCTGCTGAGAGGTGCCCTGTCTTCCTAAGACAGTCTGGGATTTCTATTCTAAGCTGGGTGGACTTGGGGCAGGAAGACAGAATGGGGACCTGAGCCCAGGAGGCTCAGAACAAGGGTGTGGCTATGCCAGGGTGTTGTCAGTGAGGGCCACCCAGGCCTGACCATGGGCTGGCCCCTTCCTTCTTGGGAATCAGGCTGGCCTGGCTCCCCATCTAGCCAATTCCTGGGCCACGAGGCTCACAGGCGGGCATCTGCTCTGGCCATATTCCTGTTGGGATTGGACTTGGATGGGTCCATGCCCCTGGCCTTGGGCTTCATAGCCCTGGACAAGTTGTGTCTTCTTTTTGGCCTCAGTTTTGTCATCTGTGAACTGGGTCAGTGATCCCAAGAGTCTCAAGGGGTGATGTTTAGGAAGCCCTTGTGAGCCGTAGGCCATCATGATGCAGAGAGCAGATCCTGAGCCAGCCCGCCCGGTTGAGGGACCTCGGGCAAGTTGCTGGCCTCTCTGGGCCTCAGCCCCTCCTCCCGGAAGTGGGGTGATACCACCCACGCTGCAGGCCTAGAGATCAGTGATGGCATGTGGATAGCATCTGGCTGTGGCAGAGGGAAGGGTCCTGGTGAGTCACTGGATTCATGGTGTCCTGTTATCCCCAGTACCTGGCCACTGCCATGCATTCCCACCACCACCACCATTAGTGGATGGTGACCCTCTCTTGGCTGCTGAGAAATCGAAGCCATGGCCATAGAGGTATAAAGGAGGTGACATGCCACTCTGTCTCTAGGGGCCGAATCGGGATGGACAGGAGCCACGGTTGGGCTCAATGTGATGCTGCAATGCTTAGCAGCCACTCCACAAAGCACCCAGTCCGTAGAGGCATGCGAGCAGGGGGTCCCGGAGCTTGCTAGGAACATTCCCTGGGGGGCCCAGCAATGCCTGGAATCCCACAGGGCGTCCACGTCCAGCCCCGCTTGTCCCAGAGCCGCCCACCCTCCCCCTTGAGGCCCCTGGATGAGGATAGAGGCTCAGCTCTCCTGTGGGAGCCCCCAGTTCGAATCCTCTGCCTACTCCTCTCCCCTGGGGTCCCCCAGACCTGAGACAGCCCTTCTGGGGGGTGAGCTGATGGGGGAGGGTGACACGGGACAAGGCAGTAGAGGCCAGAGGGAGACGAGGCAGCAAGAGGAAGGAAAGGAAGCTGGGCCGGGGGACAGGCTGGAGTCGGAGGCTAGGCTGGCTCCGCGACCTGAGGCAGATGGCGCCCCTCTCTGGGCCTTGGCACGGGCCAGACCCATGGGTTTAAAGAGACTTGTTCAGACAAAAATCTTAGCAGAAGCTGATTTCTGGAAAAGAGCAGCTGTGGGAGGGGGCGGCTCTGCAGGCCGCCCGTGCTGAGGACCTGCTGGCTTCTGCCCCCGCCCACCCCAGCCTGCGGGTCAGGCCTCACCAGCACCCTGGCCTCTAACCCTGACCTGGCCTTCAGTCTGTGACCTTGGACAAGTCCTCTTCCTTTCTGGGCCTCTCTGTCCCCACCTATATGAGGTAAGAGGCCAGCTGCTGGCTGCCAGGCATTCCCCACACGCCAGGCCTGGTGCGAAGTCCCCGTTAACGGGCCCTCAGCCACCCCAGGAGGGGACAGGCCAGGAGGCAGAGCCCCTGGCCCAAGGGTGAGCTTCAGTGCCCCGCACGGGCTCTAGTCTAGGACTCAGAGAAGTGAGGGCCACCTAGAAGGGCCTTCCCACCTCCCTGTGCTCATCTATAAAATGGGGACGATAGTAGTTCTCAGCATCTGCCCTGTGGGGTCGTCCTGAGTGGTAAAAGAGCTGGTAGCTGCCCAGCCCCGCCGGAAGTACCAAACCCTCATGGATGATCACAGGATTTCCTTTCTGGGCTTTTCTCCTGCCTGCTGACTCCCAACCCCATGTGAGGCCTGAGCCTCCTGTGGAGTGGGGTGGGAGTAGGGGCTGGTTCTGGGAGCCAAGGAGTGGGAGTCTACAGATCCCTGAGGCCCAGCTGTGGGTTCTGTGGCTGGGTCGTTCCCCTCTGGTGCCCTGCAGAGCATGCCCGATCTGCAGCCAGGTGGCTGGCTGGGTTTGAAGGCTGGCTTGGTGGCTTCCTGCCTGTGTGGCCTTGGTTTCTGAGGTTCTCAATGCTGGTGTCCCTCATAGTCACTGGGGGCTGGTTAAAAAAGCAGGTGGCTGAGCAGGATCCAGGATTCAGGCAGGAGGCAGTCCAGTGCCTAGCAATTCTGGCATGGACCGTGGTTTAAGAACCACTCACCCCATCTTCCAGGCTTAGCAGGTGCTGGTACCTGAAAGGGTAGGACCCAAGTTCTTAATCCTGCCTGGGGCAGAGGGGGGCAGTTCAGGCATCTTGCCTGTGGGCCCTTTCTTCCCAAAAATGTACATGGAATGATTTCAACAAATATTTTCCCGGGCACCTTTCATGTGTCTGGCACTGTTCTAGAAGCTGGGGATGCCACAGTGAACCCAGTAGACAGGCTCCGGAGAAAGATGGTAAACAGCGGGGGTCACCACGACCCACAGGGCCCCACCTGCTCTGTGCTCATTACCCCCTGCCTTCCTCCCTGACATCCTTGGCCTCACTCACCCCACTCTGGCCACCCCAGCCTCCTGGCTGGTCTTCCAACTGGCCAGCCACTTCCCTGCCTCAGGGCCTTTGCACTGCTATTCTCTCTCCCTGGAACACTCCTCCCCGGACACCCCCGGATACATGGCTTGCTCTTTCCCACCCCGAATGAAGGCTTTACTCTAACTTCTCAGCGAGCCCTCCCCTGACGTGTTGTTTCAAATCATACACACCCCCACCCCCACCCACACTTACCAGCCTTGATTTTACCTAGAGTCCTGATTACCTTCCAAGATGCTATAGAGTTCACTCATTTATTTCTCATCTCCCCTTACCGGTGCTTATGCTCCATGGGGCAGAGGTTCTTTCCTCTGCTTTGCCAGATGCTGGCCGGGACCCCGAAATACAGACATGAGCACTTAGGAGGTACTCAGTAACTGTTTGTTGAATAAATGAAGTAAGCAAATGATTAGCTGACTTAATTTCAAGTAGTGAGAAGTCTTAGGAAGAAAAACAGAGCTGGGGGGAGGGGTGGAGAGTGCACGGATGGGACATGGGCAGGGAGCAGATCCAGGTGGGGGCCTCTTAAAGAGGTGACATTTGACCAGAGAGGTCTGAAGGAAGTGAGCACAGAGCCAATGGTTGCTGGGGGCCCCAGACAGCATGGGCAGGAGAAGTGACCCTAACTAAGCCTGTCTCTGGGCCTTTGAGGGTCCTAAAGTTGCCCCAGTTTCGTTCACAGCTCCAGGTGTGGGGAGGCAGAGGGATGCCCGGGTTGCAGAGAGGCAACGGCTTCTGGCCCCCGGCTCCCAGGATCCCCTTGATCCCCAGGGGAGTGCACCCAGCAGGAGGGAAGGGGTTAACCTCAGACCTCCCGGCTTCCCCTAATCAACCCCAGGCCGATGGAAGCCCCACTTGCAGCCCTGGGAGGGAGCCGCTTGCCTCCCTGCCCGCTGGCCCCCCGCCAGCCCATTTCCCTGCCCAGCCACCGACCAGCTTTCATCTGCTCACAGGGGGCCGATTCAAGGCGGACCACCCGGGGCCCAGCACCCGCCTGCGAGTCCGCGCGGTTGTTAAGAGTCGGGTGTAAATCTCCTGACAGGCCACAGAGCGGGCCTCGGGCCCGGGTGCCCCACCCCACGGCTGGGCGGACAGCGGCTGCTGTGTCTGCGTTGTGACCGCACCAGGGCCCGGCCAGGCGGTCGAGTGGCTTCACACGGGTGAAAGCCCCGCCACGGGGGCCCACATTGTTCCCGGCAGCCGATGCTCTTCCTGAGCCCTGCCCAGCTCTGCTTCTCCCTGTTCCCCGTCCCCTTTGCCTCCTGTCCCTCCCCCACCCCGCTGAGGCTGAGCTGGTCTCTTGCCAGTGGAGCCTCAGTACCCGTCAACATAGCACTCCTCTCTTGGAGGTCTTGGGAAGCCAAGATCTGAGCTGCCAAGCTTCATGCAGCATGCTGACCGTTCCAGGTTTGACCTGACCTCGTGCCTCCACTTTCCCATCTGTAAAATGGGGGCACTGGTCGCAGCCTCTCAGAGGGCTGTGGCCCTTGTAGATGACATGCACGGCCCACCTAGCACAGTGCCTGGCCCATCGGAGATGGTTGCCAGTCTCATCACGGGGGCTGGCGTTGGGCCAGCATGAAGGCAGGGGGATGGCCCCGCTGGTTCCCCCAGAAGCACCAGGTACCTGGTAGGTGCGGGGACCCCATGCTGGCCCAGATGGTGGTGATGAAGGATGCCCTGGGACTGGCGGTAAGGGAGCCCCCAACCAGAACCCGGCCCTTGTCCTCTGCCTCCAGCACTGGGTGACCCTGGGTGAATCACCCAGTCTGGCTGGGCCGCAGCATTCATTCCCCTTCTTCTGATCCTCCTCAAACATCTGCGAGGCTGGGCACACTCACTGTGTAGACCAGTAAGGAAGAACTGTGGAGCCCAGAATACCTTCCTTGAGGGCCAAGGCCAGACTGTCCATCTTGCCCATCTAATTCCTGCAGCATGTCCACACACCCTCGGGAGTCAGAATGGGATCTCCATATTACAGATGAGACAGCTGGAGCCCCGAGGGGGAGAGTGACCTACCCCTGATCACCAGTGGGTGAGAGCTGGCTCGTACAGGCCTGGGCCACTGGGACCCGCCCTTCCACAAGTGAGGGTCCCAGCACGAAGGGAGGCAGTGTTGCAGGGGTGTGCTGATCTGAGCCCAGCTCCTGGAGGCTGGCAGGTAGCCCAGGCCAGGTGTGATGGGCCCAGGTGGGGCCTTACTCAGGTGGTCCCCATCCTCCCTGCAAAGTGCTTTCCTTTTAAACACTTGGGGTCTGTCCTGCAGCTCATCCTCCCCTCGGGGGCTAGACAGTAGGGAAACCACATTGCAGGTGTGGCTGCTGAGGCCCAGAGGAGGAGAAGGGCTTGGTGGGTGAGAGCAAAGCATGGTTAGAGAGCTGGACTCTCAGCCCTGAGCCTCAGAGCAGGGCAGGGCTCCTGGGGGAGTCCACTGAGACCCTCTCCTCTTCTCCCCAGGCCCACCCTCCTGGGCCTGCAGAGAGCCGGGCTGGGCCCTAACACCCCTTGTCTGGAGGCCCTGATGATCAAAACCCAGGCCCCTTTCTAGCAGGATGGCCTCCAGGAAGAGAAGATGGCCTCAAGCCATCTGCGTGACCTCAGGCATGTCGCTGACCCTCAACCAGCCTCCACTTCCTCACCTGCAGAATAGGGACAGTGCAGGGTGAAGCCAGGCAGGGCATGTGGACGACTTAGACGCTGGAGCAGAGGAAGCGTTCCGTGAGTTCTGGCGGCTGGTTTTACTTCCGGTCGTGCTAGCTCCTGCTGGGGGCCTGTGGAGGTGCTGCAGAGGCTCGGTGCAGGGACGGCTGGGGGGGGGGGTCTGCCTGCAGGGGAGAGGCCCTTGGGGTGAGCCCCGAGCAACAGGGAAGCGTTTGTGGCAGGGGCTCCCCCTGCGCCGTGGCTCTGAGGTGTGAGGGACTACCTGAGAAACGCCGGGAAGAGCAGCACAAGAGGAGGTGGGTGGTGGGGGCTGAGCCGTGCGGTCGAGGCAGCCCTGCCTTCTCTCCTTCTGGAGGCCCTCAGATGGCCAGGGGCTGAGCTTTGTAAGCGTCAGCCGGAGACTTTCAGAGCTAGAGGGGCCTCCGTGAGCAAGCTGTGCGGAGGGGAAACTGAGGCACGGTGTGACAGGGCTGGGCCCCAGGTGGCCACGTGAGCGGGGCCAGAGCTCCCAGCCCGCTCCCGCTGTGGGTGGCCAAATGAAAGAGGTCTATTCTGTAGGCCCATCTCTCCTCGGGCACAGGAAGTTCCGTTCTGCTCCAGATGTGACGCCCGGGGCCCTGTGGCTCGGAGACTCTCTGGCGCCCTGGCCACGTGGAGCCCCCTCAGCTTCCCTTGGCCCCTCCCTGGCAGTGGCCCCGGAGTCCCACAGCGGCAAGGAGGCGAGTCGCAGAGTGCTGTCAGAGCAGCCCTGCTCCAGGAAGCGTGGCCCTGGCGAAGCAGAGCCCCCTATGGTGGAGGGCGTGCTCTCGGGCCAGATGACCTGATTTCTACCCCAAACCAACCGCTTGGCGCACATCTCAGCTGGAAGCCTCAGTAGCCCCACCTGGGCAGTGGGAGCAAAAAGGAGACTGTCAGGAGGAAGAACATTCCGTGGACTTGGCCTCGGGGGTCTGCACGCCGGTGTTGGTTCTGCCGTCCCGGCTTTGTGTCCAGCTCACCACCGCGGCCCCGGCGTCCCGGTCTCTGACGTGGGCATGATAATCCTGCCTCCCGGGAAATGCGCTGGGATGCAAGTGGCCCGTGTGGCCGGGGCGCATTCGGAGACCTTGTTTGGCCGCGAAGGGGACACCGCGGCTTGTGGGGGGGCGGGGACTTGGGTGAGGCCACGGGGCGCACAGGTGGCAGGCCCGTCCTTGAGCCCACGCTGGCTGGGAACCCCGCCCTCCTTCCACTGGGCTGCGGGCGCGAGCGTGAACACTTGGTATACAGCGTGACTCAGAGACAGGACTTCGTCCCCCCAGTGACGGTAACGACAAGGCCTGAGGTTTTTCAGCTGTCCTGGCAGCGCCCCGTTGGCTCACGTCAAGCTTGTGGTTGACTTGAGACACCCAGAATCTCTGCACGCAAGCTGCTCGCAGGTCAGTCTGCAGTCCCCCCACATCTATCCGGCCGACTTCCTGCCTGTTGAGATTGTTCTGAATTTGTTTGTCCCCCAGCTTGTCCACATCACCCCGCCATTTTCAGGGGCCACCACAGCCGTGTCAACAACATGTCTTCCAAGGCCCCTCGGGGCTGAGCCCTGAGACACGCCCCTAGAGACCACCTCCCGAGGGGTCTCTGTTAAGCAGTCCTCAGTTGGCTAAAGTTACCCAACCCACCAGAAAATGAAATCTCAAACTTTGAGGTTGCAAACTGGCAGCCCGTGAGCAGGACACATCCTACAGGTTGGTTTGGGGGTTGGGGGTTTTTTCCTTTTTCTTTTTTTGCAGTGTTGGAATTAATTGCCAACATGTAAAGATTTCACATCAAAGCAGGTTTCTTCTGGTAAACGGGAAGCTCTGGCCACACTGGGCCCACCCACATCAGGGCACTGGCCAGCTGGACCGGGTGGCACCTACCCCTTCTGTAAGGCACACCCTCTCCAGTCTGCCCCACTCCCCAACCATCCCATGTGCCTCACTTATGTGACTTGCCTGGCCCCCACAGGCATCAGAGTCTGCAGCCCCAGCTCCAGCTCAAGTCACCCCAGCCTCCATTTGCCCCCTTACCAATGGTCCTGAGAGGCAGCCCAGGGGGTCCTGGCTGGAAGCTGAGTGTTCTCATCCCAGCTGACAGTGTCCCTTGGGCTCCAGGCCTCGGGCGTCCTCCGAGGAGAAAGTGGGTTCCCTGCTTCTTGATGACTTGCTGAGCCCACTGTGGCTCCCAGGACTACGGGTTCATCTCTAAGAGCACTGGGATGCCCATTTGAGGCAGGGATGGGCAGGGAGCCTGGGCATGTCTGGTGCCAGAATCCATTGCATCCCCATTTTGAAAATCAGAAATCAAACCCATTTTGAGGCCTCCAACTCTGTTTCCTCATTCCTAAGGGCAGTCACTAGTCATTTCATGCTTTTCTAGGCCCCCAGCATGTTTCCAGGCCTCAGGAAGAACAGTGAGGGTTTCTATTTTCCCTCCCACCTACTTCTCCTCTCCTTGTCAATCCAGAAAACTCGGCATGTCACTGCGGACCCGAGGACTCAGGCAAGCCTTGCCTCTCCCTTAGCTGCTCCCCATGCTTCTCCAAGGGATCCCAGATCCAGGACATCCCTTCCTTCCTCACTGTGTGACTGAGGGCAAGCCTCTGCACCTCTCTGAGCTGCAATTCTCTTTGTAAAAAGAGAACCTGACCGCCCTGTTTGCCTGGCCTCCTGCCTCAGGGTCGGGGTCTGGTGGAGAGGAACGGTCCAGCCTCGGATGTTAGGCTAATGGCTGGTGTCTGGCTGATCAGCCCATTCTAGTGTCTGTGCTGGAGAAATCCCCAGACACAAAGAGGTGTGAGGAGGGTGGTTCTGGAGAGTACCGCATGTGAATAGCGGAGGAAATGTGAGAAGAGCCTAATCATCCATCCTAGAGGATGAGGGGCTGAGTGAGCTGTGGCCTCTGGGGCTGTGACATGCCGGTCGAGGGACATCTGCTGGCTAGTGGCCGGTCCTCCTCCTCCTCGCTATGCCCTCACTGTGCCCCAGGGGGGGCTCCCAAAGTGTAGCGGGAATTGCGCTGTTACCATGGGGCTGGGTTACTTCCCCCATTTTACAGATCAGGAAACTGAGGTGGGACTCTGGGATGTGCTCCTGGAAAAGCGAGCTAGAGAATGACAAACCAGGCTGAGAACGTTCAAGAGGTTCTGTGAGAAACTTGCTCCATGTTTTCCATGCTGTGACACCAAAAAAGGCTGGAAAGACCACCAAACTGACCACGTGGGGGCTTCTGGGGAGGGGTTTAGGGTGGGTCAAAGGAGCCATTAGCCTGACCTGTAATTCTGTAATGCTTTTATTTTTGTAGCGGTTCATGTGTTGCTTGTGAAATATAAAATGAATAACTGAAAAAGGGAGGGGGAGTCCCCGCAAGCTTGACGTCATTCGGAAGGCGTGAGGGTAGCCTCAGCTAGGCCGCAGAGACGGGGGCGTGGCAGCCCGACCCTGCCCACACCCCCGGGGCCCGGGAGACGAAGCTGGGGCCCCTCGTGAGTGGGCCCCGGCAGAGAAGTCATGGGAAATGCTAGCAGTTTGTCTGGGTGTGATGCCCCAAGCCAGGGGTGCTGGTCCCCTGTCCCCAGCTTCCAGTCAGAGGCGGGAGCTCAGCCCCGCCCAGAAGTGCCCCAGGCCTCTTCTCATCCCAGCGGATTTTCCCTTCTGTCGAAGGCCTTCCGGGAGAGGAGAAGCGCGCCCTGGGGGTCCCAGGGTGGCTCAGGGCTGGAGCAGCCGGCTGTCACACTGCAGGACCACCTCCCGCTATTCTTGTAGATGTGGGGAGTGGGGGGGTTCTGGGACACTGGGAGGCAGAGGGTGGCAGCACTCCTGGGTTCTCTCCCTAGTCCCACAGGAGCCCCCTTGAGCCACTTTTCACAGGCCTGCTGCCTCAGTTTCCCCTTCTGCACAGTGGGCTGTAGAGGTTCAGGTAGAAGCACGTGTATTCCTACTCAAGCAGGCAGGGGTGAGACAGACCATCATGGCAGCCCCAAGACAGCACATCGTGGCCACTCTCTGTCCAGAAAGCCTGTGGGAACCTCAGCAAAGAGGTTGGTAGTCACCTGAGGATTGTCCCTGCAGAGGTCTCAGGTTGGACCTCAGGGAGAACCTCCCAGCAGAGTGAGGCAGTTCTGTCCCCCTGAAACTCTCGGGAACCAGCTGCTGATGGGCTCCCCATGCTCTGCAGGGCACCGGCAGAAGCTGGAGGACCAGACCAAGCCATTCCCTGACCGCTTCGGGGACCTGGAACGGCTGCGCATGCGGGTGACCCCGAGCACGCCCAGTCCCCGTGGCTCAATCAGCACCACCAGCCACTATAGCAGCCAGGCCCAGACCCCCATCCAAGGTACGGCACAGGGGGAGCCGGGGTGCGGGGGGTGGAGGGGGGGTGGACGGGACCCTGGACGTGGTCCTGCTTCTCCAGACCAAAGGCTCATTTGAAGGTCATTCACTGCACTGCCTTGTTTGATGAAAGAGGGCGCTCTTGCTCATTGGCTCCTACAGATGTTTCCTGGGGATACTGTGTGCCCAGACTTGGGCTAGGCCCTTCGTTCATTCACTCAGCAAACATGTACAGACGCCTACCACGTGCCACGCACGGGATCAGCATGAATAGACACAGGCCCTGCCTCCAGGAACTCACGGTCTCCTGAGGGACATGGGTATTAATCCCATAGTGTACCCGTTAAAATTGGGGCATGACTTATCTAAGGAGCCTGTGGACCCCACGTGCCCCCTCCTGAGCCATCTGAAAGAGGGGCAGTGGTGGATGCCTCTGCCCAGGGCTGGGGCGACATTCTGAGGCCACGACAGAACTCGGGCAGCGTTTGTAAACAGCAAAGCAATGGTGCAGCCCTGGACACACACAGCATTTCCTGGGGGAAAGTCCCCCGTTGGCCCAGAGACTTCTCCCAAACAGAGAAGACGAGGGCGGCCTCTCAGGTGAGGCCCCAGACAGCGTCTGTGTCCCCACTGCCTGGGGGGACGCGGCAGGCACGAGGAGGCCTTGCAGAGGAGATGCATGCCTGGCCCGGGGCAGGTCCATGCATGGCCCAGTGAGGAGCATCTCCTCCGTTTTCCGGGCCCTCTCAGCCAGCAGGCTGGGGCACAGGAGCCTGTGTGTGATGGGCCCTTGGACCAGGTGGGGCAGAGAGCCCTCGTCCGAAGTGCCGAGAGTGGCCATTCCTGCAGGGCCTGCTTACGACCCATCTAGCAGAGGAGTGAACTGAGGCCCAAGAGATTAAGAGCCACTCTTGGGTCACAGAGCCCATCGATGACCAGGTCCGAAGTCCCCCACACACCTGCTCCCAGGAACTTCCTGCACTTCTGAGGGTGCAGACAAGGGGGCCCCAAGCAGGAAGAGCCCAGGGTGGGGTGCGAGCTGACCCCCTTCTCCATGCTCCAGGACGGGCTTGGGGCTTACTGGGGCCCTCCGCTAAGGGAGGCCTTGCCCCCAGCCCTTGCCACGTGAGCCAGGCGTGATGCAGTGGCCGGGGTCTTGATACGGCCTCGCAGCATGAAGAGACGGTCCCTTCTTTTCCGGGATAGGAAGCTTCTGCTCTTGGCCTTGCTGAGCCCCCAAGGTGAGGAGAGACCCGTGGGCTAGTGAGTTTGAGGCAGTCAGTGGTTTTGAGCCCCGGGGGGCCTGCGCATGGGGGTCTGACCTCAAGAGACCGGGAGAGGTAATCTGCTCTCCAGGTGCCTGTCCGCCCCTGCCCGAAAGCTGTCCCTGCTCCCATCTCTCCCAGGCCAGCCCTTGTCAAGGCACACTGGTCTGACATGCCAGGCCTTTCCCTGCCATGGGCACAGCTGGGGCCCAGGGGGTATTGGAGCCCGGCCTGGGAGCCCCAGATTCTAGAAGGTGAGGGTGAACAATGGCTTCCTGTGCAGCAGCTCCCATGGAAGGAACACCTACCTCTCCCCTGCCACAGGTGACGGACACGGCTTAGAAATTGGTGCCTACAGAGCCTGAGGCAAGCCTACCCGCCCCCTGTCCGGCCACTAAGGGCCGGGCCAGAATCCCTACCTCCACCCTGGGGCTGGGAGGAGAGGAGGCTGGGCCTGTATGGGGTGTGGCTGACCCAGTCCTTCCCCTTCTGCAGCATCCTGAGGCAGGGCCCCCAGGCCCTCCCTCCACACCCACGGGCAGCCTGTGTGGCCCTCTGCCCCAGCCAGCTCTCCCCCTTCCGGGGCCTGTGCTCTCCGGAGTGAACTTTGCCATCAGGTGGACCTGGCTAGGGATCCAGCTCTGCCAGGTCCCGGCTGTGATCTCAGGCAGATTACTTCACCTCTCTGAACCTCAGTATTCTCATCTGTAATGTGGGAAGAAGAGGGGTGTTGGCAGGGCCGGGTTTAGGGCCCCCTCATTGGCATTCCCCCTGTGGTGGGATGAGCCTCTGCCCTCAGACTCTATCCTGGGGATTCCCCTCAGGGCACCCCACCATCACTTCTGTCGATGCCCCTTAATAGCTTTGACCCCCTGGCTTTGGTCACTAGTAAGCAGTGCCGAGACCCCGACCCCTCCAGACGCCAGCCCCCGGCCCCCTCGGCTGTGGCTGCCCACGGTGGGGGCTTCTCGCAGCTCAAAGGCCTCATTCAGTCACCATGCAGCAGCTGGGGCAATTTGGAGAAGAAAATAAACATTTCCTTCCAGTGTTGGGATTGGCTGCTCCTCAGCCGACCAGCTCGGGTTTCCTGGGGCTACTGGGTTGGGGGTGCGGGGTAGCAGCCACAGGGGTGCTGAGGGCAGGCCCTCCCCCACTACCCAGGCAGTGAGGCAGGAGAGGACAGTGGCAGTCTGGGTGAGCCCAGCTCAGAGCCCACAGCCCATGGGAACTTCAAGGGCCACACGCACCAGGCCCGGGTCCACCTTGCACGGCCCTGGGCTTCCTGGGCCCTGTGCTTCCTGGGCCCTGTGCTTCCTGGGCTGCAGCCCTACTGTCACGTTCTGGGGTCCCTGCTTGGGTTTCCTTTGTTTGGAGGATGAGGCTCCCATCGCGTGGGCGGCACTCACTTCCTGGGCTCAGAGTGGGGGTGTCAGCCTCGTGCTTGGCTCTGCTCTGGGAGCCAGGCGCTGTCCACAAGGCCTTCTGCCCTGGCGTGCTGAGCTGAGGTGGGGAGCCAGGCACCTCTGACCCCTTACACCCCAGGGCAGCACTGACCTGCCAGGGGCCCTGTTAGAATACTAGATGTTCCAGAAGGCCCCAGTCATCCGTCGCCTTGACCCCCCCATCCACCCACCTGGAGTCTGGGAGCGTTGTTCCATTCTGATTCACAGTCAGGACCAGAACCAGAGCCTGCTAAGGCAACACCCCCAGTGGAGAAGGAAGGTCCCAAAGCCCTGAGAAGTTACAGGTGTCACTTGAGGTCACACAGCACCTCAGGCAGATCTGGGGAAACTAGAGGCCTGAGGGGACCTGCAGCTCGCCACCCTTAGCCAAGCCTCAGAGCAGGCAGGGCCCACGTAGAGCTGGCCACGTGACAAGGACAGGTCTCCCTCTGAGTCCTATTTGGTGGGGGTAGCACAGAGGGGTTGGGGCCAGACAGACTTGCCTTCGGGACCACCACTGGGGGATCATCCACCTCTCTACTGCTGCCCAGAGTCACCCCCTCGGCCAGGGTACAAGGAAAGCCCAGGGTCAGGGACCCCCCTTTGCAGGGCCCTGCACGGGCCAGTTCTCTCGGGTGCTCAGAGCAAGAGGTGCTCCAGCCGGTGCACAGTGCAAACCCTCATCGGAGCCTCTACTCTGTGTGAGTCTAAGCATTTCACATGTAGGAACTAATTTAACCCCTAGCAACTGTTACTGCCTGTATTTTTCATGTGGGAAGATACGCACAGAGAGGTTAGGTGACTTGCCCAAGGACACACAACCAGTAAGTGTCAGACAACCAGGATACACACAACACACAACCAGGATAAGTGCCGTGCTGGGTTGCCTCAGAGACAGGACAGCTACCTGTCAGGCCCATTCCAGAGCTCAGAACCTGAGCCCTAGGATTCTGTGCCAGGTTGTGTGCTGTGTGACCCTTAGGCAAGCGCCTCACCCTCTCTAGGCCTGAGTTTTCCTACTGAAGGGGTTAGACTCAATCCTGAAGCCCCTTTGAATGCTGAGGTTCAGGGGGTCTGTGACTGCAAGAGTAGGGCGCAGAGGCTGAGAGGCTCTTGTCTGGGAGTCCAGTGAGGACCCATACCTGCAGGAACTAGGGCAGGGCCTGGCTGGACGCCGGGTCCCTCCGTGTGAAGGCACGTTCGGCCCACCAAGCCCCTCCGGCTGCCGTCTCCCTTTGCTGCTGAGCCAGGTAAAGGTGGCGTCTCTTCCCTGTCTGGCCCCCGGTCAGCCTCAGCCCACAGGATAGCCCTGGGGACACAGGCCCACGGTGAGGGACAGACAGCGGCTGTGGAGCCAGCCCCCACAACACCAGCAGGAGCTCCTGGAAGCTACCTGAGCCCCACCTGGGCAGGAGAGGTGCACACATCCAGCAGCAGGGAGCCGAAAGCAGAGGCCTTGGGATGAGCTCCAGTCCTTCCTTTGCAAAATTAGGAAAATCAGTCTCTCTCTCTGGGCCTCAGTTTCCTTATCTGTAAAAGCATGCTCCAGCTCCCAAGCTCAGAGCACCATTGGAGACTCTCTTCATACCCACAGTCTTACCAGTTATTAACAGTGAGGGAGGAAGGCAGAAGCTGTTCCTCACACCCCCAGCAGCCCAGGTGGGCCCACCTTCATGCCCTGGACAGGCTTCTGCACTGCTAGGCTGTAAAGAGGACTCCATGAGGAGAAGGGAAAGTCCTCCCCCTTCTCCACGTGCCCACGGAGGCCTCCAAGGCCACCCATGGCCCAGGCACCTGCTCTCACCTGCCTCCCAGGTGGGGCCGCATTCCGAGCCGGGCAGACTCCAGCCTGCAAGCAGCCCAGGGCAGTAAGAGTGGAGGCAGATCTAGAAGCAGGGATTCCCCGCAATTGGCCGGTGAACCAGAGCCCCGACGCTTCATTCTTTTTTTTTTTTTTTTTAATTATTTGGGGCGCCTGGGTGGCTCAGTCATTAAGTGTCTGCCTTCGGCCCAGGTCATGATCCCGGGATCCTGGGATCAAGTCCCGCGTCGGGCTCCCTCCTTGTGAGCCTGCTTCTCCCTCTCCCATTCCCCCTGCTGTGCTAGCTCTCTATCAAATAAATAAATAAAATCTTTAAAAAAAGAAAAAGATTTGTTTATTTGAGAGAGAGAAAGAGCACACGTGTTCAGCGGGGACAGGCAGAGAGGGAGTCTTAAGCAGATTCCCTGCTGAATATGGAGCCCCGCGCAGGGCTCGATCTCACAACCCTGGGATCATGACCTGAGCCGAAACGGAGCCGGGTGCCCCACCAATGGGCCACCCAGGCGCCCCTCCCAAGGTCGTTCTTGAAGAGGCCCCCCTGGGGTGCTGTCAGACTGTGGCTGACTGTCCCCCTTGCTGTCCCCCAGGCACCTCGGACTTGAACCCTTTCTCCGACCCCCGCCAGTTTGACCGCTCCTTCCCGGCGCTGCAGACGTTCACGGAGAGCCGCTTCCCGGACCCCAGGATGCATTACCCGGGCGCCATGTCGGCCGCCTTCCCCTACAGCGCGACGCCCTCGGGCGGCCTCAGCGTGGCCAGCATGCCGGCCACCAGCCGCTTCCACCACACCTACCTCCCGCCGCCCTACCCAGGGGCCCCGCAGAACCAGAGCGGGCCCTTCCAGGCCAACCCGTCCCCCTACCACCTCTACTACGGCGCATCCTCCGGCTCCTACCAGTTCTCCATGGTGGCCGGCAGCAGCGGGGGCGACCGCTCCCCCACCCGCATGCTGGCCTCCTGCACCAGCAGCGCGTCCGTCGCCGCCGGCAACCTCATGAACCCCAGCCTGGGCGGCCAGAGCGACAGCGTGGAGGCGGACGGCAGCCACAGCAACTCCCCCACCGCCCTGAGCACGCCGGGCCGCATGGACGAGGCCGTGTGGCGGCCCTACTGACCCCCCGCCCTCCCCCGGCTCCAGGCGGACTGCTCCCGACAGAGGCAGGGACCCCACGAACCTTCCCGGCAAGTGGCTGGCCCGGCTCCGAGGCTCGGGGCAGGAATGGGACTTATGCTCCGGGCCAGTCGTGGGCCCAGGGTCCACGAGTCCTGGGGCCCGGAGCTGGTGGGTGGCTCTGAGAGCATCTAGTCCAGCCACGTCGTTGTACAGATAGGTAGGGACCTCCCTCAGGCCGCTGCCCTGTAGCGCAGATCCTCATCTCATCCCCCGTGCCTGTGGGAAGGTAGCCTCCTGCCACCTCCCCGGGAAGAACCTGGCTGTCCCCAGCCGTGCCCGGTGCTATCACAGGGCCCAGGTCCCCTGGGGGCAGAGACCATCTGTTCCAGAGAGAGGTGGCATTTGCCCATATGGCCTGCGTCTGACCCACGGGGCCCTGGAAAGACCTCCCCACCCCCTCCCCTTCCTCAGAGACCCTATTACCCCATGGGCCCAGCCCTCCCTCGGCATTTACGCAAACTGAATCAGAACTGGAAGGTCTCCCCGCCCCTGAGAGGGTTTCCCCTCATTGTATAGATGGGGACGGGACCCATCCAGAGGCCCTAGGAAGTCGCCGGCAGAGATGGGATGAGAAGACCCCCAAGCCAGTTGCCCCCCGCCCCACCCAGCTCTGCTTCCCTAGAGTTCCTAACAGCTGAAAGCCTCCCACCCTGTCCCAGCTGTCTGCGGGTCCCAAGCCCCATAGACTAGCCAATGGCAGCGGGTCCCTAAAACCAGGAAAAACACCTGCAGACAGGTCCTCCGTGCACTTTACCAGCCCAAGGTGTTCACCCTCTCTTCTCCTGGTGGAGGGCTAGGGATCCCCCTTCCCCCGCCTCCTTGGCTGGTCTCAGAATTGCCATTTTTGGAAAGAGCACAGGGACCAGAGAGGTCCTAGCAGAAGGCATCGGGGTGAGAGGTCACGGGGTCAGATTCCGGCAACCCTGTCCCACCTCGGTCCAGCCAAGCTGTGCACGCCCCCAGCCCCCAGCCTTGTGGGCAGGCCCGGCCAGGTCCTCCAGCCTTTGACGGCACTCCATCTTGAACCAGTCTGTGCCCCAAAAGCAGGCTTGAACAAAAACCAGTTTTTAGAATAAGAGGCATCAAACATTTTCAAACCCACGGTCTCTTAGAGGTAAAGCCCTACAGTAGGGACCAGCAGCCCCGCTGCCTTCAGAGAGTGTGGCATTGTAAGGCCTTCCGGCGTCCTACCAACTTCCAGCCGAAGGCCCACGTTGGTGGGGACCCAAGGGAACCCCAGGCGACGCTAGAGCTCACATCTGCGGCTCGCAGACATTTGCCCAAGAGGAATTGGAGAGGTGGGGAGCCGCGGCTGCGGGGCGGCGGGACCGAAGGGCTGGCCAGCCTCGGCGCAGCACCCCCTGTCCTCAGGGGGGAGGTGTTGCCCCTTTAGTTTGCAGATGGGAAAGCAGGACCTGCCCAGGGGTTCAGGCTGCACAGATGCTCATGTCTGAGTTTAGTTCTAAAAAGGCGCAAGTGGAAAGGACAAGAAGACCCGTAAAGGCTAGACAGCGTGTGGTTTTCAGTCATCGTTTCAGCCACATCCTCTGTGGATGTGACAACCTGCCCTCCGTCCTTGTCGTCTCTGTGATCGCTCTCGGCCTGCCGTGCCACCCCCGACCTGTAACAGCAACCAGATGATGCGCACCGGATACACACTCCAGCGAGCTAGGAAGTCCTTGTGGTGATCTCACTCAAACCCCTCCCGCTGCAGTTTCTCTGGTCCTGTCCTCACTGGAAAAAGCAGTCTCCATCTCTTCAAGATAGCTGCTGGGGTGTCCTGCTGATTCCCTGCACCCAGGGGGGCTCCCCACCCCTTCTCAGGAAGCAGCTACAAATCCATTGCCCTGGTACCTCCCTCATGCCTGTTCTCTGTGGTTGCAGACTGGCCCCAGGCCTGCATGGGAGGCGCCCTGGGGTTCCCAGTGCCCAGCACTTTGTAGCCCCACTCCGGATTACTAGCCCTTCCTGATAGCCAAGGCCTGGTAGGGGCAGAGACAGGAAATAAATGGATCTCCTCCCCACCCCCCCAACACCCCCACCACCCCTGCCCCCGCCGACTAAAAGCGATGACAGCCATGCCGAGTCTGTTTTTAAGGCCCATAGTGGGTACAGATGGCTCGGGCTGCTAGGAATGGGTCCTTACTTACAAGGCTGCTTTAAAGTTGTCCTCGGCGAACACACTGATTTAGAAAGCACAAGGAAACGGAGGGGGTTTGATACCATATTACTGTAAGCTTGGTGGTGGTGGGTACAGAGCCTTTGTGACATATTGTCATGTCGAGGTGTTAATACCTGCCACACACACATCTTCAGTGAAACCGTCCCAGAGCTGGGAAGGGGGGGAGGGGTGGAAACTGCTTTGCACTATAATTTGCTTAGTGTGTTTGTTTTCAATGCACAACTTGCTGTACAGTAAACTGTCTGTCTTCTGTACTATTTAACTGTAAAATGGAATTTTGACTGATTTGTTACAATAATATAACTCTGAGATGTGTTGAAGGATCCCAATGCCAGACTTCTAGGGCTGTGTGTATGGGGTTGGAAGCCGGCGGGGTGGGGGTGGGGGGCTCTCCGACCGTGGCCAAGGAGGAACAGGGCAGGGCCTGGGGACAGGAACAGGACTAAACCCACTGCTTTGGAGACCTCCAGCACCTTGGCCTCCCTGCATCCAGCTCCATCAGTAATGACCACGGGAACCACTCTGGGCAAATGCGGCCTCCTCCTGGTGTGGCTGGAACCCCAGAGGGACATCAGACAGGTCTTCATGGTGCCACCACGACTCACAAGTAGCCCGAAGGAGCAGTGTACCCCACCTTGTTCCCCAGGCTCGGAGTGGGGCGGGGGCAGAGGCGGGTGGAGGGAGCACAGCCTCGGGGAGCACCCCGCCCCGGGGCCTGTGTTTGCTGGGCCCACAGCAGTTTAGCAGCAGATCAGAACTACAAAGCAGGCAGCTGGGTCAGCTCCCCCCGTTTGCAGATGAGGCAGTAAAGGTGCAAAGAGAGGGTGTCACCTGGCCTCCCATCTCCCCAGAGATGTTTGTGGCTGACGGTGGGCGCTGTGCGTGTGACTGCCCGGGGACCTGTCTCGGTGCTTGCCAGCGAAGAGGCCCGGCCGCCCGTGCCTGTCCAGGTGGGACCTGAGGGGGTGAATTTTCACAGAACAGACCTTATTCTCTAATGAAAATACTTCAAAACTAATCCCAAGACTTTGCCCCTTTCCGTTAGGTCGGTCTGCCTGAAACTCAACACCCGACAGGAAGTTTCCCTTTCCTCGGCCTAAACCCTTGATCCGGGCCCCTGCCCCCACAGCACCCGTTGGGCCCCAGGGGCGGCAGGCTGTCTCCCAGCAAGCCCCCAACCCCAGCTGCAGAATTTCTGAGTGTGCTTGGGTGGCATCTACCTGGCATGAGCAGGGCTGGTCCTGGACAGGCCAACACTCTGCTTCCAGAAATGGGTTGAGTTGGGGGTCACTTTGTGGGCAATCGTGGAGATTAGGAGGGGACCACAGTTCAAGCCCCTGCGCCCCAGCCACACTTTGGTGCCATGGCTGCTGGGAGAGGAGCTGTGGCCTCTAGAGCCCCTGACTCAAAGCTCCATCGCCTTCCCCCAGCAGGCACGGACCAGCGCACCCAATGCATCCAAGACAAGAACTGAGGCGGGAAGAAGTCCTGGGACTGGGCCCCGGGGGGGGGGTGCGTGGTGCGGGGGATCACAGAGCTTGAGGGCTGTAACCACAGTGGCCTGCAGGTGGCAGCAGATGGGGAGCATGCAAGGTCCCCTCAGGGTGCTAGTTCAGTGGGACTTCCTAATCTTGGGAGCTTCATCCTCAGAAGGGCCTGGGAAATGTCTGGGTTGGAAGAACGATTTGCTTTCCCCCTTTAGCTGTGTGGCAGTGGGTGGTCCCTGTCCCCCTCTGAGCTTCCTTTTTTTTTAAAGATGTTTTATTTATTTATTTGACAGAGACACAGCAAGAGAGGGAACACAAGCAGGGGGAGTGGGAGAGGGAGAAGCAGGCTTCCCACGGAGCAGGGAGCCCGATGCGGGGCTGGATCCCAGGACCCTGGGATCATGACCTGAGCTGAAGGCAGTCGCTTAACGACTGAGCCACCCAGGCGCCCCCCGCTCTGAGCTTCCTTTTCTATTCATACTTCTATTCTATACTGTGTCCGAGTACCAGTACATGAGTGGAATCACAGGTCCCATGATCACTAAAGGCCCTGCTTTGGGACAGCCGTTTACTTGGCTTGAGGGAAAGTTTGACATCCCTAGTTCGGTAACCCCAGAGTCCTGGAGCCCTGGCCAGGCGCCCCCACCTCCCCTGAGCTGCCATCAGGAGCTCAGGACGTGAAGCAGTCCGTCCAGGATGAAGAGGCCATTTTGTCCCAGAGTCTGGGAGCCCGTTGGCCTCCAGAATTCCATTTTGGAGGCTCCAGGAGTTGCTCTGGGCTGGGCGGGGCCTACAGTCTCACCAAACCCCACGCCAACCCACAGCCTGTGTGTGGCTGGCCTGGCCATAGGCTGAGAGCGGCAGTGCAGGCCTTGGGGCTCCCAGAGGTGGCCTCCTGGGCACGGGGCTGTGCTGAGCACCTCCTGAGAGGGGATGTGGCCCCCAGACAAAGCACTGCCCCTCGGAGCAGTCCTGCAACTGCAGGGCTTCCGGCCATAGGGAAGCTCTGGCTTGTATTCTGAGAGGGACGTCCCGGCAGGATTTTATGGCCCGAGACAGTGACACGTGCCCAAGCCTGCTTCTCCCTCTCCCACTCCCCCTGCTTGTGTTCCCTCTCTTGCTGTGTCTCTGTCAAATAAATAAATAAAAAATCTTTAAAAAAAAAAAGGAAGCTCAGAGGGTCTCAGAAGACTCCTGGGGGGCCAGCAGGGGGTATTCCGGGGAGGATCAGGGTTAGACGCAGACCCCATAAACACAGGCACCCAGGTCCCCCCTCCCCCCGCCGGCATGGCCCAGGGGCGGCTCTCAGCCACACCACGTACCCGCTTGGCCACGTGAGCAGGGAATGGCACCTCAGTGGATCGGTTCGTTTTGGGGTCGTAAATGAAATGAGCTGTCAAACAAATGGGGGTGGGGGCAGCCAGAGTGAAAGAATGAACTGTTCCTTGCGGAAACCCGGAGTGCCCCCAGTCCTCCCCACGAGGGCTGGGGAGCTGGAAAGGGGAGGGGCCGCACCCCCCAACATCCGCATCCACACCTGTGTGGTCCAGCGGCTAGAGGAGCCTGGAGGGCCGGATTCCAGGCTTCCTATTTTTAGTTTTGCAGCTAAACTCGGGCTGTTTTATATATTTATATTGACCCGTGGAGAAAGCCTGCCCTGAGCCCGGCCAGGAGGAAGGCTTCAGGGGACTGGGGAGTAGAACAGCCCCAGAGCCAGTTTTCTGGAGCTACTTTGTGCCCACGCCGACTGCTGGAAACAGTTGTGGCCTCGCTGGTGTCCTAATGGGTGGCAGCTGTCTGGGCCACACCACCCCACGCTGCTCTTTCGGCTTGATGTCTGCAAGGCCTTGGCCAGGGTTCTTCACTCATTCGCTAAACATAGACCCAAGCCCCACCGTACCAGCAGCTGCCAGACAGCAAGAGGAAATGGCAAATAAGTCACAGCCAGGCTCTTGAGGAGCACATAGGGCTGACAGGCAGGAAAACAGGTGTGCTGACCCATGGGATACATGGTGTGGATGAGACAAGATGGAAAGATCAGGAAATTCACCTGGCAGAGATGCGGCAGCTGGGCCGCATCTAAGCATCTAAGCAGAGGGCACCGCCTGTGCACAGGCCTGAAGGACGGGAGCTGGGCAGTGGGGAAAGCGGAGCAACATCAACAGGATGGGGAGACAGGGGGGCCCAGGTCACAGGGACCAGCAGCCAGTCAGAGGGGATTTGGTTCTGCAGACACTGGGGAGCCAAGCTGAGGTGTGGCGGCACATTCAGATAGGTGTGTGTTGGAGGGGATCGCACCGTGGTGGCGTGCAATGTGGGCTGCAAGCAGGTGCAGAGACCTGTTCACAAGCTACTGCAATAGTCCAGGCAGAGGAGGGCAGAGCCTGTGCAAAATGGCAGGAGGAGGAGCAAAGCGTTCCTAAGGCACTTTTAACACTGAAGTCACAGGAAGGACCCCAGGACCTAAACCTCAGCTCTGTTTTTCTCGGTTTCTCAGGGTTATAGCCTCTGAAGGAGCTACCGGAGACAAGGTTGCAATAAGAGTTTGCAGTAAGAGTTTTTGTTATTGACAGCTGTGCAAAAACAACAGCCCTGCCCTCTCCCTGACCTCCCACCCCACAGGTTGTCCTGCCTCATGACAACCACCTGACCACCACACCCAAGGCCACAGGCAGCCTCTCAGACTAAAGCATTCAGGGCTCAGAGTCTGGTCCAGCCACCCCACTCTCCTCTGTGGCCTGAAGATATAATAGTTATAAGACCTTGAGTTTGAGGTTCCCAAGTTCTATGTATTACAAATTGTAAAATCACATTTTAAAATTATACTAAATAACAGGGTGCTGGGTAGGTCAGCCAGTTAAGCATCTGACTCTTGGTTTTGGCTCAGGTCATGATCTCAGGGTCGTGAGATCAAGCCCTGAGTCGGGCTCTGTGCTGGGTGTGGAGCCTGCTTAAGAGTCTCTCTCAAAAATAAATAAATAAATAAACAAATGAAAAAACTACTCTAAATAATACATAGTCATGGGAGAGAAGGGAGATAATACAGATCACCAAAAAGAGCACAAGAAAAATCACCCACAATCCCACCCCTCCAAAGATAAGCATTGTTAATATTTTCAGTGGTTTTTTTCCCCCATCCAGAACTCTATTTTCTATAAATATGTACTTTTCCAGGAATAAACATTTTTCTAGCCAGTTATACATTGTATAACAGTATATCAATTAATGCATTTTAAAGATAGAAACAAAAGTAATCTAGAATGAAATCACTGAAAGGATGGGGTTATAACTGTTTTCCATATTCTTCTTTATATTTTTTGGTGTTTTCCAAAGTTCTCCAAAATGAGCACATTTGTCAGGGGGATCATATATTATTAAATTTCTAGACCCTAAATATGCAAGCAGAGGAGTTCAAGATTGGGTTTGGACCGAAGCTTTTGACATTAGCTGAGGCATCGCCTCTTCCAGAGAGCCTTCCTTGATAACCCCATGCTAGGTTTGGTGTCTTCTCTGTGCATTTATCTTTGAAATAATAACAACAACAGCTAATACTGCTTGCCAAATATTTTGCCATTTTTAACTCAGCTCATTAAGGTGTATACTATCACTATCCCCATTTTACAGATGAGGAAACTGAGGACCAAGAACAGAATTCCCCCCCAATTCTAGTGAGGGCAGAGCAATACCTGAGAAGGTTGTTTGCTCCCCATCAGCTGAAGGTATTGGAAACTCAAAGTAAGAACTGACTTCAGGGAGAAGGCGCTATTTCCTGCACACCTGGGTTTGTGCCCCATGGCTTGTACTTGAATAAAGACTGATCATCAAAGGGAAAAAGAAAGGAAAAAGAAATCATTTTCTAATTTTTGGTCTTTTCTTTTAAAAAGTAGAAGCAGATGGGGCACCTGGGTGGCTCAGTCGGTTAAGCGTCTGCCTTCAGCTCAGGTCATGATCCCGGGGTCCTGGGACCAAGTCCCACATTGGGCTCCCTGTTCAACAGGGTGTCTGCTTCTCCCCCTGCTTGTGCTCTCTCTCAAATAAATAAAAAATAAAACAAAAAGCAGAAGCAGAAAGGACGCAAGGTTTTATGGCCTTTTCTCTGCTTCTGAGAGTGATGTGTCTGCCTTTCTGGGTTGTGATTCTGAGAGTCACAAAGCAGGAAATCCAAAGACGGAAATCCGTGTCTCTGCACCCTCTGGTGACCCCCCAGTCCATCCTTCCCCATTCCGAGAGGACGCCCCGTGAACGAGGCCTCCCTGGAGGCGGGCCACGGGGCTCACTCCCCCAGGACCCACACCCAGGGGGGCTATCTGCCGAGGTGGCCGTCTCGCCCTGCCTCACACAAGTTCTATTTCTTTTTCCATGAAAACAAGTCAGTCCTAAATCACCAACGCCTGAAATTAGAAAAATACGAGGCCCATATCATCATAAAACAATTTTAACACGGCGGGGCCCTCCTGGTGGCAGGAGGGGTGGCCAAGAGCTCCATGGCGGCCCCTTCCAGTTGCAGTCCCTGGAAATGCTCAGAGGGATGCGAAATTTGGTTTTCATTAGCAGCGAATGTGAGGAGTTCTGTCGCTCTGAATGGACCTTTGATTCTGGCTGGTGGTGGAATCTTTCCAGGGCCCAGTGAGTTTTGTTTTGTTTTGTGTTTTTTTCACAGAAAATGGGCCAGGCCCTCCTCGCTTATATCTCCCTGGACTACACGGGGATTGGGCAACACCCCAACCTCTTGACTTCTAAAGTCAACAGCTGGGGCGGGCAAGAGAGGCACGGAGACCATTCGGCTTTATTGACTCTGAGGTTTTATTAAAAATGTTATGTTTCCTTGAGGTCTGCGCCAGACCCAACAAGAAGCCCGGCCAGTGAGGGGCTGGCCCGGGCCGAGGGGATTTTCAGCACCTGGAAGACAGCCTGCCTTGACCTGGTTTCTCCCACCCCCATGACCCCCAGAAATGGCCTTCGCTTTAGAATCTCCGCAGAAAACCCCAATTCTTCCCTTCTGTCCACTTTAAGTGACAGAACATCGGCCTGCTCTTTTACTCATTCGCTGGGTGTTGGTTCAGCACCTTCGGGCGTGCTGGGTGCCCGAGAACCAGCTGTGGAGGCACCGGGGTCCCAGGCCCTCGGACCGGAGGGACGCCGCGAGCGAATCTGTCACCTGGTTTCAGAGAGTAATAGGGGCTGTAAAAAATAAAGTAGGAGAGTGAGCTGGAGGAAGACTGGGAGCCGGGAGGGTCCCTCTGAGGAGGGGACAGCACGGGACCGCCTGATCTCAGCTGCTGGGCTTGCTGCCGTCTCTCCAGCGGGCACACCCGCAAAGCCGTTGACCCTGACAAGGCAGGGGCCGCAGAACAGCTTCCTGGCCCTGCCCAGGGGCTCTGTTAAGGCCCTGTTCCCCATCAGATCGTGGCCAGCGACGGTCTTAGCTCCGGTTCCCAGAGGCAGATCCAGAGGTAGGGATCTGTGGGTCGTGGGCTTTCAGGAGTGGAATGAGGGAAGGGGGACAGAGCAAGCGGAGAGAGCTAATTGGTGAGGTCTTTGGGCTGGAGACTGGCCTCACTCTGGTCTCCCAGGGGCCTCTGGAGCATGAACGGCACCACTGAGGTGCCCCTTCCCCACCGAGAGCCAGCCTTTTGGACTCCAGTGTCGGTCAGCCAGACTGTGGCTTGCCGATCCCCAGGAGAGACGGAACCTCCCTGGTAAGATCCCTACTATTGGGCAGAGAGCAGGTCTCCAGAGAAAGGGGCAGATATGCACTGTTAGCAACCAACACTCACGCAATGTCTACATGATGGACCTGGGTGATGTCCGTGGAATGTCAAGATTATCGAGGACATTATGGTGAAAGCTTCTGGAAAGTTACCCACATCCCCTTCATAGGCCAATGACCCCCTTCCCCTGCTGCTGTGAATCTGGGGAGCAGGAAGGGGCAAGACCATGTGTGCCAGAGGGTAGAAGATAAACCTCATGAAGATTCAGGGGTCCATCATGTTGCTGAAGATATCAAGGACCCAAGGGGCTGAGGCACACAGAGCTGTCACCTCTGAGACAAAACACATGTACCTTTCCTCTTCTACCATGCAGGAGACCAAAAAAAAGCACCCCCCCCCCCAAGATATGTCCATGCCCTAATCCCTGAAACCTGTAGATATTACCTTATTTGGAAAAAATGGGTCTTTAAGGATCTCAAGATGAGGATATCATCTTGGGTTATCTGAGCAGGTCCTAAATCCAATGACAAATGTCCTTATAAGAGATACACAGAGAAGAGGAGGAAGCAATGTGCCAACAGAGGCAGAGATTGGAGTAATGAAGCCACAGGCCAATGAATATCTGGAGCCACCAGGGGCTAGAGAAGGCAAAGAATGGATTCTCCCCTGGAGCCTTCAGAGGAAACATGGCCCTGCCAATACCTTGATTTCAGGCTTCTGACCTCAGGAACTTGGAGGGAACCTATTGTTTAAAGGCACCCTCTTTGGCCTCTTTGAATTTGGAAGCAGCATATACCACACTTGGGAATAATACTCTGACCTATTTATTAAGTGATTAGAATGCTGGTGGGTGCTTTTAATTGTGTTAAAATACACATAACATAATGGGCGCCTGGGTGGCTCAGTTGGTTAAGCGACTGCCTTCGGCTCAGGTCATGATCCTGGAGTCCCGGGATCGAGTCCCGCATCGGGCTCCCTGCTCGGCGGGGAGTCTGCTTCTCCCTCTGACCCTCCCCCCTCTCATGTGCTCTCTCTCTCTCTCATTCTCTCTCAAATAAATAAATAAAATCTTTAAAAAAAAATACACATAACATAAAATTTACCATCTTAACCACTTTAAGTCTACATTAGCCATCTTAAGTGGCATTAAATATATTCACATTGTTGTGTGACCATCGCCACCATTCATCTCCAGAACTCTACATCTTGTCAAAATGAAACTCTATCCCCATTAAACAATAACTCCCCAACTCCTGGCAATCACCATTCTACTTTCTGTCTCTATGATCTTGACTCTTCTAAGTGCCTCATATAAGTGAAATTACAAAGTGCATGTACTTTTGTGACTGGTTGATTTCACTTAGAATAACGTCCTCAGGTTCATCCACATTGACATATGACAGGATTTCCTTCTTTTTTAAGGCTGGATATTATTCTGTTGTATGGATACACATTATGCTCATTCATTCATCCGTTGATGAACACTTGGGTTGCTTCCATGTTCTAGCGACTGTGAATAACGCTGCTATGAACATGAGTGTACAAATAGCTCCTCAAACACTGCCTTTCATTCTTCGGGGTACATACCCAGAAATGAAATGGCTGGATTATATGGTAGTCCTGTTTTTAATGTTTTGACGAGCCGCCATACAGTTCTCCACAGCAGCCTCCCCACTTTCCATCCCCGCCAACAGTTCAATTTCTCTACATCCTCACTGACATTTGTCAGAGAAAGCTTTCAGCTTTGAGATGAAGAGAGAGACGACTCTGCCAAGGTCCAAGCTATGATGCCCTGCTCTTCAAGCCACACAACCAAGAAGATTCCACAGGGCAAGAGCAGGATATTGGGCGAAGTCATTGGCAAACCCGGTAGAAGGGGGTGCCAGTGCAGACCCTTAGGGTTGTCAGCAGCAGAGAACGACTCTTCTTTTGAAAAACAGTGTTTGGCCTGCTACTGGATCCTAAGAAAGACTGAGCACCTGGGACAGGAAGCAGCTCTACTACCTGAGCTTCGAAACTGAGCTAGGGATTATCAGATCCACCAGGTCATAAGGGTAGGAGGGCATAGCAGCAACCCCATATAGACTAGAAATCGTATACCACTTGGAATCAGGACTGAGCAGATCCGGAGGATCCAGGTAAGTGAAGAGGTGCATCAGACCCCCCTCCCCATGTCATCTGCTTCTGTCGTCCCTATCTCTATCCCTAGACACACGCCTCATGGTCACAGTTCTCTACAGTCACCTGTCAGAGGAGCAAAGGACTCAGGTTTGGATCATGGGCTGGCACACAGACTATGAGCAGTACATCTGTTCACCCCCTTCATAGGGAGGAAGAAGTGCTACATGTCGCGCTAACGCCCAGGCTCAGGTGCAGGCTGTTAGAAGCAGAACCACACAGGAGGCTCTCAGAAATGGAGTGTCAGCTATAGCCTTTTCCCAGTTATGCCCTTGGCATTGCCTGGTGCCACGGATTGCATAGTATCCCCTCCAAAATTCATGTCCTTCCTGGAACCTCAGAATGAGAACTTATCTGGAAATAGGATCACTACAGATGTAATTAGTTAAGATTAAGTCATACTGGAGTCGGGCGGGCTTTTAATCCAATGGTGTCCTTATAAGAGGAGAAGACACGGAGACAGAAACACAGGGAGAAGACCAGAGACTGGAGTGATGTTCTACAAGTCAAGGAACACCAAGGATTGCCAGCCACTACCAGAAGCCAAGAGAAAGGCATGGAAGAGACTTTCCCTCAGAGCCTCCAGAAAGAAACAACTCCGAGGGCACTTCAGTCTTGGACTTCCAGTCTTCAGTCTGTGAGAGAATACATTTCTGGTATTTTATGCCACCCAGTGTGTGGCACTTCGTTATGATAATTCTAGGAAATGAATACACCTGGAACCGTGTGGGTGATGGAAAGATGGGCAACACATGGAGCCACTCGGCTTGGGCAGGGAGGCCAAAAGGCCCGTACTGTCATCTTTTGGCCAGAGAGACTTGGAAAGGTTCTTATGTTCCAAAAGCAAAATGAGAAAAGGAAAAACCACACATTTCCACCAACTTTCAGGAGGTGAGGACTGCCACCCCACCCAATGGGAACTTGGGTCCAGGATGTGGACAGAAGTGTCATTAGTCCAGGCAGGAAAACATATCCAAATGCTCTTGAGGTTGTTTTTGAACTGCATTTGGCCAGATGGGAGAGGTGCTGGGCCAAGGTCCAGTTAGGGGAAGAGGAGGGAGCAGCTGGGTACTGGGTGAGCAGGTGAGGGAGATCACTCCTCTTTACTCCCAGAGACCCCTTGTTCATAGATGTAGGTCTAGGAAAAGCAGAGAAGGGGAAACCTGGCTGGGGTCTTGCCAAGTTGCCCCTCTGGGTAGGAGACCAGTGGCCATATCACCTCGTCCTGGCATCTTTTAGTGAACAGAGCATGTCCTCAGGGCAGAGGAAATCCTTAAGGAGCAAGAATCCACTAGAAACATCTCCCTCAAGTACCACCTTCCCACTTTTTGCTATATCAGCTACACTAGTATTTTACTTGACATTTTTCTTTAAAACATTGTCTCTTTCTAGTCTCTTCAACAAATGGTGCTGGGACAATTGGACATCCACATGAAAAAATGAGTTTCGACCCCTACCTCACACCATATACAAAAATCAACTCAAAATGGATCAAAGACCTAAATGTAAACACTGAAGCAATAAAACTCTCAGAAGAAAACAAAGGGGTTGGGGCACCTGGGTGGCTCAGTCGGTTGAGAATCCCACTCTTGATTTCAGCTCAGGCCATGATCTCAGGGTCATGGGATTGAACCCTGTGTTAAGCTCCATGTTCAGCACAGAATCTGCTTGTCCCTCTCCTTCTGCTCCTCCCCCCACTCACGTTCTCTCTTTTTCTCTCTCTCAAATAAATAAATAAATAAATTAATTAATTAATTAATTAAAAATAAATAAATAAAAATCTTGAAAAAAAGAAAACAGAAAACATAGGGGTTAAATCTTCATGACCTTGAATTCTTAGATATGACACGAAAGCACAAACAACAAAAGAAAAAATAGATAAATTGGACTTCATCAAAATAAAAAAAAGAATTGTGCGGCAAAAGACACTATTGACAGAGTCCAAAGACAACCTACAGAATGGGAGAAAATAGTTGCAAATCATATATCTCATATACAAGATTAATATCCAGAATATATAGAGAACTCCTAAACTCAACAAAAAAAAAGATAAAAATTCAATTCAAAAATAAACAAAGGACTTAAATAGACATCTCTCCAAAGATGATATGCAAATGGCCAGCAAGTACATGAAGATGCTCAACATCACTAATTATGAGGGAAATGCAAATCAAAAGTGCAATGAGATACCACTTCACATCCACTAGAACAGCTACAATTAAAGGGGAAAAAATAAGGAAATAGCAAATGTTGGCAAGGATGTTGAAGGAATTAGAACCTTCATATACTGCTGGTGGGAATTTAAAATGGTTCAGCCACTTTGGAAAACAGTCTGCCAGTTCCTCAGAAAGTTATACACAGAGTTACCACATGACCCAGCAATTCTAATGCTAGATATATACCCAAAAGAATGGAAAATAGGTGTTCCAACAAGTACTTGTACACAAATATTCCCAGGAGCACTCTTCACAATAGCCACAAAACGGAAACAACCCAAGCCCATCAGTGGGTGAATGGGTAAACAAAATGTGGTCTATCCATACAACGGAATATTACTCAGCCACACAAAGGAATGAAGGACTGACACATGCTATAACATGGATAAACCTTGCAAACAAACATGATGCTCAGTGAAACAAAAGACCACAAGTTATAGGATTCCATTTATATGCAATGTCCAGAATAGGCAAACCCATAGAGATGGAGAGTAGGTGAGAGGTTGCTAGGGGCTGGGAGAGGGGGTGATGCACAGTGACTGCTGAAAGGTACAACGTTGCTTTGGAGGCAATGATCATATGAGTGGTAATGATCGCATAACCTCATGACTATACTAAGAACCACTGAATGGTACACCTTATAAAAGGGTTAATTGTATGGTGTAGGAATGATAGCTTTTTTAAAAAAAATTGTCTTCCAGTCTGGACATGTTGGGGACCAAGCCGCACGACCGAGGTTTTTGCTCTTTATGGTAAATGAGGTAGGTATGGTACCTACCTCACAGGACTGGTGGGCAGACTCGTGAGCTCATGCCGTGATTTGCAAATGTTAGCTTTCAGCAGAACCTTCTGGAGCACTTGTCAAAGACAAACTACTAGCCACATCCCCAGGGTTTCAGATTCAGCAGGAGCCCAAGATTTTGCATTTCCGGCAAGTTCCAGAGGGATGCTGACACTGCTTGTCTGTGGCCCATACTTTGAGAAGCACTGAAGGGATTCATGCAAAGTGCTCTGTGTCCGGCCCCAGAGCAAGGACTCAAATAGCACGTGAGTCCTGACTTCTCTGAAGGGGTCACATGAGTCATGTTCTCAAGCCCGCAGAGCTCCTGCAAAGCCATTTTGCGTGGTCATCTCAAGTGCCCCTGTGGATGTGATAGAGAAGTGACTTTCTCCAGGGCAGTGAGACGGGCCTTCAGGATGAAGTCTCTCCATCCCTGCTCTGTCATCTGCTCACTCATCCAAATATATCCCGGACACTTGCCCCACGTCAGGGGCGTGCTGGGCTCTGAGGGAGCCCAGGGGTGATTAAAAGCCAGTCGCAGAAGGTCACGGCTGGGTGGAGAAGACCACGCTGATCCTGAAACAGTCATCACAGAGGTGTGTCCGAGGTGCCACCCCATAAGGGTACACTTTGAGCAATCCCCAGAGACGTCCAGAAGCAGGCTGGTGGCAACGCCGAGATTTCCTGCAGGGTTCGGGTTCTCTTTCCAGCTCAGGGCTGACCCCAGAGAAGCAGGCAGACCCCGCTCGCCCAGGGGTGGGGTGCCCCATGAGATCGCTGGCCTCCAGGGAACGCAGGCACATCTTTATAGGCTCGATCGCCAAGACGAGCTGCTTCTCAAAGGAAACCGGAAAGGAAGACATTCAGAAGGGTAATAGTGCTCAGTATTTCAGCGGTTCTAAGAGGCGCCATTTTTCACATTTTACTATCTCTGAAAACTGGGGTGTGTCTTACCAGAGCTGTTGGCCAGGGGCCCTCTGGATGGAGTTCTCAAGCCAAGCATCTCTCTAGTATGGGTTTCTGTGGCTTGGGAAAAAAAAATCCTGGAGACAGTACAGGAGTATTCTTTGCCTCTAGGAACCAGACGGCTGTGGGTACAGGGCAGGGGAGGTGGGCAAGCAGACGTGTTTAGCAGCATTCTTCCTGTGGGAGTGAAAAGTGGGGAGCACTGCACAATGCAGAGCCCGTGGAGGGGCCACCAGTCCACCTACGGATTCTTGGAAGAAAAGCTGCTTCAGAATGGTTAGCTTGTGGCAGAGGGATTAGGGAGAGCATAGAGTTTGCCTTCTAGGGGGTGCTGGAAATCTCTTTCCTAAACCCAGTGGTAGTTCAATACTGTGCTGGTAAACTGGTCCCTGAGAGAGAAAAAAAGCCCAGAACTGTAGCATTTGCCAGTTTCCATGGTGTAAATATTCCCACGATGGCTGATTTTGAACAATAAACAGTTTAAAAGCTGGTTTGCAAAATTCCTAAATATTTAACAATCAGCTCACCAATGATCACAGATGTATATTTACATGGATAAAAACTCATCAGATGTACTTATGATTTGTGCACTTTATTATATGTAAGCTTTTGCTGAATAAAATGCATTTAAAAACGGAAAGAGAGAGAGAGAGATCACCAACACTTGCTGACACAGAGGACAATATTGTTTAAAAAGGCACAGGTAGGGGCGCCTGGGTGGCTCAGTCGGTTAAGCGTCTGCCTTCGGCTCAGGTCATGATCCCAGGGTCCTGGGATCGAGCCCCGCATCGGGCTCCCTGCTCAGCGGGAAGCCGGCTTCTCCCTCTCCCACTCCCCCTGCTTGTGTTCCCTCTCCCACTGTGTCTCTCTCCGTCAAATAAATAAATAAAATCTTAAAAAAAAAAAAAAAGCACAGGCATTGGTCACTCTGACTCAGAGTCAGATTTTCAATGTGACGAAGTACATTTTCGTGTAAATTTCATATCATTTTATTTTCATATAAATGTTCCTTTTATGTATGTACAAGAGTGATATGTGTACATTATGCACCTAAATCTAGAGGAGCTTTTTTATTAAGTGTGAAATAAAAAAAGTCTAAGTGATAAGAAAGTATTGTCTTAGCCTAATTGACAGCATTTTTATTTCCTATGGCATATAAAATAGTGGTGTGTCTGTATGCAGTGATGTCATAGATTTGTTGAGATATAACAAGGCATTTTTGCTCAGTTTGGCAGCTGTTCTCGAGAGTTGGCTAGAAGGGGCGCCTGGGTGGCTCAGTTGGTTAGGCGACTGCCTTCGGCTCAGGTCATGATCCTGGAGTCCCGGGATCGAGTCCCGCATCGGGCTCCCTGCTCAGCGGGCGGTCTGCTTCTCCCTCTGACCCTCCCCCCTCTCATGTGCTCTCTCTCATTCTCTCTCTTTCAAATAAATAAATAAAATCTTTAAAAAAAAAAAAAAGAGTTGGCTAGAACACTGGACCAGGAATTAAGAGATGGGTCTGGATTTGCTGCTCTGTGACCTTGGGCAAGTCAACTATCCTCTTGGAGCGTCAAGTTCCCTACTTCTAGAATAGGAATAATAACGCTACCCACCTCCCACGGCTGCATCGCGTGGTTTAGCACGGTGCTTCAGGGACACGTGCTAAGAGTTCAGCCAAGGGCTGCAAACCGTTGCTGCTGTCATTTCTTAGACTCTCTGAACCCTCATCTGTCAAATAAGCCCCCTCCTGGTTTGCTGGGAAGATCCAATGAGCTAATGTGTATAAACAGGCTCTGCAAACTGGAACGTGCTATGCTCACAAAAAGGACTGTTAAGAACAGTCTAAAGATTGTGAACAGTACACATGGGAAACACATCAGGGCCACGAAACCGTGATGGGTCACGTCGCCCAAGGACAAGAGCCGAAAAGGGAACCGCGAAAACAGCGCCTCAAGACTCAAACCCCACTTCCACACATGGAAACATCTGTCAATCTGTGGTTAGAGCCGCCGGCCCAGCCAGGCCGCTTGGTCATTTCAGAATGGAGAAGTGGCCATGGGAACGGCATCCTCGTCTGCGAGGGGCTGACGTAGGGGCTGGGACAGGGGGTGGGGGGCGAGGCACCAGAAGCTGAACCGAAAACGTCTCAGTGAGGCAGTCGCACCCCCGGGCCAGCCGTGCTGTGACAAGACCACGTGGCCCACGGCGAAGGAACGTGGCCTTCCCAGCCAGAAGAAGCTGGGTTCAAATCCCAGCTCTGCGCAGATCCTCCAGCTGAAAACTGCGGACTAATCATAGCTACTTTCAGGATTAATCCTGCGGAGGATTAAGTTAGAGCGCGTCCACAAAGCTCTGGTAGGCTCGGCACACTGGAGCGTCTCTGGGATGTGATGCCACCCAAGGCCATCAGTCTCTGTGCCCCCCGTGAATCAGGGGGGCCAAACGCAGAAATCCACGTTTACCGCGACGTGGTTAGTGCAGAACAGAGAACAAAGTCTGAGGTGCCATAGAAGGGCACAGGGTGTGCCAGAAGTTTCCTGGAAGAGCTCCATCTCATCAGATGGGTAATTAGCCAAGCAGTGGAGGGTGGGAAGGGCTTTCCTGGCAGATACGAGAGCGTGAGCAAAGCCGAGGCTTGGGGCAGCCAACTGTCCTACTACACAAAGGGCTGATGCTCTGAAGACGGATCCCTTGGTTTAGCGGGGGAGTCACAGGGAACTTTCTTCCTTATTCTGAGCCAACGTTCATACTCAGCTGGCAACGAAGTGGACTATTGCTGCTCCTTCCAGAGCTTGAGAGTGAGCTCCCCAACACCCGAAGCATTTAAGGACAAGTCATCACAGGGCCAGTCCCAGGCCTCTCGCCTCCAACACCTTCCTTCCTGTGTGGCAGGGGGCCGGTGTCTGTGGGCTGCATGTCCCAGACTCCCTTGCCAGTGGGTTGTCAGCGCGGTTCCGGTCAGGCAAGGCAGGGTCTGGGGAGACGGAAGAGGGGGATAGAGACAGAAGCTGGCATCTTCCTCCTCAAGCGAGATGGCCGGCAGCAGCTGCATCCCCGCCGTGGTCCAGCTCCCACCCAGCAGCCTCCACCTGGCACCAGGCAGCCCGGGCTCCCAGGCTCTGCCGACCCCACCACCCCAGGGCAGAGCACCCAACTGCAATCAAGGGCATCCCCTTGATTGCTCCCTCCATCCCCACAGCACCAGCTCCCTCCATCCCCAGGGCACCAGCTCATCTCTGGGCTGACTCATCATCCCCTCTTCGGCTCTCAGCTCTCCCCTGACCTGTGGAATGAACTCCCTGTATAAGTCTCTCTGTCTGAAATGGCTACGTGTTTCTGTTTCTTGGTTGGACCCTAAATGACAGAAGACCCTCCTGCGGTCATGTGACAGGACTTCAAGTCATCGATGGGAGGCTGATCCGGAAGGGCCTTTGTAAGGTCCTTCGAGACTCTCGCCCAGACAACCACGGCCCCCATCTCATCCCAGCGCCACTTCTCTCTGAGGGGGCCACAGGCAGGCCAGCCCCACACAGACAGGTCCTCGAACAGAAACCGAACCCCCAGCCCCAACCCCAACCACCAGAGAAGTCCAAGAGCCCTTCCATGGTTACCCAGAGTGGAGAGAGTCAGTTCCAGATCACAAGGAAGAATTGCACAGAGAGCTGGAGAAGGGTCCTCTCGCCCCACTTTTAGAGACTGGGTCCTGCTTGCAGGCAGGCAAGGCATCCTCTACCCCCTGGGCCGGCATCCCCATTTGAGGGTGAGGAAACGGGCCCAGAGAGGGAAAGCGACTTTTTTTGGAATTCCCAGCGGGGGAGCAGCAGAGCTGGGGACAGAACCCAGGTGTCCCGGCTCCTGGCCTCGTGCTCTTTTCCCTCCTGCGTTATCGGGTTCACCGATGGGACTGTGCACCCACTTGATTGCAGTTGGGTCCAGCCAATGGGCTCTGGTCCAGCCAGCCCATTTCGGGATGTTTCCTACACGGACCTAAGGGCATCTGGGCAGTGGGAGGCCTGCAGCCTTCTCTAAAAGTGAAAAGCTAAGGGTAACCTAAGTGTCATCAGCAGGAGGTTAGTCACAAGCGTGGCCTGCCCACCCCTTGTGGCCCTGGGCAGCCACGAGACCGTACACGGGATGATCTCGGCCCGTGGCATTTCCACAGGGGAGCCCACGTTAAGGTGTGCGTAGAGAACTCTGAGCAGGGGTCAGTGTTGGGGTGGGACAGGGGTCTGCACTGGAAATAACGGGCTTTTCACTTGACACCCATCATGCTGCTTGTCTGCTGGCCTCGGGCACACCATTGTTCTAAGAATAGTTAATAAAGTTGTCTTTAATATGTCACTTAAAACATAAGGAAAGAAATGGTTGGGGCTCTATGTGCTAACATGGAAACATCACCCCGATAAATGAGCCATCTGTGTAGTGTGCCCTCTGGGAGGAAAAAAAATACTTATTTACATATAGAAGGAAAAAAATGCCCGGAAGGAACAACACCAAACTGTCGACACAGGTTAAGATTTGGGGAGGGGGAGAGGAGAAAAGGACACTGCTTTTTACTTTATCCACTTCTGAACTGTTTCATATTTTTTTTTGATGAACTTGTTTTATTTTATAATTAAAAGAAAAGAGGAAAAAGCCACATTTTCAGTTACAAATGTCTATGGTTGGCTGGGGTCTCCTGTGGTCTTCCTGGTACATGGCAGACTCAGCCTGACCCTCCTCTGACTAAGGGAGGAAGGGAGGCAGGCTAGGAGCCCCACCTTTATGTTGCACAAAGCTGGGCCTTTTAGGATGCCAGAGAAAGATAAGAGCGAAGGGGAGCCGTGGCATCAGTTAAGTCCACCCCATAAAAGGAAACTGCTGAAGGTCCCTGTGTCTTATCTGCATTCTGTACCCAGAGTCTGTGTTCAGGCCTGCAGGGTGGAAGGATCCGGACAAATAAGAAGGTTGGGAGGTGGGAGGGAAGAAACGTGGGGCACCTGGAGCATCAGGAGGGATGGCTAGAGGGACCAGAGAGGAGACCAAGGCGGCTGGAACTTGCCTGTGGATTAGATGTGTGATGTGCTCCATGCGGTCCCAAGAGAAAGGGCTGGACTCCATGGGAGGAGACCCCCAGTACATAAAGCTGGACTCCGTTATCAGAAAGAACTGGCAGTTGAGAAAGAGCAGTGAAGCTAGAGGCATAACATGTCCTGATTTCAAAGCTACAGTCATCAAAACAGTGTAGTATTGATGTAAAAACAGACACACAGATCAATGGAACACAATGGGGATCCCAGAAATAAACACACACATACATGGTCAATAGATCTATGACAAAGCAGCCAAGAATACACACTGAGGAAACGACAGGCTCTTCAGCAAATGTTGCTGCTGGGAAATTAGAGAGCCACACGCAAAAGAATGAAACTAGACCCCTATCTTACACCGGACACAAAAATGAACACAAATGGATTAAAGACTTGAATGTAAGACCTGAAACCATAAAACTCTTAGAAAAAAAACATAGATGGTAAGCTCCTTGACATTGGTCTCTGTGATAATATTTTGGACTTGACACCATACTAACAACAACAACAACAACAACAAAATAATAAAAAATAAAAAAATAAACAAGTGGGACCACATCAAGCTTCTGTAGAGCAAAAGAAACCAGCAACAAAATAAAAAGATGACCTACTGAGTGGAAGAAAATATTTGCAAATCATATATCTGATAAGAGGTTAGCATCCAAAATATATAAAGAACTCCTACAACTCAATAGCAAAAAATCAAACAATCCAATTTGAAAAAATGGGCAGAGGAACTGAATAGACATTTTCCCAAAGAAGTTATCCAGATGGCCAATAGGCTCCTGAAAAGATGCTCAAGATCACTCATCATCAGGGTCTTGCAAATCAAGATCACAATGAGATATCACTTTACACCTGTCAGAATGGTTATTATCAAAAAGACAGGAAATAACAAGTGTGGGGGAGGATTTGGTGAAAAGGGAACCTTTGCACACTGTTGGTGGGAATGCAAATTGGCTCAGCTACGATGGAAAACAGTATGGAGGTTCCTCAAAAAATTAAAAATACAACTGCCACATGATCCAGTAATTCCACTTCTGGGTATTTATCTGAAGAAAATGAGAACGCTAGTTTAAAAAAAAAGGTATCTGCACTCCTAGTTCTTTGCAGCACGATTTACAATAGTCAAGATATGGAAAATAAGCTGAGTGTCCATTGACGGATGAATGGATAAAGAAGATGTGATCTATATATACAAGGGAATCTTATTCAGCCATAACAAAGAGGGAAATGTTGCCATTTGCAACAACATGGATGGACCTTGAGGGCTAAGTGAAATAAACCAGACAGAGAAAGACAACCACTGTATGATCTCTCTTACATATGGAATCTAAAAAAATACTAAAAAACAAAAAACAACCGAACTCACACATACAGAGAACAGATTGGCAGTGCCAGAGGTTGGGGGTGGGAGCGGGTGAAATGGGTGAAGGGGGTCAAAAGGTACAAACTTCCAGTTATAAAATAACCAAGTCATGGGGATGTGATGTACGGCATGGCGACTACCGTTAATAATATCACGTTGCATATTTGAAAACTGCTAAGAGACTAGATCTTGAAAGTTCTCATCACAAGAAAAAAATTGTAGCTACGTGCAGTGACAGATGCTAACGAGACTTACTGAGGTGATCATCTGCAGTCTATACAAAGATCGAATCATTACGTTCTACACCTGAAACTAACATAATGTGGTATGTCAATTATGCCTCAATTTTTTAAAAAAAGTTAAAAAAGAAAAAAAGAGCTGCCAATAGACCAGCCTGAGATCAGATGAACTGCCTAGAGAGTAAGTGTCCTGTCATGGGAGGAGATCAAGCAGAGGCTGGGCACTGGCCAGCAGGACACCGTAAAGGTGATTCAATCGCAGGACAGAGGGGTGCATTCTCTGACATCCAGAGTCTGTGATCTTGGGACAGGAGGACCCAGCACTGGGACAGCCCAGTTCACTGAGTTCTCACTATGGGCCCAGCACTGTGCAAAGGGTCCTTCCAACTCTGGAGCCGCAAGCCTCGCAGCAAGGCCGAGGACGGGGTACCCCTGCTCCCCTGTTCCACAGGTGAGGAAAGGGCTCCGGGGGCCAGGCCCTTCAGTGTCACACCCGTCGCCCTCCTGAGCCTCAGGTGCTCCAGTCAGCAAGGCCCGCCTCTCACTTGCTTCCCCTTCCCTGAGAGGACACTTCGCCAGTCTCTCCAGCTCTCTCTGTTCTCATAAAATACACATTGCCTTAAATTGGCACAACTGTGTTGTGCTGAATTTTTTAGTATTCTCTCTTACTTTAAATTTGAAAAAAAAAAATTAACCCCTCAAAAAGGCGACAAGAAAAACACAATAAACTCCCATGTCCCTTTCACCTAGATTCACCAATTATTAACGTTTTGCTGTATGTTCTCTCTCTCCACGTACCAGTATACTTGATTTTGGGCGGACCCATATGGACGTCCGCTGCACACATGGGGACCCTTCACCCCTCGATGTCGCAGGCGCCTCCGGAGAACAAGGACGTCATGTTACATAACCCGGGACAGCGATCACATTCGGGAGAGTTCACACGACACAACACTGTTCCCTGACATACAGTCCACATTCCTTCCACCAACTGTCCCAACACTGTCCTGTCTGTCATTTTTCCATGTGCGTGTTTCTAGACATGGGTTCTCATCCCCATCCCTGCTTCTTCTGCTCAGCCCACGACGTGGGATCCCTGTGTGTCCCTGCGGGCACACGGCCACCTTGCCTCCCGCTGTGGCACGCCCTCCCCACCCCCCAGCGAGGGACACCTGCCACAGACAAGGCTGTGCAGGACGTCGTCCTACCTGTCCCCTAGACCAGCGCTGCTCGGACTTAGCTCACAAATGACCTGCGGCTCTTGTGAGGGGGCAGAGTCTGATTTGGTAGGACTGCAGTGGAGCCTGGAAATCTGCATTTCTGACCCACTCCCAGGAGACACTGACACTGCTAATCCACCCCTGGAGCAGTGAAGCCCCTTTGTGCTTGCTTTTGCGGCGGGCAGGAGATGGGGGTTGGACCCGGGGCACGACTGCCGTGTCTTGGAGCTTGTGGACTTCATCGTCACAGAGCACGGCCACTCTGAGCTCCGCGATGGCTGTCCCTTGTCTGGGCCCCCACGGAGGCTCAAGCTCTGCTGTCTCCTTCGTCTGCCCCCCAGACTCCCCTTCCTCCCCACGATGTGACCAAGGAGGGCAACTGAAGCGGCAGTTTCCTGTGGCCAACACGAATCTCTCTGTCCCCCGAGCCGTGCCAGCACCTGGAAGGCTGGTTCCAGCCCTCTGGGCAAGCCCCGGACCCCTCGCAGAGAACAGCATCTGGTCTGCAAATGAATATGCCTGGAGCTGAGCACCTGTTATCGCCGTAGTCACAGACCTCATCCAGCTGCCCTGCCTTAAGCTGGCTTCTGCTTTACAGCCAAGGAAACAGAGGCACAGAGAGGTGGTGGTGCCACTTGCCCGATGCTGCACAGCCAGCAAGATGGGAAGATGGGAATCAGAAGGACAAAGCCAACGACCGGGGGAGCTTAAAAGTGAAAATACCTTCAATCAGACCAATTGCAGTGGGGAGAAAATGACATTCCTAGGAAGATCCATTTTGCTAAGGCTCATGGTCAGTGAATGGGCACTGGACCTTTGGGGGTTTTTTGAGGATGCGGGATCTCTGGGTTGAGCAGGCCAACCCCTGCGTGTGGGATACTGGAAGCAACCTCAAGAGCCGTTCTGGAAATGTGTCCCTGAGCCTCTGTGGTCCAGCTCCAGGCACCTGCCTGGCCTGCCCACGCCTCCCTGCACCTTTGGACCTCAGGGCTCCTGTCGCCCCCTTGCTGCCCCCTGCTTTCCTCCCATGCCCCATTCTTGCCCGTTAATCACCCCCCATCTTCCCGTCAGGGCCAGACGCATGAGGGGCTCAGGCAGGTGCCTTATCCCACCCCTGAGGGGCCCTGCCCGGGGACCCCTCCTGCTTTCTCGCCTGCCCATCCAGGCTGGGAAGCTCTCTCTGTTCCAAGAAAAGGACCCATGTCCTCAAGCATGTACACAGGCACCACCCAACGGACCCTCGGCCAGGGTGGGGACCATGAGTCACATCAGCAGCCCTGGGAAAGCCACCTACCGTCTTCCCTGTGTCTCGATGCCTCGAGCCCTGCAGATTCCAGCCCTGGCCTCCTTTGGTCCCTCAGCCAGACCCGCTCTTCCCTTCCTCAAGGCTGTCCCTCTATTTATGACAGAGCTTCAGCCATGGACCTCTTACATCCCAGCCTCTGTCCAGATGTCACCTGCCCAGAGAGGCCTTCCCGGGCCCAGCCACACCAGCGCCCCACTGCGTCGCCCTCGCCACCGCCCTCCAAACTCTCTCACTGCCTTCCCAGCTGACCGTCCGGCTCCGACCCCTGGAAAGTCACCTCCAGGGACCACGACCTTGTCTGTCATGCTTGCCAGAAAGAGGCCTAGCAGGAAGCAGGTCCATTACGGATGCTCATTTCTGCTTTTCACAGTTTACCCGCTGTTTTTGTTTCCACCACATGCTCAATCCACACAAGCCTGAAAAGTAGTTTCTTGCCCCTTCCAAGATGAGCAAGCTGAGGCCCCAAGAAGTAAAGGGACTTGCCTGAGGTCGCTTAGCCAGGAAGTAGCGCAGCTGGGACACAAACCCAGGTCTTTCTGACGCCAAACATCTTGTGATGTGTAAGTTTGGTCCCTGTGAACACATTCTTCGGGCTGATTCCCCCCTTGTGCAAAGACAGCACCTTGGATCCCTGCCCGCCCAGTGGCTGTTGTGACCAATGTCCATTTAGGGACCAACAAGTCCCCACGGGGGTCAGGCGTCTGCGGCCGCCTTTGCTGGCACGGGAGCTGGGCCACTCACCTCTCAGGCTTCGGCTTCCTCATCTGTAAAATGGGCATCATCATAATCCTCACAGCCTGCTACAGAGTTCCATACATGGAGTCTATTATTAATGTTATGTTATTTGTATGTGTATATGTTCAGTACAGAAGTAGAACCCCAGTACATTTCTGTCACCAAAAAAATAATAAAACACTGCAAATAAAGGGACAAACTAAAGCTCCAAAAGGTAAAGACACCTGCCCGAGGTCACACAGGAGGAAGGAGCGGGACCACATCCCAAAGCAGGATCTTCCAGCTCCGGGATGGCTCAAGCCATGTCTTCTGGGATCAAAGGCCCACCTGGGGACAGACCGCCCAGCACAGCTTCCGTCTTTTCGTTCATTCATTCACTCCTTCATTCAACCTTTGTGAAGGGCAGGCCTCCTGCTGTGTTAGAGATTCCAGCAGCGCCTGACATTCTAGAAGGGGGCATGAGAGAGGGACAGCTGCTCCAGGACGTGCCAGTCCCATGAGTCCTGCCGGGAGACAGATTCGGAGAAGAAGAGAGGGGGATCATCATGTCTAGACTGCTTATAGTTTTAGAGGCAAACACATTTCTCCCGTTACTATAAAGAAAAAAACCCCAGCCAGAGGAAGTCCACAGGCAGAGGGGAAGCAGGGTGAAGCCTGATGAGAAACCGAGGGGCTTTGCGAGGCCCGAAGCGCCCGGGATCCAGCATGGATGCCCGGGCACTCAGATCGAGAAAGGGTCAAACGGGGGGCGCGGGGAGCTGTCAGCCGTGCTCAGGGCCCATTAAAAAAGCCCCCGAACCCAAGGGTCATTTCCTCCTGCACAGTGGATGTATTATTTTATATATCTGGCCAAACACAGGGGAGAAATGCAGGCTCTGCGGCCAGGGCCCAAGAGAGAGAGGAGAAAAGAAAACAAGGTGAAGTGGAGTTTTATGAGAGGCACTAAATCCCCTCGCACGAGGAATCACACGGGCTGCTAACGAGGACGACTCCGGAAAGTCTAGGGGACCAAGTTAGGGGAGACGCAGGTGATGGGAGAGAGGTGGGTAAAAATGCACGTGCGTCTGTGCACATTCGTGCACACATGCATGCGTGCACATGTATGCACACAGAAAGAGAGCCGTGCTGGGAAGAAAGACATCAGGGGAAGAAAACAAACCCTACAAGGTAGAGCTCTGGAACCATCCCAAGAAGAGCCCTTTCACATAGAACCTTCCATGCTCTGGGACCGTGGGCAATGAGGGGGATGCCCCTCTGGGCTCCCGCAGACCACCCAGAGTCATGGTCACCTGCAGGGAGCCCGGTCTCACTTCCTGTCCCCCACTGTCCCCTTCTCGGGCCTGGGAGCTAAGTGTGGTATAAGACATAGTCTCTCTCTCACACACACACACACATGCACACACTCATACTCATTTACACACACATGACTTTAATTCCTTTTCCTTTGGGTGGATGGAGGGAGCTTCTGGAGCAACCATTGAAAGGGCCTCCATGTTCTCCAAAACTGCCAGCTCCCCGCCCGCTTGGGCTGCAGTAAGAGACCGCTTTTCCCCCCACGTGGAGTTGTGGGAGGGCCCAGTGATGCTTATAAGCACTTAGCACTGTCCCTGGTACAGTGCCGGTAAATGGGAGGCATTATTTTTCTTTTTTTGTTTGTTTTTGTTTGGGAGGGAGGGGCCGAGGGAGAGAGAGAATCTTAAGCAGACTCCACGGCCAGCACGGAGTCCGATTCGGGGCTTGATCTCACGACTCTGAGATCATGACGTGAGCCGCAACCAAGAGTCAGACGTTCAACAGATTGAGCCACCCAGGCGCCCTGGCATTATTTTTCTTTTTATCATTGGCAGTGACCTTGGGAGGGCCTGTGCCAAGGAGATGGGAAGGGAAAAAGCAATGAGGAAGCCGGGGCAGGAGTGGTCAGGGAGCAGCAAAGGGTAAGGTTCTGCTGTGGGGTTAGGCCTCGTGCAACTGAGGGATCCAGTGTCACTATGCGCCACCCAGACTGGCAGTCAGAAATGGAGACTGGGGGTGCATGACGGCGAGGACAACGGGGACAGCGCATCCACTGCTGAGCATGGGGGAGGGGAAATGCGGGTTCTGTCACCAGGCGGAGGGATGAAGGTGGCCTGGAGAGATGCCTGGTGTCCACTCAGTTGTGCCCTGCCTCCAACTGTGACTCTGAGCTCGCCACTGGCCACTCCATTTCCTCTCTGGGAGTCTGGGGACCCCATCTCCGCACAGATCTCTGGCTCAGTCCGCCACTACCCACCGTGCTTTCCAGCAGCGCTCCCCTCGCCCATGGCCAGCCGCCCCCTCCCCTCCAAGCCTCCACAGCTGGGGGCCACAGCCAAGAATTTCGGCAAAGTGCCTCACCCTCCAAACAAACAAACCAGAAGGAGGCACGGCCTAAGTGTCCTTTTGGTCCGCTGCCTGATCTGGAAGCCCTGCCTGATTTCTTTCAGGCCCAGCTGTAGAAAACACAACCTTTATCTAACAACTGAGAAACAGCCCTGAGTTCTGATGTGGGTTGCAGCGAGACATTTGTCCTGGACAAAGGTAATCTGGCAAACCTCCCAGCCCTTCCGGGCACCCACCCATCCAAACTGTGCAGGCTCTTAGTGAATTTGTCGAAGTTAGCGACAGGTTCTTCCAGAAGGGAGTGCCAGTCTGAGCCCGCAGAACGTGTGCCAACGTCTGGGCAGGGGTGCAGTAAATTGCCCATTGTCTGAGGGACGGCCTGTGAGGTGGCCTCAGAATCTGCTCCCAGACCACACTCCCCTACTTCTTTCGGGAACATGAGCCGGAGGCTTCAGGATCCCCTGACTCGGCTGCCAGCTCCTATAACCCCTCCAGGCCCAAGCCGACCGTCACGGCCAGGGTAGGGGGAGCCCAGGGTGAGTCTTGTTCCCCAGCCCATCCCAGGTTGCTCAGCTGGCAGGGTGATCAGGACGCCTGGGTGTCCATGTGGGCCACGCCCAACCACACCCCCCCTCCTGCCAGCCATCCCCTGCATCTGATGCTGCAGGGACAGGGAGTGACAGGACTGGGCCCTGCGTTGCCTGAGTCACAAATTCCCGATGCCTTCCTGACCCCCCCATTTAGCCTTCAGGTGACTCGACTTCTGCCTTGGGGACTTAGGCTGGCAAGCAGCCCCCAGTAGTGACAGTGGCTGGATTTGCACGTGCTCTTGCCACCCAGTGGTTCTCAATGGGGCAGGATGGGGGGCACATCGGGTACACCCGTGGGGGAGGGGGAGGGACCGACTGCTCAGCGCCCACCTCCGACCCACTACTCGGAATCTCCAAAGCCCTGGCATCCGCTGCATTAGGCTCCCAGGCCCCTGACAATTGCATTGTAGGGCACAATTCTTCAGGCTTAATCCCAAGAGCCGGAAGACCCAGGACGGAGCCCCAACTCAGCCCCTTATGAGCTGTGTAAACTTGAGCACATAACTGAACCTCTCTGAGCCTGTCTTCTCATCCCTAAAGTGAGGGTGATACTGGCACCTCCTCCACAGGGGGCATGAAGAAAATACGGGAGCATTCCCTACGGCCCTCGGCACAGGGCTTGGCGCAGAGTGAACTCTCAATAAATACCGGCGGTCGGTACTGCTGTTGCCACGAGGCGGAGAGCCTGCTGTTAAGACTGCCCTGCCTGCTCTCGGGCCACGGTCTCTCTCTGCCCTTTTTCACTAGCCAAAATATACCCCTCCCCGTCAGGGCCGCCACGGGTGGTTGCACGGCTCGTACACTGCACAAAGTGCTGTCGCTGGAATTGGGGCTGAAGTCCCACCTGACTGCGCACCGGCACGTGAGCGGTACCCACAAGAGACACATTTTCTAATCTGCCCCAAAGCGCCACACAAGCTGTCTCTACCTAACAGGCTCCGGCAGGAAGAGAACAGTGATCCGCTGGTTTGTAAAACTGTATAGATATATATATATTTGGAGGACAACTTGAGGAATCGGAAAATCAGTTTATTATTCATTGAGATTAGAATATGATAATTAATTTTCTTAGGCTGGATTATTTAGGAGTGATGTGTCATGACGTTTACAACTTCCTTTGAAATGTTTCAGACAAAATATATAGATACAGATGTCCATACAGATACAGAGAAATATAGATCTGGAGAAATAATGTACATAAGCAAACAAATATGGCCAAATGTCAACAGCTATTATAACCAGGTACTAAGTATGGTGAATAGTTGGGCTATTCTTTTTTTTTTTTTCAAATATTTTATTTATTTATTTATTTGAGAGAGAGAGAAAGAGCACGCACACGCAAGCGGGGGGAGGGGCAGAGGGAGAGAGAGAATCCCAAGCAGACTCTGCAATGAGCGCAGAGCTTGACACGGGGCTCGATCCCACAACCCCAAGATCATGACCTGAGCCAAAACCAAGAGTCGGATGCTCAGCCAAACAAGCCACCCAGGGGCCCCTGTTGGACTATTCCTGCATCTTTTCTGTACATCTGATGGTTTTCATAATAAAATTACAAACTATTTTGATTTTACTCATAATTTTTGTAAAGGAAACGGTGAGAAAGGGGTCCCGGGGCCAGCTGAATTCTCTCTATCCTCCCCCCCAGCCTGCACAGTCATCTTCCTTTCCAAGAGAGACCCTCCCGGGCAGGCCCTTGCCTGCTTTGGGCGTGTGGGGAGCATCCTCCCACGGTGACATGTTAGAACCACTCAGAATCCAGTGCCCAGAAGGGCAGACAACCACCGCCTCTGACTCGGTCCTCCCAGAGGAGCGCCGACGGACGCACAGCTCTGTCCCCTGCGCCCCCTCCCCCTAGGGACCCTCCTTTGGGAGTAAGAACATCCTTCCTGCGCTTTGTATAGTCGAAGAAACTGGAAATTGCGTAATTGTCCACGAGGAGAGGACTAGAAGCATAAATCGAACAGCTGTGGGTCTGCGCGTCCAGACGCCAAGGTAGGCCTATGACAGTCCAAGGGAGAAAGCAAGCTGCAGAGCAACCTGCATGATTTGTTGTTTCTAAAAGAAAACCCTAGATACATATGATCACTGTGTATGCCTAGAGAAAGATCTGGAAGGTGGCCCACTGAACTGTTCACAGTGGTTACTTCAGGAGAGTGAGAGTAGGTGGAGGAAGAGAACTTTCACTTTCATGTCAAACACATCTGCATTTTGGGGATCAGTTCACAATTCTCAAGAGCACACCTCGGAGCCCTCACTGGTTTCACTAACGCTCACATAGCACCTACTGTGTGTCGAGCGCTGTTCTAGGGACCTCGTGCCGATTAACGCATTTAATCCACACGTCGTTTCCATCATCTTCCCGATTTAGAGATGAGGGAGGCACAGAGCAGTTACATAACTTGCCTGAGGTCACACAGCCAGTGAGTGGTGGCGCTGGGATATGAACCTCTGCCGTCTCTCTCTAGCCACAGTGCCACCAGTGGATCATATCCCCTCAGAGGCCTCGTCGTGCCCTCCCAGAGGGCTTGCGTGCCCGACTCAGGTACTCTAAGGGCAGCTGAGGAGGCCGACCTGAGCTGGCCCAGGTCCCAACGCGATCCGAGGCTGGTAGGAGGTTTGTCCTCTTCTTTTCTAAGAGGGAAGCCATGAGGGCACCAGAGAAATAACGAGGGTGTACTCTGGGTAAGGCCCTGCAAGCTTCAAAGCCCTTTATTCTTCCCATACATCTCTGGCGTCACACAATGTTGGTCCTGAAAATCAAGGCCCTTCTGCTCCTTTGACAGATGAGGGAACTGAGGCCCAGAGACAGGGAGAGCCCCATGTCTGGTGGAGTTTGGTCAGGGCCTTTCAGGGCGAGAGGGGCGAAGAAAGCCCCATCCTGTTGTCCAGGCTTTCCCTGTCTTGCTCTCTGTGGGTGGTGAGGACCGTGCCTTGAGTCCCGTGGGCCTCCCGTTGGCCGCCAAAGGGGAGGCCCTCTCCAGGACACCCCTCACAGCTGGGACCCCATAGTTCCCACGAACCCTCATCCTCGGTGTCACTGGGGCCTGGACAGAGGTGTCACACTGCCCCAGAGCCACACCTTAGAATTCTGAGAATAAGAAGTGGCCCAACACCCCGGAGGAGACACACCCAGATGTTCGCAGGGGCAGATCTGGGGCGTGAAATTGCGGGTAATGTTTATTTCCTTCTTTGTACTTTCCCACACTTTCCAAATTTTTATTTGGTGAACATGTATCACTATTATAATTAGGCAAAGAATACTATACTTTTTTTTTTCCTCCAGGAGAAACCAAGGACGTATCACAGGACGTATTTCAGCCAGTGAGCGTAAACTATGTGACACTTGCTAAACTAAGAAGAGGACATGGGAGAGGGAGAGAGCCAGAGAACCAACATTTGTTGGGCGCCTACTACATAAGGTGCTAGGAATGCTACGTCCATGATCCCTGTAATCTTCACAACCGTCCTGGGCGTTTGGTGTTATGATCCCCATTTTATAGGTGGATATACTGCAGCCTTCCCTTGAGGTAGCAGAAAATGCAATTTCTAAACCAGTTTGGTTGTAATACATCCAGAGGATCTACTATCTCGTGCCTCTTAGAGAAGAGTCATCGGTTCTTCACGATACAGACGCCCCACCAGGCACCACTGTATTGTAGCCCAGAAGTGACCACTGTCCATCACTTGCCATTTTCTTGATGACGGAGGGTCATTTTATGTCCCGCGGGCAACGTTTTGTAGATAAAGCTGAAGTGGCCTCAGTCTACCATTTGGATGCCCGCAGCGCTGAAGACCAGGACCATCCTTCCAGAAGCAATGGATGACAGTGGTGGAAGAGCTGGAAGCAGGGTATGGTCTTTTGACTCGGGAATTCCATCCCCGGCGATGGATTCCTAAGAACTACTTCAGCAGAAGTAGGAAGCTGTAGGCATAAAGAAGTTTGTGTCAATATCAACTGCAACAGCAAATGCCGTATAATCCAACAAGGGGACAGCAGACTCTATAAACAGTGATCTTCGGCAACAGGGAAAGAGTTTCTCCATACGTGGTGGCCGACGCCCACAAGGCCCCACAAAGGCCCTGCCTCCTCCTAGTCACACGCTGGTGAGGCCCCGTCTCATGCTGACTAGGGCTGGCCTGGTGACCCGTGGGCCATGGCGGGAGGGACCACAGGCGGCTTTCAAGGAGAGATCGTGAAAGACGTTGCCCCTTTCACCTCAGTCTCTTGATCACTCCTTCGGGGGAAGCCGGCCACCATGTCATGAAGAAACGCAAGCCCCACGACCGAGAGGCCCAGGTGGAGAGGCGCTGAGGCCTCCCGCCAACAGCCACGCGAGCGCGCCATCTTGGGAATGGAGACCCCAGAGCCCCAGTCAAGCCCTCCGACGCCACAGCCCTGCCTGACGTCTCAAGTGCAACCTCATGAAAGACCATGAGGTAGAACCGCCAGCTGAGCTGCTCCCGAAATTCTTAACCCACAGAAACGCCGAGAGAGTAATAAGTGCTGTGGCTGGGTGTCCACGAAGCTGGAAAGAGATCCTGGCCAGGCCAAGGACATCGGCTCTCATCGTCTTCTTGGTCCTTGACCTTTCCCCAAAACCCCTCCATGAAATGCTTTGATCACACAAAAAAAAATTTTAATTAATGAATAAATGTTGTCATTTTAAGTCATTAGGTTTGGGGGTAACTTGTTCCACAGCGGTGGATAGACGATGCCCCATGCAATGGAACGCCATGCACCAAGGAACGTGAAGGAACATCTGCTGCATACAACATACGGCAATGTGGGGGAACTTCACAATGCTGAGCAAAAGAAGCCAGATAGCAGAGGACATTCTTTGTGATTTTACTGATAAAGAGGTCAGAAACACTCAAAACTGGGGCGCCTGGCTGGTTCAGCCGGTGGAGCACGTGACTCTTGATCTCAGAGTTGTGAGTTCGAGTCCCAGGTCTGGTGTAGAGAGGACTTAAATAAATAAGTAAATAAAACTTAAAAACACCACCATCAACAACAACTCTTGGGCACCTGGGTGGCTCAGTCGGTTAAGCGTCTGCCTTCGGCTCAGGTCACGATCCCAGGGTCCTGGGATCGAGCCCCACATCAGGCTCCCTGCTCAGTGGAGAGTCTGCTACTCCTTCTCCCTCTGCTGCTCCCCCTGCTTGTGCTCTCTCTATGTCTGTCTGTCTGTCTCTCTGTCAAATAAATAAAAAATAAAATCTTAAAAAAATTAAAATTAAAATTAAAAAAAAAACACTCAAAATTAATCTATGCTATCAGGGTAGTGGTTCCCTGTGAGAGGGGGAGGTTAGCGACTGGGGCCAGTCAGGAGGGGGCCCCCAGGTGCTGATAATGGTCTACTTCTCGATCCGGGGGTTGTTTAGTTCAGATCATGGGTGCGTTTAGTGTGCAAAATTTCATCAAGCTGTGCATTCGTTACTAGTCTGTATATACACCCTATTTCAATACAAAATGTTTTAAAATGACCATTTTACATGCACTGTATAAAATCTACACACCTGTGGCCAGGCTCTGGCCAGTGACATGGGAGAGCCTGTACGAGGATCTACGTCCTACAGCACGCACACGCTCTGGAAGACGGGAGGGAAAGAACCGGAAATGTTTGCGTTGGGGTGCAGGGATTCCTGGCCATCCTTACATCTTTATTTCATTTGCCATCTTTACATCTTTAAGTATTTCCTCTAAGAATGTATTATACTTTCTTTTCAAAGGAATGAACGAAAGGGCCAAGAGGTAAAATACATCTCTGTAGGGTGTCTAATCAGAAACTACGATCTAGTCTTCTAAGGAGTAAGCTTTTAATTCACCGAAAATCTGACCACCCAGATGAACTCCTTCCCAGAGATTTTACAAATAGCTCAAGTGTGGTTTCTCTAGCAGAATCGGTTATGGCAACTACCATTTACGTTAAAGGCAGAGAAGTGAAGGCCTGCTCCCAAGGTTCACAGAACCGCCTGGACTGGGGAGGGCGAGAGAAGGTATCACAACGTTGTGGGCAAAAAGAGCAAGAAGTTATCACTTTGCTGTGAAGAAAGAGGGAAATCTGCAGCCCTGGGAGATCCTTCCCAGTGCTGATAGTAACAGAATCAGAACAGAAACATCACCCTCCAATCCCAAAATGGCTGCAGACTCACAAGGAAGAGGAGAGAGTTCTCAAGTTTTACTGAGCTATGAACTTTGGGCTTCCCGTAAGAGCTTTCCAGAATAGGTTCCATATTGGTCCCAGCGAACCTCAGATGTTCCAATATTCAGGTCTCATCCTGAAGACACAGAATCTGTTCTTGCAGCCCCTTCCCTATGTCTTCTCTCAGCTTGGAAACTCTCAGTGGCTCCCCTGTCTGGAACCCTACAGCACAGCCTTAAAAAGCGTCCCTGATCTGTCCCCAAACTACGAGTCCAATCCGGGCACCCACAGTTGCCTCACCTCTGGCCTCCAGGCCAAGGCCCCATTGTATCCCTCACCTGGGAACTCCCTTCCCCAACTGCCCTGTGCACAGGGAAGGGCTTTCTAAGCTTCAAAGCTGTGGAAGAAACCACAAAGGAAATGTTTGACAGATCCGTGCTACAAAAAAACAAAAAATTCCGGTGTGATTAAAAAATACAAGCAAAATTAAAAGACAAGCAACTGGAAAGAATGTTTGCAGCAAATACCACAGACAGATGGTTAGAACCCTTAATTTATGAAGAACCCACATAAATCAATAAAAAAAAAAAAACACACAAAGATGCTCATGGATAAAAAGGCAAAAGACATAATAAGAAATACAAATATAAGTGGCCAGTAAACACTTGGAGGGGAAAAAGGATGCTCCATGTGTCTAAAAGGCCAAAGAAATGCAAATAACAGTAAGATGCCACGAAGTTAGCAAAGACTGCTCGAGATGGCATCCACCGCAGTGCTGGGGTTGGGAGGGCTGGGGTTGTAAACCAGTGTGATATTTCTGGCAAGCCATTTGGTGATATTTATCAAAAGCCTGAAAAATGTTCCTACTCTCTGTCCATATAACTTTTTAAGCCATTTCCTAGAAACTTTCCGGCAAATAACTTGGTGATACGTGTCAATCCTCTTAAGAGGTTCATACTTCTGGTTCACATTTCTGATTATTTTCTCCGAAACATGGAAGTTGAATGACGGTCAAAGATGTATGCACAGAGATACCCATTGCGATGTAAATGTGTGATAACAGAAAGCTGGAAACAACCTAAACACCCCTCAGCCGGGGAATCAGTGAGTCAATTATGATGCATCCATGTGATGGAAAGCATTAGGCAAATAGCCTTATAATAATCGAGAGTTCCAGATGATGAGGGAAATGCTTATGATATGATAGATTTGTAATGGAAAGTAAGCTGTAAAATTCTTAAAGAAAAAAAAAATCCTAGCCAATAGGTGGGAAAACACACCATGAATGGGGGTTGCCTCTGGTGGTGAATTCGGGGGAAATTTGTGTATGTGCTTCTTTACTTTTTTCTGTACTTTCCAAACTTTTTACAGTGAGCAGAATCACTTTGATAATCGTTTAAATGGTTAAAAACCTTTTATGAGTTTATTCTCCTTGATATACTGTTGATTTTCCTAGTGAAAAGCAATTTTCCCTTTTCAAGTCATCACAAGGTAGGTTCCATAAATATGCAAGAGTGAAGGCATGAACAGAGCTTTTAAGTCTCTTGTGAATCGTTTCTCACCTTCTGCTTTTATTGCCTGGTTATTTGTGTTTATGTCTTTTCTCCCTTGTGATCCTGGAAGCTCCTGGAAGGCAGAAGTCATGTGTCTCCATTTATTCGTGATCAGCCAGGGCCTTGTGCCCAGGAGGCACTCAGTGTTACTTTTTTAATGAATGGAGCATCTGATATAGTTAAGTGTGTTTTAACAGATTAAGATTGTGGATCCCAAGGATTATTTGTTAAACCCATTCCTTATGAAGTCAGGGAACTCCCTGAGAGTCAAGCAGAAGGGATCAAGATGTGGTTCCAGGGGCCACTGTGCCCCTACCTGGTGGCCCTCCCATTGTCTAGTCCCTAGAACACTGTCCTAGGGGTCCCCATACTGCAACTAATTAACTAAGGGGCTGTGGGCAAGTCACTCATCCTTAGTTCGTTCCTGGATGAGCCAAGGGTGCTGGAGTATTTCCAGCTTGCTGGTCACCATGAGTTCTGAAAAGCATCTGATAATGGAAGTTGGCTCAGAATATCAAGTTGGTAGGTATCTTAAGAACACTGTAGAATTTTTCTTAAAAAAAAAAAAAGTCTCCCTGGATAATCAAATCAATACTATGCACCAGTGACTTGGGCTCCATTTCACTTTATGTACATTTTTTGTCTTTAGGTCCAATTTTAAAAATAATTAAAATAGGCAACCTTAAGATTCTGCTAAGGACCATCCCTATCTTGAAGCACGTGTAGAGATGAAGAATGATCTCTCTGCAGTCAACCATTTAGGAGAAGGACAGGACATCGTTGACCTAACAGTGTTGCCAGTGAAGGAAGGGAAGGGAGAGATACCCTGGCTTTTCTTCTGCCCCTCCCTGGATGGGGAACCCTTCCACGCCGCCTCAGCAGCAGGACGATTTCGCTGGCTTACAGTGACCTCTGCAGACAGCAGCGATTTGCACATCTAGCTCTGAGCCAAGGAGGTAGGGAGGCCCCCGTCGCTCTCCCCGGGCTCCCGGAGGCCCCCTCTCATCGGACAGGACACCTCCTCCAAAGCGCGAGGTGCACTCGGTACTTAGTGTTGGAAAGGCTCAGCGCTGCTGAGCACCCAGCACACGGCACCTGACTGCGCCCCGGAGCTGGAGCTGGAGCTGGGCCGGGTACAGCCCTGCGCCCCCTGGAAGAGTCGAATTGGGGAGCTCCGGGCGGCCCCACCGCTGGGCCGAGAAATCAGCCTTGCTGAGTCCCCACTTGAGCCTCTCCCAACCCAGCGCCATAGGTAAATTCCGGAGCCAGACAGGCCTCTATCACCTTCCTGGGCACGTGGCCTGGGGCAAAGTATTGAACATTTCTGTGCTTAAACGTATCTTTAAAAAAAAAAGAAAAATGGGGTTAATAATCATCCCTACCTAATAGAGTGCTGACCAGATTAAAAGATCTGAAACATTTTATTTACATATAAATCAAGACATTTTATATATTTATATGTACGTTATATATAAGCTTAACACAGTAACTGGCACATGGTGTTTACTGAAAATTATTACTCTTATTTGAGGAAGTCAGAGAAAGAAGGATTACTTGAAAAAAATCGAGGAACGCGCGCTCTCACTGTATACAAACCAGAATGAGGGCTGCGTCGCCGGCCGTCGTTCTCCCGAAGGACCCCCTCCCCGGGGGGCTCCCCTCACCGGATGCCACTCCTCCTGCCGGGGCCGCGGCCGGGCCTGGAACGGTGCCCCCTCCCGGGGACGACGGCGTCCCGCCGCGCTCCGCGAGGACCCCTCCTGCGGGGGGCCTGCCCCGCGCCCCGGCCCTGCGCCCGCGCCGTGCCCCCGCGCCCCCGCCCTGCGCCCACCATGTCCCCCCGCGCCCCCGCCCTGCGCCCGCGCCGTCCCCCCGCGCCCCCGCCCTGCGCCCACCATGTCCCCCCGCGCCCCCGCCCTGCGCCCGCGCCGTCCCCCCGCGCCCCCGCCCTGCGCCCACCATGTCCCCCCGCGCCCCCGCCCTGCGCCCGCGCCGTCCCCCCGCGCCCCGGCCCTGCGCCCGCGCCGTCCCCCCGCGCCCCCGCCCTGCGCCCGCGCCGTCCCCCCGCGCCCCTGCCCTGCGCCCACCATGTCCCCCCGCGCCCCCGCCCTGCGCCCGCGCCGTCCCCCGCGGCGGGGACCCGCGGCGGCCGCGTTGCTGGCCCTCCCTGCAGCCGCCTGCCGCTGGGACCGGCTGCGGCCGTCGCGGCCCAGGCGCTCCCGGCGGCCACCCCCCTCCCCGCCCCGCGAGGGCGCGCGGAGGAGCCGGACTGTGCGGGGAGCCGAAGCCCGCGGGCCGCCTCGCCTCCCGGCAGCGGGTCCCCCTCCCCGGCGCGGAGGCGCGGGTGAGAGCGGCCGTTCGGCACCGGAAGGAGGGGAGGAGGCCGGAGGTGCCTTCGCCGCGCGCGGCAGCCCTGACAGATCTGATAAAGAGGAAGGAAGCCCGCGAGGCTGCCGAGCCGAGCTGCCGGCTCCCCAAACTGACGAGGGTCTGCAGCTGTCACGGCCGTTTGCAGCCGCGGGAGCCACAGCTGGGGAGCCTGCGCCCCCTGCCGGTCGTTTTTAGAACCGCACGCAACGGGCGAAACGAAAGTCGGCCAGGGCGAGGCTAAGGCTTGCCGCAGAGCGAGGTGGTGAGCCTTCCGGGAGGAGGCAGGGCCTGTCGGGGCCTGGGCCCTCTACCTTCTGCTCCTCGCCAGGGCCCTGCCCCCGAGAACAGACAAGAATAGAATTGCTTCCGCTGGAGCTCGGCTGGCCTGGCCACCCAATGACCTTGGCCGGCAGGGGCTGGGCCACCAAGTCCACCCTAGTAAGAGCAGAAACACTTGGGCAGATTGCAGAACACGATCTGCATATTGCTCCATGCCTTGGGCTTGAACTTTGGCTCTGAACTTAATAGCTGTGTGACCTTGAGCAACTTTCTTAACTCCCTGTGCATCAATTTCTTCATCCATAAAATGGGAATCATAGTTTCCATCTCACAGGATTGTTAGGGAGACTGAGTTAATATATGTAAAGTGCTTAGCATAGTTCCTGGCATATAATAAGCACATATGTTAAAATTTTTTTCAATTTCAGTGTAGGTCTTAGTCTTATTTTGCACTTGCTATATAATTGGTTCCTCATTCTGGGGATTCTCTTGCTGTCTTTCAGTCCGTTTCTAATTTAATTCTACTGTGGTCAGAGAACATACTTTGTATTATTTCATTTCTTTGAAATTTATTGAGACTTGCTTTATGGGCCAGCATATGGTCTACTTTGCTAAAAGTTCCTGTGTACTTGAAAAGAATGTGCATTCTGCTGTTGTTGGATATAGTGTTCCAGTGTCAATCACGTCAAGTTGGTTAAGTGAGTTATTCAAATTCCTTAGTGCGTGTTTGGGGAGGGAAGGGTGCTTTTTTTTTCTTCTGTTTTTCTATCAGTTACTGAGTGAGCTATGTTAAAAATCTCTAATTACGATGGTGTATCTGTTTCTCCTTCTGGCTTAACTTTTGCTCTATGTATTCAAGACTGTTATCAGATGCATATAAATTTAGGACTGTTGTATCATCTTAGTAAATAAGCTTTTCATTACAAAAGGACATTATAAATGTCCTATATTATAAAATGTCCTTCTCTTCAGCTCTAGTAATACTTCTTGCCTCAAAGCCTGCTTTGTATGGTAAATGGTTACATCTGCTTTCCTTTGATTTACTGTGTCCACAGATTGACTGTTCCATCATTTAATTTCAGCCTTTCCGTATCCTTATAGTTGGGTTCTTCTGCATGTCATATATTGGGGTTCGATTTTTTTTTATCATTCAACACTGACTTTTCATCAGATTGTTTAGTCCACTTATACTTAATAGAAGTACTAATGGTGTATGGTTTATGGCTAACCTTTTGCTTTGTTTGTTTTCAGTTTGTCCTATCCTTTGTTCCTTTAGTCCTCTTGTCCTTTCTTTGGGATTCATTGGATTTTTTTTTTAACTCCTTTCCCCTTGAACCTTAGATTTTTAAGTTATTTGTTCTTGTAATTATCGTAATAGCTACCCTAGACATTGCAATATTTATTATAGTTTTCTTAAATTAGTACTTTTACCACTTGCCAGATAAAGATCCTGCAAGTACTTAACTCCACTTACTTTCCTACACTTACACCAATGTTATATATTCATAATACGTAACTACTGTTATATATTCCACATTGTATATTTTCTTCCATTATATTTTACTTCTGTAAGCCAGTTACATGTTCCACAAAATGTACTTCCAAAGAATATAAATATGTAAATGTTTACTTCCACAGAAATAAAATATACAACAGTGCATGTCTTCAAGACATTATTGTTGCTGTTTAAATAATCAATATGCTTTTATATTTGCCTACAGATTTTATCTTTGCCATTGCTTTTTATTCTCCCTTCTGATTCTGTACCTCAATCTGGGGGTCATTTTCCTTTGGGCTGAAGTACTTCCTTCGGTATCTTCCTTAGCACTGGTTTGCTAGTGCCGAATTATCTGGTTTTGTCTGTCTGAAAATGCCCTTTTTGACTTAGCTTGTGAGAATACTTTCACTAAGTATGGAATTCTCCATTGGTAAGGTTTTCTCTTTTATTTATTTGACAGAGAGAGACACAGCGAGAGAGGGAACACAAGCAGCGGGAGTGGGAGAGGGAGAAGCAGGCTTCCCGCCAAGCAGGGAGCCCAATGTGGGGCTCGATCCCAGGACCCTGGGACCATGACCTGAGTTGAAGGCAGACGCTTAACGACTGAGACACCCAGGCACCCCAGGTTTTTTCTTTTCTTTTTAGCAGTTTAAAGATTCCCCTGTCTTCTGGCTTCCAATGTCTCTGCTGAAAAGTCAACCATTAGTGGGCGCGTGGGTGGCTCAGTTGGTTGGGCAACTGCCTTCGGCTCAGGTCATGATCCTGGAGTCCTTGGATCGAGTCCCGCATCGGGCTTCCTGCTCAGCAGGGAGTCTGCTTCTCCCTCTGACCCTCCTCCCTCTCATGCTCTCTGTCTCTCATTCTCTCTTTCTCAAATAAATAAATAAAATCTTTAAAAAAAAAAAAAGTCAACCATTAGTTTTATTGTTACTCCTTCAAAGGTTATGGGTCATTCTTCTCTGGACGTCTTTAGGATTTTCTCTGTCTTTGGTTTTCAGCAGTTTGACTATGACATTCTTAGGTGTGGTCTGTTTTTATTCCATATGGAGTTTGCTGAGGCTTATGAATCTGTGGTTTGATGTCAACAGTTTTTTTTTTTTTTTAAGATTTTATTTATTTATTTGAGACAGAGAGAATGAGAGAGAGAGAGCACATGAAAGGGGGGAGGGTCAGAGGGAGAAGCAGGCTCCCTGCCGAGCAGGGAGCCTGATGTGGGACTCGATCCAGAGACTCCAGGATCATGACCTGAGCCGAAGGCAGTCTCTTAACCAACTGAGCCACCCAGGCGCCCCTGATGTCAACAGTTTTGAGAAAATTCTCACCCATTATTTCACTAAATACTGCTTCTGCCCCATTATGTTTCTGTCTGTGACTTTAGTTACACATATCTTTATATTGCGTTGTCTCCTATGCTTTTCTTGTAGATTTTTGTTTTGTTTTTGCATTCTTTTTACTGTCTTTGCTTCAGTTTGGATTTTTTATGGTGACCTACCTTCAAGCACTAATCTTGTCTTCTGCTGTGTCCATCTTGCTGTTAAGCCCATAAAATGGATTAATTTCAGATTTGTGCTTTTCAGCTATTTAAAAAAAAAAGCCTTATTAAGGCATAATTTACAAACTGTAGAATTCATCCATTTTAGGTGAACCCAGATGGTTTATAGAAGTCTTTTCTTTTTCCTTTTTCCCTCTTAATAATATATTTTGGAAAGGGGCGCTTGGGTGGCTCATTCAGTTAAACATCTGATTTTGGCTCAGGTCATGATCTCAGGGTCCTGGGATCAAGCCCCATGTTGGGCTCCACGCTCAGTGGGGAGTCTGCTTCTCCATCTCTCTTTCCCTCTCCCCCAGCCCCTCCCCCCTCTCATGTTCTCTCTTGCTCTCAATCTTTTTTTTTAAAGGAATGTATTTTGGATGACATTTAAATTGAATTTTTTTTTAAAGATTTTATTTATTTATTTGAAAGATAGAGACATAGCAAGAGAGGGAACACAAGCAGGGGGAGTGGGAGAGGGAGAAGCAGGCTTCCCGCCGAGCAGGGAGCCCGATGCGGGGCTCGATCCCAGGACCCTGAGATCATGACCTGAGCCGAAGGTAGATGCTTAACCAACTGAGCCACCCAGGTGCCCCTAAATTGAATTTTAATTCAAACAGAAAGGAAATCCACATCACTAATTTTGCCAATTAACCTGTCAATATACTGATTATCCAAAACTTCAGCATGGCAGAGCTGCCTCTATGCAATTTTTAAAAATTGAGATATATACCATAAAATTCACCCTTATAAAGTACACAATTCAGGGGCGCCTGGGTGGCTCAGATGGTTAAGCGTCTGCCTTCGGCTCAGGACATTGTGTCCAGGTCCTGGGATAAGCCCCACATTGGGCTCCCTGCTTAGCAGGGAGTCTGCTTCTCCCTCTTCCTCTGCCTCTCCCTACTGCTCCTGCTGTCTCAAATGAATAAAAAATTCTTAAAAAAGAAAAAAAGTACACAATTTAGTGGTTTTTTGTATTTTAGTATTCACCAAGTTGAATAACCATCACCATTACTTAGTTCCGGAACATTTTCATCACCCCAAGAAGGAACCACATACTCAGCAGCAGTCACTCCCCATTCTTTCCTCCCCCAACTCCTGGCAACCCACTAATTTGTCAGTCTCTATAAGATTTCCCTATTCTGGAAATTTCATATAAATGGAATCATATGTAACCTTTTGTGATTGGCTTCTTTTACTGAGCAGGTTTTCAAGCTTCTTGTATTGTACCTTGTGTCTGTACTTTTTTTATGGCTGAATAGTATCCCATTATATGCATATATGGAAAGATTTTTATTTTTTATTTTTTTTACCCATTCATCTGTTGACATCTGGGTTGCTTCCATTTTTTTTGGCTACTGTAACAGTGAAATGAGCATCCATGTACAAGATGTGTGGACAAAGTTTTATTTCTCCTGGCTATAAACCTAAAAGTGGAATTGCTGGGTCATATGACTCCTCTATGTTTAACTTTTTGAAGAACTGCCAGACTTGTTTTCCCATGTGGCTGCACCATTTTACATTCCCACCGGCAATGTATGAGAGTTCCGATTTCTCCACATCACTGCCCATATTTAATAATTGTCTTCTTGATAGCCATACTAGACAGGGTTTGTGTGTGTGTGTGTGTGGTTTTAATTTACATTTCCCTAATGACTAATGTTAAGCTTCTTTTATGTGTCTACTGGCCATCTGTGTATCTTCTTTGAAGAGGTATCTATTCAAATCTTTGCTCATTCATTATTCAGTTATAAGAATTCTTTATGTATTCTGGACACTAGACCCTTATCTATAATCCATATTTAGAACAGATCCATCATCCCAAAATAATCCCTTATGCTTGTTAGCAATTCCCACTCCTGCCCCCAGTGCCAGGCAACCATTATGCTGCTTTCTTTGTGTTTTGGGTAAACTCCTGCTAATGAAATCTTGTCTCCTAAATATGGTGAGATTATGGGAGATTTCATTCTGCCTTTTGGAAGCCCTGGGCTTAGCTTCTAGGATGCCATGTACAGCTCTGGAATTCAGCAAATGTCCTGTGAGAAAACCAGTCATGTATTTGGGGTCCCCACGTTTCCAGTGTGCCCTGTAACCAAGAGTCTTGTGATTTTCTTTTCCCCAGCAGATCCCTCTGCTGGGCCAAACCCAATCCTCAGTCTCAGGCCAGGAATCAGCAAATGCCCCCCAGGGAAGAAAATGGCCAAACCACCAGTCCACCTCAGAAAGGCTTCCCTCTCTTAAATTCCAATTCATTTAGTCCTTACTGCTTCCAGTTTTCTGAAATAAAATATTATTTTGGTGTTTACGTTATTTGCAGTATGACTGTTGTGTTGCTGTGACCCACTATATCCTACCCAATAATTACTGTAAACTTTTAAGTCTTTATATCTCGTCAGGCAAGTTTCCTAGGTTTCCCTCCCTTCTCCAAATATATATGGGCTATAGAGGGGCATAACTCTTCCATATGAATTTTTAAAATGCATTTGTCTAGTTCTGTCTCTCTCACACACACACACAATTGAGATTTTGTTGAAAAACCTATTGAATTTATAAATTACTTGAGACAGAATTAAAACTTTTAATTAAGAGTCTTAAGCTCCCTATCCATAAACATGGTATACCTATCCATTGAGCAAATTTCTATTAGGTCCTTTGATAATATTTTGTACTTTTCTTATAAAGGAATTGCATTTTTATTAGATTTGATCTAAGATTAATAAATTAATAAAAAGATTAGTTTATCTTTTAAAGCATTTTATTTTTTAGAATAGGTAATATATGTTACAAATTTCTCAAAGCTCTCATTTTCCTGTCACCCAGGTTTTGTCCAGAAGAAATGTCATCCTATGTTACTAGCTTATTAATTTTAATATGGTTAATATTCATATAATTATATTTTTTCAATATTTTACCTAGTAATCTGGCTGAATTTTATTATTTCTGATAGATTATTTTGGATTTCCTTTATGTATATGCATCATCTGCAAAGAGCAACCATTTGGTCACTTCTTTTCCATTCCCTATTCTAAGGATTTTACTGCATTAACTAGGATGCTTCTAATAAAGTAGCTGTAAAAAGTAGCTGAATAATAGCTGTGACAGAAGGCAATCCTGTCTTATTCCTGGCTTTAATGGAAGGGCTTTTGTTTCATATTTACATATGAAATTTGCTGTAGGTTCCTGGCAGATGGCTTTTCAGGTTAAAAAATTTTTGCCTTTGGCCCTACTTTGCTAAGAATGAGAATCATTAAAGTTTTTATCAAATTATTTTATGCACCTACTGAGATGACCATATGATTTTTTCCCCTTTAATCTATTAAATGTGTTGAGTCACCCACTCATGGGAAAAAAGTAGTCTCAAGTCATGGGAAAAAAGTAGTCTCAAGTAAAACACTTTTACCCCAGGTTGTTATTTATTTTCATGATGGGGGGAAAAAAGAACCTTTTATGATAGTGAAAATATACTTTATTTTTTTAATACAATAGCTGCCAGCAATATACTGGTTCTAGAGAGAGAAAAGAAAATACAAGCATTCTATAATAAGCTTTCATTTGCCTTTTCAAGTAATTCTAAAGAAAATACTCCAATTCTGTTCAACATTAGGACTTAGGGAGTTGAAATTTTTTTCGATGATAAAAATATAATTTCGACAAGCCCCGATCTTGATCATTTGTAAAGGATGGAATAAAAAAAAGCCCATTTAGTATATCAATAATGAATGCTTCCCTCTCTGAATCAAATGCTGATTATAACCAGTGTAAGAAAATGGTTAATCAATAAACGATGAAATGTGTATCAAAATGTTTATGAAAAAATACATTGCTATTTCTTCTCATTTTTTACCTTGTAGGTATTTCTTAAATGGATATTTTAAATGTACAGAAACAAAAGCTATCTACATAACTCTAGAAAGATCCAAAACCCAACCGATGTTAAAATGCCTAAATTCTAGTTGATCAACTTAGTGAAGAATAAATGTCAGAAATCTCTTAATTGTACACAGATTGCTCAAGAGTTTAAAAATATTGTGTAAGCTGAGTTATCAAGAAATCAAACCTAGTATGATTTTCATCACAAAAGTCAATGCTCTTAATAAAAGATAGCAGAGGGGTATAGAAAATCTGCACCTACATTAAAAAAAAAAAAAAAGGAAGTTATATCAACTGAAGTAGTAAAGAGCTTTCCAACTGTTCAACACAAAAATTTCTCAGAATTCCTTGGAAAACAGTGAGAGTTTCCATTCAGACTCTAATCTTGTTGAGGTGGAACAGAAGGGGTTTACATTAAGGGGGAAATGATTTAGTAGTTGTAGAAATAGTATCAGATGATCTGCATTATGTCAGTTTATAAACTACATGAACTGCCATGAAAACTTCTATGCCCTAAAATCTCCCAACATTTTAAGCTATGATCTTTCCACAAGTATAAAATGGGGGGAAAAAATCATGTTCTGGGATCATCCTTTTTCCTAGCTTTTGTCCATTTGCCAATCTCAATTTCATCTATCTTCCCTGATAAAGTAATAATAAGATCTGTCTTTCTACATCAAAATCGTAACAGACAGACCTGCCTTCCTTGGACATCTAGACAGACAGCCAAGTAAAATCATGGGATAAATTTTAAAAAGACAATGAAGAGAATAAATATCCAAAGTGAAAGTAGTTCACGACTGAATTTCAGAATGTGGTTTTCATCCCTCTATTTTGAGAAATGTACCTCCGTCCTCATTAGCCCCTCTATTCTGCACCACTTAGTCCCCTGCTCACTGGAAAGAACAGACCCTTCTCTTGAATCTTTTTCATACTTTGAGAGCCAGGAGGCGAGGTTCAGTATCACCTGAATGCCAAGTTACTACTATTTTAAAGGGAGGTGAGAAGTGGTGACGGCTGCCTGTGTCCTGGAGCACATGTGACATTTTCTCCCACCGAAGCTACTGCTATAGAACTTCCCAGCGATAACCTGAGTGCTTTTCTTGCAACCAGATAAGTCATCATCCAATATTTAATTAAAGGTGGGTGCCCAAATTTTTTATCAGCAGTAAGGAGTTCTAAGAAAGGCAAGGCAAAGAAACCTCCCTGAGCCAAATGGATACAATACGGAGCTTATCTTCCTATACCAAGGTTAATTACTGACTGATAGGTTAAAAAATGCAGTATACACTTATAAAAATCAGGCTGCTTCCCTAATGCCAGTGATTACTAAATGTTAACACACCAAACGGGGGAAAACATTGCCATTTTAAAGCAATAATGTAAATTTCCAAAAACAGCCTATGAGAAATAGCACTTCTTAAACAAGTTACATATAAAAAATTACCAAAAATGTATGATAGTTACAACTAGGGTCTTTGGAGCAGTAGTACTTAGTCCATTTTCAAAAAATGAATAAATACGTAGCAAACTTTTGTTTTATTTTTACCAAGTTCATCCTCCCTTGTTAGAGCACAAATCATTCCTGGTTTAGGACTTCCAATTTTTTAAAAAACAAACATGCAGAGTGCTATTCCTCAATGTGGCTTTAGAAAAATTTAATTGAAGGAAGTACAATGATTGAGATTAGGCAAAACTGCAGTAAATACGTACTCACCATAACAACTATAATTTAGTTCCAAAGGAGTTAACCATGCTCTACCCAAAGTTTAAGAGTCAACGGGGGTTGAATGGGAAAGCTGGTGATGGCTGTTTTATCTTGTTTTTAATACACGATGGAAAAGGCATTCTTTAGGTTATCCATATTAATTAAATATGCTTCAGAAACAAAATTCTGCTTGACATTTTGACAAACCCACCCTACATTCCTTAGGTTATTATCTGTGTTAACTTTTACATTACAAGTCATATTGCTATCACTAAATCAACTAAATATCAGTTTATGTAGTGTTACTCAAAAGATCTAGACAGCAAGGTCTACGCTTACCTAAAAAGGAGCTTTTTAAAATAAAGGAGGAAAGCAATAAGGCTCCAAAAGAATGGCACTGGGCAAAATACACACAAAAAGCAACACATTCAGACAGAGTAGCAGGTGCCCATAGGTTTTTCTCAAATAGATAAAATGCTTTGAGGAAGATCTTGAGAATATCATCCCTCTCTCTGAACTTGTAGCTCCTACACAGTGTCCGATGTTATAACTGGTATGAAGGATAAATGCTTTTAAGCAAAAGTAAAAATCCATGTACAAAGTAAAACAGCAAAATCTGTAGTGACTTTCTGTGGAAGGCTCTCTTCACTGGTGGTGACACACCCAGGACAGACTGAATTGAGACAGAGTATTCTGATACAGTAGCAATCCTTTCATATACTCTTACTAAATATTATACAATCCCCAAAATACATAAATATTCCTTGTACCATGCATTGTGCACCAGTTTTCGGCTGACTGATGAAGTCGTGGGTACTATTTTAACAGTTACACACTGGCCCTCCGAAGTTCTGCCCTCAGTCCACAGGGAACAGACACAACGGTGAGGGCTCCGGAGGGACGGCAATCTACCTCTAGAGTGAAGAGTGTGGCGGAGTGTCTCCAGATTAGAGGAGAGGAGGGTATGGGGCAGGGGAGGGAGACAGGATAAAGTATTTTAACATAATACTGCTTAGGAGTGTATATTTAAAGATAGCTACTATACCTTGTCTAGCCTTTATCCTAATCTTGAGTAACTGCACGTTCATGCAAAATAAAATTTCTACTTTATAGGAACAGGAGCAGTCTGTTAGGAAAAGCATATCCTTAGGGGAAGATGCAAAGACATCTCTCTCAGAAGGGATATTTTACTTGGTAAGTCTTTTGGCTACATCACTATAGGCTATTTCAACCTCCTTATCGCTGGGACAGGTATTGGTAAACTCATCCCTACTATGCGCATTAGTTAAGTATCTCCAGATGCCAGTCATTCCTTTTGGAATATCAAAGTTGCGGTATTTTTTGGCCACCACCTGAAATACAAAGAGATCAAAAGTTAACATTTATTTTCCATGACTTGTAAACCAGACTTATCTCTGATTTTAGGGCAAACTAATTCTGTGAATCTCTGAGAACTGCTTCTATTTGAGAAGTCACCTTCATTCTAACTAGAGTTTTAAATAATGACAAGGACCGCAAAGTACATCTGAACTTCAGTAATGTGACAGGGATTGCAAACGCCTGCCCTGGTGACCCAGAGAGACAGCCAGGTGTAATCTCCGGGTAAATACTTCAAGGCACACACATGATTTTACATCTCTGTTTTCCTTGGTCTTGATCTTTATCACAACTAGTGTTTACTACTCTTCTATTTAGCGCAGTGTCTTACACAATAAATGCTCAGTAAATATTTCTTTGCCTTATATAGAAATAACCAGGTGATCACACAACAGAATCTGACAACGTAAGTCAATGTAGCAAACTCCAATTCAAAGTTACCTGCTACATTTTTTAATTTTTATACAGTCACCAAAAAAAAAAAAAAAAAAAATCTTCTTTCTCATATGCCTCAATTTTAAGACATAATTTTCCATTTTGTTAACTCGAGGGTATTCCAACTGTTGCCTAAATAGTATTAAGTTATACTGTTTGGGGTTCCTAGTCATACACCAGATCAAAAAAAAAAAAAATTCATAGACAAATAAAGTGCTATCTTAGTACACAGAGAATACCCAGTCTAATGGTGATGTCACACCACATCCTGCAGGCCTACCTTGACAATGTGCAGTTTGGGAAGCAGGTTGCAATCAGCTAATGTCATTTCATTGCCATCCAGAAATTTACGTGTAGAAAACTTAATGTCCTCCATACTATTCTCATCAATTTCATCAGGGAGAGGAGAATTCAGATATTCATCCAGTTTCTGTAGGGTTTTCAAGAGACCCCTCTCCAGTGCTGAAGGAAAGATGGGGATACTGTAAGAAGGAAAACCACCCAAGTCCCGAAGTAGAAGCATTACTCTTTCGGTCAATAACTATTTTATCAACTGCTTACTCTGACATGAGGCACTGTAGAACAGGACAGACAAGGTTCCTGCTCTCCTGGAGCTTCTTTACATGGGGCAAGGGATGAGACAAGTACATTTGTTCAGGTAAGCACAGAAATGAGCATGACCGTTTCAGAAACTGGAATCTGTAAAAACTCAATAACTAAATGTCCCACTTAAAAACACACTATGGCCCAATACAGTGGATGTTTAAACTAGAAAAATTAGTGAGAAAAGGCAAACCTATTAATTCAAGTCTAGGGAAGAAAATCTTGCCAAGACAGAGATTCTTGCCCTGAATTTTAATGCCTGTTTCCCCAGGAATATTTGGATTTATCACCAAGAAACACGTTAAGATACTCCGATACAGACAATCCAAGCAGAAAGCCTGAAGTTTTTGCACTGTCTTGTAATACACAAGAAGTCAAGAATAGCACTATTTTATAATAACACGGAAAACACAGACATCAGATTAGAGAGTTCAATTTACAAAAGTGCATCAGGGGGCTCTTCACCCCAATAGATTAAGATATTATGACTGTTATAATTCAGAGACGAGTGGGACAGAGCCACCCCTGTGTACCTGGAAAGTCAAGGTTAGTGACCTTTAGCAGAGGGGGTGGGAAGGTTGTTAGATACACATACGGACTAAGAGCAGACCAGTCTTCTGCTACCCTTACCCTTTACCTTCCCAGGCCACCTTCACCCCCCACCCTCTGAATGCACAAGCTCACACTGGTGACCACAGTGCTTGGCCATAAAAGAAAGCTACATATCATGAGGTGACAACCAATACAGTTATAAGTTTGAGTAAATTTGGTTCCATTAGAGAAAAAGACAAAAGTTTTATATGCTGCGTATTAGATATTTCACCAGATACTAGATATTTCACCAGCAACATAAGTATGTCCTAACCCAAAACCTCTTCTTCCAAATTGCTCCCACCCATTCATTCTTGGCAGTGCCCCGCCCCCTGCAGTGCAGACAACAGATGACAGATAAGGGGCTAGATAAGGGGCTGTGGGTATAAAAAGGAGTAAGTGGATTTTGGAGGTACTTAGGCGATAAAAACCAACAGAGCTTGGAAGCAAAACTGAATATGGAAAGAGGATAGATGTTTTCAACAAAATACAGATGTGAGCTCCTACTACATGCCAACTCTTATTCTAAGCATCGTTAAATTCACTCTTGAACAAAGCAGTTTGAGTTTACATTTTGGGGAGTGGGCATAGTACAGAGAAACGGCCAACAAACTATTCCCAGGGTAAAGGCTGGTATCATTTGCTGAAACATTTACCTGCCTAGAGAAGCAGGTTCAGGGGGTGCGGACAAGAGTTCAGTACGTGCTGCCTTTGAGGTGAGTTGTCTGTGAGACCTCAGAGTAGGAGCTGGGCTACAGTGTCTGGAACAGTCTGGGCTGGAGCAGTATGGCTGGGAATCCTGAGAACATAAATGAACACCGAAACCACGGAAGCGAAGGACAGGCGGGGGGCCCAGGGTAGCACCCTAAGGAACATCATCTGTGGTGTTGTGCAAGGCAGATCAGCCATTTTCGTTGTTATCTAGCATTCCACTATATGACTATATAAGAAATATTCATCCATCCTGTAAATGGGGTCTGTGTTGTTTACGGTTTGAGGCTCATGACTAATCGTGGAACAAACATTCTTGGACATATCTTTTTGGTGCACAATGGTTCATATTCCACTCAAAAATGGAGTTGTGGGTTACTGGGTATACCTGTGTTCAGGTTTAGTAGAAACTGCAATCAACTTGCCAAGTTCAACACAACAAAGAGCAGTGCAGTGACATCCCAGTGACTTCACATCTTCGACACCACTCGGTGCTGTCAGTCTCTTCAGTTTTAGCCATTCGGGGGGATGACAAATTAGGTTTAACACCTTTTCATATTTACCGACTATTTGGATATCCTCTTTTTGTAAAGTGCTGTTTGTTCATTTTTCATCACATAGCCTGTCTTATTTGTAGGAGTTCTCTATAAATTACAGATGCAAGCCCTTTGTGGTAATACGTATCACGTATTCCTTCACCCTTTCCACTCCCTTAATGGTGACTTTTTATGAACAGAAGTTACTAAACCTAATGTCCAATTAATCAATTTTGTTTCTTCCAAACAAACTTCCAGTGCTTCATCCAGGTTAAGAAATCTTACCTACCCCTAAATTATGAAGATATCCTCCATTATCTTCTAGATATTGTGTATTATTTACTATTCACATTTATATCTACAATCCACTTAGAAATGGTTTTTGTGTAGGTGTGAGATAGGGGTATTTTCTTGACTCCATATTCTGTTCCATTGTTCTGTTTGTCTATCCTAGTATTAGTACCACACTGTTTTAACTACTATCCCTTTGTAAGTCTTGATATCAGGTAATTTAAGTCTCTCTTCAATTTCCTTCAATTTCCCTAATAAATTTTAGAATTAGCATGTCAATTTACACACACACGTGCATGCATGCATGCACAGAAAACCGGCTGGGCTTTTCAATAATTCAGATTCAACAGAACCCCAACCTGAGAACTGGCATCTTTACAATACTGAGGCTTCCAATCTATTAATACCACTTATTTAAATCTTTAAAACATCTCTTTCAGTGACTTATGTTTCCTGTGTAGAGGCTTTGACCATCTTTTATTGGATTTATTCCTAAATATCTGACTTTTTAATATCTGACATTTTGATGGTGTAAATATTTTTGCATGTTTTCTATTGTTTGTTGCCAGCATGTAAAAATACAACTGATTCTTATAATGGCCTCATATCCAGTAACCTTGCTCTTTCATTTTTTTATTCTTAACAGTTTATCTGTAGATTCCTTTGGATTTTCTACATACACAATTATATTGCTTAAGAATAATGACAAATTTGTTCCTTCCTTTACAATTCTCATACCTTTTATTTCTTTTTCTTGCCTATCGTACTGGCCAAGACCTTCACTACAATGCTGGATAGAAGTGGTGATAGTGAGCACCACTTCCTAGTTCCCAGTCTCAAAGGAAACCGAAATTTCACTAGTTCCCTATTACATTTGATATTTGCTATAGCTTTTTTGGTAGATTCTTTCTGCCAAATTAAGGCAGTTCCCTGCTACATCTAGTTTGTTAAGACAAATATATATATATCATTTTACCATAAGTTATCAAATTTTATCAAGTACTTTCTCTGCTTCTACTGAAATGTTATTTTTCTCCTTTATGCTATTAATTTATACAGATATTTTAATGTTTAAACAATCTTCTGTTCCTGACTTAAACCCCACTTGGTTGTGTGTATTATCTTTTCTCATTTTGCTGGATTAGATATATTTTATTTAGATTTTTGCATCTATGTTTGGGAGAGACTGGCCTGAAACCATCTTTCTTTTGATGTTCTTGTGTGGTCTGAGTGTCGAGGTTGACCTCAAAAAGCAAGCTGGGGGCGCCTGGGTGGCTCGGTTGGTTAAGCCACTGCCTTCGGCTCAGGTCATGATCCTGGAGTCCCGGGATCGAGTCCCGCATCGGGCTCCCTCCTCGGCGGGGAGTCTACTTCTCCCTCTGACCCTCCCCCCTCTCATGTGCTTTCTCTCTCTCATTCTCTCTCTCTCAAATAAATAAATAAAATCTTTAAAAAAAAAAAAAAAAAAAGCAAGCTGGGAAGTACCTTCTGTTCCCTGCAAGATTATGTGCAACACCAATGTTACTTCTTCCCCAAATGCTTCTGGTGCATCGGTGGAGCTATCTGGATCTGGAGTTTTTTTTATGAAATGGTTTTTAATTACAGACATAAGACTATTTACATTTTATGCCCTCCTATAGTAATTTTGTTACACTATACTTTCTGTAAATTTAACCAACAGTGTTTTCAAATTTATAAGCATAAAATTTTTCATAATATTCCCTAAAAATCACCTCAATGTAAGATCTGTAACAATCTTTTATTCCTAATATTGGTTATTGCTGCCTTTCTCACTTTTCTGGATTTTTCTTGTCAAGGATTTATTAATTTTTATTTATTAGACTTTTCGTGGAACTAACTTTTAGCCTCACTGACCCTCTGTCAGGTTTGTTTCTTATTTCAAGGAAATCTGCTGGTTAGTATTTCCTTTCTTCTACTTTCTTGGGTTTAATTTGCTGATCTTTTTCTACCTAAACCCCTGAGGTGGAGACCGTCAGACTTCCAATCCTTTTTTTTTTTAAGATTTTTATTTATTTGACAGAGAGAGACACAGCGAGAGAGGGAACACAAGCAGGGGGAGTGGGAGAGGGAGAAGCAGACTTCCCGCGGAGCAGGGAGCCTGATGCGGGGCTCGATCCCAGGACCTCGGGATCAGGACCTGAGCCAAAGGCAGATGCTTAACGACTGAGCCACCCAGGCGCCCCTCCAATCTTTTTTTCTAACATAAGCACTTAGTGGTATCAGTTCCCCTCTAAGCACATTGTTTGCCATATCACATAAATTTAGACCTGCTGTCTTTCATAATTTTATTTTTCTTCAGCCCACAGATTACTAGAAACGTACTGCGAAGTTTTCAAAGTTGTAGAAATTTTCTAGCTGTGATTTTGTCACTGATCTCTAGCTTCTTTTCTTTATAGTCAGAAAAAAATATTCTGTATGATTTCAATTCCCATTTTTTGGAAAATCTTTCAGATTTGTGTATTTACAGTCAATTTTGATGAAGTGTTCTACGAGCATGTGAAAACCAAATGTATCATTCTGCAGTCGTTGGGGACAGTGTTCTATGTACGTATCAGCGAGACTAAACGTGTTCGTTGTGTTGTTCAATTCTGCTAGACTCTCTGATTATTAGTTTTTGGCTGATTCTAACAGTTACTAAAGGAGTGAGTTAAAATCTCCCACCAAGACTGTGGATTCGTTTATTTCTCTTTTAGTTCTGTGAATTTGGCTTACATATTTCCAGGCTAGGTATTTAGTAATACAAATTTAGAATCATTCTATCTTTCAGATAGATTAACCTTTTAAATCAGTTTGAAACATGCTTCATTATCTCTAGTTAGTGCTTCTTTCCTTAAAGTCTCCTTTGTCCAGTATCGGTGCAGCTTTGCCCCCTTCTTTCGTTAGTATTTGCACTACTTTCCTTTCACCTTTCCTGAATACATGTGTGTGTTTCACGTATATGTGTGTATTCAGTCTTGTACATAAAAGCAACATATTGTTGAGCCAGCTGGCAAGTGAGGTCTTCAATTTGGAGTAGTTAAGTCATTTACATTGAATGTAATTACTACAAACTTTGGTTTGAATCTGTCATCACACATTTTGATTTCTACTTGTTCTGTGTTCTCTTCTTTCTTGCTTGCTTCTTTTGGAGTAAGTTTTTAAAATCCATTATTCATCTCTCCCTCTGTTAGTGTGTTGTAGTCTTCTACTAGTCTTTGTTCCCTCTCACCACTTCCAGGATAATGCAAGGGCCTCATAACACTCTGCCGTCACTACCTCCCTCCTGTCCTGAAGGCTGCTTTGTCATGTATATTCATCTGACATAGATTTTAAATTCCACAAGGCATTACTGTTTTATACAGACAGTATGCATTTATACTTTGTAACATATTTATACTACTTTTTGCTTTCTTTCCTTCTTGTGTCTCTTGGTGTTCATCTGAAATCATTTTCCTTCTGTCTGAAAAACTAAGTATTTCTTTTACTGGGAATCTACTGAGATAAGTACTCAGTTTTTGTTTGTTTAAAAATGTCTATTTCACCATCACTTATTAAAATCCATAAATAAAAAATTAATGTCTTATTCTTATAGTATTTTTTCAGCTGAAACACTTGGGGAATATATAATAGTAGAATTAATTCTCAGAGCAGCCATGGGACATGGGAAGAGCAGATAATATCCTACTTTAAAGATATAGAAGTGAAGGAGAATCTGCCTTATTCTGAACATCAAAGAAGAGACCTGACTGACATCTTAGAGAATGTGGGTGTGTTTTGACCACTTGGAATTGTAAACTGAACAGTAAATTTTAGAGGTTCACGGAAAAGGCCATAAGAAAAAGCTGACCAGTTTAGCAAGTATATGAATCCAGGGCAATAAATATAAATGTCCTATCTTGAGGCAAAAACAAAAAATTATTTGGATGTGCTTGCTTTCGCTCTTGGAGAGTATTTCACTACTTATAGAATTTTAATTCACTTTTAGCTCTCTGAAGAGCTCTTAAGATTGCCTTCTGGATTCTACTGCTTCTGTTGAGAATCAGTGCTCACTCCCGCTGCTTTTACCTTGAAGAGCTTTCTCTCTGCCACCTGTAAGGTTCTGTCTGGTTCTCAGCAGGTGCCTATGGTACACACAGGTGTGGTTCTCTTTATATTTAGCCTGCTTGGGTTGTGTAATGTTTGACTCCATGGCTTATCTTTCATCAGTTTTGGAAGATTCTTGGCGATTACCTCTAACTATACCTTTGGCTCCATTTTCCCCTCTCCTTCTGGGACTCCAGTTACACATATATCAAACTCTTTTCATTGTGTTCCACAAGTCTTACACTCTTTCCTCTGTTTTTATTTTTCCTTTTGTCTCTGTGCTTCCATTAGTTATTTCCTTCTGATCTATCTTCCAGTTCACTAATTCTATCTTCCAATTATCATGGTCTAATCTGTTCGATTCATATACTGAATTCATAATTTCAGATATTGTATTTTTAAATTCCAGAACTTCCATTTGGTTTTTTATAATGTCTAGTTCTTAGTTGAAACTTCCCCCGTTAGGGTGCCTGGGTGGCTCAGTCATTAAGCGTCTGCCTTCGGCTCAGGTCATGATCCCAGGGTCCTGGGATCGAGTCCCACGTTGGGCTCCCTGCTCAGCAGGAAGCCTGCTTCTCCCTCTGCCACTCCCCCTGCTTGTGCTCCTGCTCTCGCTATCTCTCTCTCTGTCAAATAAATAAAATCTTTAGAAAACAAACAAACAAACGTCCCACGCTGTTCTTCTACCTTTGACTATCTACTATAATAAAGTTAAAGTCAGTATCTGATAACTGAGTACCTTGTAGTTTTTACTATGTTTTAAAAATATGTATTAGTGGAGTGCCTGGGTGGCTCAGTTAAGTGTCTAACTCTTGATTTCAGCTCAGGTCATGATCTCAGGGCTGTGAGACGGAGCCCGTTGTTGGGCTCCATGCTGGGTGTGGAGCCTGCTTGAGATTCTCTCTCTCCCTCTGCCCCTCCCCACCCCTCCCTGCTCGTACGCTCTCTTAAAAAAAAAAAAAAAGTATTAGTTATGTTCAGTATCTTAATATTAGCACTGTTAGATTTTTAGAGCTGTTAAATTTTTAAACTCAGGGCTGGTTTATATTAAACTAATGGTCTACTAAATCATGAACCTCTTCCTTCTAATTCTTGTTATTAAGTCAATGCATTATTCTTGCTTCCCCAACTGCACTCTATTTTCTTTGAAGGTAAAGTCTGTCTTGTGCTTCCTCTGTAGATCCCCCAAATTTCATGGCATTCTACCCAAGCACAAATTAAACATCTGATCAACATCTGCCACAGACTGAGAAAGGCCAATAATTAAATATAAAAAAAATATAAATATAAAAAAATATAAACATTAAATGTGTGGAGAAGGTTCAAAAGGAAATCAGGTGAACATGTAGAATAGACACTTTTAAAGTCAGATGAGTGGAGATATTTGTATCTGACTGTTACATCTTTGTGGGAAGCTGAAAAGGAGGCAGGAACTGCATATTACTATAGAACATAAAAGCCATTTTAAAATGTAAAGAAGAATTGGTAAAATTTTTTACTTAGGTAAATATCAAACAAATTGGAATGTATGTATGTCAAGTGACAGATGACAAGATCAAGATCAAAGAACTACCTATTTTATTAATAAAAGGTCACTCTAGCCATAGCCAGGATCAAGCTAGTTTATTTCTTAGAGAAAAGAGTTAAGCAGGAGGACACTGGAGCCGAGTAAACTAAAGCTGAGGAACTGAGTTCAACTGCAACTACGGAAGTGACAAGGAGTCAAGCCATTTAAAATAAAAGGTCAAAAATACAAAAGCAATAGATATAACCTTTCACTGATTACATACAAGGTATTGATCATGCATGTAGTCATAAAATGTTAAATTTATAAATTGACAAGAGAATAAAATGTGAGAAATAGCTAGGTTAGTAAGGAGTCCAGGGCAGGATGGAAAATTTTTCATGGTTGTACTTAAAAGGGGGTGGAGGGTGGTGAGAATGAAGGGACAGTAAATCTCAGGACTGTGAAAGAACCAACTTAAAGATTCAATATGCTTCCTATCAAAATCAGTGAATACAAGGGCACCTGGGTGGCTAGGTCGTTAAGCGTCTGCCTTCGGCTAGGGTCATGATCCCAGGTCCTGGGATCGAGCCCATCCCTCTCCCACTCCCCCTGCTTGTGTTCCCTCTCTCGCTGTGTCTCTCTCTATCAAATAAATAAATAAAATCTTTTAAAAAAATCAGTGAATACAGAATAAATACACAGATATAAGACAGATATAAGGACTTATTCTTTGATCAGATTATAATGAACAGAGTCACGGCCTCTACCAAAGATAATACTGTGAAGTCAAACACTGAAACAAAGTCTCAAATGGCACTTGAGGGGTATGGCAAGTTTATGATCTTCAACCTGCTCTAAATTCATCCTTTTCCTGAATTAGTTTTCAAATATATCCAACAGAAAAAATAAAGTATTCTAAATTTACAAGGTTTGAAACATATGATGCGTATAATCCTAGATGTAACACAAAGGCTAAAATTAAGAACCTGGTATACATTAAAATTACTATTCTTTCTACAATTTTGGACCTAGTAAAGCACCTGCAATGAAGCTGAATTGCTGTACCTCGCTAGAATGTTAATGATTTTTCATTAAGAATCTCAGAATAAAGGGTATAGTAATGCAAAGAATGGTGAATTCGTTTCATTCAATTTTTATGTAACAACACGAGGAAGGCCAACAAAACAAAGAAAGACAGAGGTGCCAAGAGGTATTAAAGAGCATCATTCAATAAACATAATGAAGTTTTGAAGACAAACCACAAAGGAATCTGGTTAAGATAAAGAAAATGTCAAGACTAACCACTAGAAGGCAGTAGCAAGCTATGAGAAAGGAGGCCCTTGTCTTACACTACCATTCTCTAACACCCCTGCTGTGGTAATGCTGGTATCTCTAAGAAGGTATTTGAAAAGCTCTCCAAAAAAATTAGTACTTAATTGTAATAGAGGCCATCTGATTAGTTTTAAATTAATTCTGAAAACCAAAACAACTTTTTTTGCCTATGAAACTACAGCAAAATTTTAAAACTCTCTCTCTCACTCACACACACACACACACACACACACACACTCATACACCCATGCCAGGGTCAGAAGTGTGGGGAAATGAATACTTTCACATTAGTGGGAATATAAACTGGTGTAGACTTTTGAGAAACAAAACCTTTTGACCTATTTGGAATCTAGCACAAGGACATTCACTGGCAGCATTGTTTGTCACAATAAAAAAAACTTGAGACAATCCAGATGACTATCAACAGGGAAACAGTTAAATAAAAATCCGTATTATGGAACATTAAGCAATGTTTCTAAAAAATAAGGTAGATCTATATTTTGGTATGGAAGGACTTCTACCACATAATATGTGAAAAGAACGATTGCAGAATGTAAATATACACATAAATACACACTCATATACAATGTTTGCAAAATTACATAGAAAAAAAGGATGAATATTAACTGTGTGGGAAGAGCTCAAATGAGGTTAAGAAGGGACACTGAAATTTTATTAAATTTATTTCTAAACTATTTTAACTTTTTCAACAAGCATACATTCCTCAATTACTTGTATAATTTGAGTAAATGCAAGACAGAAAGCATTAAATTTAACATGACCATATTTGCTGTAGGAAAAGAATACAATTCACAACGAAGAAAACCAAAATTACGAGCCCTTACAAAGATAAAACTGTATTTTAAAGCTACTGCTAATCTCAATAAAGGGTAATCTTATGCAAACAATTTTTAAAGGCCAATATAAAATAGGGAGAGGTTAGGAGTATTTAAAAGATGACTGGGCAGCTCAGTTGGTTAAGCCTCTGCCTTCAGCTCAGGTCATGATCCCAGGGTCATGGGATTGAATCCCACATCGGGCTCCCTGCTCATTGAGGAGCCTGCTTCTCCCTCTCCCACTCCCCCTGCTCGTGCACTCTCTCCTTTCTCTCAAATAAATAAAATCTTGGGGTGTCTGGGTGGCTCAGTCGGTGAGGCATCTGCCTTCGCTCAGGTCATGATGCCGGGGTCCTGGGATCGAGTCCCCACGTCGGGCTCCCTGCTCCATGGGGAGTCTGCTTCTCCCTCTGCTCCCCTGCTTATGCTCTCTCTCACATACATAAATAAATATATTTTTTAAAAATCTTAAAAAAAAAAAAAAAAAGGAGTATTTAAGGGTGACTAAATATACATTTAGGTTCCATAGCTACAATGATGAACAACCATCCTCTGATTCCAAACACTTCACAGAGAGAGAGAAAAAAAAGGAAGGGAGACAGGCAGGGAGGGAATTCTGAATAAAAAGGAACTAATTAGAACCTATAGATTCCTTGCCTCCACTTAAAAACAGGAATTTGGACATTATGAAATATGCCTTAGGACATATAATGGCAGATTTCATCACTGCTAAATTCACTGAGCTCTTAAGAATATTATAAATACCAACACACTAATAAATGATCTATTAGTTACATTTGGGAGCTTAATAATTTATATAAATTAATGAAATCACAGAAGTGAAAAAAAAAGATCTGGGACAAGTCATATCTAACCCATTCCCTTTTATAAAAGGAATTACCTATTAATTTCTTTTAATGCTTCAAAAGATTACACAAACTTACTCCCAATCAGCTTTGGACATGTTACCAAAAGAATTCATTCATTCTTTGTTTTTTTTCTTTCTCCCTCCCTCCCTCCCTACCGTATTTCCCTTTATTTTATTCTTTAAACCCTATTTGTTTATTTTGTACCCCATCTAAGCACTGACCCTTCTCTTTCACTGGCCCGACAGCACAGCATCTAGGCATTTAATTCCTTACTTAGAATTATGTCTTAAAATTGTCCAAACATATTGAATTTTGTAAACTATTTCCATAGGCTGGTAAGACTAATCAAAAGCTTGCCTACTCTGATTTACCACGTAAAATGACAAATCCATCTCTTTGTAAGCGGTTTATAATAAAGTTTGGGGGAAGAAGGAGCTGGAACACTAATTTCCAAGGCTGATTTAAGGCATTTTATTGCACTAAACAGACAGACAAGACACCTTCAACAAATCTACATATACTCAGTAAGCTCCAAAGTGATTTGGAATATCGTTTTCTAAAATCTCCTGGCAGTGAGAGGCCCTACGGGGAAAGTTGCTTGGCAACTGGAATTCTTATTTACCAACAGGTAATTTAATATAAAGCCGCCTAAGTTATACATTGTGTGATCCATTATGTTGTTTGTTCTTACTGGTTATAACATTCTAAGGACAGTAAGCGTAGGTGGCTACTTAAGACAGTAACAAACTAGTAGGAAAAAATAGAATACAAAGTTATACTTAAATGAGTCACTTTCTCCCCTGTTCTCTCCCCTCTATCCCATCCCCAAAGCAACTGTTTGGTTTTGTTCTTTGTGGTTTTTGGGGGGGTTTTTTAAGCAAACATATTTTATTCCCCTCTCCTCCCCACCAAGTGTCAAAAGAAATTCAACCACCCTCCAGCTTCCAAAACTACAGAGAGAAATAAAAACATTATGAATTTAACTCAGACGGTTCAGGAACTATGGGCAAGAGCATCTGGATATAAAAGGATGATTTCGTGAAAAGAAGTCACCTGCAGGAAGGATGGGTACGACAGAAAGGATACCGTGTGCAGATAGAAGGGGCTCCATCGTAACTGTTTGTTTAGCATATGAAATGCTTAGACCGAAACATCAGTCAGGAAAAAAGCCAATTACTTAGGAAAGTTGTCCCCAAACCAAGGCGGCTACTGGAACACACTGAAGAGCTATGAGCCAGGCCTGGACACTACGGCTTTTCCCTCTTTCCCTCTGCTGCAGAAAAACATCACATGCAGCGAACATTATCCCAGAAACCCTTGAAATTCAATACTAGATTATAAAATGCCGCAATTTTAAAATTTAATAATAAAAAAAATACTAGCCTGAATAGCTTGGAACTCTGCCCACTGCAATCACATAAGGAAATTGGCAAGTGTTTCCATTTTTTAAAAGATGGTTTATTCTTGCTTAACCAGCAATGATAATTTTTTCCCTTTGGTTTTCTTGTTCATCTGCAGCCATAAACGTCTACCCAAAAGAACCGCACCCAAGCCACCAAACTGTCCAAAACCGGGATGGATTAAAGTGTCTTTAGGAGCTGGCATTCTTGTTACTGTACTTACTTTTAATTAAACACTAATGTTCTCTCTTGAGAGTTTTACTCAGAACGATGTTTAACATCTCAAAGAGAGGAAAAATTACTGAATGGTGTAGTTGAGACAAGGTTCATTAAACGGACCTCTTTCAAAGAGGCTTCCCTTCACCATACATAAGTTCAGTAAACGAAATAATAAGATGGGGTCCTTTAACAAATAGAAGAAGGAATTTGTATCTGCACTACCCTAAACAATTCTCACGTGAAAACAGGACTTGAAACTAAAATCCCATTTTAGGATGCAGAGAAATTAGGAAGACTGGGGAGTATAAATGCTCTCTTGGAGTAACTCCCGAAATTGCTCTTTAAGGATAATTATCACAAAAATTCACCCAGGCTGATTTTAGGCTACCAGAACCCAACAATAAACAAAAGATTTAGTAATAATTTAAATGAAGTTGTAACAATCTATTCCAAACCACCACAACCACACCATTCATTGTTTCTGATGCACCGTTAACTCTCTGTCTAGGTCCCCCTTCGTGAAAACTATTCATTCAGTAAACACGTGTCGTACAACTACCATATGCTAGGCACTGTCCCACTAGCCTGAAACAGGAAAATAGCAATTTAAGGACTTACCCTGGTTTATCATCAAATCTCTAATCAACTTTGAAAGCCAGTTTTTAATACTTAATGGGAAGGTCTGGACTCCAAAATATTTATTTTAAATCACTGTCATAACAGGATTTTTGGATTTATTTGGGGTTTTTTTGGTTTGTTTATCTCCGGTGGTAATCTAATCACTTGGAGTTTTTTGTTTTTGTTTTTGTTTTTTACCTTCGTTAGCCTCTGGCCTTGAATTCTTGATATATGCAGAGAATTTGGCAAAGATGTCCATTCCGGCAGTATTTGATTCTGGGTGTTTTGGTGAAAGCTTCAGGTACCTAAGGGGGAAAAGTGAGAATGGATAATAGATCCTCCAAAGATGCATTAGTGTACGTTCTCTCCATCAACAAACCATTGTGCTAGCAGTTACTAGACATCTTTGAACAGTTACTACTCTAAGAAATGCCATCATCTGTTTTCTATGATATTTTTAAGATGTGTTTTTTTCCTTAGGAAACAAAGCTCTGCAGTGTTTTTGTTCGCATATTAATATTCTTGGCAACCAAAGGGCATCTGCACTCCACCTCCATTTTATAAATTAGGATGCTGCGGAAACAGCCTACTTGTTCAGAGGCATGTGCCAAGCCAATGGGCATCTTAGAAAGAGAAGTCTGGAGCAACACGGTCCAAAAGAACTTTCTGCAATGATGGAAATACTCTGTATCTGCATTTCCAATACAGTAACCATTAGTGAAGTGTGGCTGGCTATCTGAATATGAGTATCAATGAACCGGTGTTATATAAAGTTAAAAATTCACTTCCACCATTGCACTAGCCACATTTCAACTATCCAGCTTTCTCGAAACAGAAAAGCCAACCAGATCCCTGGTATGTGCCGTGCACCGAGGCAGCCGGCGTGGCGGTACTAGAGGACCCGGATGGCAGGGGCAAGCGGGCACCTCGGTCATCCGCAGTAGTGTAGGGACAAAAACAGCAGGAAGCAGATCACTCACTTCGATCCCACACTTGGGATTTTCCAGAACCTCCCATGGACTAGATATTGTAAGGGTGGGACTGAGCGCCGGAACAATAAGAGGTTGGGAATTTTGCTAACAAGTGCTCTTACCAAGTTTATCTGCTTTGAAAACGGACATTCATGACACACAGCTTTTTGTTTTTTCTACCACACAAATGTGTATTTTATATACTTAAATTCCAAACACACATACTCAGTGTCTATTTCCTCCTCACATTGGAAAATACATGTGAGAAGGTTCAGCTCCTCCCTCTTCCCTTCAGCAGAGAGCTACACCCACTGGGAGTCGGCTCCACAGGAATTCCGACCAGTAGCACCATTTTAGGGAAGGCTCGTCCGCTTACAGGCCCTGTAAAATTTCACTGGAAACTGGGCTTGGTGCAGTTAAGACTCGGGGGGAAAAAAATCTTAAACTAGTAATTTATATTTTTTCATATATTTTAGGGTGCTGTCTTGCCACGTCTTTAAAATTAAAAATGAAGGTGAGGTATTTTTAGGAAGAAATTGAGTTCCGTCGCCAGCTGTGGTGTAGTGTCTTGTTAGCTTTTTTATTCTTTTTTTTTTTTTACATGTGCGATTCTGAATTCAAGGAGAGAGATCTAAAAAACTGGACATAAGAGATTATAAAATACCTACTGAATACATACATGCTCAATTTATCTTCCCTTTTAATAACTCCCAATTTTTAAGCTTAAAGATTTCTCTTGTAAACAAAAATATTTACATAATGAATTTTTTTTTTTTTAAGATTTTTATTTATTGGGCGCCTGGGTGGCTCACTTGGTTAAGCGACTGCCTTCGGCTCAGGTCATGATCCTGGAGTCCCGAGATCGAGTCCCGCATCGGGCTCCCTGCTCGGCAGGGGGTCTGCTTCTCCCTCTGACCCTCTTCCCTCTCGTGCTCTCTGTCTCTCATTCTCTCTCTCTCAAATAAATAAATAAAATCTTTAAAAAAAAAAAAAAAGATTTTTAATTTATTTGACAGAGAGAGACAGTGAGAGCAGGAATACAAGCAGGGGGAGTGGGAGAGGGAGAAGCAGGCCTCCCGCTGAGCAGGGAGCCCGATGTGGGACTCTGGGATGTGGATCCCAGGACCCTGGGATCATGACCTGAGCCGAAGGCAGACGCTTAACGACTGAGCCACCCAGGCGCCCCTACATAATGAATTTTTCAGTGAACAATTATAGTAAATGAATTTCATGAGGTTATATATTATGTATACTATATTAATAATATATAGTTATATGTTTTTTTTTTTTTCTTTTTTCCTCTTAACTACAGAAAACTTTATCCTTTTTTTTTCCCCCTTGCCTGGGCTAAAAGAGTTAATTCCAGGTTCAACATCCCTGAATTCCCCTTGACTATAAAAACAACCAGCCTCCAGTTTAAATGTTTTTACTGCTTGTAATACAGTAATTTCACTGACTCATTCCAAACAAAAAATAGCACAAGGAACGTAAGTGTCTCTTCAATATATCTATGTCTTCCTCTAGCCAAGTTTCCAAAATTCTTCTTCTTTTCCCTGGCCAATATTTAGCTGTACCTACTTTTTCTAATGAAGTAAGGCTTGAAGGTAGGATTAAACTGCAGATCACTGATACATTCATTGTTCACATATATTCATTTAGTCTAACTATTAAGGGTCTACCCTATGTCAGGCATCACACTAAGTGCAGAGGTTGTACACTTAGATGAGCATATGGAAGCATATTTATTAGAGACCTATTTTAATGAACAGGTAAGAATGAAGAAGGATTTGCAATTGGCATATCCTTATCCATCTGAAAACAGATGCTATTACAATTCTTAAAAACAAAACAAAAAACAAACCACTGTTCTTTAAAGCAGGTTAAACAGGCCCTATTCTTCTCCAAGACAAACCATTACACTTGTACTATTAATTTAATGCATACAATACTAGAACTACAAGAGACCATTCACCTCAAACTCTCATTTTGCCTAAAAGGAAATTATATTCCAGAAAGCTTATATACTTGGGCCCCCAAAATCCCTAGACTAGTTAAAAGTATTGCCAAACTACAACACAGGTTTCCTGTCCCCAAATCAAGTGCTATTTTTGTTCTACTACAGATCAGGTTCTCTCTGAAAGATAAATCAAATTCAAACCAAGAGGTCCTCAATCAGTTGCCAGCTTATTTTGCATTCCCCCAAACACTGGATTTTAATAATTCATCATTATTCACTTTCCCAAATAGCCTGATAAAGCAAAACTTCTCAATGGCTGAGAGTCTCATTTCAACATTTGACAAAAGGCAGGCAAATAATCAATAAACGGGTATGTGTCAACAACATCGTGGGCACGAGCACCCAGGGCGTGCAGACTTCCAGATCCATCCTTTATTCTGTATTACATCACAGACTATTAATGCTAAGACCTAGCTAAGAATATCTCCATCCTTTTAGGAAAGATCTCAGACATTTTCTTTCTCATGTGAATGTAAGAATAAAGTCTGATTACACAACCCATTAAGTTACCCTTGTAAATTCAACTTTCATCGTATTTCTCACTTAAAAAAAAAAAAAAAAAGGCTTACTAACACTTTATAGGGCTCTTCTCCAAAACTGTCTAACTTCCCCTACCCTTCTATCCTTTCATCAGTAAGTGAGCCACGCACACAGGTCTGCTTCAGTTAAAAATCCAAGTTTCAAAGCTTTTTTTGGGCAAAGTACTCCCTCCATTCAAGCAAGGGGAATTAAATATATATGTATAAATACTTTCCCCAGAGGAGAAGATAAAGTTTCTTCTTTCTATGTATACTGGCCACACAAACCAGCAAAAGTTCCTTGCTTTAAGCTCTTCACTGCTCTCTAGATTCTGAACAACTCTGGAACAAGCAGTTGCCTGTATTTATCTTTGTTTGTCATGACTGAATCAGAAGTGCTCTCACAAAAACACTCTGTTCTCAGTATCATCAAATGCCAAAAACATGTTATTAGAAATGCTAAATTCTGGTCTGCTAGCTTGTGCAACTTTTCTCTTCATCCAGTCTAGAAACAAGAAGGCTCTCAATCAGGGTGTGAGGAGGATCAGCAGGAGTTAAGGACCCGAAGACCTCCTTGTCCTCAAGGGGAAAGGGAGAGAGCCAGGATGTCCCCTGAATGCCCTAGAACACAGGAAAGGGAAAGGAATGCCCGTGGCGGTCCTGGAAAGAACTTCCTCCTGTTATTCCTCTGGACAGAGGCTCTGCTGTCCCTCAGCATATCACATCAGGGGCTGCAGAGGCCAGTCAGGGGAAGGCACTCTCAATCTAAACATGCTGTTCCATTGCACAGCAATAAAAACTCATCCAGGGGCGCCTGGGTGGCTCAGTCGGTTAAGCGTTTGACTCTTGATTTTGGCTCAGGTCTCGAACTCAAAGGTGTTGAGATCAAGCCCTGAGTCAGGCTCTGCGCTCAGCGGGGAGTCTGCTTGCGATTCTCTCTCTCTGCCCCTCCCTGCAACACTTGCATGCGCACATAGGCATGCACTCTTGAAAGAGAAAGAAAAGAAAGAAAAGAAAAGAAAAGAAAAGGAAGGAAGGAAGGAAGGAAGGGAAGAAAGAAAAGGAAGGAAGGAAAGAAAGGAAGGAAAGGAAGGAAAGGAAGGAAAGGAAGGAAGGAAGGAAGGAAGGAAGGAAGGAAGGAAGGAAGGAAGGAAGGAAGGAAGGAAAGGAAGGAAAGGAAGGAAAGGAAGGAAAGGAAGGAAAGGAAAGGAAGGAAGGAAAGAAAGAAAGAAAGAAAGAAAAACTCATCAGAAGTTAAGCCTCACCTATTTCTTAAAAAGGATTCATTAAATTTTGTTTGACAGCCCCCTTCAGTCCCACTTGCTCATCACAGGAAACTCTGTGATTTCTCTCCTGTCTTTCCTCCAAGCTTGAGCCAGCCTGCAATTTTACACTCACTAAAGCACAATCCCAATTAAAGACTTACATGTCACCTCTTTTGTAAAAGTCAAACTCAACAAAATGAAAAATAGAAGAGACATGGGTTTTTGAAGTCCTATAGGCCTGGCTTTGAAGTACGCAGCTCCGTCACCAGTAACTATAAAACCAGGACAAGTTATTTAGATTCCTTGTCTTCAGTTTCTCCACAAAGTCTTGGAGAGGAGTGAGATAATCCACAAAATAATCCACAGTGTACAGTGCATAGCACATAATTAGCACTTGAATGTTAGTTAATAACAGCAGAGGCAGCAGCAACATCAAAAATACTCCCTTCTATAAACAAAGTGAAATTTTAAAACTTTATTTAGAAACTCTCTTCAGAATATAAACTACAACAGAAAAACAAGGAAAATAATGGAAATAGGGATGGGGATTAAAGAGCACATTTAGCATGATAAAATAAAAAAATAAATAAATTTTAAAAAGCACAAGGAAAATACCCTTAGAGAGAATTTAGCACACTGTGAACCCTTTAGAACTGAAAGATCTCCAAGTTTTAAATTATTTAAACTGAAAGAAAAGACCATCTCTGGTTAGAGTATCTCTATGAATATGCCCAAACAAAATCAAGCTGAAATTTCTATATATAAAAAGCAAAGTGAAAATGTTTATTTTGGGAGTGCCTGACTGGCTCAGTTGGTGGAGCGTGCAACTCTTGATCTCAGGGTTGTAAGTTTGAGCCCCACAGTGGGTATAGAGATTACTTAAAAATATTTTAAAAAAAAGAAGGAAGAAAATGTTTATTTTCAAGGTCCAATTAAGAAAGCTATGATATGTCTTATAGAGGCTGCAAGAAACCAGAATATTTTGATATTAGTTCTACCATTATCTTCATGTCCATTACCTCTGAGAAAAAAAGCAAGAAGGAATAATTACAATTGTTCCTGCAGTTGAAGAAAGCCTGGAATGCCCATCGTTCTTTCATTCACCTGTGAGATGCCACTTTTTGTAAATTAAAGCTGAATCCAAGTGTTCTCTCTTTTTTAAAGCCTTTCCTGGTTCCACTCACTTTCCCTCACCACCACCACGACCTCTCCATCCATACTGGACTGTGTTTCCTGAGGATAGGAATGATGTTTTTTAAAGATTTTTTTTTTTTTTTTTTTTTTGACAGCGAGAGACACAGTGAGAGAGGGAACACAGCAGGGGGGAGTGGGAGAGGGAGAAGCAGGCCTCCCGCCGAGCAGGGAGCCCGATGCGGGGCTCAATCCCAGGACCCCGGGATCATGACCCGAGCCGAAGGCAGACGCTTAACGACTGAGCCACCCAGGCGCCCCAGGAATGATGTTTTATTCACTACCTTATTCGTAAGGCTTTGTTGCCTAGTAACTGTAGAACAAATGAATGAGTGAACTCTGAGTAACCGATTATTTTAGAACTCTGACCCAATAATCCCACTCCTGGGAAATTTATCTGGATATGGAGAGTAAAAGTCAAGTCAACTAGCAAGAAAGGCTTGGGCCAGAAGAAAAACATTTCCGTTTTCAGGATAATGAAGCCAGAAAAGCCTAAAGCAATCCGAAACGCATTGAACCTATTCCAAGATTACAGTATGATGCAAAACTGCACATTTGCAATTCAGGTAACTGTCATTATAGTCTATCTATCCCTCACCTGTACCTCACGTTATTGGAAATAGTTGAGTACCTTAAAATCGTTAACTATGTGGACTAATGTGCAGGACCTGGGAATCTAGAACACTTCAGAGAAATACATAAAGAAAAACTGAATCCCAGGGACACAGTCTAAAAAGTCAATTCCCTTGGGTGAGAGCTTCCCACAATTACCTTTAAAATGGCCTGATAAGAAACCCCCCAGCAACCTGCTTAGAGATTCTGGCTGGGTTCAGTCTGAACCTGTCTCTCCTCATCCCTTCTCTTCCCTAAACTTCTCTCTCAGTTTGGGACCAATTCCCCTCAAATAATCAGTCTTTCCTAACCTAGCGCCCACGTCCCAAACCTACTTTCAATGTATACTCTATAGCTTAATCACATTCCTACCTATGCTTATTGGCCTAGCCAGAAGGCAGTTCTGACATCTGTGTAGCAGTAATTATAGCATTAATTATAATGAATGAAGAGAAGCCCTAATCACTGCAACTTAATGCTGAATGAATTTAACTCCAGTATCATCCAGAGAAAGATCTTTAAAGGCCAGAAAAGACCAAGCTTTAAAGAGATGGCAATATTTTCATGCATATTTTCCTTGATACTCACTTGGGAGGGCATAAGACTTCTTCAAGAAATTCTTCAATCTTATTTACATCCGTTTTGACTTCATTGTTGAAAGTTATAAATGGTGGGTGGGTCCCAGGAGCCAAGTTCTGCAGGTCTGCAGGCTTCCTGTTAGGCAAAACAGTCAAAATTGGATCATTTTTAACTCTGGGAAGGCAACAATACTTTAAATACTCCGAGTGGTTTTAAATGTTTACATATATAAAAATGAGTAAGAATTAGTATTTTGGGGGGCGCCAAGGTGGCTCGGTCAGTTAAGCATCTGACTCTTGATTTCAGCTCAGGTCATGATCTCAGGGTTGTGAATCGAGCCCCACATCGGGCTCCATGCTGGGCGTGGAGCCTGTTCCGGCTCGTGGGGAGGGGAGGGGAGGGGAGGGGAGGGAAGGGAAGGAAAAGGAAAAGGAAAGGGGAAAGGAAAGGAAAGGGGAAAGGAAAAGGAAAGGGGAAAGGGAAAGGAAAGGGGAAAGGGAAAGGAAAGGGGAAAGGGGAAAGGGAAAGGAAAGGGGAAAGGGGAAAGGAAAGGGGAAAGGGAAAGGAAAGGGAAAGGAAAGGAAAAGGAAAAGGAAGGAAAAGGAAGGAAAGGAAGGAAAGGAAAGAAAGAGAGGAAAGAAAGAAAAGAAAGAAAGAAAGAAAGAGAAGTAGTATTTTTTTCCACTATTTAAACAGTTGCAATACTATTCTATGGAGAAGCAAACCTTCACAAAGCACAAAATTCATGATAAAAAAATCAGGAATCTCTGATTCTAACCAAAAGACAAAGTCCCCCATTCTTATTCCAAATTCACCTGAAGTGCTTATTAGAAATGGTGGTAGAATTGAAAGGAAACAGTCTCTAGTCTCAATTCTAGCACCAACTCATTGTGTAAAGATGAGTAAACCATAACTTCTCTAGGTCTTCCTCTTTTTTTTTTTTTTAAATAAGGAATAAGAGCCGCTGATTCCTACAGTCCTAACCATGCAATTCCAAATTCAGCTGCTACCAATTTTCCATTTTCCTAGAAGTCCACACTCAACAAGGAAAAAGATCACCAGTCAAAATGACTTCAGTATATAAAACAGAGCATAACCAAAGGTAAGACACAACACAGAAAGGGCAAAATATTACAGTGAATAAGAAAGGCTCAAATACAGGGCGCCTGGGTGGCTCAGTCGTTAAGCGTCCTACTCCCCCTGCTTGTGTTCCCTCTCTCGCTATGTCTCTCTCTGTCAAATAAATAAATAAAATCTTTAAAAAAAAAAAAAGGCTCAAATACATATTAGATTAAGAATTTTGTCCAAATTCATTAAAAAGCCATCAACAAGTCAAACAGATAGGAGCCAAAAGAAATTGATACACAATAGATAATGAACACACAGAATAGATAATAATAAATGAACACACAGAAAAATGTAAAAAAAAAAAAAATTACCAAAGAAATTCAAGTGTAAACTATGATGACATCTCTCTCCTATTAATTAGGAAAAACTGAAAATACACAGAACAGTGATAAAGATGGTGAAAGTGGATACTTACAACTACTAATAGCATGGAACCTTGATACCACTCTGTTAAAAAGCAAAATGGCTCACCTAAGCCCATCAGTGAATCCTAGGATCAATAATAATGACCAGATAGCGTATATCCTAATGATAAAATACAAAGCATACATCACCATCTATGAAATATTCTTACCAAAGAAGTTTAACCTGAATCTAGAATCAAGCCTCTTAAGGCAGCTGTGTCTCAAAGTATGATCTAGGGGACCCTTTCACTGGGTGGTCCATGAAGTCAAAACCATTCTCATAATACTAAGACATCACTTACTTTTTCCACCCTCATTCTCTCATGCCTGTATAGTAGAGTTCTCCATAGGCTACTTGTGTGGTATTACAAAGTGTTGTATACAGAAACAAACATGAGAATCTGTCTTCTATTAAGACAGACATATGAGATGTACCAAAATGTAAAACACCACCACTCTTCTAACTAATTTTGTTTTGGAAAATATAGTTTTAATTAAAAACATATTTCTGTGATAACAAATAATAGGTTCATGAATGTTCTAACTAGTAAATATGTTTTAATTTCTCAGCTTTAATTTCTAATACAGTAAAGTTGATAGATATAACCCACATAACTGAAAGCTCTTTGAGGTCCTCAATAATTTAAGAGTATAAAGGAGTTCTGAGACCAAAAAGTTCATTTACAAGAAACTTGAGGAGATGCAGGACAAAGTTAAATGATACCACAAAGAAGCAATCAGCCAAATACAGAATTGGGGACACTCTACAGTTCAACAGAATGGATTTCTAGTCAATGGCATGAGGGGAAAAAAGGCAAAAATGGTGGCTGGAAGGGACTGTTGTAGATTAAGAAAAATTTAAGAGACATAACAACCACATATAATGAGTAGAATTTGTTTGGATCGTGATTTGAACAAACCAGGCAAAGAAAAAAAGATATTTTGGAGATAACTGGGGAGATCGGATCATATGCTGGGGACTAGACATGATAATGGCAGGGTGGTTGGGTAAGAAAATGTAAGTACTGTTTGGAGATATACACTGAAGTATGGAGGGTTGAAATGACAGCATTCCCGGGATTTGCTTTAAAACATACCAGGAGGGATAAAAAGAAGAAAAAAAGGGACAAAGCAAATGGGTAAAATCTCAATAACGGAGTTGAAGTTAGGGGGAAGTTTATTCTATTCTTGTGTATGTTTGAAAACTTTCAATAATTAAAAAGATAAAACTTTAAAAAACTTAAAACTTAAAAAAAGCACTATAAAATTGCTTCAAAGAACTTTTCCCCTACCTATTATTATAGCCCTTCCTTCATTCCCTAACATAAATGCACAGAATTTGAACAAAGGATATCTCTAAGTGTATCATGAAGATGAAATACTTTGTCACTGAAAAGAATTTTTTAAAATAGAGTATACCTCAAAATCTCTACTCATCCCAGCTTATCAATTTTCCCTGGTCTTACACATATTCCTTCAGGGTCCCTCTCCCTTTTTTTCTCCCTCCACTCCATTCAGGTTTGGAAAGTGTTTCATCTATGACTACATTCCAAAAATACAAAGGCTTATTAATTATCTGATCATTCCAAATTTTCTAGCTCAGAACCCCCCCCCAAGCTCTAGAGCCCATCTCCCTCCCAAACCAAAGAAAAATAAGACATGTTTTCTATCAACTTGTATTAAGAACCTAAGCTCTAACAGAGGACTTTTAAAAGTCAAAATCTGATTTGATGTTTAATTCTGATTCCTTTCCTGAGCAGACTTTGTCTGAGAAGGTAAAGTTGAGCACAAAATGACGGGAAAACATGAAAGCTGAGTAAGTCTTCCAGATCCACGTGTATTTAAACAGTGATGTACACATGAGACTCTTGGAACTCATGTAAGTACTCGACTCCAGGTCAGAACTAGTCTGTTTCTAGGTTTCATTTCTTTGGTTTGTTTAGTTAGTCCTTTTTACTTCTCACCCTGACCACTGGTTCTTTGATCACTAACAAGTCCAACAGGTCCCAGACCGTGCCATCTTTGGTCTTCAAGTCCCCCTCACGTTCCCACTCACAGCTCACAGATGTTCCCAGTTACACTTTATTTCCTCAACTCACGAAGACCTTGTACATAACCAAGGGTCCAGAAACCCTAACAGTTCAGGGTGCGTAATTTTCAAGTTTTAACATTTTAAAGTTAAAGGAGGGGGGGGCACCTGGGTGGCTCAGCTGGTTAAGCATCCGATTCTTGGTTTCAGCTCTGGTCATGACTCGGGTCATGGGATGGAGCCTCGCGTCAGGCTCCGAGCTCAGTGGGCAGTCTGCTGGAGATTCTCTCTCTCTGGCCCTCCCCCCACCACTGTCACTCTCTCTAATAAATAAATCTTAAAAAAAATAAATAAGACTTTTCTCATTCCAAAGTTATAAAACATACCCATCAACATTTTTATGACTAACAGTCCATTAATGCCTAAATGTACGGTTATAATAACATACATCTGTATGTTTTACAAATAATTTTTTCATGAACAAGGTAGAGTTATTAAAGGAGAAGAAAGGATAGACGCTTTACAATAACCCATGGGGGGAGGGCAGCAAAATAAGTAACAGCTATTCTATAATAAATTATGACAGCTTTTAGCTCTCCAAATAAAAATGGGGAGGGATAGAGTTGACATGGTAGAGAAGAAAGAGCCAAAGACTGAATAAAAAGGACCTGGTTAAAGTCCCAAATTGGATAGTTCTGCCATCCACCAGCTATGTGACAAGGGAAATCACGACCTCTTCGGATTTCCTGCTCTGTGCTGCAATATAAGACCTGCTTTGCCTGTGAAGATCAAATAAGGCCTGTGAACATGAGCTAAACCAAAGTGTGAGAATAAGATCCACGCCTGCTTTCAGGATCACATTAACAAGCATTATGTAGGAGATGAGACTGGCAGTTTTAAACTCTACTTGAGGTCTGATGGTTCAAAACTGGTTATCTAGCATTAACTGACTGGTAATAAATCTGATTAACAGAGGCTTGCAAATTGGGTGCCTGGGTGGCTCAGTCAGTTAAGCGTCTGCCTTCAGCTCGGGTCATGATCCCGGAGTCCCAGGATCAAGTCCCACACTGGGCTCTCTGCTCAGCAGGGAGTCTGCTTCTCCCTCAGACCCTCCCCCATCTCGTGCTTTCGCTCTCTCTCTCTCAAATAAATAAATAAAATCTTAAAAAAAAAAGAGTCTTATATAAGTAAAGTGAAACCAAGCATATGATTACCAATTTTCTACTAATATCAGTGACTAGTGAATATTCCATTTTGTTTCTACTGAAAAGCTGTATCGATTTTTAAAAAGCAAAGGTGATGAAACTGTGTTCTAGGATTAAGTGTTGAGATGAAGGGCAACCATGCTGGGTCCTTACTCCAAGTGAAAGTAGATCCCAGAAGAAACTTGGATGCATCTGAATGGATTAGCAGACTTCAAAATAAATGTTCAAGTTGCAAGCACTGAGGTGACTTAAGCTGTATCTATCGAGTCATCAGCCAAGCAGAATCTCACCTGGCACTCCTAAGGCCTCAGGTGTTTTGTTCGACCCACAAAGGCTCATTTTACAGATGCTGCATAGAAACTTAACATTTCAGAAAGTGCAGTAGGGCAGAAATGAAACTGAACAGACAGGCAATGGCTAAAACTGTCAGGACATCTTTGGTTTATTTCATAAAAGCCCTTCAATAAATACTCAATGAGTCATTCAAACTCATTTCCTCAAGTGACACCTAGAAAAAGCAAAGTGCATATAATTCATGCCATGAGATAAGAGCACAAATACTCTTCAATGTTTGGGGGTTTTCTTATTTTTAATGTTACTTATCTGAGTAGTCTTTATTTATTTTTTGTCAGAGTAGATGAAAAAAGATTCTTTTGCTTCTGGTTGAAGGAAAGGAAATAAAGAGAAACAAACTAATACAAGAGACAGAGGGAAAGGAGGACTAGGAGGAACCTCATGGGACCTAATACTTTAAGCAACTTAAGTGGCTTAACTTCAATTAAAGTTTAATTCAGTACACTTGCAACAATTGGAGAACACTGGGCTGGTGGCTCAGCTCCAGCTGCTTCTTATAAAAGGAGTACAGTATAGCCATAGGACCCTGGAGCTGGGTCTTAAAGATGACCTATTTTGTAACTAGCTGACTCCACTAAATGGAGGGAAAAAATACTATGCAGAACTTATATATATATTTTTTACTTATTTTTTTTTTAAAGATTTTATTTATTTATTTGAGAGAGAATGAGAGAGAGCACATGAGAGGGGGGAGGGTCGGAGGGAGGGTCGGAGGGAGAAGCAGACTCCCTGCCGAGCAGGGAGCCCGATGCGGGACTCGATCCAGGGACTCCAGGATCATGACCTGAGCCGAAGGCAGTCGCTTAACCAACTGAGCCACCCAGGCGCCCTTATATATATATTTTTTAAAAGATATTTATTTATTTGACAGAGACAAAGCGAAAGAGGGAACACAAGCAGGGGGAGTGGGAGAGGGAGAAGCAGGCTTCCCACTGAGCAGAGAGCCCAATGTAGGGCTCGATCCCAGGACCCTGGGACCATGACCTAAGCCGAAGGCAGACGTTTAATGACTGAGCCACCCAGGCACCCGAACTTATATTTTTTTTTAAAGATTTTATTTATTTATTTATTTGAGAGAAAAAGAGTGTGTGTATGTGTACACGGTGGGGGGGGGTGGGGAATCGGAGAGATAATCTCAAGTCTGCTTAGCATGGAGTCCCACATGGGCTTCATACTGGGCTCAAGCTCACAAGACTGAGATCATGACCTGAGCCAAAACTAAGAGTCAGATGCTCAACAGACTGAACCACCCAGGTGCCCCTAGAACTTCTATTTTTAATTGATTTATTTTTGAAGGTACTGATTTTCAAGGCATAAAATTCATCCACACAAATCAAGAGAATATTGGACACTCTATGGCAAGTATGAAAAAAAAAATGTAACACCAAAAATCCTTTGTTTCAGAATACTTTACTCCTATTACTTATTCTTCACTAGGTTTGCCATATTCTGACTAAAGTCACCAACTGAATGAATGAATCATGGATTCACCAAAACATATACACCAAGGTCCCAGTTACTAAGCATTTGTCTATGTGTCCCAATTCAACCAGTTAAAGGATTTTATTTTCATGATGTGGTATACTGCTAAACCTTTGTCTACTTTAATGTCAATTTGCAGAGCAACCATGTTAAAACAAAACAGCACCCACCAAAAGGTTTCAAATACAACTTCTATAATTCTTAAGAGATTTTCTTAACACAATTTAGAGTTTACACTGATAGGTTTAGAAAAACATTCACCAATAATGTTTTTCTAATTCAGCTCTTAGTGACCTCAACAGGATCTATCATCTTCGAAATCATTTTGAAAAAGCCTGTAAGGATGTGGCCGTGAGGCATGCTCTCTCTATGCCTGTCCATGTCTGTCTGTCTCTCTCCGTGTATCTGTCCCCTCACCCTCAAAACACACACATACACGGGGCGTCCGCGTGATTCAGAATGTGTTTACGAGACACATATCTTGATCTGCAGGGGTAACAAGGGCTTCATGTAGCTCAAGTCAACCTCACAAAGGGAAAGAAGGGAGTCTGTACTCTCCTGGCTGGCCAACAGCAGGAAATGGAGGGTTTCTCTGCAAGGCTGGCCTGTTCCATTCCATTCAGTCTCTCTCTGTAGTGTCATTCACACCGCTGTCACCACCTGGAAACCAAACTGATCTCTCAGCTTGCTGAAGACAGTTTTCAGAAGGATGGAACCACAGAGACATGATAAGGAAAGCAAATTAGCTGAAGAATCTATTTAGAAATCAGATTTTGTTCTGAGTTTATAAAGGACTTTTAAGATTTTATGGCTCCATGGCTCCATGTTAAATGGTTACAAAATTGTTAAAGTTTAAACTATCATAATAAGCTTCTAAAACTTTATGCTGTTATTAAGTGAGTCTTACACAATACCTCACAAATGGTATGTTGACATGTGAAGCAGAAGGAAACCATTTGTGACAATGCAAAGGATGAGGAAGTTTCAGCGTTTGAGGAAATGGGAAAATGGAAGCATACATTTCCCAGATTTTTTTTTTTTAAGATTTTATTTATTTATTTGACAGAGACAAAGACAGCAAGAGTAGGAACACAAGCAGGGGGAGTGGGAGAGGGAGAAGCAGGCTTCCTGCCGAGCAGGGAGCCCAATGTGGGGCTCGATCCCAGGACCCTGGGATCATGACCTGAGCCAAAGGCAGAGGCTTAACGACTGAGCCATCCAGGCGCCCCATTTCCCAGATTTTTTAAAAGCGGTCTTCTCCAATTTATTTATTTTCTCAGAGAACACCACGGAGGAGGGATTTTATTCAGTGATAATATAGCAGGTATCACTGCTTTTACAATAAAAAGCTAATTTCTTAAAGTTACCACTTCTCAAAACTAGAAAAGCTTACCTAACAAGTATGTGACACTCAGCTATATGCAAGTCAGCATCTCAGGGATGGGTGTGTGTGTGTGTGTGTGTGTGTTGGGGGGGGGGGGAGTCAGAGAAATAGAGACAAAGAGAAAAGACGGGGGGTGGGGGGGGAATGACTGTTGTCACACTTTCTTCTTTCTCTTCCCTTTGCCTGCCTCTCAGGCTTATCTGTGCTCTAAAGATGCTGATCACTGATTTAGAAATTTCTAGGCATAATGAAGGTAGCAGAAGTCTTCAAAGATTTTCATCACTGCCACAAACCTGTCAGCCAGGAAGTATGACATAAAACAATGAATTCTATTCAACAAAAGGTCGGAAAATGGTTTGATGAGTAGTAAAAAAGTACCTCGAACAGTGTTTAGCACATAGTAGACAATGAAGAAGAAATGTTAATGTTTTCCTTCCTTTTCTGTGAATTTAAAAACGAGGTAACTGACCTCCAAAGATGAGGCGTCTTGCCCAATGTCCTAGGGAAACAAGTGACAGGGCTCTCTCCACACAGAACCAGGTCTCTTTCCCTACTCCACTGCTCCCCATTTAATGACATGTGATAACATCTTTAAATATGCCCCAAATTTTAATATTTTCATTTAGATTTACCTGAAGATTTTGCTTAAATGGTGGTTGATGTAAGCCGAAATTCCTTCTGAAGCCTGGGCACTTTTTTTTTTTTAATCTACCAGTTCCATAATACAACTGCAGCATGAACAGAAAATGAGGTGTAGAAATGACTCCCACCAAAGCATTAAGGCAGGCAGGCAATGGGAAACTGTTCCAAGCCTCACAGGGGCACATGAACACCACCAGCATAGTCATTAACGCCAACTGAGATTCAAAGAGAACGTGTCACAAGATGCCAGAACTAGAAACCAGCTTGTTCTTATGGATGAAATGTCATGTAACAATAATTTCCTCAGAGCACAGAGTGGGCCTCTAAATAGCTCGCAATCGAGTCTTATTGCTCTCCACCGGTTGGTTCTGCGATCAGTCCTCTTCAGCAAGGAATTAGCAATTACCAGGAAAAGCAAGAAAATAAGCACTAGAGGCATTTTCTCCCCCCCAGTTTTATAAAAACAGTCATACCTAAAGTTTTAAAGTTAAGATTATAAAAAGTACTTTTTACTACGGAGTGTTTTACTCCTCCGTGACAACTTTAACTTTCAACGGTTTTTTGAGCCCATGTTCACTCTCTTGAAATCTTAGTCAAGACTCTAAGTGTCTAAATTCATAGAAAAGGTCTGGAAGGATAAAGACCAAACCCAAATGCAGTGGTATCTGTGAGGGGGAAGCTGATGACCAGGGCCTGGGGGTGGAGGGGATTCATTATCATGTACTACTTCTGCACCTTTAATGGCCCTCGAGAAGCACGTTTTAGATGTAGCGTAGACCTAAGATTTCTAAAGAAAACTAATATTGGCTCCAATTTTAAGTGCTCTCTGTTGATTTTACACAAAGCCCTAGAAAATAAACAGACATCTTCTTTGGATGGTAACACTGACTAATTGGGAAGCCCTGAATCTTTCATGCTGCCTCCCCTGTGTCACTTTTTACATGTAGGGCATCCTACTCTTAAACATATACAAGTCCTCAAATATCAACCAACTTACAGAAATAATATCTTCAGGAGCTTGTACGGGAAAAGCGAAACAGCCATTCTGAGTTCACTTCCTTTCCTGAACCAGATCCCCCTCGTTCACAGCACTATCACTGTGTGGACCACAATCAAGCACTGTGTCGAGCTGCTCAAGGAAGGCTTTCTCGAAGCGTGGCAGTCAACTCACTCGCTCAAAGCCAAAAATGGAATAGGAGAAATCCGTGTATTTTAAGACACAGGGTGTGTGCCTGGTAGCATGGTCTATTTTTAGAAGTTACATTGAGAAACTTCCTTTTTGAGTGCATGTAGGAAAAAAAAAAAACAGTAATAGAAGGGTAACCGCATGAATGATTTCATTCTTATGGCAGCTCTGTCCAAAATGAGGTAGGTGTATCTTTGAAAGAGCCTGCAGTTTGAACTCTCACTATCCCCTGAGGTTTACCTCTGCATTCATATACATAACTAAAGGGGTTCCTGGAAGACTTCACAGCTTATTTTCAATAAATACACCTTAAGTCTCTAAAATCTCAAATAAGTGCACTAGAAGTAAGTAAAGAAGAGAGTTTAAGGAACTGACAGAACCAGGGAATGCCAGCCAAGAACTGGGAACGGAATGACAGCTCCCAGATAACTCTCACTTGGTGATGCCGGGAGGGATAACACACATGAATTCCGCCACCCATCATGTGACAGCCCGTCCAGTTTTTCCTGGACACTGTTCGTGACTGACATGCTTAAAAAATAAGCAACAAACCATGTTTCACCTTTGTGTCAAGAGGCATACATTTCCACTGCCCAATCCTAAATTTTCTGTTAGTGTAACCGTTCTTAACCCTTGATTTAAGTCTCTTCTTTTTCCCTAAGTATGAATGTTCTTCACCTCAAACCTGTTTGCTAAGGAAAAACAGAAGCTCCTGAGTCAAAGAAGCTTACTATTTATCAGGGCTCTTCTCAGCCCTCTCCACTTTGGTCTATGGAGAGAAAGTTAGAAACACTCTTCAACTAGCAAGAACAATCACAGGGCCACGGATAATCCCTCTTATTTTACAATTATATTTAACCAAATATGGTTAAAATCGTATTACAGAAAATGCCTATTATTCCCTGAAAAGTAGAATAAATGAAATAGACCACAGCAGTATTCATCCTCCTAAAATTTCACTCTTGTTTTTAAGGATCCAGATTACATACACCACGTGTTTAGTACATTTTAAACCAAGAAGTTGTCGGCTTAGAAAGTTCTTCATAGCTCCACATGTACACTGGAAAGTCAAAAATGTCCCTGCATCCATACTAAAATTTAGCTCCTGGTGCTGCTCTTGAAATTAAAGGTAAACATACAGTAAGTTCTTAAAAATACTGAGTGGCCAGTAAATGCAATTTACTGACACTGTGAGTTATCCATAATACTTACACAAGTTAAATTTGTCCACAAATCAGCTGAAATTTAATAAATATATTTATTTCCTTTAGAGAACTTACGCATGCCAAGTGACGAATGGGGAGAGATTCAAACTGAAAACAGTATATACTCAAGTTGATTTCAAACTGCAACAAAGTCTTACCTCTTCAGATCCACGGTTGTGACACTAAATACAACTCCTTTGAGCCAAAGAATCATGAAGAGCCTCTGGGAAAAGGGGCAGTTTCCTATGCTTTCACCATCACTGCCAGCCTGGGAAAGAGAAATCAACATTGAAGAACAGGGTCAAAGTGGTGATACTTAAAACGATAGACCGATTTCTGATTTATAATCAAGGGTTCAAGGAAACAGGAAGAGTTGCATTGTAGAAGGAAGGGTGGAAACTCAGGTCTCTTACTCTGCTTTCATTTGCCCCCCCTCTCTTCTTAAAAATGGCTAGTCTACTACAGCACTGTCCTACAGAACTTTCTGCAATGGTAGAAATGATCTGTATTACCACTGTCGAAATACAGTAGTCATTTGTGACATATGGCTAATGAGTGCTTAAAATGTGACTAATTCCACTGAATTTTTTAATTTGCTTTTAATTAATTTTATTAAATATTAAGTAATTTCTTGTTCTATGAGACAGTATTCTTTATAAAGCAACATAAAGGGGGAAACCTGCAGGTGTATCTATCTCCAAAGAGTTAAATAATCCCCAACCCCCACTCATTTAAAAAAATATTCATTATGAAAATCCCATATCCTGTACACATTCTTTCAAGGAGCAAGAAAATAACAAGGTATCTTTATAAAAGCTATCTGTAATCCTACTTAATATGAATGGAGCAGCTGACGACCTCCCTGAGCTCAATGATGAGGTAGAATTTTCCTAGAAATCAGGGTGAGACAAATCTTTACTCCTGTCAGGTATGCCCCCAGTTCACAAAGGAGGAACAGAGGAAGCAAAGAACAGGAGTGGGGGCAAGAAAGCCAGCATGCTGGAAGAGAACATTCTGACACTTGCTAGGGAGCAACACAGCCTTCTTCACCACAAAGTCGGTGGAAAAAGCCAGAAATAACTTTCAACAGCTCATTCAGAGACGCACGGCTCAAGTTCTGTTTATTATCCTAAAGTAACTCTCAAAATATTTAGAAGCCATTTCAGTAAGATGCTACATTAGTAATGTTACTAATTCCTTAAACTAATGGGGAAATGGGGTGGAGTAAAAAAATAAATAAAAGCAGTTACCTGATTAAACATAACACAACAAAATAAATGGGCATAAAAGGAGGATTCCAGAACCCTACCCTAATCAGACAGCATGAGAGTTACAACTGAACTCGTTTTTTGCTTTTTAAATCGTTCTTTATCAGAAATGAAACATACACAGAATTGTAGCCAGAGTGAATCGTATTAATTTCTAGTACTGCAACTTGCACAAAACTTGACTTTCTAAAGAAGGCCTAGTTCTTAACCTTTAATGTGATTAAGAATAACCTAAATAAACATTTTAAATGAGGATCTCTGGGCCTTATATCCAGAGATTCTGATTCAGAAGAATTCCTAGGTAGGGCCCAGGAATCCTCATTTTGTTATAGGCACCCAAGGAGATCACAAAGCAGAACATCTATCTGCTCAACATGCGGAGAGACACTGGTGTGGGAAGGTCAGGATGATATTCCTTCTTCAAAGTACAAGTCAGTTCACAGTATTAAGTCATCCTATGATACAATGTAACAAACCGGTACTCAAAGTTGCTTTTTTGAAGATGCTGGCCATCGCAACACCTATAGAACGCTGATAACATGTGAGTGCGTTTACCACAGATAATAAAAAGTTAAGATACATCTTTCTATATAGCCTGATGATTAATATTTTTACACAAGGTTGTGGCCTTAGATACTCAAATCTTACTATCATTCTTGTTTTTGCTTTCCCCTCCCGGTATTAACATGCTTAGCAGCAGAAATATAACAACAAGAAAACATATATCAAATTTCAGACTTACTGAAAAAGCAGTAAAGTTTGGTAGACAAAGAACAAGTCTGACTCACTTTGTCCTATTCCACTTGTTTAATCTATAAAATGAACCATAATTTCCCAAGATGCCTGTCATAGCAGTGTTAAAATAATTATATTGGTAAAGAATTTGTAATAAAGATGTTACATATAGGTACTTGGAAAGACATTAAACCCAAGGCAAGCTGAAGATAAACAGCAACTGGCTACAGATCAAAAATACCACACCACAATTTCCCACGATGGTCTGCAGAGCATATGCAAGCGTACAGACAGGAGAATCTTGGGACACGGACGCTTCCTGAAGACCTAGTCAGGATGCAAATGCCCCCTCTCCTTTCACCTCCCTTGCCTATAATTTCTAGCAAATGTACTCTCTCAGGCATATGTGAAGCTTATTACACATCTCATACTCCCTATAAAACTATTCTTTTATGCACACACAAATAAAAGTATGTGTAATCTTCAAGATAGATCTGAAGAACTGCTATTTTAATTACTCCCAAAACTCATGACAATTCAAATAAGAAATATTGCCAAGTACAAGTTTCTCTGAACTTTTAATAGCATGAGAAGATTGGGAGCTAATAACCAGATAATGTTTTCATCAAGTGTAGTGGAACTGGAAAAATTCGGATCTCTAGAAGTCATAAGTCAAAAACTTCCTCTTGTAATGCATGTTGTAATAATAAAGTTCCATTTCAACATTTCAGTAAAATTCCATTCAAGGTAAAGGATCAAAAGCATGCTCTTCAATATGAACTACACTGAACATAAACTACTGGTACAATCCACTGAGGAGGATGTTCCGGTATAGTGGAAAGCATTACACACTGAAAATCAGGATACCTTTATTCTACACCCAGTTTTTTATTATAACAAAAATTAACACATAGGTATATCTAACCATAGCGTCTAAGAAAAGTATACCTTAAAAAAAAAAAACAACTTTGCTTTTTACTGCTTCTAACAGTGCACTCATTATTTTAAAAGTACTTAAAAACTGAAACCCTGCAGGTCAGAGTTCCCTTACCTTTGAACCATTCGCTAGTTGCTTAATCTTCTAGATTTTTATTTTCTGTGTACATAACTACTTTTCTCTTTTAAAAATGTGATCACACGAGGGCGCCTGGGTGGCTCAGTTGGTTAAGCGACTGCCTTCGGCTCAGGTCATGATCCTGGAGTCCTGGGATCGAGTCCCGCATCGGGCTCCCTGCTCAGCAGGGAGTCTGCTTCGTCCTCTGACCCTCCCCCCTCTCATGTTCTCTCTATCTCATTCTCTCTCTCAAATAAATAAATAAAATCTTAAAAAAAAAAAATGTGATCACACGATATACAACTTTTTTATGATCTACATTATTTTATTCTCAATTCAATGCAATCAACCCTCCAGAGGCTATAATGTGCCTGCCAGAATGGTGTCCAAAAAGGCCAAGGAGAGAGCCAGGGCTTTCTACCCTGCCAGCCAGGAAAAGGAGGCCCTATTCCTCCCTGCTCAGGGCGGGGGGGGGGGGGGGTGGTGGTCAGAGGAGGCCCAGTATACAGTAGTCAGGACACTCACGGTCAACTAGAGGTGATATCAGCGGAGACTACACAGGGAACTGGAACCCCCAGCCCCGCCTAGCAGAAATGAGGAGCCGCCCCAGGGGTATCCGGAGGCCACTGTAGCTACTCATTCTCTGTGTGGCTGCAACAAGGCAGTGTCGTTGCCCTTCTCCCCTCCCACCCTCCTCCAGAGCAGCGTCAGAGAAGTCTTATTTGAGTGTTAGAGAAGTTTAAACAAAGCTTAAACAAGATCGAGAGTCGCATAACACAGTATGAAAATGTCCAAGTTTCGAACAAAACTCACTTGTCATACTGAGAGCCATATGAAACTGAATGAAAAAAGGCAATCAATAATGTCGTCATCAGGATGACAGAGCTGTTAGAATCTACTGACAAAGATTTTAAAGCAGCCATGATAAAAGTGCTTCAGTGAGCAATTATGAACAGCTTGAGACAAGTGAAAACATAGAAAGCCTCAGCAAAGAAACAGAATATGTAAAGAAGAACCAGAAGGAAATTTTATAACTAAAAAATAAAATAACAACAAAAAAAGCTCAGAGTTTGAGCTCAACAGCCAAACTGCCAAATGGAAGGAACAGAGGAAAGAATCCCTGAACTGGAAGAAAGAACAGAAACGACCCACTCTGCACAGAGAAAAAGTAGACTGAAAATACCACACTTCCTATATATTTCCATATATTGAGGTCATCCATCTAACAGTTATTTTTGAAGGCTTCATTTATGCTATTCATCCAACAATTTCCTATGTATAAATTTATTCTGTAGAAACTTTTATACAGATGCCCAAAGACACAAGAGAGAGGAACACTGAAGCACCGTTTGTAACGGCAAACCACTGAAGACCACCCAGTGCCAATCAATAAAGGATCTGTTAATTACAGACCACCGCCAGAGGGTGGAAGTCTGGGCTAACCACGAGGTCTTTGCTGGCACGGGTAAGAGTATGGTCAGTTTTTCCCTGTGGTGTTTGAAGTAGAGCAGCTATTGCCTGAGGCTTCTGTCTTAAGCCTCGGCTGCCCCTTTCCTGGTCCTCTGGCTAGCAAGAGTGGACTTCTCTTAGAGCGTTGTCTGCACCTGTTGGTGTTTCCAGCTGCCAGCTCCTCTAGCTCTGAGTCTGGGCTAGATCAGGGCAAAAAAAAACCAAGAAACTCATCTACTCTGCCTTCCCAGAAGCGGAAGTCTCTCAGAAGTACTAAATTTAGAAAGCAAAATTAAAAATGTAGAAAATGTGGTATATCCATACAGTGGAATAGTATTCAACAATAAAAAGCAATGAGGTATCTTGATATATGCTAGAAGTCGGATGAATTTTGAAAAATTATGCTAAATGAAAGGAGCCAGTCACGGGGCGCCTGGGTGGCTCAGTCGTTAAGCATCTGCCTTCAGCTCAGGTCATGATCCCACGGTCCTGGGATCGAGCCCCGCATCAGGCTCCCTGCTCGGCGGGAGGCCTGCTTCTCCCTCTTCCACTCCCTCTGCTTGTGTCCCTTCTCTCACTGTGTCTCTCTGTCAAATAAATAAATAAATAAATCTCTAAAAAAAAAAAAAAAAGAAAAGAAAAGAAAGGAGCCAGTCACAAAAAAACAACACAGAGTATATGATTCCATTTATATGAAATGTCCAAAATAGGCAAATCCATAGAGACAAAGTAGATTAGTAGTTACCTACCTAGGGCTTTTGTGGGGCAGGAAGGAAGAAGGGTTGAGCAATGACTGCTAATGAGTACAGTGATTTTTTTCTGGAGCACTAAAAATGTTCTAAAATTGGATTGTGGTGATGGCTGTACAACTTTGTGAATATACTAAAAACCACTGAACTGCACACTTTAAATGGATGCATTGTATGATATATGAATCATATCTCAATAAAGCTGTTTTAAATATATAGGCACAAATTACAAGTATAAATATACATATACTAGAAAAGATTTTAATTTGGGAAATATAGTTCTAATATTATGATTTCATATTATACAAAAAACATACATGCCCATGTTTTCCCAAAAATTAGAAAACTCAAATAAAGCAAAAACTTGAAGAATCCCAATGACACAGAAATAACCACCAATTTCCACATAAAGGATGAATCTTCCTATTCCTTTAGATTTGTTCTTATAAAAGGGGTACTTTTGTTTAACTTGCTATGTGGGGTTTCTCTTACACACTCATTATTCCTCACCCTTCTCCCTCCAGGCCCCTGTTGTAATCCCTCAATTGCCTAATACCAGTATTTAATCAGAAACTGCCAGATTAACTCCTACATTGCTGAATAGGGGTCAGTGGTAGATGCCATAAATGTTTTAATGTTTTACTAATTCAAGGTTAAGGAAGGGCCCACTTAGAAAATCTAGTTTAATCAGTTGCTAGAATAGTCATTTTAAAACACCCAAGAAAGTGAGCTTGAACTTCATTCCTATTTCTTTGGGTTTAAGGGACTGGGGGTGGGGGTGATGGTGACTAGGGTAAGAAAGACAAGCCTGGGATCTGAAGGTAAAAATGTGCTCCTGACCATTAAATTATTTTCCTTGACACATTTTCTAGGGAATGCCTACAACATGCTGCTAAAAGAATAAACTTAAAAACTTTAAGGTTTCAGGGCACCTGGGTGGCTCAGTCGGTTAAGTGTCTGCCTTCGACTCAGGTCATGATCCCAGGGTCCTGGATTCAAGCCCCGCATTGGGCTCCCTGCTCAGTGGGGAGCCTGCTTCTCCCTCTCTCTCTGCCTGCCACTCTGCCTACTTGTGTTCTTTCTCTGTCAAATAAATAAATAAAATCTTAAAAAAAAAAAAATTTTAAGGCTTCATTTACCTTTAGTGTGGATTCTATCTAACTTAGCTGTCTGAATACACAAAATGGCTTGCTTTGATTTAGATTACCCTAAAAAGTCTCAAAACAACATGATAAATGGGCAAAGTCATCTGGTTTCTATTATTCATTTCTTCAGAGCTTTTCCTAACCACATGCTAGAACCAAGATTTAAGAGTCCTAAGGTTTAATAAGCTCTCATCCTTCTATGGGGTCTGCAGAGCATGAAGGAAACAACAAGGTTTAGAATCAGACATATATGGATTTGAATCCTGACCTCACTACTTATTAATGTGTAATCTTTAGTAAATTACTTAACATCTGTGAAACTTTCCTACACCACGCTATTAGGGGGTCAAATCAGTTGGGGTACATACAGCTCCTGGCATATGTTAAGAATTAGTAAATGTTACTGGACTTTAAAGATGCTTCATGCAGGGGCACCTGGGTGGCTCAGTTGGTTAAGCGACTGCCTTCGGCTCAGGTCATGATCCTGGAGTCCCTGGATCGAGTCCCGCATCGGGCTCCCTCCTTGGCAGTGAGTCTGCTTCTTCCTCTGACCCTCCTCCCTCTCAGGTGCTCTCTCTCATTCTCTCACTCTCAAATAAATAAATAAAATCTTTAAAAAAAAAAAGATGCTTCATGCACAGAACTCAAGGCCTAACAATAGGTTCTTCAGTTCAAGCACTTAGTCATTAGACTCCCTAGTTCCTTTATTCTTCCAAAAAATAAGAAAGGGGAAAGAACTGTGGAAGAATAATTCCACAAATAAAGCCAAAGGATACATGATGGAATGATTACTATATCCCAAGCTCTGGTTACGTAAATAAAACACAGCCAATGGCAGGGCATGGGAAAGACCTCAGATGCTCCCATCTTCTTGTTCAGGATCACCAAGCCCTGAAGTCTACTCTCCAGGTTAGGTCCTATGCAATTTAGGGAAGAACAGATTCGTGTGAAATTACATGAAGATACCCAACTACCAGGGTTAGATGAAACTCCAGGCTAGGCTGTTCGAGTTCCACATAAAACATTTACCTTACTGAAAAGGAACTCTCTACTGTCCCCAAACAAGCTCTTCACATGTATTCACCTAGTTCATCCTTATATTCTCTGACTCAGCAAAGCCACACTCACAGGACGTCACCACTTCCTAGCTGTGTGACTTTGAAAAAGTGATTTCGACCTCTCTGGGCCAGTTTTCCTCTTCCACAAAATGGAAACAATACGATGACCTACCTAGTTGGACTGTTGAGGGGAACTGAAGGAGTTAACAAATCCAAGGGCTTAGAACAGCACAATGGTCTAAAACAAGGGCATGGGAGGGAGTTGTTCACTATATACCCTTTCACACTTTTTGATATTTGTACCATGCACATGAATCTTTCATTAAAAAAAAAAAAGGCAAGCAATTTGCAACAATGTGGATGGAACAAGAGGGTATTATGCTAAGCGAAATAAGTCAGAGAAAGACATGTATCATATGATCTTACTGATAATGAGGAATTCTTAATCTCAGGAAACAAACTGAGGGTTGCTGGAGTGGTGGGGGGTGGGAGGGATGGGGTGGCTGGGTGATAGACACTGGGGAGGGTATGTGCTATGGTGAGCGCTGTGAATTGTGTAAGACTGATGAATCACAGACCTGTACCTCTGAAACAAATAATGCAATATATGTTAAGAAAAAAAAAGAAGAAGAAGATAGCAGGAGGGGAAGAATGAAGGGGGGGAAATCGGAGGGGGAGACGAACCATGAGAGACGATGGACTCTGAAAAACAAACTGAGGGTTCTAGAGGGGAGGAGGATGGGAGGATGGGTTAGCCTGGTGATGGGTATTAAAGAGGGCACGTTCTGCATGGAGCACTGGGTGTTATGCACAAACAATGAATCATGGAACACTACATCAAAAACTAATGATGTAATGTATGGTGATTATCATAACATAATAAAATAAAATTAAAAAAAAAAAAGGCAAGCAAACAAAAGCCTTCCCACCCCAAACATATGAAAATGATGTAAAACAAAAGTCACAGGGGCGCCTAGGTGGCTCAGTCAATTAAGCATCTGCCTTCAGCTCAGGTCATGATCCCAGGGTCCTAGGATCTAGCCCCGCATTGGGCTCCCTCTCCCCCTTGCCCCGCTCTCTCTCTCTCTCACACACACACACACACACACATACACACACACTCTCTCTCTCTCTCTCTAAAATAAATCTTGAAAAAAAAAAAGAAAGAAAAGAAAATACAGATTACCAGACCTCACCTCCGGACATTTGGATTCAGTATGTCTTTGTTGGGGTCCAGGAATCTGCAATTTTTAACGAGCACTTCAAGCAATTCTAATTCTGATTCATTTGGTGAGCAGGCCACATTTTGGTAAATATTGACACAGAGGAAAAACATGCCAAAAATAAAGACTGGAAAGAAGTTTATTCCACAGTTAGACTTTGAATTTTAACTCCTCGTGATGCCTTCTGGACTCTGCTCTTTGTAGACCAGCAACCTGGTCACCATTTGTTAGACGCGGTTTTGGTAAATAACAGCCTCCTCTCATACTTTAAAGGAATACTACTCTATCTGTCCCCAAAGCAGGATATATCAAGACTTAAACCAAGGCAACCTAAAAGCCCTTAAAAACCAACACTCAAGGGCGCCTGGGTGGCTCAGTCAGTTAAGTCGTTGGCTAAGGGATGGACTCTTTAGTTTAGGCTCAGGTCGTGATCTGAGGGTCTTCGGACTGAGCCCCATGTTGGGCTCCACGGTCGGTGGGAAGTCTGCTTCTCTCCTTCTCCCTCTGCCCCTCTCGTTCCCCTTCCCTGGCTTGCACTCTCTCTCTTGCTCTCTCAAATAAAAATCTAAAAACAAAACAAAACAAAAACACCTAGACACTCAAATTGAAGAACATTCTTATTTATACAAACCAAGAAGCAGAAGCAAAACAATGTAACAATAATAATTCTAAGGGCTTATCCTACAGCCAAATATAATGTTAAGGACATTATGGTGACACAGAGTCCTCTACAGATCAAGTCCTTTATTCTGTGGGATTGTTGTATCTGGTTTAGAAGAACAATTGCAAATTTTAATTACTATATTATATTACTAAACGATTTGACTTGTCAGGAGAAAAAAAAAAGAAAAGATTCTTCTGTGATGTTAGGGACATGGAACAATACCTGACTTGAAAAACAGGCTGGGTTTTCCACTTAGAAGCTATAGAACTCTACATTTGGGTAAGTCACTTAACCGTTTTGACTTTTAGTTTTCTCTTCTGGAAAAGGGGGTGGTCTGGGGCAGGGGGTGGGGGTTGGAGACTGCTTTACAGAAGCTGGTAACTATAATGTTGTGATACAAGATATATATTCCTACTCTCAGGGAATACAGTGTATGCAACTTCAAGAAAAGGAGCAAATAAAGCAAATGGGGTAACATGTTAATAGGTAAACTGGGTAAAGGATAGTCTTTGTACTGTTCTTATTCCTGCAACTTGAAAGTGTAAAATTATTTCCGAATTAGTAGTTTTTAAATTATTCATCTAGTTCCCACTTCTGTACTAATAGTTTATAACTATAATTCATTTTTACTGTACCATTTTTATATTATCCCCAAGGACAGATAAAAATCTTTTTAAATTAAAATTTTTTATTTCTTAATCATCCATCAACAATGTGAGGACCCACCTACACTAAATATTGGAGATCTAGTGATGAATAAGAAAAGACATGGCTCCTACCTTTGTATTACCTATGTTCTACAAAATTGAATCTGAATAATTTAAGAATATGAGAACACACTAAAAATGAAAATCAATATAGGATACAGTGTAACTCAAAATACATCCCCCATCTGGGGCTCCTGGCTGGCTCAGCCGGTGAAGCATGCGACTCTTAATCTCGGGTTCTGAGTTTGAGCCCCATGTTGGGTGTAGAGATTACTTAGAAATAAATAAAATCTTAAAAAACAAAAAAAAACAAAAAAAAAAACAGGGGCGCCTGGGTGGCTCAGCTGGTTAGGCAGCTGCCTTCAGCTCAGGTCATGATCCCAGGGTCCGGGGATCGAGCCCTGCATCAGGCTCCCTGCTCATCAGAGAACTTGCTTCTCCCTCTCCCTCTGCCTGCCGCTCTGCCTACTTGTGCTCTCTCTCTGTCAAATAAATAAATAAAATCTTAAAAAAAAAAAACAAAAAAAACCAGGGGCGCCTGGGTGGCTCAATTGGGTAAGCGACTACCTTCGGCTCAGGTCAGGATCCCAGGGTCCTGGGATCGAGCCCTGCACCGGGCTCCCTGCTCAACAGGGGGCCTGCTTCTCCCTCTCCCTCTGCCGCTCCCACTGCTTGTGCTCTCCTGCTCTCTGTCAAATAAATAAAATCAATCTTAAAAAAAAAAAAAACCCACATTTCCCAACAATTGAAATAACACTTTAACATTTAAAGTGTCATAAACACCCCCCAATAAATCACGATTTTGTGAGTTTCAGTTTTATGGGCTTGCCATGGCTCCTCCTCTGAGTTGGTAATTCAGCTTTTAACGGGAGACTTGATGTTCTCTTGCTTTAGTCTAAATCACCAAATTGAGGAATTATTCAAAACTATTCAAAAATATGTCTTTTCGCTTTATTTTATTTTCAAATATACCCTTTCACACTTTTTGATATTTGTACTATGCACATTTTTAAATGTGGGAGGGAGCAACTAAAAGTATAAGACAAAGTTTATCGTGCTTAACCATATAAAATAACCTTCTAAAATTTATAGTTATTACTAAAGTCATCAAGATTCAAAGTTACTTGAAGGCTGTTGGAGGAAATCACTGAAATACACAATTTAGCCCACTGCCTTAGCCAAATGTCATGGTTTAGTGATACAGCTCTCTTTTTTAAGCTTTGTCCACCTACAACTATGGATTATTACACCTGTCGAATGTGAAACAGAATTCATTTTCCAATAGCTTCTCAGGCTAGTTCTGTTTCCATTAGTAAATAACCAAATTATGATTCAATTACCTAATATAGCCGATAGTTTAACTTAAAATAAAAAGAAGCCTGTAAATAGGTACAATAGTCTATAAAAATGAGGTCTTTGCAAAAGTTCTCACTTCTCCTCTCCCAAGATGACCTCCCACCCACGTTCTAGAGGACCCTATACCACGATTCCATTATCCCCTCCCATTTGTCCTGTACAACAAGGCCGCATGAACCTGGACACTTTTGTGACTCAAATCACATTATCTTCCACAAAAATACCCACTGCAGCACCTGCCCTTCAGGTGAAGCTCAAGCCTCACCTCTACGAAACCGTTCTAGATCACTCTGGCCCAAACCAGTTACCTGTCCTCTCAACTTCTACTCTGGCTTCTCAGACTCAGATGTCAACACAAATCATCAGAAGATCGGTGCAGCTTCTGATTCAGCAGATCTGGGGTGGGGCTCAAGATTCTGCATCTCTTACAAACTTGAAGGAGTAGCAAGCCTGTGCCACTTATTTAACAATTAGTATTGAGTTGCCTTGTGATCTCTTAAATCATTACCGTTCCCTGCACTCTATCTCCTGGGCTAGTCTGTAACTTCACTGAGATGGCATACATTTTTTTTTATCTTCCCATAGCACCTCATTTGCTGCAGGTGCCTTACTATTTATTAGCTTTCTAGTGATTGCTAACAACGAAAGCCTCTGAGTTACAAAGAATGAGCTCCAGGTTATCAGTACAGAAAAAAAAAAAAAAAAAAAAAAACTCAAATCTTCCTGACTAAGGCTTCTCAAAAATTCAATTAGTTCTCCAGGTGAACTTGGGACAGAGCTAACAAACCAGAGAAGCCACTATAACAAACTCTGAGAGTTGGCTGCCCAACACCCCTTCTCCCACTTTGTATTGCTGATAGAACTCCCATTTTTGATGAGGCTTCTGTTTGTCCATCCCCCAAGGGACACAGAGGATGATGACCCAATCCCCAAAGCTAGGAATAAATCCTGACTGATTCTAAGCCAGTCATGATGGTTCCATTCCTCTTGCCAGGAATTAGTGGCAAGACCCGGTGATTAGATCCAGTCCTAGTCTTTGCTCTTTGCTCTGAAGACAAAGACACCAGACGAGGAAACCCTTGGATGTCAGGCCTGTGGCTGCTGTGGCCAACCCGACAGGGAAGCCAGAGGCTGCAACCAACACCAAAAGACAACAGAGCCAAGGGCATCGCAAAGAAGGGAGCCAGACCCTGACATACTATACACAGAGCAGTCCTCCTACTACACTTCTTTCATTACATACGTTTCCTTAGGGGTTAAAGACAATTTGAGGTAGAGTTTTCTGTTTTTCACAATCATAAGTATTCAAAACGTTCTCACCATTTATCTCCAATTATGAGTAGCAGGAAGAATAAAAACATTTGTATGGTAAGGAAAGAAAAAACAAAGTTCTCGATATAAGCTAAAGGAGCTATAAGAGCCATTCCAGGGCTCTGGTTTGTTTACAATTAATTCTATTTTCTACAGGCTGCGATTTACTTTGCTCTGGGATTTCAGTGGGCTGGGTAGCATGTGCCGCTGATGTTCAAGCTATAAGCTCTCCTCCTCATTAATGGGACAGCTCACAGAAAGAACACCTCCTTGCCCGGGACCCAGGTACATTTATTCCACATGCAACACATACTTACTGAGGACCTATTATCTCCCAAGCACTGGGAGTTGGCACTGGGGAAACAACTGTGAAGGAGTCAGATAAGACCCGACAGCTCCTGAAATTCAGATTTTTATGGAATAAACAGATAATATATCAAGTTAAAAACGTATACTGGAGCGCCTGGGTGGCTCAGTGGGTTAAGCGTCTGCCTTTGGCTCAGGGCATGATCCCAGGGTCCTGGGATCGAGCCCCGCGTCAGGCTCCCTGCTTGGCGGGGACCCTGCTTCTCCTTCTCCTCCCCACCTATGCTCTCTCTCGCTATCTCTGTCTCTCTCTTAAATAAATAAAATCTTTAAAGAAAAAAACAAACGAACAAAAAAAACCCTATACTGTAGTAAGTGCCAAAAGGGAAACAAAGTACTAAGAATAAGGATAAGGAGCACCTACTATAGATAAGATGGTCATAAAAGATCTTAGACCTACAGAATGAGAAGCCAGCTGTGCAGGAGCCAGTGTGAGTATGAGAGGAAGTGGTACTGGCAGGGGCCAGATCATGAAAGATCTTCTAGACCAAATCAAGGAGTTTGAATTTTATGTTTACAGTGGGAACATCTGCTTATTTAACAAATGTTCACCAAGTGCCTACTGCGCAGAAAGAAATCCTTTAATACAATGGTTAGCAACAAGGACTGTGGAAGCAGAGTGTCTGGTTTGATGGTCTACCTAACCTACTGTGTGATACTAGATACTACTTAACCTCTCTGGGACTCTGTTTCCTTATATGTAAAATGGGGATTACCTACTTCATAGTTAGGAGATTAAATGAGTAAATATGACAATCTCTTAAAACACTGCCCAGCATCTGGTTAAGTGCTCAGTAACAAAGTATGTGCTAAGTAGAGAACAATTTCACAACTTCATTGAGCTTGGGGGAAATGCCAGAGAATGGGGTAATGGGATACCACTGAAGGGTAGGGGCATATGAGGGCAAAATCCAACTTCCATTTTAAGACAATAAATAACACTTGCTACCATATGGAGAACAGGCTGGGGACATAGAGCTGGCAAAGAATGTACATTGGGAGACTTGGAATGTGGCTTGGATTCGAGGCAATGGAGTTAGAAATGCATGGATTAAATTGAACTGGGAGGGTAAAATCCTAAAGACTTGTGAGGATGTGAGGATTTGCATGCCAAAAGTGAAGGAAAGAAAGAAATTAATTAACTCCAGGATTACTGATTTGAGCAACTGGGTGGAGGAAAGCCTCAAGATGGAGGGGGGACGCGAGGGGGGGTGCCTATACTTTGCTGGAAAACAGAAAAATCCTTCAAGAGATAACTGTACAACTATCACCTTGGCTTAAAAATATTTAAGTGTGAAAGGCTACAAACCAAAACTGACATTGTTGACCTCACGACACACTTCAGGAGAGGTGGGGACAGTGGTATTAACTTTATATACCTCTGTATTGTTTTGCTTCTCCTTTTTTTTTTTGGCAGGCAGGATTTAAGAAAATTACAAAAGAAGAAAATGTTCAAAATGTTTACACATGACAATCTTATTTGTGTCCCTAACCACTGCCAAGATACTAAACTGCTTAAAGATGACAGAAATTTTTTTTTTTTTTAAGATTTTACTTATTTATTTATTTGAGAGAGAGAGAGCAGGAGAGGGGGGAGGGTCTGAGGGAGAAGCAGACTCCCTGCCGAGCAGGGAGCCCAATGCGGGACTCGATCCCAGGACTCCAGGATCATGACCTGAGCCGAAGGCAGTCGCTTAACCAATTGAGCCACCCAGGCGCCCCAAGATGACAGAAATTCTTTAGAATTCTTCATATTGCTTGAAAAAATGGTGAATACAAAGTAATCACTCAAAAATGACTAGCTTAAATAAAGTAGGGAATGAATGAGTCGAGAAAGATTCTATTGAATAACTTTCGTTCTGTTACATATTTGAAACATATGCTGAAAATGAAAACAAACGCTCTAATCTATACTCAAATCAAATCTGAAATGTCACAGCTAGAATCATTTGTTAAAACAAAGTGTCAGATATACAATGACCAGACTTCCCATCTAAGCACAACAGAACCATAACAAAAACAAGTTCTGCTGGAATATTTAATTTACATTCACCCATCAAAAGCCTAAGGAGAAATAAAGTTTCTTATCTCTTCAGAGCAAATTATATGCCATATATAATTAAAAATACTGAATGACAAGAAAGGAAAAAAGAAGATAACCAAAAGTAGAACCCTTCTTTCTGTCTGGATCAACTTTGATTCTACTCCCTATAGGAATCAAATACAACAAATGAAAATGTCACCAAAGTGGCCTAGAAACAAGTTAACAGCTACTGTTTAATCCAGTTTTTCTCACTTGATATGCACTATTATGAAAATGTTTTACATATGTTAATCCTCACAATAACCATAAGAAGTTAGATACTGTTTTCCCCATATTTCAGATAAGGAAACAGATTTTGAGAAGCTTAAGTAACTTGCCTTAGGTCATACAACTGAGGAGTAGCAGAACTGAAGTCTGACGTCTAAGGCCCATGCTATTAAGCACTTGGACAATTTCTTACACCAAGGTGAGAAAGAGGTAATAGAATCTTACCTGTTTAATCTCATGATTTTATGGTACAACCACCATCTCATTCATATGGACATTACTACCAAGTAAGATAAATTACGTGAACTACAATCAATATAATGTAATCTACAAATGTTATTTCAAATTTTCTAGTAGCCATAGTTTAAAAAAAGTAAAAAAGAAACAGGTGAAATTAAATATATCATGACTTCAACATGTAATCGACATGAAAAATAACTACATTCTTTGTACTAAATCTTTGAAATCTGCTACAGATTTTATAGTACATCTCAATTCAAACTAAACACATTTCGAGCACTCAACAGCCACCTATGGCTAGTGGCTATCATATTGGTCAGCACATGTCTACAGAAAAAGCCTCTGAACAACCAACACCAAGACCACCAAGACCATGTACTAAAGGTTGTGTACCTGGACTCATCAACTCAACATTCAAGCTCTCAGAAATGATTTATTCTTATTCCAAACAACCTTGAACAAGTTTGGCTTACCAAACTACAACAGATTACAACAGAAAAGTAAAGGAAATGGGCTGCATCAACAGAGCTAAGCTGGCAAAGGAAGAAATAAAACACACACACACACAACACACACACACACATCCATGCATGCACACACACAGAAGAGATCTAGATTCAAAAAGTGTAACAGCTGAGGCCACTTAGCAGAAGGGCAAAAATAGTCTTCCATACCTCAACAGTTCCCCAGGCCATTGCCATATTACCGAATTCATCAGAATGCTGGCATTAATGGGCAGTTAAATTCAGCATTTTAAGAAGTCAAGGAACCATTAATATATTTTAGAAATATTTTCATTCAGGGGCACCTGGGTGGATCAGTTGGTTAAGCATCTGACTTTGGCTTAGATCATGATCTTGGGGTCCCGGAATTGGGACTCAGCAGGGAGTCTGCTTGTCCCTCTCCCCCTCCCCCTCCCCCACTCATGTGCTCGCTCACACGCACGCAGCTCTCAAATAAATAAAATCTTTAAAAATTTTTTTCATTTAAAATCAGTTTGAGAACTCTCTGTACTATCTTTGCAATTTTCCTATAAATCTGAAACCATTCTAAAATAATAAAGTTAACTTTAAAAAAAACAATTTGAGGGTCACCTGGCTGGCTCAGTTGGTTGAGCATATGACTCTTGATCTCAGGGTTGTGAGTTTGGGCCCCACATGGGGTGTAGAACTTACTTTAAAACCTTTTTAAAAAAGTAAAAATAAATGAACAATTTGAGGCTTCTAGTATGGCAAAAAGTTGCCACAGATCAACCCTCTGCCCCCCATAACAAGAATAACTTCTAGACCAAAACAACCACTTGACGGCACTGAAGAGTAAACAAAAGCAGGCAGATGTTGGAGGGGAAATGACATTTGGAAAAAGGGAAATACGCTGGACAAGTTTCCCCAATTTTTATCTTTTAACCTCATGCCATGCAGGGCAGCTAAAACGCCAATGGAAAATTCACAGGTCTGCTGGCTTGAAGAACAGCATTCAGAGCAACCATCGCCATTGGAAAATAAGGTAGAAGACCATAAAAAAGAGAGCCAAAGACAGGAACCCTAAAATCTGAATAAAACTCTGCCCAAATCTCTAGCTGATCCCTGACATACACATGCACAGTACAGACTCCAAGCAAGACAGCTAAAAGAACTGAAATCTGAGCTGCCACCACCACAGAGGAAAGAGTTTTGCAGTTTGAGTTCAGCTGACTTAATTACCTGCTTAAAAAAAAAAAAAAAAAGGTAGCAAAATCAATATTCTTTAGAAGAACATAACAAAATCCAAGTTTCTACAACTTGTCATTCACAATATCCAGAATACAATCCAAAAGTATTCCCCACAGGAAGAAAGAGGAAACCCATTCTCAAGATAAAAAATAATCAAGGAAACACACCTTATGCTGACCCAAACTCTGTAATTTGCAGGTAAGGACTTTCAAGCAGTTATTATAACTATGCCCAAGAACATAAAAGAAATATATGCTCAGGGCACCTGGGTGGCTCAGTTGATTACTTTTGATTTCCGCTCAGGTCATGATCTCAGGGTTGTGAGATCAAGACCCACATCAGCATGCACTCAGCAGGGAGTCTGCTCCTCTCCCCTCCCCCCAGCACATTCTCTCTCTAAAATAAATAAATAAATAAATAAATAAATAAATAAATAAATAAATAAATAAATAAATAAATCTATCTTAATTATATTACTAAAAAAAAGAAATATGTGTCCTTTACAATTAGTTATTTGCACTTTGGTCACATACAAAAAATGTATTTCCAACTTTTCCAATGTCTAAGACTCATTCTTTTAACATCTTCTAACCAAAGATAAATGCACTAACTTCCAGAGTCTTCCTTTATCAGCCAAAGACAAATAAGGGGGGGGGGTGAAATTCTTATGCAAGTCAAAACCCAGCAGCCACTTTCCCTAAGGGTAGTTTAAAAATATACATGCTATAGTATAAACTAGACTCAGAAAGAGACCTGGGATGAAAGAAAACTTCCTCCCCGATCTGTGTTTATAGCAGCTACCTGATTTTAGTGGATGAGAGGTATTTCTCTTTATCAACAAGTTCCCAGACCTAGAAATTCCACTAAGAGTTCAGCAATAGGATCAAAAATCCAATTTCTCCCTTTATAAAAAAAAAAATCTAAATTCTCCAGGAAGTTCTTTTTTAAGAGATTACACTTTAGGTAAACAAAATAAAAATAAAGAATTCGGAGGATAGGGACGCCTGAGTGGCTCAGTCGGTTAAGCGTCTGCCTTCGGCTCAGGTCATGATCCCAGGGTTCTGGGACTGAGTCCCACACCGGGCTCCTTGCTCAGCGAGGAGCCTGCTTCTCCCTCTGCCTGCCTCTGTCTCTCTCTCTCTCTGATAAATAAATAAAATCTTAAAATATATATATATATATAAAAGAATTCAGAGGATAAACAAGATATGTGAGCAACTTTAAAAACAATTACATCATATGGTTATGCACAGAAAATTAGCTATAAAGACACACATTACAGTACTGTTTAACAGGTAAATTTTGGACCTGTAAATAACTAAGAACAGTGGATTAATGATAACAATGAACAATAAAAAACTGCAGTCATAAAAATGTTATAGAATTTTAACAAAGTATTAGCAGTCAATAAACATGAAAGAATGAATTTTTCTCTGGTATTTTATTTTGGATTATCTATGTTTAAATTTTTCATTAAAATATATTACAAAATATTTTTTTATTATATACTCGACAATGTACTGCAGCTGTGAAAAATTAACATTAAAATTCTTGTCTATCTTCTTAGGTGGTCTAAAATAAATTTCAAATATCTGAACAGTACAAGATAGCATGTTTATTACTGAAATTCTTACTTGCCATTTCAATGCACAGGTGCCTTAAATATGATAAAGGTAAATTCTAACCTAGAATAAATAATTCTGTATGTCTTATTTTAGACACAACAAACAAAATCTTTATCTTTCACGTAGTTCGTCTGGAAAATAAAATATATTTCTAGTCAAAGAATTCACTTTTGAAATATTCTTCATTTCTCTGACAAACTGCCCTCATTATCACTGAGAATTTTTATTACTTCCATTTGTATTTGTTTTCCAATAAACTGCATCTAATTATGAGAATTTAATTATCTGGATCTGACTTTGAAATTACAAGTCTCAATTTTCTGTCTGGACCTAAATACCCAAAACTAAGGCTACTCTGGTACATAAAATAAATCTGGACTAGATTGGACATTAGTTCTAAGAAACACACCCACTTTACAGATGAGAACAACAATTTGAACCTGGTCTTCCAGTTATGTAATTTGAAGATTCTAGACCTCTAAACCCATCTGTTATTATGTTTAGATCAATGGCTATCTAGTGAGCACTAGACATAAAACCCAAATTACATGTCTCAAGTTCAATAACTGAATGCAATTTTTATCTCTGGTATTTTACTACGAGGCAATACAGAACCCAACACCAAAAACAGAACTTAAAACTCTCTTACATGCATCTGTCTCCAGACTTCACATACCAATTTGCCCCAAAACTCCAAAAGACATTTACTCAATTAATGAGCTTTCTACTATATAACTAGATTGTGTTGGGTGAAAATATAAAAGATGAAGAAAATAGTCCCTGATCCCTGATCTCCTGGAATTCACACTTGGGCCTGAAACAAAGAGAGGATGAGAAATGATTCAGATGAATGGCAGAATAGGCAAATGCACAAAGCTCCAGACAGAGTGGGAAGGATTCGCTCTGCTGAGGGAGCAACAAATTCAGAGAAGGTGCTAAAACCTTGGAAGGCATTTGTTTTCATGAACTAAAACCCTTGAAATTATATGTTAAGATAAACTTTTTACAGAGTTGGGTGTACTCCAAAATATTTATAATAAAATATGCCATAAAGGTATATGGTTCTTCTCTTCAGAAACATAGCACATTCCTAAGTGCCTGAATGCTCTGCATGCTTGCAAAGAGCTCTGAAAAGGAGCTCAAAAGCTGAAAACAGTTATTGTCAGTAAGAATGTTTTTGGGGGCTTTTAAGAGTCCTTATTTGAGAACAACATGTGCTTTGGCCAGAAACAGATTTATTCCTTCATTCTGTTCTACAATATCTATGACCAACCCATCAGAAGAGTCTTATTATCTCACAGTGAGATCTGACTTAATGGTTAAAAACTGAATAAACCAAGAAAATACCAATCTTCCAAAAGACAGCAAGAGTCTAGTCTCACAGTAAAAATACATGTGAAAAAGACTTAAGGATAAAACCACCTAAAAAAAAAAAGAGAAGAACTGGGGATAGGAAAATGACAACAGGATCAAGAAACTAAAGAAACCAACATATTTACAACCTCTCTCAAAGGGGGATAAGCAACTATTCTTTATATAGAAAGAATTTGTGTGTGTATGTTTGTTTTAAAGAAAAGGTTCCTTGTAAATGGTTTTTCTTTAAAGGACAAAGGAAGACAGACCATAGGACTAAACAGTTTGGTAGCCTTTTAAGTGAGCCAAAAGTTAAAAAAAAAAAAAAAAAAAAAAATCAAACAAACAAACAAAAAACCTCAGATCCAAAAGCACTGGCTGATCTCATTAGCTCTGCTTAAGAAACTTTATAGATGTGACTTCACTCCTGGATTACACTTCTATATTTAGTTTATACCTAATATGGATAAAGTCCCAAACTAACAGCCATTTCCTCTCTCCACAAAAAGAAACTTCCTTGCTTTTTTTTCTATCAACAATGCAAAGATTAGTGTAGGCTCCTCTAAAGGGAGAGGTTAAGAAAAAAAAAAAGAACACAAAGAAAAATATTAACAATTTGGTATGTTATTTCTGTTAAACTTGGACTGCTTTGACACTTATAAACTGTAAAACAATCCTAAAATCAAATATGTGATGTTCCAGTCAAGTTCCTTAACAAGTTTATAAATAAACCCTTTAAAGAACTTTACAAAATACTAATTAACCAGGCCCCAAAAATGCACAGAGGTGAGGTCATGGAAATTTTACAGTTTCCTTTCAAATCTAACTAAGAGAACTGAAAGCAACCAAACTCATTTAACGAACCATTTGGAGTCGCCGATTGTTAGTACGTTTTAGGAATACCCTTAAACATTCTCAGAGTTTCTTATTTTTTATTTTTCAGGGCGACTGAATACAGCAAAGAGTGAAAACAATTAGATAAACATTCGAGCTTCAAATAAAAGAAAGGATATAAACAAATAAAAAAGCTCTTAGTGGTTAAGAGTTAGGCTCTGGATAACAAAGACCTTGGTACAAATCCCAGTTCTGCTACTTACCAGCCCCACGACCAGACCACACGCAATGACCTCTCTAAGCCTCACATGTAAAATAGTATCCATAGTACCTATTTCAGAGTTTATAGGAGGATTAAATTAGCTAACATGTAAAGGGCTTGGCACACTGTGCCTGGACCAGAGAGAATAAGCTTGCAATGCTGTTATTTTATAACTCTTATTCTGACTTTAACAGAAAAACAAAACTCTTATTCTGACTTTAACAGAAAAACAAAAACTTACTCTTTATTTTCATGTATCAGTGTACTCTATTTTATACAGGAATAAATTAAGTAGTTTCAAGAAGCTTAAAACACGGGGCGCCTGGGTGGCTCAATTGTTAAGCATCTGCCTTCAGCTCAGGTCATGATCCCGGGGTCCTTGGATTGAGCCCAATGCCTGCTCCACGGGAAGCCTGCTTCTCCCTCTCCCACTCCCCCTGCTTGTGTTCCTGCTTTCGCTATTTCTCTGTCAAATAAATAAATAAAATCTTTTAGAAAAAAAAGAAGCTTAAAACATTATCATAAAATGAAGTGTTTTAAAATCAGTTTAAGATCCCTACATCACTTATCAATTACAGCCATGCTAAAGTTTTAAAGTTTGATTATCATCCCATTGTGGTATAAAGTAAAAAGTTAAAACAACAACAATCTCAGGGTCTAGAAATAAAGTAAGAATTAGGAGATTCAACTCTCTACTCTAATCCCTTAAAAATTACTAAGCATAACACCTGTCAATCTACACTATCTCAATTTCTTCTGCTACAAATTAAGTAGAAAGATCCTGATCTCTCCTAAACATGTCTGTATTTCCCGTAAAGAAAGCATTTACATAAATGTCAGTTAATATATGATCAGCTCAACTTTATAATACCACAAAAATCAAGGAATAGTAACATGTAGTAGCACAAGAAGCTATTATGCCAAATCCATAATTCAATAAGTACTTCCACAGAACCACTAGATCCTATAAGCCACAGATTACTCCTCTTTACTTCTTCATGCTCTAAAAAAGAAAGAAAGGAAGAAAAAAGAAAACCACTCTTACTAATAACAGACTCTTAAGCTTGAGCTACTAGTCCAGAAAGAGCTGCTCAGGCAGAGTTTAAGATGGCAGAGTCCAATCTGAATGTCCTTTAGTTATCTAGAAAGTGTCAACACAATCATGGTTCACTTAATTCAGGATTAAATTGGAGTCTAATCTTGGATTTTTTTTTTACACTAAACATGCTCTTCTGATAAAGAAGGGTAAGTTCCCCCACCTATTTATTTGTAGTGGCAGCCTGGCAGATGCTTCTCTTAGTAACATCCTGGAGATTGAAACCCCACATATTGAACATATAACCTAACCATGAGAGGCGCCTGGGTGGCTCATTCGGTTAGGCATCTGCCTTCGCTCAGGTCATGATCCCAGGGTCCCGGGATCGAGTCCTGCATCAGGCTCCCTGCTGAGTGCGGAGCCTACTTCTCCCTCTCCTCCCAGCTCATGCTCTCTATCTCTGTTGCTCTCTCTCTCAAATAAATAAATTAATTAAATCTTTTAAAAATAAAAATAAAATAAAATAAGCTAACCATGAGCTGATACAGTCTTAACTCAGCATTCCAGAGGCCCATGGAATAATAACAAGCAAACAATGCTTACTATATGCTAGACCTTAAGTTTCTTTTCTTGTATTAGCTCTTTTAATCTTTACAAAAGCCCAAGAAGTAGATACCATTACCCTAGTGAAGACCCTAAGGCAGCTAGCAAAAGGTAGTACCAGTACTGAAACAGTCTATATGGCTCCAGAGGCCACGCTCTTAACCACTACAGCATGACAACAACGTAACACAAAGATCCAGTCTTCCAAATGACAACTCAATTGCCAACTTGAAATATTAATTCTTGGGCGCCTGGGTGGCTCAGTCAGTTAAGCGACTGCCTTCGGCTCAGGTCATGATCCTGGAGTCCCGGGATCGAGTCCCGCATCGGGCTCCCTGCTCGGCGGGGAGTCTGCTTCTCCCTCTGACCCTCAAGATCTCTATCTCATTCTCTCTCTCTCTCTCATAAATAAATAAATAAATAAATAAATAAATAAATAAATAAATATTAATTCTAACCATCCTCAACTCTGAAATAGACTATTTAGTGCCTACAGAGGGAATACAAATGATACTTGAAGTCAACAATCATCCTCTGGCTCTGACTTGGGATCTCAAATCCCAAATACTACCAAGGATAGAAAGAACCTTTCCGAGCAATACCAAGGTAGCACTATGATCTAGCACAGGAGTCTCTGCTGAGTCATCAAGACAGTGACTGCAACTCTTCATCCCACTGGCTGTCAAGCCACACACTCAGGGACAGGACACAATCGTGGACTTTCCCTTTGCTCTTTTCTATTGTGCAAGAAAAAAAAGTAAATCTTCATTTCAATCTAAAATTACCGTCTTGAGGCACTAAATCAATATGAACTGAGCCCAGCGATCTGCATCATATTCTATTTCTCTGGCTTCTTGTACAAAGATTTCTGTAAATTTAATAAGCATTTGCTTTTCCCCAAGCATATGACATCTTCTCTCTTCTTTTCCCACCAGCTTTCTCTGGAATCAACCCTGTGCAAGGGAGAAAAAAGCTTCTGTATATTCCCTCAGCATACATTTTACTGAGTTAAGACACGTAATGCAGTTAACACAGGGCCTGGCACATAGAAAGCACCCCATAAATGTTTATATTATTTCAATTAAGTATGAAATACTCTTCTATATATTCATTCTATCTCATGCATTTGGGAAATGCAACCAAAAAATCAGTCAGTGGTAATAAGCACATCTACTCTAAATATACACAAAACAGACCTTCCTCGCAGTGAAAAAGGCATCCCAGTCAGTGAATTATGATGACTCCCATGGGAAATATTTTCCCCTCTAACATGATGGTGTAGTGTTCCTTCCAACATTGTAGCTCTTTCAGCTCATAATTTTTAAAAATGCCTCCCCTTAAAATGTTTCCCCTTCTGGCTACCAACCTGTCCCTTCTACATCGCCAAGTTTCTCATTAGAGTTGGCTTTACACGTTGCCCCTACTCTTGCTTCTACTCACTCCTGCACCTACGCCACTCTGGCGTCCCCACCAGGATTCCACCAAGGGTGCTACAGTGGTACCAATGACTTCCAGGCCGATAAATCAAATAGACACTCATCTTACTTGACACAAATGGTCACTCCCTTCTTAAAAGCCTCTCCTGGCTTCTTTGGTACTTCACTCCTATAGTCCTCCTCTTTCCCACGCTGCCCTATTGCAGCTCCCCGCTCTCCTTCTCCAGTTTCTCCTCTAACGTTGCACCCCTAAGTGTTGAGAGTTCCTCAGAACTTGGTCCTGGGCATTTTCCCTGCTACTCTTCATTCATCCACTGCATGATCTCACACACTTTAAATACCACATAAATATCATACATATGTATCAAGGCTGAACATCAGATCTGTATATCCAACTTTCTACTAGACATCACCACTTGACATCTCAGTCATCTGAAATTCATCAAGTCAAAACCTGAACACTGTCTGCTCCTCCTCCATCTCAATAAAAGGCACTGCTACCAACCAGTGAATCTGATTAGAAACTCCCATCTCCTTCAATATCTTCCTATTGACTCCACCTTCAAAATTTATCTCAAATTCATTCTCTTCTCCCCATCACCACCCTAATCCAAACCACCATCATCTCTTTCTCAACTACAATGGCCTCCATATAGTTTGCCTTGTTTCCACTCTTGCGTCTCCTCTCCAGTTCCTTTTCCAGAGAGTGGCTAGACCACTCATCTTAAAGTGCACATCAAACCATGGCACTCCCTTGCTTAAACCATTTTGAGAACTGCTCTTTTTACTAAGGATAAAATTCACATGACTTACAAAGACCTCCATGATGTGGCCCATCTATATCTCACTCTGGACCTCAATTTTGTTCTCTCCATTCCAGGCATACCCTCAAACAAAAGTATTTGTTGAATATTTCCAGCCTTTACATATATCAATTCCTCCAGCCTGGAATCCTCTTCTCCTCATTCTTCTCTTAATCACCATTCATCCAAATGTCATTTCTCAGAGAACGCCTCACTCAGCTTCTATTTAATCGGATTTCCTGTCATTCCTTCTCAAGATGCCCTGTTCTTGTCTGTAATGTAATTATATACTGTCTTTATTTGTGTATTTCTTTAACATAAGCCTTTCCCACTAGACAAGAGATTACATAAGGTCTTAACATACTCAATGTAACATCAACTCCTGGTCTCCTCCCCGTCAGAACTAGCTCTCCACAGCCTTCCCCATCTCAATTAATAGCAACTTCACCATTCTATAATTTCTTCAGAACGAAAACCTCAGAATTATCTTTGACTCCTCTTTCTCTCATATTCCACATCAGGAAATCCTGTTATCTCCATCTTAGAAATATATCTAGAATCAGACTACTTCACACCTTAGCCCAAGCCACAATCTCTTGCCTGAATTACTAAATAGACACCTAATTGGTCCCTCTGCTTCTGACCATGCCTCCTGATATGCTGTTCTCTGCAAGGTTATCCAAATGTCCTGTTAAATCAAAAACAGCACCTCCTACCATTCCCCATACTCCTTACCCTACACTTCAGTTTTCTTCATAGCCCTTATCACTAGCAGACATACACTTTGTTTGCCTCCGCCACCTGAATATGAACTCCATGCTGTTCCTCACTGTAGCCAAGCTACCACAACACTACCTCAATATTTGTTCAATGACTGAAAGAAAAAAGAATAATTATTCTGGTAGGCAGAAATTGGAGGTGGGAGAGGGGCCGGAGCAGTCAAAGATATTTCAAATGAAGGAAACACCAGGAAAAATCTTACATGAAGGCAGAGAAGTACAGGGCATGTTCAGGATGAGTCTAGCTAGAATGTGCAGCTGCTGTGGGAGATAAGCCTGGGAACATAGCTGGGTCATGATCTGAAAGATTCTGACTGCCAGATCAAGTTGTTGAATCTAAGTCAATAAACTAGAGAAAGTAGGATCCATTTAACATTTGAGGCAAGAAGTATCAATTTTAGACAGATTAAAATTATAGAATATTAACAATAACTAAATTATTGAGGGAAAAGATACAAGTTTTTTTAAACAACTGATAATATACACCATACTTAGACTCCATAATACTAACTACCCTTCATCTGTCAGCATACAACATAAACATTTCACTCATCTCTAAGTCAATTAGTTCATTTAGGTTGTCACATAAGTCATTTCTTAAGGTCTTAATTCAACTGGAATTTTTTTTTAGCTGCGGGGCAGAGGGAGAGGGAGAGAGAGAATCTTAGGTAGGCTCCATGCCCTACACAGAGACTCAGGGCTCAATCTCACCACCCTCTCAGATCATGACCTGAGCTGAAATCAAGAGTCAGACGCTCAACCGACTGAGCCACCCAAGTGCCCCTTAACTGGATTTTAAAAAGCACAAGACAAAAAGTTACTATACTATACAGGAAAAAGCCATCAACCATGGCTCATTTACTCACCTGCTGATTGTTCATTAGGCTATACAGTGAGCTCCTCCAAGACTAGAGACTTGCTCTTATTTCTTTATCTCTCCAGCACTTACTGCATAGAATGTATTCAATTAACATTTGCTTCTATTAATATCCCTAAACTGTGCTAGACCATTTCTAGACAAAGATTGTATCATATATCCTCTAACCTACTATAAGATTGAAGGAGAAAATTAATACTAAAAAATCATTTGGATTTTCAGAACAGATTTCTCCTCAAGAGCGTAAAGGAACAGCCTACCTCAAACCATTTAATCAGTATCTATTCTGTGAGCAATTCTAGGTGTTGGCAAATTTCACAACAACAAAAAAAAGCCTGCTTTCTTCCAGCAAAGATCAAACAGAGTAAATGCTCTTTTAGTGCCATTAGGAAGATAAATCCAGATACAATCTGAGTTTCTCTGAAAAAAATGAAATAAAGTATATTTCCTTTAAACCAACTCACAACTCAATACATGTTACATACTAGACTGGGCTTCATTTTTCATTCCAAGTATTTTGCTGTCATGAAGAACATTAAAATATTATACTCTCATCAATAATTCATGCAAGTTTATAGAAAAGACTATGACATACAACAAAATAGAAACAGCAGCCATTTCCAAAGGAGGAGTGATAAGTAATTTTATGTATGTTTTCTAGGTTGTCTACAATGAATGCATATGCTTTGTTATAATTGGGGGAAAAAAACACATATTTTTTAAAAAGCCCATTACATATAAAATGAATATACTAGGAAGCAGAAAGGAAATGACATTACTTTCCAAATTTGGGGCCAATATTTAAATAAAAGTAGACCAAAGTTAGATACTACTTATGCTAAGTGACTAAAAAACCAAATATTTGTAACCAAGGGTCCTGCGGACAATTACAAAATGTAAATAAAGTTTGTGTTACCAATAGCTAGCAACAGTTTTTACACCATTCAGTGAAGAATCAACAAGCCTTCAACATTTCTAAGCCAAAACTCTGGATCTCTGTGTTAACTAAAATATGCTGTAAATGAGAACATCAAGTAATAGAAAACTGCACACCCTTCCTAAGTTTATTTCTTTGAAAATTTTTCAATTCCATCTCGGACATTTGTATGTTCAAGGCCAAAATTTCATTTCCTAAGTCTGAACCTTCTTTTTCTCCCATTAGCCTGTTAGTCCAGCGGCTGTCATGGCTACAGTTCTGGCAGCTTTCTTAGCAGCGCAACAGCCCACTTCAGTTTGTCTTCAGTTTTCAATGAACTTTCCCTCACCACCTCCACCTCCAAAATAAAGGAACTAGCTGTTAGCAGAGCAAAACAAGCGAAGAACTCACATATCCTTAAAAGTTCTTAATTACTTCAGCTTTTCTAGTCTCCAGTGTTTGCTCAGATTCTCTTTCTTCTCTCACAGATACAAATAATTAGCTATGCGGTGTGGTGGTAAAATCCAATACTTAAATTATTACAGACAATTGACATGTTTCCAACGCTACTATAATGAAAACTAAATCCTTTTCATAAGGATGAGTTACTGCACATGTAAAGTTGGAATAATTTTATCACAAAAAGAAAAAGGGGGGTATGTTCCTTACTTAGAGCCACATTGTATTTCAGCTTCAAGAAAAGCAAAAAGAAAGAAAAGAAAAGAAAAGAAGGGGCTTCCTTTTGCCTGGCTTCTTGGCTGGCTCAGTCGGTGGAGCATGTGACTCTTGATCTCAGGGTTCTGGGTTCAAGCCCCACATTGGATGTAGAGATTACTTTAAAAAGTGAAACCTTTAAGGGTGCCTGGGTGGCTCAGTTGGTTAGGCAGCTGACTCTTGATTTTGGCTCAGGTCATGATTCCAGGGTTGTGAGATCGAGCCCAGCCTGTTTAAGATTCTCTCTCTCCTCTCCTTCTGCCCCTACCCTGCTCTCTCTCCCTCCCTCTTAAAAAAAAAAAAAAGTGAAATCTTAAAAAAACAAACAAAAAAACATGCCTCTTAAAAAAAAAAAGGCAAAACAAAAATCTATGAAACAAAATATATGCACGATAAATTCAGGTCAGTATCTGGCCCTGGTTCTAATATTGTTACTTCTTCAAAGTAACCATTAACCATTAAAATTTAAGATACTCTTAGTCTACCTGTAGACTTGGATCTCACATACTTTAAATACCACATAAATATCATATACATGTATCAGTAGACTTTCACATACAGTCTTACTTATCTACATTAAGTTGTTACTTTCATAAATTTAGATTAATACAGTCTTCTGGTTTTAAATAAAGGGGAGGGGCGCCTGGGTGGCTCAGACAGTTAAGCGTCCGCCTTTGGCTCAGGTCATGATCCCAGGGTCAGGAGCCTGCTTCTCCCTCTCCCTCTGCCTGCCACTCCCCCTGCTTGTACTCTCTCTGTCAAATAAATAAAATCTTTAAAAAAAATAAAATAAAATAATAAAGTAAATAAATAAATAAATGGGAAGAAAAAACAGAAACCAAACAAGGCTAATTGATATTCCTTAAACCAATACTAAGTACTGAGCACTGAGGGATAAAAGCCAAGTCCAAAAAAAGACAACAGGATTAAAAGTTCCAAGAGAACTCACAAACTGATACCCTGAATTAAATTTAGATTCCTGTTAATTCATACTTGGAAGGTTTGTAATGATGTAATCTTCCTTCAGAAACTGCCTTTCCATTCTCTACAAGAGTCTCTAAAATGGGTAAACTCATCTTAACTTACCCCTACTTGATCTAAATCTTAATTAATGCTTTAATCACACTTCCCAGCCGGCCTAACACATTTCCCTTTTATGGACTCACTAATTCCCTATCCAGGAGACACCTGACACTGAGGATCCACAGTACTAATGAAACAGGAAGTGGGAAAGTCTTGCTCATCATCCTTTTACTGGCTTCTCAGCATCTCTGTGAGCATCCTTTCAAACCAACTGTAATTTTCAGGGACAGCCAGGTCCTCCCCACTGCCTCTTTCCTATCATTATTCATATTGTGTTAGGCTTCTCATTGATTCAGTCCCCTACCTCAGCAGCCCCCACCTGGGGTCCCTTTCTCTCAGAATTTTACAGTTAACCAAAATCGTGACCTTGGCCCTTACAAAGAGTAGCACTAGTAGGACCTCAGGAATAGGTGAGACATGTAGAAAGAATAGAGTTCCCACTAACATCACATTTTACATTCATTTTTATCTCCTGAATTTTCCTTTCTGGAAACCTCAAAGGAATGTCAAACCAATTAAAGCCAAGGTAACACTGTCTTAATGTTGAATTCGTTTTGTTCAATTTTAAGAACAAAGTTCCCAGCATCACTCCCTATAGAAAATGTATTTCATTTGTGTTAAAAAAGGAGGTTGAAAGCTGCCCTTGATACAAAATATACACAACTCACTTTATACTGGCAAAATAGTTGACAGTTTGCCCTTCTCTGTGATACAACTGCACCCTCCCAAATGCCACGGAGAAGCTGTTGAGTAGATAGCAATCCAAAACATAGGGAAGTGTTAGGAGAACAAACGAGCCTGGGAAAATTGTATGTCTGAGCAAAAACCTAAGTAAGGTTTGAAAAGTCTCAACCTCAACTTTTAAATAACTTGTCTCCTTGGCACTATGGATTTGAATCATTCCTGGCTCCTTCTTTCAAAAGTATCAATCTATCTACTATTTCCCGAATAATGAGTTTACAAATAATGTCAAAACTAACATTCCCCTCTCTCCCTCCCTCTCTGTCAAATAAATAAAATATTAAAAAAAACAAAAAAACAAAAACCTAACACTCCCATTCTTGGCTATTCCCAATCCACCTATTCTACCCACTTTTTTAAGGTCAAATCCAAATCTACTTCCATCTTTCCCCCATCTCTTAGCTTAATATGAATTACACTTGACTCCTTAAGCATGTACCATCTTGTGTTGTTGTTTTCTTTCCAATAAAATTTATAAACCTCAGTATAGGAAATGTTTAACAATTTCTTATAACTCCCATGGTACCTAGTTCAGTATTGGGCACTTAATTCATTCCAATAAATGCTTTAAGTCACAGATAATCAGATGGAAGTGACCTTAATGATGATCTAGCCCAAACCCTTCTTTTACACCTTGCTTATATGAATTATGCTTGACAATCAGAACTCCACCATTTACTTTTTTAAGAGCAATGGTTCTTAAACCTGTGTCAGGAATCCCCAGAAAAAAAAAAGACTCACATAGGATTTTTTATGTAATTTCAAGGATTTACAGAATCCCCTGAATCCTATTAATGAAGCCTACATTTAAGAATAATATACTGGGGGCACCTGGGTGGCTCAGTCGTTAAGCATCTGCCTTCAGCTCAGGTCATGATCCTGGAGTCCTGGGATCGAGCCCCGCATCGGGCTCCCTGCTTAGCAGGGAGTCTGCTTCTCCTTCTCCCTCTGTCTACCACTCTGCCTACTTGTGCTCTCTCGCTGTCAGATAAATAAATAAAATCTTAAAAAAAAAAAAAAAAGAATAATATACTGTTGGGGCACCTGGGTGGCCCAGTCATTAAGAGTCTGCTGGGCGCCTGGGTGGCTCGGTCGTTAAGCGTCTGCCTTCGGCTCAGGTCATGATCCCAGGTCCTGGGATCGAGTCCCACATCGGGCTCCCTGCTCGGCAGGAAGCCTGCTTCTCCCTCTCCCACTCCCCCTGTTTGTGTTCCTGCTCTTGCTGTCTCTCTCTCTGTCAAATAAATAAATAAAATCTTAAAAAAAAGAGTCTGCCTTCGGCTCAGGTCATGATCCCAGGGTCCTGGGATCAAGTTCTGCATCGGGCTCCCTGCTCCGCGGGAAGCCTGCTTCTCCCTCTCCCACTCCCCTCTCGCTGTGTCTCTATCAAATAAATAAATAAAATCTTAAAAATATATATATACTGTCATTTAAAAAAAAAGAATAATATAGTGTCATCAACAAAAAAATAAGTCTTTACTGTGTGCCAAGCCCTATTCCCAATGCTTTCTATAGAATGGTGTATGGCTAGATCACATTTCCCAGCCTTCCTTGCAATTAGAAGAAGCCATGTGATCAAGTTCTTCCCAGTCGAATGAGAAAGGAAGGGACAGGCAGAACTTCTGGGTTAGGGCCCTTAAGAGACATGTGCTTCCTACATATACTCCACCTCCCACTGGCTATAAACGACTTCCCAGCCACCAGCTTTGACAGCTTAGGGGAGTTCAATGCTCTGGAGACTGCTGGAAAAACAAGTTGTTAACGCTTTGGTCCCTGTATGACTAAGAAAGAATGCCACCCCAATGTCCAAAACACGCTCCCTGGACTGCTAAATGAGAAAGGAAATAAACTTCCATCTTGTTTGAATCATTGTTTGGGGTGAATTATTTATTAAAGCACCTCAGACTACCCTAATTAATACATACAGATTAGCAGCTAATCCCCTCAGCAACCCTATAAAATTGTTGTTATTATTATTATCCTGATATTAGAGGTCAGGAAATTGAGGTGCTAAGAGCTTAAGAAACTTGCCTGACACACTACGTGAAGCCAGAGTCAAGCCAAGCAGTCTGGCTCCAGGGTCCGTGCACACTGGAAATCCTGCCAAGTATCTCAAAAGAAACAGTTATTCTTGTGTGTTATGCCACCCTGCACCAGACTAATTTTTTACAACCACCACCCCAATCCCAGCAGTTTAGTGACCACTGCCAACAGGGATCGTCCTGGTTCAAAATCATGCACCACCAAGTTTAAATTCCAGCCCATAAGGGGCGCCTGGGTGGCTCCGTCAGTTGAGCATCCCCACTCTTTGGTTCTGGCTGGGGTGGTGACCTTAGGGTCATGGGATGGAGTCCCAAGTAGGGCTCTGCTCTCAGCAGGCAGTCAGCTTCTCTTTTTTCCCCTCTCCCCCGTCCCTCTCCCTGTCTCTCTCTCAAATAAATAAATCGTTAAATAAATAAATAAATTCCAGCCCATAAAACTAAACTCTACAAAGGGATTCCTTCTACGCTAAGATCAGAAATACCATCGCATCATACCAAAGCTACTGGTAAGGGCTGGGGAGTCAGCAGTGTCAACAAGAGCTGGGTTTATACAAGCCAGAGAAAAAAACGACAGTCATTTTCAGTTTCTCTCATTGTGTGGTTCAGTCATTTTTACTTAGTACAGAAATCTTGGTTCCCAAATTCTAAACACGGCCAAGAAGAAATATTGATGGAAAATATGGAAGGTACAAGAAAAGACTAGAAGTACTACAAACTGGAGGGAGGGTAAAGTAGGTAGATAAAACCGCACAGGGTTTTTTAGAAGCAAAGGACCAAGGTTTGAGACTCAGACTATGAGGACCTAAGTAAGTAGTTCCCAATTCCAAAGCATGTCACACATACATATAAACAGCAAAGTGCTAAGAAAAAAGGAAACAAATCTCATTTTAAACATTTGGTACCCTCTTATTTTCCAGGCACTTAGAAGAATATACAGACTTTACCTTCATGGAACTGTCTATCTAGAAGGGGAGATATGCATATAAATATGTACATACAAAATGACACACACTTAGTATCTATTTTCTGCGTATCAGAAGCTGTTCTTATCTTATGACATGCTCCATATACCAACTAATTTATTCCTTTGAGCTTGGTCTATTAATATCCTAACCGTACAGATGAGATACGGAGAGGTTTAAGTATTGTGTCCTGGGACACACAACTAGTAAGTGAACAAAGTGGACCACAAATTTTAATTATAAATTAAAATTATAAAGAAGCTTATGCCCTTGCTAAAGGATCGGAATTTCACCCTATTGGTTAGTGGTTCCCAACTAGAGCTGGTATATCAAAATATATACACCTACCAGGCCCCTCTTGGTGGGGGAAGAAGGCATTCCCACTGTTGAGGATGACTGCCTTTGTAAGCTTCTTTTACTATTGGGAGGGTGCCCTACCCTCTGGGTATTGGGGTAAACAAACACAAATGGAGAACTGCACTTATCCAGGTGATGGGGAGCCGCTGGACTCAGGGGCAGAGAACTCCAAAAATAACACTCACCAGGAGGGCAACGTAGCTGTGAGTCCAGTCACACTACTTAGTAAGGTCCTGGTCTATTTCTCTTAAATTTAAAGCTACCTAAACAGGGAAGCTCAGTATCCTTTTCACTCATATGCTTTAAGTGTGTATAATAGTTTCTGGCTACACACTCAGATACCTCTTGGCAGAATAATTAACACTGTTTAACATACCATGCTGAACAACCATGGCCTCTGCCCCCTCACTGCTTTCAAAATAACTATATTTACCAGGGTATCTTCCCCCATTTGCATTTCCCATAAATAGGTTTTGAGAAGAAATCCAGAATACTCTTTAACAAAAAAAAAAAAAAAAAAAAAAAAGAATACTCTTTACCACAATTTACCTGGCCCTTTTTTTTTTCTCCTTTGAAACAACTCTCCTGGTTTATATCAATACAATGTTTTACCTAAGCAGGATCACAAGGCAGCAGAAAACATTTCACCTCTTATTTCATAAATGAAGAAAATAAGTCTCAGAAAAGGAAAACAACTTGCCCATTGAATACAGAACTGAGACTTGAACCCTGGGTCTCCGCCACCAAGCCCCGTGAGAAAGACTTACAATTAGTGGTAAGCAGGATGCTTTTAGGTGGATCACAACATTTTTTACTTTAATAGTTAGGCACAGGAGAAATATAATCACCACACCTAATCAGTTTCAGATATTACTACAAGATGTATTTAGTAAATAATAATACACATCCAACACAAATATGGAAAACTGGGAAGCAGTATACAATCACTCAGGGTTGAGAAACAATGCACCATGCCCCTCTCCTTCTAATTGAAGGGTTAAATTAATAGTAGGCAGAGCATTAGGCATTGATCTCTTCCTCTCTAACTCATACACTTGATTTCTTTTTCTTGTCTTGTTGTATTGGCTAGGACCTCCAGCACAAGGCTGAAAAGAAACCATTACTGATAGTATCCTTATCTGATTCTAAATTTAATGCTACTTCTAAAGTTTCACCATTAAGTATTGTTTTTTTTTTTTTTTTTTTAGAACTTCAGTAGATATACTGTTTTTGAGTGTATGGAAATTCCTTCCTATTCCTAATTCAATAAAATTTTTTGAACACTGATCTGTGACCCATCCTTCTGCCTTCCACCCATCTTACTTTCTCTTATTTCAGGCTCCTTCCTACATCCTCTGCACTTCCCAGTACTGTATCTGTCACCCAAACAGAATCTTTGAAAATATTCTGGGGGTTCTAGACCTGTCTGCTGTTCCGGTTCCCCGAACCAAAATGTTTCTAACACCAAAATATTTCTAACACCGATAACTGAAAGAAAGTCCTAAAACGAACATTGTTCTGATCATGTCTTCTCTCCCATCTCTCAAACACACCCTTCAATATCTTCCCTTCTTTAAAATAAAAACTCAGGGAAAAAAGAACAAAATTGTTCTAGATTCCTGTTAACTTTCCAATTCAGAGCCCTGAATAAGCCTGTGTAAGTGACTATGAGCATCTCAAGGATTTTGAGGTTTTGAGGGAGGCAGCTGGAGCCAGATGTTCATAACTTCTCTCTCCTTTGCTAAAAAGAAAAATATTAAAATAGGAAAGAGATAGGGGTATAATCTGTAAGCAAGTAAGATAGTTCCAGGAAAGAGACCAAAGGGGAAAATCAACCCTTTAAAGCCCAAGCAAGTTATGAATTCTTTCCCTCATCAGTTTTTCTTTCAAAACAAAAGGGCACACAATCTTTCCCGAGGCAGCAACACCGAAGGGAGCAGCCAAAATGTTGCATCATACAAACCACTCCGAGTTTGAGAAACAAGAAACCCAGATGGTGGTAAACTACCTAAGACAGGAAAACCCAAGTTGGGAATCTCGGTCTTTCCCGGAAGCCCTGGAATGTCTGCTTTTCAAAAAAAAAAAAAAAAAAATTAAGATCGCATCGAAAATTAAAGTTAGAGTTTCATGCCAGCGGGCAGCGAAATGCTCGTTGACAAAGCGTTCCAAGAAGTTGGGTTCATCATCTCCCGACTGAGAGGTTTCGGTCCCGGCCGGGGAGACTCGGAGGTGAGGGTGGGGTCGGGCGGGCGCGGGGCCGGGGGTGACGGGGCCCACCCCCGCCCGGGTCCTGCGGGCAGCGGCGCGTCCCACCCCGACGCGGGACGACGGTCTGGCGGCCGCCGGAGCCCGCGCAGCTGGAGGCGGTGACCGCCGCTCCGCGTGCCGGCTGCCGGGGGTCCCGGTCCCGCCCCGGCTCCCTCAACCGGCCTGGGCGGCGGGAAGGCGCGGGTGCGCCCGAGACAATGGGCCGGGGGCGCGGGAGCAGCGTCTCTGGGCCGGGGGGGGCGGGGCGGGCGCCGCGCGAGGGCGCAGCGGGGGCGCCGGGGCCGAGGAGCGCCGCCCCCCCACGGCCGGCCGGGCGGACGCCGGGGGCTCAGCGCGGCGGGACGGGGGCGAGCGCTCACCTTGACGAAGAGCTCGATGACAGGCTCTTTGTCCTCCTCCTTCAGCCCATTCAGCGGCATCGACAACGCCATGGCCGGTTCGGCTGCGCTCCGTGGACGGCGGCGGCGGCGGCGGCTGCTCCTGCTCCGGGGCTGCTCCGGCTGAGGGTTCCCGCCGCGCTGCGCTGCGCCTCCCTGGACGGTCCCGGCGTCGAGCTCGCCGCAGCCTCGCCCGCCCAGCACTGCCCCACGCCCCGCGCGCGACTCGGAGGCGGCCCCAGCCCGAGCCACTTCAAGCCGCGGGGCGGGGCCCGGGGGCGGGGCGTCGTCGGGGGCGCGGCCAAGGCCCGGCGTCTCGGGACCCTGGAGGAAACGGGGAGGACGAAGCTCGGGGGGTGTGGCTTCGGGCGGGGGCGGTGGAGAAGCTCAGGCTCGGGCAGTAGGTGGGCGGGACTCCGAGCCACGCCTCCCGAGGGGGCGGGAGGGAAATTCCCCCGGGGGCCGGAGCCTGACACCGCCTCCCGCGGCGGCGCGGGCGCGGCCTCGCAGCTGCTGCTGGCGCCCTGCCCGGTGACCTCATGCCTTCGGCTGGCCTGGGGAGGAGAGGAGGCGCCTCCCGCTCTGTCCCCCCGCTGCAGCCGACTGGACTCAGCCCTTTTCCGCAGCGGCCACCTCCCCAACTCCCTCTGCTAGGCGGAGCTGCCTTCCGGAGGGACTTTTTGGAAAGTTTTCATCCCCTTAGAAACACCTTTTTTTCCTCCTCTGACTTCTTCCTTTTTTCTTTGACTCTCCTGTCACTTCTGTCTTGGAGCCAGCATATTGACAAATATTTATGAAGCCCTCGTGTGTTTCAGGCCCCGGGTGGTAAACAGCACGGACACGATCCCTCTCCTAGAGCCTACAGTCTTGAGCTGCAACCCCAGTGCCTGAAGGCTAGGAAGGATTCCCAAGCTATTTCCATGCTGTTCCTCCTGCCTGGACTGATTTCTTACCCCCGCTCACCTGGCCAACTCGAATGTGCATTAGAATCACCTGGGTGCTACACCCAGACCCGCTTTATCCATCTAATTCCCGTTCTCTGGGGAGAGGGGAAATTCACATTTTAACAAGCATCAGGACAATTTTGATACAGGTGGTCCTTAAACCGGAGAAACTGTCCTGGGTTTTCGGCCCCAAAGACAGGGACTGTGATCCTTTGAGCCCGGCAGGAGGTGGGTACCTAGTCTAGGTTTGCTACTGCTGAATGCCTGGAGCAAATGTCACCCCCCCACCCCCTGCCCGGAAAGAGTTACTTGTTCCCTCTTCTGACTTTCGGTAATACTTGACTCACAACTTTTCCCCACTTCCCAGGTTCAGTTGAATGATGGAGGTCAGTCGTAGGAGGTTTGTCTCTCGACATCCTTAGTGTATTAACACATTTCAGTTTGAACAAATTGAATGTATGCATGAAAATACTGTGAAACCTGCAGCTTCTTCCTCTCCCAGACCACAGCAAGTTGCTCAAATATTCTTGTAGGGACTCTGTGAAAGAGACAGTGTCTAGAGTCAGATGAAGTCCTGAAACCCCTAAGCCTGTTTCATTATGGCGGGTGGGGCGCTCTTACCAGTCTCTGCCTTACGGCAAGTGTCACTCAGTCGGTGACGGCTGTTAGCTCTGCCCTGAGCCTTGTACCGTCCCCGTTCACCCCTACAGGCTAGGATGACGTCATATTCAACTCCCTCCGTGACTAGCTTGTTTGTTGAAAAGAAAGAAACACCAGGGGGCTGCCCCCCAGATAGGGACTTAACACCTAAAACAAACTGAAGTGCTTGTCTGGACTCTGAACCGAACTCAATGTTAGTTTTTCATGAAATTATGAACTGAACCAAAGTTCCCTTCCAGCCACCCCCCTCCACCCTGCCTGAAAAGCAACCAAAGTGGTCAACCAGTTCAAAGCAAATCCAAGTCTAAAACGATCAAATGAAACCTCAAAGAAGGCCCCAAACTGGCCCTGGAGCTGAGGAATATTTCCAGGCATCCTATTCTCCCAGGTGTGCCTGAGGGTTTATCGAATTCAGTTTGAATCGGCGAACATTCCCTGCGGTGTCTGTTGTCGGTCACGTACTGGCCTCCCAGCACCAGGATAAGGAGATTGGGGAAAGCCTGGAAGTAGGGCTCTTGAGACCTCCCTGACTACACTCCCATCTTAGCTGTGAGGAAACCAGACGTTCTCCTCCTCGGAACGCCGAGGCAGTGGTGGTCTCCAAGGCTCAGACCCCAAGCCTTAGAAACCCGGTCACAGTCACTCATACCTGGTGTTCCCACTTTCAACCCCATGGGCTCACAGGGATGGGCAGAGAGGGGGTGAGTTGGGATGTTTATGCAGGGGAGGCTCCATGAGCACCTTGTGCTCAAGTCTCATTTTCCAACTGTGAAATGTATGCATAGTTTGCATTCTAAACTCATGTTTGTTTCTATAGCACACACACCAACTTTAAAGATGGGTGGAGATGCATTCTCCTTCCCACCTCCCTCCCCCCCACCCTTCTGACCTCATCTTAACTGCTCTCCCCTTTGCTCTCTACCCCAGCCACACCCATCTCCTTGCTACTCCTTCAACAGGCCAAGCACTCTGAGAGATCTCCCAAATACCATCCTATCTGATAGCGCAAGCTGTTATAGGTCATTCCACCCTCCATTTTATCTCTCTCTATACCACCACCCTCGGTCATATAGTCTACTTATTTATTTGCATCTTGTCTGTCTCCCCACACTAGAACATCAACTCTATGAGAGCAGAGATTTTTGTTTGATTTTGCTCATGGCTATATTTCCAGCTCGTGGAACTGCTCCTGGTACACAATAAAAACTTATGGAATGAGTGAACGAGCCGTGTTTACGCTATGGTTTCCTGTACCCCGGGCATACTCTGGAGGGTCCTGCTTTCCTGGTCTGAGAAGCCAGGTGCTTTGTGTGTGTTATGATTGCCACTTGCCAAGGAGTCAGGTTTTCCAAAGGACAAGATGGCGCCTCCAAAAAGCTTCCCCTAATGACACACTTCCCTCCTCCCACTCTTGATTATGTGGCGTTGCTGGCCGAGAGTCTCAACCCCACTTTCTACAACTGAGGCAGTAGAGAGGTGCTATGCACATGCACTCTGGGGCCAGACTGCCTGGTTTCCACTCTGTCATTTCCTAGCTCAGCATAACTTATTCAGTCTCTCTGGGCTACCATCTCTTATCTATAAAATGGACCTAAAAATTGTACCTATTTGATAAGATCATTGGCAAGTGAATCTATGTTAAGTGCTTGGAATGGTGCCTGGTGTGTGGTAAGTGCTCTGTAGGGACTGTTGATATTGTACCCATGTGTGCATCAGCTTGACCACTGTTCCACATTACATGCCCAACAGCTAGCTGGTTGTTTCCTGAACCAATTATATCTATTCCTCAGGGGGTGTGAGAGGAATAGTTTTCATTGTCCCCATTTTACAATTAAGAAAACAGGGTCAGAGGGGATAAACAGAAGCCGTTCAGCTGGGAAGATGGTGGGGCTGCTATTCGAACCCACAGTTATCTCTTGGCTACACTGTCCACTAAGTGGTATGGGAAAAAGTAGGCTCCTACTCATCCTTCAAAGCACACTCATAAATTCCCCTGCTCCATGGAGCGTCTTTCCACTGTTGCATTGGTCTGGATTCTACACCACTACACATCAAGGTCAAGGTCAGGGTGGTGTTGCAGTTCTCAGTGTGGGCTTCACTGGTAGACTGCCTGATTTCCAACCCCAACTTGGGTGAGTTACTCAAGTACATTCCCTCATCACTACAGCAGGCAATAAAAGAGAACCTAACTCATAAAGTCACTGTGAGGATTAAATGAGATAATATCTGCATTAAGCAATTAATAAGAAGCATTTAATAAATATTAGCTATGATTACTATTCATATCAATGTGTTCTGCCCTGGTATTCTATGAGCTTCCTGGAGCACTGGGAAACTTGTCATATACATCCTTACCTGAGCTAAATATTTCACTTCCCAGCCACGTGATTTCAAGTAAGTTACCTTCTCTGTACCTTCGGTTTCCTCATGCAAAATGATGATAATTACAATACCTACCTCACAGGCTTGTGATGGAGATTATACAGGTTAATAAATGTAAAGCACTTAACACTGTGCCCAGCATATACTACGTGCTCAATACACATTAGTTATTATATATGCTCTACTATGCTTAACTCAGTGCCTGGCCGCATTATATAGGATAATAATAATCAGACTAAGTGAAAGAATAAATAAAATAAATTTCAAACATTGCCTTTTAACTTCCCATTTCCTAAGTTCATATTGTTGTTTCTCTCACTGCACATATTATAGGTGTTCAGTTATTCTTTGGTGATGCCAGTCAACCCAGCTATGGAAAATCCCAACGCAGCTTTGAATTTCAACTCTGTCCCCATTGATGTGAATTAGGTCCTATAAAATCTTGCTAATTGTGACTTAGCCATAATTCTGGCTAAAGTTTAACCTGAATGCTGTGTCCATAGGAGCACCAACATTCCCAGCCTCCCTATAGATAGATCTGGGCTCCCCTGGAAGAATCAAACACAGAAGCTGGAGACACATTTCAGTTCAGCTTTTCTAGGCCCTTGGAATAGAGTTCCAGTGTGTGGGTCCAAGGACTAACATGTTCCTCCTGGCCACAAGCCCCAGTAGATGGACCTTCATTAGAAAAAGGACCCAGGGCGCCTGGGTGGCTCAGTTGGTTAAGCGACTGCCTTCAGCTCAGGTCATGATCCTGGAGTCCCGGGATCAAGTCCCGCATCGGGCTCCCTGCTCGGCAGGGAGTCTGCTTCTCCCTCTGACCCTCCTCCCTCTCATGCTCTCTGTCTCTCATTCTCTCTGTCTCAAATAAATAAATAAAATCTTAAAAAAAAAAAGAAAAAAAAAAGGACCCATCCAGGTACCATTTGAAACAAGGGTACAGTGGAGAAAGGTTCAGAGAGGTTAAGCAGTTTGCCTAGGGTCACACATCCGGTAAGTGGCAGAACCAATAATCAAACCCAAATCTCTTTATCCGTGTTGCCCATACCCTGGCCATCCATCTGCTCATAATGCTGGTCTTGAAGGGTTCTTATGAGTGCTTAAAAAAGATGGCACATAGAGGCACCTGGCTGGCTTGGTCAGTGGAGCATGTGACTCTTGATCTCAGGGTTGTGAGTTTGAGCCCCACGTTGGGCATAGAGATTACTTCAAAAAAAATCAAATCAAAATTTTAAAATGGTAAAGTTTTTAACACAGTGTAGACATTCAAAAACTGTCATCTTCTGCTTCTTCTGCACAAACCCCTCCTCAACTCAATTTCTCCTTTGCCTCGTGATCCTGAGGTTGCATCACAGGCCTTGGTTCAAATTCCACCTCTGTCGCTCACTAGTTTGGGCAAATTGTTCCACCTTATTAAGCCTCAGTTTCTTCTTCTGCCAAGTGTCAGAGGCTTATGTGGAATCAGGGAAGGAAGGGAAAGTTTACACAGATGTGAGAGGCCATTATTCATATCGAAAAGAATTTATTAACATGCTCACAGGATCTACTGGGTTGGCTGTCTTCAACATTACTTCCAGAGAAAACCAGCTGGAAATCTATCACCAACAATACAAGACCTCACAAAAGCGATGAGATACTAAGTTAATATTCTTTAGAAATCAGTGTCTTTCTGTATACAAACCCCTACCATCTTTTAAATTGTAATGGAACAAAACATCTCATTTATTAAAAGTGACCAAAAATATAAAAACATTTAAGAAATAGGAAAGCATCTAAATAACATGTACAAGTTCCATTTGAAAAAAAAAATGGTTATGCTTTTGAGAAACATATATACGTGAGAGAATATATATATTCACAAAAAAACTTTGGAAATGCTTGGACAAATTGAGAGGCATGATCTATTCTTGCATAAGGAGACTCAAAATCATTATGATATTAGGTCTTTCTATATTAATCCAAAATTTAATGCGATACCCATGTATCATCTTTGCATGCCTGTATATCACATGTGCACACCTGTGAATCATCTTTTCATAACCTGTAATTCATCTTTCATCACATATGCATTTTTCTCTGGAAGGACACACAAGAAATTGCTAAGGGTATTTATCCCCCGAGAGGAGAACTGGCTCACAGGGGACAGGGGTGCCCCTTTGTTTACTCTACACTGTTTTGTTTCATAACTGAAAAAGTCTGTGCTTGGGTATGCATAACTTCTCCAAAAATTGGTTTTAAAAAGAAATAAACAGGGGTGCCTGGGTGGCTCAGTCGGTGAAGCATTGGCCTTCGGCTCAGGTCATGATCTTGGAGACCCCAGATGGAGCCCAGCATGGGACTCCCTGCTCAGCGGGAGTCCGCTTCTCCCTCTGCCCCTCCCCCTGCTTGTGCTCTCTCTCTCTCTCTCTCTCAAATAAAAAAATCTTAAAAAGAAGAAAGAAAGAAAGAAAGAAAGAAAGAAAGAAAGAAAGAAAGAAAGAAAGAAAGAAAGAAAGAAGAAAAAATGAATTCTGAGTGCCATTAAACCTAAACTTGTGGCCAGTAGCCTTTCCACTTCCACCACGGGAGCTATGTGACCTCGAGCAGGGCGTGTGTTCTCACCGCCTTGGTTTCTGGTCCGGCCACACAGTGAGGTGGGAGCAGGAGAGCCCAGGTCTCCTTGCTTTCATCTCTTTTCCACTGACTGCATCCAGCTCCTTCCCTCCAAGGACTGGTCTTGAGGATGGTGACCCAGCCTCTGATCCTGGCTCGTTCTCTCTCTCTCTCTCTCTCTCTCTCTCTCTCTCTCTCTCTCTCTCTCACACACACACACACACACACACAGTATTAAAACCATTTGGGTAAAATGCACATCTGCTTCCCTGGGAGCAGAAACCCTACCCACAGCCCCTTCCTGCCCTGCTCGCCTGGAGACTGTCTCGTCTTGGGAAAGTTACAGGTTTCATTTTGTCACTTGGAAGCTGCAGCAGCCAGGAAGGGAACCCGAGTTGACATGGAGCCAGGGCCTTAATTGGATTGGATCCCTGTGGAGGCCATTAGCCTCTTGCTGCAGCTTGGCAGGGAGGAAATATTTCCCCCCTCACCCCAGTCCCCACTTGCACACGGCCCAGCCGAGATCTTCAATGGCCTACCACCCAAATAAGGTCCTGTATTAAGTTTCCAATTATTATGACTCTCCCTTCCGTTTGAGCAAGTTTTTACTGTTTCCAGGCACTAGCAAACACTGCAAGTATTGTGAGTAGTCTCATTTGATCTCTTTATTCACCCATGCCATAAATTTTTATTGCGAGCCTACTGTGTGTCAGGCACTGTTCCAGGCCCAGGTCAGACAGCATCTTGGCTTTCACGAAGATTACATTTTATCTGGGGAGACAGACCATAAACCAATACCCAGGACAATTTGCCTATGTCCAGAGGTAATAAGAGCTACTGTGAAGAACAAAGCAGAGTCAGGGGATGGGGAGGGGTGCTGGAGGCAGGGAGTAGGAACAGCCTCTCTGATAAAGTGACATTGGAGTAAAGACCTGAAGGAAGTAGGACAATATCCAGGCAAACAGCGCTCTAGGTAGAGAGAAGAGCAAGTACAAAGGCACTGAGGCAGGAATTTCCTCAGCGTGTTGGAGAAATGGTAAAGAGGCAGCTGAGAAATCAAAGCTCCAGACAGTTTGGTGACCTGTTTGCTGACACTTCCTGCCACCAGTTCAGTGGCTCTTACCCACGCCTCTGCCTAGTGAACATTCAAAAGTAGCAGAGGGTTTAGAAAAGCTTATTTAGCTGGATAACAGAAATCATCCCAGGATGATAAATGACCCATGCACAAAACAAAACTAACAACAACAACAACAACAACAAAAACCCCAGACATTTATGAGGATATCTATGGCTACAGTATCCATAAAAACAAAAGAATAATATATATATATATTTAAAACCACTAATCATTAGAAAAGAGAAGTAGTATTTGTTGGCTGAATACTGTGGTTGTAACACTATACATTGAACTTTCAATATGAGGAAAGTATGACTCAGGGAGGACATGTGACTTGCTTAAGCCCACATAGCCAGGGGTTTAAAGTCAGGTCCGATTATATGTCTGTCTCTACTGTGGCTCATGAGCATTGTGGGAGCAAGTCCACATCTGTCCTCTCTACCCTGGCACAAAGCACAGGGCCTGGCCCGGAGTCAAGGTGGGAAAAAAGTGTTAATTAAATGGTTGATGATCTCTATCTTCACAGCCTATTCTAATACACCCCTTTGCTTCCCTGCTAAAATGTGATCCATCTAATCATGGAAATATTCTGCAACTGTTGAGCACCTGGGTGGCTCAGTTGGTTAAGTGCCTGCCTTCAGCTCATGTCATGATCCTGGAGTCCTGGGATCGAGTCCCGCATCGGGCTCCCTGCTCGGCGGGGAGTCTGCTTCTCCCTCTGACCCTACCCCCTCTTGTGCTCTCTCTCTCAAATAAATAAAAAATAAAATCTTTAAAAAAAAATCTTTAAAAAAATATATTCTGCACTGTTAAAAATGATTGTTTGCTTATATAAGACATAGTTCATCTGTATAATGGAATAATATGCAGTCATTAAAAATGAGGTTGAGGGTTGCCATTCCTTTAGCCCACACCCTACTCCTACTTCACCCCGGCTCCAACTTCCTCGTCAACCCTAACATAGCAGCCTGGAGGCTCAGAAATAATAGTGATCATCATCATCATCATCACCACCATTATTATTGTTATTAGATCTTACACTATTTTTAGGGGTTTACAGGACCCTTAATATCTGCCTGATTGGATTGTGAACACAATCTCATTTAATACCTACAATCTCATTTAAAATACCTATGATACCTACAACCTGAGTTGAGTATTATTTTTTTTTAAAGGTGGTATTTCTTTTTTTTTTTTAAAGATTTTATTTATTTATTTGACAGAGAGAGAGAGAGCACAAGTAGGCAGAGTGGTAGACAGACGGAGAAGGAGAAGCAGGCTCCCTGCTGAGCAGGGAGCCCGATGCGGGGCTCGATCCCAGCACCCTGGGATCATGACCTGAGCCGAAGGCAGACGCTTAACGACTGAGCCACCCAGGCGCCCCTAAAGGTGGTATTTCTAAGTAATCTCTGCACAAAATGTGGGGCTTGAACTCACAGCCCTGAGGTCAAGAGTCACACACTCTACTGACTGAGCCCGCCAGGCGCCCCTGAGTTGAGTATTATTATTGCTCCCCATTTTGCAGAGGACAAACTGAGGCTTAGAGAGGTTAAATCAGTTGCCTAAGTCAAACAGCTGGTAAATGAGCAGCGGAGCTGGGATTGGACCCAAGGCTATTCTGACTGCAGGTGGTACCCTGTGCTACACTGTTCTTCCCCTCCCCCACCCCCACAGCCATTCTGTGGGCAGTACCCTGTGTTCAACAGTGTTCGGCTAGATGCCTGCTCTGCTCTGTGACCTCTGACCTAAGACTACGAAGGCGATCTTGCAACATAGACAAATAGCTAGTGGCCCTGACTCAGAGGAGCTGCTCATTTCCTTCTGCCTAAAGGTGCAGAGACAGTCAAGCCGTTGCTCCAGGAGAACTCTGGGGCTGGATAGTCTCCTTCCCAGCTGTTTCCTTGCTACATAAGAGCAAAAATGGACAATTGTCTCCAGCCATAAGGTTTGATTCGAATAAGGACATTTCTTCTCCATCCTTGGGCATTCATAGTTCATTTATTCGGTACTTTGAGGCCTGAACAATCAGTCCTTTAGATCACAGCTAGGTAGCAGAGGGGGCATTAAACTATTTGAAATTCAAGCAGGCAACAGTATTTTTTCAAAGCTGAGAAGTGTCCTTCACGCTTCAAAAGAATAAATGAGTTCCCCAGCTCTGAGCTGTGCTGAATGTCAGCAGCCAGAGGAGACCCTGCAAACAGGGGAAAAGGAAAAGCCTGGAGTTGATGTTTTCCCAGCTGCATCCCATGCCCTGGGGGTCCACCTCCCTCAGTTGTTGGCCTGGTGATACCTGGAGGCCCACAGAGCTAATGCAATGTCCATGTTTAGACCAGGACCGCCTAGTCTTTGTGTAACCCCTAGGGGACAGTCCCTGACAGAAGGACAATAGCCTTGTCTGAGCTGTTCACAGACATGGCCAGGGCCCTGGGGGATGAGCCCAGTACTATTTTCTTCTGTCATTTGGTTCACCTCTTCGTTTTCAGGTGAGGCTCCAGAAGGAGTCCTTTCTTCCCCTGCCGGTCTCTTTAGCTGCTGGATACACCCTGCCAAGGCAAGGATCTGAGTCCCTGGATTCACCCAGTGGGGCTCCTCAGGGGGTGAGCATGTCCAAGCCCCACAGAATGCTGATCTAGTATGCTAAGCAAGGCCCATCCCCATCCCTCACCAGGGGAGGATGACAAGGACAAGGAAGGTAAAAGGGGGCGGGGCACCTCTTCCTGCTGATCAGAAATAAACACTACAAGAAGGGTGCCTGGGTGGCTCAGTCAGTTAAGTGTCCAGCTCTTGATTTCAGCTCAGGTCATGATCTCAGGGTCATGGGATCAAGCCCTGGGTTGGGCTCCATCCTCAGTGAGGAGTCTGCTCCAGATTCTCTTTCTCCCTCTGACTCTCCCCCCACTTGTGCTCTCTCTCTGAATAAATAAATAAATAAAATCTTAAAAAAAAAGACTACAAGAGTCAACAAGAACAGGATATTTATGTAACCTTAAAGTGTCCCTACAGATTGCTTACTACTTGCAAGGATGAAAACTATAACATTCAGAAACCAGACCGCCTCTTAACTGGTGATCAAAATAAACATCACCCTCTCCAGGCAGAAAGACATCGGGGGCTTCTGGAACTGATGCGCACAGTATCAGTTGCATAAATATTCCAGCTGAGAATGTATAACCTGAGGAAATAACAGACTCACCCAAATCAAGCAACATTCTACAAAAATACCTGGTCCATGTGCTTCTAAATATCAATGTCATGAAAGGCAAGTTGGAAAGTCTGCCTGATTCCTCCTGCATGATTCCTCCCCTGCAGGGACTTCTGTCAAGTATCCCACCTCCCGTTGTCTCAAGTGGGGCTGGAAATCAGTGGAACCAGAAACCACCTTTTCTGTTTCCTGCTTGTCAAAGCGTTTGGGAATGCTCTCCACTCAGTCTATGGTCCAGATGACTATTGTCTTTCCCAAAGAGGCAATGTGTGTGGTGGTTAAGGACCCCAATGTTAAATTCAGACTGCCTGGGTCAGGTGCCATTAACAAGTGACCGGCCCGTGACCTGCGGTAAGTCTCTTCACCTCCATAAGCCTCAGTTTCCCCCTCTGTAAGGAGGGGACAAGACCTTACCCATAGGCTCCTTGAAACTGGTGAATGGGATACATCAGGTGAAGAGCTGGCCGATGCTAAATGCTCAACAAATGTTCATTGTTATTCCTGTCATTAACCACAGGCCCCGTCCTCCAAGAGTTTGCTGGCTGGCCAAGAAAACCACAGATTTAAAAAGGAATATCAAAGAAGGGGACGTACTCATAATTTGCACACCCTGTGAAAGTAAAGGTGGTGGCATCCCTCTTAGTCTCGGATGGAGAAGAGTCAACAGGTTTTCCAGAAGCAAGGATATTTAGCACAGATATAAAGTGAGCATCTGCTATGTGTTGGGCCCTGTGCTAGGCCTCATGAACACCACCAAAATAGAACACAAGTTCTCACTGAACTTCTATGCTGGTGGAGTGACAGTCAGGTTCTATTGTTAGCAAACAAATAAATACATAACGCATCAGGAGGGGATGTGCCGTGATGAAAAAAGAAAACGGGTTAAGAGGATAGAAGGTTTACCCATCTGTGAAATGGGGATACTACAGGGATCTAACTCACACCCTCCACACAAGGATTAAGTGAAAATCATGTAGAGAGTACATGTAGCTCAGTGTTTGACACAGAGCGTTCAATACTTTACATGCTTTGCAAATGCTCCAGAAATGGTTACTGGTGTGAATGGATCATGTCATTCCTTTAACAAGAATTTTTTGATAATTTTTTAATATGTACCAGGCCCTGAGTGACTGTCAGGATGACATGACCCAACCACGGTGTGCAAGAAGCTCAACACAGTCTATCGGGGGAGACAGATCAACGGGCGATTCTAAATATCGCCTGATAAGGACCAAGAGTTATTGAGTGCTTACCTTGTACCAGGCACTATTTTGAGCATTTTATCTTTATTAAGTCATGTCATCTTTTACAACTCTGCACTAAGCACTGTTTTACAAACAAGAAAACTGAGGATCGGTGAGTTAGGTAATTAGCCCTCACTAGGGAATCCCGGTGTGTCATGGGAGCCCTGCGGAGGGCCCCTAACAGGACTGATCAGGGAAGGCTTCTTGGAGGAGGGCCCATTTAAGATCAGGTTTGCGTAATGAGTCGATATTAGCTGGGCGAATTAGATGGGGGAGGGGGACTGTTCAGGTACAGGGAACAGCTTGTGCTTGGGCCTGAGGTGAGAGAAGGAAGTTTCTTCTGCTTCCCAGCTGAGCGTCGGTGATGAGGGAGTGGAGAGGATGAACTGGACAGAAGGGGGGCTGGTCACGGAGGACCCCATGCTTTCCTAAGAGACGTGGCCTTCCTCTTCGGTGTGGAGGTGCAGTGAGGAGCCAGTGAGGAGCAGCTGCCTGCCCTGGTAGGGGTCCTCCAGGGAGAGGGGCACCCCCACAGTTTTGCTCCCTGAGTGGCCAGGTGCCCACTTTGGGAGAAACAGCCACTTGGCTGGGAGACTCCCAGTTGGACCCAGGGTCTCTGCAAAGGGGTGTCTCTTCAAGAGCCAGAACCAGAGAATGAGGGGGAAGCCCATAGCCGAGTCCCCAGGATGGCAACTGTGGGACCCAATGGAAATTTGGGGCTTGGGTCTGGTTGATATTCTTGACTAAAAGTGAAACAAAACAAAACTTTTTTGAGGGGCCCCTGCTGGCTCGGTTGGTACAGCATGTGATTCTTGATCTCAGCGTTGTTTGAGCCCCATGTTGGGTGTGGAGATTACTTTAAAAAAAAGAAAATCTAAACAAAACTAAACACACTTCTTGGAAGGGTTATGCACACATATGGTAAGATAAATAAATAATAATTCAAGCAGTCCCATGGACACTACAGCCCAGAGCCCCCCTCCCCCATTTCCCCTCCCACCAGCCCCGTGCTTGACCATTTTTCTAGGTTGCCTTCCAAAGACATTCTATGAATATATGCATAGGTTTATGTAGACATAGCCCACGGAGGAATTTTAATAATGAATTTTAATGTTCTCCTTTGTGAGGGCGGGGAGTCCATTAAAAAGTAAAATATGTTCGTTGTAGAGAACACTGGGGGGAAAAAAACACAAAAAGTAGAAAAGCAGAACAAAGGCTGAGTGGCAAAGGCAATTGCTGCCCACATTTTCAACCCAGGATTTCTGCTTTAATAAGAAAAACAAATAACACTTGAATGGCATGGTAAAGAGGCGTTTGGCATTCTTCACCGTGTTCCATCTGCCCCCTCCCAATGGCAGGATATTTGAAATACTGCGGGTTGTTATTACTTCAAGTGAGCAAACAGCGATTTGGGGAGCTAGTCCTAGAAAGCAAGATCTCTGGGCTCTAGGGCCCCTTTCCACATCTGTTCCCCCAGCTTCTCCCCATCTCTCAGACCTTGGGAGGAAGCCACCTCCCTGCCCACTAGAGACAAAACCTGGCTTCCCGCCTTTGTCTGCCAGATGCAGGTTCCCCTAACAGAGGCCACCACCAGCTGCAGTGACTCATGCATTGACGCCCTGGCCCGATGGGGCTCCTCTCTCTCCTCCTGCTGCAGGGCTGGGGACCTGGTGAGGAAGGTACCGGGCAGGTTGAAAGCCCTGGTGTTGGGGTCAGAGGGCCCTTTGGCAGCTGTGGGACTTTAGCTTTCTGTATCTCATTGCCTTGAATGCCGGAGAAGTGCGTGCACATAGCAAGTGCTCGGGAGTGCTAGCTGTTAACGTTCTGGTGCTCTTGGTTGGGGAGGAAGTAGAGAGGAACCAGTTGTGTGCCGAGGGCCATGTCTCCACACTGCCCATTCCCAGGCTACTCTGCCCGTAAGCCCCAGCTTCCCAGAAGCACACAGATCTTTGCTCATGCTGTACCCTCTGACCCTCCTCGCAGGCTTTCCCGGCCGAGGAAATCTTTCTCATAGTCCAGGATTCAGAGGCGAAGCCTCCAGGGATCTTCCTACAAATACACCTCCACCCTCAGTCCAAATAAACCTCTTCCTCCTCTGGATCCGGCACCAACGGACACTGGATGAACACACTGTATTCAAATTATTTGTGTAACCCAGGGGTCCTCCCCAGATCCTCCAGTTGACAAGGGTCACTAGTTCTTTAAAGTTGCATCCACAACCCCTTTATCCCTTCCCAACAGAACCCTCTGGCCAGCCCCCTTATTCAGGGAAAGCCTACCCCCATATCAGTTCCAAGCCTGTAGACAGAGAAGGCAAAGCCAGCCAGCTCGGGAGCATTGTTTTGGTGCCGTTATTGGTCCAGGGATGACCACATGACATGGCTTGCCCAGTCAGACTGAAGGGAAGGCCCTAGATGTCTGGTTTAGGGGCATAGCCTCTTCCTCTTGCTGGGAAAGAGTAAGGATGTTTGACGGTCTAGGTGTTGCTGGCAGCCATCTTGCCACCAAGAGGGGAGCTGACCTTAGACTGGATCCAATGCACAGAGCAGGATGAAGAAAGCTCCTGGGTCCTTATGCCATCGTCAAACCATTGAATCAATCAATCCTGAGGCCAGGAATGCATCAGGACTTCCTGTTGGTGAAATAATAAATTACCTTAATGTTTAAGCCTATTGAGTCAGGTGTCCACATCACTGACCACAGCATGAGAGCTCACATTTAACTTTTCGAGCACTTCCCACGCGCCAGGCACTGTTCTGAGAGCTTTACATACATAAATTCACTTAACATTCACAACTACCTTCATGGGTTGATGTGATCCATGAAGTAGGTCATAGCACATTTTCTGGAGTGAGACCTCCTGGGTTTTCACAGCTCTGCTACCTATTGTGGAAACGTAGTCAGCTGCTTCCCCTGCCTCAGTGTCCTCACCTGCAAAGAGTACCTACTCCACAGGGTTGTAGCAAGGGTTAAAATAGGATAATCCACATAAAGTCCTTACACCTTAGCCTTTATGTTATTATTCTCATTTTGCAGATGAAACCAAGGCCCAGAGAGTCTAGGACAGGACCCACATTTACACGGGCAGTACGTGAGTCAAGCCTGCACAATCTAGTTCTGCAGTCTGCAGTCTTGACCACCTGATTCAAAGCCCTAGTGCCCACCTAGGGAGAAAGCCAGGAGATGGGCAGGTTACAGGCAGCCCATCTCATTGGCCTCCCAGGACCGCATCCACTGAATTGGCGCTCTCCAGACCTGTCTAGGGCCCCATGTGTGCTGTCCACACCCCCACTCCCAGTCCTGGAACACCTCTGCCCCTAAGTGGTGGGAAGGCCCGGGTGTGGCACGTGGTCAGTCCGGAGGGATTAGTGGCGACGCAGTCACTGCTAAACAGTTGAGTCTGATTATTAAATATCCTTCATCTTAAAAATCCAGCAAACATTTCCACCCTGGGAACAATGGGACTCTGGACAGGTTGCCTCTTTCTTCAGGCTCCATTTCGCTGCTCCTGTCCTCTTCTCCCATTTATGGTCACAAGTCTTCCCTGTTTCCTTGCCCGAGGCCTTCCCTGGAGGCTGTGGCCAGGGAGAGGGCAGTGCCCTTCACACCCGAGGTGGCCACCAGTGTATTTGGCCATGCAAAGACCCTCCTCTTCCCGGAGGGATGCTGTGACTGGGTTTCAATGTAGCATCCCTTCCCCTGCCAAGTCTGTGAGCATCTTGAGGCTCTGGGTTTGGTGGATTCAGGCCTCTGGCTCTGGGGACCCAGCCTTATTCCAGTGAGTGTCCAAGGAAAGAAGACAAAGTTAACGCACGCTGAGCCCTTCCTGACTCCGCGGCTCCCCCCACCTCCCCGTGAGTCAGTACCAAAGCCAGACCTCTGAGCCTTTCCTGTTCCCTTCCCAGGAAGAAGAGCAGGATGGGAGCTGCGCCCAAGCCATTTTTGGACTTGGCCGAGTGGCAGGTGTTGGCAGGCTGTCCCCAGGGGCTAGGCGCATTGCTCAGCTCCCCACATCCCACAGCCAACCCCCTCCTCCCACCCTGAAGATGGGAGAATCCCATCCCAGGAGATGAGTAATGGATGCCCACGGATGGGTGGGTTCACTGTGCACCCCCACTCCTGAACAGAGGGGACAGGGTCAGAGAAGTTCAGAAGATAAACCTGGAACCAGAGGACCTGGGTTCAAATCCCCTAGCACATTCACTCTCTGCCTCAGCTGCCCCATCTGTTAAAAAAAAAAAAATGGGGGGCGCCTGGGTGGCTCAGTTGGTTGGGCGACTGCCTTCAGCTCAGGTCATGATCCTGGAGTCCCGGGACTGAGTCCCGCATCTGGCTCCCTGCTCGGCAGGGAGTCTGCTTCTCCCTCTGACCCTCCTCCCTCTCATGCTGTCTCTCATTCTCTCTCTCGCAAATAAATTAAAAAAAAAAAAAATGGTGATACTAATAGTCCCTCCCTCCAAGATGGCGAGGAATAAATGCATTCACATCTGTAAAGCACTCAGAAGAGTGCCTGGCACATAAAAAGCACTAAGTTGGCGGCTGGCTGGCTCAGTGGGTAGAGAATGCGACTCTTGATCTCGGGGTCTTGAGTTCAAGCCCCATGTTGGGTGTGGAGTCTACTTAAAAAAAAAATAAAAATAAATGCAAAAAAAGGCACTAAGTTGGTGTTTGTTTAATGAAAAACATAAATTTGGTAAATATTTAGTGAGGGCCAGATCCAGGCCAGGTTCTGAGAATACACCGATGAGCAAAAACAAGGACAGACTGATTTGGTAGAGTGGAGTGGAGCCCGGGAATCTGTTAGCACATGGCATTCACAGTCAAGTCTAAACTTCACCGAACTAGTGGTGAAACTGAGGCACGGGAAGGGACAGGCTGTGGCCAAGGTCTTGCAGCTGGAGAATAACAATAGCAAGCGCTAAAGCTTACGGAGCACTTTTAACGTGGCAGACACATTGTTGTTTTATTAGCATTTTGTCCTCGTCCCCAGGTTATAAGTGAGGAACTGAGCACAGAGAGGTTAAGTAACTTGCTCAGGGTCACACTGCTAGGAAATGGTAGAGCCAAGACTGAAACTTAGGCAGCCTGGCTGAGCAAACAGCCAAATAAAACTAATGATTAACTGTTGTCTATTAGGTGCCCACAAAGGTACTGCAAAATACAGCAACTTCTTTCATCCCTATACCACCTGATAAAGTAGGCACAGTTACTGTCCCCATTTCACAGATGAAGGAACTGAGGCCCAGGGAGACTATGCGATTTACCCAAGTTCTCACAACGAGGCTGTGGCACAGCTGGGGTTTCTAGAAACTAGGCTAATCCTGCCTCCCCAGACCTCTTAATTCCCAGCAGCTTTCCCTGGCCTGGCTGGAGCCTGTCCCGTCACCCTCCATCCCTTCTGGGCCCAGGGAAGTGCGTGCAGAGAATGCAGAAGCCACTGAACCACAGTCTGGACAAATGAGCATTATGAGCAGAGTCCTTCTGCCAAGCAGAGAGAGCCCTAGAATGTAGCCAGAGCCAAGTGGATACTGTTCTGGCCCAGCCACGGCCCCAGTCCCTGCAGCGCGACCCCAAGATTCAGGATTCTCTGAGAGGACTGGACTCCGCCAGGCTCAGAACACACCAGTGGTAACAGCAGTGCTCAGCTCTGCTGGATCGTCCACACACATTATGTGAGGGTTGGACTTCACAACAACCTCATGAAGAAGGTTCTAGTATGTCCATTTTCCATGCGGCAGGACAGTTGAGTGTGAAGAGCATTGACTGGGGCTGGAGTTCCAAACCCCCGCTCAGCCACTTCCGGGCCATGGCCTCGGGCAACACTTAACCTCTCTGGGCCTCAGCTCTCCTGTCACTAGAATGAGGACAATAATAGAACCTACGCCTCACAGGGCGGATAAGAAAACTGGAAGTGCTAGGACATGGAAAGCACTTAGAACAATGCCCAGCACACAAATAAGCACCATGTGTTTGCTATTTTAAGGAAACCGAGGCTCAAGGAAGTTCTGTGACTCAGCCCACATCACTCAAGAGCCATGTAGAAGAATCGGGGCTTGAACTCAAGTCTGTTTGCCTCCAAAACAGGCCTCTCGTCAGATATGAGGGGCAGAGTCGCCTGATGGATGAGTAGGGTATTTAGGCTGAGGGGAGATAAACATTTTAGGTTGAAGGAACAGCATTTGCCCCGAGGTGGAAATGGGCCGCAGAGCTGCCTAGTCGTAGCACCAACCCCAGCCAGACCCACCCAGTCCGAAGGCAAGTCAGATCAGTCCAGAAGCATTTCTTGAGCACTTACTCTGTGCCAGGCCAGGCACACTGGGTACTAAGAAAAGAACAAGATACCATAGGTCTTGCCCTCAAAAAGCTCAATAATTTGGCAGAAGAGATGGATATACAAAAAAGCAAATCACTAGGAACCAGTCTAATAATGCTTCCGGAGTGCACAGGAGCAAAGAGCAAATTCTCCCTGGGGAGGTGTTGGGGAAGGCTCTGTGAGGGAACTGGCATTTGAACTGGACTTTTAAGAGCTGAGCAAGGACAGGGGCGCCTGGGTGGTTCAGTCGGTTAAGTATCTGCCTTCAGTTCAGGTCATGATCCTAGGGTCCCGGGATCGAGCCCCGCGTCAGGCTCCCTGCTCAGTGGGAAGTCTGCTTCTCTCTCTGCCTCCCCCGACTTGTGCTCATGCTCTCTCTCTCTGTCAAATAAGTAAATAAAATCTTTTAAAAAAGAGAGAGAGAGAGCTGAGCAAGTATGAAAGGGGGAAAGTAAGTCCACCCCAAGTAGAGTGCCCAGCAGAAGTCACCAAGTACATGGGGTGTTCAAGGGAATAGCGAGTCCAGAGCAAGGCAGATGGGACTGCAAAACTGGCTTGAGGCCGCTGTATTGGTCATAAGTCCTGGGTTGCAAGAGACAGAAAACACAATTCCAAGAGGCTTAAATGAAAAGGAAATGTACTGACTCAAGAAACAAACAAAAAATAATTCAGCTTATCTGCTTCAGGTACAGCTGGATCTAGGGGTTCAAATGATGCCACCAGGACTTGGTCTCCCATCTTTCTGCTTCCTTTGTTGGCTTCACTGTGGAGCAGGTTCTTTCCAAATGAAGGAGGCTCCAGGCTGACACCCTCCCAGTTCCAAGCCCTGTGGAAGTAAAGATTCATTTGTCCAAATGTTTAAACACAGATTCTGAAATTGCATCTCCCTGGAGTTGTTTGGGTCACATGCCTATGCCTGAACCAGTCACTGTGTGGAAGTGGGGGAGATGGCCAAATTGGGGTCACATGCCTATCCCTAGGTGTGAGCCCCACCCAAACCACAGGGACTGAGAGTGGGGGAAAGATGGTTTCCTGGGAATAAAAGGATTTGGAGATCAGAAGAAGGAATAGATATTGAGTGGGCATAGATGGTGGTGTGGACCCCGAGGCCATGGTCCTTTGGGCAGTGGGCAGCTGGTGAGGACTTTAATTCACTGAGCAGCTTAGATTAGATTTGTGCCTTGGGAATGGAGAAGGGGGAGCGGATGGGGGCAGATATATTTGTAGGAAGATGCAAGTCCTTTTGAGAGATCATGGAAGCCTGGGCAGAAGGCATGGAGAAGAGGGGGGATGTGAAAGATGCCTGGATGGGATGCCCCAGTTGTTACTGGAAGGGCTTTTCAAGGACCGGGACCACGTCACCCTCTTGCTATGGGCCTGCAGATGCCAGCGAGAGCGTGGGCTGAGGGCCCAGTCTCCCATCCTCCCCAGAACCCCATGACTAACTCTTTCCCTCCATCTGCTCCCACACTTATTCACCCCCCCACCCCCACTCCAGCCCCGGGCCCCAGAGAACCTGATCTCCTGCAGCCCCAGTTGTGGGGTGGTGACCTTGACATCAGGTGGTCATGAGGGGGTGGCTCAGCACATTTACCTCTCTCAGCCTTAGCAATCCCTTAGTTTCTGATCTCCCATTCCATGCCCCTGGGGCCTGGGACAGCACCTCGCGGGCTACAGGCAGGCCAGCTCCTCTCTCTGGTGAAAGGAGCCATTGTGAGATCAGCCTGAGAGCTGGCAGGCACTGGGCTGGCCCACGTGGCTCTCCCAGAGGCCCTTGTCCAACCATTCCTGCTTCTGGCCACTTGGGCCTTTCCAGAGAGCAGGGAGGAGGCCGAAGGGGGCTTGGGCTGCTATAGGGGACTTCTGGGCCTGCAGCAGCTAGGCTCCGAGTATATGCTCACCATCTGCCTGGGGTCTGAGGGAGGAGCCTGGAGGGCAGGGTTGGCTGCTGGAACCTTCAGAAACTTGGAACAGGAGGGCCTTGCCAGCTGGACCCCAGCGGATCTGGGGCCGTCGCCAAACTGAAAGCCGTGGTGTGCCAGACAAGGCCAGAACCCTGTTGCCCAGCAGCCCAGCCAAACTTGAAGAGCCGCGAAGGGAGAGGCAGGGCACTGAGGCCATCTAGGAAAGGTTATGAGGCTTGGGGGTGGGTGGTGAGAAAGGGAAGAGCTTAGACTGCACAGCGTCAGCACAGAGCGCTGGAGACCTTCCAGACTGAGCCTGCGGTGTTGTGTCACGATACTTAGCTACTATTTATTGAGTACTTACTAAGTATTGGGCACTGTGCCAGAAACTTTATATACATTATCTCATTTATCCCCATACCAACCACATAAGGCCGATATTATCTATCCATAGGGATGTCTTGTACCATTGTCCAGGTTGTTCACTGCACAGGAGTCCCTGTCCAGGGAAATGTGTGAAAGGCAAAATTCCCCCAGTGCTCTACTCACCAACAGTACCCTGCAGGCTCTGAGGAGATGAAATGACTTGTCCAAGTCCCCAAAACTAACACATCACAGATAGAGACTTCAAACTCAGGTCTGTCTGACTCCAAAGCCTCTCACTTAACCACTTACACTCTGTTCAGGCCTGTTCACTTGTACTCCTCTCTACCTTCCTCTTTCCTTAAGAGCCCAGGCTGGGAAGCAGGCCACGGGCTCGCAGTCCTGGCTCTACCTCTCCTTCACGTTTCCTCTCCACGCCTCACCCTCCTCATCTGTAAGGTGGGTATGCCAATTAGAGCTCTTCAGGAGGAAGCAACAGAAACCAACTTTGGCTTACTTAAACTATCTCAACAACGAAAACGAATGCCCTGCAAGGATCTGGGGCTGCCCATAAGATGGAAGGAGGAGGTAAACCAGGCCTGGGAAAGGCCAGAAACCATAGCCCCTCAGAGATCCAGCAGCGGGGACCAAGGAACGGCACCTTTAGGTTAGTTCCCAAAATAATAAACCAAGCCCTGTTATCAGAAGAGGGAATGGTTGTAGCAGCCCCACATAGCTCATGCCCACAGCAGGGAGGAGGGCGGCCAGCTGGTAGGGATGACCCGAAGCAAGTGGACCCTGGGAGGGAAAAGCTCCTCGCAGGCTGCAAAGTAGCGTACGATGCATGGGAGTATCTCTCGGTGCCCCCCGCAGCCAGGGTGGGGCTCCAGGGTCCGCCGTGTTGGCTTCTCATCCCCGCTCTGCCACTGACTGGCCATATGTCCTTGGGCAAGTCGCTTTTCCTTCTGGAGCACGCTTTCTTCATCCATAGAAGGAAAGGGATCATATTTAGGGCCTTTAGCAACCCATCCCAGAGGAATTTGGGATGTTAAAAGATGTTCCTGGGAGCAATTGCTCAACCTGAAAGAATGAATCACGAATGGTGGAATTTCAGGCATCCATGAAGATGGTATTGGGTGGGGTTTTGTGAGTCACACCCAGTGGAAAAACACCCACTTCACCTGGGAGACTGAGCAGGGAGAGGGGCAGCTCAGGCTCAGTGCCCCCACCTCATGCCTCTGGAACCTTGGGCATGAGAGGGCTGCGGGGCCCCTCACTCGGGGGCAAGAGGTTGGTCAGCCCTCGTGTCACAGAGCCTTTGTTGAAGGGACACACAGATTTGTGACGGCAGATGGAGGACATCAATTGTGCAAGGACAGCAATTCTCCTCTCCAGGCCTCAGTTTCCACCTCTGTCAAGTAGGGATAAGTTCACTGTTATAACAACCTCCTGGGGCCCTTCTGAGGATCAAATGGAACAATACATAGGAGAGAAAACCTAAGGAACCATAGGGCCCCGGTGTTGAATAAGGACTGGCATGGAAGCTTCCCGGGGCCCGGTCTGTGTCTGCCTTGTTCCCTGCTGTGTTCTCAGTGCAGCAGGGGACCCAAGATTTTTGGTTGAATATTAGTAGCTCACAGGTCGTATGTATTTATGTTGCAAGCACCGTTCTAAGAATTTTCCGCGTGTGTACTTTTTTAATCTTTACAATAATATAGATACCGTTATCTTCCCTATTTAGAGATAAAGAATCGCAAGCACAGAGCCTGTGTCGCCTGCCCACGGCCCTGCCACTAGGAAGAGATCGAGCTGGGCTTTGAACGCAGGCGGTCTGGCTGCAGGGTCTGCCCTCTTAGACATAAATCTGCCTGCCTGAATGGCTGAGTAAGCGAGGGAATACATGAGTGAACGCACGTGGGCATTTACGAATGAGTTCTGGGGTTCAGACTTCTCAAATCTCTGCTCTGGGGACACGAGCCGAAGCTTCTCTTTTTTTATTAATCTATCAGCAGGTTCTGGTATTTCTACAAGGCACATCGAAAATGCAGCAGTGCATCCCAAACTGGTCTTCTCCCCTTCCTCCCAACCCGCTCATCCATCCTCTTCCTCCCTCCCCGCCCCCAATTTCAGCTCACATTGTCCCTGAGGACAGTTGCCCAAGACAGAAGCTTCCAAGTCACCGTTGACACCTTTCCGTTTCTCACCTGGACAGTCTCTGGGCCCCCTCCTCAAGGTCACAGCAGAAACTTTATCTCATACCAAGTTCAACCAGATGTCACTCCTGTCAGCCTCCGAGTAGAACAGTTTGCTGAGGCCCCTCTGTGCTTTAAGATTTCATGAAAAGTTGGCTCCCCTATCCCATCCCACTGTGAAGGGATCCATGCCTTCAGTGAGACTATTGTTGCAAAATGGATCGACCAAAACTTAGTTACTAGCTTAGAGCAAAATCATTTTATTATTTTTTCCTCACAGTTCTGGGGGTTCACTGGGCCTAACAAGGGGTTCTCGCTCAGGGCTTTTTGTGTGGTTGCAGTGGTGGTGAATGGAGTTGGAGCGATCCAGAGGCTTCTTCAGGCCCATGGCTGACAGCTGACACTGGTTGTCAACTGGAATCTCGGTCAGGACTGGTCGGCCAGAAACCTACACTTGGCCTTTCAGTGTGCCCTGGGCACAGCACGGCAGCTGGATTCCAAGAATAAGTGTCCCTAGAAATAGGAAGTGGAGCCTACCAGTCTCTTAAGATTTAGGTCATTTCTACCGTATTCTATCGGTCAAGCAGTCACAGGACCAATATCTAAGGAGAGGGCATATAAAGTGTCACAGGGGCACCTGGGTGGCTCAGTCGGATAAGCGTCTGCCTTCAGCTCAGGTCATGATCCCAGGGTCCTGGGATTGAGCCCCGCATCAGGCTCCCAACTCAGCGAGGAGTCTCCTTCTCCCTCTCCCTCTGCTGCTCCCCCTGCTTGTGGTCTCTCATTCTCAAATGAATGGATAAAATCTTAAAAAAAAAAAAAAAAAAGAGTGTCAGAGCATTTGGGGGGCATGTTTTATTTTTTAATTATTTTTTTAAAGATTTTATGTATTTGAGAGAGAGAGAGAGCAAGCACGAGCAGGGGAGAGGGGTAAGGGAGAGGGAGAAGCAGACTCCTTCCCAGGGAGCCCTTCAGGGGCTCGATCCCAGGACTCTGAGATCATGACCTGAGCTGAAGGCAGATGCTTAACCAACTGAGCCACCCAGGTGCCCTCCTGGTGGGGGGCATGTTTTAGAGCCACCACACCTTCCGATCTCTCTGGAGACTCTCATGGTGGGGGTCCATTTCCCCTAGTTTGCCTCTGCAAGTCTTCTTTTCCATGTGACCTTCTTCTGCTGGATTCACTATCCTTCAGCTCTCGACTCTCTTGAAGTCCCTTTCTGGGCAGCCCAAAGGTCAAAGCTCCCGTTTCTTAATTTTCTCCAATGTCACGTGTCCAGATGTGGGAGACACGTGCTGACTCGCGGGTGATGTGTGAGGGGCGCTCCATTGCAGTGCAGCCGGGAGCAGATGCCTTCCACCTGCACATCAGACCTCTCTGCTCTCCAGGGTCCCTCAGCCATCCCACCCCCCGTCCTCCCTCCTGCCTGGGCCCCATCTTCCAACCAGACTGCTAGACCCTCCATGACCCTCAACCCAATCACCCACTCACCTCCTCTCCCTCTCCCAATTCCACACCCTTTCATATGAGCAACTGCGTTCCCTGCCCCCTCCTTCCCAGTGCATCCCAGCTGCATCCACAATTACAATGTCTTTTTAGCCAAGAGAGCTGCTACACACAGGTGGTTCCCTCCCCTAGGAGGAATTCAGTTACCAGAATGTTCCCCCTTCTTCACTTTCAGAGTTGGAAGGGCCCCAAGAAATTCCTCTCGCTCAACATCTGACCATGTTCCTGGGAGCAATATTACTTCTCACGTTGGTCGTGGATGTGCCGTAGGGGTAGTGCAGTCAAATGCGTGTGGGAGATTCTGGTTAAGCTGGAACAGGCCTCCTCTGACTGCAGCACCATCAACCAGCACTTTCTGTGAGCAAGGAAATTCTCCAGTTGCTTCTGTGCTGCATGGCAACCACCAGTCGCACATGTCTATCAAGCCCTTGCAATATGGCTGGTGAGATGGAGGTAATGAATTCTCAATTTTAATTGATTTTTTTAAAAGATTTTATTTGTTTATTTGACAGAGAAAGAGAGAGCGAGAGCAGGAACACAAGCAGGGGGAGTGGGAGAGGGAGAAGCAGGCCTCCCGCCAAGCAGGGAGCCCGATGCAGGGCTCGATCCCAGGACCCTGAGATCATGACCTGAGCTGAAGGCAGACGCTTAACGACTGAGCCACCCAGGCGCCCCTAACTGATTTTAATTAATTTTAATTTAAGTCATCACATGTGACTAGTGGCTACCATATTGGACAGCCCAACCTCAGTCAGAGTTTTTAATATTCTAATAGGTATTAAATGGTTTTTCCCAACATATTTGGCCTAAGACTCAGTCTCTCTCTTTTTGTGGTATGCTATTTACCCTTTTTTTTGCAGTTTGGGAAATGCTCCTCTGGTCCAGTCCTTATTGGACAGCTGAAGGAATTGATCCCTGGAAGGCGAAGGGGCTTTCCCAAGGTCACACAGCAAGTCAGATGCCCAGCTGAGATTTGAACTCAGACCTCTTCTCTCTCCTAGTCCAGCTTTGCCCCTCTGGTCTTTGGATAGCTTTCAGGGCTGAAGCTGAAAGGAGGGCCAGACATTGAGTTTGCCTAATTTTCAACTCTGTGGCAGGACCTCACACATACATGGACTCCTTTCATCCTCTCAATAATCCTGTGAGGTGGGAATTAGTCACCCCAATATACACATGGGGAAACTGAGGCTCAAACAGAGGAAGCGACTTGCCCAAAGCCATATGTGTGGCCATACTTGAAATGAGCAGAGCTATGTCCAAAACGTGCAATCAGCAGGAAAAAGGTGGGGAAGCGCCAGGAAGGAGAAGAATAAGGCTCCGTAAACAATGAACAAAGAATTGGGGTGGGAGCAGGAGCACAGGGAACTGGCCTAGGCCCAGGGGAAAATCAGGATAAGCAGAGAAAACGTTCGTGTAAACCAAAGCTAAAAATGACCCCAACCAACTCCAGGGATGGGTCCAGGGATGGGTGGGCCTTTGGTCTTGGGCGGCCATTCTATAGGTTGGCTGGTATCCAATGGGGAGGGCGGGGTGGGCAGCTGGTGTGAATGCTCTGACCAACAGGGACAGCCGTGACAAGTTGGCGAGTCGGAGAACCAATCAGATCCTCTCTTATATGGGGTTTGGATTACAAGGTGTAAAAGTTGTTTACAGCTGCAGAAGGAGGGGACAGTTGGGTTATGTTGACCCAAGCTTGCGTAAACACTGCAGTCACAGACTTGAGCAAATGAGCAATGGCTGGTTCGAAAGAAAGGATGACTTAAGAGCCCTCCGCCAGTAATGAGTAATTAGGAACAATGGAAGATATTGTGCCGTGTGGGTAGTAGGAGCTCCATCCTGGAGATATGCAAGACTTCTTGTCTGGGAACATGGGGGCTGGGATGGGTCTTAGCCCAGCTGACTGGACTGGGGAGGCATCACTTCCTCCACCCTCCACATTGGTCTTAGAGAAGCCACCCACACCCCCATTCTCGGCCTGCTCCCACAGCCCCCTGGTCGTGGGCGGTGGGCGGTGGCCCCTGGCCCTGGGGTGGCTGCCAACCCCAGCTGCTCAATCAGGTTCACTCCCCTAGAATTTGCGATTGGGACCTAGGCACCGGTCCCTGTTGACTGTTTGAACCGAGAGGACCCGAGAAGCAGGACTGGAGGCAGCCAGGAGCCCTTCCAAAGCGAGTGCACTGGGGCGGGGGCGGGGGTGGCAGGTAATGGCATTTTTTATTTTCTGGTTTTGTTTCTGGCCCCTTGGGAGCTCTGGCTGCAGTTTCCTCCCCTTTTGTTGCACAAGGATCGCGCCGGTATCCTCACCCCCACCCCACCCCCAGCCCTATTTATGCCTAAGCGACTGGGCTGAGGGGGTTCTGTCCTTGTAACTGAAGTGAGGCCGGTGGTTTGGGCGGTGGGGGAGTCATGTATTAAATGTTGTGCCTGGGAGAGCCCGTGGGCTTTGTCCTTGACCGCGGACAAGCCACTTTCCTCTGACCCCCAGTCTTCCCACTGTGTGAGGAGGCCCTGCAGGAGAAGAGGCGCTTCTGATGGCCAGCTTTCTGCTGCAATTCTAAGGGCCTCAGAAAAACCACACGCACTCAACGAGTCAGTCATTCATTCTGCAAAGGTTTACTGAATACTTACTATACGCCAAGCATTGTTCTAGGCAACAGGGATGAAGCAGTGAATAACACGGACAAAAACAAACAGAACCCTTTATACAGAGTGGCCTCAATTTCCCTATCTGGAAAATGGGGCACTGAACCAAAAACTCCTTGAAGTTGCCCTAGGCTGAAGTGTCTGTGGTTCACTGACCTGTCCATAAAACTTGCTTGCCCTTAGCCCAGAAAACCTGAATCTGTACTTGAGGCTCCTAGAGGGGGCCGCCCAGGGGAGCTGGAACCTGAGAGCAAGGTGGGTGGGCCGTGATGGTTCCTGGGCTCATGTTGCAGACTCGGCTGGGCCTGCCAGCTGGCCTGGCCGCAGCCCCATTCCTGGCCACCCTTCACCTGTTGCTGCTCAGCTTTCCCGATTTCGCCCGGGGGCTGCCCCACCAGCCCTCTGACTCACCCTCCTGGGCTTCCCTCACAGTCCACCCTTTACCTGTTGGTGTGGTGGATCCCGGAAAACCAGGCAGAGGTCAAATACCAGTGCCACCACTTTCTGGCTGCATGACCTCAGGCAAGCTTCTTCTTCTCTCTGTGCCTCTGTGTTTCCCTCTGTGAAATGGGGATAATAATAGTATCTTACCTCATAGATGATGTAAGAAAAATGGCTGGCACATAAAATGTTAGTATCTTATTACACACAGGTTCCTCATGGAGCAATGGGGCTGGCCTGGGTTCCGCAACGGGAGCCTCAATTTTCTTCTCTATGGGGTGAGGACAGTAAAGATGTTGGAAGGATAACGGGCAAGGCAAAATGTCTCTGCGTGTTAGAATTCAGCTCTGCCTCTAAACAGATGGACAACCTTGAGCAAATCTGTTTTCCTCTGAGGCAGACCCCTCCATCCTCACGAGCAAAACCTGGATGTTGTTTGCCCTTCTCTCAGCACCTGGGGCCTCCAGGAGAACGCTGCCCCAGGAGGGCCCTGTCCCAGGAGAGCCCACCCAAGGAGAACCCCGCCCCAGAAGGGCCCTGTCCCAGGAGAGCCCACCCAAGGGGAACCCCACCTCAGGAGAGCCCCCCCACCATCCTATCCTTGACCTCTACCCTTGCCCCAGAAGGGGTGTTGTTCCCTTACCCACTGATTGGTTTAGGCAATCCTCACCAACGGGAAGCAAGGGGAAGTCTGCAGGGATGCTGGGAGGGTCTCATCCCTCTTAAAATGCGTGACAGGGAGGCGAGATTTCCCTGCTTGCCTCCGGGTGCCATTGTGGGTCCCTGACATCTTTGCAGCCATTTGGGGACTGTGAGGAAGGGATGTGCCAAGGCGCCAAGGAAGGAGCCCACGAAGGGGGAAAAAGCCCGCATCCTGATGGCCTGTGGCGTCCCTGGATTACGGAGCTGGAACTCGCCAAATCTCGAACTTTGGGGGTTTTGTCAGATAAATGTCTTTATCGTTTAAGCAACACTTTGGGTTGGCTTTTCTGTTACCTGAAGCTGACAATCCTAACAGGTAGACTCTCCTGAGCCTCAGTTTTCTTATCTATGAAATGGAGATGATAATCCCCACCTCCTGGTTACTGTGAACATTATAGGAGGGCACATGGGTGAAAAGTCCAGGGGCCTCCGCATAACCAGGGGCTCCCTCTCGTTTCTTCTGCCAGACCCAGGACCAGGCGCCCCTGGGCCACGTGGCTGATTCACTTCTTCCTGCTGGCGTGGCCCCAGCTCCCCAGTGTGCCTCCCAGGCTGCCTGCGTGTTCCCAGCGGGCCGGCTCGGTGAGCGCCAATGGCAGGACCCACCCCCGCACAGCGAATCAAAGCCAGCCAGGAGCCAGGGCTGGCTCTCTGTACAGACATGTGGTGGCCTAGGAGCCCGGGCTCCGCGGCAGCCGGACCTTGGGTCTGAGTCACAACGGTGCCACCGCCTAGGCGTGGGTCATCAGTTACTCACTGCCTTACGTCTCAGCTGTTTTGTCTGTAAACTGGGAATCACAGTGGCATCTGCCTCACGGACGGGCTGTGATTAAATGGGCAAATGTGGTCAGGTGCTTGGCACCCATAAGCGGCCTGAAAGGGGCAGTTCCCTTCATCCTTGAGTCCCCAGCTCGGCCCACTACAGCTTCTGGGTCCTTCAGAGCCTGTCGCTTCAGAGATCGTCTTGTCCAGCTTCTTTTTTGTTTGTTTGTTTTTTTAGTTTTTTTTTTCTTTTAAAGATTTTTATTTATTGGTTTAACAGAGAGAGAGAGAGCACAAGTAGGCAGAGCAGCAGGCAGAGGGAGAGGGAGAAGCAGGCTCTCCGCCGAGCCAAGAGCCTGATGTGGGACTCGATCCCAGGACCCTGGGATCACGACCTGAGCCAAAGGCAGCCGCTTAACGACTGAGCCACCCAGGCGCCCCTGTTGTTTGTTTTTTAGTAGTCCAACTTCTTCAGATAAAATCTTGTGTGAGGGAACATTGAAGGAACATTCATAGCGGCTTCATTTCCAATAGCGAGAAACCAAAACAATCCAAACTGCCCCCAACAAGTCAATGGGTGAACAAACTGTGGTGTTTCCATACCGCGGAATACTGCTCAGCATTGCAAAGGAACGACCCACTGATCCATGAGCCAACGTAGAGGAATCTCAAAATAATTACGCTGAGGGGCGCCTGGGTGGCTCAGTCGTTAAGCGCCTGCCTTCGGCTCAGGTCATGATCCCAGGGTCCTGGGATCGAGCCCCGCATCGGGCTCCCTCCTCCGTGGGAAGCCTGCTTCTCCCTCTCCCACTCCCCCTGCTTGTGTTCCCTCTCTCGCTGTGTCTCTCTCTGTCAAATAAATAAGAAAATCTTTAAAGATAACAATCATAATTATGCTGAGTAAGAGAAGCCAGACAAAAGAGAGTACCTACTGTAGGCTCCCATTTACATAAAATTCTAGAAAAGGCAACGAGAGAAGGCAGATCGGTGGTTCCTGGGTCACGGGGGAATTTAAAAAGGGCAGGGGGAAACTCTTGAGGGGGATGGATATGTTCATTCTCTTGATTGTGATGGACAAAATTTATCCAATTGTATACTTTAAACATGTCAGTTTATTGTATATCCATTTTCCCTCGGTAAAGCTGTCAAAACAAAACCCAAAAATCTCATGTGAAAGCCAAATGTGTAAAAGTTACAAGAACAGAACGGCTCTGGGTGGTGGGGGTGGGGCCTGGAATCCCAGCGCACGCCCTTGGGGCCCCCGCCCCTCACTCAGGCACATCCACGGCCCCCCTGACCTTGACCGAGCACAGTTTGAAAAACCACAGATGCTTCTGAGCAAGGCAAAGGGCCTTGCCTAGAGTCATTCAGCCTGAGCCGAGTGCAGCCAGGGCCAGAAGCCGGGTTTCCTTCCTGTGTAGGCAGAACTCTTTCCAGTAGGTGCTGGGGATTGGGGACCTGGGGGGCGTTCATCAAAGACCCCGAGGAGAAGCCCACAGCACGAGCAGTACCTGGTCTGGGGTTCGAGCCCTAGACAGGGCTCTGAGGGGAGCCCAGAAGCAAGCAGGCCCCGGGCTCTTGTCCTTAAGGAGCGCTCGGGCTTGCTGGGAGCAAGAAAGACCTGGGGTTCAGGAGGAATCAGACACACAAAATTAAAAAGATGGCTTGGTGTGACATCCCCAGGCTGGAGTACTGTTGACAGTCTTGGTCAAGCTGGGAAGTAGGTCTTCCCTGCTAGAGGCTGGTGTCCTTTTGGTAGGACAGGCTGTGGGGACTGGTCAGTGAGACCAGAGACTGAGAGGGAAGGAGAGCCAACCCATCCAGGCCTTTCTATGGCCGGTGCTGGGTCAGGCGATGACAGGCTTCCTCGCCAGTGAGGCCTCTGGAATGCTTGGAACTCAATGGGGACAGTCCAGAAGTTTCCCTTCCCCTGGAGGGCCCTGGAATGGAGGGAAAGTTCTAGATAAGCACCCAGGGCTTTGGCCTCTCATCCTGCCCTGCCTCCTCTCCCGGGGACTTCTTGTGTGCAGGGGTGGAAACAGCCACTCTGGGACACTTGGCCTGCCCTCGTGAGCCTGCTGGCTTCCTGCCCCAGCTCCTGTGCAGCTGGGATTAAGGAAAACAACGATCTGTTACATTTATTTTTTTTTATTTATTTTTTTTAACGATCTGTTACATTTAGACAGCGATCTGCAGTGTGCAAGAAATGCTCACATAGGGCTTCACTAAAATGTTTCTCCCCAAGCCTCACAATTCTGGTGAGAATCATCATCCCCATTTTACAGACACAGAAACAGAGGCCTAGAGAATAAGTGCTCAGAGTTTGTTCAAGAACCGAAGGCTCTGGCCTCCCCGCTTTGCACCAGCCTCTTCCCACCTACCCCTGCGCTCCCGTAAATACCAAGAGGGGGGTGTCGTGTGATGAAAAGCACAGACAGGCCCGGAGACATTCCAGCTGCATTTGAGCTTCCTTTTGCTGCATTTGCTGTACTTACTTTACCCTCTGGGTTTCGGTTTCCTTCCCTGTAAAAGGGGATAATAATAGTAACCGCCCTGCTCGAAGGACCACGACGGTCACACATGAGGGGCTTGGCACGGGGTGGGCAGCAAGCACTCGGTAAATGAGAGCGGCTGTTTTGTCCCGGGCCCTGGAGGGGAAACCGTGTCTGCCCTGCAGCTCTGCCTTGTCCTGGCCCCGCTCTGGCTGCCCAGAGGATCAGGTGAGATGGCAGGTGGCAAAGGGCGCGCCGTGTGTGCATTTCTCTGTGCTGTGACATGAAGGGCCGCCCAAGGCCCAGTTGTCTGAAGGGAGGCTTCTCCTGAAATTTCCTGGCTCCTCTGGGCCGCAGGGAACTAAGAACATCCTAAAACATCTCAGACACGCTGGGCCAAACTTCTGCTTTCCTCAGGGAAGACACCGAGGCCCAGAGAGGAGCAGGGACTCGCTCAAGGTCACACAGCAAGGCAGGGTGGAGACTGACCTAGAATTCTTCCCACTCGGCCTTGGGATTCTTTGGTCCCCCTCCCCTAAAGCGGACTGACCAGGAGAATCCTGGAAATCGTTGCCAGATGCTTCAGGGCAAGCCCAGGACATCAAAGTCAGGAGCGGCAGGTAGAGAGACGAGTATGATGGGTCCTGAGTCAAGAGAACAGTGCGGCTTCCCCACAGCCATCTTCACTGGTGAGAGAGCCACGGCCTATACTCTGTTGTAGGATGAAGGGCCAGAGGTCCGGAGGGCCTGCCCCTCCTCTCCCGGAGCCTGGGCCCGGCCCTCACCACCGCACTTCAGAGGGACACAGGCAGACAAGGCGGATCTGGAGGCTGAGATGAGGAAGAGAAAGGCCCTTCCCATGAGGCACAGGGGGTATTAATTAGGGCACTTTGATTTGCATGGATCAGAAAACCCAGCTCAAACTAGCTTAAACAATAAGGGGAATTAACTAACACTAATAACTAATTAAATAACTAATAATGTATCAAAGGATCCTCAGGTATGAGCTGATCCGGCAGCTCAAGTGATCTCACGGCAATGATGATTTAAAACTAGCCCACAGATTCTTTGACACCTCCTTCAAAGGAAGACTAATTAGGGGCACCTGGGTGGCTCAGTCGGGTGAGCCTGTGACTCTTGGTTTCGTCTCAGGTCGTGATCTCAGGGTCGTGAGATCAAGTCCCACATTGGGCTCCATGCTCAGCAGGGAGTCTGCTTGAGATTCTCTCTCCCCCGGCCCTTCCCCCGCAACCCCAAATAAATAAATAAATCTTTTTTTTTAATGTTTTATTTATTTATTCATGAGAGTCAGAGAGAGAGAGAGAGAGAGGCAGAGGCAGAGGGAGAAGCAGGCTCCCCGCCTAGCAGGGAGCCTGATGCGGGACTCGATCCCAGGACCCTGGGATCATGACCTGAGCCGAAGGCAGACGCTTAACCATCTGAGCCACCCAGGCGCCCAATAAATAAATCTTAAAAAAAAAAAAAAAAAGGAAGCCAGATTATCCTCCTCTTGAATTGTGGGTTGGACTTAGTCACTAGAGCTTAGAAGAAAAGTGGGAATGACAGTACACAACTTGAGAGACCACAGAAGGCACTGCTGGTTCCTTCCCTCTGTCTTCCTCATCACTCACTCTGGTGGAAGCCATCTGCCACGGAGAGGTCCCCTTGGTGAGGAACAGAGGCCTCATGCCTGTAGCCATGTGAGCGGGCCATTTTGGAGGTGGATCCTCCGGCCCCAGTCAAGACTTCAGATGAGTGCAGCCCTCAGCAACATCTCTCTACCAGCTCATGAGACCCTGAGCCAGAACCACCCATCTAGGCCTCTTCCAAGTCCTGACCCTCAACCATGGGAAATAACATTTGTTGTTTTAAGCTGGTCTGTTTGGAGTGATTTGTTACACAACAGTGGTAACTGATAAAACCAGGGACCCGCTTCTCTTTCTCTGTGAAGTCTCTAGGCTCTGCCCTCCTCTGTATGTTGGTCTCATCCTCAAAAGGAATCCTCTGTGGGCATGAAGAACTGCTGCGCTTCTGGCTCTCACATCCCCTCTGCACACCGTGCAGGGAAACTCTCCCCCAGTACGCCTGCAGAAGCAAGCAGCAGCTTCTCTCCCCTACAAGCTCTGCTACTTCTCTTAACCAACCGCTGGCTCTCGCTGAAGACGTGTCCGTTGTCGTGACTGGGGAGTGGGATGACGTGTGGCCTGGCCTAAGCCACCCGAGCCCACCCTGGAGCCAGAGCTGCCCCCTCCCCCCCACCCAATCCCATGGGATTGCAATCGAGCCAAATACGGCTCTGATGGTGGGAGAGATGGGGAACTGATGCTGGGAAGCTGCATAATAGCCATGACGTCAGGGTAATGGTGGTGGAATGCTCAGGAACAGGAAATTCCCCCCAGGCCCCAGAGCATCCTCCAGGGTGTAGTGATAACATGGCTTAGAAGTTAAGGTGTGGGCTCTGCAGTCAGACAGGATCCAAATCCTGGTTCTACTGCTCACCAGCTGATACGACCTTTCCGTGCCTCAGTTCCTTCACCTAGAAAATGGGGTTAGGATGCCCAGGAACACAGGTGGAAGAATGAAATGGGCAGTAAAGGCTCGATGAGTAAGTCCTACTGTTCATCCAAAATATTCACTGGGCACCCACAGCCGCTCAGTTGTCTCCTGCCCTGGCTAGGCCAAGAGGCACTCAAAGGAAGAAACTACGGTCACGTCTTTGTCTTGGCAACCCCAGCTCTTGGCACACAGACCATGCATGTATGCTGAGCCGAGCGGAGTCCTTTGGAAAAGGGAGTAAATGTTCTTTGTTGCTCCGAGGGACAATACTAAGCCCAAGGCCAGTGTGTGGACGTTTTAAGAATCAGGATGCAATTTGCTCCAAAGGAGAACTTTCAAGTAATAAAGCTCAAGTAGAGCTACCCATAGGTATAAGTGGGAAAAAATATAATTAATATTTGTTGTTGAAGACTTACTATGGGCCAAGCATGGGGCTAGGCCTGTCTGCCAGTCCCGTGTCGTTTAATCCTCACAACGTTGAGGTAAATACCATCATTACCCCATTTCTCAGGTGAGGAAACTGACGCACAGAACTGAGCTCGTTCACAAACTCGTGCACAAATGAGTGCCTCGCCTGCGCCAGGCCCCGGGGATTCAGCCATTAGCGAAGCAGACACACCTGCTGAACAAGGAGCAGCGCGGAGACGTTAGAACCCAGCTGGAGAGTGGTCAGGGCTCAAGTGCATGACCAGTATGGCCTGGATTCCTTCCAGGAGCTTCATAAAGTAGTGAATCTCCAGTCACCGAAGGTGTGCAAGGAACTGGAGAGAGCTGGGGGCTGGCTGCGAAGGAATTCCGGTTTGGGAGGTACTGGAGCCAGGGGACTGCAAGAGCCCTGTGACTGTCAGGCTCTGGAACCCTGCAGAGAGCCTTCGAGCACTGGGGCCTCTTGTGGCCAGGGAGAAAGGGATGGAGGGAGAGGGAAAAAAAAGTGGGAGCAGGAGAATTCGCTTTCAGGGCGGCAGCTCCTGCTGCCGGCAGCCAGGGCCGGGGCGCCACCTAGCGGAAGAATGTGGGAACACCGCTGAAGCAGAGGAGCGTTTAGCGCCCAGAGGAGGGAGGAGCAGGTGGAGAGGTCTACAGTGACAGATGAGTGTTCCTCCGCGTTGCAGGCCTTTCTGTGCATAATACTGCACGGAAGGTGAGACATCCACATTGGAAGATGGAATGTAAGACGCCTTTTTCCCCCTCCACATTGTAAATTCCCTAAAATGGGATGCAGTTTAATAGACAGCAATGCATCTTCCGATTGCCAGCATCACAGATTTGATGAAGCATGGTCCTGACTCCCGCTGGTGGAGCCTTCCTGATGGGTCGCGCACAAGCCCAGCCCCTCATGTGATGGTCTTATCGAATCCTTGCCCAACTTAGAGATGAGGAAACAGAGGCTGAGGGAGGTGGTTACTTGCCTGGGCTCACAGGTCTATGGGTGAGAAGCTGGCTGCAGAACATTATTCTTGTCCGTGGACGCAGTGCCCTGCTGCCTTGATCTTCTGTCCCCAGTCATCTGGTTTTATGGCCACTTATGGCCCCTCTGTTCCCACCCCCACTTCCCCGCCAAATGCCGTGAGCTCCTGGGGCAGGGACTGGGTTTTGTTCATCTGTCAATCCTCCCCCAAGCCCTGGGAGAGGCGTACCATTGTTACCAATTTACCTGAAGAGCTAAGAGTTTAAAGAGAGGCATCTAAAAATCTTGTAAAATGACTAGGTAAAAAGAATACACCAGGGAGAACTGAAGCTGTGTTTTGGTTGGTATGGAGTGATTTACCTAATTTCCAAATGTCCTGGTTAAACATTTAAATTGTATTCTGCGATTTTAGTTCACGATATGCCCAATGGAAAAAAAAAATTAAACATTATTTGTATATGGTAAGACCCTGATATATACTTACAAACGGGTAAGAAATAAACCTGGTTTGTTCCATATGTAAGAGGGGAGCTCGGTGTGAGTTGGGTGCAGTCAGGTGGAGAACTTGACCCGAGACAGGTGGCCTTGGTTATATTTGGATGGTGGAATGGCCAACAACTTTTTTCTATTTTTGTTTCCCCAATTCTGTAAAAGTCAGCATGTATTTTCTTTGTAATTGGAAAACATCATCTTAAATACATCAAGTCCAAAAAGGATTTGGACATTAGGAGGCAAGAAAGGACATTCCAGGCAGAGAATAGCAAGAGAAAAACAATAGAATGGAAGTGGCGGATCACAGGCTGAGCCCTGACCCAGCCTCGAGCACCTGCACCTGGCAGGTGCTCAGCACATCCTGGCTGCCTGGGGAAGTCCCGCTGGTCTGGTGGGCTTCTCCCTCCAGCTGGGGCTGAGAGCAGTCAGACTCCCCTCCCATGGGTCCTGTGGGTTATGTAGGCCAAAGCCGCCATGCTTAAAATGCCAGAAGGGTCCCTGTCTGGTTGTGTACGAGGGAGGTTCTTGAAAGAACAGATGTCGGACTCTTGGACAAAGGCCATTCTTGCGTATGTGCTCAGATGGGAGTTTTTCCTCCCCGTTACCAAGACCTGGTGGAAGCCACCCTCCCCGCCTTGCTTCTGAGGCACCTAACTGCACTGGGTCTGCTTCGTCTCATCACAGCACAATTAAAAATTGGGAGACATTAACGCCCCCGGCCGAGGCAGTGAGATGAAGTGGGAAAGCACCTGGGGGAGCATTTACTATGGTGGGTGGGACCACGGGGCAGTCTGTTCCCCTTTGGACTTTTTCTGTAGACAAGGGCTAGGCTAGATCAGTGGTTTTCACACGGTTTGGGGCTGTGGATCCCTTTATTCAAACAGAATGCAACGGGAAAAGCCCAAAGTTAAAAAGAAAAAAAGATGCATCTGTATGTATCTCTAGATCTACATATCAAAGTCAAGCACTTGCCAGGCTTACGTTTCTCGTCTATGTCCTTCCACAAAGGTGGGTTCGCCCAATGTACCTTTCAGAGAAAATCGGGACTGTAAGCCCCACTTAGGACACGCGGGGCAGTTTAAAAACTGGTGGACCAGATGATCTGCGAGGTAGTGGCTTTCCGTTTTGTTGACTATGAATCAGACTACATTTTACATCGCAGCCCAGGCCACAAACACACATGCACGCATGGGCATAGAGAAACACGTCATCAAACAACACTTAACCTACTGCAATTCACTCTCAAATTACTATTTCATTTTTTTTCTTTTAATGCTGGTTGTGACTCAGTACATTTTACAATCCCTACTGGCTTTCAACCTGCATCCTCCCACAACACTTCTGGGTCGGAGGAAGTCACAGCCCTCTGCACACATGCTACCACTCTTGGGAATCTTGGGAGCGTGTCAGTTCCTCCTCCCCTCTGATACACCTGAAATAAAAGGACATCTTGGCAAAAATCCCTTACGACATACTAGACAGATATATTCAGAAAAATACTGGGTTTGGGGCTCAAACAAGATACTACTTCACACCCACTAAGATGGTTATAATCAAATGACAAGATAACCAGTGCTGGTAAGGATGTGGAAAAATGGGAACCGTCATACACTGCTGGTGGGAATGTAGGATGGTGCAGCTGCTTTGGCATGGTCTACCAGTTTCTAAAAAAGTTAAGTCACCACATGACCCAGCAATTCCACTAGTAGGTATATATACCCAAGAGAAAACATGTCCACAAAACCTTACGTGCAAATGTTCTCAGCAGCTTTATCCATAAGAGCCTCAAAGTGGAAGCAGCCCAAATGCTCAGCTGTTGAATGGATAAACAAGATGTGCTATATCCATACAAGGGAGTATTATTTGGCAGTTAAAAAAATGAGGTACCATGGTTGAACCTTGAAACATTATGCTAAATGAAAGACATCAGATACAAAAGGCCACATCTTATATGATGCCAAGGACATGTTCAGAATAGATGGATATAGTTGCCAGGGCGCTGGGGCTGAGGGATTGCCAGGAGAACGGCAAGTGACTGCTAATGGGCACAGAGTTTCTTTTTAGGGCAATGAAAATGTTCTCGAATAGTGATAGTGGTTGCACAACCTCGCGAATGTATTAAATACCATTGAGTCGCACACTTTAAAATAGGAAATTTTATGCTGAGTTGTATCTAAAGAGCAAAAGGGAAGAAAATTGCATTGAATAGGACTGACCAGTTAAAACCGGTCATAGGCACAAACTAAAATTTGTCATCACTAGAATGGATGCATGTCATAGAGCTGAGAAAATGGGAACCTCTCTTCATGCTATCATTGAATGATATCAATTAATACATTAAAAAAAAATCTTGAAAGCACTCTGAAGTGGATTCCACCATTATTTCCCTCATTCAGAAGAGGAAATGGCAGCACTTAGCTCAAGTGTTAACTTGATCAAGGTTACACAGAAAGCTATGGTAGAAACCCCAGTCCACCCAGTGTTCTGTCCACTGCAAATTGTTGTTTGCATATATTCCTAGTAGGCAAATACTCAAGGGCAGCAATCATTGTCTTTTCTTTTCTTTTTTTTTTTAAGAGAGGGGGAGAGCAGAGGGAAAGGGAGGGAGAGAATCCCAACTGGGCTCCTCACCCAGCACCCGATGCAGGGCTTGATCCCATGACCCTGAGATCATGACCTGAGCCGAAACCAAGGGTCGGATGCTCAACTGAATGAACCACCCAGGCGGCCCTTTATTCATTTTCTTTACCTCAAACCCGATCTAGTAGCACTTGGCAAGTATAGAGACAAGTCAATTAAATTCATTCATCAAATATTTGCACTTTACGTATCAGGCGCTGGCGGCAAAGCCATGAACAAGACCAAGTTCCTAGGGACCAAAAATGTACCATTTCAGGTACTAATAACTGCTCTACGTGAAAACAGAGAAGAGGGAGTTCAGGAAGACCGCCTGAGGAAATCAAGTAAGGAAACAAGTCACAAGATCAGGGGCGGTGTCTTCTGGGATGAGGGAACAGTGGGAACGAAGGTCCTGAAAGAGCAATCAGCTTTGGTGGGTCAAAGGAGGAACAAGGCAGCAGGTATGGCGTGAGCCGGTTGAAGGGTGGTGATGAGGTTGCCAAAGCAGATTCAACCCAGTGCTGTCAGGTCTTGCAGGCCATAGTAAAAAATCTGGATTTTACTGAAGACTATTGGAGGGCTTTGGGCAGTGCCATGCTCTGGCTCAGGCCACTGGGAATGGAATGGCCTTTGCGCCTCAGTGCTGGAGAGCAGACAATACTGAGGACAGTAACCCAATGTGGAGCCAATGAGGATGACAGGGACTGAAATAAGATGGGGTAAGGTCAGAAGACGGCATTTAAAAATTCTATTTTGGGTATGTTCAATTTGGGATCTCTTTGTAGATATCCAAACTGAGTTATCAAGTAGTTGGGTAGAGAGCTGGATAGGTCAGGGTTAAGTTTAGACTACAGAGAAACTTGACAAGTCAACAAAATGATGACATTTAAAGTCAAGGAAGTAGGGATTAAATGCAGAGAAAGCCACCAAGGACAAACTCCATCACTTTGTGTTTGAAAGGAGCCAGTAGATATAAAAGGACCAGCTGGTGAGATAGGAGGAAAATCAGTGTTGCATCTGGAAGCTTCCAGCGTTGTCTCCTAGAACCCAAGTGAAGAAAGTGTTTGAACAAAGGAGTGAATGACAGCCAAAACCAGCCAAGGACCGGTAAAGGATCAACAATTGATCATTCAGATTGGCAAAACAGGGACTATTGCTAACCTTAATGGGCAGTTCGTCAAGCAGAGGAATGAAAGCATATTGAAGGAATAGGATGAGTGAACAAGTGCAGTGAATGAACGAATGGCAGGCTAGATAGGTACAAGGACCCCAGTGATGTTCACTGGTTTGCTCACACTGGAAGGGATAAGTCATCAACAACCATTTTAGAAACTGGATATTCTGTGCTTTTCCTAAATCACAGTATTCTAAAATCACAAGGAAGTCATGTGGAAAATCTGAAGACTTTTGTCACGGCACACAGGTAAGATGCAGTTATCGATCAGACTACTTTAATTCACTTATAGAAGCAGCTGCATTTAAGTTTTGCCTCCTTACAAATCACTCTAAAAACCTACCTATAAAAAAAACAGCCCCTTTGTGTCTATGTCCCTCAGATAAAAACAGTCCCATTACGTCTTAAAATGTATAGACATTTTCTTTTGGTTTTAAATGCCAGAAATTATAATCCCATCAACTGCCCATGTGTCACCCTGCTCAGCTTAGATTCATGGTGTCAAATATTCCCTTTTAACTTTTTTTTTTAAATCAGAGAGAGTGAGTGAGCACAAGCAGGAGGAGTGGCAGGCAGAGGGAGAAGCAGGCTCCCCGCTGAGCAGGGAGCCTGAAGTGGGACTTGATCCCAGGACCCTGGGATCGTGACCTGAGCCGAAGGCAGACGCTTCACCGACTGAGCCACCCAGGCATCCCTACACTTAACTTCTTATGTTGCTACTTTACCTTCTACAAACCAACTCCAAGTTTCCTCAAGTCACTTTGCTTTGCTAAATCTCAAGTGCAAAAATGACTTGCTTGTCATTAAACACGCACAACCTAAGAGGGAGGTTGCTCCAGTCATTCCTTAGCCTGCCTTCCTTCACTTCCTAGAATATGCCAGGCTCCTTCTGCCTCTCAGGCCATACACAGATACTGCTCTGCTTGAAGTGCCTGGTTGACTTTGCCTTGTCTATCATATATGTTCCAATCGCACCATACACTCTCCCTTCATAGCACTTATCACATTCGTTATTAAAATAAAGACGGTAGAGTAATTTCACCATCATTTATTTTCCTTGCCCAAACCTGTGTCAAAGGTGCCACGGGGGTAAAAACATTAGGTTTAAATGTAAGATTTCGGGGTGGGGGGTGGGAAGGTGGGTTCCCGCAGTATTGAGACGGTTAAGTAAAAGTGAGTGGCCAACGTTTTTAAATTTAGAAATTTATTCTGTTTAATCCACAAGCTTTATATAGCTTTAGTTTAAAAAAAAAAACAAAAAACAAAAAACAAAAACAGTGAAAACAAAGACACTATTTCAAAGTCTGGGCCCTTCCAGCCTTCCAAATACGAGAGCTCTGAAGGTTGTATATACCAATTGGAAGAACAAGACAAAATTATGAATGGAGCCATGACATTTCATAAAACAAACTTTTATATAACTGAAGGATCCTTCCTGGGACTAGTTAATTGCCTTTACAAAAAAAACACAACAGAATAGAATGAAATTCCAGTGTTCCAAATCAACTTGTTACACATCAATATAAACCCACAGTGTCCTGGCAAACAACATGCTTTCATTTTCCGTCTCGTCCTAGAGCTCAAATCCTGATTCATTTCAGCAGAGACTCCACAGGCAACAGGAAAGATTGTGGCATTAAAATATTCATTTATACTTTTGTGGTAGTTCAACAGTGGTCTTATTTCTGGGCAAGCTTGCAAACCAACAAGGTTGGAAGCATCATAACTTAAATGGGTGCTAAGACTCAAATGAAAAGAAAAAAAAAAAAAAATGAAAAGAAAGAAAACCTCTGGGAATAGCCAAGGCCTTTAAAGAAACCATAAGAATGCCAACAATATTGAAACCCCCTTTTTTAAAAAGGGGATTTTTTTTTTTGGCTTAAAATATTTCACTCTAAATGAATTTATGTCAGCTGTCAATGAAAGAATGTCACTAATACACTGTGGACACCTTTTGCAATGTAAATCCATGCCCTTTTTTTTTTTTTACATGGTGAACTTCAACCTAGCAATTATTACAACAAATGTTATAGTCTAAAGCTCAAACACATTTTAGCAATTTTGAAATTGAATTGCGTACAAACCAAATAAAATGTACATCGTGACACACATTCCCGCCTAAGACTGTGGGGACACTTGAGCCTTCCGCATCGACCTCAGCGCCTTTTCGCGCAGGTGCTTTTCTAAGTCGTCGAGGTTGTCTTCGGGCTCGCTTTCGGTCTCCTAAAACCAGAGGGGTCACACTGGTGAGTCCTGAGACACTGGCGAAGAGGTGTAGGGCGCAGGACAGAACCACATCATGGCGGCAGCCGCACAACTCTATGAATACACTAAAAACCCCTCAATCACATACTTTCTTTCCTTTTTTAAAAAATTTTATCTTTAAGTAATCTCTACACCCAATGCAGGGCTCAAACTCACAACCTTGAGATCAAGAGGTGCATGCCCTACTGAGCCAGACAGGTGCCCCTGAATCACATACTTTCAACAGGTGAATGGCACGTTAATTATATCTCAAAGAAGTTATTCTTAAAAACCTACATTAAGCTTTTGGCAGCCATTCACATTCTTCTCCTTACTCTTGGCAAATTCCCGTTCTTGGCAGATCATCAAGAATGATGATAGATCAGGAGAGAGCTAACAGCCAAGTAGCCATTACTATAAAAAAATCTTAAGCTCCTCCTCATCATCCAATGACTTAGCCAACTGTAGGAAGTGCAAGGCACACGTACCTTCTTAGGCTCGGGCTCTGCCTCCGGTTCCTCCTGTGCCGACGTGGCCGTGGGGGCAGCGGGGGCCACAGGGGTCACTGCTGCTGCGGCCGCTGCCGCCACGGCCTTTTCCTTCTTGTGTTTTTTGTGCTTCTTGTGCTTCTTATCCTTTTTGTGTTTCTTGTCCTTCTTTTTCTTCTTTTTCTTTCCACCTCCTTCTGGGTCTGAGTTCTAGAAATCCAGAAAAGTCACAGTAAAATCAATCAGACTAAAATGCTGTCCAACTAAACATTTTATTTTCTCAAGGGAATAACTAAATGGACAAATCTCAGGATTTCCTAAGGCTTCTGGGGAGAAAAAGGCCCAAGGGCAATCCCTGCCAAGAAAAGTATGTTGAGCCGAAAACCACACTGCAAGCGAAGATGCTCTTCACAGATTCTAAGAGTCAGAATGGATTTTCCCCAACTAACGGCACATATAAGCCATGTTTCCCAACCACAAGCTGCCAGTCAGGTGGGTGTCCAGGATCCAGAGCCACCTCCAAACGCAAGGAAAGCAGCACGTGCAAAAGAAAGAAAAAATCTTTGAACTCAGCTAGGCCTGAGGTGAATTCTGGCTCCTGAACCCGTTCACCATGTGACCTCAGACGAATCGGTGGACTTCTTCTGAGCCCCTTCTGTCAACCTAAATAAAATGGATACAGCAATCCCCGACAGAGCTGTTGTGAGAATTAAACTGTAATTTATCTGTAAACCACCCACAATACTAGCCTAATAGGAAGTAGGCTTTCAGTAAGTACAGCTATTATTCTAAACACATGCTTGTGTGAATGCCACATCTCCAGCCACTGTAGGACTTCTAGCTCTAGAATGGAGGGAGTTTGCTCCTTAATGCATAATACGATTGACTTTGAACAACGTGGGGCTTAGAGGCACCAACTCCCCATGCAGTTGAAAATCTGCATATAACTTTTGACTCTCCCCCAAATTAACTACTAACAGCCTACACAGACAAGAAGCCTTATGGGTAACGTAACACTCAATGAACACAGATTTTGGAGGTTATAAAAAATATGTTACTAAGCAAAGTATAAGGAGGAGAAAACACATTTACGGTGCTGTGCCGTATTCATCAAAAGACCTCCACATCTATGTGGCCCTGCTCCATGCTGTTCAAGGGTCCGATTGTTTATACCAAAATTATGCAAAGAGCAAGTTCTGCTGCAAGTGAATCCCATCAGTAATCCTGAAATTTCACATTTCAGATTTCTAAGCAGTTACTTAAAATTCCTCAATCCATTCAGTTAGTTTGTAAAATTTAGGCAAACCTACTATGAGATGGACCCTAACCATTAACTTTATACAATAAACCTGTTCAAGATCAGATTAATGACTCACAGAGGGGAAAATAACAGTTTAAACTCCCAATACTTTAATATCCTAATGACATTTAAACTTGACAAGGTAAAAAACAAGCGTTATTCTTATTTATGTGGCTTGCCAGAGATAAGACTATATGGGACAATACCGTACTTTCCACTTCAGCTAGTATTTCACAGGCTGCAAGGTTCATTTATTATAGAAATAATGTATTTCTACTGTGGGGAAAAAGGGCACTACACATAAGGAAAATTTTAGATTACTCATCCTTTCCCCTTCTAACATATAACCATTGTTACCATTTGGTACCTGCTTTGTGGTATTTTTTTCCTTTATAAAAATGGAATCGTACTCACACACATATCTAATTTTGAAAGTTTTATTTTGTGATCCCCAAGTGTCCCCAAATATGTCAAATGCTATAGAGACAGCAGAAAATACTAAGCTATTTTTCCCCTAGATAATAGAACCATGGGTAACTTTTTCTTTTCTGTTATTCTAGATTTTCTATATAGGCCAATTTTAACCACCAAGATTACAGATTTTAACAATATTAGACGTGATGTCAATTAGCGGGTGACTAGGATATGAAGCATGGACTGTGGTGCAACCACCACCCCCCTTAATTTCATGCTTCCTTGAAGGCCAGCTGAACTACAGAACATAATGCTGCTCTGAGCCACAAAGAAAAACAAAAACTTGTCTTTGCTTCCAAGTGACCACATACAATTATAAAGGGTGTCCAGAACAGGGCAAACACATACCCTCACCGGAGATGGGCTTGGTGTGGGGCTTTTAGCCTTTTTCACCGGTACCGCTGGTGACCAGTTGGTAGAGGGGGACTGGGACTGGACAGGAGACTGAGGTGCTGGGGGTTTTTTAGCTGCTGGCTCAGGAGATCCTGAGACAGATCGGGAGGACGAGACCCTCCTTATAGACTGAGGACTTGGTGAGGCAGCCCTAGAAACAGAGGGAAAGAAAAAAACAATTCAGTATCCAAGAGCAAAGGTCTTTCATAAGAGAAAATAACCAACCACCATTATATAACCAGGTCACAAACTTTAAATATTTTACCACTTAGTCGATTCTACAAACACACACACACATCAAATTTGTATCGTCTAAGTCTCCTGGAGAGTTTAAGCCCCATAATCCTCTATCCGTTAACACTTTTCCTGTATGAAATTAATAATGCCAGTTCCTTGTATTTAAAATGGCTTTTATCAGTCTTACATAGACATGCAGGAAATGTTCTCTGCATTACTTCAGAGTTCAGTTTTGGAAGCACATCCCCCAATAAACCTGATACCCCCAAGAACCAAGTATAAAGTCCTATGGCATAAGGAACTATTCCGAAAACAGAAAATGGATCTGTGAATAGTACCTTTAAGCTGCCTTAAAAGCCTGTATTCCCAGCTTATTCTTTTCTGTAATTTCTCAGTAAGGGGGGGGGGGGGGGGGGAGCTTCCAAAAATAAAGAACTATGCAAGTTAGTGTTCCTAGCCAAGAAAGCATAAAATATTTTTACTTTTTTGTCTTTTTGGGTTCCGGAGTCCTGGAGACTCTCCTAATGGGCCTAGTACTTGGAGAAGGGGACTGCCTTCTTTGGGGTGATGATGATGCTCCTCTTCGAACAGGTGGAGGACTTGAGGAGGTTTGAGGAGCTCGAGGCCGTGGTGAGGGCGAATGCCTTTTGTTTGGTTGTGGTGACCGGGGCTCCCGGGTAGACCGGCTCGGGGAAGACCCTTTCCTATGCTTTGATGATAATGAAGGCGAACGTCTCTTGGTGACTGGGGAGCTTCTTTGTTTGGGAGGTGGAGAATGGGAGACCCGACGCTTTGGTGGTGGAGATGGTGATGCCCTTCGTTTAGGAGGGGGAGGGGGAGAAGCCGTTCTTCTCTTTGGAGGTGGAGAAGGAGAGTATCTCCTCTGTATCGGAGGAGAGTATCTTCTTGGGGAAGGTGAGCGCCGGCGGGGGGGAGGAGAAGGAGTCCTAGGAAAAATAAACCATTAAGCTGAAAGGTCCGAAAGAGTAAGGCAACAGAATGCACAGAAAACTAACCAGAAGTTATGGCAATACTGTAGTTAAGCACCAGGCAAAGACAGTACATTTTTAACTGGAAATGCTAGGCCTTTATCCTCATTTAAAGGGAAAAAAATCACTTAGTGGCTCTGTTTACCCTAGATGATTAGAAAACAGGACATTCTGCTTAATGGAGAAATTTGAAGTTTCCAGAATGAATTCAAGTTTGTCAAAAGTCATTTAACATAATCCACATGGAACCAATTTAATGGGTTTTTCTGAGAAGAGAATCTTGCATAAATTGTGAACACCCACTATCATTATGTACAAGCTAGGCAGCTACATTAGCAGGACTCCACTATGGGCAGCTTAGAAGTCTGTGCTTTAAAAAGCTCTCCTGGGGGCAGCTGGGTAGCTCAGTCAGTTAAGTGTTCTGCCTTCGGCTCAGGTCATGATCTCAGGGTCCTGGGATCAAGCCCCATGTGGGGCTCCCTGCTCAGCAGGGAGTCTGCTTCTTGCCCCCACCCCGCCCCCATTCATGTTCTCTCAAATAAATAAAATCTTCAAAAAAAAAAAAAAAAGAGCTCTCCTATGTGGTGCTTTCTTGACTGACATTTGGACTTGGCAAGAGTTCACTTGCACACGTTTTAAAAGGTATCTCTACACCTACTCAACTGTTCCAAGGAGAGACTTGGATTTTGCATCTCAAAAAACCACTTTTCAGTGGAAGTCTACCTACTAGGCAGAATGCATCCCTGTAGAAGTCCAAGTTGGCCTTCCACTTAATACTTAAGTCCTATATAATCTTAACTGCCTCTTAGAAATTCGACTTGAATATGACATTCAGTTCCAACTGCTTAATTTGCTTCTGAAATGTTCAGACCTTAAGCTCAAAATATTTTCCTGCCTAGAATCAGCTTTACAATAGGCTACTTTTTGGACAAGGTAGTGTGCACCTCCATTTCCTCACCTGAAAAATGGGAACAATACCACCTACTGAGCAAGATCATCTCAAGGACTACAGATTAAGTATATAAATAAGCATGTAATAGGCATTCAATACTGTTTGGTAATGTATTTGAGCAATGTCCTTACAAATTTTCTCCGCTTTTATTCTGAAATCACTTTCGATTTACAGAAGAGCTATAAAAATAGTAGAGATTTGCCACTTAACAGCTCCCGACAGCATAACAAAAATGATCAAAACTATGAAATTAGCCACAGCACTTAGTATTAACTAAATTACAAACCCGGTTTCCCACTAATGTCTCTTTTTTCCCCCCAAATCACAATTCTACATTATATTTAGTTATCATGTGTCCTTAGTTCCTGCCAATGTGTGACTAATTCCTTTGTCTTTCATGACTGCCATTTTTATTTATTTATCTTGAAAATTTTATTTATTTCAGAGAAAGAAGCACAGCAGAGGGAAGGGGGACAGTAGAGGGAGAAGCAGACTCCCCGCCAAGCAGGGATCCCAATGTGAGGCTCGATCCCAGGAGCATGGGATCATGACCTGAGCCAAAGACAGATGCCCAACTGACTCAGCCGCCCAGGACTGCCATTTTTAAAGAGTATTAGTTACCTTGTAGAATAACCTTCAATTTGGGTTTGTCTGGTATTTCCTAATAAATCAGACTGAGGTTCTGTATAATTGATAAGGATACCAGGATAAGGTATCCGGGAATTATAGAATGCCAGTATGTACTACTGCCTGTTAGCTTGATTCCTTAGTTATGGAGGTATGTGCTGAAATTCTCCACTGTAAAGTTAGTATTTTTCCCTTTGTAATCACTAGACTTCCCCTTTTAATTTAACATCTTTATTGACATGTGATTCACATACCATAAATTTTAAAGGGTACATTTCAATGTTTTAAGTATATTCAGTCGTGTAACCATTACAACACTACCCATTCCCACCCTACCCTAGGCACCACAAATCTACTTTTATCTCTATAGATCTGGGTGTTCTGGACTTTTCATATCAACAGAATCACATAATATGCGGTGTTCTGTAAATGGCTGAGCAATGCCACTCTATTAAGATATTCTGATCATAAAGTTGCGTCAATTAGCTCCCACTAACATATCTAATAAAATACCTTCGTCGTGGTGGCGGAGTGGGGGACCTGCGCCTACGAGGAGGAGGGGCAGGAGAAGGAGAACGTCGCCTTCTGGTAGGTGGTGGGGAGGGACTCCTCCTCCGTCTACCACTAAATCACCAAAAAGAAAAAAAAAAAATTACAGGTGATTTGGAGTTAGCATTTATAATTAAGTGATCCAGATGACATAGTTTCAATCGTTAACCCAAAGTGCAGCCAACTGTTCCCTCTATCCCTCAGTGCAATGTTTTTCAAACCACCTGCCAAGACCATTAGTCAAGACTCTGAGAACCAGCATTTAGAAAATCAAAATATATTTACTTGTGGTTGTGGGAATGGTAAATTTTATTTTGTAAAATTTTTGTTTCAGTATATAAATATGCAGAGTCTGGGTCATGATACAGAAATTCTTAACATGACACAGGGTGAAAAAAGTTTGAAAACACTGCCTTATGACATTGTTTTTTAATCTGAATGCACATCACAATTACCTAGGAAGCTAATCTGAGTTTGTTTACCAGGTCTGGACTATGGTCTAGCTGGTATATGCTGAAAAGGCTCTCCAGGTGATTCTGATTCCTTATTAGGAACAACTGTTTTAATACTCAGAAAAATTTCCATGTTCTAATTCATAAGTTTAAAATTTTAATAGTCACCATAGGCTTAAGGCCCCAAATGTGGGTGTCACTGTTCCAAGTTCTCAATTTTTAAAAATGTATTTTCACTATTCAAGAGTTGTTTACTACTAACTAAAAACACTAACCCAAAAACAAAGAATTAAAAGTTGAGCACTAAAGCTATGACTGGGAGCAACATGGGTGAAATATAGACAATTATACAAAACCCTAATTCTGAGCTGTTACACTTAACCAACACAAATGCACACATGAAAAATACAATTATATCAACTGGACTAACTCACAGCAGTTTCCCAAGAGATATATTAAAATATACACCAAGCCAGTTTGCCACCTTTTGGCTAAGTTTGCATATATACAAAGTAATCACATACTATATAGTTTTCAGTTCGACTAGCATAGGACTGAGGCTTCCTATGAACCTGGAAATATTTTCTAAAGTTTACTAGTCTTGATTCCCCCTTTAAAACTAAGGAGAGCTCTGTTACTAACAGAGCAGAGAAAATCCTGAAATTCATTAGTAAATTTAATAATTATTTTCATTATTTAATTTTCAATTCCAATTTGTTTATGCCTGGTGGGGACTAAGACTTCACTAGAACAGATTTAAAACAATAAACTACAAGAGGCAATCTACGAAGACAGATAAGCTTTGGACAAAATGAAATGTAGACAGGAACTACTAACTGTAAGAAAATACAGTAAAGGAGAAGCCATTTTATTAGCAGGGTATAATCTGAGAATTACAGGACCCAGAGAGGATAACCACAGTATTGACTCAAGATTTCAAATAGGAAAAGACACTGGGGTTTTGACTTAAAAAGAAGCAAAAAGAGTTTAGAGGTGCAAACTAAGAGGATGAAGTGATACAAAGCAGAACTCTCTCTCTTATCAGTAAATACAATCACATAAGAGACTATTACTGTTGATTATGTGGCTTCTTTTTAAAAATATTCTCCCAATTTCAGTTTGTAAAATCTAATCAGTAACTAAAAAACTGGACTCAGATTAGAACCTGTTATGACAGACTAATGACCTGAGATATTTATTTTGTGCCTCATCTTCAATGGTAAAACAAAAAGGCTGAGTGTAGCCAAAAGGTCCCTTGCAGTGATGACCCTCAATGTCCTGCTTCTATGTGAGAAAATAACCAAAAAGAGTAAGTAAAACCATAACCAAACTTGCATTAACTTAAGGAACTGCTAGAAAAATCTGATAATCACTTAAAACTGGAGTACTGACACCACATGGCTCCATGATCTGAAGGCTACAGAATTTCTACCTGAGCTGAGAGGGCACACATTTCAAGGGTTAAAACAAAAAACTAATCTGAGATGAATCTATTTCAATTTTTCCATATGTGTTTAAAAAAATGTGACATAAAGCCCAGGTTCAATATATTTCTAAGAGATCAAGTTTGTTCACTGTATTATTCAAAATTCTGAATGCTTAATGTATTTCATCTGCTTAATCTAACAACTAAGTGTTTTCTAGTTACTCTGAATAATGCCAAGCTAAGCTTTCCACTGTGTAGAAATTGTTGAGTAGTGAAGATCCCCTTCAAGTTGTGTGAGAACCGATTTCAGGAAGCCTCAATATGTGATGTAGCCCTCAAGTAGGTAGAAACGCCAAGTTTTATCAGAAGGAGCCAGCTTGCTCTCTCTGCAGCGACCTCTCCGAACAACCACTTCACTAGCAGAAGCTATAGATGGGACAACTCCCTTTTTTATTTTTTTGTGATAACTTCCTTTCACTATCATCAATATGCCTTTTATCCTTTGAAGTTAAAGAGTGTTCGATACCCAAAGACAAGTGTTTCAAAGCATGGAAAATATTACCTGTTCAAAGTTTAAAGTTTACATATGAAGTAATCCAAACCAGGCGGTCCGTCCCCTTTTAAAAATATAATACTGAAACATCGTTCCAAATAATTCTTTCTCCATCTCTAAATCCTAGACACCTGATAGCAATTTCTAACATCATTAAAACTGCAGGCCTTTTTAAAGAGGATAAACAAAAATACCCTGGAGCAGGGCAGTGGACATCAGTGTTGATAAATCATTTCCAAAAAGAAAGCAGTTCCATAAGGGGAGGGTGTAGGAGGGGGAAGGAATCTCACCACTAACCTGATTTTGTAAAGCAACTTTTTTGCTGTTGTACTAGCAATTTTCCAGAAGTCAGGGATATTATAGTTGGAAACGGAATGATCTGGCACCTAAATTTATCCTTCTTTTAAAAGGTTTTTATTGTCAAGTGTTCCACAACACAAATACACAACTTTGCTCCATCACAAACACTGCTGACTAGTTCCAAAGAATCTTTCCAACAGAACTCTTATTAATCAGTGAGACTACCTAAAACAACACAACTTCAAAAAGTGAGCTATAAAGAGGACAATGTGATAGTTTCATGAAGGATAAACACTCAGAAATTTAGCAGCAGCTAAGACCCCGCCCCCCAAAAAGGGAGAAGACTAATGAAGACAATATAATGGTATAATGTCAGCAGCACAGGGCTAAGATCAGGCTTTGTCCCTTTATACCCTAAGAGACTCATTTTACTACTTCTGAGCCTTTTTTCTCACGTATGACATAGGCCTGAATTACAGATTTCTATTTATGATTAAACTCTAAAATGTTAGTTTTTATAGTCACAGACACGTGATCAAAAAGGTTCAGTGAAGATATGCAACCTACCTTCCTACTGCAGAGGACACTGAACATGGCCAGAGCCTCATGTTCATCTTTAATCTTTTTTGAAGTCTTTCCCAAGTTTTTCTTGCTTTCCTGAAAGCCACCACACAGGCCCTCCCCACTAAATCTAAGGAGCTATTATTACCCTACTGCTTGGAAAATATCCACGTACTATAACTGAACAAAAATCTAAGCTCAAATGGTACTCTAAAATGAACACTGTGTACAAGTTCTGTCATTAATTTGACGTGCAAAGAAATATAATCCACTAGAACTCGGAACTTCTCACAGCCATCCCCGCTGTCTACACAGGGATGGGAGCAGGTCCCCTAAGTAGCAATCCCGTCACTACACCCTGACATGTAGCCTCAGGTACAAAGTAGTGGCTAACCAACCTTTTAGTCCCTGGCGATTGCCATCGCTTTCCCATTTGCATCCTGAGAGCAGTGGAGAAAAACAAAGGTCAGGAATTCCATTCACCAAATTATTTACTTCAATGGAGTTAAGTATCACTAATGGCGATGTCTTTTTTTTTTCTTTTTGATGTTCCAAGATGTTCAGAAGTTAATGCTATGGTTTCACTGATCTAGTCATGCAGACATAAGACATGGTGGTACAAACAAAACTTACCAAGATCTCACTAATAGTGATAACCACCAAATAAAGCAAAGAAAATGTCCCCAAACCCCCCAAATCTGACCATCTCCTTCTGTGTGTGAATCCCTGAAATGAAGGAATTAACCAATTTCTAAAATAAGCCTGTAGCCCATCCCTTAAGTTAGAAGTTTCATCACAACTACAGAACACCAGTGAAGACTACTGAAAGAAAAGACATTACCGAGGGGAAGTCTCTTTCTGGCGCTTTCGAGGTGATGGAGAGGCACTCCGGGAAGGGGAATGTCTCCGCCGCCTGCCTACCTCACCATTCTTCACATGGGACCTCTTGGGTCGCTCATCTTCTGAGGAAGAAGAGGAGCCAGAATCTATAATTACACAATAAACAAAAATTATGTTACATCTGTGCTTAAAAGAGTCTACCCATATTTTCTGAATCTAAGCAGATGGGAGTGTCCAAATTAGCAAGTTAAGCCCACTTATGCAAGCAAGCATGTATACAAGCCATCAGTCCTGAACAAAGGTTATTATCAATATATAGTCAGTGACTTAAAAACCAAGCATAAATATACATCATTATTATATAATGAAGTTATATAAATCATTCTCAAGGCACACTCCAATAGGATACAAGTGTCCCTTAAGAATCTAGTGATTTTCCAAATTAAGCACAAAAAGCATCTCAAGGAAGTACTTGAGGCTTGTTACTCTAAGCACTTTTAAAACTACTGATGGGTCTGAATTAGGGTCTGAAAAACTTCTTTCCACGTCCCTAGCATTTATCACACAAACAAAAAGAATGTACGTGACAAGCCTTTCCTACAGGCCTGGTAGCAAATGTCTGGGACTGCAAAAAGAAAAACTTCAATTGTTTGCACATGGTTTCCTTAACTTAAAATAATAACTGTTCCCAAATATCAAAACAAAGTCCCAGGGCACCTGTGTGGCTTGGTTGGTTAAGTATCCGACTCTTAATTTCGACTCAGGTCATCATCTCAGGGTCTTGAGATCAAGCCCTGTGTCGGGCTCTGCCCTTGGAATGGAGCCTACTTAAGAGTCTCTCCCTCTCCCCTCCCCCATGCTTTCTCTCTCTCCACCTCTCTTAAAAAAAAGAATAAAACAAAGTCCCAAGTACCAAAACACCCAAGACATATATGCATTTTTAAGCCTTCCTATGATTTAACTTTTTTTTCCCCAAAGATTTTATTTATTTATTTGACAGAAACAGAGACAGCCAGAGCAGGAACACAAGCAGCGGAAGTGGGAGAGGGAGAAGCAGGCTTCCTGCTGAGCAGGGAGCCCGATGTGGGACTCGATCCCAGAACTCTGGGATCATGACCAGAGCCGAAGGCAGATGCTTAACGACTGGGCCACCCAGGCGCCCTAACTTCATGTTTAAAGAGCTGCAAAACCTCGATGGGCTTTTAATGGACTTAATGCCGCTGTGGGGTGCTTTGATCTCTATTTCGTAAATGAAAAGAAAAGGTAGCACACCTAAACTCGGTCACAAATACCCAGAGCTAATAAAATTAATTATTAGTAATTAAATAAATATTTATTCTTTTACAGATATAAAGTACACAAAACCCAGAAACAACCTAAATGTCCAAGCAGGTGACTGGCTCAATAAATTACAGTGTATTAATTATTACAATGAAAGGTTCTGGCTATTAAATTAGATCTAAGAACAGGGAAAGATATCTAGATATAATAAGTTAAAAAGGGAGGCAACATACAGTTTGAGCTTATGCAGGTTTTTTGGGGTTTTTTGCCCTTTTAAACCATAGATCCTTATAGACGGCACAAAAAAATTCTGAAGAAAAGCTTCCAGGAGTAAGACCAGGGGTTGGGAGAAGAATTATACTTTTCCAAATTTTATACCCGTCTGTTTTACTATTGTACTGCAAAGATCTATTGTTTATAACTATTTAAAAGAAAATTAAGTTTTAAGAAAAGACTTAACACCAAAAACCAAAAGTAATACTTCCTCCCCTTGAACAGATTTCTATGCAGGCACATATTTCTCCCATGTACGCTCACTACAAGGATGGAGATTTATATTTGTGGAGTATTTTTCATGAGGATATAGACAGAAAACAGTTGACTCCATATCCGTACCAGATGAAGACTGCTGGTTCTGTCGTCTGTACTGACGTCTCTGCTGCACAGAATCTGCCGCGGCCATTTTGCCACCTTTATCTTCTTCTGAAAGATGGATGCATTTAGAAAGTGTTTCTTTAGTTATGCATACAGAAAATGTAACATACTTGAGTTGGAAAATGGTCTCTTAAACCTCTATCTCATTGGGTCAAGCAATACAACTATATATATATATTTTTTTTTTCTTACAAAAAGCTTTAAAATGCCAATTTAAATGCTGATTTTAGACTATGTTCACCACATGTAATCCAAATTTATTTACTATAGGTCACGCTAAGCGCTAAGGACTTTATAGGCATTATTTCAGTTAATCATAAAAAACCTGAAGGACAGTACTGTTATCTGTATTTGAGATAAAAGAAGTGAGGGTCAGATAAATTAAGTAATTAAACAAAAAGCAGTTAAGTAGTGAAACTGGGGATTCAAACCAGATTGGTCTCAACTTCAGAGCCATAGCTCTTAACCACTAAGTCATATCCTATAATTATCTTTAACCAGAGGGGATGATGAAATGTGCCAAAAAATCTAATCCAGCTTAACAAAAAAACACACGAAAACTTACCCGATTCAGATAACTCTACTTTTCTAGGCTTAGGTGCTGGTGAAGGGGACTCTCTTTTCTCAGTACCTTTATGTTTTGTTACTAAAAAGAAGGAAAAAAAATACGTACGTGGGAAAGCAAAACAAAACAACAAAGCCACACAAGACACTGTCTTAATGGTACAACAGGTGTCACTATCCTTATAAAGAATTTGATAATTAAATAATAAATCAATAATTTAATAATAAATTAAATGTTTGGTGAAAGCCTTGAAAAGCGCTATAATGATTTTTGAATCTGAAGATTCTCCCAAGAGAAATGCCAGTTAAGAGAAACTGGGAGGGGCGCCTGGGTGGCTCAGTTGTTTGGGCGACTGTCTTCGGCTCAGGTCATGATCCTGGAGTCCCGGGATCGAGTCCCGCATCGGGCTCCCTGCTCGGCAGGGAGTCTGCTTCTCCCTCTGACCCTCCCCCCTCTCATGTGCTCTCTCTCTCTCATTCTCTATCTCAAATAAATAAATAAAATCTTTAAAAAAAAAGAGAGAGAAACTGGGAGTTGCTGTTTTGCAGCAGAAGCTCCGTGTAGAAGATATTTGTAACATTCAGCTCAGTAAAGCTCTGGGTGCTTAATCCCACAACCTAAAAACACATACACTCAACTACGGAGGCATCATCAGCACAATAATTTCCAAGCACCCAACTATACCTGGGTTCAGAAAAGTTATAAAACTGATAAATGGTTAAGAAATAGATCTGATGAGGGACGCCTGGGTGGCTCAGTCGGTAAAGCGTCTGCCTTCAGCTCAGATCATGATTCCAGGGTCCTGGGATCAAGTCCCGCATCAGGCTCTCTGCTCTGCGGGGAGCCTGCTTCTCCCTCTGCCTCTCTCTCTCTCTCTCTCTCTCTCTCGGTCTCTCATGAATAAATAAATAAAATCTTAAAAAAAAATAGATCTGATGAAATCTTCAGAGAAAGAGATTTGTTTTGGAGAAGAGGAATGAGCCACCAAGAGACTAAAGATTCTTTATGTACCAATACAACCTTCATAATAACATGAGAGATTTAAACTACCCATAAAAAAGTAAATCCTCGTAATACGAAAAATAAATACTAAGGCTGAAGGATTCTTTCCAAAGCTTAAAAGGAGGGGGAGGAAGGGGCAGAAGCTCTGAAATATACCTCCAGGTAGTAGGAGAGCTGTGAGTGCCTTCTGAATTATCCAACTTCTCTTTTCCAAGTTGCATGGAAAATTATGGCAACTGTCTTTTGTATGCTTGCTGTATTATTAAGCAGTGCTAAGCACTGTCGCTAGTATTAACCCCCATTTTACAGGAGGAGAAATCTGAGGCTTAAAAAGAAGTAACTTCAACTGAAGTCACATAGATCATTAAAGTGACTAGGATCTGAACCCAAGACTATTTCTAGAGCACAGCTTTGATTTCCAATTAACCAGCTCAATTGATAATATCCATCCACTATTTCAACTAAAATCAAAAGTATATACAGATATAACCACCGATCTTGCCACAGATTAACCTGAAACATCATTTGAGACCATGCTGCTAAGAACTCAATTTGAGGACAATATGATCCCCTGAGGATCCTTATTTATCTTTTCTGTTTGATTAAAGCAATTACTACGGGATGTTGACCCAGAATGTAGATACATTTCTTTTAACACACTCATACTCAGAATTCTGTAAAGCCTTATTCTAAGGGGCAGTAACTAAGAGAGCTAGTGATCTGAAACAGAAATCTCATCTTTGCTAAAGTAGTCAAACTGAAGAATTTACAATACTTTTTTTTTTTTTTTAAGATTTATTTGAGAGAGTAAATGAGAGCAAGCAAGGAGGGATGGAGCAGAGGGAGAATCACAAGCAGACTCCCTGCTGAGCACAGAGCCCAACGTAGGGCTTGATCTCACAACCCTGAGATCATGACCTGAGCCAAAATCGAGTCGGGTGATTAACTGACTGAGCCACCCAGGTGCACCCCTCCCCTTTTTTAAACCACGATACTTTTTAAATGACCTGCATTTTATTAATGATTCTACCTAATAAGTAAGCATTTTCAACAAAACACTGGATTCGGTAAAAAAAACGGTTAAAACCTAATTAGTTATTGTGAAACATGGCAGCAAAAGTGCATTTAAAACTTGTATTTTAACAAATTCAAAGAAATAAAATACAAATGCTTTTAAACTTTTAAGGATTTGAGGCTATTTTTCTGGGTCAGTATTCTCCACTTTAAAGTGTCAGTTAATCTTCAATTCTTGAGATGTTAGTAGAGGCATCCAGTTATCTATAAACCCCACATGTTCAAGTTACCACCTAAGAGAAGTGGGTTCCAAAATTTGTATTTGGAAGCAAACTGAATGTCAGAATGAATTTTCCTCAAAGACACATTAAAAATTTGGCTATGTCTGCAAGACAGTTGACAAATGCCAACTAAATAAACACAACTGAACTAGAATATACACATTTTTCCCCCACAGAAATACATAATTGCAATTTTATCCTGATCCAATCTCTCATGAATGGCTTAGCTAAAGTCTACTGTAAAAATACTCATACCATTAGAACAAGTATCTATTATATACCCCTATGCTGGTTTAAATATGATTGAATCGTAGTATTAACAGAGTTAATGTTTCATCCGGATGTGTTTATCTAGATGAGATTTTATAGTTTATTATGTTAATGTTTTATTTTTAGTATTCAAGGGGCAAAATCATTCTAGCATAAAGTCAGAAATCTTCTAAGTCAAATGAAAAACCAAAATTTTAAATCTACTTCAGTAGTCCTATTAATTATTAATCTCCCAGACTTGTCCAAACGATCCCGTGTAAAGATAAGTCACTGTTACCAGAATTGGTGAAATAATCATTGTCTACAGAATACAATTTATAGGGTTAAACTGATCTCATCCTAAAATTACAATAGGTATAGATCCTCTGTAAACATATTTCATTAAATATCCCACTGATTTCAAAGCACTGCTTTATGTACTAAGATAATGCCAATTTAACTGACACGCCACTGATTACAAAATGCTTCCTGAAGATCCTTTCAGATAAGACTGTACAGTATACTCCAATTTACCTCTAAATTCCCTCAAATACTTTCCCTGAATCCTTCCTACTCCATTTGCCCAATATTAAAAAGTCCTGACTGGTAACTACTACATGAAATACGTAAGTAAAATCTATTACACTTCAATGGTTATCACTGATCTTATTAGCCATGGAGTATCATAAAAAGGAATTTCAGAAATCACATCACCAGGTATAGAAACTAAAGAACTTCACCCTGCCCTCCATCTTCCACCTCTAGCCATCAAAACAACATTCTGGGATAGGAAAGTTGGGCAAAGTATACATTTTTCTACTGGGAAATGAGAACCCAAATTTTAGTCCTGGCTGGTTGACCTTGACCAAATCACTTAACCTGAGAACCGGTTTCTTGATAACAATCTCTAAAGTCTGTTCTACCTCTGAAATTTCATCACACAGACTAGGATCATTTTACTATAAAATGTTATTTCCAAGTATTTAGAGCCAAATTCAGCTTCAGTAGACACCAGGCTCTCTGACGATGTTGCCTACAGTGCGTCCTCTTTGGCTGTGTTTTGTTTGGACATGGAAAACCTGTCCCAGAATCCAAAGGAATATAACTAGTTCTTTGTCTTCCACCATGACTTATTTCTCTATGTGCATATCTGCTTTTTTTTTTTTTTTTTTGAAAGCAGTAGCTCGGGGCGCCTGGGTGGCTCAGATGGTTAAGCATCTGCCTTTGGCTCAGGTCATGATCCCAGGGTCCTGGGATCGAGCCCCGCATCTGGCTCCCTGCTCAGTGGGGAGCCTGCTTCTCCCTCTCCCACTCCCCCTGCTTGTGTTCCCTCTGTGTCTCTCTCTGTCAAATAAATAAATAAAATCTTAAAAAAAAAAAAAGAAAGCAGTAGCCCACTCCCCTTGACAGTGTATCAGAACACAAGAGGTTGGTTCCTGGGTAGACTCTGAAAAAAGTTAATACCTAGCAACCTATTTTAACAAAGATTCAGTCCTCCCGTTCAGATGCTTTTATTACTCTTTGGCTATAATGTAAATAGAAAGATCCTAACTTGATATGTTTTTGTAAAATAAAAGGTGGGTAGTATTCTTTCACTAGAGAGCTTTCTAAAGGTTCCAGATGAAGGGAAAAAAAATATTCAAAAATACAAACACTTCACAGAAAAAGAAAAAAACTGGTTAGGACAATGGGCATCAGATTTGGACAAGGTGGCTGGAAAGTACTGAAACTGTCCTAATTTTGAACAAAAGGTAATATGGGACATGAGGTTATGAAAGTAAGTGACCCTAAGGCCCCCTCCCATACTTAAATTAAGTCTGAACTTGGTAGACCCAAATGTGTCTATTCTCATCCAGCTGTCTGCCTAGGTATAAAGAGCCAATGTAACAAAAATGACCACATATAAAATTATATAATCACCAAATTAATGTTAAAATTCAGAAAATAATCTACACATTACTCTTTACAGATCAGCATTATCTGCCAGTCCCCCGTCACTCTGATGGCTTGTCTATACCTCAATAAACACTCAAAATTTTGCCCATCCCCATCTTCTTTTTCTAACCTAAAAATTTAGATGTGATCAGAGCAAGCCCAGTATAAATCAACTTACGGACTGCTTCTCAAAAACCAATTACTAGAGCAGCTTTTAGGATTTCCCCTCCCCCACTACTCACCTTTCAGGCTATCATCTCAGCCCTAAACACCAGAGGCCCAAAGCAAACAGATCCTACTGCTTTTCTCCTTGTGTATTTATGCTAAAAGAACAGACCCCAATACACCACAACCTTCACTCAGACTAACAGAGCATTCTCCTTGCCTGGCAGGATCACAGATCATAAATTCCTCAGAAATCAATCTGCAGAACAAACCAAGGACAACACTCAGAAGAACCCTGCCTAGAGCCTAAATTAATAAACAAATCAGCTTTTAAGAGGACACCATGTTCTTCCCTAAGGAGCACAATGTGGCCAAGAAAGAATTAAAACAATATGAAGTCCTCAAATAAGATATCAAACAAAAAAATCTTCAGGGAAAAAAAGTTAACCAGTCTTCATAGTAATAAAATGATCCCTTATCATGACAACACAAACTTTGGTAAGTTACCCCAACCCAGCCCATGGGCTGGTAATGTATTTCTCCACCTACTTGATGCCAGAGGGCAAATGCTAAAACCAAAACACATTTACATGCAAACTCTACTGCAACAAACCCTAAGAACTTAGAGCAGAAAAGAAAAGGTGATAAGCAAATTTACAAAGAATATCACATACAAAATTTTACCCAGCTAGTTCACACCCTGAAGGGGGAGGGACAGCAGGGGCAGCAACAAATGACTGGGGACTTTGGAGTCAAATGAAGAACAAACATTATTTTTATGCGTCTGATTTTTACCTTTACCTGAAGTTCTCCCTGGAGAGACAGAAACACGACTTTTTCTCGTACGGTTTGACTGCTGGGGTGTTGGGGAATGACGAGTTTTTGGTGGTGGAGTTGCTGGAGGTGATGGCCTATGCCTTCGCCTGGGAGGACTTGCTGAAGGAGATAACCTACGAGTTTTTCGAGGGGGGCTGGATGTCCTCTTAGGAGGCTTCTTTGGCGGTGACCGGGAACGGGACGAAGAGGATGATGAGCTACTTCCAGACAAGGATGCTGATGAACGCCTTCTTCTGTGGAATAAAGTATTTGCATTCATTAACTGCGTATTTGTCAAGAGGGACCTTATAGGTATGTACAGTTTACAAAAAAATATAGCTATTTTTATCCAACTTTTGAGTTTATGTAGCTAAGCACATAGTAAGTTTAAAAAAAAAAAAGGGGAAACAAAACCACAACCTAGGACAGGAAACAGCTAGTTCTGAGACTAAATATGAATAACTTATTCTGATAAGTGCTTCTGTTTGAGTTGTCTTTCCAGCTATAAAATATGTCACGTTGAGTGCTATAATATGGTAACTAACCAGTCTCTTTCTTCCTTAGGGAAATCATCACTGTTTGGAGTTTGCATACAAAATTTGGGTGGCAAAGTATTTTCTACTTGATAGCAAAATGTCCAACAACCTTTAGGTTGCAACTTTTTAAAAAAAGATGTGCAACTGGGTTTGGAATTCATTTAGCTACATAAACTTAGAAGCAGGGGCCTCTCGAATTCTGCGGCAAAATTTGTGGTAAGTTTTGTTGCAATTATGTGTACCTGCAGAATTCACCTTTGGCGGAAGAATTCCTGAGAACCTGAAAAAAAGAAACCCTACCTTAAGTGTGAGATAGAAACTGGCTGAAAGGGAATCTTACACAATCTGCAAAATATTTTGACTGCTAAATGGCTCAGTAAGCACAATCAAAACACAGTTTGCAAAACTCCAATATAAGAAATAGCTGTTTCCACTAATCTTGTACTAGAAAGCACCAGCATTACTTTTCTCCTAAAAAAGAATAACCAATTTTAGAAGTGTGATGCCTAAATCGACTGATCATTTATGCCATTAGTCTCATTTGTCAATTGTAACATCAAGTCTATCATTTTTAGCAGTAGTCATAAAAATGGTTCATTTTATCATAACCCCCTCCCCAAATATTTTCTTTTGAAAAAATACGGGACTTTGAAAACCCTGACTGCAGAAACAAAAAATCATGGAGTTTGGTATTTCCCCTATTTCCAAGTAGATTCATATCCCTGCAAAAATCTCAAAGACTCAAACACAAAAAATTCTGTGCTAGGTATAATCTGAAGCACAATAATCACAGCTCCTTCCCAGGAGGTAAAGAAGGCCCTAAACTCTGCTACCAGTGCACCAGGCCTCTACTTTGGGCAGATTTAGCACCAATCTTTTTGTTAAAATATTAGGTCCAAACATTTTAACCTCATGCCAATTTTAAAATGATTTTTAAGAAAAGAACATTGGTACTGACAGGGTTACTTTTATGCCTAATCTTTTCAAAAGTACCTAGACATCAAACTGCTAAAAATGGCTATATCCATGGAATGGGATTATGGGTAACTTTCCCTTTGTTATTTGTTTGAAATTTTATAAACATTCGTTTCTATAATGAGGAAAAAAACATTTAAAACAAAAATGTAACTGCAAATAGGTTATTTTAATATTGGTAAAAGTAGCTTACTGGCTCTGTGGTCATCTGCTTTTCAGAAGCCAGTGATAATGAAAAGCCAAAGGAAGAGGGAAGGTGGCAAATTCCCTTATCCCTAGGAGATCTTGGGATCTAAAAGGGTAAGCTAACACGAAGTATCAGTAAAATGGTCAATTTGTCTTCCCCCCAACACTGCACAAGCACTGCTTTCCATTGCAATTAAACCTCAAACAAGAGGCTCCTTAAAAGGCCATCACCTACTTAATCACTCAGAGGTCTTTATTCCAGGGGGACACTAATTCAAACATTAGCCTAAAGCAAATGTGGTGCACTTTCAAGTACTGACACTTCCAAATTAAAAAAGAAAAAAAAAAAAAGGAAAGGGAAAAAAAACAAGAAAAAAGAAAGCCCTCACCGTCTCACTGGAGATCTACTCCTTCTATGCCTGGGTGGAGGTGGCATTCGTCTTGGTGGGGTTCTTCTTCGAGGAGATGGCCGCCTTCTCGGACTTGGCCTCCTTCTAGGTGAGTATGATCTGCCATAACAAACAGAATTAGGGCCTGAATAAACAAGAGCAAGGAATGAATTCCTTGCCACAGTTTTCTCAACAGCTATATTTTAAAAATGGACTTCAAGGCATATGATTTTCCATTTATGTAGAGATTTTTATGGTGCACAGAAAGGGTCCCAAATTCTCTCTGCAAGTCCAAAGAGTAACATTTATACTAAATGCTCTCTACTGCCCTGAAATTACCTAATCCCACCCAGAGAGTAACAGGTAAAAAACTCAAGAACTACACGGATCTTGAAGCCACAACTCACCTTGATCGGGATCTATGCCGCCGTCTAGGTCGAGTATGAGAAGGAGAGCGAGACCGTGTCCGGGACCTTGATTTGGAACGAGACCGTGATCTTGGTCGGGTCTTCTCCTTCTCCTTTTCTTTTTTGGAATTTTTCTCTGGAGAAGGTTCTTTAGGCTCTGGTACAGGTTCAGGTTTGGGAACCTTCAGGATGTCACTGTAGAAACAAACAGCTTATTTTTCCCTTCTGTAGCTCAGACTCCTAAGTCATAATACAATGATGTAATAAGGTTATTTTTCTCTAAAATGTTTTCAAAATCCATGAAGACTTCTTAGCTCCAAAAAGATACATACACATGAAAGTTAAAGAACAGTGAACTGCAAATAGGTTATTTTAATATTGGTAAAAGTCGCTCACTGGCTCTGTGGTCATCTGCTTTTTGGAAGCCAGTGATAATGAAAAACCAAAGGAAGAGGGAAGGTGGCAAATTCCCTTATTCCTAGGAGATCTTGGGATCTAAGATCAACTTAACTCAAACCCAACCAGTTTAGATGCAGACAGATCCCACCACAGAGTCTGTCAGGTAGTCTAGGTATTCCAGAAAAATGACTAGTGCAATTAAAGTGAAAGTTAAAGAGCAACTAACAATTCTAACCATATACATTTTTAAGAGTACAAAGTCATCCACAGTATTGGGAAAAAAGCAATTTACAATATATAAAATATCTGAAACAATACAACCAACCGATAGCAGTGGTCACCTTTAGGGTCTTTTACAACTCTCCTGTAGAACCGGAATCTTTTCAACAAGCTGATTTTATGATTTAAAAAATATAAAAAGGGAAATAAGTAATTTTATATTTGTAACTCAGTTATTCTTTTTTTTTTTTTTTAAAGATTTATTTATTTATTTGAGAGAGTGAGAATGAGAGAGAGAGAGAGAGTACACGAGAGGGGGGAGGGTGAGAGGGAAAAGCAGGCTCCTCGCCGAGCAGGGAGCCCGATACGGGACTCGATCCAGGGAGTCCAGGATCATGATCTGAGCCGAAGGCAGTCGCTTAACCTACTGAGCCACCCAGGCACCCCTGTAACTCAAGAGTTATTCTACTGGCAGTCAATAATAGCCTGAAACTGTGATTATGTATAAATGAATTTTTATATACTTGCCTAGTAGAAGTGGCCTCTTGTACTGAAGGTTCTTTTACTTTCACTGATGGTTCTGGGAGCTCTGGAGTTTTTTCCTTCTTTTCCGGAGCAGGGGAAGGACTCCGGCTCTTGGTTCTGTGACGGGGAGATCGAGAATGACTGCGCTTTCTCTCTCTCCTGACAGGGGAAGATCGTCTTCTAGGGGAAGGAGATCTGGATTTGCGTCTAGGATGAAAGTAATTTTTTTCAGGTTTTTGAATCATGTGGATTGGGAGAGAGTCAAAGGGCAAAGTGAGAATTAATCTTTTTAAATACCACTGCTCCTTATACCTGAGAAATTCCTTGTGAAAATAAAGTATCCTGTCGTATTTACTTAACGGGGGATGGGCCAAAAAACCCCCAGAAAGGCAAGCAAACAAAGGGTAACAACATTCTCAGATACACCAGTTTTAAGAGGAAAGCACTGACCTAAGACACTAGATTTAGAGTCTTAATCATTCCCAGAGATGAGGAGACCAAAGACCAACTTTTCAGAGGAAGAGGATGCTTGAAAGTAAAGAGAAATTCCATAATAACAACTCAAACCCAACCAGTTTAGATGCAGACAGATCCCACCACAGAGTTTGTCAGGTAGTCTAGGTATTCCAGAAAAAGGACTAGTGCAATTAAAGTAATATCCTCTTTGGAAGAGAAGAGAAATACGTCAAACCTACATAGCCTTTCTGAAAAGGAGAAGACCCCTTCCCTTTCCTTTACAATAATAGTTTCCCTAACTTGAAGTAAAACAGCAGGTCTGGTTCATCAATAGTGAAATAATTATCACAGTGATGTGCTTAACTCTAGAAATAGTACTGCTTCCCTGATAAGGAGGTTTTAATAGCAAATATACAAATTAAAATGAACAAAGAAATTTCCTCCTCCCTTTACTAATTCCAACAGATTTATGAAAAAATTAGAACTCTAAAAATGAAAGCCTAGTAGAATTCTCACCTTTCACCACAAATACAGTAGAAGCTGAGTCGTAGGTTTAAAAATGGGAACCTAACCATAGCCTCATTGGAAGGAAGAAGAAAACAAATAAATGATCTGTTTTTGGTACAATACAACCATCTAAGAAAAGCAGAACAGGGAATTAGATAAGTATAATACGAATGGCTAATGGGGCACAGATTTCTAATAAAAAGGAAAGAAAGGAGTTGGAGTAGATTAAAATAATTAAATGCCATATTTAAACAAATGCAATATGGAAGGCAAGTCTAGATTTTGATTTAAGAATTAAGAGTTGTATAATTCACCAAGATTTTAGGAGACAATTATTATAGTCAAATGATCTGTCTCAAACAAAACAAGTGTTTTAGGCCAGAGACAAACCTTAGTCCACCGTGAAAATTGTACAATGGAAGAAATTCTCTGAATAGTGCTGTTAGCTTCCTTTTTAACTATGCAACTTTCTACACACAGAATACTTTACTAACTAAAGTGCTTGCGAAACAGGTATGCATGTGTTGTATTATACCTTCTTGGGCTTCGAGACCTTTCCCTTTTTTCTCTGCTGCTTTCTTTTTCTTCCTTATCCCTCTTATCCTTGTCTTCATCTTGCTTTTTCATAGATGCCAACTTTTCTTGTTCAATCTGCAAAGATCAAGTTTTCAAAGTAAACACAGCTGAACACTTGAGATCAACAAATTGAAGACTTTGCACCTCTGATAAATACCAATGCTATAAACCATTTCATTGGCTTCTGCTTTCCAGTAAGACTATTCTCAAGTTTACTTAAAAAAAAAAATCACTTTCATTCATCTTATTCTTTTGTGATTTAACATACACTGCCGATGTGAAGAATCTGTGCTTACCTTTTACGTGGTTATTAAAGTTCAGATTTTCTTCTAAGTATGCACATATTAAAAAAAAAATTTATCGGGCGCCTAGGTGGCTCAGTTAAGTGTCTGCCTTCAGCTCACCATGATCAGCTCACATCAATTCTATCATCATGGGGGGTCATGATGTGGAGTCCCACATCAGGCTCCTTGCTCAGCCGGGAGCCTGCTTCTCCCTCCGCCTGCCGCTTCCCCTGCTTGCGCGCACTGACAAATAAATAAAATCTTAAAAAAAAATTTATCTACCAAATTACCGGACTCTGGAAAAATGACATTTTATTTATTTATTTTGGAGAGAGCATGCGCATGTGCACGAGCATGTGTGCACGGGGAGGGGAAAGGGCAGGGGGAGATGGTGAGGGAGAGAAGCAGACACCCTGCTGAACATGGAGCCCCTAGGGGCTGGATCCCACGACCCTGAGATCATGACCTGAGCCCGAAACCAAGAGTTGGGATGCTCAACCAACTGAGCCTCCCAGGTGCCCTGGAAAATGACATTTTAAACTCAATGTCGAGGTTGGGGGAAAGGAGTGGAGAATCAAAACTGAATGTTTGAATATATTACAGCAAAGCAAAACAACATGCTGATCCTAGCTCTAGGTCACGTAAAATTTAAAGTGTCTTAGCAGTCTGGATACTCTCTCAAATCAACATTACACAAAAGAGAAAAGGCTATTACTTGTCTCTGTTTTATTTCTTCTTTCTTCAGTTCTAGAAAAGCGGAAGGGATTCCAGCGATGTTTTCTTGTGCACTTAAGAGCAGGGGCCACAGTTCTCCCATAAATTCTCTAGCATTTTTTCCATTCAAAAACCCAGTCAGGTTGATTTGCATCATTTTGGAGTCTGGATTCTGCAAAAAGACATGACAGGAAGAGAAACAGGTTACTTCAAAACAAGCCAACCAAACCAACCTAAAACTCATTAAATTAGTATTTTTTAAGTCTACCATAGGGGCTTAAATACATATATATTCTTTACTACTTAAAAAATAGTTTTCCCTAATAGTTTCTCAGCAATATAATCTCTAGCACAGATTACCAAATTCTCTCTCACTCTACCAAAAGCATCAGAGCAGCCTGTTAATCCTTTGTGGATTTCGTAAGTATTTTTAGACTATGTGGCTGTTAGTGGGCCTTACTTACATTTATTAACTTTAAAAACCATCATGAACATCCACAAATTCCTGCATTTACTAATAAAGAAAATGTTTGCTTGCCTGGGAATTTTCCCCCAAAGAGAAACTGAAAAAGTACATAAACTGTTCACTTCTCTAACACTGTAAGATAGCTTTCTATGAAATATCTACCGTCCAGTTATGAAAACTAACAAGTTATGCATGCACTCTGTAACTTTTGAAGACTAAGCTGAAAGGCTGAATTCTATATAAGGAAAATCTATTATAACAATGCCTCAAATTCTCAACTGTCCACAAAGGGCTAAGAGGTCAAGTTTTCTCAAAAGTAACTGGGTTTTTAAATGCTAAATCTGTTGGTCAAGCAACAAGGTCCATATAACAAGCACAGCTCAATAGCACAAAGCAAGTACAGATTCCAGGTGTCTTCAGTTTCTTCTTGGAACCTTGGGGGTTTGGAATCGCCAAGTCCCCTGTAGAGAAAGATGTTCCCTTGGCTTGCTTCCGACTCCCTACTGCAACTCAACCACCTTGAGTTTAATGTTATATCATTTATCTAAATTGCAAAAGACGAACAAGCAATAATGAGTACACAACCACAAAAAAAGAGAAGATTGTTTTAAAAAGTTCTAAACTTTAATCTCATGCTCACTACAAGGGGAATACTACCAGATACTTAGGTTTTAAAAAAGCACTAAAATACAAATCAGTAAAGCATTTCTCCAATAAAATCTATCTTTAATCATCATTTTAAAAACGGTTTCCCATGTTCCTGTTTTCTAAGTAAAATGTATACATTTCAAAGGAAGTGCTTTCTTAAAATTAATCTTTAAAAATATTCAGAACAAAATGTAATTACCAAATTATTTTAAAAATAGAAATACCTTATCAGTTGAAATGCCAACTGTTCTGTCAAAACACAAGGGCGAACTCTTTGGGAAAAGGATTAACGTAAAGGTAAATTCACATTGGTATATTTGCCAAAAGGTCATATGGTACATCTTACTATCCCTTGGGTTGTTGTGGCAAAATAACAAACTATCTTATAATAAAACGGTTTCAAAACATCAATTCTATCATCATCTCATATTATCTCACGAATGAAAAAAAGAAATAACTATATTAACTGGTTCTAATAATGCTGCCAATTTATTTCAGTCTGAAGTTTAAGCATAATGTAAACAAAAGTCTGTGCCTAAAATGTTAATTGATGACTAGCTGACATGCAGCTACAACTAAAGACTTCAGTTACTTGATTATTTTAAAAACAATATCCAATCAAATCAGAATTGCCCCTCATGCTTCACATAAACGTCCATCTCATAATAGTATTTTTTAAAGAGCAGTGTATAGATTTACCCAATTGCTCTTTCCTGTTTGTGTTTTTTTGTTGTTGTTGTTGTTGTTGATGTTCGGCCACTTTACACAACTCACCTCCAAACACACACTGCATCATCAAGGGAGTTGGGTCAGAGCGACATTGGGACACTCACTCTGCTGTGACCTAATAAGGTGATGGTGCTATACTTCAGACGCAAGGAATAACTTCCATTTTGGTTCAGGCCTTTTAAATCATAAATCACATTATCATTAGAAAATTGCTGTCAAAGTAACTTAACATGTAACAGCAAAATTACAAACAATAAGTTTGATTTTTCACCTGTGTAGCTTTCAAAACTATGTACCTTCACTAAACTTCCAGGCTTAATAGTTGTTTACAAAGTGAATTCTTTTCACAACAAACATTGTAAAATAACCCTCCTATATTTGTACTCCATAGAAAAATTCAGTTTCCATAGATTCACAAAATTATGTCACATATTCAGAAATAAGAGCCATTTGTGTATTATTACCTTCACTTCCAGCTGGTTGAATATAAACTCAATCACAACATCATCTTCAAACCCAAGGATTTCCGTTACTCGTTTTGTTATCCAAGGCTTTATAACCTCCAAATTTACTTTGCTCATGTCCACCTGATAAAACATGCAAGAAATTCTTGAGTACAAGGTTCATAATCCTAAAAGAAAGCTCACTTCAGACTTTTGTCCAACCAAGTTCCTTTTTAGCTTATGAAATTTTTTGGTGTAGCATGGTACAATCTGACTCATTCTTGTGTGGTTGTGCTATTCTGTGTGCGGTGTTGCTAAAAGGTGGAAAATGTTTAATTAAAACAGTCCCAAAATGTTTGAGTCAACTGTGCTATAAAAGGTGCAAAAACAGTTTTGGGAAGAATACCTTTTTTTCTAGGCATTCTGCAAATTTCAGCTGCTTCAGTAGCTTCTTCTGTTTGTTGCTGAACCGATTATCCTGTTCTGCACTTGTTCCCTGCAGGAAAAGAAACACATTTTAATTAAGAGTTCAAAGTTAAATGCCTACTTTTTATCAGCTAATGATGGCTATGACTTTTACAGCAGAAAACAGGGTGATCAAATAAATAGAAAACACCACAGCTAACATTCATAGGTGTAGAATGTATACTTTTTTCCCAATGAAGCTGACATTGAAAAAACTTGACTGTATTTAAAAATTACAAACAAAATATAAGCTCATTGTAACAAATCAAACAGTATAGCAGTATACAACACAAAGCTAGCACCTCCCCCACAACCAAGTTTGATGTGTATCTTTTTACACCTTTTTCTATGTTAAAAGACTTTTAAGGTTTTGTATAAATGCGAACAAATTGAAATATTTACTATACTTAACATATACATCCAAACAAGACCATTAAATTTCATCCTCTTGTGACAACCAGTAGCATGCTTACGAAATTATTGTGGCAATGCATATAAACAGGGCGAAAAGGAAAAAGAAAACACCCTAGGACTCAGTCAGTTTTCACAACTTTAAGAACTTGGAATGCATGAAAAATACAGGTTTATCTTAACTCACTTAATTGCAGCAATGATTTTGGAAAAATGAGAGCTTACAAATACTAATTGAGACCATTAAGTGATCACTAATTAGTCTGCATTTTGTCATTCCAACTGGACCAAATAACCAAAATAACTGGCTATGTGATGTGAAATCTACTGATTACACTAAGTTGGCCACTGTCCCTTAGAAAGTGATCAAGAAAAAATTCTGTTTAGGAAAGTAAAGAACCTGGATTAGAACCCCAATTCTGCCAAGATCTTCAGCCATATGACTCAAAGTTCCTTAACCTCTGAGAATGTTTCCTTACTTGCTAAAATCTACTTTGCAAGGGCTGTGTATCTCAAAAATAATGTATGTAAAGTAACTGGCATGTGGCAGAAATTCAGCAAATGAAAGCTATCATTACTATCTGAACTGAAAAATTCAGTTTACTATCTGGTTGCCTGTACTAACAAGGTAACTCCCTAAATTCTTTTAACTGGAGTTTAAATCCAGTCAACTCCTCTAAGGAATAATAGGTAGTATATAAAAACCCACACCTTCTTCTTCCAGATTTTTACTAACACCAAAAGCAAACGTTGTTTTAAAATTTATCAACTGCCTTGTTCTTTTTCTATTGGAACTCCCTTCCATTGGAAATAACAGCCAACAAAAATCCTAAGAATAGGCTTTTGTGTCAAAATATTACACTTGGATCATGGGAATATTGAGTACTTACTACAAAATACTTTGATGGAAATTAGAAAACGAGTTCATCAACAGAATGGAAATTTGATAAGCTCTCTCAATTGAGACTATCATTACAGAAATAACTACAGTATCGCTTGCAAAGCCTACGAACAAACAACTGCCTATTTTAAGTAGGTGCTTGGAATAATCCTGGGATTTTTGATGAAAAACTAGTTGGCACAATTAAAGCCAATTAAGGAATTTCAATGTCGACTTCAGAATGTCAAGAGTTACGTTCTTTAAAGTCTTGGTCTTCCCCCTCTTCCAACTTTCCCTTTAAAAACACGCAAACTGCGAATTATACGCTCCAGGGAGTGGAAAGAGCCAACCTACGTCACATAAAGTATAGATTTTGACCAAAACCCCTGGTCTCCATATGGTCCGTTCTGCATCAAAAGCATTCGCAAACTTTAGTCCTGTTAGTGTCACTTCCCACCCATCTAGGTCTCTACTCGGTAATCATTTCCTACAGCAGTGGAATATGGGACAAACAGGTTCCAGCAGTACCAGCCTGGTAAAGTCTGGGCCCTGAGCACCAACTTCGACGAGATAGCTTCCCCGCCTGCAGGTGTTGGACGCGCGGCCCCGGGAGAACCTAGGTAAGAGGCCCCTTTTCTCCAGCGGACTTCAAAACAGTAGAACAAACGCGGGTGGGGGGCGGTGTGCGGGAAGGAGAGTTGATCCACCCCCGGCCCCTGCCTCCATACACGTGCACGCTTTTTGTTGCACCGGTTGCCCTTAGTCTCAGATTCAAACGTTCCAACTACCTATTATCGGAGTTCCCCTCCCTAAAGGAATATCAAATTGGGCGGGAGTTCCCGCGAACTCTGACCCCGCGCCTCCGCGAAGACTTAGGACGGGGTGGGGGGGTGGATTCGGCGCTGTTCTCTCAAGAAAAGCCGCTGAACGCCGTTTCCTGTCCTCCCTAACACGCTCTCCTGGGGCGGTACCCCCCAAACCGTACTCTCCAGAATCCTTCCTCCGCCAGTCACCTCAGGGCTTCCCTCCGGCCTCCCCACAGGGACTTCCTCCTCGCGGCCCAACTAGGCCCCAGGACGGGGCGGCGCGCGCGGCTCGGCCTGCAGGCCCCACCAGGCAGGCGGGCGGCGGGGTACCACTCCGGCCCATTCCCGCCGCCATTTTCCGGCGACCGTCGCTGCCGCGTAGGGGGGACGATCCCGGAGGAGGAGACTGCGCAGGGGCGCACCGGTCTCCGCCGCAGGGCAGGGGGGGGAGCGTCCGCTGGCACGGAAGATCATCAGGATCTTCGAAGCCTCCCCTCGCTGGCCACAACCGTCCCGAGTTTAGGGGCCCCCCCCCCGGGCCTTACTGATAAGCCCCTCACCTCACCCCAGATCCCCGCGCTTCTACTTACGCGGAAGAATCCCGCGTCCATCTTGCTGCCTCGCTCGGAGATCGCTCCCTATCCCAAAATACACCGCGCCGCCGCGACGGAGGGCGGGACCGGCAGGGAAAGCAGAGCGCCGGGACGCAGCGCGCGCCGCTCCACCCGCCCCTTCAGCCGACACGAGGCCGCGCCTGCTCAGTGCAGTGAGCACCCGCCACGCGTGCGCACGCGCGCCCAAGGGGCGGGCTGCTGCCGTCTCCGAGGCTCCCAAGTAGCCAGTCCGGGAGGAGCGTCTCGCGATCGCAGCCAATGAAAACAAGAGAGAGAGTCGTCGGGTCGCCCCGCCCTGCGAATCCTTTTGTGGCGCTCGATCAGCCTTGTTCGCGCAGCGTGACTTGACCCATCCTTCGACCCGTAGTGGAGGAGGCCTCCCGCCCTGGGGGTTCCATGGAGCGATTGAAGAAAAAGGCTGTTACCTCAGAATGACGCCGGCGAGGCGGCTCGCGCGCGGAAGGGAGGCCTCCCGGGCTTTCGTGTCATCGTAAAAGTTGTGATTGTGTTGCTTTTACGAGTTTGCCAGTTATTAAGATCGACTCTAAAGCAGTCGAGCTGTATAGTATGAATGAAGTCTGCGCTGTGGCCGTTTCCTCGGGTTGCCCCCCCATCTTCACAGCTCACTCGTTTGGGGAGGAAGCTGAAAATACCCGGCAGAGGAGTTTCGGCTTCAGCCGACCGGCAGGAAGCGGGCGAGAGAACCGTGGCCCTGAGCCTGGGCGTGGGCCTGGTGGGCCGCCCTGCCGCCTCGGCGCCCTGCCCTGGCCCGGGGGGCCTCCTGCATCGCGTGCAGGGCGCCCCATTGCCGCCCAGCGCCGGAAGGCGGGTGTCCCTCTGGCCATATTTCATAAAGTTACCCCCCACAAACGCGCGCGCGCGCAGGCTCTCCCACTGCCTCCTCCCTTTCCTGCCTTGGCAGCACGCATCCCACTCCATACTGTGTATTTGTTCATCCCTGCGGCTTTAAATACCAGTTATATGCTGGCAACTTCGTGGACCTGTAGCTCAGACTTCCCTCCCGATCTTTAAACTCGTACAGGCAGCTTCCTGCTGGAATTTCCACTTGGATTGACATCAGAAATTTAACCAGTCCAGACATTGAACTCCTGATCCCTACCCTTCTCTCCTTCACTCCCCACACACCCCAGAAAACCCACCTGCTCCTCCCAGAGTCTTGGGTCTCAGTTGATGGCTACATCTTTTCCTTTGTTTAGGACACAAGCCTTGGTATTACTCTCGTCTTTTCTTTCCCTTTCATCCCACTTCCAGACTATCCGGAAACCCACACGGCTGTAATCCTGGCTCAAGGCGCCGTCAACTTTTGCCTCAATTTCTGCACTGGCTTCCTAACAGGCCTCCCTGCTTCTGCCCTTGCCACTCAGTATCTATAAATGCAGCGGACTGACCCTATTAGAAAACCTTAGACATGTCACTCTTAAGCTCGAAACCTTCTCCAGAGTCCCTCATTTTTCTCAGAACAAAGGCTAAAATCCTGCCTGATGCTCCCCTATTTCTTCTTTGATCTCCTCCCTAGCACCCTAACACTCCTCACTGCCTGGGGACTTCCTAAGCTTGCTCTTGCCTCAAGACCTTTGCACTGGTTGTAACTTCTGCTTGGAATGCTCTACCCCCAGATACCTACTTGGCAAATTTCAAGGTTTTGCTTAAGTATCACCGAGTCAATGAGGTCTACTCTGTCCCACTGGAAATTGCTTACAAACTCTCTCTATACTCCTGATGCCCCTTAATCTACTGTTGTTGTTGTTTTTTCTCCTTGGCATTTACCACCCTGTAATATTTACCTATTTTTAATGTTTGTTTCTTATATGTTCCCCACACTAGAATGTAAACTCCTTAAAGTCAGGGCATTTTCTTTTTTGCTCACAGATGTGTCCCTAGCACCAAGAACAGTGTCTGGCACATAGTAGAGGCTCAATAAAATTTGCTAAATGAACAACAGCTTTGTCAGGGGGTCAAAGATGGGGAAGTGACTGGCTTCCACAGAACAAGCCAGTTGACCAGATGGAACCGTGAAATCACAATGCCCCACATCTCACTGATGATTCTCACTGGTTCTGATCAGTCTTTGTGTTTTGTGTCTTTTCTTTACTGTCTCTGCCCTTTTGCTGCCAATCCCATAAATTTTGGCTTTCCTTGCAGTTCTGCCATTGACCCTTTTTACTTTTCACTCAATAAAGATGACCTATCTGTCCTCTCCTGGTTTCAATGACCACTTCATCTCCCAAACCTATTTATCTCAGACACAGTTCTGCCCCAGACCTTTATGTGCAACTTATTACAGTCACTTGGGATGTCCTGTAGATACCTCACACTCAACACGTCCCAAACTGAATTCATCTTCTTTCACTTGCCTCAACCCTCTGCTTTCCCATTCTCAATAAATGAGCCTACCTTTCTCCCTGTTATCATTCTTCTGTCTTCTTCGTATTCTACAACCACCAGATCTTGCCTTTCATTTCTGTTGCCTTCCTTCTAGCCCCATTGCCTCTTTAATTTAATTTGGATTACTGTCTGGGTCATTGCAGAAACAACCTATTAACCATTTCCCCTCCCTTCAAGGTTGATGTCTCTACCCTATATCGAGAGTAATTTTCTTTTTTAAAAAAAGGTTTTATTTATTTGAGAGAGTGTGCGTGAGCATGAGCGGGGGGGGAGGGGCAGAGGGAGAGAGACAGCAGACTCCATGCTGAGAGTGGAGCTTGACTCAGACTCGAGCTGCATTCCAGGACCCCGAGATCATGACCTGAACCAAAGTCAGATGCTTAACTGACTGAGCCACCCAGGCAGCCCTCAAGAGTGATTATCTAAGATAATAATCTTGATCCTTTCACTCCCCAACTTAAAACCTTTCTGTGGCTCCCCATTGTCCTCTAGATAAAGCCTAAGCTAGTTACTGTGGCTTATAAAACCCCTTATGATTTGTTTACTGCTCCCTTCTTCAGACTCATCTCATGGACGAAGCCTCTCCCTGCACACATCCTTCACTTCTAAGCTGCAGCCACATTAAACTACAGATGTGGTCTTGTTATGAACAGGTTAGGTTTCAAAGTCAGTTTCTTGCCTACACATTGGTAAACCTACAGTTACTAAGAGGTGACTCAAATAACACTTCCCCTAACGAGCCTTTCCCAACCAGTCTTCTGAAAATAGCAGAAGACTCTCCCCACTCATTCTATCATACCTTGCTTTATTTTTTCTTCATAGCACTTAATAGCAGTTGACATTGTTACCTATTTTGTTTACGTGCTTATTGTTTTTGCCCCCATTAAAAACAAAAATGAAACTTTATGAATTTCCTGTTCACCATCAAAGCCTTAGTGTCTAGAATAGTATCTAGCACATTCTTGGAGCTCAATAAATATTTGTTGGATGAATGTATGAGTAAGAGTCAGGATCAGTCGGGGTGCCTGGGTGGCTCAGATGGTTAAGCGTCTGCCTTCGGCTCAGGTCATGATCCCGGGGTCCTGGGATTGAGCCCCTCATCAGGCTCCCTGCTTGGCAGGGAGCCTGCTTCTCCCTCTCCCTCTACTGTTCCCCTTGCTTGTGCTCTCTCACTCTCTGTGTCAAATACATAAACAAAATCTTAAAAAAAAAAAAAAGTCAGGATCAGTCACCAAAGGCATTTCTACTAATGAGTGAGTCTGTTCTTTGAAATAGTATAACTATTTATTCTATCAGGAAGTGTCCACATTGAAAAATCTGCTGAGGCAGATAAGCCTTCTCCCTACAGGTGCAGTGGAGAATCCTTGGCAGTGAAGATATTTGCATCTCCTGCTCATTTTGACACTGTGCAGATCAGTACGGGTCTTCAAGCCAAGGAGCCATCCCCAGTGAGCCTCTGGTGGGTGTTTGCTAGGTCTCGTCTTTAAGTCCTCAAATAAGCCCTGAGTCTCAAAAAGCTAACGGGCAGCCAATCTTTGGTTGGTGCTGATCCTTTAGGCACCAGATTCTAAGATTTCTCCATGTCATCAACTGCTTTTCCTCATTGCTTGTTGATTGCTGTTGATGGTGGACGTGTTCCACCTGTTGCCCCTGCCCTCTGTCCTTTAGAGTCACGGTGACTGAACCTAACCATCCCTTAGGCACGTGCACTTTTTGTAATTCTCTCATCACTTTCAGCTTTTGTTCTGATCCCCACTTCTGTCTGTCTTTTGCTTCTTCCTTTCAGCTCTGCTTTTGTGTTTCCTAGATAAAATGGAATGACAACCTTCATAAAATATCTCAAAAACCCAACACAAATTTACCAAGCAAGATATGGACTATAATAATCCCATAACTGAAATGAAAATGCCTGATGGATAAAAGCTGATGCATTTTGCTCTGGAAGGTGTCTTTGAGCACATCAGTTAGCGTATTCTTTATCTATTGCCAAATAACCCCCCAAATTGAGCAACTTGAAACAATAAACTTTAGTTATCTATCGCCCACTGTTTCTGTGCATCAGCAGTCTGGAATGGCTTCTTCGGATGGTTCTGACTCAAGGTCTTTCAAGAGAATGTAGTCAAGATATTGGCCTAGATTACAGTCCACTAGGCCTGGAAGATGTGTTTCCAAGAAGGTCCCCTCACATGGCTGTTGGCATGAGGCCTCAGATCCTTGCCACATTGACCCCTCCATAGGCTGCTTGGGTGTCTTCATGGCATGACAGCTGGCTTCCCGCAGAGCAAATGATCCAAAAGAGGGCAAGACAGAAGTCATGGTGTCTTTTAGGACCTAACTTCAGAAGTCATACACCCATAGTCTCCACACTATCCTATTGGTTACACAGGTTACCCGTATTCAGTGTTGGAGGGGACTGCACAAGGGTGTGCATACTAGCAGTTGAGGACCATTGGGGCCATCTTGGAGGCTGGCTACCAGCGTTAAGTATTTGTAAGTTGAAAAATTTAAGGATGTCTGGCTGGCTCAGTCAGAAGAACATGTGACTCTTGATCTTGGGGGTTGTGAGTTCGAGCCCCATATTGGGTATAGAGAGTACTTAAAATAAATACATAAAATTAAAAAGAAAAGAAAAGATGTAAGTACAAGAGTTTGTATACTTCCTGATTTAGAAGGGACTGTATTCTTTCTCTCCCCTCAGAACCTCTGCACATATTCTGTCCGCTTATCTAGAACCTCTGTTCCCTCCCTTCCAACCTTTGCTTTGCCCTCCCCACCTTGTCTCTCTACCTTTTAACTGGCCAGCTCTGATTTTTCCTCAAGGGTTCAGTTTAGTTGCCTCTTCCAGGAAGTATTTCTGGTTAGTGGGACTTAGTACTTACCATCTGAGTATCTCAGGGGACTGCAGAGCCCCCCAAACCCCTAGGCCCAGATCTTTGCAAACAGGTTCCTCATATTCTACTTATTAGCATATTTTCCACTATATTCTAATCATGTACATGCTCATCTCCACTCCTGTGCCCCTCCACCCACCCCAACACACACAAAACTCTTTCAAGGCAGGAACTAAGTCTCTTCTCTTTATCATCAGCACCCAAACCAGAGTTTGGCAAATAATAAGTTCCAAGTATCTGTGCAACAAACACACACTTTGGCCAAGTGCACGATAGTTGAGTGTTAAAAACAATATTCTGGGTGCCTGGGTGGCTCAGTCGTTAAGCGTCTGCCTTCGGCTCAGGTCATGATCCCAGGGTCCTGGGATCGAGCCCCACAGCAGGCTCCCTGCCCGGCAGGAAGCCTGTTTCTCCCTCTCGCACTCCCCCTGCTTGTGTTCCTGCTCTCGCTATCTCTGTCTCTGTCAAATAAATAAATCTTTAAAAAAAAACCCAATATTCTGCCAAAGCTGATGATTTCCATCAGAGAATAAACTTTTGGATACAAGAATAAACTTTTATCAAGAAAGTATGAAATTTGGGGACACCTGGGTGGCTCAGTCGGTTGAGCATCTGCCTTCCACTCAGGTCATGATCTCAGGGTCCTGGATCGAGCCCTGAGTCGGGCTCCCTGCTCAGTGGGGAGTCTGCTTCTTCCTCTCCCTCTGCCTCTCCCCACTGCTCGTGCTCTCTCTCTCTCGCTCTCTCTCAAATAAATAAATAAAATCTTAAAAAAAATTCAGTAGTCAAATTTTGAGTAAATTAAGTCTGGCATTATACTACAGGGATAATAGCTTCTTGGCGCTTCTGTGTTCCCGCATTCACTATACTGCACTTTTTTTTTTAAGATTTTTATTTTTTATTTATTTGACAGAGAAAGACAACGAGAGAGGGAACACAAGCAGGGGGAGTGGGAGAGGGAGAAGAGGGCTACCTGCCGAGCAGGGAGCCTGATGTGGGGTTCCATCCCAGGACCCTGGGATCATGACCTGAGCCGAAGGCAGACACTTCACAACTGAGCCACCCAGGCGCCCCTATACTGCACATTTTTAATACTAAATAGACATTTTATGATGCCTGAATTTCTCATGGCCTTCTCCATATTTATTTTACGGTCATTCATAGTTGCATGACACTTCTATTTACTGCTTCTCCATTCTATAAACCATCAGATTCACTATGAGGTCAACAACAAGGCCAGAAATCTCTTGGCAATAAAGGAAAATAAAAGCTTAGTTGAATTGATCACTAATATAAAAAGCTGTCAAACTATAAGAAGATTTCCAGTTGTTTTTGCATATATAAATATCAAATAGGTAAGACATGGAGCCGCAGTCGGGGATTTTCTGAATCTCCCTTTCCCGGTCTAACAGCAAGATTCACTAGATGGCGATCTATCCTCTCAGGAGGAAGTAAACAACGACAAAGACGCTGTACTGTGGTTTGATTGGTTGGTTTTTCCTGAGCCCTGACTCTGCTCACTATGGGGTTCGTAGATACAGTAAGGGATACAAGGGATGTTTAAGACAGTCCTCAGGGAGCTTATAATATGGCCAGAAAGATAATAGCAACAGGCAAATGTAACAACAGAACATGTAGCTTCCTGCTTTACTTTTCATCCTCTAGAAATTTCCCCCACAGATGTTACATTCAGGCATCGTGTTGGCATATTTTTAAAAGAAGAGCTGGAAGAACAACAGAGATACCCATCAGATGGGGAACAAGGAACCATAATTGGCAGAATTATCTTTTCCTATTCCTATCTATATTCCCTTGTGTTTAAGTGACAGTATCTTTCTTTTTATGTAGGACCCCATAATAATAGTATTTACTGTATCAGGGATTATACTATGTCAATCTACATTAGTGCTTTAAACACATTAGATGATTCAGTTCTCACAATAATACCTAGTGTTACAGGATATTTTTCTCCATTGGTGCCCGCGGTTCTTGGTCATGCCACTTGGAAGAAAGAATGAAGAGATAGACCAGACAGAGTGGTGGGCAGCAAAACAAGGTTTACTGAACGTTAGTAAAGTGATAAGTACAAAGCTCCTGAGGAGCGAGGGGACCTGAGAGGGTTGGCACTGGAGTTTCTAAGTCTAGGGGGTTTTATGGGCTTGTTGACAGGATGTTTTAATCTGATTAACCCTCCCTGTCATCCAATCAGGTTTTTGTCAGCTATCTATCATATAGGAAAGGGTGGAGGGCTCCTTCCAGGGTGACATAAAATCCTTTTAAGGGTGGTTTCCTCTTAGGGTGGGGGCCCCTTGTCCCTACCTGCCTGCCTTCCAACTGTCCTTCATCACTAGTAGGTTGTTATGGACTGAATTGTGCCCCCTCCCCCAGCTCCCATTCACATGTTTAAGTCCTAACCCCCAGTACATCATAATGTGACTGTATTTGCAGATGGAGCCTTTAGAGAGGTAATTAAGTTAAAGCGAGGTCATTAGGTGGACCTTAACCCAATATGACTGTGTCCTCATAAGAGGACATGAGGACCCAGACACACACACAGAAGGAAGACCATGGCAGGTTGCAGGGAGAAAATGACCCTCTAGAAGCCAAGGAGAAGAAGCTTCAGGATAAACCCACCCTGCTAACACCCTGGTCTTGTACTTCCAGCCTCCAGGATTGTGGGGAAATAAATGCCTGTAGTTTAAATCATCCGGTCTGTGGTAGGCCTGTTACAGCAGTTCTTGAAAATTAATACATAATTTTTATCCCAATTTTTAAAATGAGCAAAATGAGGCCCAGGAAGGAGAAGTTAGTTTCTTAAAATCACCCAGCCAGCTGCAACAGAACTCACTTTTAGGGTTTGGTCTGTCTGCTGAGGGTTGAGACCACAACATTAGAAATGGCTTGACATTTATGTAAGTGTCAAGCAAATAGCCAGAGGAGGGAATGTAGACAGATCTTAACCTATTGGTGAATGAGCAAATCAGCGTTCCTTAATCTGGTCAGCAAAGGCCTCCCAGTCTGTGCCCAAACCCCAGTGAAAGAAAGGGAAAGCCAGAGGAGCTTGGGGGAGTTTTCTTTACTTTGGGCCCAGGACTATTCTGGCAAGAGTGGCCAGAAGCGATTAGTGATTCAAATCATTCTTGACTTCATTTAAAATGAGCAACAAGTCTTCTTACTCTAAATGATCTTTTTTGTCTTTATCTTCCACACCCAAATTCCCTAGCTGGGCAGGGTCCTTATGACATTGTCTTGTAAAGCTAGAGACATTGTCTAGCTGGCTAGAGACCAGATGGGAACCAGTCAGCAAATATAAATTTGGATCACACACCTTCCCTTTTTGGCTCCCATGGAATTACTGAACGTTGTTGCCCAATAGCCCAATAGCCTGTGAGCAATAGACAAAGATCCTTAGGCCAATTGTACAGTGTGTGAGTATATGAATTGTGATTTGTCACCAGCAGACCCTCACCCCAAGGAATTCTGAAGGGAGTTCTGTAGGCCGAAAGAAATGATAGCATTTAGAAATTTGGATCTAGGGCGCCTGGGTGGGTCAGTTGGTTAAGCGACTGCCTTCGGCTCAGGTCATGATCCTGGAGTCCCGGGATCGAGTCCCACATCGGGCTCCCTGCTCGGCGGGGAGCCTGCTTCTCCCTCTGACCCTCCCCCATTTCGTGCTCTCTCTCTCTGTCTCATTCTCTCTCTCAAGTAAATAAATAAAAAAAGTCTTTAAAAAAAATTTGGATCTATAGGACAAAAGGAAGAACACTGGGGATGGTAAATAAGTAATAAATATTCAAAAAGCCAACTTTTGATTCTTAAATTCCTTAAATGTCGATCGACTTTACTTTTTTTTTTAAAGATTTACTTATTTATTCTAGAGGGAGGGAGAGAGAGACATCAGGGGGAGGGTGCAGAGGCAGAAGGAGAGAGGGAATCTCAAGCAGACTCACCCACTGAGCACGGAGCCTGACATGGGGCTCATCTCATGACCCCAAGGTCATGATGCAAGCTGAAGTCAATCAAGAGTCAGATGCTCAACGGAGTGAGCCACCCAGGTGCCCCAATGTCAACTGACTTTAAGGCAAAAATAATAATGTAATTTGGGGTCTTTTTAACATATGTAAATGTAATATATGTGCTAACTATGGCACAAAGGACAGTTGGAGTGTACACGGAATTGTGCCCCTGTGGACGTGTCAATCTTCTCCCAACGGAAGTTGTTTTAAATTCCAGTAGAGTTGGGGTGCCTGGGTGGCTCAGTCAGTGAGGCATCTGCCTTCAGCTCAGGTCATGATCCCGGGGTTCCAGGATCGAGCCCCACATCTGGCTCCCTGTTCGGCAGGGTGTCTGCTTCTCCCTCTTCCCCCACTGCCCTGCTCATGCTCTCTCTTGCTCTCTCTCTCAAATAAAAAAATAAAATCTTAAAAAAAAAAAATTCCAGTAGAGTTAACATACAGTGTTACATTAGCTGCGCGTGTACAATATAGTCATTCGACAATTCTGTACATTACTCAGTGCTCATCATGGTAAGCATTCTGGACCCCCTTCACCTATTTCTCCCATCACCCACCCGCCTCCCCTCTGGTAACCACCAGTGTGCTTTCTATAGTTGAGAGTCTGTTTTTCAGGGGCACCTGGGTAGCTCAGTCGGTTGAGCGTCTGACTCTGGATTTTGGCGTGGGTCATGATCTCGGGGTCCTGGGATCGAGCCCTGCATTGGCTCCCTGCTCAGCAGGGAGTCTGCTTGACATTCTCTCTCCCTCTGCCTCTCCCCCTGCGCTCTCTCTTTCTCTCCCAAATAAATAAATAAATAAATAAATAAATAAAATCTTTAAAAAAGAGTCTTTTTCAGATTTTCTCTTTTTCTTTGTTCATTTGTTATGTTTCTTATATTCCACATATAAGTGAAATCATATGGTGTTTGTCTTTCTCTGACGTTTTTCCACTTACCATTATACTCTCTAGTGCCCAACGATGGCATTTCTCTGCACTTTAGCCATTTGCCCCAATTTAAGTTTAGAAATTATCAGTTTCAGTAATAACTGAATCGCAGTTCTCAACAGCTGTTCAAAATGTTAATAACAGTTTTCTTGTGTGGTAAAAACAACAACAAAAACGGGAAGGTTGCAGGTTGTTGCAAATGGCAAGATTTATTTTTATCTATTTAAGATTTATTTTTATCTTCCATTAGATTCCAATAAAAATTCAGATGGAATTTTTGAGGAACTTGCAGGCTGATGCCGTAATTTTTATAAAGACAAATGTCCAAGAATAGCCAAGACACTGCTGAGGAGAAATTTAAGATTGGAAGCCTCGCCCCACTGTATGAATTAAGAAAATGTAGTATCTGTGCAGGGATTGACAAACTCACCAAAGAAGTACAGCACCATAGAAAAAGACCCACATGTATACAAAAACTTGGTATAAGACAGAAGCGACATTGTGGATCCTGGGGAGTGGCACTGAGACAACTGGTTACGCATGTGGGAAAAAATGAAGCCATACCTCACTCTACACACAAAAGTCAATTTCCAATGATGAAACACTTAAAGTGAAAGGCAAAACTTCAAAAGAGAAAGAAAGAAAGAAAGCTTCAAGAGAGTATCTTCAAGGCCTAGGGATAGGAAGACTTCCTTAGACAAGATATAAAGTGCTAACCATCAAAGAAAAAAATTGTTAATTTGACTTCGTTAAACAAAGCGTTTGCTCATCAAAAAATACCACAGAGAGAGTAAAAAAGACAACTTGCAAACTGGGAGAAGATATTTGCGACAATGTTGCTATAACTGAGAAAAGATTAGTATATAGAACATACTCTTTCAAAACTATCACATATAAGTAATAAAACAGACAACCCAATGGACAGATGGGCAAAGTCTTGAGCCAGCATTCCACACAAGAACCTATCAACCTCTTCAGCGATCTGGGAAATTCAAATTAAGGTCACAAGATACCAATTTGTATCTACTAGACTATTCCAAAGTAGGAAGTCTGGTAATTCAAAGTGTTACTGAAGATGTAGGTTAACCAGAACTCTCATAGTCTACTGGCAAGAGAGTAAATTGGTGCCAACACCTTGGAAAAACAATTTGTCATTATCAAATAAAATGAAAGATGTGAAAACCTTATGACCCAGCATTTCCACTCCAAACAATGCATATGTGTGCCAAGAGCCATGTATAAAATGTTCATAGCAGTATTCTTCTTCCTAAGAAAAACTGGACATAATCTAAATGTCTGTCACCTGAATCATGGATAAATAGATTGCAAAATGTTTCTAAAATGGAATTTTAGGGGCACCTAAGTGGCTCAGTCGGTTGAGCATCTGACTCTTGATTTCAGCTTGGGTCATGATCTTGGGGGCATGGGATCGGCCCCTAGTGGGGCTCCATGTTCAATGTGGAGTCTGCTTGTCTCTCTCCCTCTGCTCCTCCCTTGCTCGCTCTCTCTCTCAAATAAATAAATAAGTAAAATCTTAAGAAATAAATAATTTTAAAAATGGAATTTTAAAGGAAAAAGAATCGAGTATAGCTGCATGCCATAAAACAGATAAAACTTTAAAATCGAGGGGAAAAACAAGTTGCAGGAGACTATGCACAGTATGAGCTCATTTATAAAAAACTGGAAAAAAAAACTAGTAAAATTCAACAATGTATTATTTTAGGGAAGCATGCACTAATGACCAAATTATTTTTGAGGGAGGAACATTCAGGAAAGTGGTTCCCCCTGGGGATCAGAATGGAGGTTGAGATACGGAGAGAGCACAGAGGTAAATTATTAAACAGGATTGGTAATGCTCCAACTCTTGAGTTGTAGAGTGTGTGTAGAGCCATTTTTTAAAAATGTGACATACCTTATTTGGTATTTTACAAATATAACAAAGAATGGGGGGAAAGAAAAACTCCTGGCAATATGGTTAAATTGTAGACAAAAGAACTTCTTAGCGGCAGGTATGCAAAAAGACAATCCAAAGTGTTGGAGGAAAAGAACTTTGAAACCAGAATTTTATCTCTAGTTATACTGTCATTTAAATACTAGAGTGAAGTAAATGTTTATTCAAAGCCTCAGAAATATTGCCACATAAAGGCCTTCTTTGAAATCACTCCTAAGGAAGAGAATTGAATCCAGAAGAAAGCAATGAGGGGCGCCTGGGTGGCTTAGTCATTAAGCGTCTGCCTTCGGCTCAGGTCATGATCCCGGAGTCCTGGGATCGAGCCCCGCATCGGGCTCCCTGCTCCGCGGGAAGCCTGCTTCTCCCTCTCCCAATCCCCCTGCTTGTGTTCCCTCTCTCGCTGTCTCTCTCTCTGTCAAATAAATAATAAATTAAAAAAAAAAAAAAGAAAGCAATGAAATATGGAGGGTAAAGGTGAATAAACGACTTAATAAATTTTATTGGTGTCTAAAAAATTGTGATCTTACCCCCCCAAAAAAAACCCTGAAATGTTACAGATTCTAATACTAAAACTCTAAGTGTTCCTTCATGGCAATCAGAGAAATCCAAACTCAAGCAACAGTTAGAAAATATTTTATATCCATAATATTGCCAAAAATTAGAAACTCAAGGTAATTCACAGGGTCAGTAAGGGTATGGAGGAAACAGGATTTTCCACTAATTGCTGATAGAGGTATGAATTATGTGTGCTTTTTCCCCAGGAAGTCCTCTAGGCTATACTTAGTCAAATTAGCTGTATCTATGTCCTATGACTCAGCAATTCTACTCCAGGGCGTATAAAACTTCCTCCTCACCCCCACCCAAATACCAAAAAGCCCTCACATACAGATCAGCAAGGGTATATATTTAAGAGTTTCTTTCTTTCTTTTTTAATCAGAGAGGGAGTGAGCCTAAGCAGGGGGAGCTGCAGGCAGAGGGAGAAGCAGGCTCCCCGCTGAGCAAGGAGCCTGATGCAGGACTTGATCCCAGGACCCTAGGATCATGACCTAAGCCAAAGGCAGCCGTTAAACCCACTGAGCCACCCAAACATCCCTTGAGAGTCTCTTTCATTTTGTATATGTAGTTGGAGCTGGAGGCAAACTCTATCTGCCATTAAGGACATGGGTGAGAAAAATATGGCACATGATGAACACTATGCAGTGGTCAGAAATAATAAACTGGATTTATATTCAGTAATATGGCTAGATCTTTATTTATTTATTTATTTATTTATTTATTTAAAAGATTTTATTTATTTGACAGAGAGAGACACAGCAAGAAAGGGAACACAAGCAGGGGAGTGGGAGAGGGAGAAGCAGGCTTCCTGCGGAGCAGGGAGCCCGATGCGGGGCTCGATCCCAGGACCCTGGGATCATGACCTGAGCCCAAGGCAGACGCTTAACAGCTGAGCCACTCAGGTGCCCCAATATGGCTAGATCTTTAAAAAAATACAATTAGTGATAAAAGTAAGAAACAGAATATATCACATTTATGTAAAACTTATGTAAATTCAAAACATTTATCCTTAAAAGATGATTGTGTATTTTTCAAGACACATTCATTCATTCAATCATGTATCCATTAAGTATTCTTTCATTATTTATTATGCAAGTCACCACTCGACATTGGGAATACAGCAGCAAACAAAACAGAATTCTGGTCTTTGTGGAACTTATATTCTCTTAGAAGAAGATAGATAATTAAATGTAAATGAAGAATGCGAGATGGAGATTGTTGATGAGCAAGATGTGCTGTTTTACAAAGGGTGGCCATGGATGTCCTCTCTGATAAGGTGACCTTTGAGCCTACTTTAGGAGGAGGAGCAAGACTGTGGCTATGTGGAGGAAGAGAATTCCAGGCAAAGAGAACAGTAGGTGCAAAGGTCCTGAGGTGGGCGTGTGTTTGGCATGTCTTAGAAACATTAAGGAGATCAATATGTGGCTAGAGTGGAGTGAGAGAGAGAGTTGCAGGAAGTGAGAGAGGCGATGATGGCCGAGATTCTGCTTGGAATGAAATGAGAATCCATTAGAGGCTTTTTAGCAGGGGAGTGAAATGATCCAGCTTATTTTTAAAGGATCGCCCTGGTTACTGTGCAGAGGCAAGACTAGAAGCTGGGAGAGCAGGGAGAAGGCTGTTAGAGGTATCCAGGACAGAGGTGATGGTGGTGTAGAATAATGTTGTGGAAAAGATATCAAAGGCTAAAAGAGGAAAACAAAACAAAACGAAACAAAAGCTTTAGGAGATTATCTTTAAGGACTAGGGATAGGGAATACTTCTTTAAACAAGATATTTTTTAAAGTGCTAACTCAAGATAAATTTGACTACAGTTTGTTCATCAAAAGATACCACAAAGGGAGGAAAAAGACAAGCTGCAAAGTGGGAAAAGATACACAATTTAAAAATAGAGCAGACTGGGGCGCCTGGGTCGGTTAATCATCTGCTTTTGGCTCAGGTCATGATCCCAGGGTCCTGGAAACGAGCCCTGCATGGGGCTCCCTGCTCAGCCGGGGGGCCTGCTTCTTCCTCACCCTCTGCCTGCCACTCCCCCCACTTGTGCTCTCTCTAATAAATAAATAAAATCTTTAAAAAAAAATAGAGCAGACAATTTACTAATGGGTGGGTATGAGGGAAATAGAAGAATCAAAGATGGCTGAGGATTTGGGCCTGAACAACTGGGAGAACGGAGTTGCTTGTCACTGGGTGGAAAGACTGGGGAGGAGTAGCTTTAGGTGGAAAAAGCAAGAGTGTGCTGTGGGCTGTTTGAGATGCCCGTTAGACACCCAAGTGGAGCTGTCACATGGTCTGTTGGCCATTTAGGTCTACAATTTGGGGAGAGGTCGGATGATACTCATTTGGGAATTGCAGCATACGGTAGTACTTAAATCATGGGATTAGATGAAGTCACCAAGAGAGTGAGCACTGATGGCAAAGAAGTCTGAGACCAAGCCCTGAGGTGCTTGTTATTTAAAAGTAGGGAAGGTGATGAGGAGCCAGCAAAAGAGACCGAGAAGGAATGGTCACTGAAGTCAGAAGAGAACCGGGGCGGGGGGGGGCGGTGTCCTGGGGGCCAGCAGGAAGGAGTGGTAGGCCATGCCCAGTTCTGCTGCATGTGGAAGAGATGTGCAAGGAGGATGGAGCTGATCTGGAAAGGATAATTTCGTGCAGTGATGTGTTGAAGGCCTCCCTGGAGAAGGCTCTAGAGAGACCAGGTAAGAGAAGTGGGAGAACAAGTAGAGACAGGACTTTTTTGTTTTGTTTAAATGTTTTGTGGACAGAAGATCTGTGGATCTGATTTCTACTAGCCACTCCCTTGATTCAAGGAGAGATCTAAAACAGAAACAACAACAACAAAATCAGGCCGTGAGATTAGCAACTAACTCCCCTCCTCCCTGTCACTCCCAAATCAGGACGCGTGGTTGATGTTTAATTGATGTTTATCCTCCCTCCTCCTGCTCCCCCCTCTATCCAGGGCTCCGGTCTCCCCAGAAGCTGCCACCAACCAGTGGGACAGGGGGCAGACCTCGGAGAAGCCTGTGAGTGGCAGCTTGGTCCTCTGAGAACGGGGGGCGGGGGGGGCGATGGCGGGGTGGGGACATGGGGTACGCTTCCATCACCCTTCTCTCTCCAAACCTCTTCATGGTCCCTTGCCCCCCAAACACAACAACACAGTCCCTCTGACCCCTCATTCTCACTGGTACAGCACCTGTAAGACTGCCCAACATGGATGGTCCTCATGCCGAAGTACCCCCTTCCCTAGTATACAACTCCTTCTTTGGGCAGATGTCCCTCCACAACCTGGACACGCTCCTTACCTGGAGGAGTCAGAGGCTGGAGGTTTGGGGCACCATCATGACAACTTGATCCAGCAGCCCCAGCACTTCCAGAAGTGAACGCAATGGTGATACCCCCTCTCCCCCTCTCCTCCTCCCCCCATCCCACTTCCTTTTTTCTTTTTCCTCTGCACTTTGCTTCTCCTTCGAAGGATGCTCCTGTCTTCCAACCTGCGACTTCCATGTGTAACCCCGAATGTGTGCATATCCTCCTGCTACCTATCTCACGAATTTCTCTACCACAAGAGAGGTGACAGTTCCTCCGAGCGACCACAGTTCCACAACAGAGCGGGGCCCTCCCATGGTGCTCCAGAGAGAATAAGGTGAAAACCAAGTTCCAGGGCAGGAGGGACAAGGTGCAAGAAGGCATCTTCCAGGAATCCACCCTAGGCAAAACTGAACTAGATCTGGAGGGGAGTGTGGACCCAGGGATGTGGACTCTTCAGGGAGAAGGAAGAGGAGTTGTGGACATGGGCACTGTGACCCCAGGGCACAGGTCCAGAGAGCCACAGTGTCCAGATCCTGCTTGATGCCTGGAGTGGTAGACTCCCCATGGGTTCTATGGCTGTGCTCAGGGTCATGTTCACATCTTCTGTGGTAGGGCTATGATAGGAGTGGTCATGGCTATGGCTGCGGTGCAAATCCTCATGTGAAGGTCCATGGTTGCAGCTATGGGTATGTCATGAGTGTGGCCATGGCCATGGGCATGGCTGTGTTCTTGGTGGAAATCCATCAAGAGTGCCCATGACGGTGGCCATGGAAGTGTTCGTGCAGGTCACCATGACCCCTGTGTCTGGTCACCAGCAGCCCCGAGACCACCCAAGTCAGCAGTCCCACAGCCACCCAGTCGGGGCCCCCAGACCTCTGGCCATCCAGCTGACCAGAGGGACGGAAACAGTGACTCCATCTGACACTTGGCTCTATACCTCTGTGGGATCTGCTTCTCTCCACTCATGCCCCCTGTCCACTTCTATGGGCTGCTCCTCCATTCCATTCTGTCCCCAGCCACAGTGTTCCCAAGGCTGTTCCCGAGACAGCACTTTGGAAGAGCTTTGCTGTTGAGGAAAACAGAGAGGTGGCACAGTGCCTGAAGGGGCCTATGTGGTCCACGGAAAGCTTACCTTTGTTTGACTTTAATATGAGACAAATTAAATAAATTAAGTGTCTATGGCAGAGAAGAAGAGTGGCAGTGGGGATTCAGGGTGAAGTGGAAAAGATGAAATAAGAGTGGGCTCTATGTGGTCAAAGATGAGAGCGTGCTATGAATTAAAGAGACTGGTAGGATGATTTCTGCTGGGGGCCAGCCAGAGGGGAGAAGTAGACAAACAGAACAAAACAAACATCACCCTCTTCTCCCCTCTGATCTTTACTATGAAGAGCAAACTGCTTGATTCAAAGTCAAGAATACTTGGGGCATCTGGCTGGCTCAGTCGGTGGAGCATGCGGCTCTTGATCTCCGGGTTGTGAGTTCGAGCCTCGTGCTGGGTATAGAGATTCCTTAAAAATAAAATCTTTAAAAAACCAAAACAAAACCAAACCCACACAAAGTTGTGAATACCCATACATTAATATTTTTTTCATCTCTTTTACTCCCATGTGCCTCCCAAGGCAAGAACTGGAAAGCTGGAGAGAATGAATAAATGGGCTGTTACATTTCTTTGAGATCAATTAAGGCATCACAGCACTTTTCTAAGAGCACCAGGGGCCCCGGCAAAATTCATTCAAGAGGAGGTTTTGAGCAGGGAAGGGACCTTGGGCTGTCAGCAGACAGAGGGTTTCACTTCACTAGAGACCTGAAGGTCAGTCTTGTTTCTACCTGCTTCTCCCAAATGGAGGGCAGACGGTCAGAGTCCGGGACTGTAGTATCTGATGAACTGCAGCCGTTTGCTTCTTTGCCAGGAAATGTTCTGTGCAGGGAATGGGTGTCATAGGACAAAAGGCTACAGAGCTGACACAATGCGCCTGCTGTGCGCTCCCACCCAGTGGGCCTGGGGCAATTCCTGGAGACATTTTTGTTGGGTTACTGCACACCCACAAATAGCTACTTAAAAAAGGGAAAAGAACAAAACTTTACAATTAGAGGGCTATTTAGAAAAGGCATTTAAAAACTAACAGATAACAGATGCTCCTGTTAACTTCTTGCAATGGACTCTAAATTGTTCTCCCAGCCTCCAGTCTCTCCCACGCCAATCCATTCTGCACACTGTAGCAGGATTAGTCTCCTGAAAGCACAGATCTGATCTTGTCACTTCGATGCTCAAGCACCCTCAAAGGCTCCCCGCTGCCTTTAAAATAACCAAGCATTTAAAGATCCTTCATACTAGAGCCTCTCTTCTCTTCCCTCCCCCTGCCCCCTATCTCCCACGGCTGCCTTGGATGATTCTCTTCCTATCTCTTTTCCTATCCTCTTACTCTTCCCCTGATTTACTCCAATTCAATCTTTCACTCTTAGTTTACTTGTTATTTCTTCTGGGGAGCTTTTTTTCCTACCTACCAACCTCTGGACTGAACTAGGCCCTCCAGTAAGAGGCTTATATAAAACCCTGAAGTTCCTCCTATCACAAATATAATTGCTCTAAATTGTAGTCATTGGCAAATAATAACGTAAAAAATAATAATGTAAATTGTAGTCATTGACTTGTTTGTCTTCCCTGCTACACAATAAGTTCTGTGAGGTCAGGGATCATATCCATCTCTCTCAGTACTGTGTCTCCAGGGCCTGGGATGCACTCATGAATGTAAGCAAGCAAGAAAGAGCAAGTGAACTGAACAGTCTGCCTTGACTCCCAAGTTTTATTCTTGCTTTTCTTTCCCCGACCTGACCTGTTTTTGCCACCATTCTTGGTCTATAAAATTTCTACCCAAACCACCCATATTCAGTCACTGGATTCATAAGAAAGTTGACACTGCAGGAAAGAATGATCTTTTCAAAAAATGGTTCCGGATCAATAGGATGGCTATATGGAAGAAAGGAATCTTGACCCCACCTTGCACACACACCAAAATCAATTTCAGATGGATTGTATATTTAAATATGAAAAGTAAAATAATGAGACTTTTGGAAGAAAACATATGAGAAAAATCTTCAAAACCTTTAGGTAGGCAAAGATTTCTTAAACAGGATACAAAAAGCACTAATTATAAAGGAGAACACTGGTAAATTACCATTCAGGTTAAAAAGTTATTTTCATTAAAACACACCATTAAGAGATTTAGAAAGGCAGACACAATAGAGAAATAATAGAGAAAATCAATGAAACCAAAAGTTGGTTCTTTGTAACAATTAATAAAAATAACAAACCTTTAACTGAACTGATCAAGAAAAAAAGAGAGAAATACTCAAATTACTAAATCAGAAATGAAAGAGGAAACATCATTATTGATCTTTCAGAAATAAAAAGAATTAAAATACTACAAAAAATTGTATGCCAACAAACTAGCTAACCTACATGGAATGGACAAATTCCTAAAAAGCCACAAATTACCAAAACTGACTGAAGAAGAAATATAAAATCTGAATAGATCTACAACAAGTAAGGTGACTGAATTAGTAATAGCAATTAAAAAAAAATCTTTCAACAGGGCGCCTGGGTGGCTCAGTTGGTTAAGCAACTGCCTTCGGCTCAGGTCATCATCCTGGAGTCCCGGGATCGAGTCCCGCATCGGGCTCCCTGCTTGGCGGGGAGTCTGCTTCTCCCTCTGACCTTCCTCCCTCTCATGCTCTCTGTTTCTCATTCTCTCTCTCTCAAATAAATAAATAAAATCTTAAAAAAAAAAAAAAATCTTTCAACATAGAAAAGCCCAGACCCAAATAATCAGATGGTTTCACTGGTAAATTCTACCAAATGTTTATTTTTTTATTTTTATTTTTATTTTTTTTCATTTTTAAATCATTTTACTGTTTATACCATAATCACATTCAAATTGGCAGAACTCCCATGACAGACAGGACAGAGACCTGTCATGCAAGGCAAATAGTGAAGGTTTCATAAAGCTGGGGAGAAGTACCAGGGTTCCACAGGATGGCCGCAGAGATCCCAGACAACAGGGCCACGATGTCGGAGCAGGTGGGAACACAGGCATCCACGGCCATAGCTGACCTGAGGCCACTGCTGTTTCCTAAGGGGGATTTCCTAATATGCTTGGTAAGCAGATCACTTGAACAGATGTACATGGAGCAGGGTACTGCTTCTGCTGAATAAATTCTACAGGTTCCTGGGCAGGGGCTACAAATCTCAGGCACTAAATGGTTGCTGAATTAGGATTTTGCAAAGGTAGTCCCATAACCAACATCCAGGGAAAATTTTTTTTTTAATTTTTTTTTATTTATTTGCGAGAGAGAGAATGAGACAGAGAGCATGAGAGGGAGGAGGGTCAGAGGGAGAAGCAGACTCCCTGCTGAGCAGGGAGCCTGATGTGGGACTCGATCCCGGGACTCCAGGATCATGACCTGAGCCGAAGGCAGTCGCTTAACCAACTGAGCCACCCAGGCGCCCACATCCAGGGAAATTTTACCACCAGTGAAATCTTAGGCCAAAAAATAAATAGCCACACATACCAAACCTACACACCGTGAATTAAAATGGTGCCATGTTAGGGCTTATGAAAGAACCAGAGCAGGAAAGATTATTCAAACAGAAGATCCTCGTCCTTCTCTTCAGCCAAAAGATTAGCAGGCTCCATCACCTCACCAGCTGCCCCCGTTGTTCCAAGTCCTTCTCAGATTTTTCCTTGAGAATCTTTTTCTTCTCCTGTATTTTCTTTATTCTATAGAACTCTTCTCGCTCTCTCTCATCCAGCTCTGTGAAGATACGAGCAAGGGATAACCACCCCTGTTGGTTATCTCAATGGCTTCATCCAAAGTAACAAAGGAAGTCTGAAGCGAAGCTAGTTCCACCAGTAACTCCACTGCTTTGGCGTAGTTCCTCTTTAATTTCGCCAACTGCTCCCCACCTCGGGCTGAACCAGTCAGTTCATGACTGTCAGTTCCTTCATGATAATGTTCAAACACTGGCAAAGTAACACCTGCTACGTTTATCTTTCTTAGCTCGGATCTTCACTTGGGCTTTATTTACATTTTGGATAACTGTGGTCCTGAAATCCCCTGCTGTGAACGTGGCCTCAACAAGTGAAAAGGCAGCTCTTCTCATCACTTCACCCATCAACATTTTAGTCTCTATTATCTTCTTTAGGATCTGTCGAAATCGAAGAGTTATAGCATCAGATTTTTTCTTCGGGAGGTTTTGACCTGTCTGTGCTTTTAATCGAGGCTTCATGATGGTCTGTGCCATGCTCGAGGGAAAGATTTCAATTCGGTCTTTGCCCGACATTCTGACGATGACAGTTCGGCTCGGATCCCTGGCCGGGCAATCGAGGCTGCCCCAGCCACAGGGCCTTCCTCTAAGGGAGTCAGCCTCTACCAAATGTTTAAAGAATTAACACCAACCCTTTCAAAAAAAAAGAGGAAACTTGCCAACTCATTCTATGAGGTCAGTATTACTCTGATACCAAAACAGACAAAGACATCACAAGAAAATTATAGACCAATATCTTTTAGAGGATAGGTGCAAAAATCCTCAATAAAATACTGCAAAACAAATCTAGCAACATATAAAAAGGATCTTATACTAGGACTGAAATTCATTCCAGCAATGGAGGGGAGGTTGGTTTAACAAATGAAAATCTATCAATGTAGTATATATACTACATGGTATATACTATATATATACACCATATTAATAAAGTACAAAAACAATATGATCATCTTATAGATGCAGAAAATCATTTGACAAAATTCAACGCCCTTTCTTGATAAGAACACTTAAACTAGGAATACAGCTAAATTTCCTCAACGTAACAAAGGCCAGCTATCAACACGGCTAACATCATACTTAATGGTGAAAGGCTGGTTATTTTCCCCCTGAGATCAGGAAGAAGACAAAGATGTCTGCTCCTAACATTTATATTCAAAATAGTACTGGAAGTTCTAACCAGAGCGGTTAGGCAAGAACAAGAGATAAAAAGCATCCAAATTGTAAAGGAAGAGGTGAAATGGTCTCTTAGTCACATGACATGATTTTATATGTAGAAACCCTAAAGATCTTACACAAAAACTATCAGAGCTAATAAACAAATTCAGCAAAGTTGCAGGATATGCAGTCAACACACAAAAATCACACTAGGAATTTATAACCTAAAAAGGAAATTAAGAAAACAATTTTATTTATAATAGCATCAAAAAGAATAAAACACTTGGGAATAAATTTTTAAAAAAGAGTGTAAGACTTAAACAATGAAAACTACAAAATTTCACTGAAAAAAATTAAAGAAGACCAAAATAAATGGAAGGGCATTCCATGTTCATGGATCAGAAAACTTATTATTAAGATAGCAATATTCCCCAAAATGATCTGTAAGTACAATGTAGTACCTATCAAAATCTCAGCTGCCATTTTTGAAAAAGTGACAATCTTGTACTAAAATTCATGTAGAGATGTAAGGGACCCAGAATAGCCAAAATATTTTGAGCAAGAAAAAAAAAAAAAAAGAAGACTGGACAAAGTTGGAGGACTCACATGTCCAGATTCTGAAACTTGCTACATATCAAGACAGTGTGGCATAAGAATAGAAATATAGATCAATGAGCTAGAATTCAGAGTCTGGAAATAAATCCTTGTATTTATGATCAATTAATTTTTGATAAGGGTACCAAGACAATTTAAAATAGTCTTTTCAACAAATGATGCTGGGACAATAGGATATCCACATGCAAAAGATGAAATTGGATCCCTATCGCACACCATATACAAAAATTACTTCAAATTGGGTCATATATGTAAATGTAAGAGCTAAAACTATAAAACTCTTACAAGAAAACATATGAGTAAACATTCATGATCTTGGATTAGGCAATGGTTTCTTAAATATGATACCAAAAGCACAAGTGACAAAAGAAAAAAAATAGATACACTGAATTTCAACAAAATGAAAAACTTTGTGCTGCAAATGTGAAAGTGAATGAAAGTAAAAAGGCAAACCACAGAGTGGGAGAAAACATTTGCAGATCATATATCTGATAAGGGACTTGTAACCAGAATATATAAAGAATTCTTACAAGTCAACAATAATAACAATTTAAAAGAACCTAAATAACCCAATTTTTTAAAAATGGGCAAAGGATTTGAATTGGCATTTCCTCAAAAGTGATATAAAATGGCCAATCTGCATATGCAAAGATAGTCAACATCATTAGTCGCTAGGCAAATTCAAATAGAAATCAAAATGAGATACCATTATATAACCACAAATATGGCTGTGATAAAAAAGATGGACAATAAAATGTTAGCAAGGATGTGGAGCTGTTGGAACCCTCATATATTGCTAGTGGAAATGTAAAATGGTCCCCCCACTTCAGAAAACCGTTTGGCATTTTCTCAAAAGATTACACAGAGTTAGGGATGCCTGGGTGGCTCAGTGGGTTAAGTGTCTGCCTTTGGCTCAGGTCATGATCCTGGGGTCCTGGGATCAAGTCCCACATCGGGCTCCTTGTTCAGTGGGGAGCCTACTTCTCCCTCTGCCTGCAGCTTCCCCTGCTTGTGCTCTCTCTCTCTGACAAATTAAATTAAAAAAAAAAAAAAAACAGATTACACAGAGTTCTCATATAATGCAGTGATTCCATTACTAAGGTACATGCCCAAGAGAACTGAAATGTATGTCTACACCAAACTTGTACATGAATGTTCACCACAGCATTATTCATAATAGCAAAAAAAGTAGAAACAATCCAAATGTCCATCAGCTAGATAAACTGTGGTATAGCCATATAATGGCAGGATATTCATCCACAAGAAGGAAGGGAGTATTATTTCAGGCTACAACATAGATGAACCTTGAAAACATTACACTAAATGAAAGGGACCAGTCATAAAAGGCCACATATTGTCTGACTCCATTAATATGAAATGTCCAGAATAGGAAAATCCATAGGCAAAACGTAAATTAGTGGTTGTCAGGGTCTGGGGAGGGGGATGGCTATGGGAAGTATCTGCTAATGGGTATGGAGTTTCTTTTGGGGGTGATGAAAATATTCTGGAATTTGATTAGTGGTGATGGATGCACAGCTCCATGCGTGTACTAACAACCACTGACTTGTATATTTTTAAAGGGTAAACCTGATGTCATGTAAATTATATCTCAATAAAGCTGTTATTAAAATAAAGATAAGCCACAGGATAACAAAGACAAAAGACATATCCAGAATGTATATAAAACTCCTACAAGTCAAAAATGAAAAAGGAAGACAACCAAAACCAAAAAAAGGGACAAATGGAAAAGTAACTTTACAAAAGATAAGATTAAAGGGCCAATAAACATACAAAAAGGGAGGGGCACCTGGGTGGCTCAGTCGGTTAAGTGTCTGCCTTTGGCTCAGCTCATGATCTCAGGGTCCTGGAATCGAGCCCCGTGTAGGGCTCCCTGCTCAGCGGGGAGTCTGCTTCTCCCTTTCCCTCTGCCCCTCCCCCTCCCGCTCATGTTCCCTCTCTCAAATAAATAAATAAAATCTTTAAAAACAAAAGAAAAAAACATACGAGAAAGGGACCAGTTCCACTAATCATCAGGGAATTCAATTAAAACCATCGTGAGAGACCACTGTGGGCACATCAGAATGACTGAAATTCAAGATTCTGAAAATACCCTAGTGTCAGCGAAGAATGTAGAGCAAGATGAACTCCCTTATGCTACTGGGGGGGCGGCGGATGCAAGTTGGTGCCACTCCATTTGGCCCTGCTGACGAAGGCCTATATCCATATACTCTGTATATTCCTCAACTGGTAATGTTCCCCACAGAAATACGTACATGACCACCAAACTGTTCTTTTTTTTTTTTTTTTAAAGATTTTTATCTATTTATTTGAAAGAGAGAGAGCATGAGATGGGGGAAGGTCAGAGGGAGAAGCAGACTCCCCACTGAGCGGGGAGCCCGACGCAGGACTCGATCCCGGGACTCCAGGATCATGACCCGAGCCGAAGGCAGTCGTCCAACCAACTGAGCCACCGAACTGTACTTAGCAGTCCTACCTGTTACAGACCCAAACTGGGAACAACTTTTATGTGCATCAAACAGTAGAGTGGATAAACAAAATGCATCACGTGACGAAGATGACCACAATGAGCGTGAATGATCTTCTACTACATGTGACAATATGAACAAATATTACAAATGCCATGTTGTGCGACAGAAACCAGAAGCAAAAGAGTTCACACACGATTCTACTTCCAGATAAAAGTGTTCTAGGGAGGTAGAAGTCAGGACGCTGGTTACCTTTTGTGGGACATGAGGAGGGAAGGGGGAGGAAAGGAGCTTTTAGGATGCTGGTAATGCCCTTTCTTCACCTTCATACTGGTTACACAAGTGAGCTCGGTTTGTGAACATTTTGCAAACTGCACACATATTTGTGTGTGTGTATGTGTGTGTGTTGTACTCCAATAGAAGACTTTACTTAGGGGCGCCTGGGTGGCTCAGTCGGTTAAGCGACTGCCTTCGGCTCAGGTCATGATCCTGGAGTCCCAGGATCGAGTCCCGCATCGGGCTCCCTGCTCGGCAGGGAGTCTGCTTCTCCCTCTGACCCTCCCCCCTCTCGTGCTCTCTGTCTCTCATACTCTCTCTGTCAAATAAATAAATAAAATCTTTAAAAAAAAAAAAAAAAGAAGACTTTACTTAAAAAAAATCCTCCCCATTCTTCCAGGTCCTTTTAAAATACTTCCTCATTAACATTCACAAAGTCTCTGAGATACACGTCATTGGAGGCCACTCCAGCTTCTGTCTGATTCCATAGCACTTTGTGGATCCCTTGATCACTTAGCGTCAGCCAGCAGCATGTGTGAGGACGGAGCGAGAGCTTTGGAGACCCGGGTTCCCGTGCCAGCCACTTCCGAGGTGGGCGGCCATGAGCAAGGCCCCCACAGGCACATAGCCCCTAGGTACTGGCAGCAGGAAGTGACTGCTGATTGAAGCAGAAAATGGAACGAGGTAGTTGCTGGAATTTCCAGAAGGCTCAGTGTTTTGCTGTCATATATGGTGCCTAAAACCACACTAAAGAGCCAGTTGGGTCCAGACCCCACGGCTGTTGCCGTCAAACTGAGCTCGCATAGCCAACTCCGCGGATCCAGGGCTGGACTCAGGAATGGGCCTGCCGTGCTGCTGGAGACCCTGCTGTGGCTGCCTCTCGAAAGGCAGTGAGCCACCTTTCTGCCACCCGAGCGTATTCTGCACCGTTCCTATCCCCTGATGTTACCAACTTCTGGCTTCAGAGTCCCCAGTAGGGGTGCCTGATCGGCAGGGCCTCGGTCCTCTGCCCTCGCCCTAGCAGCAAGGGACTCCAGGAAGATGAGTGTCTGTCCTTTTCAGCTTTGATAGCAAGAGGTGGTCTTGCTTCTTAAGTAGCAGACTCCCCAAACACAAGAATGGCCACCCCAAGAATGCCACCTGTCCACTGCATTACCCAATGACGTGTTACCTCCCCGTGCCTGTTTCCTCATTCCCAAAGTAGAAATAGCGATGGCTCCTACACGTGGGGGTTGTAACGGTTTGAGGAGCTGGTGGGTAGCAAAGACCCATCATACACCTAGAACATACGAGGAGCTCAGTTACGGTAAACTTCATTATTGGTGACTCGGGTTGCATTCTAATGTCTCCTTCACTCCCAGAGGTCCCCAAACCTCGACATATCAGCGCGTCGGGTGTTTAACGACCGGCTCTGAAATGGGATTCCTTTTGTGATAGTTCATCAAGGTGACAGGTTTTCTCACTCATGGAAAGGCCCGTTGCCGGCAGCCCACCTTTCCCATCACCCATTAGCAGTGAGAATACAGTGTTTGCAACACCTCAGGCTTCTCCGAAGGACCCTATTTACATTGTTAGGGAAAGGAAATTCTTAGAAAAGGTATTCGTTAACTCTAACTTAAACTGAAGTCAACTCAATGAATGTTTAAGTCTCTTTATTTTTAGACATTTTTCTTTTTTTTTTGAGATTGTATTTATTTATTTGACAGAGAGAGACACAGTGAGAGCAGGATCACAAGCAGGGGGAGAGGCAGAGAAAGAAGCAGGCTCCCCGCAGAGCAGGGAGCCCGATGTGGGGCTCGATCCCAGGACCCTGGGATCACGACCTGAGCCGAAGGCAGACGCTTAACGACTGAGCCACCCAGGTACCCTGGATTGTACTTTTTTTTTTTTTAAAGATTTTATTTATTTATTTGACAGAGAGAGACAGCGAGAGAGGGAACACAAGCAGGGAGAATGGGAGAGGGAGAAGCAGGCTTCCCGCCAAGCAGGGAGCCCGATGCGGGGCTCGATCCCAGGACCCTGGGATCACGACCTGAGCCGAAGGCAGACGCTTAACGACTGAGCCACCCAGGCGCCCTGACACACATTTTATTTTATTAATTTCATTCTGTCTCTCCCCGAGGGATTTATTCTTTTTTTTTTTTTAAGATTTTATTTATTCATGAGAGAGAGAGAAAGGCAGAGGGAGAAGCAGGCTTCCCGCTGAGCAGGGAGCCCGATGCGGGGCTCGATCCCAGGACCCTGGGATCACGACCTGAGCCGAAGGCAGACGCTTAATGACTGAGCCACCCAGGCACCCTGACACACATTTTATTTTATTAATTTCATTCTGTCTCTCCCCGAGGGATTTATTCTTTTTTTTTTTTTTTTTTAAGATTTTATTTATTCATGAGAGAGAGAGAGAGGCAGAGGGAGAAGCAGGCTCCCGCGGAGCAGGGAGCCCGATGTGGGACTCGATCCCAGGACCCTGGGATCATGACCTGAGCCGAAGGCAGACGCTTAACAACTGAGCCACCCAGGCGCCCCTAGACATTTTTCTTTAGATGTTTAATGTCTTTTATCGAATCAGTGGCCAAATAAGGTGGCATCTGCTCAGTTAGGAAAGGCACCTGTCAGAAATGACGTACTCCACTGTGTTGCAAGATCCCTGTCCCAGGAGACCGGTGGCAGATTCCTTGAGAGTGGGGACCGTGACAATATGTTTAGTAGCACTTCAACTTGCACACAGGAGCCCTTAAAGGATGCTTATTGAGTTATCTTCTTTAGCTAAAAAATGAAACACTAAAACCCCTTTCTTGGGCTCCCCTTACCTCTCTGCCTCTCCCCCCTCCTCCACTTCCAAGCTTTCATTGAGCAAAAGAACACATAACAAGGGATAATTCCTCTAGTAATTCCAGGAAGATTCCAGTATGGGCAGAAGAGTTTGGTTTTTGGGCTGGAACATTCCAAACAAACAAACAAAAAATATATATATACATATATATTTTTTAAAGCAGAACACTTTTGGGAAACATATCTATTTGGGGTTTGAGTCCGTCAGGAAATAGCTTTCCCTGGTTGGATGGCACTCTATCCCTTGCTCCTTGGGCATAAGGGTTATGGGAAATGAAACAGGAATCCTTAGAGCTTTGATGGGCTCAGAGAGGGGTCCTTCGGCTTCGATCATGGGAGCCCAAAGGAGGCTACCAAAGTGGCTTTGCCCCTACTGTCAGTTTGGAAGCCAGACTCCTGACCTCTGCTCAGACACATGGACAAGCCGGTCCTCCTCCTGTTCGGCCCATGAAAGAATCCATGTTCTTTGAGCCAGGATGTTAGGGAAGAATGTGGTACAACGGAGAGTGGGACTTTGGAGTCAAAAATGTGGGTTTGCGTCTTATCTTTGCAAATTAACTAGCTGTGTGACTGTGGACAAGTACCTTTCTCTTGGAATTTGCAATTCTCACCTGCAAACAGAACAAATAATTCCTCCCAAGGTTATTGGGAAAAATATCTGATGAGCTTATTTATGTGAAAGCATCTTGCCAAGTACCTGGTACATGGTGGATATTTAAACACAGTAGGGAGAAAAGATGTTTGGGCAGGAAGAATTTACCAGTATTTTTCCAGACATATCCAAGCGAGCATTTTTATAGTGGGATGACATGGCTCTGTGACCCTGGGTCAGCCTTCTTACCTTCCTGACCCTCAGTTTCCCCTCAGAAGAGATTTCTGCCTCCAAGAGGAAGAGACCCCTAGAATTTGAGGTTAAAGGTCAGAGTGTGTCACTTTCTGCAACAGAGTAAAGATTTATTGCCTTGTTTCCAAGATGCCTTCAACTGTAAGGTACATGACAGCTTTTGGAGAGAGAAAAAAATACTACATTAATGGACCCATCAATTTTAAGACAAATTCTGATTTCAGAATCATTTAACATGTGAACAAATACGTCCTGCAATTGAAGAAATTCTGTAACAATAATGCTGGCTCTCATGAATTAAGCATTTGCTGAGTGCCAGGTACCACCCGAGCGGCTCTACCTACCAAGTCCTTGACTAATTAAAGTCAAGTCTGTGAGTCTTATGGTTAGCAAACCCAATAAGGAGCGCTCACGTGACTCTTCCAAGGCCACACGACCAGGAGGTAGGGCTTGGAAGGCAAGCCTTCTTAATTTCAAAATGCTTTTCCCTCTCAATAGATTGTTCTCTGGGCTAAGGAGTCAAAGAGATCAGCTCCGTACAGAGAAATGGTTTGCGAACGTGGTGCTTTACATGTGCCCTGGATCTCTGCAAGGTCACCGGGAAGGACACAGGTAACATAAACAGGGTTGTAATCTTATCCGTCTCTAATACTCGTCCTTGGAGGTAAGATGTGACCTGGAGAGAGGGGACTGCTCAGAATCCAAACAGAGGGAAGCCAAGAAATGAGACTGAGTTAGGCTTAATCCAGCCCCAAAGGGAGAGGACGGGCTCTGACCCGCTCCTGGCTCATTCAAGGCCCGAGGACACCGCAATAAGCTTTTGCCCTAGAGGCCATCATTCCTCAAGGTCACCCTATTCCTTGTCCTCTGACTCTTTGCTGATGAAGTAGAAACCTTTCGAGAAGAATTGTCTTTCCCATTACCTTTCTTTTTTTTTTTTATTAAAATTTTTTTTTTTTTTTTTTTTTTATTTGACAGAGAGAGAGATAGCGAGAGCAGGAACACAAGCAGGGGGAGTGGGAGAGGGAGAAGCAGGCTTCCTGTTGAGCAGGGAGCCCGATGTGGGACTCGATCCCAGGACCCTGGGATCATGACCTGAGCCGAAGGCAGACGCTTAACGACTGAGCCACCCAGGCGCCCCCCATTACCTTTCTTAAAGACGGAGAAATCTGCTGACTGGTTGTCATGAGCTAGCTAGCAGTCATCTAGTACAGGAACAAGTTATAAATTAACAGGTTGGTTTTTTGCTTAGTTAGCTCAAGTTAGTTCCCCTGTGCCCGATGAACAGCATTGAGTATTTTGCTCTGCAAAGCTGTGGCTACAGCACTGATTCCTATAGGACCGCAGTGGCAGACTCTGCGGTGATACTCTTGGGAGCATGCTCTGACCCCTGACTCCTGCCCAGAAGATTCCTGGGCTGTCTGTCTAGCAATTGTGTTTGGGCGAGAGAGCCACACCCACTTCAGTGGATTGCCGGCATAGCTCTACCTCATCAGAGCACAAACAATGTCCCACAGCTTTTTGGAAGGGTGGCAGCAGGGACATGGACACAGCTAGGGTGGGGCGGGGCAGGGCAGGGTTGGGGGTTGGAAGCATCCAGACTTGCATGAGATGCCCCTTGTCGACCCAACCGGAAGGAACTCATAGTGAAGCTGCCAGAGGAGATATGTGCTTCTGGGTCTTGACTGGAGAAGGCTCTTTGGATGGTGGCCAAGATAGCACCAAGGTGGGGGGGGGGGGTCACCGAGTCTCCACGTGGACGTCAACGGGGCTGAAGGTCACGGTTGCAGGGTGTTGACTGCTGTTGTTGTTCGGGCCCAAGGCAGAAGGGGAGGCTGGCTTGGGCCCCTTGGGCTCCAGCTCCCGCCTGGTCCTCATTTTCCTGGAATGAGATACGCATGCATGCTTGAGTCTTCCACCTTCTATACCCTATGATTTTGGCTCTGGCAAGGAGATTAACGTAGATCATCATTAAATCACGTTGCTTGATTGCCACCCACAGAATTTTACAACTGGAAGGAACCTTAGACATCAGCTAGCCTGACCCTTCCATTTTTTTGTGTAACTTAGGTTAGATATTTAATTTTATTTTATTTTTTCCTGTTAATGAATGAGTAAAGTGTCAGGTGACTATATTAAAGACGAAATGAAGATACTATGATTTTTTTTTTCTGTTCAAAGTTGTAGTGTGAGTTAAATTTTGCAGTTTCATTATGCTTGCCAAGTTGATTGTTAGAAATATTTAAGAACTTTTTGCATAGTTGAGAAGAGAATGGACTTAAAATGTATATCCAATCTTTCATTTCATATGCCAGAAAATTCAATGACTATACCAATCATTAATTCTAACATCTACATGAAATTTCATCTTGTTGACCTAACATAATGCTTTTTTTTTTTTTTTTCATTTCAAATGCTCAGAAAAGTTGCACAAATAGTACAGTTAGTACCTGAGTACCCCTCATGGAACAATTCACTGATTACCAGCAGTCTGCCACATTTGCCTCTTTCTCTCTCTCTTCATTTACACATGTGTACATCTACACACATACATATACACAGAGTGTTTTTTTAAATTCTGAACTATCTCAGTCAGTTGCAGACGTCATGCCACTTCACCCCTAAATACTCCTCAAAACAAGGGTATTCTCCATGCAACCATCACTCAGTTGTCCCACTTGGAGAGCCTTCCATTTTAAAGATGACAAAATGGAGGCACAGAGAGGTTAAAATGACTTGCCTGCCTTTGAGAGACAAAAGACCGAGCTCTGGTCTCTCAGTTGCAGCCCAGGCATCATTGTAAACAGGGTGGGGTGGGTAGTCTCCATCCAAATTACAACCTAGGAAAGGGGCTCAGAGCTCCAGCACTGATGGACAGGGATGAAGGGCAGACACTATGGTTGGATGCCACTTCCTGGTCTGGGACGGATCCAAATTGTAATACCCTCAAAATTGTAAAAATAACTTATTAAGTGTTGTTGTTATTATTACACATAGTGGTGGGAGTATTTTCTTTGAAACCATGTGTACTGGGTTTAAATCCCAACTCTGCCACCGAGGCTGAGTAAACTTGGGCTTGTTGGCTTATTTCCCAGTGCGTGTTTCACTCCTACAAAATTGGGGGATATAGAATTACCCAACTGGTGGGGTTGTAGTGAGGATTAAATGAGTTAATACATACAAGGAGCTTAGAATCATGCCTGGCACATGGTAAGAGATCAATATATGTATATAATATATGTGTACATTATATATACATTTTAGATACATATATAATATGAAACATACATGTTTTACAAATAACATTAACATTATTATAAAAACAATGCATGTTTGCACCTCCTCAAAATAAAGACATACAGGGGTCCCCCTGTAAAAACCAACCAAGCAACTAGCAATTCCATCATGCAGACACACTGGTTGTTAACACCTTGCCATGTAGCATTTGAATCTTCCTTGGTTGTGTGTGTGTGTAACCACGTGTATAACTATAATGTACATATGCTCTTTGTAAACTTTGCTGATACACTGTAAACAGCTTTCCTCATCAATAAACACACTTCTGCAATATCTTTTTTTTTTTTTTTTAATGGCTTCCAAGTCTTCTATGATGTGGTTGTGTTTATAGTCTATTTTGATTTCTTGCCTGGGAAGAAGTTGTGACTTAGAGGTGGTAACACAACATTTATTCTTTATGCAATCACATGGTATTATTTCCTCCTATTTGGTTCCAGAAAACGGAGCTGGGGGTACAGGCATCCCAGTATTTGTCACCTCAAATACTCACGTGGTCTGCTCAACACAGCCTAGCAGAGGGCTCCCCGAGATTAAAGGATTGGAACATATTCCTCTATGACCGTACGTCACCTTACCGCAGTGCTCAAGGTCATTAGCACTGTCATGATGATTGTTATATTTAACAACTATCTCTGCAGGTACAAAAATATTTGGTTACCATGAAGTTCCTACAGGAGAACAGATGTCAAAAAAGGACCCACAAAGGGTTCGAGCATTGGACGACGGCCTCATGGGTCCTGCGGGGCACGCGGCTGGCACCCCCAAAGAGTTAGTTCGCGTTCATTCTGACATCACCGAAGGGACAAGAGCCTCAGAGCCCAGGGCATCCCGTACCTGTTGTATATCTTCAGCAGGATCAGAACCACGGTGAAGATGATGATGACAACTACCACAATGGCCGCAACAATGGCTCCAGAACCTACGAGGAGAGGGGTGGGAATGGCAAACGTATAAACTGAAATGAAGGGAAGCATCCAGAGACTGGGAGGGGGACCTCCACCTGGCACCTCCCATCCTCACTGGCTTGGGCGAGGAGAGGATGTGCTGTCCTGGCACCCTGCCTGCTGACCCCAGGACAGAGACATATCCAGAATGGCGGGGCACCCCTCCCCACAGGGGGGCTTGGAGGGCGGTGTCCTCAGCACATCACCTGCCCAAATCCTGTCTCAGGCCATCCTGTTGTTATCAGTCTTAACACAGCATCCAACTTCCTTTGTGAAACAGGCAAGCAAAATGCCCTTGCCTCTTTGTGATGATACAAAGTAATATGTAATTTTGTAGCTGATTTTGAAAATAAAATACAAAAAAAAAAAAAAAAAGGAACTCATTGCCCCAGGAACCACTGATCATCTACACATACGTACTTTCACCAATGTCATCATGTATACGCATGTATGCGTATTAAATACCTATCTACTCCACATTTTTTGAGTAATTTATTAATCCTATGTCTGAAAATCCACCTTAAGGAAACAGTCATAAAAGTGGGAAAATATGCACTTGATAAAAATGGAACATGCAGTTTTACAACCATATCCCAATCATCTTCCCATGTCATTACATTGTTTTTCATGACTTTGATGGCTATGTAGTCCCCCATTGTTTGGATGTGACATAACTTGTTTACCAATTCCATATTGAGGATATGTATGTTGTTTTCAATTTTATACTATGAAAAACAAGGCTATAATGAATGTCTTTGTGGCTTAGTATCTCAGGTTCTAATTTCAGTATCAGCACTCAATCTCCTTGGCCACCTCTAATTCCACGTTCAAAATCAACATCCTTGTGGGAATTGAAATTGAAAATACAAAAAAACCATATGGGGCGGGTCATACTTTAAGCCAATCTATTTGATTCTGGGGTGTCTATCTTAGGGAATAATCCTAAATACAGAAAAAGCTGTATGAATGAAAATGTTCATTACAATGTTATTTATATTCTAAACACAGGAATGGTTCAATAAGGTATGGCATGCCTACCTCATGAAATATTGCCCTATAGTTTGAATGATTTGTGGAAAAGAGAATGTGATATTATGTACACACCCACATATACGCAGTATGTTGCAACCGTTAAAGTATGTGCATACAAACATAATGTTGAATAAAAGAAGCCAGATATAAAAGGGCATGTACGGTATGTTTCCATTTCTATAAAGCTCAAAACCAGGTAGAACTAATGTCTGAGAGAAGTCAGAACAGCGGGTTCCCTTGACCAGGTGGGGATAGTGTGGCAAGGGGTGCTGGGACGCCTGGGATCCTAGAGGTGGTCTGCTTCTTGATCTGCGGGCTGGTTACCCAACTATGTTCATTTAGTGAAAATTCATCCAGCTGTGCACTCTGATTTGTGCATTTTTTTGAATGTATGTAATGCTCTCACAAAAAGGCTGACTAAATAAAAACAAGAACAAAACTGTCCAAATAGTCACAGGAAGAAAGACTGGAAGGAAAGAAAAAGGGGGTGGGGTGGGGAATCCATTATGGAATAACTTATTTTTTGTCTCCTTCCTGGGGTGTCCTGTGATGATGCTTTAATCCATGGTTTTGTAACCTTGTCTGGATAACCCTTTGCTGTGGGGACTCTCCTGTGCCTGTACAACGTTTAGCAGCGTCTCTGGCCTCCACTCACTAGATATCATTCATACTGCTTCTTCCTCCCCACCAGGTGTGACAAGCAACAGGGTCCAAACGCTGTCATATGTCCCCTGATAGTAAAGTGGCCAGACAAGGTACCGGCTACCTATTTAAATTAGAATTTCTGACAAATAATGAATAATTTTTGGGATGTCTCAACTATTGCATGGCATGTCCTTATACTAAACAAACACTACTTCCCTTAAATTCAAATTTAACCGGGTGTTCTATATTTTATTTTCAAAATCTGGCCGTCTTCTCTAGGGGGCAGAATCATCTGGTTGAGAACCACTACTTTTAGTTAAGTAAAAGTAGAATTATTCCCATCCTGCTGACGGAGATTCGATCTACCCTGCATTTCCCTTCAGCACTGTTCCGAGCTACGTCAGCAGGCCTCTGGAGGTCTCCCAACCTGGCAAGGAGCAGGCTGACACACGGGTCTCTGTCCCAAGAGTGACCCTTTCTGGGTCTCCACGAAGACACACGTCTTGTCAGTAGTCGACTTCCTGCCAGGACCGCGGTCTGGAGCTGTTATCACTGGGGAAACACTCCGTGTCAGGAAGCCTATTCCACGTGCATGGGTATGTGCCAGACCAACAGAAATGACGGAAATGGGCCCAACTTCCCCTAACACAATTAATTGGTTTTCTGAAGAGTGGTTGTTAAGTTTTTCCTTCCGGGACCCCTTGCTCCTGGCAAATGTCTCCCCAGGACTACTCCCACCTACACTCATTTACTCCTTTGTGAACTGATGGGATGTTTTTGCCTTGCAAAAATCGTACGAATCGTATGAAAGTAGTTACATTTTAAGGTGATTCGTTTAGGGACATCTTACAGGAGATTCAACTGTCTGTTGCCCTCTAGAACCCAAAACTCCCTGATGATAATAGTAGTCATACCAGTAATGATCATAATAATACTCATTAGGTAGTTTGTGTGCATCGAGGCTATTCTAAGCTCCTTACATGGATCATCTGGTTTAGTCCTCACACCATTAAAGTGTGTGATGTTAATAGTTTCATTCATATCCCCAGCTTACAGATGAGGAAACAGACACGAAGCAGTGAGGTGATGTGCTCACGGTCACAGTGGGCATATGGTAGCAGTGAAACTGGGACCCAGGCAGTCTTATCTCTAGAAGCCACGCTCTTGACCTCTACACCAGGAGCTGACCACAGTCCTCGTTCCGCCATCCCTCCCCTGGCCACCGACCCAAGTTGGCCTTACTCTTGTACAGGAAGTCTTCTTCTCTGGTGGTCACGTTCAAGGAGAAGAAGGTAGTACCCCGCAAAGGGGTGGCTGTGGTCATCTCGATCCTGGCAAGAACAAAGACGAAATTTCATGTAACACCAGAGTGAGCTTTACAATGTCTGTATGATGCCTCTTTTGGTCTTTACTTGGATGACTAGAGAAGAGTCAAGCAGGTGGCTTTTCTTCACGGCAAGTAAATACAGGGCCTTTTGCTATCTACTGTGGAGAATTAAAAATAATGTCTGACGTTTGTAAAGAACTTCCTTGTTGGGCGCCTGGGTGGCTCAGTTGGTTAAGCGACTGCCTTCGGCTCAGGTCATGATCCTGGAGTCCCGGGATCGAGTCCCGCATTGGGCTCCCTGCTTGGCAGGGAGTCTGCTTCTCCCTCTGACCCTCCTCCCTCTCATGCTCTCTGTTTCTCATTCTCTCTCTCTCAAATAAATAAATAAAATCTTAAAAAAAAAAAAAACAACTTCCTTGTTCACAGCAGTATAAATTAATTCAGCGATATTTATTAAGTTTTTCCTAACTAGGTTTCACCCAGAATGTCTAAACTGATCTCCTAGAAACTGTGTGAGGGAGGCTATGATGGTCGTTTTACTGATGAAACTGAAGTCCCTAACGCCTCATGGAGCCCCGAGTTTGAATTTAACCCAGGACATCCATCTCCCGTGCTGGTGGGACTGTCAGTATCTCACAACGATGCCTGAAATGATGCTTCTGCTTTCAGAAGCTTTACAATCCAACGAGGCAAACGTAAATAAATAAATAAGCAAGCAGATGGAAAATTTAACTATGCTATTAAGTAGTCAGGGACATAAGCCATCCCTGGGCTGTGAAGAACGGTTTCAAGGAAAAGCTAAATTTGCATGGGCCTTGAGGGATGGACATGGTTTGGGATGGCAGGACAGAGAACAAAGGCCAGGCTGCACAAAGCCCTCAGTGGGACGACAGACCCTGCGTGCTGAGCGTCCGCCAGGCACCAGGCTCTGTCATAGGCACCTTCACACATTGTATCAGCTCACCCGTTAATCTTCTCAGTCATCACATTTTACTGCTGAGCAAACTGAGGCTCAGAGAGGCTGAGTGAAGGGACAAAAGTCACACAGCAAGGAACACATAGAGCTCGGACCCAAACACAGGCTCTGAGTGCCCAGTATAGCTTCTTTCCCTGACGGGGGCAGGAATCCAAATTCACAAGCCTGCAATCTTACACTTGAGGAGTGAGCCAGGGGGTTCCCGGTTAATACGATGTCACGCCACCAGGAACAAGTGTCGAGATCCTCCCCCAAGAAGTATATTCTGAGCGTATGGTAGCATCCACCCTTGCTCTGAACGACAGGCATCAAGAAGAGGAGGGACACCAACGAGGTTTCTCTACTTCAGAACAGTACTTTTATTACAGTTTATAGACCTGTGAAGGATCGCTGCCAGGAAAAGAATTATCCAGGCCTATTTGTAATGCTAAGAAGACATAGGCTTCATGGTGGTGACTCCATCTTCCGGAGAAGAGATGTCCTATACACCTAACACAATATTTGTACACAATTCTTTTAAAAAATATTTTATATATTTATTTGAGAGAGAGAGAGAGCATGCACAAGCAGGGGGAGGGGTAGAGAGAGAGGGAGAAGCAGGCTCCCCCCTGAGCAGGAAGCCCGATGTGGGGCTCGATCCCAGGACCCTGAGATTATAACCCGAACCTAAGGCAGGTGCTCAACTGACTGAGCCACCCAGGCACCCAATTTGTTTTCTTTTTAAAATAAGTATTTTTAAATTACAAATAATGATGTCATAAGAGCCCATATACTCAGCACTCAGACTGAACAAATGTTTATGATCGTATTCTCTTCAGTTCTTCTTTATTAAGGAAGAAAAGCAAGAGTCAGTTGAAATCCTTTTTCTACTCTACTTCTACCTCATTTCCTCCCTCTCCCAAAGTAACCACTACCTCGGCCGTTAGTGTGTTTTCTTTTCATTGAAGTTTTAAAAGGTTTACCACATCTGTATATACCCATAAACACTGGAAGATCATGGTTCTAGATATTTACTAGCCAAATACTAATTGAGCACCTACTAAGTGACTGACGCTGGGCTAGATGCTGGGAACATACTAGTGAAATGCAAGACAGACTCCTTGCCTCCAGAAGCTCACATTCTAGTGAGAGAGAGACAGACAGAGACTGTAGGTTTGATCACAGCATTCTCGGGCTCAAAAAAACAATCACCTCCCAGTGCCCACATTTGAACTGCTGGCAGGGAAAACCCTCCACTGTTTCCAGCCTCTCTTGCCAGCCCCTCTGCTCCTCACGCGAACCCCTGCCAAGCTGCTGTGACAACAGACCACTCCGCCCCCTCCCCCCCCACCCGGCCCCGTCATTCCCGGTCTTTGCTGCCAGTGGCCAGGCTGCCCAGGTCCCCACAGCGGGCGTCTCCTGAGACGTCCCACCTCGGGCCACAGCCCTTCACCGCCCAGCTCCTGATGGAAATGGGTCAGGGCACCTCCACGGGGGGCAGGTCATCTGCACCCAGGCTGGGGGCTCTGGTTGCTGCAGCCTGCCCCACCCCATGGGGGCCTCGGCCTCAGAATGGCCCTCTTTGCCTTCACTTTCTCTGCTCTCCTTTAAGCCATGGGGCCCTGCCTAAAAACCCATAGTTCTTGTCTGTCCCTTCCTCCCGAAGCCCAGATCCTCGGGACTCCCAAGGAGCCGTGTGTGGCTCGGCCTGACCTCCTCATACCGGTCAACCTTTCTTCCTTCCTGACCTCGCTGAACAGGCCCACTGGCCATGTTCCCCTGCCAGCTGCCCCTCCAAAATGAACACATCCTTCAGGATTGGGCCCAGCCGCCCCTGGGAAGGCTCCCCGCTGCCCTAGCCAGAGTTAGCCATCGGTCCTCTGCTCCCCCGGCTGCACTCTGCAAAGAAGCATCACCAGAACACGTGTCTCGGAAGCAGTCAACCTTCCATGTCCATTGTCGGGTCCTTGAGGGTAGAGGCTGTTTGGGGTCTTTTTCATATCCTCTTCTACTTCTCCCAGATATAAATTGTCTGCTTTTTCTCACCTTTGCCAGTGGAAGTGCTGAAGCAAATGACTGAACTTCTCCCAGCTTGGTTTGCTCATTTGTAAAATGAGGTAGCTTTTCCCAAGGGAGCTGAGGGTTTGAGGTTAAGTATGGAAAGTGCTCTCAGTGCTCGATAAATGATAGCTCTTAGTATTTTCGTGGGTATTAGCAAATATTTGCTGAACTCGGAGACAGGTGGCTCTGGAGCTCAAAACAAGAAAAAATTCTTTCTATAAAAATAAATTTGGACCCATATGAGAATACGGAATGGAAGTCTCCGCCCAGCCCCTGCCCCTCACTGCTACTCCCAAAGACAGGCACCTGTCCCCCACTGCCCACCATTCCCTACCCCATCATAAAGAGTTTTATGATGCATTTGCCTAAACCTGCTTCTATCCCCACCGATGTCAAGCTGAGAAGACTCACCAATTATGTTTTCTTAAAATTCATCTTAAAAACAGAAAAGAGAGACAAATAGGTAGCCATTGATCCAGGATCACTTAGTGAGAGACGCATGGCATAATTACTGGATAAGCTAAACCCTGCCTGTGGACACATCCTCCGTTGGACCAACATGCACAAAAATGACAGATGCCTCTACCCAAGGGCCCGCTAAGTGCCAAGACCTTTGGCCAGGCATTTTCTTTTTTAACCCATGCTTTGATTTAATTAGCAAATGCCATGTAAAATAGGTTTTCCTCTCCCCTGGATCAGATGAGGACCCCAAGGCTTGGGGCTCTAAAGCTGTCTCTCCCTGCTTACACGGTCTGGAAGATGCAGAGCCGGCCTATGTACCGGGCCCTGCCAACTTCAAAGCCCGCAGGATCCCCACGCGGGCTCCTGACAGGTTACTACGGAAACCTGCATGTGTGCGTGCAAACATACACACATACGCACACACACGCACACACTGACCAGTAATGCAGCTGCCCGAGGCCACTGGGACACAGATTCCTCCGCAGACCCTTCAAGGAGACCTCGTGGGTGCCCAGTTCTGGGTGCAGACCTCCTTTCGGATGGCCCGGCTAGTCCTTCTGAGGGAACAGTGAGTCATCTCAGAGTGTATCTTGCCTTATGTCAGGATCCAAGGCTCTCAATCACATCTCTGTTCCTGCCCCATCAGAGAAGGTGGGAGGGAGGGTGGCGGGACATTGACGGCCAAGGCTGTGGGTGTTTTCATGTGTGGGACCCAGCGGTTCTTGTTAACCAAGTGAGGCCCAGCAGGGGCACTTCAGTATCAAATGTGTCTGGGACCAGGTCTGTGGCCATAGGAAAGCAAGGAGGGTGCAGGGAGGGGGAGAATGGTTTTCACTAACAGAGGTTAATTTAATAATAAAAATATAGTAATAAAAATAGATAAATAATAAATTAAAATAAATCTATAATTATAATAAAATAAATTATAATAATAAATTAATAAAATAAAGTAATAATAATAATAAATTAAATAAAATACGGTGCTCAGTGCTTTATTTATGAAGGCGGTCTCATTCAATCCTCATACCCCCCAGGATAAGGAAGGTACAATCACTGCCCCTTCTACGGATGAAGAAACTGAGGCTCACAGTAGAGAAGCAATCAACTTAAACTCACAAGGCTAACAGGGAGCCGTACCAGGATTCGAGCCAGGGTCTGTCCTATCCTGCGGCCCCTTCTCCGCGTATCCTCACTGGACTGCCTCCCGGAGAATGTGCAAGGCACACACGGCCCGGCACCCAGGCCCTGAATCAACGACAGGCTTTGATGAGAAAACCCACACAGGCTGGGGCTCAGCCCCTGCCCCAGCTCCCCGACCGGTCCTATCTGACTGCTCCCCGCCCTCGGCCACACTGTGAACCTCTCTGTCTTTAGCACAGCCTTAATTGCATTTACAGAATCTACAAGGAACTGTTGTTCCCTCGGGTTGTTTACAAATGGTCCTGTGTGGGAGGTCAGTCTGGGACGTGATGGAAGGTCAGGACCATTTACTCTCTGAGTCACTCCTCTCTGCCTATCCCTTGGTCAAGTGTTAGAGCCGTATCTGGAAGATAAACATTGCCAGATCCCACCTGTCCCAAATATCTACCCCCCTTCTCTGCCCCCGTGGTAGCCTCTTTCCCTCTGGCCTGGCCTAAAAGTTCCTCCCTGGATAAGACAATAGATGCCACCAACACTGGCCGACCGCTACTCTGGCCAAATGTAACTCTGAGTAGGTAACCGCTACTCAACTGGCCAAATGTAACTCAGAGTAGGTAACCGCTACTCAACTGGCCAAATATAACTCAGAGTAGGTAACCCATGAATGCCCTAGACCCACCAAAACACTGGGATTGATTTCTGCCCACCACCGAAACATGGGAGATTCAGCATGACTTGGTTTCTTCCACAGACATGAACCTCACTACTCCCAAGCAGCCCCTTGAGTTTTGGGGATGTTTTTTCAGAAAATTAACCTTCATGTTGAAACCAAAATATCCTTCCTTATAATTTTCATCCAGTGGTCCTAATTCTCTTGCCACAAAGGTAAATGTGCTACTTCTTATACATGACAATCTGCCAGGTTTAAAAGCACTTCTACGTTAAGAAAGGCGAAACCGAACTTCAGGGATGGAACACGGACTGGGCGGCAGCCATCAGCACATCAATTTTACCTCTCACCAGTAGGTGGCGCCAGCAGCTGGCTACAGTTTATCCCGTTTAACCCAACCAACAAACGGTTGATAAAAGTCCTGTGAACCAACCTGTTAAGGAGTTTTACGCCCTTGAGAACAGCAATGATATGTCCTCTGATTATTTTTTTCCCAAGACAAATATTCCAAGCTCCTTCAAACGATCTTTACAATGATAGTGTCCTTCATGGGTTCCTCATTTCTCTGTGTGTCAATGTCCCCCTTAAATACAGCACCCCAAACTGGACGCATAACTCCAGAGGGGGCCTGAAATGTCCAGGATGACATTTGTCTTGATACTTATCAGACCTAAGCCTGAATTCTAGCTCTGTGACCTTGGTCGACTTTCTTCACCTCGTGGTTTCTGATCTGTGAAACAGGAGTTACGAGCTCCAGAGGGTTGTTGTGAGAATTAGGAGAGGGCGCCTGGGTGGCTCAGTTGGTTAAGCAACTGCCTTCTGCTTAGGTCATGGTCCTGGAGCCCCAGGATCGAGTCCCGCATCGGGTTCCCTGCTCAGCGAGGAGCCTGCTTCTCCCTCTGACCCTCCCCCCTCTCATGCTCTCTGTCTCTCATTCTTGCTCTCTCAAATAAATAAATAAATCTTAAAAAAAAAAAAAAAAGAATTAGGAGATAAAACATGTATATTTAGCCCAGTGGCTGAGCGCGAAGTCTATTGATATTATACTGGATTAATGCAAACAAACAGCTCATTACCCTTACAGGGAGTCTAGCCTACACACCCTATTGATATACTCCCAAACCTTTTCCAGACTTATGCTTGTTTATGGTCAATCAAAGCTCGGAGGTCGGTAAGTGGAAGGGCTTCCTAAACTGCAAAGTGCTTTGGAAATACAAAGCAATGTAACCACATTATGACGGGACAGTATCAGGATCAGCTGCTGCCCAGTAACCAGGTCTCCATTACGCTCTTGTGCAAATGTCATTTTGAACTTAAGTGCAAGACTTTGCATTGGCCCCTGTTAGCCTTGACCTTGGTGGTGTGGGCCCTCAGCACCGAAAGTCTAGCTCCTCCTGGGTGACTCCTGAGAACTCCTGGGGGTGTTGTGACAGAGCACACTGTCTATGAGTTCATGACCCAGCGAGGGCTTTGGGGTCAGGGAGACCCGGGTTTTGATCTCAGCCTCCTCTCTGACCAGTTCTATGAGCCAAGGCACTTTTCCGGCTTCAGTGTTTTTGTTTGTAAGGCAGAGATAATGTCCACTATCTTGTAAGGTTGTGACAAACAGGGAGATACAATTACCTGGCACGGTGCCTGGTGGATGGTGGGTGAGCGGTAAAGGTCAGTTCCTGACCTCTTTTCTCCTTTCTCTTCTGTCCTCAGTCTGTGCTCTCCCTGCTCTCCTTGACCTTGAGCTCCCAGTTTTCCACCTGGTCAAGTGTTGCTGCATTTGGTCAAACTCAAGTATGAACAGGGAGGTCAGAGAATTAGACCATGAAGCTATGTCCCAAGGAGGGGATTTGAAGAGGGATTCCCTAGAACTTCTGGAGGGTTCAACCTTCTCTTCCATTTCCACTGAGGAATAGTAAAACCTCTGCCAGGAAGGCAGGACGGGTATAGAGCATGGGGGGGTTGCTGGATGGAGAGAGGAAGAGCATGCCACAGATTCCTGACTGGGGGTGAGATCCAGGAGACCAGGGTTCCCATTACCACTGACTGGCCATGTGACTTTGGAAAGTCCTCTCCCTTCTCTGGACCTTGGTTTTCCTGTCTATAAAATGGTCCAGTTTGGGACTGATCACTAAGGGGCTTTCAAATCTGTAGTTCTATTGCACTGCACTCATTCATGGCTTAACTTAAGAATCAGTGTTTTCCAAAAGCTCATCCTTCCTTGCAGATACTGACTCTGGGGACATTAGGAGAGGGAAGACAGCATGTGCAATTTAGACTGGAAGGCAGGAATCCTTCCTCAAAGGCAGCTGGGGCTGGACCAAACCAGGGAGAACTCCACAAAGGGGATTTGACTTGGCAGCAACATTATATGGGACTCTTAGGAACTAACCTTCAAACATTCTGTTGGCTACGTAGTGACCCGAGTTGGCCTGAATCCTAAATGGCCACCACCTATACTCTCCATTCCTGTTGGGTTTCACATGATCTCCCCAACCCCATCTGCCCCGTCTGCATGACTTTGTCCCACTGTGTGTCACGCTCCCAAAGGTGGAGTCTGAATTGGCTTAATGCTCCCCTGAACTTGGGGCCATACACAATTACACACTGAATACGTATTCCTTATGGTTGGTTCCTGGAAATCAGGAAGTACATTTCTTGTTTCATGTATTTGTCCATTCTTTTATCCTCCCATCCATTCCTGTACCCACCCACCCATCTACTGTACGCACATCCATCCTTCTGTTCTTCTGTCCATTTTCCCTGTCACTCAACCAGAGCCCACCATGTGCACAGCACTAAGAGGATTCAGAGACCATGGGGACCACGTCCCTAGAGCTCAGACACTGAGGATGAGAATGGAATTGTTTCCTTTTTTAACAAGATTTTATTTATTTATTTGGGAGAGAGAGTGAGAGCGAACATGCGTGGGGGGAGGGGGAGAGGGAGAAGCAGACTCCCCGCTAAAGCAGGGAGCCCGATGTGGGGCTCAATCCCAGGACCCTGGGATCATGACCTGAGCTGAAGGCAGACGCTGAATCGACTGAGCCACCCAGGCGCCCCTGGAATTGTTTGCTTTAAGAATCTTTCCTCCAGGGCGCCTGGGTGGCTCAGTTGGTTAAGCGACTGCCTTCGGCTCAGGTCATGATCCTGGAGTCCCGGGATCGAGTCCCGCATCGGGCTCCCTGCTCGGCGGGGAGTCTGCTTCTCCCTCTGACCCTCCCCCCTCTCATGTGCTCTCTCTCATTCTCTCGCTCTCAAATAAATAAATAAAATCTTTAAAAAAAAAAAAAAAGAATCTTTCCTCCAGTCAATACTGAGTGGGGATCACAGCCCCCCATGCCTAGCCCAGCCCTAATCACTGAGGGGCCTGATCATTATCATACTGAAGTCCTACGGAAAAAACAGTGGCCTTTGGATCTGGAAGCCCAGGTTTCAGACCCACCACATCTATCAAGTCTTATTGACCCACCCTGTCAAATTCTGGCTTGAACATCCTTTATTTCTGATTTTTGTGGCCCACACCCTCAAGAAAGTTGCCCCCAAAGAGCTTCCAAACAAGACCTGCAAGTCTGATAAGTTCCATGTACTAAGAGTTATAAATAGAAATCCCAGATGAAAGTGGTCACAAGGCATATTTGTGCCTAGTACCAAAAAGGCCGCACAGGCTGTGCCAGGGGTCAGCAGGAGGGAGACCTGTGGGCGTTGTGGCAGGGACCGACCGCGAGCTGGAATGTGACCCGCGGCTTCCATCCACCCTGGGTCTTGGGGTGCAAGCCAACGGCCAGTTCCCAAGAGTCCTCAGACTCTACCCGAGCCCTCATGTAAGCCTCCACGTGTCCCACTGGCCTCAAAGGGGAGAAGGCTTAAAAGGTTAAAAAGTTGATGCCCCTAAGGGAATAGGCCAGAGGGAAATAATGCCCCCCTTGACATGCTAGTCGGGGCAGGGAGCGAACGACTATTTAAGGAGATGCTGACAAAGCGCCAGGCACTGGGCTTCTACACGTTTCCTCATTTAATCAACACAACAAGGCAGGTCTTTTTATATCCGCTTTGCCAACAGGAAACAGGCTCAGAGAGGTCAAGTGACTTGCCCAAAGTCTCACAGCAAGGGAGTGCAGGAGCTGAGTCTCAAACTCAGACCTTCTACCTTGGAACTGCCCGTGGCTGCCAAGCCTCCCAGGGGGTAAAGAATATTCCTGGGGACACTCTCGAGGGTCAGCAGCCCTGCTGGGCCAGGACTGTGCTCACCCTCCTTTCTCCTTGTTGGTATTGTGAGCCCAAGAGGTACGACAAGCCTCCAGAGGGTGGCAGCGTTCCTCAGCAATGGCTCCATTCACATTTGATAATTCTGTGTTGTGGGGGCCACCCTGTGCCTTGCAGGACCCCTGGCCTCTACCCACGAGCTGCCAGCGCACCCCCACGCTGTGATAACCAAAAATGTCTCTAGACTTGCCACGTGTCCTCTGGGAGGCAAATCGCCCCAGGCTGAGAACCACTGGAGGAGAGCTAGAGGCCTGTCCCTCGACAGTTCCCTATCCTTTCTACCCCAGAAAGTCTGGACAACAAAGAAAATGTCCAGTCTGTACTTACCTCTGTGGACAGAAGATCAGCAGAGACGGTGACAGTGACCACAAACATGACCACGGCCCACCCATCCCACGCTTGCTGAGTACCCCGATACCATGCTGAGTCCTTCGTGTGTGTTTCCTCACGTATGTTACTCTATTTTCCCGAGGAGGGAAGTGAGGCTCAGGGAGGTTAGGTAACTGGCCCGTGGTCTCAGTGTTCATATATGGCAGAGCTAGGAGGAGTTCATTTCCTAGGGCTGCTGTAATGAATTAGCACACAGAGTGCCTTAAAACAACACGAATTAATTTTCTCATAGTTCAGAGGTCAGAAGTCTAAAATCAGTCTCACTGGGCTAAAATGGAGGTGTTGGCAGGGCCGTGTTCCTTTTTCAGCCTCTAGAAGAGAATCTGTTTCCTTGTCCGTTCTAGCTCGGGCAGGTCACCGGCATTCCTTGGCCGGTGGCCCCATCTTCTACCTTGACCTTCAAGCTCACCGTGTAGCATCTTCCTGTATCTCTGTCTCTGACCTCTGCTTCCATCATGACGCCTCCTTCTCTCTGGCTCTCTTGCCTCCCTCTTCTAAGGATTTTGTGATTACACTGGCTGTACCCGGGTAATCCAGGATCATCTCCCCATCTCATAACCCTTAATTTAATCACACCTGCAAACTCCTCTTTGCCATGTAAGGGAACAGGGTCCCAGGTTTTGGGGATTAGGATGTGGATACCGCTGGGGGCCATCAGTCTCACACATAGGATTTAGATCCTCATCTCTCTGACCCCAAGGTTTGTACTCAATCCACTTCTGCCTCCCCCACCATGCCTGAAGACACACATCCTGCACCGTGGGGGACGCAGAGGTGGATCACATACCCAGGGAGCGGTGAGCACCAGCACGCATCGGGAGGGGGCATGGGAGAAGTGCTGTGAGAGGAGCAGAGAAAGAGTCCCGGAGACCCTGGGCCAGCTAGCTGGGGCACAGGTGTGGGTGTGGGCTTGGGGGCGGGCCTGACTCCCCCCACTGCCGCACAAGCTGATTTCCTGTAAGCCTCAGCACCTACCACCAACCGAAGCTTCAAATACATCCGTCTGCAGTCCATCTGTCCCGAAGGGCCACCCCAGCCCAGCCCCCGCCCATCTGTGTGATTTATTAGTTAACTCTCAATTTTCCCTTTCCAAATCTCCTCCCTGCCAGGGGCTTAGAAAGTCTTCAGTCTTATAAATGCTCTTCCCGGGGCGCCTGGGTGGCTCAGTTGGGCATCCGCCTTTGGCTCAGGTCATGATCCTGGGACCCTGGGATCGAGCCCCACATTGGGTTCCCTGCTCAGCAGGGAGTCTGCTTCTCCCTCTCCATTTGTCCCTCCCCCCATTTCTGCTCTCTCTCTCTCTCTCTAGCTCTCTCCCTCTCTAAATAAATAAATCTTAAAAAAAAAAAAAAAATGAATGCTGGCCCTGCCCTGCTCTGCTGTGTGAGGATGCTCTCAGCTGTCTGGCCCCTCCTAGGCCCCCCAGTCCCTTCACAGAATAGAGAAACCACACTGAGTGGGTTAGCAAGGCTCTCTCTTCCCAGACAGGCAGAGCCTTTGACTTCTTCCACCAGATCTCAGGCTCAGCAGTGACCTAGGGATGGTTTCTCCAGGTTCCTGGGCATGACAAATCTCCTGACCCATAGGAAAACAACAGGTAAAAGGACAAATTCAGCTTTGCATCATCCCGGGAGAAACAAAGTTTGGGAACTACTTTTTTAATTAATTTATTTATTTGAGAGAGAGAGAGAGAGATTGTGGGCATGAGCAGGAGGAGGGGCAGAGGGAGAGGGAAAGAATCTCAAGTTGATTTCATGCTGAGCCGATGTGGGGCTTGATCTCATGACCCTGAGATCATGACCTGAGCTGAAATCAAGAGTGGGGTGCTCAACTGACTGAGCCACCTAGGCACCCCCAGAACTATTTTTATGTTTTAAAAGCTGCAGTTGGGGGGGGGCACTCTTGATGTTGGGGTAGTGAGTTCGAGTCCCACACTGGGTGTAGAGATTACTTAAAAAAATAAAATCTTTAAAACCAAAACTTCAGAGGGGCTTTGGGTTACACACAGCAGATGGAGGGACAACAAGCATTCATTTCTGCATCTTCCCCAAATCCCCGCGGATGACAGTAAAGGAATCAAGGTGTATAAATCCTCACGGCCAAAGGGAAAGGAGAGAAGAAACCACACTGGAGAGAGGCCAATCCAGGTTTGAAAGCTGGACACGCTGATGGTTTTGTGTAACTTTGCAGCCTGGAAAAGGCTGATGCCCAAACCTGCAGACTGGGGGGAAACCCATAAAAGTGGATCTCGCTGAGGAAGCTCAGGAAAGCTCATGAATAGGTGGCAACAGATGCCCCCAAAAGTCAGGTGCCACGTGGGGCTGAAAAAAGGAAGATGCAAGTTCATAAGAGGAGCAGCTCAGCTGCAGCCCCGCCAGCCCCCCACCTTGTCCTCCCTGCAATAGGCCTCCTCTGTCCTGCATGATCTGGTAAGTCCGCCCCTACAGAGAGTGAATCAGGAGGTTTACCTGCACTGCCCAACATGATAGCCACATGCAGCCAACTACATTTAAAGGAAAACTAAATTTAAAAAAATTACAGTTCAGTGCCTTAGTCCCACCAGCCACATTTCAAATGCTGACTATTCACTGTGCCTCGTGGCCCCGTATCGGTCAGCGCAGGTCTAGAATGTGTCCAGCATAGAGTTATATGCGGGAGCACTGCTCTAGACCCTGGCCAACCAAAATGTGGCCCTTGGGTCAGCAGCGCTGGCAGCTCTGAGGACCTTGTTAGGAATGCAGAATCTCGGGCCACATCAGGAATACGAAACAAGAATCTGCACATGAATCAGCCTTGTACAAGATCCCTAGGTGATTCAGTGCACATCGGACTTAGGGACTCAGAGCTCTGAGAGAAACCTAGCACTGGTGGGCGTTAATTCCTGGCTGAGAAGGGGGCTGAGGGAAAGTTTAAATCATGAAATGTGGGGCTCACCCAGTCCCCTTAGCTCCTTGGGCCAGAACTCAGATAGGCAGGCTTAACCTCCAAGCAAGAAATTAGAGAGGGGCTGGGGAGACTGACCAGCCAAAGAGAATAGACTACAGATAATGATGGAAGTTACAGGATCCTCCATGGAATGACCAGGTTCCTGCCAATCAGCCAGTGAGGTTACTAGTTGACAAGCCCACCCCCACACCCAGAGCTCCTCAGGAAAATTTTTATTTTAAAATAAGCTTTTTAGCAGTGCCAGGGTGGCTCAGTCAGTTAGGCTTCTGCCTTCAGCTCAGGTCATGATCTTGGGGTCCTGGGATTGAGCCCCACATCCAGCTCCTTGCTCAGCGGGGACCCTGCTTCTCCCTCTCTCTCTGTCCCTCCCCACCGACTCACGCACGTGCTCTCGCTCTCTCTCTCAAATACATAAAATCTTTAAAAAAAGTAAATGAGCTTTTTAGCGCCTTACTCTTAAGCAAAAAGATGGCCCAGGGTCAATATTCCAAGGGCCTCAAACATGACGAACAGACAACAAACAAAACAAATGAACAGCTGGAGGCGTTTAAAACAAACGGACAATACGAAGGGCAGAAGAAAATATCCTTGTTCTCAAAGAGATAAGACACTGCATCTATAAAACAAGAACAGGGTGCTATAAGAAAAGAATATTCTGAAAACGGGAAAGGGTGCCAAGAAATTAAAAAAAAAAAAAAAAAAAAGCCCGACAAAATAAAAACTTCAATAGAAGCATTGGAAGATGAGAAAATCTCTCATAAAGTGGAACAAAAAAGATAAAGTAGGTCAGAACAGATTGCTCCAGGAGGTCCAACATCCTATTAATAAGAATTCCAGAAATGATTAAAAAGAGAAAATCGAGAGAAGGGAATTATCAAAGAATTCCTGAAAATTTCCCACGAGTTTGCAGAATGAGAGGACCCTCTGAGTCCCCAGAACAATGAGTAAAGAAGACCCACAATAGGGCTCACCGTTATGCCTTTTCAGAACACAGGGCATAAAGAAAATATCTCATACATGTCCGTGGATTTTTTTTTTTTTAATTTTTTTTTTTTTTTTTTTTAAGATTTTATTTATTTCTTTTTCAGAGACAGAGAGAGAGAGAGAGAAGCGGAGGGAGAAGCAGGCTCCCAAGGAGCAGGGAGCCCGATGCGGGGCTCGATCCCAGGACCCCGGGATCATGACCTGAGCCGAAGGCAGACGCTTAACCGTCTGAGCCACCCAGGCGCCCGTATTTTTTTTTTTTTTTAATAAGGTCAAATACAAATAACAGGACCCACAATCAGATGAAATGAGAATCTGACAGCAGCAGGACTAGGAGCTCTGAGACAACTCTCCAAAGTTCTGAGGGAAAAGAATTTCCAGCCTAGAAGCGTACGGCAAGCCGAGCTAAATACTGAGTGGAGAGGTAGAGGAACGTTTTCTGACAGGTGAAGCTTCAAAACAAAAGTCCCCCGCATCCCAGACACCTTTCCCTGGGAAGCTCGTGGAGGACAGGCCCGCCTAAGGTGGAAAAACAGACTAGGCATGGAAGGACTAGGGGATCTGGGGCCCCGGGGGGAACCCCGGGGAGGGGGGAGCCCTGCAGCAGCTGGGGGTCACAGTCTGACTCGGGGGAGGACAGAGGTGCAGGGAGATTCTGCCAGCCAGAAAAAGGGAAATTGGCAGCTTTTCTGATGTGTTGGTCCAAACTGAAAGGAGATCTACTCTTCCCTGGAAGAGTTTGGGAATGAATTTATGATAGAATAGTAAGCTTCCCCAAAGGGCTTAAGGAACCAAATGCCTCCCTTTACCCACCCCCCTCAATTTCTCATTCCCCCCTCCTCAGCCCCTGTGGTGGTCCTGGGAGGCAACTCCTTGTGGTCATAGGACTCTGTGGAAGCCAGTCTGAAAACTACTGAGTCCACAGCCCTCTCCTTACACATGGGGAAACTGAGGGCCAGCGAGGCCCCCTGGGGCATGGAGAGAAGAAGGTTCATTGGTAGTTAATTTGGTACATTTTCGAGAACTCCTTGTTGTGCATTTGAAACAAGATCCACGACAACAATAATAAGAGCCAAACCAAAGCTAGAGGAACTGGGCTGGTGGGCTATGGGGGAGACCCCACCCAGTCCTCACACTGCCCTCAGCTCCGCTCTCAGCCACCTGGTGCTGCACAGACCCGGGTTCCTGAGCTGCTTCTAACAGCCATCCATTAGGGCACGAACACGTAGATGAAAATGAGTTTTGTACCCCATGGACAAGGCAACTGTAAACTTCTGGGGAAAAAAAGTGGGGGTGGGAGTGCAGGGCAAAAACCAAACCTAAATGGGCACCAGCAATCTCCCTGGAACCAGGTGCCCTGCCCCCCAGTGCTCTTGGGAGGCTCATCATTGTCTGGAAGAACCAAGGCCAGCATCCTCTTACAGACTCCGGTAATCAGTGTTTGGTCCTGTAATCGGGTTCTGTCCCTAATACCAACCTTTCAGTGGTCTTGCTTTTGATTCTCTGCCTCTCCCTCTGCCTTCTCCAAGCACTCGGCTGACCTAAGAGTGTAATGAATGAGTTTATGATGTGGTGTCTGCACTTGCACAGGAAATTCTAAGAAACCTAATACTTACTCTGTACTTTTAACATGTGACTTTCTTGCCTGGTCTGCGGATTTCCTCATCTTAGCTATTTAACAGAGACACGACCAGGGCTCTGACAGGGAGGCCTGAGTAGCAGGTAAGAACCCTGGGCTGGAAGTTAAGAGTACTTCTGCTACTTACTTGCTGTGTGACCTTGGGCAAGTCGTTTGTTCTGTCTGGACTTTGGCTTGTTCTCCTGCAAAATGCACAACTGGGATCCAGTGACCTTCTCACGCGCCTTCCATCTTGTGACTCGCCCAGCCACCCAGTTTGGTTCAGGACATGGCCCCTTGTCCTCCCCATCTCTTGCTGGCCTCCCACACCCTCCATTCCAGAGGGAACACCCCTGCCCTTTCCTGCCCAACCCTGGGCCTGGCAGGCACTGGCCTGCAGAGAGGACAGGAGGTGGGGAAACCACCCCAGCCGTTCAAGCCGCCCGCGGTGAGAGCTGGCCCGGGGCCAGTCACAATAGGCCTGGAGCTACAGAGGGGCATTTGTCTGGGGGACCCATGGTTCCTTTTAAACCTTCCCTCTGCCTCTGCCTCTCTTTGCTCCCCACCCTCTGAGGTGGCAGGACCAGCCCCTACCTTTGTTAGGAGGTGGGCCTGAGCGTCCCCCTCTGCAGGCTGGGAAAATGGTTAGAAGAAAGGAGGCGAGAAGGGCAGGAGAGCCATACAGGTCGGCAGGGGGGCCGAGGTGAGTGGTCGCAGGGGGCCGTAGGGAGCATTTAGGAGGAGAGGGCTAGTCCCTGACTCCCTCACTGACTAGACAAGCCACGGAGAACAAACCACTTCCTTCTCCGCTCCAGGCCTCAGTTCCCTCAGCTTTAAAAAGGTAATGATTGTCCCACCTTCAACGCCGCCGTGAGGACCAAATTAAATAAAAGGAGGAATTTGCAAATTGTGTGTTGTAATAAAGGAAAGCATTTGGACTCAGATGGACCCCAGCTCAAATCCCATCTCAGTCACCTCTAAACTCACAGTCGTGGGCGACTTATTTACCCTCCTTGAGTCTTGTTTTCCCCATCTGAGGAAGCCAAGGTATGTGGGCAGCGGATCAGATTGTAACGCTTGAACAAGAACTGACAGAAAGTGCCCTGCCCAGCAAAAGCATCTGAGTGAATGAAGAATTGGTCAGGGCCTCATCGTGGCTTTTGTGCCCCACCCCCCAGTAAATTTTCATGGGCTCTAAATATTTTATTTTTTTCCTGATGTGAAAAAAATTGTAAGAAAAAATGTGAAGAAATATGATGTGATGTAAGAAAAAAATGGAAAACATTTTCTTCCTCTCTAGAAGTTGATTTTCTTCCTCCCCTCCCCCCCCAATTTCAAAGAAGTTAAACTATTTTGGGGGCCCTTAAGAGTTTCGTGAGCCCGTGTCTGCCGTGTCCAGTGGGGAAGCCAGCCCTGGTCCTGCTTCCGGATTCTCTCACGGTTGGCCTGTCTCGGGCGCCACCTCAAAGGCCTGAGGGCCCCCAGTGTCATCTCTGAAGAATTGCCCATGGAACTCAGAGTCCTAGAACACCGACACCACCCCGCCCCTGTCTTTGCCAGACCCCCTGGCTTCAGTGCTAGGTGAGCCCTGTCCTGAGACTGACAGCCTGGGAGAATCCAGGGCCCCGGGTGTGTGAGCTGGGCCTGGCTCCCAAGGAGCTGGGGTGGGGGACAGTGGACACTTAGCAGGCGGTCATTATGTTCCCGTTCCTCCTCTGTGCCTACCACTGTGCTTGGGCCTTTGTGTTCACAACCTCCTCTAATCCTCATTGCACACTTTCTTCTTTATGCCCAAGGAAACTGAGGCTCAGAGAGATCCAGTAACCCACCCAAAGTCACAGAGCTACCGAAGCAGGGGTGGGACTTGGTGTTCTGCTTCCCAAACCAGCGGCCTCCCAGCCCCCAGGAGCCTCCTAGCATCCAGCACTCCAGCCCCAGAGTTGGAGGGAACATGGAGACAAAAAGGAAAAGACTTTTAGGGTGTGCAGAATGTGCAAGGCAGTGTGAGTCCGGGGTCCAAAGAAATAGAAAAATGAGCAGGAAGGGTGGAAGGGGTGTGCAGGGGCCCCCCGCATACTCCTGGGGTGCTGAGCGGCATGGGGCAGAGAGCGAGTGTGTGAGCGTGGGCCTCCATGGGCCAGTGTGTCCCCGGGCGGCCCCGAGGGAGCTAGGCCAGGTGGGGCTGTTGCTAAACACGCTAAGAGGTGCTTCATTTCCTTGCCCAGCTGCCCAGAGCCCCACCTGTTTACCCACGAATTACAGCAGATGTCACGCTCAGCCAAAGCCTGCCTGGTTCAGAGACCACTGACGGCCTCAGGAAGGAGGGGCGCAGAGTCACAGAAGGAGCGGCTATTTGGGGGTGGGGGCCTCAGGCTCTGGAGTTCACCAACAGGGTGACTCCTAGTTGGGGAGAGCGCCCCATCTCCACCCCAGTCATCCCACAGCCAGGTGGAGGGAGACATGCCCTGAGTGTGACTCTCCACTCGCAGAGGAGTGGACGGAACGGGCCTCTCCACTCTCACAGGCCATCAGCTGCACGGCCACCTGAGAGAGCTTGGGAGCAACAAACCTGACCCTGCTCTCCTCTGCCTGGCCCTTCAGCAGCCTCTCATCAGCCAAGAGGAATCAAGTCCAAACTCCCTAGCAGGTTCACTGCCCGGCAGCCTTTAGACATGTGCTTTCCAGTATGGTGGCCACGGATCACTGTACCTGCTGAGTCCCAGAAACGGAGCTGCTGTGACCTGAGATGTGCTGTGCCCGTAAAATACCCATGGGATCTCGAAGACTGAATACAAAATAAAGGAACTGAAAGTATCTTGTTAGTAATGTTTTAACACTGATTACCTGTTTGAGAATATTGGGGATATATTGGGTTCAATAAAATATATTCTCAAAGTGTATTTAACCCGTTTCTTTTTCTTTTTACTTTTATTTATTTAATTTTGTTTTAGAGAGGGCAAGAGAGAGAGAGAGAATCTTTTTTTTTTAATTCTTTTTTAAAAATTTTTAAAAAGATTTATTTATTTGACAGAGAGAGAGACACACAGCAAGAGAGGGAACACAAGCAGGGGGAGTGGGAGAGGGAGAAGCAGGCTTCCCGCGGAGCAGGGAGCCCGACGTAGGGCTCGAGCCCAGGACCCTGGGACCACGACCCGAGCCGAAGGCAGACGCTTAACGACTGAGCCACCCAGGTGCCCTGAGAGAGAGAGAATCTTAAGCAGGCTCCATGCCCAGCGCAGAGCCCGACGCAGGGCTCAATCTCATGACCCTGAAATCGTGACCCGAGCCAAAACCAAGAGTCTGATGCTTAACCGACTGAGCCACCCAAGCACTTTTTAAAAAGTGGCTCCTAGAACTTTCAAAATGACATGAGTGGCTCACCTAACATTACATTGGACAACACTGATTTACACTCTGTCCTCTCTTCGCGGCCGCTCCTACCACCACTAACTCATTCGTGTGTTTGTGCCTTCGTTCATTCGGGAAATACTCACTCATCGTATGCTGTGTGCTGGAGATGGTGTTAGACAGTGGAGACAAAAAGGAAACAATATAGGCCCGGCACCGGAGCCCACATGGAGCTTACGGACTACACTTCCGAAATGCCAAGCACTCTGTGCTGCGCACGCACATCCCGTCCTCGTGCTTCTCTCTGGGCTGACTTCCTGACCCTGTCTGTCTGGTGAACTCCTACTTATACTTCAAAACCAAACCTTCTAATACATCAGAAACTTATGTCAAACGTTTCCCCCAAAACCCCCACATTGCTACTTCATGAAGCTTGTCCCACTCCGGCCCCTACGCCCCGCTGGAGTTCTAAACTACTATGTGATTATGCAACTTCATTCTTGTGTCAGTTTAAATGTCACCGATCTGTCTAAGGTTTTCCCTTTCCCCCAGCCCCAGGAATTGTCTCACTTACCCTCGTTAATGCTCTTCACCGGCTCAAACTGTCTTGTTTGTGACCCATCCATCTCCCCAGACCCAAAGCTCTGTGAGAACAGGGCACCTGTCTTTCATGCAGAGCTGACTCCCCGTGCCGGGCTGGCACCGTTCTCGGCACCTGGGGAGCACTTAGAGACGAAGATGATGGCATGTGGGCGGTGGTGCAGGATGCTACCACAGAGGCTCTGGCACTGGACGACCAGGGTTCAAATCCTGTGCTCGATTAGCTCTGCAGGCTCCATGCCCTTGCTCGAGCAGCTAACCCCAGCGAGGCTACTGGCCTCGTGAGGGCCCAGGCAGTCTCTTGGTCACAGAAGCTGGTCTCTTCCAGGGTTCCCTATCACAGGAAATGATGCCAGCACCCCCGAAGCTTCCAAAGCCAGAAACTTAAAGAGTTGCTGCTTGTCACCCGTCCACCACCTTCATCACCCAGGCCTTTCAGATTGAGCTTCATTTCTTACAAATTTTCTTTCTCGTCTCCCTCCTCCTCCCCATCCCCGCTCAGGCCCAGGCTTGTGTTCTCTTCCCTGGATGCTGTCGTAACTTCCCAACAGGCCCAGCTTGCCTCCCTGGGCCCCTGCAATCCTTCATGATGCAGTCACAGTAATCGCAAAAAACTTCAAGTCTACTCCAAACTAGAACTTACAGAGGTCAACAAGTCTTCTGTACAGTATCCGGATCCTGTAGACTGCTCCACTCTCCTCTCTGTCTGAGCTCAGCCCTATTAGTCTCCCATCCCTGCCACAGGGCCTTTGCATGGGCCGAGCATGCTCTCTTCACCTACTGACATGTCTGATACTTTACTCCAAGATCACTTCAAATCCCTGTGCTGTGCACTCTCACAGCTCCATGTCCCTCTCTCCCCACTGGTTAGTGAGCATCTTCCCTTCAATGGATGGTCGTGTCCCATACCAGACTCAGGTCCATGAGTTCAGGGGCTGTGTCTGTTTGTATTCACCTTTTGAATCCCTAGAGCCTTGAAAACTGCTTGGCACACTGTAGGTATGAACACATAGCTGCTGAATGAAATAAACCAGCTAAGTGAATGAGCCCCGGGTGTTCAGTAATTGCTGGCTGAAAGATCATCTGGCTCATGCTTTCCCACCACATGGGGCTGCCACGGTGATGCAGACAAGACACGAAGACACAAGGGGCGCCTGGGTGGCTCAGTCGGTTAAACGACTGCCTTAGGCTTGGGTCATGCTCCCAGGGTCCTGGGATCGAGTCCCACATCAGGCTCCCTGCTCGGCGGAGAGCCTGCTTCTCCCTCTCCCTCTGTCTGCTGCTCTGCCTACTTACGCTCTCTCTCTCTGTTAAATAAATAAATAAATAAATAAATAAATAAATAAATAAATAAATAAATAAATAATCTTAAAAAAAAAAAAGACACAAGACAGGCAGTCAATACCATGTAGCTCAGGGAGCCAGTGCTGAGGGGCATGCTGGGGGTGGGGTGGGCAGGCTGCCGGGGGTGGGGGGTGGAGTTTGAGTGGCACCATGTGGTCACCGAATTCTTGGGCTGGGGGGCAGAGTGACCTGGATCTGAATCCCAGGAATATAATAATAGCTTATATTGGTTCTAAGTGCTAGGCTATCTACTAAGTACTTTATGTTTATTTGAATGTCTCATCCACCTGAAATGGAAAGCATATTAGCATTTAAATTTTTTATATATAGAAACTGAAGCCCAAGGAAGGTAAATAGGTTGGCCAAGGTCACCAATTGAGATGGGATGTACCCAGGCAATCTGACTTAGAGTCTGCCCCACATTTTGAGGGTTTGATGTTAATAAGCATTTAATGAGTAATTCCTATGGGCCAAGCATTTTTCTAAAAACTTTACAAGTGTTTATTTGTATAGTTTTTAATTATTTTTTTAAGATTTTATTTATTTATTTGAGAGAGAGAGAGAGAGCACAAGCAGGGGGAGGGGCAGAGGAAGCAGCAGATTCCCCTGCTGAGCAAGGAGCCTGATGTGGGGCTTGATCCAGGACCCTGGGATCAGGACCTGAGCTGAAGGCAGATGCTTAAGGACTGAGCCACCCAGGCGCCCCATATAGTTTTTATTTTTGTAACTCCTTTCATCCCATAACAACCCTACTGATGTGGATATCATCATCTCTATCTTACCGGTGAAGAAACTGAGGTCCACAGGGGTTAGGTAACTTGCCTGAGATCACATAGCCAACAGAAGTGGTGGAACTGGGTGGAGCCCAGGCAAAACACCCCAGAGTTCATGCTGTCAACCACCACACTTCACTGTTCCTGCTCAACGAATGAGCACTGTCATTATTGTTGTTATTGTATTTTCCTGGGATTTTGCAAGGTGGAGAGGGAGGAGTGACATTCTAGCTGGGAAGAACAGCAAGGGGGTAGGGGTGGGGGTGAGCACATTCAGGAAGGGAAGTGTATAATTTGGTGAGGGGGTAGGACAGTGAGGGTCCCGGTGCAGTGGAGCTGAGTACCTAGGGAAGGCCAGAGTGGACATCAGATGTGAGGGAAGTGCTGGGATTAAGCTTGGAGGACCCTCCTCCACAGGGAGAAGCCAACACTCCTGCTCTCTCAGGAATCCCTGTTAAAGATCCAAGTGAGGGGTCTGAAAACTTGAAGCATCCAAGCCAGACTGACCTGGCTCTGCTGGGTGCCCTTGGGAAAGTTACTTAACCTCTCTGCACCTCCATTCCTTTCTGTAAAATCAAAGTAATAAATGCGATCTCCCCCATAGGGTTGCTGTTTGGGTAAAGAGCCCAAATGTCCATCGACTGATGAATGGATAAAGATGTGTGTGTGTGTGTGTGTGTGATGGAGTATTACTCGGCCATCAAAAAGAATGAAATCTTGCCATTTGCAATGACGTGGATGAGGCTAGAGTGTATTATGCCAAGTGAAATAAGTCAATCAGAGAAAGACAAATACTATATGATCTCACTCCTATGTGGAATTTAAGAAAGAAAACAGATGAACATACGGGGAAGGGAGAAAAGAAAAAAAGGAGAGAAGGAAACAAGCCATAAGAGACTCTTAATGACAGAGAACAGGCTTGAGGGTTGATGGAGAGATGGGAAGGGGGTGGACTAGGTGGGGGATGGGCATTAAGGGGGGCACTTGTTATGATGAGCACTGGGTGTTGTATGTAAGCGATGAATCACTGAATTCTACTCCAGAAACTAATATTGCACTGTATAGTAACTAAAATTTAAATTAAAAAAGAGAGCGAGAGAGAGAGATCATGACTATAAAGCCTCTGGCGTAGTGTTTGGCCGGAAGCAGCCCTTGAATATATTCACTTCTCTCCCCTCCCCCACCTCCAAGAAGATCTCCCCAAACCCCCAGTCTCACCAGAACCAAGGCTAAAATCAACGAATGATCTAGAACCACCCAGATCCCTGGAGATCCCAGGTCAATAAGATGAAGGAGGAAGAAGAAGAGAGGAAAAGGTCAAGCTATCCAGCTTCAAAATGTGTCTGAGAAAAAAAGAGTAATTATAATGTAGTTCCTTCTCCTTCCTGCTATGTCAACTAGGGGTTATATAACTGAAGCTCTCTGTGAGGTTCCCGTTAGGGGCCTCCAGGAGGCAGGGCTGGCCGGGACATAAATAAATATTCCTGTGCTCTCTGCCCCCGGGTTCGGGTTCTGAGCAAACACCACAGCCTGCATCACACCCGCGGAGGCCGTGACAGGGAGGAAGCCCGGCAAGGAGTGAGTTCTGGGCTGGGAGTCAGGAGACTGGTGTTCCGGGCCCAGTTCTGCCTCAGAGGATGTGGATGTTAGGGGATGAGCTTTCATGGCAGAGTGACCTGGGAGGAAAGATTCCAGCGGGGGGCGGGGGGGCCCCACAAAACCATCGGTCAGTTGTCCTCAGAGATGGAAGAAAGCCCCCTCCCCTCCCCTGGCCTGGCATTCGAGGCCCTTCACACCTTCTGCTGCCTCCTCTCCCATCCCAGCATGGCATCCACACATTCCGTACTGTGGCCCTTTAGGAATATTGAGCTTTCCTCCCCTCAGGGTTTGTCCCCTCTCTTGGAAGGTACTCTGCCCCCTGTGAACTGGCAGTGTGCTGGAGTCAACCTACGTCCACCTTTTAGAGTTACCCTGGCCTTGGATTCCAGCTTAATGGAGTCACCTTGGCCTTGTGACCTCTTTTGAGCCTGTGTCCTCATATGCAAACTGTGCTTGGTGTTTCCTGTCCAATTCCTGGTTGCAACAGTCAAATGAGATAAGAATTGTTAATAGTAAATGCCAATCACTTAGCCTCGCTGTATAAACCAGGAATGTGGAAGCGTTTTGCATATAAAAGTCATTTAGCAAAGCAGGCCAAACCCTAGCAGAGCGCCTGCTTGGTGGGCACCAGAAACGTTGGCCTCCTTGTCCTCGAAGGCCTGCCCAAAGCCTCCCCATCAATCTCAAGTAGGTCGGTCTCTTCTGAGAATCTTCACAGCATGTCATAGGGACCTGGGTTAGAGCACTCAGCACACGAAAGTGTAATTAGTAAACAGGTGTGCCTTCCCTTCTACTCTAGGAGCTCCCTGGGGGACAAAGCCTGCCTTAGAGCCATATTGTGAGCACTCAGCACTTGGGGGAGGGGGGTGCTGCCATTTAAGAAGACGCCTGAGTGAATCAATGAATGAATGCACTCACACAGAGAGGCTTCATGGAAGAGATGGGCTTAAGCAAATGCTAAGGAAGGGTCAGCTCTGAACGTGCACTGAGCTCTCCAAACTCTGGCTCCCTGAGCTCTAGCAATGGCCATCAGAGCTCCCCACTCAGCTCCACGCAGACTTCCTCCACTGCTTAGACTTGGACCCTATTTTTCTAGTAAAAAAACCAGGATACTTGGCCTCGCAAAGGATTTGGGGGCCATGAAGAGTCCAAGACGGGATCTGGGAGCAATGGCATTGAGACAGAGAAACTGAAGGACTCCCTAAAAATCTGCTTCTTTTCTTGCTAGGACCTGTACCCCCACCCCCCTTTAATATGCTTTGTGATGCAAATAGCATACATCCTCCTTGTAAGGGACAAGGAGTTAAGGATTCTTCTAGAAGAGATGACACCTAAGGAAGGACCAGGTGAGAATGACCAGACAAAGCTATCATCGGTATTCCAGACCACTGGCGCTGGAAGACATCTGGACGCCAAGACCCCTTGGCTCCAAGGAGTTAATCCCTGGGCCCTTGTCTTTGTTCCAACAGGTCCGGATGCCTGAGAGGACACGTACACCAGACCACTGCCCTCAATAAAAACCGCCAGGCCCCGAACAAAGACGAGATCCCTTCCTTTCTTTTCTGAGTCTCCCAGACAGTCTGTCTGTATCTGCTCTCTCTCTATCTTCCAGAAACTCTGTTTTCATCTCCTACTGGCTGGAGTTTAATTTCTATCCTTTGTGAAGCCAAGGCCCTCCCTCTTGGCTGGTCCTGTGGGACCTCCTCTGGGTCCCCGGACTTGGCCTGCCAGCATCAGAAGGTAGAAATACTGGAATTTCTAGGATAGTCCAGTGGCTTATGAGTCGTAGACTTATTTGCATAGTACCTGGCCTGGCCACGCACCCAGCATACAGTAACTGTCCAACTACTGCCCAGTGGATTGGGGACAGAGTGTTTTTTACTCCATCGTGGGGCTGAAGGAACAGAAGCCACCAGCCTCTTCCCTGGGGACTCACTTGTTGCAAAAGGAATTCAAAGTATAGAGCTGCCAAGCCCTTCGTTTTCTGCATGGTGTCTCTCCGCCACTCCAATCCCATCAGTCACTTCTGACTTGGTCTTGGCAACCAGCATCTTTCGTGAACTTTTCTCGGCCTTCTCCACCAACATTTGTCTTCTCCCTCCCTCGCATCCCAGGCAAAGGGAGCCACTTCCTTTCTCCCAAACTCAGTGCTTCCCATTCCTGGGAAGGGGCTGCACAGAATCTTCCATCCCACGTGATCCTCAGCAGTGTGTCCCGGCCACTCCGCCCCCCACGAGGCAGGGTCTACTTTTCTCCACTTGCTTGAATCTAGGCGGGCCCTGTGACCGCTAGGCTCACCAGAATATGGTGGACAGCCCTTAAGTGGCAGCTTCTGCTTCCCGAGTGCTTGCTCCTGGAAACCTCCCTCTGGGAACCCAGCTGTCAGGCCGTGAGAAGCCCCTAGGCCCATGGGGAGGCCACAGGTAGATGTTCTAGTGGACAGCCCCAGTCGTGCTCCCAGCTGTCAGCCAGTCTCAACGGGCGGCCGTGGGAGGGAGCCACCTCGGACACCCAGGCCAGCCGAGATGCCTGAATATCTGATCGAAACCAGGGGAGAGACCCCAAGTGAGAACCTCCCAGCTAAACCTGGTCCACCTACAGAGCCATGAAACAAAAAATAATAAACGGTTGTTTGAAGCGCCTTAGTGTTGGAAAGGTTGGCTCCCCAGCAACACAGAACCAGCCCATGACTCCAGGACTGTGTTCCCGCCTTGACCAAGCTAAACCTGCCTCGATCTTGAGACCTAACTCACCCCTCCTCCCCAGGTCACCTTTGCCACCTCTGACCACTTTTAATAATTGTTTGCACCAATCATGATGACTTTGTATTAAGATTTCTGGACCTACTTTTCCTTTAAAATATTTATCAGTTTAGGGGCGCCTGGGTTGTGCAATTGGTTAGGCCCCGACTCTTGGTTTCGGCTCAGGTCGTGATCTCGGGGTCATGAGATTGAGCCCCACATCGGGCTCCATGCTCAGCGCAGAGCCTGCTCAAGACTGTCTCTCGTTCTCCCCCTCACTCTCTCTCAAATACATAAATAAATCTTTAAAAAAAATGAAATATTAGGGCACCTGGGTGACTCAGCCAGTTAAGCTCAGCCTTCGGCTCAGGTCATGATCTAGGGTCCTGGGATTGAGCCCCGTATCAGACTTCCTGCTCAGTGGGGAGTTTGCTTCTCCCTCTCCCTCTGCCCCTCCCCCTGCTCCTTCTCTCTCTCTCTCTCAAATAAATAAATCTTAAAAAAAAAAAAAAGAAATGCAGCTACTATAAAAGAAAGACAATAAACCAAGCTACATATTCCATCTGAAGCGGAATTATTAAAGCAGGGGGACCAAGATTTTAAAGTAAAACATGGTAATTATACTAAGATAAGAGCAGACATGTGTAAAACAATGCAAGAACAAGGAGTCATAGGTGAGAACCAAGTCAAAATGTGAGCTATGTAAAATACATTTAAAATAAAGGGCACAATAGATGGTGTAAATATCAAGATGCATACAGTTGAAGCATTCACTAGTCAAGAGCAAAATCAGATTGAGAATTGTCCCAGAGAGGCAGGAAAAGATAAAGAGGTAACAAAGGAAAAAGAAAAGCTGAGAGAGATGGAAAGTAGGGGTCCCAAAAGGAAAGGAAAATAAAACTGGAGAGAGGAAATAAGGAACGAAACGATGGAGATTAAATGTTCCAGAATTAAATAAACCTGGATGGACTCAGATTGAAAAGGCTCCTAGAGCAGCCAACAGTAGAAATAAGGAAAAATCCACACTGATATGGGGTGACATTGAGACAATGAAAGACAAAGAGGAAGAGCAGGGAGAGAGAGAAATAACATAGTAACATCCCTTACAAAGGAACAAGAAGCAGACTGCCATTCTACCCCTCAGTAACAAAAGGAAGTCACAATGTTACTAAGAATTGAAAAGAAAACCCTTTCAATCCAGCATCTTAAAGCCAGCCGAAGTGTCATTCAAACATGAGGTCATAATAAAAATATTCTCAGGCAAATAAAGCTGCAGAAGGTCGAAGACACAGGCCCACACTGAAACTCCTCTTGGAGGAAATACTTAGATAATAAAAGAAAGAAACCCAGGAGACTCTGCAAGAACTAAGGGAAGTGCACGATTCAGGCAAGGCTCAGGGCAAGCCTCGGAAAGAGTACTCGGCATTTGAGGTAGGAAGGGGTTTATACACCTGATTCTTTAAATGTATTGTAAAGGCTGAAGAATTCCACAACACTGCAGACCTGGCCAGACTGGGGAGCTGTGGAGAGCACCCACCATAATCAGGAAAATGGGAGAATCCCAATGCTGCCCCAAACTGTCGAATTTAAGGACACAGTGGCCAGAACTGTACGATCAGGATCTGGAAGCTGATCGGCTGTCCCGTGCAGATCCTAGAACTCAGAGTCTGGCTCTGGTGTTAGCAACACCCTTGCTCATCTCTTCAACCAAGAGAGGGCCAGCCTTGGGCTCAGGCATGGGGAGGTAGCTGTCTAGCTAGAATTTAATGACACTCATCTCCTTCAGGTAAGTTGTTTTGTTTATCTTTTGTCCATGGCAACTGATACTGTTTTTTCTATTTTCAGAAGTGACAGAAAATTTCTGTTTCAAATAAACTGATTTTTTTTTAAAGATTTTTATTTATTGGGTGGCTCAGTTGGTTAAGTGACTGCCTTCGGCTCAGGTCATGATCCTGGAGTCCCTGGATTGAGTCCCACATCGGGCTCCCTGCTCGGCAGGGAGGCCGCTTCTCCCTCTGACCCTCCCCCCTTTCATGTGCTCTCTCTCTCTCTCATTCTCTCTCAAATAAATAAATAAAATCTTTAAAAAAAAATAAAATTACTGTGTTTCCTTTAAAAAAAAGATTTTTATTTATTTATTTGACAGAGAGAGACATAGCGAGAGAGGGAACACAGCGGGGGGAGTGGGAAAGGGAGACGCGGGCTTCCCGCGGAGCAGGAAGCCTAAAGGGGGACTCCATCCGAGGACCCTGGGTTCACGACCTGAGCCGAAGACAGACGCTTAATGACTGAGCCACCCAGGCACCCCAGTAGCTGTATTTTTTAGGTGTCTAATTACTTTGTCAGGTGAGTTCAAGTTCCCTTGGGGATACCAGCTATCTCTCTGGCAATGCACCCTGGGGAAGGGCCAAAGGCACAACAGGAGAGGAAAAAGGATGAGCCGCAGGGCAGAGAGCCACACAGACACCCTTGGTCACTCTGGCTGGCATTCTGCCCGTGTGACTCTCAGGTTGCACCTCCGACTTCCTAGGGGGACAGCAGCCTGGGCGGAGGTGGACTCTCCGAGTGGGATTCCCCAGGCTAGAGGTGAGGGTGGTAGGGGGGTGTTGGTGGGACAGTGAATGCCTGGGCCTTCACCTGTTCTATTCCGTTCCTAACCCCAGCTTTGAGCTATCCCAGACCACTGCACAGGACCGGGACCGGAAGCTGGTAAGCTTCCCTAGGGAGCAGGCCAGAGCAGAGGTTAAGAGGTCAGGCTCTGGGCTCAAACATTCATTCATTCCGCACTGAAGGCTCGTACATACCAAGGCACTGTGCCAGGTGATGGGGAGACGGTGGGAAACAGTCCCTGCCTTCATGGATGTTATGCTCTGACAACCAACTAGCAGACCCCAGTCCCAATCCTGGCACTGCCAGCTGGGGAACTCACGTAGTCTTCCTAAGCCTCAGTTTCTTTATCTGCAAAATGGAGATGATCACAGTGTCTATTCATAGGGTTACTGACAATGCATGCCGAGGGATTAGCACAGTGACCCGCACACGGAGAGGACGCAAACTGTTAATTATTGTTATTATTATTACGACCAACGATACTGATACTGGGGACTAGGTAGGAACCTGGAGCTATTTCTAAAAGATAAATGGATCCTCTTTGTCCTCTGGGCAAACCGGTTCTCCTAAGGGTCTGTGATTGGAGAGAAGGCCCACGTGGGGCATGTAGAGCTTTGGAGAAGGAGGATTCAGTGGGCTTGACCCCTAAAAAGTTTAGGTCAAAAAACTGCAAGGCAGGGAGTGGGAGGAAAAACAAATCAAGTTCCCTTTTCCAGAGAGAACTATTAACGCTGCTCCAGGTGCTAAGATTTCAGATAACCGGTCGGTCGTCTTTTTTTTTTTTTTACCTGCGAAAGAGCAGTGCAATGAGGAGGCTAGGACCCCCCCCCCCCCCCCCCTCCCAGCGATGAGCTTCTGCTGGAATCCCAGCCCTGTCAGGTCTGGGGCCCACGCTGCCATCGGCCGCGGGAGACAAAGTGCTCAGGGACCACAAAAATGTCTTCATTTCTTTCAAAATCAGAAGAAAAGAGGAACTTTTAGGTTGAAGAAATTTTTTTTTTAAATTTATTTATTTGAGAGAGAGTGTGTGAGTGCAAGCGGGGGAGGGGCAGAGAGCGAGGGAGAATCCCGAGCAGACCCTGTGCTGGCAAACGGCTCAGTCTCATGACCCCGAGATCATGACCTGAACCGAAACCAAGAGTCGGATGCTCAAGCGACCTCGCTACTCAGGCGCCCCAAAGGAAATGTTTTAATATACCCACGCAGTCATAAATACAACTTTTTAGTATTCTTTATGGAGGAAGGGGCCCTTGAAGGCAAAATTGCCTTGGGCCCGGGGAAGTCAGAATGCATCCCTGGTTGCCTCTGAACCCTGGTACGGAACTGGGGCACACCACTGCCGGCCTCCCGGGGCGCTGTGGTGTTACAGCCGCGCGGCGAGAGGAGCATTTAGCACCGTGGGTGCACCTGCTAAGCGCTCGGCAAACGGGAGTGAACCTTTGTCTCCCTCCGGGACCTGCAGCCTGAAACCCTAGGAAATCGGGGGGAGGATAATGGGATGCGGTACTGCACTGGGGAAACAGGTTACACGATTGCTTTTTATTGCACAACAGACTGAAGGGAGAACTCCAGGGGCCGCCACAATGGAAGCTTCGAAGCCAGGCCACTGCGCGGTGCTGGGGGGCTGCATGGAGCCGGGCGCCCAGCAGCAGACAGAGCGAAGTCTGAATCGCCAGCACAGGCCAGGGGCAGGTGTTAGCCCCGAGCGGAATGAGGGAAGGAGTGAATGAATGAATGGAGTGTGAACTGTGGAGGAATTTTTATTTATTTATTTGAGACAGAGAGAATGAGAGACAGAGAGCATGAGAGGGAGGAGGGTCAGAGGGAGAAGCAGACTCCCTGCCGAGCAGGGAGCCCGATGCGGGACTCGATCCCGGGACTCCAGGATCACGACCTGAGCCGAAGGCAGTCGCTTAACCAACTGAGCCACCCAGGCGCCCATGTGGAGGAATTTTTAAAAATTCTGAGGCTGTTTGCCTGAAAGGTTGGCTCAACAGTTCCCAAGACACGAGCTTCCCTAAAGGGGAAAGGAAACTGATACCCATTAAGTGATTGCTGGGGCGAGTATCCTCTCCAATAAATTAGGAAACTGAGGCCCAGAGAGGTGCCGTGGCTGGAACAAGATCCCACAACTCCAAAGCAGAGGCCCAAGTCCTTGCTCCTTGCCTAGGCTTGCTGCTGACTTCGGCCCGATGCCGCCCTGGAGCAGGGCACGCTGGTCCTCCAGGGTTGGCACGGCCCTCCAGATGCCAGACCTCTCGCACCACCTGCTCCACCTCCTCGAGGCCCCCAGCAGCTCCCACGGGACCTGGCAGCGCCACCGAGGGCCCCCGCGGCTCAGGAGTGGCCAGGCCTGGCAGGAGGCCCCTCAGACGGGCCTTCAAGCTGGCTGAAGAACAGGCCTCTCTGTCTTAGAGACTGGCACACCCTCTTTTCCTTCCTTAGGCCAAACTGCAGCCACCAAGCCCGGGGAGGTTCAAACCACATGAGAAGTTCCAGACCCGCTGCCACACTCCCCAGCTTTACCTACACCCCAGCCCTGCTCAGGAATCCACAGCCTCTCTCTCTCTTTTTCTCTCACCTTGGCTCGGTCCCCCTCCTTTTTTCCTGCCTCCTCCTGCCTGCCTAGGATCTAGAATTCCGATGAGGCATTTGTTTGAGAGAAAACAAAGAGGCAGCCATCCTGCCAGATCCCAAAGCAAAGAGTGGGCTGCCAGAAGCCAAGAGACCGACGACCATGAGCAGGCTGGATGCAGGTGCGGAAGGCGATGGGGGCAGGCTGAGCGGGGCCTGGCGGCTGTCCAGGACAAATAAACACGCCGCTGCCTCCGGGCGGCCTTCAGAGGCCCTTCTGTGGAGGCCTGCAGAGCGTGCATCTCCACACAGGCACTTCTGACAGCAAGAGTTCAGCCTAGGCTAGAGGAGAGGTCCCTGTTTTGATGATTTCTCTTCAAGATCAAACACATCTTTAAAAAAGACAAAGTGAACATATGGCACTTTCCGTCTTTCTTGTCATCAGACGTGAGGGTGTCTTTTTTAACTACAAGATTTCATTGGGCCACTTAAAATCCACCTTTTTTTTCTAACTTTTCATTCCATTTTATTGGAAGATCAGAAAATGAAGGCAAGTGTGGCAGCATCTTCAATTCCCAGAGTTTCGGAGCCCGCTGTAGTGACGGAGCACATGGAATCAGGAGACTCGGGGTCCCCCCCATGCTCCATGGCTGAGCACAGCTCCTGCTTCCGCACCTTCAAACGGAGGGTGCCCTCCTTTACTGTCCAGGGTCCTTGTAGCCCTTGCACACTATGACCCTGTGTCCCAGGGGCAGTAGGATGGGGATCAGCGTGCACGTCGCTTAGCTCTTCGGAGCCCCGCGGGTCTCTGGGGCACTGATGTATCGGGGCAAATGGCAAATTAGATTATGAGCAACTATGGAAAGTGCTACGAGGAGAAGCTTTGAACCTGGCTCTTTTGACGGGTACAGTGCCTCCTGTCTCCTGTGGATACGTTCCCCCAACCCCTTGCCTCCACCTCAGACCTTCGCTTCTCACGCCTTCCTGGTCACCCCGGGGAGAGAGAAACCCAACACGCTGCCTTTCCAGGCCTTTAGAAAAGCAAAAGTCCCCTCACTTTGCTTAGAGGATGGTTCTACTCCCAAAGACACAGCTCCTTCCTGGCCTGAGGCTGGCCACAGTCCATAGTGCGACAGGGAGCTTGGGAGCCAGCCACGAGGATTTGCTCTTTATTTTTTTATTTGTATTTATTTATTTATGTTTTTAAAGATTTTACTTATTTTTTTGACAGAGAGAGACACAGCGAGAGAGGGAACACAAGCAGGGGGAGTGAGAGAGGGAGAAGCAGGCTTCCCGCAGAGCAGGGAGCCCGATGCGGGGCTCGATCCCAGGACCCTAGGATCATGACCTGAGCCGAAGGCAGACGCTTAACCGACTGAGCCACTCAGGCGCCCCAGGATTTGCTCTTGATATAAAACTATTACAGCAGATTCCCCGAAAGATGGAGCACATTCCTCTAACCTGGTTCATTGTGTGCCTCGCTCATCACACACACCCAGTGGCTGGCTTCCTTGGCACCATGCGGCCCCTTTCTACCATCTCACCATGAGCCTGCATAGAGACCAGCAGGGACAAGGCGAGGAATGCCCCACCCCATGAAGGGGGCCAGGGACTCCTTTCCCTTGTCATCTTCTGCTCCCATCAGGTACCCAGCACCCCTTCCTCCCCTTACCCATATGACTTTGAGATGGACACTTAGAGGATGTGAGAAGGCTATCCGACCTAGCTATACCACCAGCTCCTTCCCCTACCCCTGTGTGGCTGCTGGGATTCAGGATCCCAGGAGTTTGAGGGCCCTTCCCGACCTCTATGCTCTGGATATGCTCATCACGTTACCTTCTGCCCCATACGAGGGAGGTACTCCCGATCTGTTACTTTGGGCTTCTGTTTACACTGTTTCACCCCCCTGGACCACCATCTGCTCTATCCATACTCATCCGTTAGCATCTGGCCATCTCTAAATTCGCTATTTGTTGACTACATACCCATTCATCGTTCATTCAATCAACAAATATATAGTGAGACCAACTATATGCCAGGCACCACACTAGTGCCGGGAATATAGAACCAAATAGACATTGTCCCTGCCCCCAAGGAGCTATAGTCTAGTGGAAATTAATAGTTTATGTTTGTTGAGTGCCTACTACATACAGACTCTGTACGAAGTACTTTACATGGATTATCTGACTTAATGTTTCAGAAAAACTGCTTCTTTTTTTTTTTAAGATTTTATTTATTTATTTGAGAGAGAGAATGAGATAGAGCGAGCATGAGATGGGGGAGGGTCAGAGGGAGAAGCAGACTCCCTGCTGAGCAGGGAGCCCGATGCGGGACTCGATCCAGGGACTCCAGGATCATGACCTGAGCCGAAGGCAGTCGCTTAACCAACTGAGCCACCCAGGCGCCCAAAACTGCTTCTTTTAAGGAGTACATCAAACGGGACCATTGAGGAAGGAAGGTTTTGCCCCAGGCTAAGTTAGCCACTGGCTAAGGGGCAAGGATTCCAACGCCCAGGTTGACTAATGCCAAAGCACTAGCCCTTAAGCACTGTGCTTTCTTTCCCTGCTCCACTCAACCCCATCTCCTCCAAGAAGCCTTCCGGATCCCCCTCCCAGACTAGAGGACTTCCTTGGACCCTCTAAAGGAGCCCTAGTATTTGACACACCCAGCTCCTCCTCCCACCAGGGGACCCAGACCATAGAATAGTAGCTGCCCCTGCGTCTTTCCTCTGCAGCAGCTTGTCCAGTGAGCCACCCAGCAGCTGCTCCCACGTGTCTACTGAATTTGCTGATCTGAACCAGAACCCTGGGTTCCTCCCCCTGTTCTATTCCTCCTAGAATCACAGATCTTCCTCCCAGAGAGGTCTCCGCATAGGGCAGACCCATCAAGATGCCCATTTCACAGATGAAGCAAACCCAGGTCTCGAATGGTTCCGAGTCCCTTCTACCTCCTGGCTGGCCAGGTCAGCTCCCCTTTCTTCCGGGCAGTCTCAGGATCTCACAAAGAGGCTTGGTGAGCGGTGGCGGGGGGGGGGAGGGGGGGGGCGGGAAAGGGATTGACCTACCTACTGGATACCCGGAATATCAGCCCCCAAATGCAGGTTGGTTCCCAGGGCGCTTCTCGGCGCTCCGCCGCGCGTGTTGGGCACTCTGGGCACCTTGACGCACGCCCCATGCCACCTCCAAACCCACGCGAGATGATCAACTTCCCTCCCCCCGGCCCTGACCGCTGCCCTCGCGCGCACCCCGCAGGCCCTGCCTCCAGCGACAGTGCGGCGACACCGGGAACCCCTCGTCCCCCACGCCGGGGCTCTCCTTCGCCGAGCGCGGCGGGCAGGTGGACCGCGAGCCGCCGCGCCTGAGCCGGGCCGCCCGCGCTCCCCGCAGCCCCCCGCAGCCCCCCGCGTCCGCGCGTCCCGGGGCCTCTTACCTGCGCCCGCGAGCCGCCAGCCCCGCGCCGCCGCCCGCTCGCCCGCCCGCCGGCGCCACCGCGGCCGCCCCGGCTCTACCCGCCCGGGATCCCGCCCCCGGCCCCGCCCCGCCCGGCGCAGGTGATCCCGGGGAGAGGCCGCGCTCGCCCCTCCGTCCCGGGGCTGCGGGGACCGCCCCGGGGGCGCCAGGGTCGGGACACTGGAGTGGCGGCGCCTCCCCGTGGTGTCCTCGCGCCTCTCCCGGGCCTGGGTCCTCTTTGGGATTCCGGGTCTGGCACCTCGGGGACGCTCAGTCCAGCAGGCCACACGTCTCCAAGGGCCGAAAGGGATAAGGGACCTTCAAGATACCCCGGGACAGATGCAGGTAGGTGTCTTTTTTTTTTTTAAGATTTTATTTATTTATTTGAGACAGAGAGAATGAGAGAGAGAGAGAGCACATGAGAGGGGGGAGGGTCAGAGGGAGAAGCAGGCTCCTCGCTGAGCAGGGAGCCCGATGCGGGACTCGATCCCGGGACTCCAGGATCATGACCTGAGCCGAAGGCAGTCGCTTAACCAACTGAGCCACCCAGGCGCCCCAGGTAGGTGTCTTTAAAGTGGGACTGCGTTAACCTGATTGAAAGGTTTGGGGGCAGGTTGGTGTTACACCAGGTTTGATAGCTGGCAAGGGTCAAAAACTCTGCCCTGTAGAATCAAGGCCCCTCTTCTCTATCAGTCTGTGTGGTTCATTGCTGTATATATGCCCCCCCTCCCAGCCCCTCCATTCCCCCAGCGCCCCCCGCCCCCCGCCCCTGCAAGCCGGCCACACCACAACCCGTATGTACAGAAAGAGGGAAGGGGTCTTAGAGAGAAGAATCCCGAACACTCTCCTTTTATAAATGGGGAAACTGAGGCCTGGGAAGCAGAGGTGAGTTGCCCAGAGTCACGCAGGTTAGTGACAGAACCAGGAGTACGTTCTGCTTTCTAATGATTTCCAGAAAACTAGGGTTCTGGGCCACTGTGTTGCCATGGGCTCCCTCTGGGATGCTGTCCAGGCCTTGACAACGTCCTCTCCAGTTGGCTGAGAACGAAGAGTCCACTGTGTTTTCACAGGAAACTCCATGGTAGTATTTATTAACAAAGATTAAGAAGGTTCTACTTCCTCACCAGAGACATGAGACAATCCTTGGCTTCAAACACCTTTCCATGTGGAGAGGCAGACCTGTCCACAAAGCAGGAGCCATGAAGAAGGGAAGGGAGCCCAGGGAGAGACTGCTCAGGCCCTGAGATCTGAGATCTCTGGGGCCACTTCCAGATGCGACTAGAAGCTCTTGCTGGGATGTGCCTGGGGTCAAGGGCTCAGCAGTCCGGTGGTCTCAGGTTCCAATCCTGACTGCACTGCAAGACAGGATCATTTTTTAAACCTCTCTGAGACTCCGTTTCTTTTGGTTAGATGAAGATAATATACTTACCTCAGTATAGTTGTGATGAGGATTAAAAAAGATAATGTTTGGGGCGCCGGGGTGGCTCAGTCGTTAAGCGTCTGCCTTGGGCTCAGGTCATGATCCCGGAGTCCTGGGATCGAGCCCCGCATCGGGCTCCCTGCTCAGCGGGAAGCCTGCTTCTCCCTCTCTCACTCCCCCTGCTTGTGTTCCCTCTCTCACTGTGTCTCTCTCTATCAAATAAATAAAATCTTTAAAAAAAAAATTAAAAAAAAAAGATAATGTTTGTAAAATACTGGATAAATGGGAGAATTATCATGCTAAGTGATAGGGGCTAGGGAGGGGGATGTGCTGACACAAAGGGGACCTTGGCATCTCTGGGTGGCATCATGGGATTTGATGGTCTTCAGCCTTCTGCCATGGCTCGCCTCACCTTCTGCTTTCTCTGTTAACCCAGGCCATATGTCACCCGCCACGTCAGACTGCCTTTGCCCACACCTACTGTGAGGGATTTAGGAACAGAAGCATCACTAGCCTCCCCCATAAAGAGTTGACTACGGTTGGTCATCTGAGCCAAGCCCAGCGACGCAGGAGTCTGAAAGGCTCAAGGCAACCTTTATCTTTCCAGGTATGCATTCATTAAGTCCTACTGAATGCGTTCTGCACTCTGCAAGGTGGGGCACAGTCAGTGGAGGTCCTGCCCCGGGAAACAGCTGATACTCTAGCACAAAAGATGGCAACACAAGAGAAAGACAATCTGTGAAAAGTCCTTTGAAGGAAATAATACCATGCTGTCATTGATCACTGTAAGTGGGAGACAGGGGTTCCTTCAGAAAGGGAGGGAGGGTAAGGACCAACTGCTAGGAGAAGACAGGTGAGCTGGGCCTGAAGGATGTTAAGAAAAACCACAGGCCCAAGATGGAGTCACTTATGCTAGGCCATGTCACCGAACTCAGGCTTAGACCTAACCTAATTGCATTTCAACCGCCTCCAGAAATGAAGTCTTCACTGGTCAGTCAGGAATTTTCTGGTCAGCACCAGAGAAAGTGAGGAAATCTGTCACATGGGCCCTCTCTATCTCCCAAAGGGGAATGAGGTAATGTGCATGATAAAACTCCCTGTTCTTCCCCACCCCCACAAGGAAAATGACCTTGCCTGAAACAATACTTTTTTTCTTTTGCTAATAACTTCCTGTCCCTACCCTCCTGCCTATAGAAACCTTCTGTTTTATGTGACGACTCAGAGCTCCCCTCTACTTGCTAGGGGATGCTGCCTGACTCATGAATCATTAATAAAGCCAATTAGAGCTTTAAATTTACTCCATTGAATTTTTATTTTTAATTTTTTTAAACCAGGACAAGCAAGGAGGTTCAGGGAGCGCTGGAGCTGGAGAATACCTGGAGGAGGGAAAACCCATAAGGCCAATGTGGTTGACCCCAGAGTGGGGGCTGAAGGCAGAGTGGACAGGATGAGGTCAGAGGCAGGCAGAGATCAGATCTTGTGAGGTCTCATAGGTCACTGTGAGGAGTACAGACTTCATTTCATGGACCATAGAAAGCCAAGGAAGAGTTTGAAGACAGGCAATGACCTGATCTGACCTATGTTTTTAATAGACCTCTCTGGCTTGCTGAGAAGAACAGATCAAGGGAGCCCAGGTGGGAGGGTGGTGTGGAATAATGGAGTGGCAGTGGGAGTGGAGAGAAGTGGTCAGATTTGGGATATATTCTGGAAGACGGGCAGACAGGAATTGCTGAGGGGGAGGAAGATTCAAAGGCCATGGGGTGACTGCTTAGAACTCCCAGTTTCCTCCAGTGGAATTTTTGTTTATAACAGCCCTTCCCAACTCCCTGCCTCTATAAAAGGTTCTTCTTTGTTCTCTGGACTTGCCTATAGTTTTGCCATAGCTTGAGTGTCCTAAGTTGCAATTCTCTGCTATTCCTGAATAAACCTATTTTGCTGGTAAAATAACTGACAGTTTTATTTGTAAGGTTAACACTAGGAACAGGGCATCTAAGGTGTACAAATACTCAGGTTTTTGCAACTTATGGAGATGTGTGGATGTGATATTGTGATTTATAATAAATATATATTTTGGTTTTCGTCCGTGGTTCCTGGCTCGCAGCTCCCCAAACCCTTATAATTTCCTGATTAGAGCAATAGTGGCATCTTTTGTTATAATAGTTGGCTTTTGTCCTCGGTTCTTGAAATAGCTTCAGAGTAATAGGGGTGAAATGGGTGTCTTCTGTTATTAATAACAAGCCCCTTTCAACCACACCTGAGTGTATGCTAATGCAATGATTTTTGGAAAGTCTCTAGTTCACCTGAGGCTGGAAGCTGGTTGCCGGAACCAGCCAAGTTAGAGAGTTGGAACTTTATTGCCCCTCTCCATCCAGGGAGGGAAGAGAGGCTGGAGGTTGAATTAGTCACCAACGGCCAGTGATTTAATCAACCATGCCTGTGTAATGAAGCCTCCATTAAAATCCAAAAGAATAGAGTTTGGGGAACTGCCAGGTTGGTGAACAAAAGTATGTGCCCGTGCAAGGAAGGTGTCACACCCTAAACTTCACGGGAACAGAAGCTTCTGTGCTCAGGACCCTTCTAGACTTCACCCTACGTATTTCTTCACCTAGCTATTCATTTGTATCCTTTAATATCCTTTGTAATAAATAGGTAACCTAGTAAGTAAACTGCCTGAATTCTGTGAGCTGCTTTAGCAAATTAATTGAACCTGGGGAGGGACCGTGGGAACCTCTGATTTATACGAATTGGTTGGAAGCAGAGGTAACAATCCGGACTTATGATTGGCAACTGTGGGGAGAGGGAGATAGTTTTGGGGGACTGAGTCCTTAACGTGTGGGATCTGATGCTAACTCCCAGTAGATAGTGTCAGAATTGAGTTAAATTATAGGACACCTAGCGGGTGTTACAGAATTGCTTGATGTGGGGACCCCCCCCCCCCACACACACATTTGGTAACCAGAAGTGTCAGAAGTAAAGCAGTTTATTGAGAGTAGAGGAGACACAAGAGTGTGTTTATCCATGAGAGAATCCGTAAGTAGAGAATGAAAATAGCCAACTCTGACAACTATATAAAAGGTATGTCCATAAACTGATTAAGATTTGAAGAGAGGAGTACCTGGCTGGCTCAGTTGGTATCTTAGGTGCTTGGAGATTTTAAAATAACAAAAAGCTGCCCTTTCCACATGGAAAATACTCAAATGCACAGAGTCATCCTTTCTTTGTTATTGCTACAAACCATCCTCCTGAGCAGCTAAGATTTTTACCTCCTGTCCAGAACTGTGCAGCTCTCACTTCTCCCTTCAAGCCTTAATCTGCTGTTTATGGCTTTTGAGATGGTTGCTGGGGAAACCAGACAAATGTCATGAAGGATTAGAATGCAATTTCAGGGGGGAGACCAAGAAGCGAATCGTGAATCCAGAGAAATCCAAACCCACACAATTAATCCAGTAAAAAAAAAAAAAAGGAAGCAAACAGACCTAAGCCAATTGATTTTGAAATCAATTCCTTGTCTCTCAATCAAGAGGTGGAGAGAGTAGCAAAGTCCAAAAGACTCAGAAATCATAGTTCTTAATGATCTACAGGGCACACAATGTGATTTTTCACGTAGTTGTTCCCCAGGTAAAAGTGGACTGGGTAGTACCCAGGGATGTCACTGTGAAACTGAGTAAAGGAAAGCTCATATGAAATGGAGAGGGGAGGCCAGAAGGGGTAGCTCTTACCTCCTACCAGAGTCCTCAGTTGCAGAACCAACAGGAAACAGTCTGTACTTCACTACCCCAGAGTGAGAAAGGAAGATTTTCTCTTGGCCTGGCAACAGCCCAGCCAATGAAAAGCCATTATAATTTGAACTCCCAGTTTCCTCCAGTGGGCTTGTGTATAACCGCCCCTCTCAACACCCCTCCTCCCTTCCTCTATAAAAGAAGGTTCTTCTCCTCTGTTCTCCTGACTTGCCTATAGTTCTGTCATAGTTTGTGTGTCCTGGGTTGCAATTCATCGGCTATTCCTGAATAAGCCTATTTTGCTGGTAAAATAACTGATAGTATTATTTTTAAGGTTAACAAGATCCAGGAGAGGCAGGCATCCCTTCCCATGAGCTGTTGTCCTGCATTCTGGTTAATTCCCATTTCATCTCTGGAAGCATCTGGGTGATGGAGAGCAAGGGAAGAAGGGAGTTACAGGCGTCTGTAAGCCCCGTAAGCCACTTGATCTCTCTGGGCCTCTTTTTCATCTGTAAAATGGCAGGTTGGACTGTTTGGTCTCTGAGGCCTCTTCTGTGGTAAGTTTGATTATCTTGATTGTCTCTTTAGACATCCAGCCCTGGTGATTACCAGGCAGCTTCCTCATTTTGATGCTCTGTTTTTAGGAAGCCCCATGATTCAGTGCATTAGCACAAACCATTTGCAGGTAATTACAAGGGAAAACTTCTGTTCCCGGAATGAAAATGAGAGGCTGTACATTAAGTTAAGCTTTTGGCCATCAGCAGAAGCTGCTCTCCCTCACCTTGGCAAGGAATCTATGCTTTATCTCGAGGGTTCTAAGAACTCTTCCTGGTGGCAGCTAGCTTATCTGCAACTATCTCAACTTCTGAATTCCTTGTCCCCTGGTACCTCCTGGGTCCATTCCAACACCAGAGTTACCCTAGGAAGTCCAGAGCAAGGGTAGACAGAGCAGAAAGAACACAGAGAGAAGAGGCAGTTCAATAGCTACTCCAGTTACTTGCTGTGTGATCTGGGGCAGATCTTCTAACCTCTCTGGGCTTTAGTTTATTCTTCTATAATTCATTAATTCATTCAACCAGTATTTACTGAGTGCCTGCAGCAAATGAAAGACCGTAATCCCTGCCCCAATGAAGCTGACATTCTTATGTGGGGAAGACGAAAATAAATAAGCCAATGATCTGGCATGCTGGAGGGTGGTGAGTGCTCTGGAGAGAAATAAAGGGGAGGGGGGATGGTGATAGCTGCCCACCGCCCACCCATGGGTTGTGATGAAGATTGAATGAATTAATGCCAATCAAAAACTAATGATGTAAGGTATGGTGATTAACATAAAATAATAATAAAAAATTAAAAAAAAATGAATGAGTTAATGCCCATACAATTACTTCATCAAACGGTAATGGGCTATGCAAATTTAAAGAGTAATTATAATATTGCAAATGGACATTTTATTAAATGAAAGCATTTACAGAGATTCCAAGGGCCAGAGAATGTGGTGATCCCGGGGTCCAGATCCCAAGTCTAGGGTTGAATCATGGTCTGCGGCTGGAAGGGAATGTGAAGATCCTCTTGCCCAGGGGTCTCAGCCCTGGCTGCCCCTTAGAATCACCTGGGTGCTTTGAAAAACTGCTGATGTCAAGGTCACCCCATTGAACCAGAGTTCTGGGGGCGGGGCTAGATATTCACTTTTTTCCCCCAGCTGCCTAGGTGTGTCCATGAGGCCACAGAGAGAGAGCAACTTGCCCACAAGCTGTCATCTAGGCCGGAACTCTTTCCTCTTCCAGGCACGATGTCTCTGCTGCTACTCAGCACCTCATTCCCCTCAGCGCTGGGAGCCCCCTCAGGGATGTCATGGCATCCGGCCCCTTCCCCCACCTTCCTGCAGACTGGGTGAGTGTCTCTCTTACCTGAGGGCTACAAAACAATGTGACACTTGTTCTCTGTGATGACCAGGCTGCTGATCATTCCAAATTCAACCTTTGTTATGGGCTGAATTGTGTCCCCTCAAATTCATAGGTTGAAGTCCTAAACCCCAGTACCTCATGTAACTGTTTTTGGAGATAGGGCCTTTCAAGAGGTAATTAAAGTAAAATGAGGTCACGATGGGTGGGCCCTAATCTGATCTGATTGATGTCCTTATAAGAAGGGGAGATTAGGACACAGACACAGAGAGAAGACCCTATGAAGATGGCCATCCACAAGCCCAGGAGGGAGGCTCTCAGAAGAAACCAACCCTGATTTTGGACTTCTAAACTTCAGAAGGGTGAGGAAATAAATTTCTGTTGTTTAAGCCAACCAATGTGGTACTTCATTTTGACAGCCCTGGCAGACTAATACAGCCTTGTCATTGTCACATCACAGGACCTCCAGTCCCGTTTGGCACTGGAAGGAGGAGACAACTTGATTTGATTCCCTTGTAGTCAGTGAACCTTATGCACCCTTCACGTTTCAAGACTAAGCTCAAATTCCCAGAGTACTCTTACCTGCCAAAGGACTTACCTTAACCTTCCTTATATTATAGATACAGCTGATGTCATTTTTCTTCTCCTGACAGACTGTGAGCTTCTCATGACCTGTTCATCTCTGTGTTCTCCATAGCACCAAGCATAATTACCTAAACCTAATAGATGTCCAGGGAACAGTCATGAATGAATTGATGAAACACAGCCTTTGGCCATGGTTTCCTGGATCACCAGAGAAGGGCGAATAATAAAAATTGAAATTTTAGGTCACGTTTAGGGGGCATGCATTACATGCATAAGTTACTTTATTGTCTAGACAATTCTATAAGGTAGATACTAGTATTTACTGCATTTTACAGATAAAGAAACTGAGGCTTGGACAGGACATATCATTTGCCCAAGGTCACCCAGATAGTCTGGTCCCAGGGTTTCAGGAGTATCCACTATGGGTTAGCATTATGGTAGGGTTTGAACCAGAAAGAGGCTTTCTAGTCTGGAGATCCAGATGGCACTGGACTTTAGGGGACACATGCCATTCATCTTCTCAATTTCACTAACACTCATCACCTGACCATTTGGTTTCCCAAACCACAGACATCATTCTCTGGCTCTGTCATCCTTCCCAACCTTATCTGGATTCCTCCTTCCCACACCCACCACCCCAGCCTTGGGGACAACTTCTGCTCCTCAAAGCTGCCCCGTACTCTCCCATGTCTGTGTCAGAGTTGGGCCATTCCTCCCAGAGAAATGCACCCTGTGCTCTCCTGCCCCTTCTCTCCAGGAATGGCCTTCTGTCAAGATCCCACATCCTCCCATGAAGCCCCATCTGATCCCCCCCCAAGTCAAAGTCATGTTCCGCTTGTTGGGGTGCCCTAGTCCTGGGTCTGCAGCTGAACCATAGCCTTGATTCCATCTTATCCTACAGCTGGCTATATGCAGATCCATCCCTCCTGTTCTGTGTAGGCTCTGGCAGGGCCGAGGACTTTATATTTCCCAGAGTACTCATGTTAAATAGATTTTTTAAATATGTTTGGTTTGCCAGATGAACTCATTGGCCTTATAGTTCCCTCTGCCCTTCTTTCCAGCTGTGGGCAGGACAGGGAGAAGCGGCCAGAGGGATATAGGATTAGAACTCTCCATCTCTAGTTCTCCTCTTATCTCTATGTCTCTTTGAGTGTCTACCCCATTCCCCCCTTACTGCAAACAGGCCTTCCCCTCAGAGTAGAGAACATGGTAGCCAACAGCTCAGGTGGAAAGACAGCTTCTTTCTAGAGTTCCATTCTAGAAGATTCTGATTGGCCAGCTTGGGTCACATGCCCATCCCCGTGGTCAGGTGGGCAAGTTTTGTTACCTCAGATAAGAGAATTGGGAGAGGGGCAGACAAAAACACAGGGTACTTCAAGGTATTGATGAACTTTATAAAGCTCAAAAAGTGAGAGCATTTTACTAATTGGTGAATTGGTCAGATTTTAGCAAACTAGTAAATAAGCATTTTTTAAAAATTTGGTCTTCATTTTTCACCATCCAACTTTGATTTAAGGTGAGATACGAGGAGTAAATTTTAAGTGTGTCTTACAAATATACCCAAATCACTGGTGGTAATAGACATTTCTGACACAGATCTTCCACATTTATCACAGAACTTCTTTATGATCTTGATGCTGAGTGACAGATAACACCAGCATCAGAGTCTTCTTTGTCACACTCAGAGACACATGGCATACAGTCAGAATCTATAAAGAACATTATTTTATCACTCCCGTAAATTTTTGATAAGGTAAGCTATTATGGTTTCCTGGTATTGCATTTATTTAGATACTTAAAGATCCAGAGAAGGAAATAATATCACAACTTACTTTTCTTTAGATTTTCTGACTTCAGAAAATTTTACTCTCGTACTTTATCCTTCCATTCCTTTTTCTTAATGTAAATTTTTATTCACAAGATTGCAAAACCATCATCAGTATCAAATTCCAGAACTTTTTAGTCACTTCTAAAAAAAACCCTGTACTCATAAGTAGTCACTCCCCACTCTCCCCACCCTTACCCCCCAGACTTTGACAACCACTAATCTACTTTCTGTCTTACAGGCTTGCCTATTCTGGACATTTCTTACAAATGGAATCATACAACATGTGGCCTTTTGTGTCTGGCTTCTTACTTAACATGTTCTCAGGGTTCATCCATGAATTCTTCATTCCTGTTTGTGGCTGAAAATACTCCATTGTATGACTATACCACATTTTGTTTATTCATTCACAACTGATGGATGGGGATGTTCCCACTTTTTGGTTATTATCTATAATGCTGCCATGAACATAATGTGCAGGTGTTTGTGTGGGCATATGTTTTCAATTCTCTTGGATACATATACCCAGGAGCAGAATTGTTAGGGCATGTGAAAACTCTATGTGTAACTTTTTGAGGAACTGCCCACAGTTTTCTAAAGCAGCTACACCATTCTACATTCATACCAGGAGTTCACAAACGGTCATTATCTTTTTTTATTTTAGCCATTTTAGTGGGTATGGAATATTATCTCATTGTGGTTGTGATTTACCTTTCCTTGATGACTAATGATGGTGAGCATCTTTTCATGCACTGATAGGCTATTTGTTTATCTTTTTCTGGAGAAATGTCTGTTCAGCTCTTTGATGGGTTGAATAATGTCCCCCCAGAATTCATGTCTACTTGGAACCTGTGTATGTGGCCTGTATGTGAAATAGGGTCTTTGCAGATGTAATTAGGGGGGACCCTGAATCCAATCTGTGTCTTTCTAAGAAGAGGAAAATTTGCACGCAAACACACAGAGAATGCTACACAGACAGATTGCAATGATGTCCTATAAGCCAAGGAGTGCCAAGGATTGCCAGCAACCACCAGAAGCTGGGAGAGGGGCATGGAACAGGTTCTCCCTCGGAGCCCCTAGTAGGAACAAACCCTGCTGACACCTTGATTTCAGACTTCTGGCCTCTAGAAGTGTGAAAGAATACATTTCTATTGTTTTAAGCCACCTACTTTGCGGTAATTTGTTCTATCCACCCTAGGAAGCTATCACCAGCTCCTTTGCCCATTTTTAAATTGGATTATTTGTCTTTTTATTCACGACTTCAACTTAGAGTCAGAGCATAATGCATGTGACTTAATTCCTTCCTTACAGTTATGTTTTTTAACAAGAGTCTGATTTATATCACTAACTTCAAAAACAAATTTTTGTATTTTGGTTTTAAAAGGACTGCATATGTGCATTTTTCTTTATGTTTATTCCCCTCCCCCCCCAACTTGTTCTCCTATTCTTGGAATGATTTTATGTATTTATTTTTCCTTGCAATGACTATAAACACATATTTGTTAGGAAAAGTCACACAACTTGTAAGGAAACATAAGGGAGAAGAGAGGATGCATGTGGCCGAGTGTCTTTGAGTAAATGCCTTACTCTGTTCTTGGCACTCATCCGTTCATTCATTTATACAACAAGCATCTATTGTGTGTCTTCTCAAAAGATGACAAAAGCATCCACTCTGCCCTTGAGCATGTATTCTGTGGGGGAAACCTGACCTATAAATGGATATTTTACCATCACTCACAGAATTAGTTACTTCTATAGGTTATTTGTGATCCCCTCCATCCCAATTCATCTGTGGAAATCCTACTGCCCAACATGATGGTATTAGGAGGTGGGGTCTTTGGGGTGATTAGGTCATGAGAGTAACGGCCTCAAGAATTGGATTAGTGTCTTTACAGAAGAGGCCCCGTGGAGCTATCTAGTCCCTTCCACTTGTGAGCCGATAGCAGAAAGATGGCCGACCGTCATGAACTAGGAAGCTAGTCCTCACCAGACACCAGTTGTGCCAGGACCTTGATCTTGGATTTCCAGCCTCCAGAACCATGAGAAATCAATGTCTGCTGTCGATAAGCACCCAGTCTATAGCATTTTGTTAAAACACCCTAAACAGGGTGCCTGGGTGGCTCAGTCGGTTGGGCCGCTGCCTTCAGCTCAGGTCTTGATCCCAGGGTCCTGGGATCGAGCCCCACATCGGGCTCCCGGCTTAGAGGGGAGTCTGCTTCTCCCTCTGACCCTCCTCCCTCTCATGCTCTCTGTCTCTCATTCTCTCTCTCGCAAATAAAATCTTAAAAAAAAAAAGTACCTTTTCAAAATGCACATAACAGGGGCACCTGGGTGGCTCAGTCGTTGAGCGTCTTCCTTCGGCTCAGGTCATGATCCTGGGGTCCTGGGATCGAGCCCCTCATCGGGCTCCCTGCTCGGCGGGAAGCCTGCTTCTCCCTCTCCCACTCCCCCTGCTTGTGTTCCCTCTCTCGCTGTGTCTCTCTGTGTCAAATAAATAAATAAAATCTTAAAAAAAAACACAACAACACCCTAAACAGAATAAAACAATTACTTTCCCTTTCCTAGGTTCCTTTACTAAAACTAATGCATCAAATTCAGCACTGAACAGCCTTCGAAAAAATAACAGACTATGGTTTTTTGGAGTAGTTTTAGGTTTACAGAAAAATGAGTAGAAAGTATCGTTTCCATATATCCCCTTACCACTTCCTGCTTCCCCTATAAACGCCTTTTAAAAATCTTATTACCTACTTGTCCACTCTAAAAAACAGATATAAACCAAAAGAAGATAAAGATTATCCATAATTCCCTTATTCAGACAGAACTATTAAAAATATTTCAATGTGGGGCACCTGGGTGGTGCAGTTAGGCATCCGACTCTTGGTTTTGGCTCAGGTGGTGATCTCAGGGTCATGAGATCGAGCCCCGTGTGGGGCTCCATGCTCAGGGCAGAGTCTGCTTGAGATTCTCTTTCCCTCTGCCCCTCCCCACCCCAACTTGCTCGCTCGCTCTCTCTCCCTCTAAAAATAAATAAATAAATCTAAAAAAAAAATTTCAACATATAGCCCTCCAATCTTTCCTATGTATGCAAACATGGCTTGTTTTTTAATAAGTGAAATACTCTGATACCTATTTTGTCATCTAAAGCTAGCTTTATTGTACTTTTCATGTTTTTCTCTTTATTATTGGAATCCTAATCTCTTAAGAAAAAAATTTTTTTAAAGGTTTGCCATCCTGTAGAAGGGCCTGAGCTATAAGCAAACCAGAATTATCTTAAGTTACCCATAACCAGGACCAAAGTACAAATGTCTTTTTTTCCTGGATAAGAATGTCCTCCAAACATCGACACCCTGTTGTTCTTTGCAGCTTTAGTATCAGCCTGACTCCATCAGCGGGTATTTCCTAGGTGGCGGACTCCCTGGAGCAACCAGGAAAATGCAGGGATTTATGGAATCTAAACAGGATGAAAGATAATCTCCCCAATTTGAGTCTTGTTTCAGGGAAAGCAAGATATTTCATCATTACATATTTCCTGATTATATTTTGGCTATAAAACAAAACAAAACAAAACAAAAAAGGAGTCAAGAAGTAAAAGATACAAACCAATCAACTAAAAGAACTTTCACTGGAGGCTGACTCTACAGATGTGGCTTTCCTGGCACCAGCTGAGGACAGGACCGGCCTCACAGGTTGACTGTTCAGAAAAAATGACCCATGTCAGTTATTTCTCAATAAAACTGGGGGAAAAATGACAAAAAAAAAAAAAAGAAGAAGAATAAATGACACAAGAAGTAAGGAAGCACTTGGCAAGCGTGGCTGGTCAGCGTAAAGATGCCCAAACTTGGCTCGACCCTCCGCGTCCCAGGCTTTCACCATAACGGAGTCAGTGAGCCCCGGGAGCTGTATAAATGCCACAGAAGCAGAGAATATGACTTGAACCACGCAGGCTGCCACAGGCAGGGTTCCCTCTGCTCTGTGATGAATTCAGTTCACCCTGTAGAGAGGGATAGAGAGAAGGATAAGATGCTCACCCACACAATCCTCTAACCTGCCCATCCTGGGAGCAGTCTCCAACTACAGTTCTGTGACCTCAACACCCTTGGGTGACCGGGTCATTTCCACCTAATCCTCTGGGTGCCTGATAAGTAAATCTCAGAACAAAAAGCAGCCAAGTCTTTGACATTGGGAGAAGGTGGAACAGCTAAATCAACGCCCAGGGGCTGCTTCTCGTTTGTAAAGGAGAAGAAATCTCCATTCCAGACTTTCCAACAGTTACCAGAAATTTCTAATGAATAGTCTAGGAAGTGACCAAAGGTATCAAGGAAATAAGTGATAGAAAATGAGTAAATTTGCCCCTAAAAGGCCTTTTATTCACAGGATTCACTCAGGCAACTTCCAAAAAATCATTTTTGGTCTGATTACCTCATTTGGGGCCAAGCGGCCTGGTAAAATCTTCTAGGACAGAAGACTGTATGATTTCCCATTAAAGATCTCAATTATTTGAAAACACATTGAAGAAAGATAGCACCAGGCCAAGAATGAACTTGATTACTTCTTTGAAACAAAAGGAAATGGTGAATCTAGCGTCGAACCACATGCAATGCTTATTAATTTGTAGCTCAGAGAAGAGTGATAGGTGTATTTTTCCCCTCCACATGGGAGTACATTTAATAAAGAATCTACATAACTTAGTTGGAGAAACCACTTATATATACACATCTAGCAACAGAACAGGTGGCACCTGGTATTTTTCTGAAATATTTATCCGAAAAGGCATAAACATCTCCAATAAAATCTGGATTTCACCTAAATAAGTCACAGCAAAATATTTTCTTCTAGAGCAATAAGAGAGAGAAATAACACACAATTTTAAACTAAATTTAAGGGCGCCTGGGTGGCTCAGATGGTTAAGCGTCTGTCTTCGGCTCAGGTCATGATCCCGGGGTCCTGGGATCAAGCCCCGCATCGGATCGGGCTCCCTGCTCAGTGGGAAGCCTACTTCTCCCTCTCCCACTCCCCCTGCTTGTGTTCCTTCTCTCGCTTTGTCTCTGTCAAATAAATAAATAAAAAATCTTAAAAAAAAATAAACTAAACTTAATGTAGAATCAGGGGAGGAAAGAGAATGAGATACCGATAGTTTGTTTGTTTTTTTTTTAATGTGACAATTTTATGCAGGAATTGCCAAAGTTTTAGTGTTTAATATTTAACAGCACGACTGACCAAGGTCCAAGATGTGGATTTACCATGTTCAAGAAACTGGTGGGGAGAATCACTCTACAGACTAACTGTATAGTACGTGGTGAGAAGAACCCACACTTTAGGGTAGAAAACCCGTCTACACACAGCAGTTGTTTCAGAAAGCCATTCGGTCTTCTCTCAGCTTGTAAAAATGGTGTTCTGGACTTTCGGGGGGAATTAGCCGCCTGCTTCAACCCTTTGGTGTGGCAGGGATCTTGTTTTCACCCTCCAGCTCTGTGTCATGAGGTCGGCAATGTTTTTCTCCAGGTCGTCAATGCGACTGCTCATGTCATCAATTCTTCCAATGATCCGGTTGGACATGGTCCGAAATTTTTCTTGCATCTGTTGGAGTGGCTGCACCACCGAGGCGAGATCCTGAGCGGTCTTGGGGTCAGTCTCGGCCATCTCCCCGGTTCTCAGCTTGGCTGGTATTGATAGTTTTTTAATGACTATAGAAAGGTTATATAAAGTCTAATAGTAAATCAGACTTCTCAGTTCACAGCACACCATCATCATCACAGCACTCATCCATATAAGATGCCTCTTATGTATGTATATATGTGTGTAATGTATATCTTATTTGTATATTCTTGCACAATGCACTGCTATGTATTTTATGTAACGCAAGTGTTACACACATCTCACTGATTACTTTTGTCACTTGGGTCTATTTTTAAGATCCATCCATGTAGCTGGGTATATGGCTACTCTGTTGCATAGTTCTCCATACTGTCAGTTTCCCAGGAGGGGACACCAGCTTGCTTCCTTAAATAATGGTGCAATAAACATTCTCATCATGTCTCCTGATGGACCTGTCTGAGAATACCTTTGGGATATCCTTGGGATATATATATACACACTCCAGGAGCAGAGCTGCTGAGTCAGAGATTTCGTTCTTACTGATATGATTAAGTACTGCCGGATAGTAACTAAACCAGTCTACATTCCCACTGTGTTACATCAGGTGTCCTTTATCCCCACCTTTTGGCTATACTGGGCATTATTTGCTTTTTCCATTTTTGAGAGTCTAATAGGTATAACGTGGCATCTTGTTGCATTAATTACACTAATCAGATTACTGGGCTTGAATGTCTCTTGCAGGCTAACTTTACTTTTCTGTCAATTGCTGTTCATATCCTTAAACCCATTTTCCTATTGGGCTGCTTTTCCTTTGGATTTGCCAAACTACCTCATATATTATAGGTTATTTATTTATTTTTTTTAAAGATTTTAAAATTTTTATTTATTTGACAGAGAGAGAGACAGAGAGAGAGGGAACACAAGCAGGGGGAGTGGGAGAGGGAGAAGCAGGCTTCCTGCGGAGCAGGGAGCCCAGTGGGGGCTCGATCCCAGGACACTGGGATCATGACCTGAGGCGAAGGCAGATGCTTAATGACTGAGCCCCCCAGGCGCCCCATATTATAGTTTTTTATCCCATATTAAGATTGCAAAATATCTTCTCCCTGTTGTTTGTCAACATTGTCCATGGCAGTCTTTATTGACTCTAAATTGTTCATTTTGATGTAATCAAATTATTACCATATAGTCTATGCTTTTTAAAGGTTTATCAAATCTTTCTCTTCCTCTAGGTCACAAAGGTATTCTCCTACAAACCATTCTATTAACTCTATAGTTTTACATTTCATATTCCAGTCTTTAACCCATCTTGGAATCCATCTCTGTATGCAGTGTTTGATGGGGAACCAAGTTTCTTTGACTTACATATACTAAGCCCTTTTTCCCAACACCATCGGCTAGACAGTGTAGGCTTTCTCTATTTATTTATGATGGCTCTTTATTGTACATTAACTTTCTCGTGTAGACACAGGGGTCTCTACTCTTTTTTTAAAAAATTTGATTTTTCTTGCATTAAACTCATGTAAGTTTGTAGGTTGTCTTAGTATTTGGCAGGACAAGTCCTCCATCTTTTTTCTTTCTAAGGTTTCTTAACGACTTATTTCTTTATTCTTCCATCCAAGTTTTAGAATAAGTTTAATGAGTGTATTATAAAAATATAGCCGGAATATTGACAGATTCCAATGCATTTATAATTTGGAAAAACTTTGACATTCCTAAAATATGAAGTTATCCCCTTTAAAAGTGTGTACTTAAATTATCCAAGTCCTTATTAGAATTTGAAAGTTTGTTTATGCTGATGTTTTGTTGCAATTATGAGTGTTAGCTTATTGCTTCTTGTATTTTGGTCATTGATGGTATAAGGAAATGCTACTGATTTTTCTAAGTTATTCTTGTGTTTGGCAATGTTGCTGAGCTTTTATAGATTCTAATAGTTTTATCAACTTGGTTTTCCCATTCATTAAATCAGGAAGGCTCCTTCTGATGCCCAATCTTACAGTTCTCTTGGTTAGAGAAATAAAGAAATTTTAATTCACAGACCTATCCTTTAATCAGGCCCCAAGATTTTAGTAGAATGTTTCTCTAAATTCCTCGAGGAGCAGTACAATAAAATGCTTCTGGACAAAAGGGCTCCATAGCTAATTAGATTTGATAAACACAGTATATCCTTTTGGAGACGCAGAATGCACAAATTAAGAAGGTCCTAGGAGCACTGCAATACAGAAACTGTTCAACTTTTCCAAACATTTCGACCACAAGCTTTTCCCAAATAACATTACTATCAAAATACCTACCCTACAAATTACTTATATTTACACCTTCTATGTCTCCGAAGACTGGGGGAAGTTTGGCAAGATTTGAGATGTTGCCCATGTGTATAAGAATTTTAATCCTTTCTCCTTCTAGATTCGAACCATACTGTGATGTGTTCAGAGAAGGCAGAGGGAATTTCTGCTCAGTCCTGCTATCCAGTTCAACATGTGTCTTGGTGATAATTGGCCTCTGACACATACACTGTTGAATTTAATGTTTAAGTCAGCCTATTTTAATGAGGCAAATTACTTAAGCCTTTATTCTTGTATTTTCTATTCTTCATTTAAAAAATCACTTTATCCTCAGGTTATGTGCAGTGGTTCTACAACTTGCTGTTTCAGCCCAGGAATCCTCTGCTGAAGTGCAATCTCATGCCAAGACCATTCTGCACCAGGAAAGCAACTGGGCTTGACGCGGGGCGCAAGGCCCCAGTGACTGGGAGCCCAGCTCCCCCTGGAGGGAGCGCCAAGGAACACATCTTGGAAAAGCATCTGTTAAAGGAGAAATGTCCCCAGTTGCTCTGCTTTAGTGTTACTGAAACAAACAAAACACTGGCGATTCTAAGAACCTTTGAATCCTACTACTTTTCTCCTGAAAAATTAAAGTTTAACAGAGTAGTGGAGCAGGGTCCACCTGGGATGGAGGCGGGAAACTATGTTTCTAGTCCCTGGTTAGCTACCATCCAGATGTGTGAATTTCACAATGCCTCCTGGACCATTTACTTGTAAAGCCGCGTGTGGGGATGTGGAGGGTGCTTGGAACTGTGCTGAGCTCTCACAGGGGCTGGGGGTTGGAGGATACCCTCTGGGTCCCCACTGTTCCCTTACCCCCTTCAAAGGGAACAGCTGCTTACCTTCTTGTTGGTAAAGTACATTAAACTTTATGTAAGATTTCACTGAACAAAGAATAGAGTTCTATGGCTTGAAAATAGGTATATATTTTAAAAAAATCACTACACTAGATAAACTTTACAGTCATTTTTAGCTTTGATATTTGGATTTGGAGATTTTTTTTAAACCAAGAGAGAACATAAGCCTTTACCTGGAATGAATCTTTTTTTTTTTTTTTTAAGATTTTATTTATTTATTTGACACAGAGAGAGAGAGCACAAGTAGGCAGAGCCGCAGGCAGAGGGAGAGGGAGAAGCAGGCTCTCCGCTGAGCAGGAAGCCTGATGCAGGGCTTGATCCCAGGACCCTGGGATCATGACCTGAGCCGAAGGCAGCCGCTTAACCGACTGAGCCACCCAGGCGCCCCTGGAATGAATCATTTTTAACTGAGGATAAACCAGGGTAGAGACTTTTCTTGATAAAAAACTCAAACCATTGTGGCTATTTCCAGAGTCGGCAGTGAGTCACCACCTCCAGCTCTGACGCCGGTCCGTATTAACGCTCAACTGGACTCTAGCTAAAGGAACAAACATCGCAGTTCACTTTTCTGTCTTTTTTGTGCTATTACCTAAATGTAAATGATATTTATCAAAAATACTACAAAGAACTCAATTCAACGGATTGATTTTTTAAAAACCCCTAATTTTATTTTTATTAGCTTTAAAAACAAAACTTGTTACAAGTAATCACAAGGATTCCAAAAAACATTACATTCTGCTTTTGTCACTTTGAGAGGACAAGGAGCATTTAAATGTCCTAAAAATACAGGAGAGCCAAAGTTGACAAATAACAAACTACTACAAACTATGGATTGTCACATCAGGCACACTAAAATACAGAATACATATATATATATAAATTACTGACCAGGTTTTCAAAGTACAATGAATATTCACTACAATTTATAGTACTAGAAAAGTAATGTTCCCCAGAATATAACACAAGATCACAAACATGTTCAGATAAAATTATAAATTCACCTCCTGGAGTTCAATGAAGAGAGAAGTGAAATGAGTGAAAAACTTTTCTTCAAGTTGGAGGACATGCACGATACAGCAGAAACGTAGATGGCTCCCCTCTGGGGCCCCCACCTCAGGGGAGAAGGAGCGGGAAGAGGATGGTAGCAACAGCATTAGCCACCTTGACTCTCCTCAGTCCCTAGTGTGGGTTAGGAAGACTGGGGACTACATAGAAAACAGTACGGAGAAACACGTATTCTCTGCATAGATAGAGATTTTCCACATGACGAGAATGAACATTCAGCCAAAGCTATGCAGGAACTCCCAGGAGTCTGCGGGACATGGTTTTGCTTCAAAAGGAAACACAGTTCACAAGATAGACCACGCATGCCTAATTTAGTAAAAGGTCCTTACGCTTTTACTTAAATGAACAGAGACACTTCGACTCAGCCCCACATCAGTTCTTCTTAACCTTGGCTGGAAACGTCTATTTTGAAAATGACCATTTTTATAATCTTTTTGGCCAGTAAAACCTAGCAGTTATTACAATCTTCTGTTGCTTTGTTGCTTGTGTATTTGGTATTAATAACAACGCCCTTCAAGTTACTAACATTTTCCCCTGATTCCTGGGTAGAGACAACAATGGCATCTGGCGGACCCATTCCCCAAGGGGAGGTTATAAAATAAATGAGTATTTACTAAGTTGCTGAACAGGGTTCATAAACCTTATTCTTTACGTTTACTTTTTAAAAAGTGAGCTTCTTTAACAATGGACTTCCCTCCCCAGCTAGGAGGCAACTAATTCCCTCATCTTTTGTTCCATTATTCTGTCACATTTATAAATAATTTGCTTTTGTACAGGAGGATGTAAATGCACGTGTGTAGAAAAGGAGCACAGTGAGTGGGCAAAGGAAGGCTGACCAAAGCCTAGGACTCCAGAGCAAAGAGAGCTACCCACAGACAGGGAACTCTGATGCACCAAAGAATTTCATACATTTTCCACTGCTTAATTATGTCTGAGATCTTCCCCTTTAAGAATAAAGCTATGGTCTGTAAAAGAGCCTATATAAGTCAGTCTTCAGTCTTTACCAGAGCTCCATTTTACAAGCACTGAGTGATGGTGTCGTTCCACTGCAAGCTATTTCCAAATCCAGGGAGATCTCATGCTGCTTCATTAGAATCACATCTCAAGTATGACTGTTTGTAATTTGATCTCATTACTACTAAAACCTATGAAAGCCCACATAAAATGTCAACACAACCGCTGGCTACCAAAATAACATTATTTAAGTAGATTCCAATCCCAACAGTAAAACGCTAACAAAAACACAAAACGTGGAACATCGGTTTCATTCACAAGACTGAGTCACTGCCTTCACCAGATGTCTCTAATTCTTTTCCCCTTTTTTGTCTGTCTATAAAGGAGAAAACGCCCGGCGCGGGAGTTGGGAATGCCAATCTAGTCCCCGTGGCCTTCGAAATAAGACGTGTCATCTCTGTTTTCTCATCTGTGTCACATGAGGAGTAGACTACGTCATTCCCAAAGTCGCCTTCGGCACTATGACTGAGATTCTGAGGAAATCTAAGGTCTTCGCTTTCTGTCACAACGTTCTGAAGAGATAGAGTGGCTGTGAGTGGGGAAACAAAAGGCCCGTATTCTAGAAGAAGGACGGTGCTGATCCTGCCCTGTCTCCTGGCAGCTCTGATTCGAACATACCATGTTCTATTTAAGCCTTTATGGTGAATGTAAAACTTCCTGGGCTCTCAATTCTGTGGCTAGGTTTAGTGTATAAAGTATGAAGAAGCAAAATGTAAGATGAGTGTGCTCTCCTCCTGATGTTCAGCGCCCCAAGGCAATGGAACTGTTTTTACTGATTCTGTCTCTTAGCACCTTCAACTAGTTGATGCTCACACGAGCGCACTTTTTAAATGGGTTTATTTCCAGTTGCGTCAGGCAGGTATGTCGAAAGAGCCTAGAACATAGGAGCCAATGCACCACTGCACTGCAGGTTCTGTTGACTATCCTTATTATAAAGTGTTAGGATTTTCTTATCCTTCACAAATGCTTTTTTCCTAACACAAAGCATCATCTTCTTTCCTCACGATGCTTTAATGAATTTGATTCCTGAGATGAAGCTACGATTTCTAAAGAGAGCAAGGCTACTATACTATCAGAGTTAAATCTAAGTAATAACTCAATTTCCAAAAAGAAAATGTAGCTGAACTTATTAAAAGGAACTTTAAAAAAGTACATGAGACTCATCTCTTACAAGATGGTTACATGAGCTGGATATAAAATAGCCAAGAAAGGACAGAGACCCTAATACTTGTTGAGATACTGGTTGATTTCACCATATTTAAAAGTTAATGGGCATTTTTCTTTTAGAGTTCACCTTATGGAAAGAATGAAAATATTAATGTTCTCCATTCAGAAAACTTTAATATGTGTACATATTAAATAATGTATATTTTGTATTTAATATATATTTATTTTGGTTTAAGTTTTTCTTCAACTTATTCAATACTCTCAAAAAAATAAATACAGAGAAAAGAAATATTTGCACTGCTTGACTTTAAAAACAGGTTATGTAAGTTAGGAATAGACTATTCTTTAATTGGAAAGAAGACCATGAAAGCCAAGCCAAATAACAAAACATTATGGATTTTGATCACTTAGATAATTAGTTAATAAATATTACCTAAAAGGAAATTTTAAAATTCTCAACTGTTGAAAATACATACATTTCCTGACTTAACAAGGTCCATTCTGCAAATGATAAGTTACTGCAGCCAGAGAAGATCAAACACTGGCAAAATGGTGAATTTGGAGTGCAAAGTAAATTTATTAAGTGGCTGTCAGTTAAACTGCCAAATGATGATCTGAATTTAATAAACTGCTTATGGAATCACAAATCTCAACTGAATTTATATTGAGAATGAGCCCGGGTAGACACATATAAATAGGACAGCTTATCATCTCAGAGTATTTGAGGGCAAGAAAAAATATAAAACTTTTTTTTGGCAACATGGTTTAAGTCCTCAGAAATAAAACCTACCATAATAAGAACCTCTAAACCACGAAACATGCTACCAAAAATATACGGACACCATGGCATGAATTTCTGTATTCTTCCTTCTGGGTAGTGGCAGCTGCATTGGTTTATCAGTCCAAACTCCTGTGTGCAGCCCCATTGCACACATACCACGGAGCTCCAAACACGTGACATACAGAGAAGACAGGACGGTGACCAAAGCAAAGTTTTCTTCGTTACGAGACTTTTCTATAAAGGGACTGCCAAGTCTGAGCAGGCCACAGAAAGGTAAAAAGATGCTTGTTTCTGCTTTAGGAGCTTCAACTATCCACTCCTGAAACACCAGTAAGAAACAGTTCTGTTTTAGGGGAAAATGCCAACTGTCAGCCAGGGTAAAATATTGCACCAAAAACAAAGTCTGACGAATGGAATGATCTTGATGTCCCCCATCTTTCCCTGATTCATAGAAAAAGAATATGCGTGCCTTTTCTTTCAGAGCAAACTGGAAAATGTTTAAAGAGACAATTTAAAAAAATGGTCTTCTGAAAATCTTATCATTACCTTTTCCAATTTGCAGTCTCTGAATGACACACGGATGTATAACATTAAAAAACCCAACCGGTGGCTGAGGACAGTTGGGGATGCCACGGGCTTAGCACACGGTCACAGATGGCAGACCGCCATGGCCCCCTGAGGTCATAATCAGTCAAACTTGGGTGGCATGTCCCGCTTCCAAAGTAGCAGTTCTCTGGGAGGGACGACGCATCAGGGACAGTGGTCCGAACGGCACTTTCCTCTTTCAAGCAAGAGTAACAGGGAAGAGAGTAACATGCACACAGATTTGTGCCACTTGAGTCCAATGGTCAAAGTGAATTTGGCTTTTCCTCCCCAAAGCTAAAGAAAAAAACGACTGGAGAAAAATGATTCTCTATGAATTATTCTAGATTTCAGATCTCTTCTCGTGCCAAAAATTTCACCTATGTGGAATAACCACCTTTGATCAATAGATTAGCTGGAAGCTATTATACCATTACCAAATACCCACATTAGATTATTAAAATTGTGAGACTATTTTTGAGTTCATAGAAATGGTACTGCACTCGAGGGACTATAGCTTTAGTTTTGGGGGGGCCATGCTACATGGAGTCAGGGAAATGAACAGTGCTGGAGGGAGCCAGGAATCAGACAAATCTCCTAATTTGCTACTGCTTAAAAATGGTCAAGAGTTGCAATATGTTGGGGGCTGATCCTTTCGTTTAAAGTGCTGTTCAGAATAGCTGTTAAAATTTTGAACAGGTAAAATCAGCTGCTACTCTCTATCTCCATGTCCGCAGCCGGGTGTGGTGCCAACACACAGCCTCATCCACACACGCCCCCAGCCTCACCCCCCACACACGCGCCCCCAGCCTCACCCCCCACACACACGCCCCCAGCCTCACTCCCCCACGCCCCCAGCCTCACCCACACAAGCCCCCAGCCTCACCCCCCACACACTCGCCCCCAGCCTCACTCCCCCACGCCCCCAGCCTCACCCACACAAGCCCCCAGCCTCACCCCCCACACACTCGCCCCCAGCCTCACTCCCCCACGCCCCCAGCCTCACCCACACAAGCCCCCAGCCTCACCCCCCACACACTCGCCCCCAGCCTTACTCCCCCACGCCCCCAGCCTCACCCACACAAGCCCCCAGCCTTACCCCCCACACACTCGCCCCCAGCCTCACTCCCCCACGCCCCCAGCCTCACCCACACAAGCCCCCAGCCTCACCCCCCACACACACACCCCCAGCCTCACCCCCCGAAGCCCCCAGTCTCACCCCCCACACACACGCCCCCAGCCTCACCCCCCGAAGCCCCCCGTCTCACCCCCCACACACACGCCCCCAGCCTCACCCACACACACACGCCCCCAGCCTCACCCCCACACGCCGAGCCGCGGTGCGCCAGAAGGGCAGGGACCTCCAGTGCGGAGCCCCCAGGGGGCAGCTGCCTGGCACCAGCCAGAGGCCTCACAGTGCCCCATCGAAGGTCTGGGGCTCACTCAGTGCTGCGGCTGGAGGCTCGGGGCGCCTCGTCTGGGTAATTTTCTGTTTGGGGTTTTTTGTTTCTTCTTCCTCTTCAGTTTCACTTTCGCAGACATGAACCACCACGCTTGGCGTCGACTCCGTTCCAGCATGGAGCTCGTATTTCTCTCCTGGGGAGGTAAGCAGCAGAAAGAGGAGTTTGTCTCTTGAAACTTTGTTCTACTCTTATTTTAATTGCCAATTATTGGCTTTTAGATCCTATGTCAGAGCACTTTACCTCGCTTTCGCCTTTAAGGTTCTTACACAGTTTTGCCCTTTGAAGAAATTAGCTGGTGGGGAGGACTGAGGTCTCAGGAGTTAAAATGGAAATGCTAATGACTGTTCTATGGACAGTATGAGTGAACCTGTTTAACTTCAGAATGGTTTCAGTTTTTCCTCGGGAGACACCTGTAAGGTTCCAGGCAGCAACCTCTTTATTACAGGACCTCACACATGCGCCCTGCTCTAATGTCTAAAAACACCACCAAGCCACCTCCCTTCAAAATGCCTCTTGTATCCCTTTCTAAGAGATGTAACATTACTGTAGGTGGACAACTAGTGTGAACCAGCCGGGCACTGATTTCCTAGATTATTTTAAAGGGATGAAAGAAATCAAAGAGAAGAAAAAAAAGAAATGAACAGTAAGAGAAGAATTTGGAAGGAATAATATAGTATTGCCATCAATTCCTTGAAAGAAGTATTCAATGTAGAAGTCTGTCTGGTACTTTGATGGGACGGGGGAGAAGGTAACTAACATTCACTGAGGGCCTGTTATGTACTAGGAGGATGTGCAGCAGTTAGAATTGAGGTTATGTTTATTGAGTATCAAGTATGTATCATTTAATCCTTATTAACCACACTGAAAGGTAGCTATTATGATCGCTATTTTAGATGAGAAAATGGGCTCAGAAACTGAAGCTAAGTAACTTGCTCAAGATCACAAAGTTAGCAGGGTACCTGGCTGGCTCAGTCTGTGGAGCATGCGACTCTTGGTCTCAGGGTTGTGGGTTGGATCCCCACATTGGGTGTAGAGATGACTTAAAAGTTAGCAAACACTAGAGTTGGAACCCAGGTTTGTGTGACTTTGTCCTCCACTCTGATCATGTTGCCACTGGTTGGCTAGAACGCAGATCGCGGAATATGGTCTTTAATACAAAAGTTTCTTGGGAAAAAAAATTAGGAAAGAGTTTGTTACCTGGTCCCAGTTTGGAAACCGCACAGAGTAAGTCATAGTTTATAACAGGCATTCCGTCTTCCCCCTGCTTCCACCCCACAGGCGGCGAGGCGGGAGGGGAGATGAGGAACTGTTTGACCGGCTGCGGGGGCAGTAAATAGGACTTGTCCCCGGTTTCACTGGACATCTGTACCTGCGGGCAAGGAGATGCTCAAAACCAGCCTGTGACTGGACTGTTTGTTCATTTTCATCGTGAGGCTAACCGTTATACCTCTTTGGAGAAAAGGAAAGATTTCTCCTCGGCAGCCTGTAACTCCCAGCGGCAGCAGCTGGGTCTGTGTGGTTCACGGCCAAGTGCACGGTGCATGGCACAGAGCCCACGCGCCCCGGGTGCCCAATAAATGACCACTAAATGACAACATGAACCGCTAAGGAGACGAACAAACAATGAATGGTAATAAACCTGAATTCCGATTGTACTTATCTATGTCTTTTTCTGAATTCCAGTTTTAGAAGAGATTAGGTTATAACGTCTCCATAGCTCCACCAAGAAACATCCTGACAACTTTCATTTACATTTTCATTTGGAGCATGAGGCAACAAACAAACCCCTTTTTTTCAGTTTGAAAGCTAAGACCAAAACACTTTGTTGGCGCACTTAATAAATAAGTAGAGGTCTAATGCCTTTATGTCCTCAATTCTTCTGAGGAGAAATTGGTTTGCAAGTGCTACCCAGGCAGGATGAGAATAATAAGCATAGGGGCGCCTGGGTGGCTCAGTTGGTTAAGCGACTGCCTTCGGCTCAGGTCATGATCCTGGAGTCCCGGGATCGAGTCCCACATCGGGCTCCCTGCTCGGCGGGGAGTCTGCTTCTCCCTCTGACCCTCCTCCCTCTCATGCTCTGTCTCTCATTCTCTCTGTCTCAAATAAATAAATAAAATCTTTAAAAAAAAAAAAAAAAGAATAATAAGCATAGCTGATTCTTGGTAACCAACAGGCTCCTCTGCAATTGCAAAGCCTGGGCCAACCTCTCTGCAGTGCCGCGCCACCTCCCCGGTCAGCCCCAGGCTGGCAGCCATTTTCAGTGGGGTGTCTCCTGAATCCCAGAACACAGAAACGACTTTAGCATCTATTTTCTCAATTCTCCCAAGGCTGTCACATCCCGAATGCCAGATTCTAGACGCACAGGAGGAAAGTCAATTCACTGATCTTAAGGTGTGAGGACTTCACCCTCATGGAACCCCAGGTGAGAAAAGCTGCCAGAAAGATGAATTCCTTTAATGTTTAGCATGAGTAAAACAAAGTGGGGGGGGGGGCGCAAATATCCTTAATATTTATGTATCTGTAAAATAAAGGAAAAACGTTTTTGTATCACTTCCTGATTAGGACTGTTTATTTCAAAGACTGCTGATATGCTCATCAGGAAAATGGAGGAGTGACAGTGTTTCGGGATGGAGGAAAAGAGGTTGCGAGAACAGCCTCACGAGGTACCTGGGCAAAATACAGCTTCAGCTTCTTCCCGTTGAAGTCCCTCTCGTTGAGCTCTATTCGTGCTCTTGCAGCTGCTTCGGGTTTGCTGAAATTTACTCTGACTCTCCTAAAGCTCTTAAACAACTGAAAGGTCGCTTGGTCGTCGTAGACAGTGAAAAGTGTTTCAAATCTCTCCTAAAAATTGAGGAGCAGCAGGGCAGGGGGGCGGGCGGGGCGGGGGGAGAAAGGAAACCTTTAGCCAAAGGAAATTTAGATCATTAAACATCAGTAACGGGATGGAACTCATGATTTACCGTTTTTCCAAAAAAGAGTACTTAACTTGCAGGTGGTACAAGAACAGGTAACCATTGTCATATGCTAAATTCTGCAACTTGCACTTACTTTAAAAGTAATTAACGTTATTAAGCATGGTATAGGTTCAAATTGCAAAATGAATAAATGTAAAGTATTGTGAAATAAATGTAGGATACAAACAGAGATACAAACATGCCCAATCACAGAACAAGAACGCTGTACCATTTTCAAGGCCCCAGTGTACCAGCCTTGTTTCTCCCATCCCATCTCTATCTTCCTTCAAAGCAACCATTTCTGGGTTTTGTGCTTATTATTCCCTTGCTTTTCTGTAGAGTTTTACATTTATTTGTATCCCTAAAGGCTTAATCACATTGCATGTATTCTTCGGTTAACTTTTTGTAAGCTTTCTTCCCTACATTTTGTTCCTAAGATTCTTCCTTGTTGCTGTAAGTCATTCCTTCCTGCTGCTACAGACTATTCCACGGTACAGCCATACTGTGATTTATCTAGTGCCGTTGGAATCTGGACCGCCTCGTATTTTCTACTACAGTGGTGCTATGAACATTCTTGCGCACATCTCTTGGCAACCAAATGCATGAGTTTCTCTGACTGGACATACCTATAAGTGGAATTCCTGGGCCTTAGAGTTGGCACATCTTTAACTTGAGGAGATAATGACCAATAGTTTCCCAAAGCGTTTGTACCAGTTTACTCTCTACCAGCAGATACATGTTCTAGTTGCTTCCTATCTTTGCCAACGCTTGATACAGACTTTTTATCAGTGGGAGATAGAGACTATGAAATGGGCTCTGAAGTTTGGCTATCACTCACATTTCTCTAAATAATGAGGTTGAGCCTCTTTTTTTTTCTTTAAGATTTTATTTATTTGAGAGTGAGAGAGAGGGAGAGAGAGAGAGAGAGCACGAGCAGGGGGAGGGGCAGAGGGAGAAGCAGGCTGAGCAGGGAGCCCAATGTGGGGCTCGATCCCAGGACCCTGGGATCATGACCTGAGCTGAAGGCAGGCACTTAACCAACTGAGCCACGCAGATGTCCCAAGATTAAGCCTCTTTTCATGCTTATTGGCCATTTGGGACTCCTCTAAATGTGTTATGCCTGTATCTTTTGTCCATTTTTCTACAGGGTTGTCATTTTTTATTGAGTCATGTAAGTTCCATAGAGATACTAATTCTTTGTCAATTAAATGGCCATTAAATATTTTTTCCCAGCTCTTTTCATTGTGGGGTTTTTTTCTTTTTCTTGAGAAATAGAAGTTTTAAATCTGAATATTATTGAATTTATCACTTTCTTCCTTCTGTGTTTTCTGTGTCTTAAGAAATCCTTCTATACTCTGAGATCATATTGATGTTCTCCTGGGTTGCTTTCTCAAAGTATTATGGTTTTACCTTTCACACTTAAGTCTTTCCTCAGCACAAATGATGTTTATGTATCAGGCGCCCCCCTCCCCACCAGCAACCACTACCATTTTTTTTTTTTTTCACTACCATTTTTCTATCACTCTACATTAGATTGTATTTTCTAGAATTGTATATCCCAGCTCTGTCTGGAATGGCAGAGTTCCCTGAGATCTAGCTTCAGTGGAACATTTTATATAAATGTGCCCTTTTGACATCACTGGCTTTTAATTGGAGGACTTATTCCATTGTTGTGATTACTGATATTTTTGGATGTCTACCATCTTGCTTTATCTACTTTTCTCAGATTTTCTGTGTTCATAGTCTCTCTTTTTTTACCTTCTTTTCAACTGATTTTTCTCTTTTTTTTTCTACTTACCCCCTGGATAAAATTTCTATGAAAGATGCTAATGTGCATTTAGCACCTTCTCTAAAGATGCATTATATCCTCCAGCCATGGTCCATCTTTTACAAAGGCAAAACAATGAGATCTTTTTTCTCAAGGTTCATTTGGGAATATGTCATTCCACAAAAATATCATTGTTTGGGAAAAAGTAAACTTTGTGTGTGTGTGTGTGTGTGTATACATCCTAAATGTTTTGGGATAAAATAGAGCAGGAAAGAGGGAGTCATTTTATGAGGCTGAGAAAAAAAAAATGGTCCTATTCCCATTTGTTAATAAATTAGAATAATGAGAAAAGCTAATTTCAGTTACCAGAATAGCAACATTAAATTCTCTTTACTGGTCACTTTTATGCAAAAGTTTAATAAATGAAATGTAACAAAACAGACCTAAGAAAATTCTCAATACCTTAAGAAATACTCCTTCGGCTTGCCAATAGTAGTAACATAATAAAGGAACCTGGAAATTAGCTTTGTTTTTGGTTTCTGTGAAGATCCTTCAACTATTTGTTGATACTGAAGTAAAAATCATCTGTTAACTTTTCTCACTTTGAATATTTTCCTACCACTTTGCAACACTTCTCAGTTTGACAAAATATAAAATGATTTGTGATCAAATATATATTCTTTTAATGTTCAAATATCCCTTATAATTCAGAAAACATCATCTGCTTAAAAATTATATTATTTTTGCTCATTCATTTAAAAAATATATATTAAGCAACCAACTGCATGTCAGACCTTTACGCTAAGTGCTGGACTTCCAACTTATCACAAGTTGCTTCAAAGGAAGGTGAACTTTAAGATCAAGTCTGTTTTTATTTATTATATATTCTCTACATATTAGAGTAATATGGAAAAATACGTATTATAGATATAGTAAGGACTTTCACCTAGCACATCGGTTCTTAAAAATAAATGTGCACAGGTAAATATATTAAATACTAATAATTACTAACACTTCTAGGCACATTTCAGAGTTTCCTCAGAGTCCATTTCAAAGATGGTTGGCTTTGTCACTTTTTAAAAAAATTAGAATTGAGATTTTGTGAAATTACATTGCATTTAATTCTTGGTGGATGCTCACATTTTGAATACTAAGTGAGTATTAAAATTCCCACGTGAGATAGTTAAGAAATGTGGCACCTGGGTGGCTCAGTCAGCTAAGCATCCGACTCTTGATCTCCACTCAGGTCATGATCTCAGGGTCATGAGTTCAAGCCCTGTGTTCATGAGTAGGCCCAGCATGGAGCCTAGGAAGGAAGGAAGGAAGGAAGGAAGGAAGGAAGGATTGATCAATACTGAAGGCAGTGGAAATGGAAAGTAGGGAAGACCGAATTAAGCATGGTTTATATTTGTATTCTGTCAATCTGTACGTTAAACAATTTCCCTTGCTGAGGGTAAAAGGACCATGTATTTATTCCTAATTCCCACAACAATGAATTTTTTGTAGTTACAATAACACACTATCTCACAAATTAAACAGCTACTTGCTAATTACATCCTATTTCCTTTCAAGACATTTTTTTTCTCACTCCAGAAATCTACTGTAACTGAACGTAACAAGCAGGTGATAGCCATGGGTTCTATGGTTCTCTCTCTTCTAAATTCAAATATCTGTGAATGGATTCAGAATTATACAAAAACGAAGCCATGCAAAAGCCAATCAGTAAGCTTCTTCTAAGTTTTGTTAGACCCTTCTCTTTCTCTCCCATTTTCATGGAGCATAACACAGTTTGAGAAATGTGTGACTTCTCGCCGTGAGGCGCAGTACAGAATACGGATTAACGTGGAGGCAAAATGATCACTATTTCCTTGTGAGGAACAACGTGAGAGCCCTTGGCTGGTAGCTCCACCCTCCTGTGAACCCACAGGTACCAACAGGTGGATTCCTGAGGCTGCCCCTGACAACCCAGCGTGAGCACTACAAGGGTTCCGACGACTGCAGAGAGGTCATAATCTATCGACATGCGCTTAAAATAACTGGCGAGAAACAATTCATTTGAAACAAAATTATTACTTTTCTCCTTAAAATTGTTTTATAGAGAATTCACTTTTATATGTTTCTGAATTCTTGAGCGATATTAAAACGAACACCATCCTGTTAAAGGGTGATGCTTGCACATTTGCTTCTGACAAGAAAAGGAAGACCCAGAAAATCCAAATCGCCATGGACCACTCTCTTTTTCTAGCAGTCTCTTAGTATCCCTTCGGGCAGTACATCTATAGGAATAAGACAGTTAATAGTGCCTAAAAATCAATTCCCAAGGCTTTTCCTGTTATAGAGGTTTTCCACAAAATATAGACCAGAAGTTGCCTTTGTATGCTGAAGTCACACATGCAACTAGTCAGCAGTAAAAAGGACTACAAATACTTTGCATCTAAAATATGTAAAGACGACATGTAACCAACAGCTTTCTTAGGAATTCCAGAAAAGTACTTTGCAGCTGGGTAACAAGCTGACTAAAGTCATGAGGAGAAGAGTAGAAAAGGACTTATGGGAAGGTTGGTTTCAGGGAGGTGAGGGCAGCAGCTAGGTGTATATTTCTTGACCTTTCTGGAAACACCACTGCCCTATCCTCCATCCCCCATCCCAAAGCAGCGAAGGCGAGGCTTATCAATTTCACTGAGGAATAAATTATGAAGATGATTTTGCTGCACCCCTTTGCCTTGGACATAAGAGCCTGAAGAACCCACCATGTCTGCATGTTAAGAACACTTTCACTGTTGAGAAGCAGCAATGCTTCAATCCACTCAGCTGTGAAATTATCTTTGGAGTCCTACGGCAAAAGATTTTTCACATTCTCTGTCTGTAAATCCGAAATAGAAAATTCCATCTCTCCAGCAGGTTCACAGATGTCAGAGACGAGGCTTCCATTTCCACCTGGGGAAAGGCAAGTGCCTTTGGTTCTCCTCAACATCACTGCTGACTACCAGGAAGAAAGCCCCCAAACTCCTGGGCATGGTGAATTTAAAACTTTGATCATCTGAGTACTTGTAATAGTTCTGGGCCCTACATTCACAAGTGCCAGAGGGGAGCAGAAGACCCAGAAAATGTAAAAACCTTCTATAACTGTTCGCTCATAGCATTCATGTTGCCTTCAGTACCTTTCCAGATCAGAAAGAGGCATGAAACTGAATTAAAATTCAAGAGAATATGGGAGACTATCTGTTCAGTATTGATTTTTAGGTTTTAATGGTTTATATGTTTACAGATACATACTCTGCCTTATTGGAACATAAGTTCTTAGAGGGCTAGGATTTCCCCCCCAAATCTAGGATAATCTTATACCATGTACCAGAAAAGTAGTCAAACCAATGATAAATCATTTTTGATGGTGACAAATTACAAACTGGTACTAGGGTGGGGATGGAAATATTCTTGATGGGGGAGTATCGACTACATGGGTAGAGACTGTCAAAACTGACCAAACTGCACAGTTAAGATCTGTACATTTTACTGCAGGCCAAGTATCACCAAATTAAAAACAAAAGAAGAGGGGCACCTGGGTGGCTCAGTCATTAAGCATCTGCCTTCGCCTCAGGTCATGATCCCAGGGTCCTGGGATTGAGCCCCGTATCGGGCTCCCTGCTCCACGAGAGGCCTGCTTCTCCCTCTCCCACTCCCCCTGCTTGTTTCCTCTCTTGCTGTGTCTCTCTCTGTCAAATAAATAAATAAAATTTTTTTAAATGTTAAAAAAATAAAAACAAAAGAAGAAGAGGGAACATAAGATGGGGGACGGGAGGAGGCGGCTACTGGCATGAGCTATGGACCAGCTGTGGACCAGCTGTGGAAGTGGCCCCTGAGCCCTCACCACTGCTGAGTGCAGCCTGTGAGGGCCAGAGCGTTGCACACCAGTGTCAGCCCCTGACCTGGCCAGGAGCACAGCATGGCTACTATTTCCATCTTCGCTTGGGACAGCGCATCCTTAGTCACCAGTAGTCATCCTGGTTCTAGAAACTTTTTTTCTTCCATGGCTAGTTGAGAAAGATGCGAGTGTGTGACTGTGCCTTTCCAGAAGATGTGTGCCCGATGCAGAGGCCATGTTCAAGCAGGTAGGTGGCCAATCACCAGCTTCCAAACACCTAGAAAACAGTTTGTCCCTAGGAGGGGAAAGAGATCCACAACCACACTCTCACACCTAATTGTGGCCTTAACAGTGAAGCTGGTTAGATGGCAGGCAGGGGCCCTATGTCTAATGAGATCCCAGATCTTGACAGTCCCCCAGCAGCAGTGATGGCCTTTTCTCTTTAGCCTAAAGGTTGGCTGTTCATTGAAAAGAGCAGAGAAGACAGAGGAGCAGACTGCAAGGCCCCCTGGAGGAAAGGGCGGATGGAACAAACCTGTGGAGCGAGCAGATAAAGGAGAAAAGCAGACAATTCTGTCCTGCTCAGCATGTCCTCTCCTGCCCCACCGAGCACTGTGCTATTGGGCATCTTGCAGAGGCAGTCCGGTTACTGCCGGGCATTACCTAATCCAAAGACTCAAGATGGCCCATGAAACATTTCAGGTTTGTAAGCTTGTCCAGGTGCTGGAGCTTAAACATTGTTTTGATCCGAGACACCAGAGATGAGAAAAATCACACAAGTGAGTTCTTCTCTGGAAAACCATGTGAATTTCCCCAGGCACAAGGGAAACGGGGTCAGGCATCCAGACTGCTCTTCAAAGTACCCAGGCTTCAGTGGTCAAGGTCAGGATCATACATTAACGCACAAGGAAACCCATGACTCTGCTCTCCAAGATGTCCAGTTGAATCTTCACTTTCTCTTTCCTGGTCTCCCCATCGATGAAGTAGAAAAGATTAGGGAAGCCCAGGTTCGGCTTGAACTTCATATCCAGCCTCAAGCTTCTCGGAGTCAGGAGAATGGCACGGGCCAGGCTACGGGTGCTCTGACGGCTCATCACCACGGTGGTCTCTTTCCTGTGACTTTGGTGATAGAGCACTAGCTTTGATGAACATACCAAACCTTCCTCTGTCTGAGAGGAGGACCCAAGTAGATACCATCCATTCCTGAGCAACAGAAGCTCTCTGCTCATTAGCTTTTATCATGGGTAAAATATTCCTCTCTTCATCCAGTTAATAGAGACTGTTCCCTTCTTCAAACATGAGACCACAAAAGGAAGACCTCAGGAGGAATCCACAACCTGGACAGAAAACTTCAAGAAGGTCTGACGGCTTCTACCAACCATTTATCTTCTCAAGTAACAGGGAGCTCTAGAGCTAGACTGCCTGGATTTGACTCCTGGCTCTGTTATGTAGCTGTGTGACCTTGGGCAGGTTGCTTACGTCTGCTGTGCCTAGTTTCCTTACCCGTTCATTGAGGACAATAAAAATACCCACTTCACTGGGTTATTGTGGAGGACAGAGTGAATACTCACAGCTCTTAGAAGGACAACAGTGGGTACTATTACTGCTGCTGACGGAAATAGGGCAGGGCTTTGCCACCAGCCGACTTGCTATTACGTGGTCACAAAAAATAGCTGCTCTTTGGGTGCCTGGGTGGCTCAGTTGGTTGGGCGACTGCCTTCAGCTCAGGTCATGATCCTGGAGTCCCTGGATCGAGTCCCGCATCGGGCTCCCTGCTCGGCAGGGAGTCTGCTTTGTCCTCTGACCCTATCCCCTCTCATGTGTTCTCTCTCTCTCAAATAAATAAATAAAATCTTAAAAAAAAAAAAAATAGCTGCTCTTCTTTATGATGTGGATTCCCCAAGAAAGAGGTGAATACACGGCAATGACACGGCATGAACCGGACGGCCCATACTGTGAAGGCTGCTGCCGGAAGGGTGGAATCCGCCCTTCCTGAGAGTCCTTTAGTGATTCAGATGCCCCACACTGCTGGAGCAGTCACCTGGGGACATGCCCTCCCAGGAGACCTAGCTGTGCGGGGGGACACAGTGCACCACTGATTAATGACATCAGTGTCCATCTTCTCGGGATCTTCGGAGCCTGACCCTGACCTGTGACCCCTGACCCTTCGAAGCAGAGACCGCTGCTTCTCTGTTATGACCCTGAGGAACTTGGGTTATTCTACTATGAACATGGGACTTGAGTTGAGGGCGAGGATGGCAGGAAATTTTTTTTTTTGTGGTTATAGCAGAATTCTCTATATTGAAAAAATACATAGTTTTCATTTCCCTGGCTTTTAATCTTTATTAATCTTTTTGCTTTGTTTGCTATTTCTTAAAATTAACTGTTTGGGGATGGCCTTGAAAATGCTTTGCTATGCATGTATTCATGGTGCCAAGCTAGCACAGGGGAATGAAAAGCCATTTAGGACAAAAGGAAATGGCTGATATGAAGTTATTAAAGTATAGAAGGAAAATGTGAAGCAGAAAGACAGGATTCTCTTTAATAGAGGTCAGTTATGCACAAAGATCAAGAATGTTCCATCCTTGGGCACCTGGGTGGCTCAGTTGGTTAAGCGACTGCCTTCGGCTCAGGTCATGATCCTGGAGTCCCGGGATTGAGTCCCGCATCGGAGTCTGCTTCTCCCTCTGACCCTCCCCCCTGTCATGCTCTCTCTCTCTCATTGTCTCTCTCAAATAAATAAATAAAATCTTTAAAAAAAAAAAAAAAGAATGTTCCATCCTTAGGCTTGCCCATGTGACCTCCATCTAGACTCTTCCTCGCTGTTCATCCACACTCACTCATTCAATAAGGCTGGTCCTACCCTAGGTGCTGAGACTACAACAAGGACCACATACTGACTGTGATTTGTTCCAGGGTACAAGTTTGTTTTCTGGTGGTGTTTTCTTCAAGGACATTAGAGGGTGAAGATCATTTTGAAAGTTAGAGACCCATGTTTCCAAAGACAATGTAAACTTGAAAGAATGTCGCAAACAGCCATGGGAAGGAACTTATGTGTGTTATTTGTTCTTTAAAAAGAAAAAGGTAGCCTTCTTCTTGCTGAACATTTAGTCTAGAAGCTTTTAGCCAAGTAAAGTAGGTACGTCCATGCTGATGGGGAGCAGGGAGCTGCAGTGGCCTGAGCAGGGTGTCAGAGTCCCAGTGGGGTGAAGAAGGTGGCCATCTGGGAGGCAGGCCATCTGGGAGGCAGGTTGGGCGCCAGAACCCAACAGGGTTAGGACAGTGTGCCCATGAGGGGCAGCCCAGCGCAGGGCGTGGGAGCTTAGGGAGCTGAGGAGGGTGCCTGTGTGGGAAGACTGCCCAGAGCAGGGGAAGAGGGAAGGTATCTCAGCAAAGGGACAGGCTGACAGGGTGTCGAAGCCCAAGTGAAGGGAGAAGGGTAAGGAGGGAGGTCTGCGCAGGGAGGCAATCCAGTGTAGGGTCGTGGTGCCCCAGTGGGGTCAGGATGTGTCTGTGTAGGAGGGTGGCCCAGCACAGCATACTGGATCCCAAGCAGGGTGAGGATGACGCTGTGGGACTATCAGAACCTGGGTGGGGTGCAGAGGACTTTCACGTGGGGGGTTTGGGTGCAGGGCATTGGAACACAGGGAGTGTAAGGAGGGCATCCACATGGGAAAGACGGTGGATGGTGGCAGTTATATGCAGAGAGAGTGACTGCATAAGTAAATAATAAGATAATGGAAGCTAGTTTTCTGTCAAATAGGAGTTAAAAACTTGGAACGGGAGAAAACTAGAAATGAATTCTTTCGTGCTAGACTGGAGCTGGAAGTATAACTGGTAACACACATATGCACGTATCTAGATATTTCCTGCTATGTCCACCGAGATGCCCAGGGATAGTGATAGTTAACTCGCACGCATATCCTGGTTTCTAAATAGTTCTCCACTGGAAGGAGTCAGGGCTCCTTGGAGAAATGCTGGATCTAGGGCTGGGGCAGGCAAGGTACAAGATAATTCTGGAATATCTTGTTGTGTTGGAGAGTTTAAGGTGTACTCAAAGAATGATGCGCATATGTCAAAGAGACACAGAAGCCATCTTGAAGGGGCCACCACTGGCTGAACCAGGGACAAATCACAGTCATGACAGTTAACAGGCAATAATGACCAAGGAAGAAGATCGGAAATCATGAATTGTACAGGTATAAGTAAATGATTATGTTAAAACTCTGATGGGGAAATAGGACATTTACAAATACCTCCCACAAAATAATTAATTACAAGGAGAAAGAGAGTAACTTGACAGTGGCCACACCTGGCAGACACCACCTTAGTCAGGGCTCCAAGTGAATTTTGTTGGGAGTAGGTCAAATGTCACCACCTGACGGGACGTAGTGACAAGAGCATCACTTCTGTGATATTCCTGCCAAAGACGCACAACCTGAATCTAATCCCGAGCAAACATCCCACAAGCCCAAATGGAGAGACGTGCAGTAAAATAACACGCCTATAATCTTTGAGTGTGAATACCAAGAAAGACCAGGGGAGACTAGAAATCCTCCCAGACTGAAGGAGACTAAAGGCGTCTGACCTCTAAATGCAATGCTTCAAAAGGAACTGGATTTTTTTATATAAAGGACATTATTGAGACAACTGGCAAATCTTGAATGGGGGCCTGAGGATGAGAAGGGTGTAATATACCAGTGTTACTTTCCTGAATTTTGTGTTTTCTGCTAGGAGAAGGCCCTTGTTTGCAGGAAACACATATTGTAGTATTGGGGTGATGGCCATCATTGTTGGCAACTTAACCTCAAAACGGTTCAGGAAAAAAAAGTTCTTTGTACTCCCGAACCAGTAAAGATATTTTGGTACATACTCCCAATATATTTTAATTGTGTATCTACTTATTTATATATATACACACATACATACACATACATATGTTAGACATGTTCTGCTACCCTTATCTCATCTATAAAACTTGTAAAAATGGAATGTCAATCAGATTAGGAAAATAGAAAGGACATGGTTACCGAAATTAGTTTATGAAGCTTCAACATAAATGTTAGGGAGTATTGGTATCCCGACCCCGTAGATGATGCTCCCAGTCTTATTCAGCACACACTTAATGAGCAGCCAGCTCAAAAGCTGGGCTCTGGGCCAGGCAGTGTGGTGGTGACACACGTGCCCATTCTCGAGCTGGCTCACTCCTGAGTTCTCTGCACCCACGGGAGCCCTGCTTTGGACAGATGAGGAACATCCACACATGGGTAATCCAGCTGTTTCTCAGAATCTAAGAGCCTTGAGTCCTGCCTTGATTTGGGGAATGGCAGATCCTTCCCAACTGGAATGAGATTATTGGGGGGAAAAAAAAACTTTGATGCAGGATAGATGCCTTTATATGTTGATAAAGATAAACTAGAAGGCATTTTGACTCTATGTACACATTAAAGTTATTTGAATGATGGTAGGATAAATTTCAATTAAATTATAGGAAGCCAAGGATGACTCAGTATTATACTGGTTCTTTCTCATCATTCAGGTTTCTCAGGTCTCAGCTCAAATGCCACTTCTTCAGACAGGTCTGCCCTGACCACTCTCGTTAAAAAAGACCACCCATCAAGTCACTCCCTATCCCTCTACTGTTTTATTTTCTAAACAGTACATATTCTATCGGAATGGCTTACTCACTTGCTTGCGTGTTAATTTTCCTCTCCCTATGCTCCATAAGGGCTGGCACCTTGTTCACCGTGGTCTCCCGAGGACCTGTAATAACCGTGGCTGGTACAGCGCTCAACAGACACTGCGTCTGTGCACCAAGCCAGAAGGTGGCATCTGTAAACCCATGATGTCTAAGACCATGACAGCGAAGCTCCTTGTAATTCGGTGATATCTGAATATTGCCGATAATCAGGATGCCTAGATTACCTAATGAAATGATTCAAAGTCCTTTTTAACTCTAGGTTTTGAGATAATGTATTCACAATGGAAACCAGAAATATAACTGAAGGTAAGTGGAGATAGCAACATTTCAAAAGCTCCTGAGATATTTGAAAGTCCCTAAGTGTTATAATATACTGTCGTGTGTGGTCTGAGGACCCAGCGCGAGTCCATGAACTTTGCTACCAGTCCACGATAAGGCTCACTAGAGAAGTTGAGAAGAAGTGTCTAGAAACATTTTGGCAAGTTTACATTGCTGTGACATTAATCGGTCTGTGATAGTTTGAAGGAAAAACCTGGTCCTCCACTAAGCAGTGAGTTTGAGAAGCATCTGTTTATAGTTTATCCAGAAATTCACTAAAAAGTAGTAGAAATGTGAATGACCAGACTGGCAAAAATCTTAAATTCTGAAAATAGAAACTAATGATGTAATGTATGGTGATTAACATAATAAAAAAAAAGTGCGCCTTTGACTTAGCGGAAAAAAAAAAAAAAAAGAATGTATCAGTGATGCTGTGGTGCAATAGGAAGTCTTACATGGCTGGCAGGAATGCAAAGAGGTGCAGCAACTTTAGAGACCATTGGACAGTATTTGCTAGGATTGAAGAAATGCAACCTTACGAGCCAGCAATATTAGTCCTAGTTATATACCCTGAGGAACCCCCTTGCACCCCCACATGTATAGGACATATACAGAACATTTAACATCACTGTTGCAACAGCAACCTATCAAATATAACCTAAATGTCCAACATAAGAAGGGGTAAACAAATTACCCCCATAAGAAGGGGTGAATTTATAGAATGGGACATTAGACAGCAAGCGAAACAATACGTATTTCAACATGGATTAACCTTACAGATAAAATGTTGAGGGGAAAAAAAGAATTCATACTATATGCCATTTATATAAAATTTAAAATAATGTAAAATGACGTATTTCACCAGAGTTTTAGAGTTTTTAGCATACAGATCCTGCACATATTTTCTTAGATTTATACTTCAATTGATTTCATGGTGCTGCTATAAATGGTAATGTTTTTTAAATTTCAGTTTCCAGATGTTTACTGCTAGCATATAGACAGTACAGTTGATTTTGTATATTGACCCCATATCCTACAATCTTTCTGAACTCAGTTATTAGTTCTGACAGTTTCTATGTCAATTCCTTTCCAAATGGACAATCATATCAATTGCAAATAGAAGATTTTAAAAATACAGTTGACCCTTGAACATGGGTTTGAAGTGTGGGTCCACTTATACATGGATTTTTTTTACGCAGTATAGTCCTGTACATGTATTTTATCTTTCTTGTGATTTTAATAACATTTTTTCTAGCTTACTTTATTGTAAGAATACAGTATATAATACATATAACATACAGAGTATAAATAGTATAAAAAGTATAAATAACGACTATTTATGTTATTGAGAAGGCTTCTGGTCAACAGCAGGCTATTGGTCATTAAATTTGGGGGGAATCCAAAGTTTTCAACTCCATGGATGGTCAGTGCTCTTAACCCCAGCATTGTTCAAGGGTCAGCCATAGTATATATATATATACATACACAGTTAAGTTGAACCAGAAGAAATACCAATATTTGACCATCTGACCTATAAATACAGCAATTTCATATGGTTAGACTTAATAAAAAAGTTGAAATTGCATGGGAAATCATAAGCACTGAGTTCAGGATAATGGTTATCTGTGGGAGGAGACATAAGGGGTTCATTTATATTAGTACAATTTTATTAGCTAAATTGGATGGGTACATGGGTTTTCTTCATGTTAGTCTTTATCCCTTTCAAGTGACCTAAAAATTGCCCTTTGTTTAAGAGCTTGGGATGGTGCCTTCACACAAGAGAAATAACCAAACTTGGAAGTCATTCACCTGTGTCTCACCTGGACGCCTTGGGTGAGCGGAGGCCAAGGCAAGGTCGCACACAGGGAGCTTGTTTGGGGAAGTGACTGCATGGGACAGAGTGGAAACCGTGAAACAGGAAAGGACGGAAAGCCAGTCCTCCTCCTGTCCAGGTTCTGTTATTGAGCCGGTCACCTCAGTGGCCAGCCAGGGTGTGATCTGGCCGGGAGCCCCGAGAAGGCGGTGAGAAGACCCTCAGAGCTGGCTTCCGTGGCAGAAGAAGGGGGGTTCATTCACGAGCTTTAGTCCCCCAGTGGCCAAGGGTTGCCCTGTGGGATGCGAACTCCCTCCCATTTCCCTTTCTGCACAGGCACTGGGATGGCTGAGGCACTTCACGCAAGCAGCAGAGAAACGCTGGGACGAAATGCTATCCATGGTGTGGCAGAGGTTGCGAGGTTCCACCTGCACACAGGGGGCTGCTCTAGCAACAGCTGGAGTGAAAAGGTGGGCCAAGAGGATGTGAAGTGGGGCAAGAGAGGTGTCCAATACATACAGATCACACACGTGTGTGTGTATATGCACATAATATACGTATGTATATGTAAAAGCGTATTAAAAGAATGTTAAACTCAAGAAAAAAAATTTTTTTTACTTTTCTTTTTACATATTTTTATTACGGTAAAATATACAAAACACAGAATTTGCCATTTTAACCGTTTTTAAGTGTACAATTCAGTGGCATTAAGTATATTCACACTGTTGTGAAACACCACTATCCATCTTCAGAACTTTGTCATCATCCCAAAGTGAACCTATGGACCCACTAAACTATAACTCCCCATCCCCCATTCCCTCTGGTCCTGGCAACCACCATTTTACTTTCTGTCTCTACGAGCCAGACTGCCCTCTCTCATACAAGTGGAATCATACAATATTTGTCCTCTTGTGTCTCTTGTTTCACTTAGTATGTCTTTCAAGGGTCATGCATATTATAGCATGTATCAGAATTTCATTCACTTTTAAGGGTGTATAATATTCCATTGTATGTATATACCACATTTTATTTATTCATTTATGCATCGATGGACCTTTGGGTTATTTCTGCCTTTTGGCTGTCGTGAAGGATGCCGCTGTGAACACTGGTGCACAAATACCTGCTCGAGTCCCTGCTTTCAGTTCTTTGTGTTTATCTCCAAAAACAGATTGCTGGATCGTATGCTAATTCCATGCTTAATTTTTTGAGGAACTGCTACACTGTTTTCCACAGCAGCTGTACCATTTAACATTCTCACCAACAATGCACAAAGGTTTTCAATTTCTCCACATCCTTGTCAACACTCTCTGTTTTTATGATAGTAGCCATCTTAATGGGTGTGAGGTGGCATCTCATTGTGATTATGATTTGAATTGCCCTAATAATTAGTGATGGTGAACATCTTTTCATGTGCTTACTGGCTATTTGTATATCTTTGGGGAGATGCCTATTCAAGTCTTTTGCCCATTTTTCAACTGCGTTGTTTGGTTTTTGTTGTGGAGTTCTGGATTTCTTTATAGATTTTGGATATTAATCCTTTACCAGATAATATGACTTGAAAATATTTCCTGCCGTTCTGTAGGTTGCCCTTTCATTGATGGTGTCCTCTGATGTATACATTTTAAATTCTGATAAAATCCAACTTATTTTTTCTTTTGTTGCCTGTGCTTTGGGTGTCACATCCAAGAACTTACTGCCAAATCCGATGTCAAGAAGCTTTCCCTCTGTTTTCTTATAAGGTGTAAGATAAGGGTCCAACTTCACTCTTTTGCTTCTGGATATCAAGTTTTACCAGCACCTTTTGTTGAAAAGACTGTCCTTTCCGCACTGAATTGTTTTGGCACCCTTGTTGAAAATCATTTGACCATATGGGCCGGGGTTCATCCTGGGTTCTACATTCTATCGCACTGGTCAATATATTTGTCTTTATGCCAGAACCACATGGTTTTGTTTGTTTGTTTTTAAAGATTTTATTTATTTATTTGACAGAGAGAGACAGCGAGAGAGGGAACACAAGCAGGGGGAGTGGGAGAGAGAGAAGCAGGCTTTCTGTGGAGCAGGGAGCCCGATGCGGGGCTTGATCCCAGGACCCTGGGATTATGATCTGAGCCGAAGGCAGACGCTTAACGACTGAGCCACCCAGGCGCCCCAAGAACCACATGGTTTTTAAAAATTTATATTGAAATATAATTGACATATAAGTACCACAATGTTTTGGTTACTGTAGCTCTGTATTAAGGGAATGTATCTTAACATAATAAAGGATATACCACAAGCCCACAGCTAACATCACACTCAATGATGAAAAGGTGAAAGCCTTTCCTCTAAGATCAGGAACAAGACAAAAATGACCACACTCACTACTTTTATTCAACATAGTATTGGAAGTCCTAGCCAGAGCAATTAGCCTAGAAAAAGAAATAAAAGACATCCAAATTGGAAAAGAAGTAAAACTGTCACTATTTGCAGATGACATGATATACATGTCATAGAAAACCCTAAAGACTTCCAAAAAATCCTGCTAAAACTAATTAAAAAAAAAAAAAAGAGAACAACTAATAAATTCAGTAAAGTTGCAGGATACAAAATCAATACACAAAAACCTGTTGTATTTCTTGTATTTATAACAAACTGCCAGAAACGGAAATTAAGAAAACAATCCCATTTACATTTGCATCAAAAAGCATAAAATATGTAGGAATAAATTTAACCAAACAGGTAAAAGATTTGTATATTGAAAACTACAAGACACAAACGAAAGAAATTGAAGAATTTATAAATAAATGGAAAGATATTCATGCTCATGGACTGGAAGAATCATTATTGTTAAAATGTCCATACTACCCAAAGCAATCTATAAATTCAATGTAATTGCTATTAAAATTCCAATGGCATTTTTCAAAGAAATAGAACAAAGAATCCTAAAATTGGTACAGAACTATAAAAATCCCTGAATGGCCAGAGCCATCTTGAGAAAGAACAAATCTGGAAGATCACACTCCCTGATTTTAAACCATATTACAAAGCTACAATAATTAAAACACTATGGTACTGGCATAAAATCAGACACACAGATCAATGAGACAGAATAGAGAGCGTGGATTAAACCCACACATACATGGTCAATTAATTTCCAACAAAGGAGCCAAGAGTATACAATGGGAAAAGGACAGTCTCTTCAAAATAAATGGTGCTGGGAAAACTGGACAGCTACACACAAAGAATGAAACTCATCCATTATCTTACACCATACACAAAAACTCACTCAAAATGGATTAAAGACTTGATGTAAGACCTGAAACTATAAAAAATCCTAGAAGAAAAAATACGTGATAAGCTCTTTGTCACAGGTCTTGGCAATGATTTTTTTAATCTGACACCAAAACCAAAAAGAACAAAAGCAAAAATAAGCGTGACTACATCAAACTAAAACACTTCTGCACAGCAGAGGAAACCAACAAAACAAAAAGGCAACCTACTGAATAGGAGAAAGTAGTTGCAAGTCATACTTCTGGTAAGGAGCTAATATCCAAAATATATAAAGAACTCATAAACTAAATAGAAAAAACCCACACAATCTGATTTGAAAAATGGGCAGGAGATCTGAATAGACATTTTCTTTTTCTTTTTTTTTTTGAAGATTTTATTTATTTGACACAGAGAGAGAGTACAGATAGGCAGAGCGGCAGGCGGAGGGAGAGGGAGAAGCAGGGTCTCCATGGAGCAGGGAGCCTGACACAGGACTGGATCCCAGGACCCTGGGATCATGACCTGAGCCGAAGGCAGATGCTTAACCGGCTAAGCCACCCAGGCACCCCCTGAATAGACATTTTTCCAAAGAAGACATACAAGTGGCCAACAGGCAGACCAAAAGATGCTCAACATCATTAATCATCAGGGAAATGCAGATAAAACCACAATAAGGTATCACCCTCACACCTATTAGAGGGGCTACTGTCAAAAAGAGGGGATAAGCGTAGGCGAGGATGTAGAGAAAAGGGAACCCTTGTGCACTATTGGTGGGAATGTAAATTGGTGTAGTCACAGTGCAAAGTGGTATGAAGGCTCCTCAAAAAATTAAAAACAGAACTACCATATGATCCAGCAATTCCACTTCTGGGTATTTATCCCAAGAAAACAAAAACACTGACTTGAAAAGATACCTGCACCCCCATGTTTACTGCAGCATTACTTACGATAGCAAAGACAGGGAAACAGCCTAAGTGTCCATCAATGGATGAGCGGATAAAGAAAATGTAGTGTGTGTTGCATGTGTGCATGTATATACATACATACATACACAACATGCACACACAATGGACTGTTATTCCACTGTCTTAAAAAAAATCAAATCTTGCCATTTAGGACAACATGGATGGACCTTGAGGGCATTATGTTAAGTGAAATAAGTCGGACAGAAAAAGGCAATTACCATATGATCTCCTTTCGATGGGGGATTTAAAAAACAAAACAAACAAAATGAACTCATAGATACAGAGAACAGATTGGTGGTTGCCAGAGGCAGGGGGAATGGGGTGGCAAAATGCGTGAAGGTGGCCAAAAGGTACAAACTTCCAGTTATAAAATAAATATTCTGCAGTTTCAGATATTACCATTAAGGCTTTTATATAAAATTTACCACGACTAAGAATTATGTATAACATGAAGTCCACCGACGGAACTGCCAGTGGAATTTCTGCTGATATGATTTCCAATTTAATTTAGGTTAGATATAATCCCAAATGGTTTTTAAAATGAAAACCGAGAACGCACCACTTTGGCAAGTTAAAGAAAACTTCCTAGGCTACACTTAAAAAAAAAGAAAAAAGAAGTTGTAACAGATACCACTGAGGTTTTTTGAGAAAGAATCCTTAGGAATAAAATTTTAAGATAAATTAGTAGTACGTGTGGTTTTTCATGGATCACAAATAAACAGCAAGGTTAATGTAATTATTATACGAAAATGTAGAGCTCTTAAAAATTTTGAGAAAACTAGGAAGGACGATTTCAAAAGGTTGGCATCATGGCTGACCTCGAGAAAGAAAACAACACTTGCCAATGAAAACAAACCTGAAAGGTACAGAACTGGCGGCGGTCATCTCTCCCCCTCGCTCTGCTCTTCACATGTTGTCCGCGGACCTTCCTAATACGTACTTCTGATCGGCACCCCTTTGCTCAGAAGACTATTTCCCGAAGAAGGGCAGCTCCTTAAGCTTCGCAGGATGCCCCATGCTCACCTTTCCAGCTGGATTTAACTTCATTTTGGCTCCGCCTCACCTGTGCACCAGCCACAAGAGCTCCTCCCTGAAGTGACCACACTCTCGGGAGTCAGCTCGTTGGCTCGTTCTGTTCCCTCTGGCCAGAAGTCCCCTTCCATTCCCTGCTAACCTCCTACCCGGCTCACCGTTCTTCTCCAATGCCGTCTCCCTGTAAGAGCTTTCACTCCAGCTGGCTGTCCTCCTGTCCTCGGATACCTCAGTGTACTTTCAAGTGCCGCTAAAGGCCCTAGTATTCCATCTTATTCCGAATTACTTATCATCTCCACGGCAGGACTGTAAATGGCCTGAGGCAGAAGCTGTTTCATTCCTACTCTATCCCTGTAAGCAAGTGACACAGTGCCTTACCCACTCGAGGCACTCAGTATGTAGTGAGTCAAACCACATCAAGTTTTCCCCAAGAAAGCCACTGGAAGGAAAACACTTTGGGTGCACAGACAGAAAATTAGGTTTGGTATGTTGAGAAAAAGTCTCTGCACATGCAAAATTTCTACCAATGACAAGAATATTTTACTTTGGTACGACTAAGACCTATAGGCTTTTGTGAGGTCATGATGGGGGGGAAAAAAAAAGCCACACACAAAACCTCTCTTTCCAGGTAAATAATGAATGAACTAAAGGAGAGCAGACTTTAAAAAATAAACTCAATCATTTTCCCCCAAACTGTAGAAAGTAATACAAGAAATGTTAACAATTCTGTTACAGTGAATTGATAAATAGTCCTAATTATGTCATTAGACTCAGAAAAAAGCTTAAAATACTTCTGGCTTGCGTGAATTTACTTCCAAGTAATAGGAAGCCAGGATAAAAATCACTAGCTTTTCCTTCATCACAGGCTCCAAAAATGAATGAATGAATGAATGAATGATCGAATAAATCAGGACTTAATAAGACCTGAATGAATGAATGAATCAGGACTTCACAAGACCCGGTCCAGAGTTCACTATAAACTGGTGCTTCTCAAAATATTTGTGGGAAAGGACTGGTTTTGAAATACCTCCTATGTGTTGCAGACCAGTACTCTCATAAAATACAATTAAAATGCTGCAGCAATGTTTAAAGCTTGATGCGCGCTTTTTGTACTTGTCATGGGCCAGGAACGAACTCTGCAAATGGGCAGCAGCAATCCACTGTTTCCCCGTAGCCACAAACATTGAACCCAATACCAAATGCAGGGGAAGGCAGGGTATGAGCCTACCTTCTGCTCTTGCACCTCGAACACAGCTTCATGGACACTGCAAGCAAAAAGTGAGGTAGGCAGATCGCTGAAATCCATCATCTCTTCCAAATCATCTTCATTTTCACCAAAAACCATCTCTTCTTCCTCCTCTTGGTCACTGCTACAGAGATCTGACTGGCTATCGTTCCAAGATTTCATAGTGTCCCTCAGCATTATCCCCTAGAAGCAGGTCTTTTCTGTTTTTAAAGTCCTAAGGTGTCTACCAGGCATCTGGTGTTAAAAAAAAGAAAGAAAGAAAACAGCATAAAGATAAGACTTTGAAGGCCAAATACTGTTTCAGTCAATTCTCAAGACAGCAGTTCATCAACGGAAGCAATTTTATTCAGGAAAGATTAACCAGAGTTTAAATCAATTCATTACAGTCCTCATAAATAACATCTATATATTCTAATTTGATTTGCTTAGCATATTTTATGTAATATATTTCACTGGCAATGATGTATGACAAAAAAAGGCAAAAAGTTTTCTAGGGAAATTGAGAAAAAAAAGGGGGGCAATACAAAATGAGCTAGCATGAATCTGTACGCTAGTTTACAAGCAGTAGGAAAGCAAATGTGAACCAGAACTGCCTTCACATATTTGTTTTCAGTTTTCGGTCTACAACACGGAAACTGGCAGCGTTTTAAAACCCACACAATCCATGCACCATCTGCACCGTGAAATCTGTCTGCAATGACACGGCTTCACCTTTCTTAACCAATCTGTTCTTTTTGAATATACTCCCAAAGAATTAAGTTCCACAGAACCAGAAGTTCTATATAAAGTGGGTCTTTGTTAATATTAGAAATATTTAGGGCACCTGGGTGGTTCAGCCGGTTAAGGGTCTGACTCTTGGTTTCAGCTCAGGTCAGGATCTCAGGGTGGTGAGATCGAACCCCGTGTCAGGCTCTGTGCTGGGTGTGGAGCCTGCTTAAGATTCTCTCTCTTCCTCTCCCCTCCCCCCACCCCGAATAAATAAATTAAACAAAAAAGATTTTTTTAAAGTCAAAATCTGACACAGACAACAATCAAAGAGATGTCCTTTTTCTGAGCGTTTAAAAATTAATCAAGGCATGGAGCCAATAGTGTCCCTCTGTTAAATAACGGAACACAGTCTGTCTTATATGGACTTTATGTGCATGTCTGTCTCCTCTGATGAACTCTAAGCACAATGCCTTGAGCATAACACCTTTCAAGATGCTGAAATGGAATTTAAGAAATACGAATCAGGCACAGAAAAATCAAGTGATCGTGATTATTACTAGCTATACTACTTCATTTGTGATTTTTCCATGTTATTTCAAAGAACACAATGCTGTAAATATATGGCTCATACAGTGTACATAACAGATGTTAATGATAGGCTAAAAACAGCAGAGGTTTTTTTTTTTCCTTTTCATTATTCAACTACACCCATCAGGAAAGACTAATCCCCAAAAGTAAAATCCTTACTCATTTTAATAAACGTTTTCTGAATGCCCACTGCATGCCAGGTATTATTAGGGATATTAGAGGAGTAAGAAATAGTTCTTAACCTCAAGGAGCTACCACCAAAGCAGAATTTCTTCTCCTCCACAATGCTAACCACTCCTAAAGGATCTCATTCCATGAACTAGCTCCTATACTTTCAATTTCTCCTTCTCCTTCTGTTCCTTTTCCTCGGTAACCACACCTCTTCAAGATTCCCACCCCCACCCACTCAATCTAGAAAAAAAAAGAACACCTTTCCTTGTGGATTATACCTTCCCCTCCATCTACCTCTCCGCCTGCCTCTTCTTCACCTTTCCTACCAATTCCCTGGAAAAAGTAACCTGTTCTGCTGTGTTCTGTTCCTCAACTGCAGTCACTGGAAAATTCAGTGCCACTGGGCTTCTGCCACTGCCGTTGGGCTGAAACTGGCCTCAGAGGCCTGCGTCTGCAGCACCAGGCACTGCCACCCACCCATCATTCAGCCTGCAACCTCTGCCTTCGGGTCTCCGTCCTTCCTGCTCTCCCTCCTCGCCACCTGTCTCCTTCTCCACCCACCCTCTACAACTTCCTCTCTCTGAGGTTTCATCCCCTTCCTTCCTCCTCATCTTATTCTTCTTGGGCGATTTCACCCACACTCGAGCATTTAACCACTTAACCACCAGGGCTTCTCCGCTGTGTTTCCCGCTTACCCTATGCTTCACACACACCATACTGCCTCTCACTTTCGGCAATGAATTGTAAGCCGGGAAGGATGTCACCAGAGCAAGAGCAGAATTTTGGGCAATGAAGGGGAGGGGAGAGCTTGGAAAAAGTACATGAGCCCAAGAAATTCTGATCTGCCTCTAGCTCCTTCCTGCCTCCACAGACTGAAAAATCACTGATCTGTAGGATTCATATACCCAGACTCAACCTCTCTCTCCTGACTTCCAGACTTGTATTTTTAGCTATTACACATATCTACCTGGGTAGCCCACAGGTACTATCGTTATTTTAAACTTTATGCTACTAATTAGATTATTGTGCTGGAAGTCTCCAATCGGGAAAGGGGCCTGGGGGGAGTGGGGATGGTATCTCACTGGGGTTTTCACTGTAATCTTTTCTTCAAGACTAAGTTGTCACTTAAGAGTTCGTAGCTCTCAGAGCACTTTGTTCATTTCTCTGTTATATACTTATCCATGACTGTTTACGAAGCACTCCAAGCTACCAGACCAGGAGTGCCTTTGAATCCCCAGGCCCTGGCACAGTTTCTGGCTCACAGTATATGCTAAATTAATAAGAACTGCTGAATGAAAGCAGATAGCACTGTTTACCCCACTGATATGCAGACAAAGGAAAATTTAATTTTGCGTGAGATTAGAGACAGTTTCCCCATGGATGTTATGGAGAGACTTAAGATGAACAGAATTTCGGGGCGCCTGGGTGGCTCAGTTGGTTAAGCGACTGCCTTCGGCTCAGGTCATGATCCTGGAGTCCCTGGATCGAGTCCCGCATCGGGCTCCCTGCTCGGCGGGGAGTCTGCTTCTCCCTCTGACCCTCCCCCTCTCATGCTCTCTCTCTCTCTCTCTCTCATTCTCGCTCTCAAATAAATAAATAAAATCTTTAAAAAAAAAAAAAAAGATGGACAGAATTTCAGGAGAAAAACGATGGGGTGCATTCCAGGCAAAGCCAAGAGTTCATAGACAAAGGCAGGACGGATCAGTGTGGCCAGAGGGTACTGTATTTGGTGGAGTGGCATGAGACAAAGTTAGAAAGAGTGGCATGGGCCAAGCTCCCTGAAAGTACAGTTACGGAGTCCTGATATAAAAACCAGTCAATGTCAGCATGCCGATGATGGCTTTTAGGCAGGGAAATGATACAACCAACCCAATTTAACTTTCAATATCACTAAAAGTAGACTGTCTTTATATCTTATCTCTTAGAGGCACTAATGTTTTTAATCTCGCCCCACTCCCAATCCATTAAAGAGGTGAGGAAAATACTGTGCCTGGTATTTTGGAGGCTGGAAAGTTGGGGAGTTCTGAAAGGGTAGATTTGGAAATATGAGAAAATCAAGCTATTTTTGATAAGATTTGTTCTTTCAAGATCCTTCCTCCAACCCCTAAAAAGGAAAAAAAAAAAAAAATCAGAGCATAGGAAACAATCCCTCACTTGACTTAAAAAAAAAAGATTCTTAGAATGTTATACCTTCATTTCCTGTTTTCTACCTTCACTTTGGGGTGACTTTCTTTTGACAAAATTTCAAACAGAAAAGTAAGAATAGTACAAGGAATTCCTGTATACTCTTTACCCAGAGTTACCAATTAATTACATTTTTGCCCATTTTTAAAATAATTCTATTTTTTTTTTTTTTTAAAGATTTTATTTATTTATTTGACAGAGAGAGACACAGCGAGAAAGGGAACACGAGCAAGGGGAGTGGGAGAGGGAGAAGCAGGCTTCCCGCCGAGCAGGGAGCCTGATGCGGGGCTCAATCCCAGGACCTTGGGACCATGACCTGAGCCGAAGGCAGTAGCCCAACAACTGAGCCACCCAGGTGCCCCCAAATCATTCTATTTCTAAACATATACTTTTCCCCCTGAACCACTGAGAGTAAGACAACTGTGTTGTCTTTACTCCCAAGTATTTCACTGTGTGAGAACAAGATCATTTTCTTACACAATCCACAGTACAATGATCAAAACCAGGAGATTTAACACTGATATAATACTGTTACCTAAATCAGCATCTATATTCAAATTTTGTCAGTTATCCCAATAATGTCCTTATGGTTATTTTCTCTTCAAATTTTTTAGATTATTGTTAAATAATGTGCCTTTTGTCCCAAGATAGTTCAATAATCTTTATAGTATTGCTACATTTTCTTCACATACACATTATTGTATATTTGATACACTTTAAAAGATTGGATTTTGGGGTGTCTGGGTGGCTCAGTTGGTTAAGCACCTGACTCTAGATTCAGCTGGGGGCATGATCTCAGGGTCATGAGATCGAGCCCTGCATCAGCTCTGTGTTAGGTGTGGAGACTGCTTAAGATTCTCTCTCCCTCTCTTTGCCCCTCCCTCTCTAAAAAAAAAAAATAGTAATAGTAATAATTAAAAAAATAAAAGGATGGATTGATGAAATATCACAGTAACCGCAAACAAGTCTGAACAGTCTTTAAGTATATCTCAGGAAGATTCAGGCTCCACAATCAATTTTCTAGATTTAAACTCTAGATTTAAGCTCCCCCAGTACTCTATATTAGGCAAATTATTTTGCTTCCCTTCCCATTTCCTCAACTCTAAAATAGAATTATAAAATAATAACCCTTAACCAATAAGGATGCCAGAAAGATTAAACGCAAAGTGCTCAGAACAATGCTTTGCATATAGTTAGTCCTCAACAATTATTTTTACATATGCACAATCTACATCAAGGCATTGCTGGGTTGAAAGGATGCCAATAATATCAGAACCATCAGTGGAACAGATATTAAAATAAAATGAAAAAAATACATAACCATATTATCTAATTCCAAGCAAAAAAAAGGCTACAAGAAATAAAATGAATGCTTTATATCATTTCATGAAAACTGTTCAGTGGCAGATGGGACAATGAAACCAGCTCAGAGCAATCACTGGCAGTAGTAATTTGCCTCCAGGAAGAACACATTTAAAGATTTAAAAACAGACAGCTAGCTGGAAAAAAAAAAAAAGGCCACAGTTCCTTTTTTATTGGCTTCACGGAATTTTATGTTGTAATTCAGTGCACACAATATTAGAGATATTATCTTTCAGATGACGGTTCTCTTGCTGAACGCAAGCCAGGACATTTTTTTGGATATAGCTTAAGTCAACATCATCAACCAGTTCATAATTTTCTGACATCATAAATGCAGTTAGATTTGAACAGAAAGAGAGAGATGATCAAAATCAACCAGTGGAAACGACAATCTTAGCACATCTGTATAGAAATCATTTTATAAAGTGACTCTGCTGGTATTTAACAAGTAGCTTGGTTTTATTAAGACAAAGAAAAAAGTTGCAAAAGTACACTGTTTCTATACTGTTGGTTCTGAAGTTGTTGCTAACTCTGTTCCACTCCAACTATTACAAGACCAAGCTGTCCTGAAGTTTACTAACCCAGGGAAATCCTGACTGGTTTAACAGAAAGGGCTGAACCAATATCCTCCAGCTTTTGTAAGCAAAGGTCTGTGCTAATCGGGGTTTAGCGTCATCTCAGGGCAAATGTAGCTGTGGCCAGCTTCTGGCAAATTGTTTCTTCATGGAAATATCAAATGAGTGGAAAACTCCAAGTAGCATGACCATCCGCTCTACTACGAGCATTGTGACAAAAGTAATCCATCAAGGCAAAATGTAAGGCATGTGCATTTGATCTTTGCATTTTAAGTTTTGATCAAGAAAAGGTAAATTCCTCCTCCTCCAGGATTTTTTTTTTTAAATAATTTTTCAAAATAGTATGCTTCTCAACTTGGTGAACTTTTAAAATGCCTGAGCTAGATGCACTTTATTATTTTTTGATGTATTCAAAATGCTACTGAACAATACTGGAAACAAACAGGTGCCCCCTTTCCAGCTCTACATATGCCCTGCTGAATAACCTTGCAGTAAGTCATTTGGCTTTTTATTTGTTCTCTCATATATAAAATAAGGACAATACTCACAGATGTTGTTGAACTACTAAATTCCTTTTAAAACCTTCTAAATTAGAATTTAGACTAAATTTCTTTTTTCAAAGAAACCCTCAGAATTGTCAATATGGGGGCCCTGAATGGCTATCATGTAAGTCTCCAACTTCTATCCCCTCCTTATTTACTACTTATAGGTAGACTTTTACTGCTTTTTAGTAGTTGTGGCCAAAAAAAAATTTTTTTTTTGATGCAAAACTAAAGTAGGTGAAAATTAGATTTTTGTATTTTTTATGTTTCAGTGACCTATGGCCTCTTTTCACAGATAATTTAGAATTGGTCCTATTATAATTATTGAGCTTCAGTGCTCCACCAGGAATAGTGGTATTTCTTAGTGTGAGAGAGAGAACAGAAACAAACAACAACAACAAAAAAAATCAACTGTGGGAACATATGAAAATAACAGGTTTTAAAGACCTATTAAGGTAGAGATATAAAAGACTGATGCTATTCGTTCTGCTGTACGTAATGCATTTTCCCTCACTAGAACCTCTACATTCTAGAGGGAGAGTGGAGATCCACTGTCTGACCCCCACCTTCTGGGGATTTTTGGGGGGTCTAAATAACAAATGGTATTGGAACTTTGGAGCTTCCCTTATTTCACAGGCTTCAGCCTAATGGATTTCCAAATCACACTATTTATCATGATGTTTTGCTTAAGTCTTTTCAACCAACAAATCCTCTGGCACCATACAAAATGTGTTTTCATTTGTAACCCCTGACATCCCACATGTTTAAAAGCTTTACAAATGTTACACTTAAATAATGGGGAAAAAATCCTGTTTTCCCTAATAGCAATGAAATCTCTTCCCACGCCAGGAAAGAAAAGGTTTGCCGTGGCAGTTAAATGTAAAGCTGACGGTATGACTGAAGAAGGGGCACAGTCCTCAAGCCTTTCTTCCTCCATCAAAAATTCCTCAATACCAACAAAAAGTCCCTGTCAAAAAGTACAAATTGGTGTGAGGCACAAAAATCTATACCCTGAGTCTCAATGTTGTATTTTTTATAATTAAAGAAACTCAGCCAGAGCTAATGAAATAGTCTTAAATTATTTTGAATCCTATGCAGCAATAGCTACAAAATACGTCAGTTGCTTCTCTCACCAAATAGTACATCAGAGACTTCCATGAAATGCAGAGAATTCTATGAAAAGTGCAAATAAACGTGGTGTGCTAGGTAATTTTCAGTACAAGGGAGAGAATATTTCTGGCTTTGAGCACTACACTGAAACAACACTTTAACGAATCCTGGTTTGTCACTGAAACGGGTCTGACCTGCTCCCGACACTAGACTCCTAATCCCTGAGGGCGATGATCAGATTTTGCACCGAAGCTGGAGTGAAGCAATCTGAAAACAGACCACTATCACTCTACCGGTCCAGACAGCAGGTGGAAGCAGACAGACAAGTTGCACGAAGTTAGCGAGTTAAGTAAAGCGATGGCTAATCGTGCATTATCAAGGGGCAAGGGGGTGGAGAGGGGCTTCGAACTCCTGGCCGTCCCTGTTTTCCCGACTGCACCTTTCCTGCCTTCAGTAAAGCTGGGCCCGTCAGCTATTCCAAGAGTCAAACTGTTGCGAGACAACTGGTGGTGGACAGGAGGGAACAATTTTCTTGGTTTTGTTCTCCAAGGCACCACCCCAGAGCTGCCGGAGAAGACGCAGGGCGCGCGAGGGAGAGGACCCTGGACGCGCAGCATCTCTAGGGTCTCGGGCACTGGAACGCCCACCTCTCTCGGGTGTCTGCGCTCCGTTTCTATCTTTTTAACTTTCCGCACCCCGCGCCCCCCACGCTCCCCAGTGCTGCTTGCAGACCCGGCTGGGAGAAGCCGCGCGCCCGCCCCACGCTGCGAAGGGGACTCACCTGCGGGCTTGGCCGCTGCAGGAAGGAGGGAAGGCGGGCAGGGGCGAGGCCGGGGCGCCCCGACGGGCTACGCGGGAGCCGGGGCGCCGCGAGGAGCGGGGCCCGGGGAGACGCGGCGGGCGGCTGGCGACGACCGAGGCACAGTTCGCGCGGCTCGGGCCGCCCGCAGCCTCGCCGCCACGCCCTCGACGCTCGCCGGAGCCGCAGCCTCGCCGTGGGCGGGAGCGGCGTCAGGGCCCAGCCGGGCTGCCGGCGTCGTGCGGGCGCGCGCGTCCCCGCCCCGCCCCCTCCCCCTCCCCCTCCCTCGGCGGAGCGCGCGCGGCGCAGGCGCCCGAGGTCGGCGGCCGGCGGGGCCGCGCCGTGCCCGGACGCCAGCAGGAAGCGGCCCCGCCCTTCGCGCGCGTCCTTGGGGGCGGGGCGGAGCCGGCCGCGCGCGCGCACTTGGCGGGCACCGCTGGGTTTGCTGGTTCCCGGGCCGTGGGGCGCTGGGGCTGCTGCGCTGGAGTGGGGCTTTAGGTCCCCGACGACAGGACCTTTGGCGCCCTTCTCGTCTCCCACCGTGGCCACAAATAGTTTATCTCCTCAGGTTAGCTCCATGTGTCGGCCACAAGAGTAGTTAGTGGGAGTATTAGGGACATTAACTGAGCGCCAGTTACTATGTACAGTGCGCCGCGGGCTTGGCGAGCTTTACCCCGTTTAACCTCACGGTGACCGGCGAACCGGATATTATTAGCCAGCTTTTATGGACGTGCTGAATTGCCCGAGGAGAGCAGCGGCTAGCAGGTGGCTGAGCTGTCGGCAGACCGCGTGTGCAGCTCCGCAGCCTGGTCTCCTCACCGCGGTGGGATTCCGCCGCCGCTGCCGCAGCCTCCTCCCCCTCCCCCACTACTCTCCCCCCCAACTCTCCCCCCCCCGCCTCTTTCCCCTCCCTCTTCTTCCTCCCCCGTACATATTAACGTTATGTACGATGTTAATAATATTTACATTTTTAGTGCTTTACATTTACAAAGTACTTCTCACGCACACTCTTGTTTGCTGCTCTCAGAAGCCCCGGGAGACAAGGGGACATAATTATGTTCATTTTACAAACAGAGCAAGCACCTAAGCTAGTCAGTGAGTTGTCCAAAGTTAAAATGGTAGGCCTGGGGCTCTTTGGCTATTATTATATTTTCTTGTTCTTTTTTCTTTTTACAAGGCAACTGAGCCAAGCTTGGAAGTGAGCCTTGTCTCTTCCCTTAGCTCACGGAGAGGGAAACAGAGGCAGAAAACAGGAAAGGAATTTGTCTTAAGGGTGCAATTGGAAGAAAATCAGTTCTGATGACCCACCCCTAGCCCCCTCAGAGGCAAGGTAAAGCAAATTGAAGGTCAAAATCCAGGAGGCAGTGTTGTCAGGCACTCAGCACCCTGGGCATGGGGTGGGAAGAAGGATTAAAGTGTCTGGAATACATCTAATGGCTGTTAGATTTACACTAAGGAGACGGGGTTGGATTATGGTCCCAATCACCCTAACGACTGACCCTCTGCCATCAGAGAGATCACCCTTCCTGCTTACTGCTCATTGCTTCTGTTGTTTCTGCTGCTTCCAACCCTGCTGCCCCTGCTCGGGACCTTGACCTAACCAAGATCTTCCTTTTCATCCATTTCACAAATATTTATTGAGAGCCACTTTTTTCATCAAAGACACCCGAAGAACTGCAAGAATTTTTTCTTCTCTAGGTGACTCTAACCCAGCAACTTGGGCAAAAAATTGAGTTGTTAGGTCAAATGAGTCTGGGAACTGCTGCATTCTGTACCACTGCTTGAGGATCCATGATGCTTGTCAACACAGAAATGGTTCTGAGAGGCCCTTATGTAAAAAGACCGTGTTGCCTTGTTTAACCCAGAGTTCTCCTTGAGGTATTAGGCTGGGCCCTGGGCTGTTCAGGGTAATGTCCACACAGATCTACCCTATCAGGAGCTCACAGATAGAGGAGACAGATGAGCAAACAAGTAACTGTGAGACAGTTTTATACATGCACTAATAGAGCATTTACAAAGTGCTGACAAAACAGAGGAAGAAGTGAGCAATTCTACTGGGAAAATGGAGGGAAAGACATGCAGATAAGACAGTATTTGAGTAGGATTTTTCTAGGTGGAGAATATGGGCAAGGGCACTTCATAGTAACAACAGCATATTTAGAGACATACAAGTATACCTTTGTGTTGGTCTTTGGGGATCGGTATTAAGTATTATTCAAGAGGGTTTTTTTTTTTTTGCATGTAGTAAACCCAGCTGGGCTAAGCAGCAAATGGAATTCATTGCTTCACGTAACAGAAAAGGTATGGGTTCCAGGCAGACTGGATCTGGGGGCTTAAAACTATGACATCAGAACTTAGTTTTTTTTGTTTTTTTTTTTTTAGATTTTATTTTTAAGTCATCTCTACATCCAACATGAGGCTCAAACTCACAACCCCAAGATCAAGAGTCGCCTGCTCCACCGACTGAGCCCACCAGGTACTCCCAGATTCAGTCTTTATTCACCACTTCCTGACTGTTTTCCTTTGTGTTGATTTTTCACTCTCAGGCTGCCTTTCTCCATGAGATGGCAGAATGGCTGCTTACAACTTCACATCACGTCCTTACCAACAGAAAGAGAGTTTATTTTCCTCGTGGCTGTCAACAAAAGTCCTGGCACTGCCTCTTGTTGTTCGGATTTGGGTTACTTATGCATCAATAAACCACCCTCTTGAGAAGGGGCCTGGGATATTCTGACTGTCCAGGCCTGGGGGCGCATGCTCTCACCTCTGGAGCTGCGATGCAGTGAGGTCGGCCGCTCTCAAGCTCTCAAATCTCACAGGCTGAGAACTGAGGAGAGGTGGCTTCCTGTGTGAGGGTATTTTCTGTTGGTCCCTTTAGGTGATGCACTCTCTGCCCTTTTCCTTCCTGATTGGTATCTCAGGAGGCCGACCTGCGTAGATGGCTTCAGCGGGTCCAGTCTCCTCTGGCTTCCAGTTGAATTTTTCCAATAGAAGATGTTAGGAGATCAGAGCGGGTGGAGGAAGATGAAATGAGGGTTTTACTCTACAGGCCCCTTCCCTCTCAGGTTCCTGCAGGTTGGCTGCATACATCTACTGAGGCTTCTGTCAAGTGTCCTACAGATCTCTCCTCTAGTTTTGTTAAGGTCTTTCTTCTCTTAGCCTAGAGGTGGTCATGGCTCCCCTCCACTGGCAGCTGCAGGGTACCATACCTCTTCCATCCCTTCTTGTTTCCCTCAGCCCTGGCCACACACTTGTGACTAACTTTTACCAAATGCGCCTCTGATTAATCTTTTCCTGGAACCCTGATGGTTACATTCACCAAAGGTAATTCAAGTGTCTACTACCAAAAGGAAGGGAAACGAATACAGAGTAGGTACTGGCAATAAGAGGGCCTTACTGGTTTGGTAGAGCTATGGCAGGAATGCAGACCAGGGATGATAGTGCCTTCAACCAGGGTCACAGGGAAGCATGTGGTGAAAAATAGTATGATCCTGACTGTATTCTTATTTTTTTTAAAGATTTTATTTATTTATTTAAGAGAGAGAGAGAGCGAGCACACAGATGGGGGGGAGGGGCAGAGGGAGAGGGAGAAGCAGACTCCCCAGTGAGCAGGGAGCCCGATGTGAGGCTCGATCCCCGGACCCTGGGATCATGACCTGAGCTGAAGGCAGACGTTTAACCGACTGAGCCACCCAGGCACCCCCCTGCCGACTGTATTCTAAAGGCAAAGTTAACAAAATTTGCTGATGAATCATATGTAAGTATGAGCATTCGAGAGGAGTTGAGGATGGAAGCAGTTGGAAGACATAGGTCTGGAGCCCATGGTGAGGTCCCACTGGGCATGGTGATTTGGGAGGGAGGTGTGATGGGTAGTTGAAATCATGGGCTCAGATGAGATGAGAAGAGCAAGTGGAGTAGAGCACAGAAAGAGCAAAGGACAGAATCCAGAACAGCGTCAGGTCTTTACGTGGTAGGCAGAGGGTTGCCACGTCGTATCCATCAGCTAGGTTGTGAGCAACTCGAGAACAAGAATGGAATCATCCACATCTTTCCTCTTTCCCATTTTGTGTCCAGCAAGGTGCTGGGCACACCAAACCAATAAGTGCTTCTTATGAATGAGCTTTACACAGTTTCACATTTCTAACACTCCCTTCTTCTCCTGAGGTCTGAGTTGTAGGCAGAGAAAAAATGAAAGAGGAAATGACTCCTTGTGGCTCAATTCATTGAAAGCTGTGCCAAGGTTGATAAGCATTTTGCTGTCCTGGAAAATGCAAATAGAACCTGTCAGATGATGCTATGGATCCTCAGCAGCTCAACGCCTGCCTTTCAGGAGAATTTCCAGATAGGCGATTTCTTTTCAGATTTTGTGATTCTTGTTTGATTAGATTTAAAAGTCAATACTTTAAGAAGTCATTATGGAAGTAATAGAAGTAGTCAAAGATCTCTTTCTCACACTTATGCATTGCTGGTGGAAAATAGGATACAACCATTTTTGGAAATTGTTTGCCAGTTTATCAATCTAAATGTACACCTATCCTATGACCCAGAAATTCTACTCCTAGTTATACACTCAAGAGAAATGTAAGCATAGATATACACACACACTGCTCTTAATATCTTTATTCATAATATCCTCAAACTGGAAATATTCCAAATATCTGTCAAAAGAAGAATGGAGATGGGGCGCCTGGGTGGCTCAGTCGTTAAGCGTCTGCCTTCGGCTCAGGTCATGATCTCAGGGTCCTGGGATCGAGCCCCACGTCGGGCTCCCTGCTCGGCGGGAAGCCTGCTTCTCCCTCTCCCACTCCTCCTGCTTGTGTTCCCTCTCTCGCTATCTCTCTCTGTCAAATAAATAAATAAAAGCTTAAAACAAAAAAAAAGAAGAATGGAGAAACTATGGTATATTCAAACAATGAAATAGTACAGTCATAAAAAGAAATGAACTACTGATACACATAGCAACATGAATACATCTCAAAAAAAATTATTGAGCAAAAGAAACCAGACACCAAAGAGTTGTGGATGTGATTCCATTCATATGAAGTTCAAGAGAAGGCAAAACTCATCTCTGGTGATACAATCAGAATAGTGACTACTTCTGAGGGGTGGGATTAAGTAGAAAAGGCATGAGAGCACATTTGGGGCTTATGGGAAATTTCTTTCCACATTATACATTCAACACGTATTTATTGGATATCTGCTATTTGCCAGGCACTGTTCGGGGCACTGGGAATATAGCAGTTAACAGAACAGACCAAGGCCCTGCTTTTATACAGATCTACCCCAACTCTTTTCATTGGCTGCATGGCACCAATGCATTTTTTTTTAAGATTTTATTTATTTTTGAGAGAGAGAGAACAAGCAGGGGGAGCATCAGGCAGAGGGAGAAGCAGGTTCCCCACTTAGCAAGGAGCCCGATGCAGGACACGATCCCAGGATTCTGGGATCATGACCTGAGCCAAGGGCAGATGCTTAACTGATTGAGCCACCCAGGCGTCCCTCAATAAATTTTAAATAGAAAAAAGTGGCCTGTCTTTAAATATGGACAATGACAAGCCTGAGGAAATTTCTTCTACCTTTTTTATGCTGATGGGAAGGTAGCAAAATATAGTGGAAAGAGCCTGGGATTTAGGGGGTCAGCTCCACCATTAACTAGTTGTGTGACCTCTGAGCAAGCTCATTAAACCTACTGAACCTTACTTTTCTCGTGTGTCAAATGGCATCGATGCTACCTGCTTTGGTATCTACAACCTGCAGGGTTGTTTTATAAAGTGCCAGACACATTACCGATGCTCAGTACACACTATTGGTTTATAATCAGTTTATAAGTAAATTTTATTCAAGGCAGCAATATTTTGCCTCCCTTGCAGGCATGTATGACTTAATTTTGCCCAAAGAGATATGAGCAAAAAGAAGCTGAATTAGCTGGGAAGAGGTACCCTTTTGCCCTTCTACCATTTCTCTTTCTTCTAGCCTGCGATGTGAATGTGATGGCTGGAGCCCCAGCAGCCATTTTGGATCAGGAGGTAACCCTGAAGATCGAATGCTGGGATGGTGGATCAAAAAGATAAGGAGCCTGAATCCCTTGTGATACTAGAGCTGCCATGCCAGCCCCGGGTTGCCTATATCTAGACTGCCTTTACTTTACTTTACTATTGCAGCTAAACCTAATCCCCACTGATAGACCCTGTAAGTCATCCCACCGTCTAGTCTGTTCACTGATATATCCTTAGCTCCTATAACAATTTCTGGTTTCTGATACATAGTAAGTGCTCAATAAATGTGGAAGAGAGGAAGGGAGGGAGGGAGGAAACAGAGTGCTAATGATTGTGAGAGAACATGTAGAGAGAAAGGAAGAGGACTGAAGATAGAAGCCCCCCTGCCAATTCATTTGGTCTCTCTCTCTCCTCTCCCTCCCACCTCTCAGGCTCATTAATGTGCATCTGGGCTTACTAGATACTTAAATTCCTAATCTGCCTCACACTCTAGATCTCCTATGGGATTTGTCTCACAGATGGTACCTTTTACTGAAGAGCCTTAAATTAACCTGCTTCCCTCAAACATCCTCATTTGTCTCCCACTCCTGGAAAATCAGTCATGCCCCCAACAGGAGAGTTGCAACATGATCCAATAGCTCACTGGAGGAGTGGACCTTCTTACCAGCACCACATTCAACATTGGTTGGGAGATGCTTCATGTAGATTTTTTATATTTTTAGTTTTCCCATCATAAAATTAGTCCTGCCCTGTATAGATAATTTGAAAACAAAGGATAAATAAGAAATCGCTTACAACCTCATGGTCTAGTGATAGCCACTATTCAGTATTTTGGTATATTTCCTTCCAATCTTTTTTTTTAAAGATTTTATTTATTTATTTATTTGAGAGAGTGAGAATGAGAGAGAAAGAGAGCACATGAGAGGGGGGAAGGTCAGAGGGAGAAGCAGACTCCCCACTGAGCAGGGAGCCCGATGCAGACCCGATTCCGGGACTCCAGGATCATGACCTGAGCCGAAGGCAATCGCTTAACCAACTGAGCCACCCAGGTGCCCCCTCCTTCCAATCTTTTTAGTAAGATTAGGTATATAATTGGAATCATTCAATTTGGATCTCCCATTTATTTTACTTCACATTATATTGCAAGTGTTCCTTTGTGTTTTAAAATACTATTTTGAAGTATGTTTTGTTGATGGCTACATGATATTGCATTGTGTGTATTCCATTATTCATCTAATCGTTCATTGTTGGAATCAAGATTTCTTTAGAATTTTCTCTTCTATAATTAACAAGTACCTTTTTTTTTTTTTTAAAGATTTTATTTATTTATTCATGAGAGACAGAGAGAGAGAGGCAGAGGGAGAAGCAGGCTCCCAAGGAGCAGGGAGCCTGATGCGGGACTTGATCCCAGGACCCTGGGATCATGACCTGAGCCGAAGGCAGACGCTTAACCATCTGGGCCACCCAGGCACCCAACAACAAGTACCTTTTTAAAAACGATTTATTTATTTATTTGAGAGATGGAGAGCATGAGTGTGTGCTTATGTGTTGGGGGGGGGGCAGGCAGAGGGAGAGAGAGAATCATAAGCAGACTTCCTTCTGAGCACAGAGGCTGATGGGGAGCTTGATCCCAGGACCCTGAGATCATGACCTGAGCTGAAATCAAGAGTCAGCCGCTGGACCAACTGAGCCACCCAGGTGCCTCCAACAAATATATATAAATATATTGTTACATTTATGATGATTTCCTTAGCATAGATTCCCAGAAGAGGTTACTAGGCACTGTTCAGGGCACTGGGAATATAGCAGTGAAAAAAAGCAGGTAGCAAAATATAGTGGAATGTTCTTTACAAAGAACATTTGTAAAACTCTTCTTGGAAATTGACAAAATGCATTTCAGAAAGTTGTACAAATCATATACTCATACATCCTCACTGTACATTTTACCACATCCTTAATAATATTAGGTTTTGTATTTACTTTTAAAGGCCTTTCCTATTTGGTCAACAGAAACAACCCCACAACATCTTGATTCCTGGAGAGGATGAACGTTTTTTCATGTGTAATTACGAGCTTTCAACATTGTATGATCGATTGTAAGAACATCTTATGTACTGAAGATAGTAACCCTGTGATGATCATACTTGTTGACATTTTCCTTTTTTTTTTTTTTAAGATTTATTTATTTGAGAGAGAGAGAGAGGTCGGGAGGAGGGGGAGAAGGAGAGTCTCAAGCAGACTCTGAGCTGATCCCAGAGCCTGACGCAGGACTCGATCTGACGACCCTGAGATCATGACCTGAGCAGAAACCAAAAGTCGGATGCTTAACCACCTGTGCCACCCGGGTGCCCCTGTTGGCATTTTTCTTAGTTTGTGTTTTGCCTTTTGAATTTTTTCTTTCTTCTCCTCTCCTTCTCCTTCTTCTCCTCCTCCTTCTTCTTCCTCTCGATATACAGACATTTTAAAATTTTTGTTTGAAGGTAAATGTATGTATCTTTTTTTTTAATTTTTTAACTTTTTTTTTTTTTTAAGATTTTATTTATTTATTTGAGACAGAGAGAACGAGAGACAGAGAGCATGAGAGGGGGGAGGGTCAGAGGGAGAAGCAGACTCCCTGCCGAGCAGGGAGCCCGATGCGGGACTCGATCCCGGGACTCCGGGGTCATGACCTGAGCCGAAGGCAGTCGCTTAACCAACTGAGCCACCCAGGCGCCCAAATGTATCTATCTTTTTTTAAAAATTTTTACTTATTTATTTGACAGAGAGAGAACACAAGCAGGGGGAGCAGCAGAGGGAGAGGAAGAAGCACACTCCATGCTGAGCAGGGAGCCTGATGTGGGGCTCGATCCCAGGACCCCGGGATCATGACCTGAGCTGAAGGCAGACACTTAACCGACGGAGCCACCCAGGTGCCCCAAATGTATCTATCTTTTACCCTCACAATTTCTTTCCTTGCTTTCCCTCTTACTGATATCTAACTAATAGTGACCTTCATTTTTGGGGATGATTTCTATTTTTTATATTTACCATTTTAGTTCAAGTGAAATGTATAAAAATATGAGGTAAGACTCTAACTTAAATTCTTTTTTTAATAGATTCTTTTTAATCTTTAAGTAATCTCTACACCCAACATGGGGCTTGAACTCACAACCCCGAGATCAAGGGTCACATGCTCTACCTACTGAACCAGCCAGCCGCCCCTTAAATTCTTTTTTCAATGATTCCAACGTTAATGATTAAAGAATCCATTTAATCCACTGCTTGTATATATACAATTTAGTATATATAAAAACACAGTACATATATATTTCTGGTTATTTCTTCTGTTTCATGGATTCAGCTATTAATAGAAACTGTTTTGATCATTGTAGTTTTATTATCTGGAAGGGAATGTCAGGGTATGGATATTTTCAAATACTTTTCAGAAAAGTTTTACCAATTTATACTGCCTCCTTCCTGTCTCCCCCTTCCCACACCCCTCAAACTGCAGCAGGATCCAAGAGTGCCATTCTCAGGACTGCAGGCATTTTATTGAAAAGTCTCTGGACAACTGCAGTCACATCGGCTTGTGCTCCTGACTAGTTGTTGAACCTCAAGCAAATCTCACATGCTTTCCTCTTCAGCTACATAGAAGTAACAGTGTACCTCCCTCTTAAAATGGTTTGGAGGCTCAAACGAACGGTTTATTGAAAGCTCCTGGGAAACGATCAAATCTTAATAGAAATGGAGACAATCGATAACTATTACATTTTTTATGAAGAGAAATGTGTCGTTTAAAAAAAAACCATGTGAATAATTTTGAGGACTGGATATGGGAACAAGTCTTTCAGTGTGTTCTGAAGCCTGGATGCTGCATTAAGATTTGCTCTTGCTGTGTTGCTCTGAATGACAAAGACTCAGCTCCAACCGCCTATGGACCCAGCGGCTGCTGAATTAACTGCAGATCAGCTCAAGAACCACTGTGCCATGCCACACTGGAAGGAGCCGCCCTTTAAATGTTTCGACCCTTGAATTTGCTAAGTGGAGATATTTCCTGATTAATTTGAGCTGCAGATGGGTTGTGGAGACTAAGAGCTAGATGACCATAATTAGGAAAGAAGTATGGCTGGGGTGCACATGGAGGAAAGAAAAAAATGGAACATTAAAAATGGGCAGCTGCATAAACGAACCAGGGATTCGAATTATTTTAATTTTTCTTGACTATCAGTCAAGGTTTGATCAGGGAACAGAAATCACAACAGTGATTTGAACAAAAAGAATTTAATATAAAGAATTGCTGGGGCGCTAGGGTGGCTCAGTCAGTTAAGCGTCTGCCTTCGGCTCAGGTCATGATCCCAGGATCCTGGGATCGAGCCCCTAGTTGGGCTCCCTGCTCAGCAGGGAGTCTGCTTCTCCCTCTACCCCTCCCCCTGCTTGTGCTCTTTCTCTCTCTCAAATAAGTAAATAAAATCTTAAAAAATAGAATTATTATCTAGATAGAAGGTTATTAACTAGTCACCTAACAGGTAAAAGGAACTCAAAGGGATCATGGTGTTAGCAACTGCAGGGAAGCAGCTACCATTCCCAGGACGAAAGGAACCAAGGGAAGAGGTTGTACTTATTAAAACTTACAGGGTAAGAGGATATTCAGCCATAAAAAGGAATGAAGTACTGATACATGCCACAACTTGAATGAACCATGGAAACATTATGCTGAGTGGAAGAAGGCGGTCATGTAAGTCCATACATTGTATGGTTCCATTCATGTGAAAGTCCGGAAGGGGCAAGTCTATAAGGATAGAAGGTGGATTAGCGGCTCCTCGTATTAGCGGAATCACACAGGATTTGTCCTCTTGTGTCTGGCTTATTCACTCAGCATACTGTCCTCAAGGTTTGGCCATGTGCTAGCGCATGTCAGTATGTCCTTCCTTTTAAGGCTGAATAATCTGCCCATGCGTACACATCTTGTCTATCCATTCATCCGCTGATGGGCAGCTACAGCTGCTTCCATCTTTAGGCTCTCGTGAAGAAGGCTGCTCTGAACATGGGTGTGTTCATAGATGAGTCCCTGCTTTCAGTTCTTTTGTGTACATGCCCAGAAGTGGCCTTTCTGGATCATACGGTAATCTAGTTTTAGTTTTGTGAGAAATCACCTCACTGTTTGCCACAGTGGCTGCGCCATTTTACGTTCCCCTGGCCAGTGCACGAGGGTTCCCACTTCTCCACATCCTCGCCGACGCCTGTTCGTTTCTTTTCAAGGAGATGAAAATGTTCTCAAAGGGACTGTGGTGACAATTACACGTATTTGTGGATATACTAAAAACCATTGAGTTACATACTTTAAAGAGCGCGTTGCATGGTGTGTGAATTATGTCAATAAAGCTGTTGAGAAAAAGCAAGAGGGGGGGGCCCCGACCTTGGGGAGTGCATGCTGACGTCTCTGAGGAGTGGGGGCCACGAAGCTGGTTGTGCCAGGGTTGGAAAGAACTCAAAACTAGACTCCACTGCTGCTCTCCGAGGCGAGGGAGTGTCACTGGGAGATGTGCATAGGGACAGGAAATAGACAGGAAGGAGCGAGCCCCTTCCTCCTGCAGCCTCACCGTCCCCCTCACAAGTGACCAGGGAGCAGCTGGCTTGGCGGAAGGGTGGCTTGCCGAGTTTCAGCCCCAGCATCCCAATGCCATCCCCTCGAAGGGCAGGTTTGGAGCTGAGAGAAAATAGCTTAATGACTTGCTGTCTTAATAGGTTCTGGTTGCTATAATAAAATACCATAAACCGGGTGGCTTATCAACAACAGACATTGATTTCTCAGTTCTGGAGGCTGGAAGCCCGTGATCATGGCGCCAGCGTGGTCGGGTTCTGATGAGGGCCCTCTTTCTGGTGATGGCTGTCTTCTGTACCCTCACATGGTGGGGAGAGAGCGAGCCGGCTCTCCGGCCTCTCCTTGTAAGGGCGCTAATCCCACTCACAAAGGCATAGGATGTGTGCCTATCAACAAACGAACATACCAACAGTTGAATTCGTTTTGTGCAGGGTTTCCGCTGCCCTGATAAGAATAAATTACATCTTCATGTATAAGCTATGAAATACAAATTGTATAATATCAGTGATTCCCATACGAGGGAAGTGCTCTTCTCTTTGCATTTAACATGGGTATTGCATGGAATGAAAAATGAACGGCAAAAAATTGTCCCTTTGACGGTAATTCTCCTGCTCTTTGAGCAAGGGGTCCCTGCATTTTCACTTTGTGCCGGGTCCCGGAAGTTGGGGAGCTGGCTCTGCAGCTATCCTAGTTTGGATTGAAAAGTTCTTGGTCTCTCTGCCTTCTCTTGAACTCTTTTCTTTCCTCATGGCCCACCCTGGGCACCGGGTCACACTAGGCCCAGGCTCTGGGGCCACCCTCCATGCTTCCACCACCTTCCCTGGTTCTCTCACCTCCTCCTTAGTCCTGACCCTGTGGGATTTCCTCATGGCTCCCTGCATTCTAACATCCTCACACCTTTACTGTGTGCCTCATGCTCGGACTCCTTTGCATGGAGTCCCTCTTTTGTTCATTGCTGTATGTAGATACCTAGCACATAATCAGTGCTCAAAAACACTTTTCCAAAAATTTTTTCCCACTTTTTATTATGAAAATTTCAAGTATACATAAAAATCGAGATGATAATTCAGACAACCCTTGTGGACCATGGCCCTCGTTGTCTACATTATCCTACGTTTTCTGTTTCATCTCACTCATTTGTCTTTCAGTATGCTGATGGATTTCCTCAAATGCCTTGTGATTCTTGGTAGACAGCCCCCAGTTAGGAATAAAGAACTGTATTGCTTACTATAGAGAGCTGGTGTGGTCTTCCTTTGCAGTTGTGTGGGTCTGTTTACCCAAACCAAGGCCTACTATCCCCTGAATGTGAGGGGTGATTTTTTTTCTTTTTTTTATCTCTGAGGAAGCGAGCTGGGGCTGTCTATGGCCTCGTGGGTCGGGTTCCAATTCCATCGGACCTCTCCTCCAACCCAGAGTACACGGCCAGCCTTGGTTTCAGCACCCCTGAGGTTCGGCTTCACAGGGCCCCTCCTTTAGACAGAACATCTAAGTTTTAATAATTCCAACGTCTTCCTCATCTTCCCTCAGCCCTGGGGTGGGAGCTGCTTCTTATGGTTGCTGCCTCTATGACGCCTTATTATCCTCTCCATACCTTTCAGTTACTTACTTACCAATTCTTTCTATTAAATTCTCTGTTCCAGTAATGGGTGTGGTTTCTGTCTCCTGACTGGACCCTGATTGATTCAATAGCTTCCTAAGAAATTAGGTACTAAGTGCACCAAGGGAAAGAAAGATGGCGTATCCCAGGCAACCGGGAAGATGGACAAGCCGATGCTCTTATGCTACCCCAGACTCAGAGACAGTTACATTCTGTGCTAAACAGTGAATAAAGATTGAGAAGTAAAAGAATTATCATCTATTGATATATCAAGGACTGGATTTAAAATATCCAGAGAAACTCTGGAGTCCGTTATAGCTGGGTTTGAATCCAGGCTCTGCCCCATACACACCAAGTGGCCCTGAGCAGATTGCTGAACTTCTTTGAGCCTCGGTTTCAGTGTTTGTCAAACAAGGACTGAGCAGCTTCCTTGCAGAGCTGTTGTGGGAGGGGACCGAAGCGATGTGGTTAGAGGACAAGCTCAGTAAATGGACGTAGAGCGTAGGCTTAGTGGTGCAGTGGAAGAGGAAGAGGCTGGAGATCCGAAGACCTGGGTTCTAGTCCCGCGCCTGCAGCTAACTGGCCAGCGAACCCCTCTGTGCACCCCCCTTTTCTGACGTGTAATCCCACATTTGAGTCACAATCAAACCAAGTCTAGTTCCCCAACGCCGGTGTCATCTTATGGGCCTGTGGCAAAATGAGGCAAATAATGACACTCTCCTACATTTTTCATAAACCTAAATTATTCAACTTAAAGGATTATCCTTTATCGTGAGATTTTGCCCTTCTTAACCATTTTGGTGTCAACGCCCTGTTTTAATGAAATAATAGTACAGTAGGGTATTTTTTCTTTTCAGTGTCCTTATTTGACAAAATAAGAAGTATGAATAAGAACAACGAGTGGAGACTTGCCCCCCTAGATATTGAAGCACAACCTCAGTTAAAACCGTCAATAATTTAAACAGTATATTAGTGGTGAATGGATAGGCAGACGGTTCAGTGGAACAGAGTGGAGAGTCCAGAACAATACAGAAATTTAAAATATTACAGAAATGGCATCTCAATTCAATTATGTTTATAAAATACTTATATATAAAGGAACATTAAAAAAAATTTTTTTTTTAAAGATTTTATTTATTTATTTGACACAGAGAGAGACAGCGAGAGCAGGAACACAAGCAGGGGAGTGGGAGAGGGAGAAGCAGGCTTCCCGCCGAGCAGGGAGCCCGATGTGGGACTCGATCCCAGGACTGTGGGATCATGACCTGAGCCGAAGGCAGACGCTCAACGACTGAGCCACCCAGGCGCCCCAAAAAAATTTTTTTAAAGGTTTTTTTAGAGAGAGAGAGGAGTGGGAGGGATGGGACAGAAGGAGGGAGATAATCCCAAGCAGACTCCCCGCTGAGCACAGAGCCCTACATTGGGCTCGAGCCCACAAAACTGAGATCACAACCTGAGCTGAAACCAAGAGTCAGACGCTTAACCGACTGCACCACTCAGGTGCCCCTAAAAGAACATATTTTATAGACATAATTGGATTATATATAAAATAAAATACATAAAAAGATTTTCTCATAGCAAAAAAAAAATACTATAAGCAAATCAAAAAGTAAATAACAAAGTTTGGGGAATATTTGCAGTTCACATCCCAAAGAAGGGGTTAATCAATGCAAAATACAAATTGCATGTTCGAGGCAGAGACTCACAGAGCCATAGAATGTGGGCCAAGACTGTGGACAGTTCACAGAAAAGGAAACACAAATGTGTATAAACACATGCAGACACTTAGTGTCATTCATGTGAGGGGAAGTATCAGTGACTTGAACATTTTGATAGAAGGTGACATTTTGGTAAAAGGATACGACAGCTACCTAGTTGCCGGAATCATTCTGGGATGCTTACACAGATCACACAGAGTGTGAGGGACAGCTGCTAAGATAGATTTCTGGTCCTGTTGTTTTCATGGCAAACCGGCTTTTGGAGAGTTAAAGATGGGCTTTGTGGTTTTTTTTGTTTTTGTCCTTTTTTTAACTTATAAAGTAATCTTGAGAATTAAGTGCACGAATGTTTCTAGGGTGCACTGTTGAGGATTCACATTTCAGCGTCAACAGGAGAAGGCAGCCGGCAATGTTTTTCCCCTGCGACGAGAATCTTCTCTCATTACACTGGTCTCTTGGTCCAGCACTGCTCAAAGTTCTATTAGAGAGCACTATTCCAGACAACTTTAGAAAGTATTAGCCAAACATAAGACTCGAACTAAACAGGTATCACATGGATTTTTTTTTTAATTAAATACCACTTCATAATATTATTTGCACCTAACACACACATTTTTTGAAAAATAAGACATGCTATATCAGTCATGGAGTTAACAAAATATAAGCATCCACATAGAGTATATTCTAAGGCGAGTTCATTTATGCAGCTTCTCAGAGAAACACGCAGTTCATTTTTTTTGCCTAACAACCACCGTTGGGCCAGATATGGAATTCACGAGAGTGTGGGTGGAGGGTCTCTAACACTACCCTGATGGATGTCTTGTATACACACAGTACCATCAAGCTGGCTGGTTTCCACCAGAAAATCAGTGGAAACATCGGTCCTCCCTTCCCTCCCCAGAAATCAACCCCATGTGACCTGAAGCTTAATGCAATGGCCTCATCAGACCTGCAGCTTCGAGGGGAGGGGTCTGGGGGAGGGGCTGAGCTCTCATCAAAGCCCACAGGCACCAGTCTTTCAACTGGTTCACTGGTTCTAATGTCTGATTAGAGAACCCAGAGTCCCAGTCTTTAGAAGAGGGGGACAGACTGGAGTGGGGAGAGGAAGACCAGGGAACAACGGGAAGTTTAAACCCAAGTTTGGTGACCTTGCTTTAGGTACTGGCTGCTAGGAAGGACAGAGAGGCATGCTACTTAATGTGGCTTGGAACATTCAAGAGGGCTTGGGGAATGTCAGAGCCAAGAGAAAAAAATAGATGAAAGTTGATTGCCGCCCCCCTCCCCAATCCTAATAGCAAGTGCCACCAGCAAACAGTCCATTTACACGTGGGGACAAAGGGTGGGAGAAGATAGCCCAAGACAGATTCAGAACTCTGGAGCCCAAGGCTCCACATCAGCTGTTCTTCCAGAGTACCCAGGTGCCTACCCCTGGCTTCTACTCAGGAAACTGTCCAGTGCTCTCTGCTCAGACTTCCTGTGGCTCAGCTTCATAGCACAATGCCATCGCCCCCAACCTGAAGGCAGAGGCGGCCCAGGGCCCAGAGGCAGGGGCTGGTGGCACTGAAACCACGACAGCCAGCTGACCTGAAACTATAATGCACTTTTATCCACTCGTCTCATCCTTGCCTGGCTTGAGACTAAAAGGTGCATGACCAAAAAAGGGAAGGTGCAGAGTGAGGTTGGGAGCCCATAAAACCCCAAAATGATCACCTGGGTCTGACACATTGAAACGGCTTCCTTGTTCATCTTCCATTTATCCACTCTGCCCTCATACCTCATCCCCGCCCACCTTAGAAAAATGACTTGGAAAATCTGAATAGCAGCAAAACCAGATTTTAATTCCCCTTTTGTGTTTTGTTCTGGTGGGCCTACAGCCTGACCTTGAAAAGTGACTTTTATTATCCCTTCAGATTCTCTATACTCTGCATAAAGCCCCCTTTCCAATCAGTGTTGATCCTGCCATTCTCTTCCTTAGGAATCATCAATGGCTCCCACGCTCTCTAAGACACACCTTGAGCTCCTCCAGCAGGCATTCAAGGCCTCTGTGATTTGGTGATTCGGCGTTCGCTGCTTATCTTTCCAGGCTCATTTCTCATCACCCTCTCTACCTCTCCTTTCTTTGCCAACACCTACTCCCTATCTCCGTGCCTTTGCAAATGCTAGCCCCTCTGACTGGGGGTGTGTGTGGTCACCCTACTTTCTATGCTTTGCTCAAATCAGATTTGCCCCCATTGATGGGTGAAGCCCAGATCATCTCTAATTCTTTTTATTTTTTAATTAAAAAACATTTTTATTTTAAGTAAAATCTACACCACACATGGGGCTTGAACTCATGACCCTGAGGTTAAGAGTCCCATGCCCTACCGACTGAGCCAGCCAGGTGCCCCCAAATCATCTTCAATTCTGAATACCCTGTTCTGGGTTAGGGCCTGACCTTTAGCAGGGCTCCCCTAACCGTCCTTTTCCCGTGGCCCATGGTTGCTCTATGCACCTCTCATGGCCCACCCTGCTGTGGTTTCCCGGGTACGTGTCTTCCTCTGCGGGTCTGCAGGGCAGAGACCACTGCTGTTCTTTGTAGCCTTCACCGGCCAAAAGCTTATTTATATTTATTTTTTATTTATCTGAGAGAGAGAGAATGAGACAGAGCACATGAGAGGGAGGAGGGTCAGAGGGAGAAGCAGACTCCCCGCCGAGCAGGGAGCCCGATGCGGGACTCGATCCCGGGACTCCAGGATCATGACCTGAGCTGAAGGCAGTCGCTTAACCAACTGAGCCACCCAGGCGCCCATTATATTTATTTTTTAAAAAGATTTTACCCATCATTTGAGAGAGCACGCACACAAGTTGGGGGTGGGGAGCGGCAGAAGGAGAGGGAGAAGCAGACGCCCCCCTGAGCAGGGAGCCTGACATGGGACTGCGCTGAAGGCAGACTCTTAACCAACTGAGCCACCCAGGCGCCCCCATCCAAATGCTTACTAACACACAGCAAATGTGTCACAAATATTGTTGAATGTATCCTGAAGAAAAAAGGTCATTGTCTGCTGCCTTCTTAGGCACGTAAGACACAATACCGAAGTGGTTATCACAAGAACAGATGCCAGTTTTCGAAGTCAAGGTAGTAAATCGGTATTAAGCACAATCCGTAAAGGTTAATGATCTATCGACACTGGTCTATTAACATTGTTATCTTGCCTATTAGATAAAGAGTGCCTAGGGGAACATTAAGCGTAGTTCTAAGCAGGAATCACGGGATGGATAAATGCCACGGATCCTATGGGAATTATTTGACCTGCTACATGAAGCCCAGACAGGAAACAAGTTAGGGTAATTGCAACTTTCCAGCAGGGGTGTGTTGGCCCCTGGAGGTTTTCGCAGCCCAGTTATTAGGCTTTCAAGGTGTGTGATCCTTGGATTGCCTGCATCCGAATGACCTTGCTGCCAGTCAAGAATGTGGACTCTTGCTCCTCCCTGTCATTCCCACAGAGGATCTGTGCTTGGGGTGTAGGAATCTGCATTTTAAACACACTCCCTAGGGGATCCTTATGCTCAAGTTTGCAAACCCTTACTTGCCATTCTCAGAAGTCTATAATCAGTTTTGGGGGAGGACAGTCACGTATGCAGCCTGAACAAAGCAGCAACCTCTTACCAAGAATGCCCACTTTCCCAGACATATGCACATGGGAATGACGACCCGAAGAGTCGAGGTCAACTCGAAGGAAATGAGCCAATAATTCAAGTTTGGTTTGACGGAGGGAGAATGATGGAGGCTGTCTCTGCAGTAAGCACCCCTAAGCTTCCTAGAGGGCACTGGTGTGCAGGAATACACACATGAAACAGCCCGATTTTCTGCCTATCCTTTTATATTATAAGTGGTGCAATCACCTTTTGTAAGATGAAAAGGGATTTTTCTTCCTTTATGGGCTAACGTATCATTACCCCTGCTCCTGTCCTTATTTCCTTCTTACTCTTAACTTCTCAGTTCCTGGGGGGTGGGGGGTGGGGGGGGAGAAAAGCCATTACATAGTTCACAGAACCAAACCAAATTAGTTTTCAGAGATCTAATATAAACACACCAGACATGTTTTCACTGGAAGGACACAGACAACTGGAAGGCAGAAGTGCCTTTCCCACAGGTGAATGATAGGGTGTTCCCAGGGGCTGGCCTACTATGCCTTGTGATGACAACTCAGATGTTACTGGAAATCTGGAACTATGAGTGAGATGGGGAGGGTCAGGCAAGGGAAGACTACATTCAGAGGTCTCTAGCCTTTCACTGGATGTGGAAAGTGAGAGCAGAATCTCTGCCTTGCCTCAGCTCCGAGGAATGTGGCAACTGTTGGTCACTGCCGGAGGAAGCTCAGTTGTCATCGTCAGGGATGAGGACGGCTTTCCCAAGCTGGCTGGGCAGAACCAGGCAGAGTCTGAACTCCGCAGCCACCCCCCCCGCCCCCGCCACCCAGAGAATACTGCTTCCATCCCCCCCACCCCGGTCATCTGAAATCTCCGAGACCAAGATAATGGATTCTTTGCCAGAGACAAAGGCTCTTCGAGATCCCCTTCTAGAGAGTTCTCTGTTTAGAAAAATAAGACTTGAAAGGCAAACTTTAGAATTCAGGGTTGAACCACTGTCGGCTCGGCTTGAGAGTTATAAATGGAGGGAAGGAGAGTCTCCTTCAAGGTGGGCTCATTCCTTCTTGGTGTGTTCCAGGACTCGGTAGGGAACCCCAGAGGCACCCCCGGAGCTGTGTTCCTCTTGCATGACTGGCAGTGTGGCAGGAGTGTAGATCTCAGAAACGTTGTCGTTGTTTTCCAGGGCCCCATAGGAAAAAGAAGCTTTGAGATCAGGCTGAACCGTCATTCCTTTGTCATGCATGTTTTGCATACCTGAAATGAAATCCATTTTCTCCAAATCATTATGGGGCAAAGGGGCCAAAGCAGACTGCATCTTCCTCTACCCCACCACAGCCTAATTACAGCGCTCGGGCGCTAATCACGTGCCCTGCCCATCTCCTGAATGCTTTCGATTGAAAAAAGAACACTCATAAGTATATGCTAGCAATATTATGGTTGCCAAGCAACAAGGGATGAATCTTCAGGAAATATGCACACAGACCAGCCACTGTCAAGAGAAGCATGGGTTGGCAAAGAATGAGGTGGGAATGTGTGTTTGGGCCCCTCGGGGAGCAGAACCAGCACTGTGCTTTGAACGTGGTAGATGCCAATACTCGCCTGCTGAATTAAATCGGGATCATTATCCCCTCGAGAAAAGAGGGTAACCTTCGTGTCATGGACATGTGGTGGTGGCAGATGCATTGTGACACTCAGAGGGAGAGTTTTGACCTTTAACACTGAACATCGCGGATCCGCAGAGAGGGGAGGTGTGATTCTCCCTGTTGCTTCTGGGCACGTGTTGCTGCTGGGTTTCTACTTACAGTTGAGGAGATCTATCATGGTCGGAGTGCCCCTGTCGGAGGCTGATGTGCCAGGGAGCTGTTTCTTTTCAGCCAGGGGGCACCGAGGTCCAGATGTGAGTGCCAGGCCAGCTCCCAGCTCTCAGGGCTTTTTCGGTTTTCATTTTTTAGAAGTCTTTCAGGTGCTAGAATTATTTAAGCCCTCTCTACATTGTGACATGCAGTGCATTTTTTGGAAATTGAATGCCTCTTGAACTGTAGCTACTGGTCTGTTGTGAAGCTATCAATCTAGATGGACCAAAAGCAAGGTTCTAGTGCTGACCAGGGAAACCAAGTAGCTAGGAAAGACACTCTATTGAAGCAGTTTTATTTTTTAATTTTAATTAGTTAATTAATTGATTTCTAAAGTTTAAAAAAAAAATCTATTTAAGTAATCTCTACACCTAATGTGGGGCTTGAACTCATGACCCCGAGATCAAGAGACCCATGTTCTTCCGACTGAGCCAGCCAAGCACCCCCCTCTTTTTAAGCAGTTTTATTTTTCATGTTCTACCTGGCATCAGGTCAAACAAGTGTTTGAAATTTTCGAAGATTTTTTTTTTTTTTAAAGCAAAAGGGACGTGAAACCAAATTTAACCAGGCATCTACCAAGTCCCAAACACTGTGCAAGGGGCCTTTAACATATTATCCCACTATCCCGAAAGAAGGAATCCCAATTTACAAGTGAGGGTCAGAGGCCTTGGGAGGTCCAAGGACATGCCCAAGGTCACGCTGCGGGTGGGTGGTAGAGATGGGATTTGAATCCAGGCCACCTGAACTCCAAGCCCACGCTTTTCATTGTACAGAACACGTCTACTCCCAAGTGTCCTGACGTGCCACAGCAGTAGGGTGGGGTTTCCTTTTGTCAAGATCTGACTTCCCACCGGTCACAAGGTACAAAGACGAAGCCGAGAGCCACATCCACGAACAGACCACAGAATGTAGGTATCTAAGGTTACCTTAGGTTACCTTCTATTTTCCACTGGGACGTACATCTGTATATATGCATATACAAATACTTATGTAGATATATACACATACACAGTTTGTAAACACACAAACACACAGATACATATACATACTTGCACACACAGAGTTGACACCTCACCTATCTGGAATTCAGCTATCCAGCGCCCTCATCTATCCGGGACACAGCCGAGAAACAAGGAAGTAAGCAAAAAAGGCATCTGAGCAGCCAGATTAGATGTCTTAAAAGTCCATGCACTAAAGCTCATGCACTTAACTCCTAGGAGAAAAGCTTGAGGCCCCGACTCAGAGCTTGTTTATTCTAATTTTATACACAGTTCAAACAAGTTGGGTCAAATGAGACGTTTGACCCGGAATTGCTATACACAGGTGGGCTGGTAAGAGCATGAATGACAGACGACAGCTTGATAGCAAGGGATGAGGAAATAATATAAAAGTAGACACAGAAACCTTGGGGCCATTTAAAGTAGGGGCACCTCAGTTGGCCCTGAGTGCACACCTGCATCCCAGAGGACTTCAATAAGCAGTACTGTATGCCGTCAGTGGGGTTATAGTTTGCTCATTAGGGTGTCTTAATGAAGGGTGGGGATTATGTCCTAGAGAGAGTTCCATCTTTAGATCTAAAATAAAAATTAATTTTGCCTTGAAGAGTGGGAGCTAGTGGTCACTGGCAACCTATAGAATTTAGGTCAGCAAACCTGGATTAACTTTCCTAATCTGGGTCCCTTTAGGCTGGGCAGGGACTCTCTGGTTCTCCACAAACGCCCCCCACTCCCTTCTGTGCAGTGCTCTGCGGATTCACACCTTTGTTACCATCACGAACTAAAGGCATTTGAGCCTGTGCTTCTCAGTGTGAACCCCCAGCTCCTTGGGAAATTAGGCTTTCCAGAACAATCCACTCTCTCGTGGCATCTAAGAAGTGAGGCGATAGTCTCAATTTCATCCATCCTATTTTCCTTCCCCTCTCCGGTCATTCCATTCCAACTTGATGAATGGATTTTTTTCCTTTTGCAGGCATGAAGCCTGACGTATAGATCATAATTATATCCAGTGCGAATCAGGACGGTCTTTCAGAGATCCCAAAATAGACATGGGGACTGGCAAGATGGGCTCAAAACCAACGGAGGTGCCTCAATCACCGCCTCCTATTTGGCACAGCGAAATTTAAAAAAAAAGAGAGGGAGGGAGGGAGAGAGAGAGACGGTCACACCATAATGGCACAGCACACCTTCCCTGTACCAAACCCAGCAGCTAGGTGTCTCTTTTTGAATAGGAAGTAGCAGTCATTCTATACGGATGGGCTGGCCAGGGGGACACATGGGGTTTTAACGTTACCTGGCATGGCATCCATAGAAATATAGGGCTCAAATGGAATGGCCTTCTTCCGGTTACGTGTGATTAAGAAGACACCCAAGAATGCAATGAGGCACCTGAGGAACAGGGATAAGGGAGGGAGAGAAAAAAGGCCAGAGTGAGGGCAGGAGGGCTCACTTTCCAACCCGGGTAATGGGAAAAAGAGAAAAAGAGGTTGCAGGCTGCAGAGGGGGGCTTGCTGCTGAGCAGTGCCAGGAGGCTGCCGGGCCTGAGATGGGCAGGGAGCAGAAAGGAGATAAGGAACAGCCTCACACGCTTTTCATGCGGCACTGCATTAATCAGAATAAATTAGACTCTCCTGGGCAAAATTCCCACGGCTCTTTACTTCCATTTAGCCTGTATCTTAGAACTTCACCTTAAAAAATATATATTTTTTGGGCACCTGGGTGGCTCAGTTGGTTAAGTGACTGCCTTCAGCTCAGGTCATGATCCTGGAGTCCTGGGATCGAGTCCCGCATCGGGCTCCCCGCTCAGCGGGGAGTCTGCTTCTCCCTCTGACCCTCCTCCCTCTCATGCTCTCTCTGTCTCATTCTTTCTCTCTCAAATAAATAAATAAAACCTTTAAAAATATATAAATGTATTTTTTAATAAAAGTTCTTTATGGCCTAAATTCAATCAATACAGGAGGAGAGAAAGAAAAAGTTAGAAAATTCCTAAACTCCCTTTAGTCCCACTCCTCCAGGTAGGGGTATATTCTTCTAGAGTCTTTTTTTTCTTTTCTTTTCCCTAGAGCTTAAATAAGCACACTTTCTAAAAACCGAGGTGTAATTCACATGCAGTAAAATGCACAAACCCTAAATGTGGTGCTTAAAGAATTTTACCTGTGTGTAAACTCTTGTGATCACCACACAAGTCAGCAGAGAAGACATTTCCATCCCTCCACCCCAGAAAGCTTCCTTGTGCCCCTCCCAATCCATGCTAACCGGGAGGAAACCACTGACCACTCTCATCCAATACTTGATTTGCCTGTTCTTGAACTTCTTTTTTATTTTATTTTGTTTTTTAAAGATCTATCTATTTGGGCACCTGGGTGGCTCAGTCATTAAGCATCTGCCTCCGGCTCAGGTTGTGATCCCAGGGTCCTGGGATCGAGCCCTGCATCGGGCTCCCTGCTCCGCGTGAAGCGTGCTTCTCCCTCTCCCGCTCCCCCTGCTTGTGTTCCCTCTCTCGCTGTGTCTCTCTCTGTCAAATAAATAAAATCTTAAAAAAAAAAAAGTCTATTTATCTGAGAGAGAGAGAGAGAGAGGAGGGGCAGAGGGAGAGGGAGAGAATCTTCAGCAGACTCCATGCTGAGCACGGAGCCCGATGTGGGGCTCGATCCCAGCACCCTGAGATCACAACCTCAGCCAAAACCAAGAGTCGGACGCTTAACCAACTGAGCCACCCAGGCACCGCATCCGGTTCTTGAACTTCTTATAAGTTAAATCATACAGCGTGTACTCTGTCTGGTTTCTTTCACTTGTAAGTATTTTTAAGGTTCATTCACTTTATTGTATGTATTAGTAGTTCATTATTTTTAATTATTATATTGAATCCATTGTCCGAATATACTACATCATTTGTTTTTCACTCTCCTGTCGATAGACATTTGGGTTGTAACCAATTTGAGCATATGATGAATAAAGCTACTACAAACATTCAGGTACAAGTCATTTTGTCAATATACGTACTCATTTCTTTTGGGATGTGGAACTGCTAGATCATAGGGTAGACTATACATTTAAAAAATGTAACTTTTTCCATTTAATGTATCCTAGACATGGTTCTATGCCAGTATCTCTAGACTGGCCTCAATTTTTCAAAATGGCAGCACGGTACTTTATTATATGGATATACCGTAATTTCTTTTCTTTTTTTTTATTTTTTATTTATTTATTTTTTTAAAGATTTTATTTATTTATCTGAGAGAGAGAATGGGAGACAGAGAGCATGAGAGGGGGAGGATCAGAGGGAGAAGCAGACTCCCCGCCGAGCAGGGATCCCGATGTGGGACTCGATCCCGGGACTCCAGGATCATGACCTGAGCCGAAGGCAGTCGCTTAACCAACTGAGCCACCCAGGCGCCCCTACCGTAATTTCTTTAACCGACATTCTACTGCTGGGCGTTTATGCTACTTCCGATTATTTACTTGAGCCGGTGCGAGACTTAATCCCAGGACCCGGGGATCATGACCTGAGCCGAAAAGGCAGACGCTTAACGACTGAGCCACCCAGGCGCCCCTACAATTAATTTTTAAATTAATAGACAGCCTCATACATGTGTCTTTGTGTCCCGTTTGGAAGGCTGCATCAAACATTGCTCATTTATAATTTTTACTGACATTGCTAAACTGTCCTCTGGCATCACAGATCCTTTCGGTGTGGCGAGAGCTGGTCTCCTCGTCCTCTTGCCAACACGGATACTACGAATCCTGTGAGTTTTTGCAAAATGATGGCAATCTCATGCGGTTTCAAAATGCATTTCTGTGATCCGGGGTGAGGCTGAGAGTCTTTTCATGTGTCAAAGTGGGATATTTTAAGATTTTATTTTTTTTTATTTTTTTTATTTGAGACAGAGAGAATGAGAGACAGAGAGCATGAGAGGGAGGAGGGTCAGAGGGAGAAGCAGACTCCCCGCCGAGCAGAGAGCCCGATGCGGGACTCGATCCCGGGACTCCAGGATCATGACCTGAGCTGAAGGCAGTCGCTTAACCAACTGAGCCACCCAGGCGCCCTAATTGTACTTTTTAAAAGACTATTTTTGCGAGAGACAGCGTGCTTGCGCGTGCTCGCGGGAGTGGTGGAGGGTGGGGGTGCAGAGGGAGAAGCAGACTCCCTGCTGAGCAGGGAGCCTGATAGGGGGCTCAATCCCAGGACCCTGGGATCATGATCTGGGCTGAAGGCAGATGCTTAACCGACTGAGCCACCCAGGCACCCTCACCACAATTAATTTTAGAACATTTTTATCCCCCTAAAAAGAAACCTGTACTCATTAGCAGTGACTCCCCTCTCTGATCCCCAATTATCCCCCTCCGTCAACCCTAGCCCTAGGCAACTACCAATCTACTTTCCGTCTTTATGGATTTACCTGTTTCGGACATCCATGAATGGAATTATACAGCATGCGGCCCTCTGTGACTGGCCTCTTTCCCCTAGCATAATGTTCTTAAGGTCCACCCATGTTGTAGCAAGCATCAGACCTTCACTCCTTTTTTTTTAAATTTTTTTAATTTTTAATTTTTTTAAGTTTTTTTTTTAAGATTTTATTTTATTTATTTGCGAGAGAGACCATGAGAGACAGAGAGCATGAGAGGGAGGAGGGTCAGAGGGAGAAGCAGACTCCCCGCTGAGCAGGGAGCCCGATGCGGGACTTGATCCCGGGACTCCAGGATCATGACCTGAGCCGAAGGCAGTCGCTTAACCAACTGAGCCACCCAGGCGCCCCAAAGTGGGATATTTTAGAAATGACAAGGAGATTAAAGCCCAAAAGAGAAGAAGGGGGAAGGAGATAAAGCCCTTTGGGGAGTAAAATGCTCATTCATCTCTGGGGGACAAAGCTCTGAATTCTGGCTGCTCCCTGGGCTCTAGAAGACTGCCTGAGAGGCAGGAGCAGTAGCAGGGCCAGAAAGCAGGGACTCACCCCAGTGCAAACATGCAGATGTGCAGCGCGTCCTCCCCAGTGAAGTCCAGGTAAAACACTGCACCTGGAAAGGCAGAAAATAGCCAATACGGGTGAGCTGCTTTCAAATCACCTTCTTGCCAGTCTGTCTATGATTTGGCTAAGCTCTCTTCCCTGCAGGGAACCAAAGCGGTCAGGAGCCTGATGACCAGCAGGGTACGTGTTAGAAGAGTGGAATACAAGTCATCTGGGGGAACAGATTATCTTCTCTTTCTCCTCCTATACCCCTTTTATCTCCATCTTTTTCTTTTCTTTTTGAGATAATATTAGACTCACAAAAATAGTACAGAGTTCACATGGACCCTGCACCCAGCCTCCTCCCAATGAAACATACTGAGAACTAAACTGCAGACCTTATTTGCCAGTTTTTACACAACCCCCTTCGCCAGTATTTTTTTTTTTTTTAAGATTTATTTATTTATTTTAGAGAGAGAAAGCTAGGGAGTGGGATGCGAGAGGGGCAAAGGGAGAGAGAGAGAGAGAGAGATAATCCCAAGTGGACTCCGTGCTCAGCGCAGAGCCTGATTCGGGGCTTGATTCCACAACCCTGAGATCAGGACCTGAGCCGAAATCAAGAGTCCTACGCTTAAGCCACGGAGCCACCCAAGTGCCGCTCTCCAGTCTTTCTTAAGATGGAAAAGCAAGGCTTCGAGTTAAGCCGTCATAGCCTTCTAACCTCGCGTGGCCAGCAGACGGCAGGCCTGCAGCCCGCTCCCAGAGGCGGGAGTGACACGGGCTTGCCACCCTCACCTGCCCTGCAGCAGCCTCTGTCTGGACTCATTGCACCTCCATGGGCTTCTTGCTGTATTCCTGAGCTCCTGATCCCCACCTAGCTTCTGACTCCATCGTGCTGTTGGCTATTCCTTTCAACCCTGCCTGGACCCAAGTTCTTGACCAGGACTTAAATCTTCACGCTGGGTTCACTTTTTGGCTGCTCTGGGTGGACGCCCCACTGGATCCCCGGGTCTGCTCATCACACAGGCCCTGGCAGGCTGTGTGCCTACCGGGCTCCCATCTCTACGGGCAGGATGCGAGCAGCGCTCGTCTGAAGCGCAAAACACACAGCCGTACAGCCAGGCTTTCCTCAAAGGGAGGCGCACTGGCTCTTACTGGTCTTTTCACTTTGAAGATTTTCGTCTTCACTGCCCCTTAAAAACAAACACAATCCGGGGCGCCTGGGTGGCTCGGTCGTTAAGCGTCTGCCTTCGGCTCAGGTCATGATCCTGGGGTCCTGGGATCGAGCCCCGCATCGGGCTCCCTGCTCAGCGAGGAGCCTGCTTCTCCCTCTCCCTCTGCCTCTCTCCCTGCTCATGCTTTCTCTCTCTGTCTCTCTGTATCTCTGTGTCTCAAATGAATAAATAAAATCTTAAAAAAAAACCAAAACACAATCTGATATGCTTGTAGCTTCTGAAGCCACCGAGAGAAAGAAAAAAAAGTAGGGGTGGAGTAGAAGAAAGGGGAATATAAAAATGATGACAGGTTACTCGCTACCTATTATGTCACAGATGTTCATATAGTCTTAACCTCTAGAAATTATAGAAAGAAATCTGTGGCCGCTTAGTGGAGCTAGCAGACGATGACAAAAATTGTTAAAGAAACCTTGTACAAGCTGTATGGGAGTACATGTTGTGCATATTTCAATTCTGGGAGGTGAGTGTTATTCCCATTTTATGAACGTGGAACCAAGGCTCAGAGAGGTTAAGTGATTTTCTTAGAGCCACACAGCTCTGTGTCTGTGCTGGGGCCCAGCTCTCTCTGGCTCGAAATCCTGCACTTTCTCCATGAAACCATATACAACTCTGACAGGCAGAACACGTCAGCAGAGTTGGCCTTCTGACAGAGGCAGAGCCTCATCCCTCCACACTGGGGTAACGTCGCTGCTGCTAAGGTAGGAGACAGAAATCTAGCAGTCGCCACCCTTACCTGCTGTGACGGCAATGGTAGTGGACAGAATGTAGCCCACGCTGGCGATCAAAGAGGAGTCGTACATCTGTGAGGCTTGACTTAGAAACCTTCAATACAAGAGCACTCTGGTCAGTGGGCCTGTCAGAAAGGCTGAGGCGAGAGCTGGTGACAGTAGGCTTAGCTTGAACTATGAAGATAACACATGAAAGAAAGATGCCACCCTGCTGCATCTCTGGGTTAGGGTCCACACTTCACTCCCATTTGTCCACATAGCCTGAGGTCCACCGCCATTCCCCAAGGGGACCATGCCTTCCCAGTCTCACACCTCTTGCCACATGGTTCTCGCCCACCCGAGATACCCTCCTCCTCATGTCGGTGTCCCCTGCATCCCCACCCCCCTACAAAGGGCCGTCCTGTTCTCACAAACAGTCTAAGAAACTTCTACGGCACTTACAGCGTTCTGCCTGTCGCTGTCATTATTTTTTTTTTTTAAAGATTTTATTTATTTATTTGAGAGAGAGAATGAGATAGAGAGAGCATGAGAGGGGGGAGGGTCAGAGGGAGAAGCAGACTCCCTGCTGAGCAGGGACCCCGATGCGGGACTCGATCCTGGGACTCCAGGATCATGACCCGAGCCGAAGGCAGTCGCTTAACCAACTGAGCCACCCAGGCGCCCCTGTCATTATTTTTTTTAAACAAATTTTTTTCTTAATGAAAAAATAATGTGCTCACTGCAACAAATGCAGGCAAAAGAGAGAGAGAAAATTAGAATCATTCCTCCTCTCTCCATCTACGATCCACACTCCCTCATTTCGGAATATATTCTTTGTCCATTCTCTGCGGAGCATTTTAGGTATTACTACATAGTTGCTTATATCGTGACAGACTTCCCGCTTGCCTGCACTCATCCGTTCACAGGGCTGGCAGTGCCCCGAGGACAGTGACTATTGGTCCTGCCCCGTGGCGGAAGGCCCAGGGGCCTGGCACACAGGAGGCCCTCGGTGGCTGTGTGGTGTGCTGACTGGGTGAGTGAGAAGCTCCCCAGGAGGTGGCCGGGGCACTGGACTCGCCTCTGTAACCCCGGAGTGCTCAGCACGGAGCCTGGTGCTGGGACGGCTTGGGGGTGATGACCAGAATCTCTGTAGTAGGACTCAGGACAGTAATAATCGTAGTCGGCCTAATCATGAAAGAGGCTGAGATTTTCGGGAGGTTATCCTGGGGAACGGCACGGAGAGCTTCATGCTTCTCTCAGGGAGGGGCTGCAGTTATCCTCACTTGTGGACAGGGAGCCTGGTCCTAGAGAAGCTGAGGCAGAGGCCTGGAGCAGAGCGGCGACGGGCGAGGGGCGTGGGATGGGGAGTCTGATGCCTGGGTTCACATCTCAGCCCTGCCCCTTCGGTTTCTCAAATGCAAAATGAGGATGGTATCATCAGCTTCAAAGGGGTTCTGGGGGGGGGGGGTCAAATGAATTTAAGTTCCTGTGAAAGCAGGGCGTGTGAGTGGCTTCCCCTGGTGCCCCCACAGCAGCAGTCACTCCAACAACTGCTCGAGGCTACCGCTGGGGGACGGTGAGCCCTGGCCGCTGGGGGCCCGGGGCCTGCCCTGCCCAGGATCAATCAGCCTCAAGTGCCACACCGAGCCCTGCGCCGTTCACCTTCCTGTCCCCAGCAGGGCCGTCCCAGGCCGTCCCAGGCCCTCTGTGGACGACCAGGTCTCAGATGGGAACAAGGCCGAGGCCTACCCTCAGGACCACCGCTTCTGAGAGAGAAACGAGTCTCTCACTCTCTGGGGAAGATTCCTGGAGACAGACAAGAAAGGACAACTTGCTGTGTTCCTTCCACCTGGCAAACAAAGAGATGCCTCATGGGGACCACACAGCTTCTTCTACAGTCCCTCAAACAGACACCTGCCTTGGAGCAGAAGGGAAGTGAGGCTGCCCCTTCTCCCAGTTTGAGGCAGAGAGAAAAACACATCCACTCCAGGCCTCCTCTTTCAAGAGGCACAGAGTCCCTCCATGGGACCACCCAGCAAATCAGTGACCCCTCTCTCCACAGTGGATGCTGAGCCCTGGTGACAGGCTGTGCTTCGATGTTCTGCCTTCCCTACAGCTTCAAAAACAAATGAAATCAGGCCCAAGAAATGGAAGAGACCCCAAAACGTGGAGAGGCCCAGCAGGAAAAGACTTTGCAACTCACGCGGCCTGGTAGACAGCGGTGGCCACCATGCACACGCACATCACGTAGAAGATGGGGTAGTCGAGCTGCAGGTTCCCCTGTATGGACAAGACGAGCATCCCAGCCACGGCCTTCACAGTTACCACCGTCATGGAGCCTGCAGAGGGTGAACGAGGACGAAGCGAGGGCATCAGACCCTGAAGGTCAGTTTATGACTCCAAAGGACGTGGTGAAAAAGATGGAGGGAGCACTGACAGGGCCACCCCAGGGGCGTCAAAGACGCCACGGGAGGCGGAACTTCTGAGAGTTGCCCACTATCCGTGTGCTCTGTCCAAGAAGAGAGGGAAGCAAAATACCGATAGGCGCTTCCAAGTGTCACCTCTGAACTCCAGCAAGCAAGGATGTTGAGTTTCAGTCTCTCAACAGCAGAGTAATCAGCGCTGTGCCTGGACCATGGTGGGAGGTCAAAATCATCCTTGAATGGAGACACGAATTTCCTTTGAGGATCATTCTCATGATAATCACAGGGAAAAAAACATGTGGTGTGTCAAGCGCGCTCTCTCTCTTTTTTTTTTTTTATGCTCGCTCACTTGTATTTTTAAAAAACATTTCATTAGACAGAGACCTCCAAATGTTTGGGAATTCTACCCCCAGGCACACGCACATACTTTTCCAAAATACAGGTGTTTGTGCATTTTAAAGTGATACTCATGTAACACTGTGCTTATAGGCTATGCACATTATAAAACAGGCGCCGGAGATATCACAGCTCACCTCACCGTGGAGACTGCTGCTTTACCCAGTGGTGCAGAAATGGCTGCCAACTGTCGGACCTCTCCACTATCTCCCCGGCCAAAGCAGGAGTTAAAAGAAACCACCCCCAAGTCCGGGTACAAATGAAGCCCCTTATTCTGGCTGAAGGGCTCGGCTTTCCTGTTTTTCTCCGCTTCTGCTCGTTTTCCCTCTTGCTAACAGCTCATCACACACAGCGGCTTCTGGGCCCCCCACAACCTCAATGACAGTTTCCAAACATCTGCTGTCAGTTAGGACAGGCACTTTCATGAGGGTGTGTCCCTGTTAGTGAGAAGGGGACAGAGGGAGAGCGGCCAATGCTCCTTAGCACCTTCTGGCCTCCCTACTCGCCAGAGAGGACATTTGGGGACCGTGACATCCCAATCTGCTTTGAAAACAAGATCACCAAGGAATGGACCACTGATATTCGCTACTCCAGGAACAAACCTCTACCGAGTTATGCTCCCTGAAAGACGCTGGTCACAAAAGCCACCTATTACAGCGTTCTGTTTATACTGTATACTTCAAACAGGTGAATTTTACGGTATGTAAATTATATCTCAATAAAGCTGTTTTATTTTTATTTATTTATTTTTCTAAAGATTTTATTTTATTTGACAGAGAGAGACACAGCGAGAGAGGGAACACAAGCAGGGGGAGTGGGAGAGGGAGAAGCAGGCCTCCCGCTGAGCAGGGAGCCCAATGCAGGGCTCGATCCCAGGACCCTGGGATCATGACCTGAGCCGAAGGCAGACACTTAACGACTGAGCCACCCAGGCACCCTCAATAAAGCTGTTTTAAAAATATCAAAATAATGGAACCTTGTCCTATGCGGCCCCTATCTGTAGGGCTGAGGGGTGGGGTGGAGTGGGGGCTCGGTGTGGGAAGGACAGAAGACCAGCAACACATCTCGGGCACTCATGCCCATCTCATTTAACCCTGCTCTGCCCCCTGGGATTTGGGCATTCTCCTGTGCCCAGGTTGAGAAGACAGTGTGGCTTAAACAGGAGGGGGTCACCAGCCCGAGGCCACAGAGACCCCAGGAGGCAGCAGGAGGGCATCCCCCACCTCTTCCCCTGGAAGCTCGGGTCCTCACAGCTCTATGGAGTGTGTCAGATTCTGTGAGGGGTCAGGCCTCGCCTCGGTCTGAGTTAGGAGCCGTCTCCCACATTGCACCCATCCCTCCAAGAGGAGAGAAAAAAAAAGTGAGAGAGTAAACTCGGTTCCTGCTTTTGAATCCAGAACTCGTTCCTAGCCTGACAGGTTTACCTGAAACCCTAAGGACTCCGTTGTTGGAGCCTGCCCGTCTCTATCTCCCTGCCCCACCTCACCCTCACTCTGCTATCCTCTTTGTCACCATGATCCTCACTGCCCCAATGTGTCTCTCTTCTATATATCTGTCTGATTGCTTACTGGCTGTTCCTGCCTTCGGAATGGAGCCCCCCCCGCCCCCTGAAGGCAGGGGGCCGTCTGTCTTGTTCACCCCTGTGGATGGTTTCCAGCACTGTTCCTGGCACTTGGGGACTCTGGGTATTTGAGCAAGGACACTGGATGCAGTCAGCAGCCTGACAGGACTGATGGAAGCCGCGTCCCGTCCACGGGGACCTTGTGGCACTACCGGATGCTGGCCACACTCAACCACCCAGACCCCCACTTACCGAGTAATGCCACCAGGAGAAGAATCACGATGATGTTGTTGGCGTTCTTCTCCTTGTAGAAGTACAGCAGCAAGCAGAACAGGATGATCTCCACGAGCTGTGGAAAGCAGCAAGTGAGGCGGTCAGTGGGGCAGACGTGGACAAGACTGGGAGACGCTGGTGGGCTTGGCTGGTGTTGATGCTAAGTTACGGACCCTCAGGATTGAAAGGGACCTGAATAGCCAGCATTTCCCAAACCATGGAAAAGGAGGGGATTCTGAATGAACTCTGCGGGGATCTCTACCCCCTGGGGAACACCGACAAGGAGTTCACTTCAGAGCTTTGAGGGCGATGTGCTGGCCACAAACGCACCCTGTCTTGGATGGCCAGGATCAGGCTGAGAAGGTTTCTTCCCACTTCGCTGCTCTGCGGGGAACCCCATGTGGGTGACCCCTGAAGGTCGGTCAAAGAGGGAGACACTTGCTCACTGAGGAGAAGAGCTCTCTGGGACAAGTGGACAAATATACAAGCCCCCAACCCCTAACCATGCCTCTAAAGTGTGTGCTTGGTGGGAGAGAAAGACAAGGACATCTGGAGTCAGGGAGGCCCAAGTTTGAAACTGGATGCACTTCTAAAACAGTTGTGTGGCCTTGGGCAAGTCACTTCACTTCTTTAAACCTCAGTTACCTCCTCCGTGAAATGGGGATAATGATTCTTCCTTTACAGGGCCATGATCACTGCTAATACTTACTGAACTCATAAATACACCCGGCACCGTTCTAAACATTGTATCTATACTAAACTCATTCAACCAGCACAATGATTCTATGAAGTAGGCACTACCACAATCGGAAGCTAAGAAAAGGGCAGAGCCAGGATCTGAACCTGAACAGTCTGGCTCCAGGGCCCGTGTGCTTTCCCACTAGGCTACACGGCCTGAACCTGGGAGGCCTAGGGCCTGGGGCATAGAAGTGTGAGGCCTCAGTCAGTGTGGGGTGGGAGTTCCCTCCTTGCCTTAACAACTGTCCTTTCCACTCCTTAAGGGCCCAGACATTCAGCAACATTTTCCCAAGAAGTCAAGCCAGCTCCAGCACCCGGCAAAATGAAAGCATCCCGGGCGCCTGGGTGGCTCAGTCGGTTAAGCGACTGCCTTCGGCTCAGGTCATGATCCTGGAATCACAGGATCGAGTCCCGCATCGGGCTCCCTGCTCGGCAGGGAGTCTGCTTCTCCCTCTGACCCTCTTCCCTCTCGTGCTATCTCTCATTCTCTCTCACTCAAATAGATAAATAAAATCTTAAAAAAAAAAAAAAAAATGAAAGCAGCAAACTTGGACAGTGGCTTGGCTCCATTTGCCTACCCCGACCTCCTCCCAAAGTTTATTTATCATAACAACCAACGCAGAAACATTAATGGGCATTTAAAAAAATTTTTAAATTCCTCATAATTAGAGGCCATAAAAAAAAAACCAGCTGTTTTCATTTTCCTGTTTCTTCCTGTCTTTGCTGCCGTGAATACATATTTTATCTACTTGTCATCATAGTCAACGCACAATTTTGTGCTGGGCTGTTTTTAGTTACCAAAAACAATTCCCATATTTTATGAAGTTGTCGTAATTATCTTTAATTGCTGCAGAATACATCATCAAGCGGATGAGTTACCCATCAACATTCCTAACCACTGGGCGTGCACTCAGGGGGCCCGGTTTTCCAATCATTCTTCACTGTGCCGAAATGCATGCTGGAATGGCGCTTGGCCTTCCGCTGCAAGATGGCTGTGTGGGTGACCTTGAGTTCTGGGGGCATGTCTCCCTCCTTCCTTCCTCTTCCTTCCTGTTTTTCTTTCTGTCTTTCTTGAAGTATGGCTGACACACAATGTCACATTAGTTTCAGGTGTAGGACACGGTTCCAGGACAACTCCATCAACTCTCTGTTATGCTATGCTCGACAGTGTACCTATCGTCAGCCTGACGTCCACAGTGTCTGGCACCTGGCAGACAATAAATATTGACTGGATTTGATTTGGCCAGATCTCTCTAGCTGGCGGTATTGGGGCATAAGAGGGAGCTACTCAATTCAGAGGACTGAAAGCCATGGGGGGGGGGGCGGGGGCAAACGTACCTCACACCTCACACTGACTGAGGCCTTCTATGCCCCAGGCCCTAGGCCTCCCAGGTTCAGGCAGTATAGCCTAGTGGGAAAGCGCACAGGCCCTGGAGCCAGACTGTTCAGGTTCTTTCCCTCCCAAGGCAGGGCAAGAATGTGTCTGTTTTGCAGAAGAAACAGCTCCCACCGAGGAGAGGTGTGGCCAGGGATTCCACTGGGTACCCTCTTCGGGAGCCACACCAAAAATCAGTGCCTGCCCAGAAGCCCCCCTCAGTTGCCCTAAATTTACCTTTAGCTCATCCTCATACTAAGATCTCCTCCTATGGGAGGGCTTGTCTGCCATTTTTTTTGAAATTACAATGTCTGCACTAGCACGTTGACATGCTAAGCATGCACAGTTGAACCAAAGTGCCTAAGTAGCAGAAAATGTATGTTTCTTTCTTTTTTTTTTTTTTTAAGATTTTATTTATTCATTTGAGAGAGAGAGAAACAGCATGAGAGGGGAGAGGGTCAGAGGGAGAAGCAGGCTCCCCGCTGAGCCGGGAGCCCGATGTGGGGCTCGATCCCAGGACTCCAGGATCATGACCTGAGCCGAAGGCAGTCGCTTAACCAACTGAGCCACCCAGGCGCCCCAGAAAATGTATGTTTCTTAATGTATCCAGCTCTCTGTCCGTGCCCCCCTAGCACACCGCATAAAAGCTTCCCGCACTAACCCCAAGGGGAGACAGTGCTATGAGAGCGATCTCCCTGTCTCCTTACTTGTGACAAGGAGTGAAAGTTCTTTGCTTTCAACATTTCCTCTGGTCGTGTTCCATTTGCACCCCAAGCAGCCACCCACCTTGAGTTTGGTTACAGCAGCACTTCCTCGCAGACATGAGTCAGGAAGACAAACTGAGTGGGTCACTGGGCACCTGCCAAGTGCTGGGTGATTCCCATACCACCTCGTGTCTCCCAGCCCCAGCCACCAGCCCCGGTCCAGTGACTCCCACCAGCTTACAGAGAAGGAGGCAGAGCTTCCAGGTAGGTGACTTGGCCGAGGCCACACAGCACGTGACCGATTCAAGCCCAGGGCTCCCTGAGAGAAAATTCTGTGTTCTGGGGTTAAGCTTTCCCTGAAGAGGGGGGGTTCTTTGGCTCCGTCCTGCAGCCGTTTCTCCACGCCCACCAGGTGCGCAGCGGGGCTGGCTAGAGGCAGGGAGATGACCCAGTCCCAATCCTGGGAAATCCATCCTCGGCCTTGTGAGCAAACGAAGGAAAAAGAACGTTCCAGGCCTGTAGAGCAGTGCCAGGCTGCTCGTATCAGAGGAAGGCTGTGCCCGCCTTCGTCAGCAGGCCACGGCGAAGGAAGCTGGCTGCGAGTCCAGCCCCACTCGTGGGACTCTGGGCCGTCAGCCCACCTCCCTGAGCTTTAGTTTTCTCATCCATAAAATGGGGAGAAAAACATTTACCTTATAGGGCAGTTGGGAGGATTTGAGATGATACGTAAGAAAGTATTTGGCACAGTGCCTGGCTTGGAATAGAAATATATAGTAGTAGCTTGATCAAATGCCTTACATGCTTCCTCGATCAGTTTATCTGTAGACCTAACATGGGACGTTAACAGGGGCTGGGAGTTTAGGAGACCGTTTCAGTGTCTCCTGCGTTTCTATTAGCTCCTATCAGCTGTGTGATGCCGGGAAAAATAAATAAATAACATGTCTATGACTGTTTAAAATTTTAACTGTTTTTTTTACCATAAAAGTCTTAAATGCTCCCTGTAGAAATTTCAAATGATGCGTAAAGACAAAGGTGAAATGAAAACTCATTCATAATTCCAGCTCCCAGAGACAACAATGGATGGAATCTCTGTTTTTTCCTTCCAGTCCTTTGGTGATACATTATATACACACACCTACAATATCTCTAAAAACTAAAATTATCATATTATCTATGCAGATTTAGGCATTACTTGGAACATAAGTGGAAAAAGCATTTCCTCGTGAACTACCTACTTCCCGCAAGCACGGTCTTCGGTGCTGGGAAACACGTCACCATTCCCTCGAATCCCCTGTTGCTGGAGATTCAGGTTCCCAGGTTCTAGGACCTGATACTCCCTCCTGCCATCGTGGGTAGGACCAGTGCTTCCCTTACCATGTACAAGAGGAAAGGCCAGCTCACGAGGTGCCTGGTGATGTTCTCGCCCGTCATTTTCTCGTGACTGTTAGGTGCGAATGTCACCAGCAAGTAGGTGCCCACGATGGCCAGACCGCAGCCAACGAAGGACAAGACGTAGCGCCCTGCAGGGAAGGGGGAGGCTGTCATAGGCTCACTTCGGGTGCTGGCTTCAGGCCCCTATGTGTTTCTAGGGCAACACACGATGACCTGCTCTTTTTGGTTTTTCTTCACTTCACAAATAGATCATCTCCCTTACTGTTATTTAAAAAAATAACACTTAGGGGCTCCTGGGTGGCTCAGTGAGTTAAGCATCTGCCTTCGGCTCAGGTCATGACGCCAGGGTCCTGGGATCGAGTCCCACATCAGGCTCTTTGCACCGCGAGGAGCCTGCTTCTCGCTCTCCCTCTGCTGCTCCCCCTACTGGTACTTTCTCTGTCAAATAAATAAATAAAATCTTCTAAAAAAATAGAATTAAAAAATGACATTCAGGGCGCCTGGGTGGCTCAGTTGGTTAGGCGACTGCCTTCGGCTCAGGTCATGATCCCAGGGTCCTGGGATCGAGTCCCACATCGGGCTCCCTGCTCTGCGGGAAGCCTGCTTCTCCCTCTCCCACTCCCCCTGCTTGTGTTCCCTCTCTCGCTGTGTCTCTCTCTGTCAAATAAATAAATAAAATCTTAAAAAAAAAAAAAATGACATTTAATGTTAAAAAATTTCAGTGAGGTGTGGCATGTAGAACAAAAAGTGCTCAATGAATTCTCACAGACTGAACACACCCATGTAACCAGCACCCAGATCAAGAAAGGGAATGTTAGCAGGACCCAACATCCTCACTTGTGTCCCCTTCCAATCACTAGATGCAGCCCCCGGGTAATGCTGACTTCTACCAGCACTGAGAGTCGGCCTGGTTTTGTACTTTCTATAAATGGACTCGTACTATATGATTTCTTGCGTCTGTGTTTACGTAAGATGGTGTTTGTGAGTTTGTGAGATTCATCTGTATCCTGGTGTGGAGTGTAGGGGTGGTTCCTTCATTCTCATGCCCCTGTGGTGTGTGACAAAATTTATCCATTCTGCGGCTGATGGGTCTTCAAATACTCTCCAGGGTGATAATGAATACTGTTGCTATGAGCATGTCATTTGGAAAACACACTGTCTGTATTTCTGTTGGGTATAATACTAGGAGTGGGAATTCCCGGGTCAGGGGATATGTGGACCTTCAGCTTTGTAGTTACTGTCAAATGGTTTTCCAAACTGGTTGCACCAATTTCGACTCCCACCGGGAGGGTATTAGAGTAAGACTGCCTCTTTTTTCTCCTTCAGTAGCCATTCTGCTACTGAACCACAGTTTCAGTGTACATTTTACAGGGAAGGTTTGAAAGTCAGAATCCCTTTATGGGCAACATAAAAGAAAACCAAATGTAACAAAATCTCACAAGCAAACCTTCAGAGCCTACCATGTACCTTTTAAAAATGACCTTATCATTTCCCATCTGCTAGTTAACCTAGTCGCAAGGGACCAGTCCAAATACTATCAATATTCTATTCCACAGACTTGTCAGAGACTGTTAGTAGGGCCTGGGAGTCTCCTGACTTTTCCCCTGGGTCCTGTCACACTCCAGTTGAACTATGTGGATTTTGTGAAAAGCCTCTTGAAGTCCAGCCCAGACCCAGGCAAGCTGGGAAAGGCTGTGAGTTCTGACCTACACGTGGTGATCCCAGGCCTCTGGATATTTCTGGATAGAACTATCTACATATTTCATTCCATTGTCTCCCAAAAATGTGATACCACATTAAATGTCTTTAATTTTCATTCTAGGCCTCATAAGGTGCCCCTCAATTTTTCAATGAATGAATGAGCCACGGTTAAACTCAATAATAAGTTCTCTGCTAAGACATACAAGTCTGCTGTCTTAAGTTTTCTTCAGGCAAGGAAAGGTCTTACTCCTCTCCATGCCTGTGGTGTACAGCACAGGTCTAGCATTGGGTGAATGTTTGCTGAATTTAATAAAACTTTAGGCAGGACAGCCATGCACAGTTGTGTAAGTTGCTCACTGCATAAAAACACCTAGCTGAAGGGGTGAGGAGGGCTAAAATCTAGCCCATGCTCTGCTCACCAAGGCATGTGCCCACAGAACCACAGATGCCCAGAGGGGCCATCTTTTTAAAATTCACATAGGCCACTGCCTGGACTAGCATGTCTCCTATACCAGGACTTTCTAGAGTGAGCCTGGAAGTGACATAAAACTACACTGGTCTCAGAACCAGCCCAGCTACCCCTGCATCGCCCCCTCTGCCATCAGGACTACTGCAAATCACTCTGAGTCTTTTGGTCTTGGCATCGTATATTTGCTGAGCAGTAGCTCTGCTTTTTTCAGTGTAGGATTCTTTTCTTTTTTTCAGCCTCCTGGCTCCATCTTGCTCTTATCCTATAACAATGATTCAGAACAGTGGTTCCCAAACCTGGCTGCATGAGCAAGTTCCTCTGGCTGCATGCCTAAGCTGCATGCTCTAATCCAGCTTGCATAAGTAATAAAGAATAACTCCTGACCTCCATGTTTCCCATTTGCTTTAGAACTCATTTAGGTAAAGAGGGTGCCTTTCATCAGGCCTCCTAAAATCCCAACAATAAATGCTCAATAAATATTGATTGAATGGAATGAAATCAAGCCCCTTTTAAGAAATCTCACAGATCATTCTGTTGTGTAGCCAGATTTGGGAACTACCGAGGAAAAAACCCAGCTCTCAGGAGCTGATGAGGGTGGAATATACAACACGGAAGGGAGCAGGAGACGGATGATCTCTAAATTGGGGTGAGCTGGCTTTATTATGAACAAACAGTACAAGCACAGAATTAAGAACAGGGGCTCATATCAGTGAACTTACTCAGAAAGTCTTTAGGTTTCCATTTTTCTTTGATGAATATGATTCCTATGATGGCGCTAGCTGTAAAAAAATAAAAGCACAGGGAAAAGAAAATTGAGGCTGCTATCAGTCCGATGGAGTCCCTTTGCCCAGGCCCTAGGGTAGGCTCATTTGCTTTAGGGCTTGGTACTTCCTAACCTCTCCCTTCTGCTCCCCAAAACTCAGTCCTTCTGGTTCCTCTGTTATTCCATCTCAGAAAGAGAGGCTCCTCTCTGAGCCTTCCTGAGGATTTCCTACAAGTCCAGGAGCACTGGTGTTGAGTACTTGCAGGGTGACAGGGGATTCGCACAAGTTCTTTCTGGCACGTCTACCCGTCGAGGTGGGTGCCATCTGAAAAATGGGACACTGAGGCTAGGAGAGGTGAAGCAGTTGCTCAGGACTACGCAACTGGTAAGGGGTGCTGGAGCCCAGCTCTTACTCCTTCCATTGCTGTGACTACGTCTAACACTCTTCCCCTGGTTCTTCTCTCCTTCTCAAACTTCCTTGTCGCTGCCTGGAGGGATGGGGCTGGCATTACTATGAACAGACCTGGATGGCTATTCTCAGCTCTGCCTCTTCTGGCTGTGTGTGCTGGGGTGAGTCACGACCTGTGGGTCTCTGTCTGCATCCAGCTCAGGCCAGCTTGCTGCTTGTTAAATATTCAGGAAACCACCGTAGCATGAGTGGCCACGGTGGTGGTCTTTACACCATATAAATCAGAAACACCACAAATGGGGTCTAAAATCCCAACAATAAATGCTCAATAAATATTGATTGAATGGAATGAAATCAAGCCCCTCACCCCTTTCTCCTTTCCCGCTTTTCTGTCCATTCCTTCCTTCCCCTCTCCCTCCCTTCCCCCCACTGCCTCATTCTCTTCTTTTTCTTCTCTCACTTTCTCCCTCTCTCTGAATGTTGGTTCATCAGCACACAACTGAAAGCACCTCCTTCTCTGAGTTATAAGGGCAATTAAATGAGATAATGCATGTAAATCATGTGTCCGCAGTAAATACTCAATAACTGAGCAATTATTACTACTGAAGTCCCTGGAATAGCGACTGATACTTAATAGGTACCCAACAAATAGTGGTGATTACTCTAATATTTATTTTTAATATTATTTTTTACTCGGTGACTTAAGAAGCTCTGAGAGCCCCTTAAATTTCTAGTGGCTGATACCTGAGAACCCATCATTCTACTTCAGTCTCTTATTTTTAAGAATTTGATTATGTGAATTACTAAAGTATTAAAATTTGGAGGCAAATATTTAAAGCACTTCGTCACTCAGTCACCTGTTTCTCATTGTGAGGAAAGGTTCTGAAGCCTTTTCAGAGGTCAGCCATGGGCAGAGGACGAACCTCAATCCCTGTCAGGGTGGCACACATAGAAAGTGGGCCGGAGAAGACAAGGAAAGGCTGGGACTGGGGATGGTTACTTGCCTCAACTAAAGGCACTCAGATTATATTTTATTTATTTATTTATTTATTAAAAATTCTTTATTTAAATTCAACTTACCTAACATATACTGTATTGTTAGTTTCAGGGGGTACGATTTAGTGACTCATCAGCTGCATATAACACCCAGTGCTCATTATATCACGGGCCCTCCTTCATGCCCATCGCCCAATTATCCCTTCCCCCTGGGCCCTCAACTCTATGGTCAGATTATATTTTAAAACAGTATTTGTGGAAAAGAACACAGTATGTTGGAGGACCTTACTCATCTTGTGGGCTGCGAGGGTACAAACCCTGGTCAAGAAAGAGAGAGACTCTTCACGGGATCGGGAAAAGCAATAGGTTTCCACTTCTTTGCCAGCTCCTGGTAACTGGGGGGACTGCCTGAAGCTCTGAGAATTCTAAGAAGGGACGCTCTGACTGACTGATGACGTCTGCTGTGGGCACAGGCGGGGCGCGTGGTTGCTGTGCTTATCCATGGGGTAGAAGGGGCCCTCTTTACTCCAGGAGGAAAAAGACTACTCAAAATACCACTTTTTCCTTTAAGAGCAAGGAAGGGCTTCCAGGCCATGTGGGGCCTGCCAGCAAATGGAAGGAAACATTTCAACGCAGGTTCATGGTCCCTGCTCCTGTGTTCACTAATCTACGAACATCTTTTATTTAAGAAGAAAAGAATTTTTTTTCCTAATTCTACTTTTTTTTGTGGAACACGGACATCAAAGCTCCTTTGTCTTTTCTTTGGTTCAAATGTTCTGAGACGCTGGTTCCGGGATTACAGAGATCACAGAGAAATGGCAGGTGAGAAAGTGACCAATGCCTCAGAGGTGGTGTCAGCTGATGTAAAAAGATCAGAGAATAAATTGAATGTGCATCTGTTAGAGGTGTAAGATATATGAATCCTACGAAAGCTTAGGATGTCTTGACAGTGTTGGGATGAAAGCTGCAAGTTTGTATCTTCCTTCTGCAGGAGAACTAGAAAGCAACTCTGATAAAGTTTCTGAATCTAAAACAGATTAGGGAGCCAGACCATCCTGTACCCCAGCCCTGCCACCCTGGACCCCTATTTCCTCACCTGTAAAGTGGGGATCATGACAGTGTCGCCCTCAAAAAGGAGAATTAGAAGAATTCATATCTGTAAAGTGCTTAGCGCAGGGCCGGTGTGTATGAAGCCCTTCGTAAGTGTTAGTGACATTACCAAGCAGAAGCTGCTTCGTTTACCGAGTATGGTGGCGGCACAGGCAGGTGGGTCCCAGGGAGCGGTGGTGGGGGCCCCGGTCTTACCTATCACGGAGACTGCGCCAAGGGGCACGATCAGCGACAGCGGAGCGAAGGCGTAGGAGGCGAACACGCCCAGCTCACCCAGCAGCATCAGGAACAGGCCCAGCCACCATGTTTTGGTCTTGAAATAGGCCCGGGGGTCCTTGGATCCTGCCAGGCGGATGTGGCAGTACTTCTAGAAATCCGAGAAAGAAGGTGATTGGCCCAGAGGTTTGGGAAAAAGAGGCTATGATGTCTGTACCCTAAATCTACCCCCAACTTTTATTTGGGAAGATGTGTCAGGTTTTTTTGGAGTCCTGGCTCAGAGAAGAGGCAAGCAGTCCCCATCTCAATACCAGGTTGTCATGCTAAGCAGTTCTCAAACTGACTGGGAAGCCTCAGACACTCCCCGGGCAGGCCTGGGGATGTGCATTTCTAACACACAGCACAGGCAGTGTGCAGTCTGGTGGGAGCCGGGGTCTAGGACGCCACCCCATGGTCGCCTGGCTTCAGGTTGAACTTCTCACTCTAACTGCAGTGCCCAGAGTGGCCACGCTCGGGGCGGCTGCTTGGCCACACTCCCTTCTGTAGACGAGCCGAGCCGGCAGCTCTGCTGGGCAGCCCGGGGGCATCCGTGGACCTTGCCCTCTCTCAGGTGGATAGTTGGCCCAAGTATGGCCAAAAGGCTTTGTTCTGGAAGTGTGCACTTGGGATGCAGAAAGTGGGGCGGTGACCAAGGCGAGCAAGGCAGTCATGTTGACTTAGAGGGACCACAGCTCCCACTTGGGGGCGCTGTGCTGAGGGCTGCATAGGGGCGGATGCGGAGGCAGAGACTCCGCTCTGTGGAAAGAAGAGCATGAACCAGACAAGTGGCCAGGAGACCACGCGGCCTCAGAAACACACGGGCACACTCCGGCACATGGGCGTGCGTGGAGCCGAGATGTACCAGGTTACCCGTGTGTGTTCACGTCTCTGATCCAGGGAGGGAGAGCGCTTCTCCGCAACCAGAAGCTGGGCAGTGCTGGCAGAGAGGAGTGGGACGGTGTGCTGTGGGATTTAACTCGTCCGCAGGTGTCAAGTCTCAGTCCCGGTGTCCCAGAGCAGTCCCTGGGACCGGACTTGGAAGGAGGTAGTTGATTTGGGAGGTGATTCCAGGAGGCACAGTAAGGGTGTGGGAAAGTGAGTCAGAGAAGGGAGCAGACCAGTGGAGGGTGCAGAGGGAGTGCCCTGGGCAACAGGGGCTCATCCCACTGGGGACCCTCTGGGACACCCTGCGAACTAGGCTCAGAGCCATGTGACTAGAGGATGGAAGCCTGGGGCATTTATCTACAGACTCCCATCCCCCACTGGCTGAAAGCCGCCATGGGGGCAATAACCACCACAGTCAGCTTCCCAGTTACATCTGCATACCCTGGGAACCAGTTCCTGCAGTGCCCTCAGGAGCTCCTCAGTCTATCAGCCTGCTCCAAACCACAGCTACAGGCTGGCTCAGCTGGGCCAAGGCACCCCAGCAACTTCTAAGTCAGGGACAGCGCTGTCATCAGAGTCAAGGAGGGTGGGGGGATCACGCGGGGGGCAAAGAATCAAGAGAGATTCTGGAACAACCCACAAGGGACTGCCCAAGGCCCAGCCCAGGAATGGAGTAGGCAACATCCCATGGTGAGGACGCAGCGGGGCCTGCACCAGACACCCCAGCTGATCAGCAGTATCTCTGCCCCCAGACAGTGCTAGTGACGAGACTTACCTGTAGGTTAAGCGCAATGCTGACCACAAGGTGCCCAAAAATTGCCAAAAGGGCGCCGATCAGGTTTTCCTGTAAGGAAAGTTCACAGGAGCAGATGTGAGCTGGGTCTAAGCTAAAGGGCCCTGGGGCGGGGTGGGGGGGGGGCCACAGGAAACCCCACTGTTCACTGTCACAAAACAAAACCAGAAAAACATCCACCACAAAGCCACATCCCAGGCCTTTTATTGGAGTTTTACATTTTACTACTCAAGGTTAGTGCGGCTGCCTTGTTGGTTTACAACACACTGCCCTGAGCTGGACACTTCCAGAAAGCAACGTCCTCTGTCCACCGGTCACGATGACCTGATAAGGCCTAAATCTGCTCTGCTCTTTCCTTAATGTACTGACTCACTGCAGTCTTGTGCAGGAAAGCAACATTCAGAAATCAGAATTTAAAAGAGAAACACAGGCGGGGATACTATTTGCCATTTTATCAATGGGGTCTTCATGTTCCCCGAGGGGTCTCAATGAGAATCTTTAAACTGGCTAATCTGCTTAGGGCATTTTTAATGATTTCATTTACAAACATTTAACTTCTGAACCTTAAGAATAAGGTTCAGATTCTTTAGCATGGCATCTTCTTTTAACTTCAGAAGACAATTACCAGACATATATTCATTGTACAATAATTAGGAAATATAAAGAAATGATAGGAAGAATAATAATCACAACAAAATAGAAAAGCCACCTGTAATTCTAAACCCAGAGCTCACTATTGCAAACATTTTGTTCTTGTAAACTTTTATTGTTCTTGTAAAATTTTTTTCTGTCCATAAATTCAGATATGAATGACAATGTTAGTTCATTTTACAAAAATGAGATTATAATCTGTTTTATAACCTGTTCTTTTACACAAGGTATTATAAACACATTCTCCTTTCAGGTATATTTAATTCATCATTTTAAAAAAAGATTTGATTTATTTATTTGAAAGCAAGAGGGTGAGAGAGCATGAGTTGGGCGGGGAAGGGTAGAGGAGGAGGGAGAAGCAGACTCCCCCTGAGCAGGGAGCCTGACACGGAGCTCGATCCCAGGATCCTGAGATCATGACCTGAGCTGAAGTCAGACCCTTAACTGACTAAGCCACCTAGGGGCCCCTAATTCATCATTTTTTTTTTTAAGATTTTTTATTTATTTATCTGAGAGAGAGAATGGGAGACAGAGAGCATGAGAGGGGGAGGATCAGAGGGAGAAGCAGACTCCCCGCTGAGCAGGGAGTCCGATGCGGGACTCGATCCCGGGACTCCAGGATCATGACCTGAGCCGAAGGCAGTTGCTTAACCAACTGAGCCACCCAGGCGCCCCCCTAATTCATCATTTTTAATAAATACCACATAACTTGTCATTTGGATGTGCCATATTTTATATCATTGCTTCTCCATTGCTGGACACTTAGGCTGTTTCTTTTTTTTTTTTTTAAACACCACTGTGATTGAATATCCGAGTACATGCATTTTTGTGCATTTATGTGGATTACTCCCTTGGGATAAATTCTTAGAAGGAGGACTGCTGGGTTAAAGGGTACTTGCCTCAGCATTTAAACCATACTATACTATGTCCCCCACATACCCTCCAGCATTATTTCACCACTAAACACCAAAGAATGTTCTATCTTAGCCAAATATGAATCCTCCCTGCCCAGGATGGGCCTTTTCCAACTCCCCCTTCGCTCGAGATATTCCTCCCACCCAGCCGCCCTCCCTGTGAAATCTGCCAGTTCTTCAAGGCCTGGGCCAGGCGCTAGCAAATCAAGAGTGAACAAGACAAACAGTCTTGCAATTCATCTGGAAGACAGGTAATTAGCAAGCGTAAGGCAGGAAGTCAACACTCTGACCCTCTACTCCCCTCTTCCCTGGAATGCTGAGGGCCTAGACAGCTAAGAAGGCAGTCCACTGTGGGTTAAGGTGGAAGGAGGGAGGGGGTGTCTACTGATGGAAACCACCATGGCTGTCCTTGACTTTGTCCCCAGCAAGAGGCAGCACTGCAGAATAAAGGAAAGACGCTGAGCTGGGAGCCAGGAGACCTGGGTTCTAGGTCCATCCTTGCTGTCTCGTCACAGCATGACCTTAGATGAGTCCCTTCCCTTCATCAGGCTTGTATGTCCCTGTCTGGAAAACGTAGATGCTGGCCCAGATAACCTCCAAGGGACCTTCCAGCCCTCACCTAAGCCCCTGGTCAGGGCCAGACTGTCAACAGAAAGCAAGTGAAGGGCCAGGCCAGGCAGGAAGCTGACTTATGTTCATTTCACTTTATACAACAACTCTAGGTCAATGGGGGCATCTCATGGACCCAAGGGAGATGGCTTCCACTTCTTCCCAAGATGGCTCTCATAGCCTGAGCTGCACCTCCTTGGTCCTTCTCCATCTCTGTTTTATGTGTTTTTTGTTTTTTTTTTAAGATTTTATTTATTTATTTGACAGAGAAAGACATAGCGAGAGAGGGAACACAAGCAGGGGGAGTGGGAGAGGGAGAAGCAGGCTTTCCCGCTGAGCAGGGAGCCTGATGCGGGGCTCGATCCCAGGACCCTGGGATCATGACCTGAGTCGAAGGCAGACGCTTAACGACTGAGCCACCCAGGCGCCCTGTTTTATGTGTTTTTGTTGTCTCTTCTCAGACAGAATTAAGCAGAAACCATGTCTGTCCTGTAGGATTACAGGATCTCAGAGCTGAAAGGGTCACTGGAGATCAACCAGGCCAGGGTTTCCCTAACTGGGTTCCTAGAGATGTCGGTGGAGTTCTGACGCAAAAAGCACATCATAGTTAAATAACTTTGGGAAACACTGGACCCTTGGTCCACTGCTTGGAGGCCCACAGCACACCAGATTAGAGGCTCTCACAGGCAGGTCTCCCTCGTCCACCCCAGGTGTTCCAAACCTCTGAGGCTCTAGAACTCTTAGTCTGCAGGCATCTGTGATGCTCACACCTGCCACCTTAACCACATTCCTTTTCTTTTGGTAATAGCACCCTGATTTTGCTGTGGAGCACTCCCCCATGCCCCCAACTCCCCCTTGTATGGTCTTGTTAGGACTCTCATTCCAAGTGCTCCATCCTCCCCTGGACCACGGTGGGCCTATGAAACAAGCTTGACCCAAGCCAGGCAGGTCAGAAACTCTGTCTGGGAGATATTTATATATATTTATCTCTCCCTTATTTTTTTTTAAGAGAGAGAGAGCATGCCAGTTGGGGGTGGGGAGGGGCAGAGGGAGAGAAAGAGAGAATCTTAAGCAGGCTCCACACTCAGCACTCAGCACTCAGCATGGAGCCCGATATGGGGCTCGATCTCACAACCCAAATGGAGATCATGACCTGGGCTGAAATCAGGAGTCAGACACTTCACTGACTGGGGTGCCCCTCTGGGGTCCAAATTTTGAACAGAGAAGCATGAAGGCTGAAAGAAGTCTGGGCTCATTGCTGCCCAAGGCCAGGACTGGGCAAGGCCAGGAGCCATCCTGGTGCCCATGACTTCCAGAAACCTGCTTCTCTAGCTCTTCCTTCCATTCTGGGAGCAGTCCCAGTCTTTTTTGCTGAAGACCTGGTTTCTGTTACTTGCCTCACAGAGCCTGAGTCAATGCTTCACTGTACACGGTTTGGGAACATGTTTATAATTAGTCCAACTCCTAGTAAGGGAGGGAGTTGGGGGCATGGGAATATATGTTCATTTCTTCTTCTTTCTCCTCTCAGAGGGTTGGCTTTTGCAGACAAAAAAAGGCTATCTGCATGACTTTGATTTCTTAAAAAAATTATATTTGCTATAAATGTAACAGATTCATGAATCTAGTTTCCTTTAACAAAATCTTACTAAGGAACTAAGAAATTCTTATAAGTCTAATAAATTGCACTTACGAATATAGGAATCTGATCTCTTAAACTGTCTAATGCTGCTTACATACAATAAATTCTGTTATTCCTCTCAATTTAAAAAGCAAATTACAGAACTTCTGCTTTCAGCAAGATGGAGTAGACTTACTTTTTCCTATGCTTCCTGCTGTGTACAATTGGAAACCTTGGACATTATATATAAAGCAAACACAAGACAACTCTGAAAGGTAGAGAGAAGAAGGCAGACAGGCTAGGTTGCTGGGGGCCTGAGGAACGACATGGTGCTGGGTTCCTGGGTCTTCTCTTTACCTCACATACCTCGAACTTGAAGCTGAAGAAATGGGCAACCTGGGAGTATCAATGAGGACAGACCAAAAAGCTCTAAGAAAAGCCTCTGCTCTCTAGTCAAAAGACCAGGAGATGAGCAGCCAAGCAAGACAGAAAACTTTAGGACAAGTGCTATTTCAAACATCACAGGGAAAAAAAAGATACCCCACCCACTCCACACCAGCATAAGCCAAGTAGGGAGCCTAGATTTCCAACCTTTCATGGCTATTACAAGGCACCTCAACTCACATGCTGGGACTATCAGAGAACGCCAAGGAGGGATCTGGGGTCCAGTGATGAGGCCTCCCCGCCCCCGGCCCCACAGAGTGAAAAGAGCCCACATAGGGAGCCTGGACCTCTACCGCTGGCTGGCAGCAATGAAACACCCTTCTCCTAACTGGGTGGTGTCAGTGGAGGCCTGGTGGAGAGGCAGGATTTTTTCCATTAACTTTCACAATTACACTGTCCTGAAGTTGGGGTTACCATTTGTAGTAAATTGCAGTGATGGCCACCATTTCTCTCACAACTCCCGTCAACTCCCCAACACTTAAATCTGGATGGGTTTGTGATCAACAGCATGACATGGGGATGAGGGTGGCGGACTTCTGGGTTCAGGCTGTGTAACTTCTACTTTTGCACAGAAGGAAACTCAACCACATATAAAGAAGTCCAGCCTATCCATAAGAAGAGAGGGGCGCCTGTGAAAGACCAAACAGATATACAAGTGGGCCTGATCGACACCCAGAGAAGAGACAGGCCCAGCCATCTCAGCCAACTGCCAGCTGAGTAAGCCATCCCAGTTGAGGCTCCAGGCATGAGTAACTCCATCTTGGATTCTCCAGCTCCAGCCCCAGCCCCAGCCCAGCACCCGAGACAATACTATATGGAGCAAAGATGAGCCATTGCTGTGAGCTCTGCCCACATTCTTTGTTTCTTAAAAAAACTATTATAAGAACACTTAACCTAAGATTACCCTCTTAACAACTTAGGTGTACAATGTATTACTGTTATAGGCACAAAGATCTCTAGAACGTATTCATCTTCCATATTGAGACTTCATGCCTATTGATTTAGCAACTCCCATTTCCCCACCCCACCAGCCCCAGCAACCACCATCCTCCTCTCTGATTCTATGAGTTTGACTCTGGTAGACAGCTCATAGAGGTGGAATCATACAGTATTTCTCTGTCTGTGACTGGCTTACTGTCTTAGTTCAGGTTGCTCTAACAAATACTACAGACTGGGTGACTTAATAAACATTTATTTCACACAGTTCTAGAGGCTGGGAAGTCCAAGATCAAGGTTTTGGCTGATTCTATTCCTGCTTAGAGTTCTCTTCCTGGTTTGCAGCTGTACACCTTCTTAGTGTATCCTCACATGTCAGAGAGAGATTATCCCCTTCTTGTATCTCTTCTTATAAGAGCACTAATCTCGGGGCGTCTGGGTGGCTCAGTCATTAAGCATCTGCCTTGGGTTCAGGTCATGCTCCCAGGGTCCTGGGATCGAGCCCCACATCGGGCTCCCTGCTCTGCGGGAGGCCTGCTTCTCCCTCTCCCACTCCCCCTGCTTGTGTTCCCTCTCTTGCTGTCTCTCTGTCAAATAAATAAATAAAATCTTAAAAAAAAAAGAGCACTAATCTCACTCATGAGGGCACCACCTTCATGACCTAATTATCTCCGAAGTTCCTACCTCCAAAGCATCACACTGGGGATTAGGGCTTTAACATATAAATGGGGGGTGGTGACAAACATTTAGCCCACAGCACTTATTTTACTTAGTATTCTGTCTTCAAGGTTCATCCATGTTGTCACATATTGCAAGATGTCTTTCTTTTACAAGGCTGCATAATATTCCACTGTGTGTATGCATCATGTTTTCTTTCTTCATTCGTCTATCAATGGGCATTTAGGTTATTTCCACATCTTGACTATTGTGAATAGTACTGCAATCAACATTGAAGTGCTATTATCTCTTTTAGATCCTGATTTCAATTCTTTTGGATCCTGTCCAGATTCTTGACCTGTGGAATTATGAGCAGTAAAATGGTGGTTGTTTTTAAGTTTAGGTTTTTAGGTGGTTTGTTACACAGCAGTAGCTAACTGACACACTTCCTTGATAAACCAGGGTTACTTAACGATCCAGCAATTTTTATTTGGGACTCAAGATCTGATTCTATCCCAGATAATCACTAACAGGCGACTTTCATTTCCATCTGATTCGAGTGTGTATGATTCTACTGCTTAATTCCCCCACCCCTTTCTTTGCCCAGCTAAGGTATTTTAATGTCTTCCCATTTTAATGCCTGCCTCTAAATGTTCTTTAAGGCCATTCTATAAACCTAGTATACCTTTATTTAACCCATCATTACCTTTTTTATTGAGGTAAGATTCATAAATCATAAAAATTTACCATTTTGACCTTTTTAAAGTATCCCATTCAGTGGTTTTTGGTATATTCACAACGTTATGAGTGATGTCATTGAAAAAGCAGTGGCATAGAGAATTTCAGGAACCCATCCCTTCAGAAAAACAACTAATGAGCTGGCAAAACCCATCAGAATCACATTTTTATACAACTCTGCAGTCTAGCCAAAAACATATAACAACCAGAGGAAGGCATGGTGAAGAAAGAAGCCATTGCTTTATGGTACAAAAACACAGTGGCATTTTAAATTGCCTGCCTCCCATCCCTTACACCCCAGATCTGTGGCAGCCACAAGGATGCAGAGAGAGCAATAAATGAAACTACTTATTATTTTTTTAAATTTTTTTAAAGATTTTTAAATTTATTTGAGAGAGAAGAGCATGAGAAGGGGGAGGGTCAGAGGGAGAAGCAGACTCCCTGCTGAGCAGGGAGCCCGATGCGGGACTCAATCCCAGGACTCCAGGATCATGACCTGAGCTGAAGGCAGTCGCCTAACCAACTGAGCCACCCAGGCACCCCTTATTATTATTATTTTTTAACCGTGGTTGTGGGTTCTTACCTGTCTGGTAACCCCTGAAGGATTGGCACAGGGCTTGTCTTTGTTTTATCTGACGTGGAGGGATATCAGGGCTGGGAACAGCTTCCCAGGCTCTTTATGGTCAAAGCCTTTAAAGGCTTTGTAACAGCTTAGGGCAAGGGACAGTACTCAGGATGAGCGACAGAAGGAAAAACCTGGGCAGAATAGTCTGGGAAAAGAGATACATAGAGGGTAAGAGCTTTCTTAAGTTTCCACACACACTGAGGAACTGAAAAGGCCAAGCATGTAGCCAGGGCTGGATGCATGCTCCAAAAACACCTGAGAAAACAGTAGCCTTCACCCCTTGGCTGGCCTTCTGGTGGGGTGCAAGCAGGGAGCAAAGGCTAAGGCAGAGTGAGTGGCAAACAGCCTGGCTAAGCAGCAGAAGGCCCCAACACAACAAATCTGCAAAGACTGGGAGAATTTGGGGAGGTTTCTTTCCTCTTTTTTTTTCTTCCCCCTTTTCCGGCTCTACGTGGTTAAGGAAACTGTCAAAACTCAAGCTGACCACTTAAGAGGAACAGACTTCATCAGGCTGCCCACATAGAGGACACAGACTTTACAAAGAGAGTTTAGAAAAATCACAAAACAAGAAACACTAACAAACCACAACAAGCAACAACAACAAACGGGGTGCAAGATCCGATTTCTACACTTGCAACATAATACTCGAAATGACCAGTTTCATCAGTGTTATACAACCATACCACTCTCTAAATCCCGAGCATTTCCACCATCCCAAAAAAGAAACTCCAAACCCATTAGCAGTCCCTCTCCACTCCCCGGTACCCTGGCCCCTGGTCACCACTAATCTACTTCCTGTCTCTGCGGACTTGCCTATTTTGGACAGTTCGTATAAATGGAATCCTACAGTATGTGGTTGTGTCTGGTTTCTTTCACTGAGCATAATGTTGTTTTTTTTTTAGATTTTATTTATTTATTTGACAGAGAGATAGAGAGAGAGCACAAGTAGGCAGAGAGGCAGGCAGAGGGAGAAGGAGAAGCAGACTCTCCACTGAGCAGGGAGCCCGATGCGGGACTCGATCCCAGGACCCTGGGATCATGACCTGAGCCGAAGGCAGCCGCTTAACCGACTGAGCCACCCAGGCGCCCTGAACATAATGTGTTTTTTTTTTTTTAAAGATTTTATTTATTTATTTGAGAGAGAGAGAATGAGAGAGAGCGAGTACATGAGAGGGGGGAGGGTCAGAGGGAGAAGCAGACTCCTTGCCGAGCAGGGAGCCCAATGCGGGACTCGATCCAGGGACTCCAGGATCATGACCTGAGCCGAAGGCAGTCGCTTAACCAACTGAGCCACCCAGGCGCCCCGAGCATAATGTTTTTAAGGTTCATATGTTATAACATGGACCCGTACTTCATTCCTTTTTACGGTGAAATAATATTCCATCAATGGATATAATACATTTTGTTTATCCATTCACCAGTTACATTTGAGTGATCTCCGCTGTCTATTGCAAACAATGTTATTAACATGCTTGTACAAGTTTTCATACAAACATATTTTTTTTATTCTCTTGGGTATCTATAGTGACTATTTTAACTTTTGGGGGGAAACTGTCAAATGGTTTTCCATAGTGGCTCCAATTTCTCCACATCTTCACCCACACTTGTTATTTTCCTTTTTACTTATTTTTTATTTTTTAAAGATTTATTTATTTATTTTAAAGGAGGGTGTAGCACACACCAGGGGGAGGGGCAGAGAGAAGGGAGAGAGAGAATCTCAAGCAGACTTCCCAATGAGCACAGAGCTTGACTTGGGGCTTGATCTCACAACCCTGAGATCATGACCTGAGCTGAAATCAAGAGTCAGATGCTTAACTGACTGAGCCACCCAGGTGCTCAGTCTATTTTCCTTTTTAAAAAATTTATGATAGCCACCCTAACGGGTATGCAGAAGTATCTAGTTGTGGTTTTGATAATGCAGTTCCCTAACGACTAATGATGCTGAGCATCTTTCCACATGCTTACTACCCATTTATCTTCTTTGCCTATTTTTAAAAAATTGAGGTAAGATTCACATATAATAAAAATTGACCATTAACCATCTTAAAGAGTACAAGTCAGTGGCATTTAGTACGCTCACAATGTTGTGCAACCTTCTGCACATTAAAGAAAATTTTGAGGTTTAAGAGTTCTTTATATATTTGGATACTAAACTTTTGCCAAATATATGATTTACAAATATTCTCTTTTATTCTGTGGGTCATATTTTTATTCTTGATAAAGTGCTTTGATGTATATGAGTTTTAATTTTGATGAAGTTTATCTATTTTTTCTTTTGTTGCCATGCATTTGGTGTCATAATCCAGTTTTGTTTTTTTTTCTCCCATCCAAGTACTAACCAGGCCCAACCCTGCTTAGCTTCTGAGATCAGACGAGATCAGGTGTGTTCAGGGTGGTATGGCCACAGACCATTAGAAAACTAATCCTAATCCTAATCCAAGTTCACAAAAATTTATACAGGCATACCTTGTTTCACTGTGCTTTCCTTTAGTGCACTTTGCACTATTATTATATTTGTTAAGGTAATCTGTATCAATGATCTTTGATGTTATAACTGTAATTGTTCTGGGGTGCCATGAACCATGCCCATATAAGACGGTGACCTTAGTCAATAAATGCTTTGTGTCTTCTGGCTGCTCCATCAAGAGGCTATTGCCTGTCTCTCTCCCTGTCCTGGGCCTCTATGTTCTGAGACACAATCGTGAAATTAGGCCAATTAACAAGCCTACAATGGCCTCTCAGTGTTCAAGTGAAAGGAAAACCAAATGTCTCTCACTTTAAATCAAAAGCTAGAAATGATTGGGGCGCCTGGCTGGCTTAGTTGGTAGAGCATGCAACTCTTGATCTCAAGGCTGTAGGTTTGAGCCCCACGTTGGGTATAGAGATTACTTAAAAAAATTTTTTTAATTAAAAAATAAAAGCTAGAAATGATTAAGCTCAGTGAGGAAGGCATGTTCAAAAGCTAGATGGACTGAAAGCTAGGCTTCCTGCACCAAACAGTTAGTCAAGTTGTGAATGCAAAGCAAAAGTTCTTGAAGGAAATTAAAAGTGCTACTCCAGTGAACACATGAATGATAAGAAGGCAAAACAGCTTTATTGCTGATATGGAGAAAGTATGAGTGGTCTGGTTAGAAGATCAAACCAGCCACCGAATTCCTTAAGCCAGAGCCTCATCCACAGCAAAGCCCTCATTCTCTTCAATTCTATGAGGTTGAGTGAAGGGAAGAAGCTGCAGAAGGAAAGCCTGAAGCTAGCAGAGGTTGGTTCATGAGGTTTAAGAAAAGAAGCCATCTCCATAAAATAAAAGTACAAGGTGAAGCTGAAGCAGCAAGTGCTGATGTAGAAGCTGCAGCCAGTTCTCCAGAAGATCTAGCTCAGATAACTGATGAAGGTGGCTAACTAAACAACAGATTTTCAATGTAGACCAAGATGCCATTGAGAACTTTCATAGCTGGAGAGAAGTCAATGCCTGGTTTAGAAGCTTCAAAGGACAGGGGCACCTGGGTGGCTCAGTTGATTAACATCTGACTTTTTTTTTTTTTTAAGATTTTATTTATTTATTTGAGAGAGAGAATGAGATAGAGAGAGCATGAGAGGGGGGAGGGTTAGAGGGAGAAGCAGACTCCCTGCTGAGCAGGGAGCCCGATGTGGGACTCGATCCCAGGACTCCAGGATCATGACCTGAGCCTAAGGCAGTCACTTAACCAACTGAGCCACCCAGGCGCCCCAACATCTGACTCTTGATCTCAGTTAGAGTCTTGATCTCAGGGTTGTGGGTTCAGGCCCAACATTGGGCTCCACTCTGGGCTTGGAGCCTACTTAAAAAAAAAAATTTAAAAGAAGCACAGGCTGACTGTGTTGTTAAGGGCTAATGCAGCTGGTGACTTTAAGCTGAAGCCAATGTTCATTTGCCATTCCAAAAATCCTAAGGTCCTTAAGACTTATACTAAATCTACTCTGCCTATGCTCTATAAATAGAGCAACAGAGCCTGGATGAGAGCACATCTGTTGACAACATGGTTTATCAAATATTTTATGCCCACTGTTGAGACTTACTGCACAGGAAAAAAAGATTTCTTCCAAAACATTACTGCTCACTGACAATGCACTTGGTCACCCAAGAGCTCTGATGGAGATGTACATCGAGATTAATGTTATTTTCATGCCTGCTAATACATCATCCATTCTGCAGCCCATGGATCAAGGAGTAATTTCAACTTTCAAGTCTTATTATTTAAGAAATACATTTCTTGGGGTGCCTGGGCGGCTCAGTCAGTTGGGCATCTGACTCCTGATTTCAACTCAGGTCATGATCTGAGTTGTGAGATGGAGCCCCACATGAGGCTCTGTGCTCAGCATGGAGTCTGCTTGTCCCTCTTCCTCTGCTCCTCCCCCTGCACTCTCTAAAATAAATAAATAAAATCTTAAAAAAAAAAAAACCCAAAGAAATACATTTCTTAAGCTATAGCCACCATAGAGAGTGATTTCTCTGATGAATCTGGGCAAAGTAAACTAAAAACTTTCAGGGAAGGATTCACCATTTGAGATGCCATTAAGAACATTCATGATTCATGGAAAGAGGTCAAAATATCAACATACACAGGAATAAACTGATTCCCACCCTCGTGGATGACTGTGAGGGGGTCAAGACTTCAGTGGGGGAAGTAGCTGCAGATGTGGTGTTAACGGCAAGAGAGCTAGAATGAGAAGTGGAGCCTGAAGATGGGACTGAATGGCTGCAATCTCATGATAAAACTTGAACCGATAAGAAGGTCTTCTTTAGTATTTTTTTAAAAGATTTTATTTGAGAAAGAGAGTGAGAAAGAGAGCGTGAATGTGAGCAGGGGGAGAGGCAGAGGGAAAGGGAGAGAGAGAATCTCAAGCAGACCCCATGCTGAGTGCAGAGCCTGATGTGGGGCTTGATCCCATAACCCTGAGATCATGACCTCAGATGAACTCAAGAGTGGGCCACTCAACCCACTGAGCCACCCAGGTGCCCTGAGGGGGTGCTTCTTATGGATGAGCAAAGAAAGTGGTGGATGGAATCTTCTGGTGAAGATGCTGTGAAGATCGTTGAAATGAAGCAATTGACTTGGAATATTACATAAACTTGGTTGATAAAGCAGCAGCAGGGTTTGAGAGGATTGACTCCATTTTTGAATGACATTCTACTGTGGGTAAAAGGCTTTCAAAGAGCATTACACGCTACAGAGAAATCTTTCATGAAAGGAAGAGTCAGTCAATGTAGCCAACTTCACTGTTGTCTTATTTTAAGAAACTGCCGCAGCTGCTTCCATCTTCAGCACCCAGCACCTTGATCAGTCAGCAGCCATCACCACAGAGGCAAGACCCTCCACCAGCAGATTGTGACTTGCTGAAGCTCAGATAGTGATTTGCATTTTTAAGCAATAAAGTATTTGTATTTTTATTTATTTTCTTTGAAGATTTATTTATTTATTTTAGAGTGAGAGAGCGTGCACAAGCAGGGGGAGGGCAGAGGGAGAGGGAGAGAATCTCAAGCAGATTCCCAGCTGAGCGTGGAGCCCAATGCGGGGTTGGATCCCAGGACCCTGAGACCATGACCCAAGCGAAGTCAAGAGTCAGCAGCTTAACTGACAGCCATCCAGGCACCCCTAAAGTATTTTTAAATTAAGGTATGTACATTGTTTTTTAGACATAATGCTATTGCACATGTAATAGCCTACAGTAGAGTATAAACATAATTTTATATGCACTAGGAGACCAAAAAATTCATTTGACTCACTTTGCTGTGATATTCACTTTATTGTGATGATCTACAACCAAACTTGCAATGTCTCCAAGGTGTGCCTCTATCTGTGTTTCCAAGAATTTAATAGTTTTAACTCTTACATGTAAGTATTTGATCTATTTTGAGTTATTTTTGTACATGATGTGAGGAAGGAGACCAATTTCTTTCTTTTACATGTGGATATCCAGTTGTTCCTGCATCATTTGTTGAAAAAACTATTCTTTCCTCACTGAGTGGTCTTAGCACCCTTGTAGAAAATCAATTGACCATAGATGTGTTGGTTTATATTCAGACTCTATTGATTTGTAGGTCTATCCTTATATCAGTACCACATTGTTTTGATTGCTCTAGTTTTGCAGTAAGTTTTGAAATCAAGAAGTTGAAATCCTCCAACTTTGTTCTTTCTCCAAGACTGCTTTGGCTACTTGGGGTTCTTTGCATCACCATGTGAATATTAGGATGAGATTGTCTCTAGGTATTTTCTAAATTCCCCCAGGATGTCTTCACTAACCCACTGGTTATTTAGGAGTGTGTTGTTTAAATTTCACATATTTATGGGGCGCCTGGGTGGCTCAGTCGTTTAAGCAGTTAAGCGTCTGCCTTCAGCTCAGGTCATGATCTCAGGGTCCTGGGATTGAGCCCGCATCAGGCTCCCTACTCAGCATGGAGCCTGCTTCTCCTTCTCCCTCTGCCCCCCTTCCCAGCTTGTGCTCTTTCTCTATCAAATAAAATATTAAAAAAAAATAAATTTCACATATTTGTCAACTTCCCACTTTATTGTTAGGAATTTCCTTTTGTTATTGATTTCTTATTTTATTCCATTGTGGTCAGGGAACATACTTTGTATGATTTCAATCTTCTAAATTTATTGACATTTGTTCTGTAGCCTAACATATGCTCTATCCCACAGAATGTTCCATATGCCATTGAGAAGAATGGGTATTTTGCTACAGTTGGGTGAGATGTTCTATAGATGATGGTTGGGTCTAATTGATTCATAGTGTTGTTCGAGTCTTCTATTTCCTTGTCAATCTTCTGCTAGTGGGGTAAGTGCTGAACTGCCTGTTTCTTCTTTCCATGCTGTCAATTTTTGCTTCATGTATTTTGGTGTATATATTACTTTATTATTATTATATCTTCTTGATAGATTGACTCTTTTACCATTATATAATGTCTTTGTCACTCATAACAATTTTCATCTTAAAGTCTATTTTGTTTAATGTTAGTACAGCCAGTCCAGCTCTCTTTTGGTTACTGTTTGCATGGAATATCTTTTCCCATCTTTTTACCCACCCTTTAAAAAAAAAAAGATTTTATTTATTTGAGAGAGACAGAGATAGTGACAGAGAGCATGAGCAGGGAGGAGAGGGAGAAGCAGTCTCCCCGCTGAGTAGGGAGCCTAATGTAGGATTCGATCCCAGGACCCTGAGACCATGACCTGAGCTGAAGGCAGGCACTTAACCAACTGAGCCACCCAGGCACCCCTGTTTGTTTGTTTTTTTAAGTGGGCTCCAATGCATGGCTTGAACTCATGACCCTGAGATCAAGACCTGAGCTGAGATCAAGAGTTGGATGCTTACCTGAATGAGTCACCCAGGCATCCCCCTCATTTTTGTCTTTGAATCTAAAGTGAGTGTCTTGTAAATAGCATATACTTGGATTATGTTTCTTAAAAAATCTATTCTGTCAATCTCTCCCCTTTAATTGGAAAGTTTAAGTCATTTACATTTACTGTAATTACTGATAAGGAAAGATTTCTGTTTTGTTTTCTACATGTCATGTCTCTTTTTGTTCCTCAGTTTCTCCATTACTGCCTTCTTTTGTGTTAAATATTTTCTAGTGTACCATTTTTTTGAAAAGATTTTATTTATTTATTTGAGAGAGAGAGAGAGAGAGAGAGAGAGAAAGCATGCACACTTGAGCAGGGAGGGGGGCAGAGGGAGAGAATCTTCAAGCAGATTCCCTGCTGAGCACAGAGCCCAATGTGGGGCTTGATCTCTTAACCCATAAGATCATGACCTGAGCTGAAACCAAGAGTCAGACACTCAACTGACTGAGCCACCCAGGCGCCCCTCTACAGTACCATTTTAATACCCTTATCATTTCCTTCACTACTTATTTTTGAGTTATTTTCTTAGTGATTGTGCTGGGGATTACAATTACCATATTCAAACATATGATAAAGCATTTATAATTACATTTTTTTCTACAAATACTATAGTAGTTGTATGTACGTATTGTATGTATAAATACTATAGTATTGTATGTATAGTATAAATAATACAGTACAGATACTATAGTATTGTATGTATAGTATGTATACTATTAAAAACAGTATTGAGACACCTGGCTGGCTCAGTTGGTGCAGCATGCAACTCTTGATCTCAGAGTTTTGAGTTCAAGCCCCACACTGGACGTGGAGCTTACTTTAAAAAATAAAATATATGTATTGCAATACAGGATAGGCAATGGTGTAGTAAAATTAACAAGATGTCTGTTTCCCCAACCCCTTCTAGATAGGTTAATCCAACGTGCCTCTAAGTGAAAATTTATCAGCATAATTGATAAGGCCTTTTTGGTAAACTTCACAGAAATTGTTGAGGAGAACACACCACCCCAAAATACGTCATTTTGGCATACTGATTATTTTGAATTAAGTTACTTAAGAAATAGCCAGGACAAGAAGGGTACTCTGAGTCCCCTTTTGTCCCCCCTGAAAGCAGGAAATAAATCTCCCATGTGAAAGGTATTTTCCTAATATGTACCAGGAGGAAGAGAGACATCCTTATCACCAGAGATAGGAAATTTAGGGCCAAGAAGACTGTATAAACAAACCTTGTTACTACCTCATTAATTTATTACCCCGAGCCCAAACCCCTTTTTCAATTATTCACAAATTTATTGTTTCTTTGTCCAAAAGGTATAAAAGCTGCCTGCTTTGGTTACTTCTTTGAGCATCATATCTTTGTGGCTCCCATATGTATGAAATTATATTTTTCTCCTGTGAATCTGTCTTATGTCAATTTAATTATTAGACCGGCAGAATCTAGAATGGAAGAATCTAGAAGGGAAGAGAACCTATATTGTGAAAGCAAAATAAATCCTGTTGTAAATTAACTGTATACAGTACTTTGTTTTGAAGAAAAATAAAGGATGCTCTACTCATACCGTTAGCTGATAAGTCAATAAAAATAGTTTATCACTATGTGTGTGTTTTTTTTAAGTAGGTTTCACACCCAGCACGAGCCCAACATGGGGCTTGAACTCATGACCCTGAGATCAAGACCTGAGCTGAGATTAAGTGTTGGAAGCTTAACTGACTGAGCCACCCAGGTGCCCCATCACTATGCAATTTTTAGCACATAACTTGGGAGGACTTGAAAGAATTTAGGGATGCTTCTATAATAACATTCTTTCCATTGCAGGTACTTATGTGAACACGTTCTCAGCACCTCAGCTATAAAGCCCAAAACCTGCAACAGAACTGATGTTAAAATCTGTCTCATTCTAGCAATCAGTAATATTTTTCTTGAATACTGGGGGAAAGAAGTCCCATTCTTCTCAGATATTCATTCCTAATACAATGTTATTTTATGCTTAATAATTATTATAAAACTTTATACTGCATTCACCAATTGCTTTTATTCAATTGTATGAATAAAGAACTTCTAGATTGAGTCAGTACTTCTGAACCTGTTAAAAAGAAAGCCTGAGGCCCAAATTGGCATCACTTACATCAAATCACCAAACTGGGGCTTAACACCTAACCTTACTGAAGTTCTAACCTCCTCCAGAAAGGTAATCTTAACTGGTCAGGAATCTTCTGATCAGCACCAATAAGGTAATCTGTCACATGGGCCCTCTCTATCCCTCAAAGGAAGATGAGGTAATCCATTTAATAAGACTCTTTTGTCCCAAAAGGAAAGTCACTTCACCTGAAGTAATTCTTTTTTCTGTTTATATCTTTCTTGTCTCGCGTTTAAAAACTCTTCCCTTTCAGGGCACCTGGGTGGCTCCGTCAGTTCAGTGTCCAACTCTTGATTTTGGCTCAGGTCATAATTTCAGGGTCATGAGATGGGGCCCAATGCCAGGCTCTGCACTCAGCCGGGAGTCTGCTTGAGTTTCTTTCTCTCCCTCTGCCCTGCCCCCTGCACACACATGCACACACACTCTCTCTCTCAAATAAGTAAATCTTAAAAAAAAAAAAAAAAAAAAAGACCTCTTCTCTTTCTGTAGCCTTTGGAGCTCTCCTCCACTTGCTAGATGGGATGCTGCCTGACTCATGAATCAATTAATAAAGCCAGTTAGAGCTTCAAAATTTACTTAGTTGAATTTTTGTTATTTCACAAACCTTATGTCAAAGAAAATATTAAAAAGTGAAATTTGAGTGCATATTTTACATTCCTTCTTGTAGAGAAGTATGATAAGTGTCCATAAAATGTTTAAGTGTTAAAAGATAGACACTGTTTGGGGACCAAATTCTGTGGGGGAAACATAAGGGAGATACAAAATTAAGGAGAAAAAGGAATGATGTAAAATTTCCAACTGCTAAAGAAGAGCTTTTTCAGAAGGCTGATGGTAGGTATCAAGTGGGCTTTATATTCCAAGGACTATAAAAAAAAATACTAGTACTAAAATGTGCCAGAAATGACATACTTTGCAAATATAAACTTGTCACACAAGTTTTAAGTTCAGATGTCAACCAAAGGAATGAGTGAGGCAATACACGGTGTTTGTTTAGAGGGTCAAGTCTGAAGACCCCAAAGGAAGCCCTTCACTAAGGGTGGCTCATTAAGAATACAGAGCAAGGACCTCAGCTTCATGGAGGCAGAGATCTGGGGAACAGACAGGCGCTTGGCCCAGAAACTTGGGCCTACGCTAATGATAAATGGTTGACAGTTAACCCGCAAGGTTACTATGATAATAAAGGTGGGTGTTTCTGGAGTATTTTCATATCTACACGTTAGGTGTGATGCAAAGCCCTTTCCATGCCTTGCCTTTGGGCCACAACCAACTGACAAAGTGGGGACTATTATGAGTCCGAATTTCTGCACACAAGTCGGAAGGACTTTACACATGAACAAAGGAAGGCCCAGAGAAGTGCAAGAACTTGCCCAAGGTGGGGATGGGGAGGATTTGTGTGGCTTGAGGTCTGATTTCCAGTCTCCTGATGGTAACTACTCCTGCAGACCATCTCCCGCTGTGTTCTCTCAGGTGTCCTTTAAAGGTGGCAAAGTGAATTAGGAAAAAAAATAACCCCGCCTCATAAGTGCTCCATTCCCACTTGTGAAATGGGCAGCTGAGGTTTCTTTCAAAGGCCATTTCCACAAGCACAGTCATCTCCATGCATAATGACTGGCTACGGACAGACCTGGTTAGTAACAGCGCAATATAATTAAATGTCCTTTCATCCAGGCATTTCAAAGGGCTTCATCAATGTTAATTATGCCCCAAGCCCTTGTGAAGTGGTGCTTGGTTCAATTTTGTGAGCATTTAACGTCAAGCAAAGGCGATGCCACTGGCCCAGGGGTTACACAGTTTGAACACACACCTATTAGCAGCCCTCAAGTGTCTGGCCAAAGAGTTGAGGTGTGCAGAGCTCCTGACATGAAGCCCCTCCTCCAGAGCCCAGAGCTTAAGAACTGTAAAATGGCGGTGTCTGGGTCTGCTGGCAGGGAGGGAAGTGAGGGCCCCTGCCTGGGTGGCTTCTGCCTCTGGACAAGCCACCATGCTCCTCTTCTGCAGAGGAACCATGCCCGGTGTGTTCACAGAAGTTATCTGAAGTGCTAAGTGTTCAACAAGCACACATACGTGGACGGCTAACCCAGAGCAGGGATTCGACCCTGGACTCTGTCCCAGAGTGAAACAACGGTTTCCCACTGAGGGGCGGTTGTGAGAACCACCTGGTGTTGGCCTCAGGCCAGTGTCCTCACTTGCGATGTCTCTGGTTCTTGAGTTCCTTTACCCGCAATGTCAGTTGGGGAGGGTGCGTCTGAGGCAACATCTAGTCCGGCTCCCAACTGGCTCTCGACTCCACTGGGCAGAGACCACTGAGGTGGAAAGGAGGGGAGGAAGGAGGCAAGGGCCATCCTCATTTTGAAGGCAAATACCTCGGTGGGAGCTGCTGTCAGTGGAGGATCTCAACTCCCCGAGAAGGACCAAGACTTGGCCAAAGTCACAGAGCAAGAAAGGGAAGAGCCAGACCTGATCAGGTCCTCCCAACACTTTGGTCTCCAATATACTGCAGGTGAGGTAGTACTGAGGTCTCCCCACTATCAGGAACCTTGTCTTTGGGACATAGGTAGGCCCAACTGGGACACTGTGAGAATAAAGGAGGCTCTATTAATATACATGGACATGAAGCCAGGACTTCCGGCCACTGTACTCATAGCGCAGTCTCGGAATGGGAAGTGCCACTAGCGAGGGAAGTAGGCTGAGGGCAACACTAGAAGCAGGCAGCAAGGTTTCAGACTCAGGGGCTTTCTCAGCGTGGCGTCAGCAGACCTCAATGTCAAGGGTGGGGCAGCAAGACCAAAGTCACTTCTCTCTCTGCTTCTGCTTCCCTGCGTGGATGTTGAAGACCAGCAATTCTGGGCTGGGGTCCTGCCATTGCCACTTACTGCTGTGTGACTCCAGGAGAGTTACCGTAACTCTCTGAGCCTCAGCTGCCCCTCTGAAAAATGGAGTGACTGTAAACGCTCACGGATTGTCACGTTACATGAAATAAGGCACGTGGTGAAAGACCACCCGGCACATAAAAAATACTAACACAATTCTAGCTCGTTACTATTATTTTTAAAATTTCCTTTTTTATTATCACTATTATTAGCAACAGCTCTAAGGACCCTCCTGGCTCCAAGAATTGATGTTTTATCAGCTACAACTCTGGGAAAGAACGGTTTCCAGAAAAGCAGCCCAAGGTCACAGAGGCGGGAAACCTTGCTTGGATAGTGGTATCTGAGTGAAACCAGCTCAGATCTCCCGTTCCAAAATCTGCTTTACATCTGCCAACGAGGGCCTCTATTTAAACACCACGGTGATAAGACCAGTCATCACTTGCTATTTAAACTGACCTCCCACAATCCCTTGGGCTTGAGACTGCCAAGAGCTAAGTATAAACTGCATTTTGGCTTGCTCTGAGGGTTACTCACATTCAAATACAAGAGATGCATCAGTCTGGCTGAACCAGGCTCTGCTGCCCTGTAACCTGGCTTCAGGCCAGCTCCCTGACGCTTACCTTCTCCGGTAGGGGAGGCACTATCTTCCCCAGGATTGCTATTTCAACACTTAATAACCAATGTCAGGGAGAGAAGGGGCCTTGCAGAATGGCTGGCACAATGCGGGGAGTGGTGGATAAAAGCTGATGGATAAAAGCAAGGGCCTTGGCAATGCACAGACTCAATTCGAATCCTAGCTTTACTACCTATTGACTGTGTGGCCTTGGGTAAGTTAATTAACCTCTCTGTGCCAGTTTCCCAATATGTAAAATGGGATTATAATAGTATCTACCTTATGGGGCTTTGTGGGGATCAGCACAGTCCCGGCCATATAGTAAACACTCAACCAATGTTCACTGCCATTATGATCATGATGATTACTATAGTCATTGGAATTGGCTACAGAAGCATGATAAAGGACCTATATTTTCCTGCCAGGAAAACTGCCAGAGGTGATACCTGAGCTGGAGCTGGAAGGATAGGTAGGATTTCTATCAGTAGAAACGGGATGGTGCAGGCAGCTTCAGTTTCCTTCATCTGTACATTCAGGTCATCCTCCTAACCACCCCTGTAGGATGGATTTAAAGCTGAGCTGCAGAAGAGTTGCAGAGCTTTCCGCCAAGTTATACTGATAGAAAGCGAGGAAGCTGGGATTTGAGGCCAGGTCTCTCTGATTCTAAAGGCCATGCTCTTAACACCTGTTGTATCTCCATTTTTTTATCAAATTCTGTCCTGAAGGGTAAGGTACTGACAGAAATAGCTCTCCCTCCCCAGATGTAAACCCCTTCCGGGAAGAGATATCTCAATTATGTATACAGCCCCCTCCCAGGCATGGATAGCAGGTGCTCAGCTGAAATGCCTATTTGCATTTCACTGAGGCCCGACTCTTGACTCTTCGGGACTGAGGCCAAGCCTCCAGGAACCCCAGGCTATGCTGTCTCCCGGGCAGCTGGCCTCCTGGCCTCTCTTTCACAAATCCCCCCTCCACACCACACCACCGCCCACCCTCCCCACCCCAACAACCAGGGCAGAGAGCAGGGCTGCCGTTCAAGGCAAACAGCTTCCTCCTGACTTCATCCTGATCGAGTTGGATCTGGGCCCTCTTAATGTTTTCCTTGCCCCAAAGATAGACGATGTCAGGGCAGCCTGCCCAGCCCATATAACCGCCTTCCCCTGAGAGCCACCCACAGGGCCAGCACCCCCAGAAACCTGTTCGCTGTGTGACTCCACCCCCCTGCCCGCCACAAATTGGACCAGGGTAGACACCTGACTCAAGCTGGCCAATCAGGTCTTCCCTCCTTCCAAGGTGGGGTAGGAGTCCCGATCCTTCCAATCTCCACTGTCCTTCCTACCTCTGGTTCCAGGAGCTACTCCGTAGTCTTTTAATAGTTTTTTCTTTTGCCTCATCACCTCTGCAGTGGGTTTTTATTCCTTGCAACCAAAATAGCCGTAACAAAATCAAGGAGGAGGAAAACAACTTCCCCAGGCAGAATTAAGTACACCTTCCTCTGCTTTAAGCACCTTCATCTGCTCCTCTTTGTAACGACAGGCACTTCTGCCTCCTGCATGGGCTAGGTGCTTTTTCATTGATCCACATGATTGGAGGGATGAGGGATGGAGGGAGGTATTACTACAGCATTCTACCCATAACAGAAGCTCTGAGAGGCCAAGTCATATGTCCAATGGCACTTAGCTAGGAAGGAGCAGAGTAGGGATTGGAACCCAGGTCGTCTTCTTCCCTTTATCCCCCCTGGAACTTCAGTTGGCTCCTAACTTTGCCCACGTGCCTGTCTCCCACCTCAATTCTTTTTTATTTTATTTTTTTAAAGATTTATTTTATTTATTTGAGAGCGCGTGTGCACACAGCGTGGAGGGGCGAGGGGGTGCGGAGAGAGAGTCTGAAGGAGACTCCGTGCTGAGTGCAGAGCCCAGAGGGGGTCTGATCTCACAACGCTGAGATCAGGACCTCAGCCGAAACCAAGAGACAGAGGCTTAACCCACTGTGCCACCCAGGTGCCTCCTCCCACCTCAATTCTTCTTGTTGGTAGAGTTACCATGATTGATTTCTCTCTGCTCTGGCACGAAGGTATTTCTGTAATAAGTAACTGAATTAATTTGTAATTAAAATGGAAACTTACTAGAAGTCTCATGTGGGAGAGTGTTCTGTGTTTGTCTGTATTTGTCTGTATTTGTCTATTTGGCATCCATTCATCACAGAACCAACTGTATTAACTGTATTTTCTTATGTTCTGTATGCTTGATGCTCTGGCATGTGTGGCCTCCCTCACCAGGCACCAGACCCCCTCTGCCGGGCCAGCCAATTCTTAGAAATAGCGAAGGAGCATGCGCTGCAGCACTGTTTACAGTCACCCCAGCTTAGAAACAACCTGAACAGCCAGCAATAGGGAATCTGTCCAGAAAATTTTGATAGGGCAACTCAACAGATTATTGGGCAATCATTCAAAAAGTATGTGTCAGGTCATGATCCCGGGGTCCTGGGATCGAGCCCCGCATCGGGCTCCCTGCCTGGCGGGAAGCCTGTTTCTCCCTCTCCCACTCCCCCTGCTTGTGTTCCCTCTCTCGCTCTCTCTCTATCAAATAAATAAAATCTTTTTTTAAAAAAAAAGTATGCGTTAAATCACTACTACTCGATGACATGGGGAAATAGCCCCCACACAGGCTTAAGTCAAACAACCAAGATGCAAAACTGTCTGTACAATCTGGTCCCAAATGTGTAACACCAAAAAAAGACAGGAAGGAAATATCCTGAAATATGAACAAAGCTTGTCTCCAAGTAACAGAGTAGGTGATTTAAACAACAACAGATCTTCCAAGTGGGAAAGCATCCCTTTAAAAATATTTCTCTACCTTTCAATTTTTATGTCTTTCTCCAACCCCCTATTTTTATGTATTTCCATGAGCATTTCTTTCCTCTGGATTACACGTTCTCCTACCAGTGGGGGGCGGGGGGGGGGGAGGGAGGCGGCTGCCTGTTTCTGCCAGTGACAGGCACGCAGCCCCTGGAAACGTGTTAGCCAACACTGTGCTGTGTTACTCTCTTGTTAGAAAAACACAACATTTCAAAACCACAAAAGCTCTTGCCTTGTAGGAGAAGGAAAGCTCGCTGAGCGGGTTGGCGCTGCTGGTGGGCGGCAGCTGGTGCAGCTGCAGGGCTGCGCTGTGGGCTTGGTCCATGGTGCTCTAAAGGCACATCCCTGGGCCTGGCCTGGGAGCTGCTGCTACGCGGGGCCCAAACCGGAGACCATCTTCCCTGGCGGTGTTCACCTCCTCCCACCAGCCATCGGAGGACTTCAAAGCTCTTCTGGCTGGCTGACAGCTTCTCCTGCACCTCCACGCAGAGAAGTGCCAAGTTCTGTCTCTCCCAAGCAGACGGACAAGGGTGCAATTCCTTCTCCTGGCGGTGCTCTAGGGGGGTGGGGAGGAGCATTAAAAAATGCATGTACAATGTGACATAGAGCCCAGCTTTGTAACCCGAGGAGGGAATACTATGAGGACAAAAAACAACCTATCATAAGAAGTGAAGCCCTTAAAAAAATTGTATCATGCCCCTGGTTCCCTTGATAAAGATGTGGCTCATCTACCTTGGAACCTTCCCCCCCCCCCCCCCCCCGCCCCATAAAACTCACCTTTTCTCTTCCCCCCTGTTTCTTTCCTCCCATCACATCCTAATTTAAATCCTACCTTTTCTAGAGGCTCCCCTACACATAAGAGGTGGGATACTGCCCTTGTCTACCTCTGCAGGTCTCCAAAAAAATATCCCTTTGCCACAAAACAGGAACCATCTGTGTTCTGACTTAGGGAAGAAAGAATGAGAAGATGTGGATGGTGGAAGAACTGAGCTGCTACCGAGGGTCAGTCGAGCACAGGTGAGCTAACACTGGGCCCCGGCAGAAGACCTGTGTGACCGGATCACATCAGCTCTGGGAGCCTCAGGTGCCTCATCTGTAAAGTGGGGGTAATAATGTGGCCTCAAGTAAAATCGGCAATGACAGTAATTCGGACTGTCATTGTTAACTTTATCGGGCTGATAATTTTCAGCACAGGTCAAGCTTTTCTACCAAATAAGAAAGAAAGATGAAGTATATGCTCCTAGGGTTCTGGGAGGCATGGCCAGAGCACCTTACTGCAGTGCTAAGGGTTTCTCTGAGGTCCTCGTATAGTAAAAAAAAAAAACCCATACAAATTTGGATTCTCCTACAAAGTCTGTTTTGTTTTGTTTTGTTTTCCCAACGTGGGAGCTTGAACTCACAACCCTGAGATTAAGACCTGAGCTGAGATCAAGAGTCAGATGGTTAACTGACTGAGCCCACCCAGACACCCCTCAATGTTTATTTTAATATAAAAATGTTACAGCTTTTGATCTGTTATATGCTACCTGTTTGCCTTGGCCAAGTCATTTAACTTTCCAGGCAGTTTTATCTGCTGTAAAATACAGATAATAACATTCCTACCTCACCCCTCAAGGTTGTTGTGAGAATTTGATGAAATAATGCATGTAAAATGCATGCATAGCAAATGGCCAATGAATGGCAGCTATTATTAGTATTAATTTTATTCTTATAAGTTTAATTGCTGAATTTACCCACAGATATTCCTCTTTCTTTCATGCATTCATGCAACAAATATTTATGGAGGGCTGACTGTGTGTCAAACAGATGCAGCCTCTGCCATGCCCCCAAGGCTTTAGAAAGTTGCCTCTGAGTCCTGTAACTTCCAGTTCCTTCTGTTATCTAGCCCTGCCCCCAGCAATCCTGGTTCCTGGTGTGAATAGCACAGTCATATGTCACAGGGCTAACACTGTGTCCAGAATCTAGGAGACACTGGATGCAGGGCTTAGCACCGGGGCAGCCAGGAAGACCATTTGGCTCAGGTCTCACTTTGTTGAAGGGCCTCAAAATTAAATTATTGCTGCTGCCTCCAGATGACATTCTACATTCGCTGTATATTCAATACCGTAATTATATATACACACATATACATATGGTACATATCTATATACAATATACACAAGGTACACTCATCAGACAATTTTATAACTCACATCCCAGAGCCAGACTTCCCTGACTGTAAAGACCTATGAATATTTGCAATCTTGTGAAAAGTATAATTATTCTTCACTATACTTTGTGTGGGTGAAAAGCATGACTGTGTTAAATTTATGTATTTTAATGTTTTGAATATAGTAAAGAGTGCCCCAGGGAGAGACCTCCGAGAGACCCTTGCAGGCTTTCAACCTGGCCTGGAGCTGAAGGGGGCACTGGAGCCCAAACTGGGAAGGTGTCTGCTGAATCCCCTGTTCAGTTGCAGCTTGCCAAGGTCCGGCCCAGAGCCCGGCATGGTGACCTCCAAACATACCTACTGACTGGCTAAAGGCAGGCCTGTGGAACACCTGGGGCAGCTCGCAGTCAAGAATGAATGGCTTACTCAGGCCTAATCAACCACAACTCCAGAGATACAACAGCTGTAGCCAGCCCCGCCCACAGGATGTCAGAGAAAGCAAACAGGCCTTGAGGACATGCCAATGGGGTGATGGAAACCCAGGCCTCCTAACCTTCTTTGGACCAGCCGCTTTGTTCAGGTGGGTTTCTGTTTTCGCTTTTGTTGGTGGAGTTGTTGCGGTCATTTAATTCCCTTTTTTTTTTATTTTATTTTATAGATTTTATTTATTTATTTGAGACAGAGAGAATGAGAGACAGAGAGCATGAGAGGGAGGAGGGTCAGAGGGAGAAGCAGACTCCCTGCTGAGCAGGGAGCCCGATGTGGGACTCGATCCCGGGACTCCAGGATCATGACCTGAGCCGAAGGCAGTCGCTTAACCAACTGAGCCACCCAGGCGCCCCATTTAATTCCCTTTTTAAAAGCAGCTTCCCTTTTTGCCTCAGGGCAAAGGCCTCTAAGGCATCCCCTGCAAAGGCAGGAGGCACTCCCTCAGCCAGGTAGGAGTTAGGACAGAAAGCTTTGCTGGAACTCTTTGCAAGTTTTTCTCCCTTTTAAGGCGCACATTGTTAACCTAGTGAACCTCCTTTTCTGCCTTCAAAGCACTTTTTCAGCACTAACATATGCCCAAGAGGCAAGCGGCCAACTCTGTGTTCCCAGCGACCCCTTAATTCTGAGGCCCTCACAGCCAGCAGTAAGAACAGGGTCATTGACTCAAAAAAGGAAAGATAATTCTCGGTGCTTGCTTCCATTCCATCCCCCTACCTTATCTCAGTGAATTATTTCACCAATCCACAGAGCAGGTTGGACAGATGAGAGGACCACAGCTCATGGCTGCTAAGAGAAGGGTTTGTATCAGAATTTGGCTCTATCTGAAAAAAATCAATAAAACACGCCCTTTCCCACCACCTGACGATTCAGCTTTTGGCCGGTGGTGAGTGCCAGTTACGCCAAGCCCTTTCCTTTTCCTGGGCTTTGGCTCACTAAAAGGTTACACTCCTCCCCTCCCACTGAGCTGGAAACTATAACTTCCCGCATACAGTGTAGATCAAGAATGCCTCCCCGTATCCCACCTGCTAACTCCACCATCGGCTACTGCCAGGAAGCCCGAGCCGGCGTGTAGAGAAATAATTTTGGCAAAGTTACTGCATTTCACTTCCTGATTTGGTAAAGCCTGCCATCACCTACAGTAAGGCAAACCCATGCCCCCCCCCCCCCCCCCCCCCGCAAAAGCGGGGAAAAAACCATTCCGAGGCAGCGAGACCCAGACCGGCAAGCCTGGTGACAGCAAGAAGGAAGGGTATTTGTACTAGGGGACGTTAGATGATTCCAAATGCATTACCTTTCCTGAAAAAGCGAAGGCTGACTTGAAGTCCCCCCTGTCTCAGGCTTAATCACTACTCACCGGGCGGTGTCTCCTCTAAGGCCCACCTATCCCAGGTTTCTGAGAAACGACTCGGACTCTCCGCGCAACCCGGAGGCACAGCCTCCTTAATTCCTTCCCCAACTCAAGAGCTGCCTGAGCGCTGCAGTGTTTTGCTTTCAAAGGCCACGATTTGATTTGCCAGGCCGCCTGCCAGTCAGAAGCTGGCGGAGACTTCGTGCAGGCGAGTGGCTGCGAGGAGGGGGTGGGCGGGACAGCCTCCGGCTATTGGCTGCGCCGCAAAGCTTGCTTGAAGCGTAGTGGGAGCGCCTCGGGGAGGCGGGGCCCCCCTCTCGAGCTTTGCGCTCACCTGGAGGGGGTCCCCTCTAGTGGCCGCGCCAAGGACGTTGGAACAAACACCTCTCTCTCCGCCTGTCCTGGAGAGCTCGGGTGACTGCTCACCTCCCCTGCCCGACAGGTGGGCAGCCTGCCAGGAGTCCACCTTCCAGTTCTCAGCGCCACCTCCCGGGCTTTGCTCCTGCTGTTCCTCCACCTTATACTCTCACCATGCCTTCAAATCCTTCACGTCCCTCAAGACCCGGCTGCCCGCAAAGCCTTCTCGAGTACTCGGGGGGCATATACAATTCCCTTGCGGGCCCTCCCCTAACACCTGTTGGCTGCGCTATGTGCCAACCCTCCCAGCGTGTCCGCCGCTCCGCAATGGCTTAGGTCTCCTAGTGAGCCTGGCACTTGATGAATGCTTTGGTAATGTACAACTGTATACAGTAAGCAATAAATGTACTCGACACGTGCTTGGAGCTTACACTTTTTCACTTACACGCATCTCACTTCAGATCCTCGCAATAACCCCCTGAGTGAGACTTTGAGCTCATGCCCATTTTACAGATGAAGAAATGGCATTTGGGCCCAGACCCCAAGGAGGCAGAAAGAGCCAGTTTGGGTTCAGATCTGGAGGCAGAGAGAGCTCAGAAGGAACACCTGAGAGCAGAACGAGGTTGGCATTTCGTAGGAACTATCCAAAGGACAGCGTGGCTGGTGCAAGATTTTTCTGGGGCGTGGGGTGGTACGAGCTGCCATCAGAGGACCGGCCAGGGACAGAGGTTTGGATTCATCCTAAACTTATGGGGGGCCACTGCGGGTTCTAAGCAGGGGAGTGACAACATCACCGTGACTGCTCTGAAGCTTGTAAAGGGGGGATTCAAGGAACACTGTGTGTCTGTCCTTGTATCGTTGCCCGTATCAGTCTTTTTTCTTTTACTATTATACACAGGGCTTGGATGAATGTTAGTCGTCGTCTTCTAACTAGGATTTCCTGGTAGACAAAATTCTAAGGCTCTTGGTCTATCACAAGATATTTGAGGGGTCATTTAGATAACCCCCTATTAAGTTTCCCCACTAGTTCTGATGTAATTAACCCGAACCCTAAAATTCTGGCAGTTTCCCTAAGGTTTTGTTTTTTGTGGTTTTTTTTGTTTGTTTGTTTGGGGTTTTTTTTTGAAACGCCTCTAACGATTGGCCAACAACTTTTCACTCTAAAGAAAACAGGAAACCATTGGCTAGTTACTCAGGAGGCGGCCTAAAGGGGGACTCTAGAATGTTAGGCCCGTGGTTTCCATAGCGACGGGGAGGCTGGGTAGCCCAGATTCAGCCCAGGGAGACCCAACGAGGTAGGAGGCAGTTCCTGTCTGGGAACGGGTGGCGGGGTCGTGGGGAGGAGGACCTGCTGGGCGCGTGCTGGTTGGTGTTCCATGGTGGGAAGAAGCCGCAGTCGGAGGTGCACCTCCCTGATGGTGTGCCCTCAAAGCCCCCACCTAAAGGGGTGCTGGTAATCACGGGGTGCCCTCCCCATGGGGCTCCTGCGAGGGGCGTGGCCATCTGAAGCCCCTCTGCCTCTGCAAATATACACACAGATCGGGGCTCTGGTGCCGGGCAGTGGGTGGACGAAAAAGAGCTGAGTTCTAACCCTGGGGCCGCTCCAGTGTGTGTGTGTGGGGGGGGGGGGCTCAGCAAAATCTTCCCTGCTCTGCGCCTCAGTTTACCCATCTGTAAAATGAAAGGGTAAGATTGGAATTTAGCGGTCACTAGCCGGCTGCTAAAGCTCCTTCTCGCTCTCTGACATGCTTTCTTAGTTTCTCATATGAAAAGTATGAAGTGGATTGTTTCCCTGAGTGCGCTTTGAAAAATGTAAAATACTTTCAAGATGCACCATAGCATTATGTATAACTGAATTGATAAAAATCTCATGTCCTCAAAACTGTTCATGCAAATACCGTAAAATTCCCCATAAGGTAACAGTATACATGATTTAGTATGTATTGACATATACTGCACATTAATATGCATGTATAAATGTATAAGATATGTGATAATACTCTAACATAAATGATAGGTTTTTTTTAAACATATAGTAGAGTGGAAACACATTTGTATTTATAGTCAGGTGAGTTAAATCCTTACAGAATGTAGCTCCCAAAGGAAAGAGTTGTATTATGACTACATCAGTATGCATTATGGCTAGAATATATCTACCCCTAGTATTCATTCATTACACAGATATTATTGAGCAACTACTATGTGCCAGGAAACAGACTGGGGATTTAGTGAGGATTCTATTCTATTGGGGAGACCATATACAAAGAAGTACGTATAAAATGTGATTTGGGGGAGTAAAAAGTGCATTGAGAAACATAAGGCAGGGTCAGGGGTAGAGAGAGAGGGGTGGTGCTCCTTAAGAGAGAGTGGCTAAGGAAGACATCCCTAAGACAGTTTGAGGAGAGACCCAGATGAATTTGATGACAGGGCCAAAAGATGATACCCAGCATAGGGAAGGAAAGAATCCCCATGCTACAAGGAGGTATTGCAGATGCTGAAAAGGTCCCATGTCTTTAGGTGGTGGGATATGACAGCTGCCTTCACATACTTGAAGAATAGTCATATACAACCGCGGCTTTCAAACTTTTTGATGTGACCCATGGTAAGAAATGCATTTTATATTGTGGTCCAGCACATACACTCATGACAAAAATTTCACAAAAGACTGTAGGCTGTGACCTGCGTTTTGAAAATCACCACTGTGGAAGAGGAGTGAGATTTTCTCCAGGCTGATTCCAAGGGGTGGAATTAGGATGAGTGAAGGGGGGAAAAAATGAATCAGCTTTGATACAGGCAGGAACTTTCTAGTAATTGGAACTACACACCAGTGAATTGCCTCAGGAATTTTCAAACTGAGTTCTGGGGAAGCCCAGCATTCTGTGAAAATTCCGACAGCCTCAGATATTTGCTTTATATTTTGAAAACGCTATGCAATAGCCTAGTTTTAAAAAACCAACCATATCCACTCAGGGCTGCCAAACGTCAAAATTGAGCATGTTAACGTTTAGTGTATGCTGCCTTAGAGGGTATGATAGTGGTTAAGAGTGAGCAGAAGTCAGGCTTCCTGGGTTCAAAGCCTGATTCCACCTCCTACTTCTTTTTTTTTTTTTTTTAAGATTTTATTTATTTATTCATGAGAGACAGAGAGAGAGACAGAGGCAGAGGGAGAAGCAGGCTCCCCGCGGAGCAGGGAGCCCGATGCGGGACTCCATCCCAGGACCCTGGGATCATGACCTGAGTCGAAGGCAGACGCTTAACCGACTGAGCCACCCAGGCGTCCCTCCACCTCCTACTTCTGCTGTGACCTTGAGCAAGTCACCTAACTCTTCCCTCTAAACTTCAGTTTTCTTATCTATAAAATGAGGATAATACCTCACTGGGTTGTTATAAGGACACCATGAAGTATTCTATACAAGGTATTTAAGACTGTCAGTGTTCAGTAAATGATAGCTATTATTTTAAGCTGTTACTACATTATTCCTGTGCACGTGTTAAAACCTAATATTCATAAAAGCCTACCATGGGGCGCCTGGGTGGCTCAGTCGTTAAGCATCTGCCTTCGGCTCAGGTCATGGTTCCGGGGTCCTGGGATCGAGCCCCGCATTGGGCTCCCTGCTCAGCGGGAAGCCTGCTTCTCCCTCTCCCCCTCCCCCTGCTTGTGTTCCTGCTCTCGCTGTCTCTCTCTCTCTGTCAAATAAATAAATAAAATCTTAAAAAAAAAAAAAAAAGCCTACCATGGACCAGGCAGCAGCATCTACTTCATTATATGGATCATTGTATTTAATCCATAAGCATCTTGAGAAGAAAGTACTGCTGTTACCATTCTCGGTTGATGGAGGGGGCAGTGGGCTCAAAAGATGAAATAACTCATCTAGAATCAGAACTAGGAAGTGGCAGAGCATAACCTTGAACCCAGGGATACTCTTGATTACCGTACAGGTGCTCACCTGGGAGTTGCTTGGACATATGCCACTGATAAGGAAGGTGGTATATCTTCATTACTCTTTTTCGAGATTGTAGGCTGTGACATCCTGTCATGAACAGTGACACAAGGAACTTTGCCAGTAGGGCACATCTGGGCAGTGCTCCATTCACACCTGGGCTGCACTGCTCTCATCCTGGCTTCACAGGTATGCATACCAACACTGGAAAGCATTATCAGTACATTATCAGAAACAATCAGTTGTGGATTGTTTCAGAAAGTCTTTTTAATTTCTTATCTTTTCTAAAAATTGAAGGGGCACCTGGGTGGCTCAGTTGGTTAAGCGACTGCCTTCGACTCAGATCATGATCCTGGAGTCCCGGATCAAGTCCCGCATGGGGCTCCCTGCTCGGCAGGGAGTCTGCTTCTCCCTCTGACCCTCCCCCCTTCTCGTGCTCTCTCTCTAGCTCATTCTCTCTCAAATAAATAAATAAAATCTTTAAAAAATTTTTTTTAAATTAAAAAATAAAAAAAAAAAAATAAAGCTTGAAACTGAATGAAATCAGCAAGGGAGTGAGTATAGACAGAAAAGACAAGAGGACCAGGGAGTGAGTCCTGGGCATTTCACTGCTTAGCAGATGAGGGAATGAGGAGACAACAAAACAGCAGTCAATGAAATAGAAAAATCAGGGCGGGAGACTGTCTTAGATGCCAAGTGAAGAAAGTATTTCAAGGAGGAAGGAGTGATCAGCTGTGCTGCAGGCAATCTATAGGTCTAGTAAAATATGAGGATTAAGAATTGACCATTAGAATGGAAGGAATTTTGCAAATCATATATCTGATAAAGAAAGGATTTATACCTAGAATATATAAAGAACTCTTAAAATTCAACAATAATGTTAAAAATAATGTAATTACAAAATGGGCAAAGGATTTGACATCTCCAAAGACAGAGATGGCCAGTAAACACATGAGAAGATATTCAGCATCATTAGCCATCAGAGAAATCCAAATAAAGACCACAGTGAGATGCCAGTACCACCTCATACCCACTAAGATGGAAATAATTTTTTTTTTTTAAAGATTTTATTTATTTATTTGACAGAGAGAGACACAGCGAGAGAGGGAACACAAGCAGGGGGAGTGGAAGAGGGAGAAGCAGGCTTCCTGCTGAGCAGGGAGCCCGATGTGGGGCTCGATCCCAGGACCCTGGGATCATGACCTGAGCCGAAGGCAGATGCTTAACCAACTGAGCCACCCAGGCACCCCTAAGATGGAAATAATTTAAAAAAACAAAACAAGGAGTGCCTGGGTGGCTCAGTCATTAACCATCTGCCTTCGGCTCAGGTCATGATCTCAGGGTCCTGGGATCGAGCCCCGCATCGGGCTCCCTGCTCAGCTGGGAGTCAGCTTCTCCCTCTGACCCTCCCCCTCTCATGTGCTCGCTCTCTTTCTCATTCTCTCTCTCTCAAATAAATAAACAAAATCTTTAAAAAAAAATTGATAAGGTGCCCATATCACCATTGTAATAGGAAGCTTAAATTTTTTCTAATCACTTGTAGTTCTAACATATTAGTGCATTTTAATTTATTATTTATTTATTTTTAAGATTTTATTTATTTATTTGACAGAGAGAGAGAGAGAGACAGTGAGAGCAGGAACACAAGCAGGCGGAGTGAGAGAGGGAGAAGCAGGCTTCCCGCGAAGCAGGGAGCCCGATGTGGGACTCGATCCCAGAACCCTAGGATCATGACCTGAGCCAAAGGCCCGACGCTCAACGACTGAGCCACCCAGGCACCCTCGTTTATTTATTTTTTAATTAAACTTTTGTTTGAGTGTAGTTGATAAACAATGTTACATTAGTTTCAGGCATATAACACAGTGATTCGCCAAGTTTGAACATTAAGCTGTGCTCACCTCATTAGTGCGTTTTTAAAATCAGAGCTTTATTGTAGCTAGGGAAGTAGATGGTAGAAGTACTAAGTACTTAGTAGAAGTACTAAGACAACGACACAGCACTGTAGGGTGGTAAGGGAATGGTGGTTGCTTTTATAGATCCTAAAAGACATTTTTATACTGGAGTGGCCATGTTGCTGTGAGCATTATTGATTTCTGGTGCTTTGAATCTCTTAGCCTCTTGGAGTGTGTTGCCAATAACTCTCGTTAATATTAAAATTTCAATATAGAGTGTTATACAGAGAAGCTTGAGCATTGCCACTGTGAGAGAGTCAAGTGAGGAACAAACACTGAAGGTGAAAAGGATTGGTAGAGCACGCCATCATTCATTCAGTCCTTCCTTTGTCAATAAATGGCGTGAGTGCTTGAGGAAAAAAAGATGGGCGAAATAGAACTCATCTGTCCATGAAAGATTAACTGCTATGGAAACTGAATCCTGCTCCCGCTGTTAACAACTAAAACCCAGACTCTCATGAGGCAACTGGTTTTAGACATAAGATAGCTTGGTTTGGCATTTCCTCAGAAAGGAAAAACAAGGCGAGCCCTGCAGTTACCAGAGCTTCCTGCTGGGGGCAGTTTCCAGGCCACCATTCAGGGAGAGGGGACCCAAACAAAGCCCAGCTTTCTGGATTGGGGAGATAGAAATCAGAGTTCAGGGAGCCCAGAGAGGTTGGCAGGCGAGAATTCTACCACTGAACCACCCATGTGCCCAGAGAGGTTGGAATCTATAGGGGAGAACGCCACAGAGGAGGGACCTGCACAGATAAAGTTCAGGAATAGGAAGAAGGTTCTCCTCAAGTATTTGACTGACTGGTGATGACCATGACAGTGAGATACTACCATTCAACCACTAGAATGCCTAAAATGAATAAAACTTATCAAACAAGTGTTGGTCAGGATGTATAGCAATTGGAACAACCTACCACTACACATATCGATGTGGAAGAATCTTAAAAGCTTTGTGTGAAAAAAGACAGTCACAGAACGGTACATACTGTATGATTACATATATATGACATTCTAGAAAAGGCAACTGTTGGGACAGAAAGCAAAGCAGTGGTTGCTAGATGCCACGGTTGGGAGGGTATTGAAGGCGAAGAAACACAGGAAACCCTTTGGGATGATGGATGTATTTGTGTGTGAATTGTGATGGTATTTGACACAATTGTAAACATTCGCCAAAACTTAAAATTGTGCACTTAGAGCCAATGAATTATATTGTATGTCAATTATCTTGATAAGGATACATTTATAAAATTCAAGCCTTCAGTAGCTCTGTAAGCAACATCAACAATGAACCCTTACAGGATTCCTATTACAGGCAGTGCAATATGCTTGGAAGTCAGGGTTGTAGCACTAGGTAAATCTCCGCCTCTTCCCAGAAGATTGCTCAGTCTGTTCTGCAGATAGAACAGAACCCAATCAACATAGTTAACGAGAATGTGAAATGATCCCTACAAATGCTGTATTTTGCTGTTCCAGGTACTTAGAAGAACATGTAGTAGAGTTTTTCATCAAACAAATGGAACATATCACAGAACTTTGCTAAGATGGACAACTCGACACATAAAGACCAACACCCTGACAAAAAATATTCCAGCCATGCCAACAAATTACAGAAAGGTCTTGTGAATTTATTAACAGATATCTTTGAGGGGAGGAGAGAACTCTTTTTTTTTTATAAAGATTTTATTTATTTATTCATGAGAGACAGAGAGAGAGAGAGAAAGAGGCAGAGGGAGAAGCAGGCTTCCCGCCGAGCAGGGAGCCGGATGCAGGGCTTGATGCCGTGGGATCATGACCTGAGCCAAAGGCAGACGCTTAACGACTGAGCCACCCAGGCGCCCCGAGAACTCTTTTTTTTTTTTTTTTTTTTAAGATTTTACTTATTTATTTGAGAGAGAGAGAGAAAGAACATGAGCGAGGGGGAGGGGCAGAGAGAGAGGGAGAAGCAGGCTCCCCGCTGAGCAGGAAGCAGAACTTGGGGCTCCATCCCAGGACCCTGAGATCATGACCTGAGCCGAAGGCAGACGCTTTAACTGATTGAGCCACCCAGGCGTCCTGAGAACTCTTGACATATGTTCTTTTTGGCACATAAGAACACATTTTAGAGGAATATTGTAAATTCTGCATCATACCCACAAGGCCATCCTTAAGACATACCAGATAGATTGCTTTCAAAGGTGGCTCTCACTGCTTCTTGGGTGATGACTGGGAAGAAACTGTGAAAAGAAAGGATGAGGAGGGAAGTAGGAGGAAGTCTATTCCCCACACTTGTTATTTCTAGGTATCTGGTAAAAATCTCAGTCCTCACACTTAAATGTGTAAAGAGATCTTACTTTCTCGATTCCTAAAATTAATGCAAGCCCCCCACGCTGCTGGGTTGGTGGCAAGTTGAACTCCAGCCATTACGGGTACAAATCCTATGTCCTCTTTGTTTCAAGTTTTGGATCTTTCTCAGTAGAAAAAGGTGTGATGGCTGTGTGGGGGAGGGGAAGGAGCACTAGGGTCATTGCTCATCCATCCACACAGGGGAGAGCTCCACTGTCCCAGCCCACAGGCTCCCTTTGGTTTTGTTGGTATGTGCTAATTCTGGACCACACCTGGGGTTTCGGAATCCTTGCTGGGGCTGGAAACCTCATTCCAAGATCCTTACTCCACCATTTTTTCTTTCTTTTGGGGTATTTCCCCCTCTCTGGTGCACTTCTAGAGTCCCTGCTACTCTCCAACCCAGAACCAGACCTTTCTTTCTTCCTCCCATCCTTCGATTTTGTGCTCTTTTTCTTTAATACTTTTAAAAATGGAAGCATTCAGAAAAAGTACACAAATCATACTTATACAGCTTAATCAATATTCACAATGAAAATACAACCGATAGAATCACTCTCTCAGACCAAGAAAACAGAATCGCTGCAGTATCCCAAAAGCCCTGTCTTGTCGCTACCCCTTCTCTGTGAAAGTAAATACTACAGCTATCCTGACTTCTAATATCATTAATTACTTTAGCCTGTTGAACTTTTAAAAAAAAAGATTTATTTATTTATTTTAGAGAGACAGAGACAGAGAGCACCTACACGGTGAGGAGGGAGGGACAGAGGGAGAGAGAATCCCAAGCCAACTCCCCATTGAGCTTGGAGCCTGTGGGGGTGGGCGTGAGCTTGATCTCATGACTCTGAGATCATGATCCCTGAGCCTAAATCAAAAGCCAGATGCTTAACCCACTGAGCCACGCAGGAGCCCCTACTCTGTTTTTGAACTTTAGATAAATTGGAATCATACAATATGAAGTTTTTTCTCTCAGCCTTTTTTCATTCATGTTTGAGAGATTTAACTTCATGTTTTATATATCAGTTAATAGTTCGTTTTTGTTGCTATTAAGTTTTTCTCTGTTTGAATACAGCGCAACTTATTTATCTATCCATTCTACTATTGAAGGACATTTGGGTTGTTTCCAGTTTGGGGCTACTATGAATAAAAGTTCTTCTAACTAGGCTCGTACATGTTTTGGGGACATACATGTAATGTATGTATGTCATCAATACCTCAGAGTAGAATCGATGGGTCCTAGGATGTGTTTATGATCAGCTTGGTGGATACTGCCATTTTTCCAAAGTACTTTTGCCAATTTTACTTCTTTACAAGCAACATATGAGAATTCCAGTTGCCCCACATCATCACTGGTATCTTTTGCACATAATGGTTTTAATTTGCATTGCTCTTTGATCAGTGAGATTGAGCAATTTTTCATATGTTGGTTGACCTTTAGAATATTCTCTTTGGAGGAGTGATTGTTCAAGTTTTTTGCCCTTAATTTTATTGGATTTTTCTTATTTTTTTTTTTTTAAAGATTTCATTCATTTGACAGAGAGAGACACAGCGAGAGAGGGAACACAAGCAGGAGGAGTGGGAGAGGGAGAAGCAGGCTTCCTGCTGAGCAGGGAGCCCGATGTGGGGCTCAATCCCAGGACCCTGGGATCATGACCTGAGTCGAAGGCAGACGCTTAATGACTGAGCCACCCAGGCACCCCAAGAGTTCTTTAAACCATTCTAGAAATGAGTCAATTTGTTAGCTACAGGGAGAGTAAATACTTTCTTTCAGTCTGTGACTTTCCTTTCCATTCTTAATGGTGTGCTAAGCAACAGAAGGTATTAATTTTAATATAGCCCAATTTATCCATCCTTTCCATTTTAGTGTTTGTCTGTCCTATTTGAGAAATCTTTGCCTAGCCCCAAATAATTTCTTCTAGAAACTGCATTATTTTACCTTTCATGTCTAGAACTACAATTTGGTTGGAATTGTTTCTGTGTATGGAACGAGGTGGATGTGCAAATTTGGTGTTTTCAGGATCTGTATCCAAGTGACCCAGCACCATTTATTGAAAGGCCATTCTTTTTCTACTATTCTGCAGATCTGCCTTTGTCATAAATCAAGTGTCCATGTATATGCAAGGCTACTTCTGGATTCTTTATTCAGCTCAAATACTACACTTTTTTTTCCCCCAAATACTACACTGTCTTAATTACTGTAACTTTATTTTTTTAAATATTTTATTTATTTATTTGAGAGAGAGAATGAGAGAGAGCATGAGAGGGGGGAGGGTCAGAGGAAGAAGCAGACTCCCTGCTGAGCAGGGACCCCGATGTGGGACTTGATCCCGGGACTCCAGGATCATGACCTGAGCGGAAGGCAGTTGCTTAACCAACTGAGGCACCCAGGCACCCCTAATTACTGTAACTTTATAACAAGCCTTGAATCTAGTAGCATAAATCTTTTAGCTTTATACCTTATCTTGATGATTCTTGGCCCCATTGCATTTCCATATAAATTTTAGGATCAACTCATTAATGTCCTAAAGATAAAAATCCTTACTGTCATTTTGGCTTGGATTGCATTGATTCTAGCAATCAATTTAGGGATAATTTACATCTCTACAATATTGAGCTCTCCCATCCATGTGCATTTCTTTTATTTAAATCTTAATTTTTCTCAAAAATGTTTTACAGATCTCTATGTAAAGATCATGTGTATCTTCTTTATGTCTGTCTGGGCATTTGATTTTTATGCTGTTATAAATGGTAATATTTTAATTTCCTTTTCTAATTGTATCCTAATATAGAAATAAAACAAATTGACTTTTTTTTAAAAATTTTTATTTATTTGACAAAGAGAGAGACAGCGAGAGGGAACACAAGCAGGGGGAGAGGGAGTGGGAGAAACAGGCTCCCCGCAGAGCAGGGAACCCGATGCGGGGCTCGATCCCAGGACCCTGGGATCATGACCTGAGCCGAAGGCAGACGCTTAACGACTGAGCCACCCAGGCGCCCCAAACAAATTGACTTTTGTATATTGACCTTGATTCTAGTGACCTTACTAAATTCAGTGATTACGCCTCATAGGTTGTTTATAGATTCTCCTCAAATTTTTCCACGTATAATCTTGTCATCTGTAGATAATGACAGCTTTATTTCTTCCTTTCTGATCCATACATTTTTATTTATTTTTCTTGACTCTTGTATTGGTTGGAGTCCTTTGGGACAGTATTGAGAAGAAGAGTGACAGCAGTCTCCTGGTTTATCTATCTCAGGAGAAAGCTTTTAATGTTTCACTATTCGGTATTGTGTTTGCTATAGGCTTTTTAGCATAGATAGCTTTTATCAGATTAAGGAAATTTGCTTCTCTTCCTAGTTGGCTAGGGTTTGTTTTTTTTTTTATCCTAAAAAGACATAAGATTTTATGAAATGCTTTCTGTATCTACTCAACAGATACTTCACCAAAAAAAGATATGCAGATGGAAAATAGCATATGAAGAGATGCTCAGCATCATTAGTCATTAGGAAATTACAAATGGAAACCACAATGAGATACTACTACACAGCCCAGGGGATGGCTGAAATGAAGAAGCCTGCCATTGTTGATGAGGATGAGAAGGAATAGTAACTCTCATACACTAATAATGGAGACGTACAAAGGCACAACTTTGGGAAAGAGTTTAGTAGTTTCTTTTTTTTTTTAAAGATTTTATTTATTTATTTGACAGAGAGAGACACAGCGAGAGAGGGGACACAAGCAGGGGGAGTGGGAGAGGGAGAAGCAGGCTTCCCGCGGAGCAGGGAGCCCGACGTGGGGCTCGATGCCAGGACCGTGGGATCATGACCTGAGCCGAAGGCAGACGCTTAACGACTGAGCCACCCAGGCGCCCTGAGTTTAGTAGTTTCTTTAAAAGTTAAACATTTGAGGGCACCTGGGTGGCTCAGTCGGTTAAGCGTCTGCCTTTGGCTCAGGTCCCAAGTCCTGCGTCGGGCTTCCTACTCACTGGGGAGCCTGCTTCGCCTTCTGCTGCTCTCCTTGCTTGTGCACGCTCTCTCTCTCAAATAAATAAAATCTTAAAAAAACCCAAAAAAGTTAAACATTTGATCCAGCCATCCCATTCCTGAGTTTTACCCCAAGAGAAATGAAAATGTATGTCCACTCAGAAGACTTGTATTGGAATGTAAATAACAGCTTTTATTTGTAATATCCCCAAACTGGCAACAACTCAAATTTCCATCAGCAGTGGATTAATGATTGTCACATTTCTATACAATGAAATACTACTCAGCAATAAAATCAATGAAGCATTGGTACTTCAACAACATGGATGAATCTCAAAATAATTATGCTGAATGAAAGAAACCAGACAAAAAAGAATACATGCTACATGATTCCATTCTGCATCTACTGAGATGATCATATGGTTTCTCTTTTTCAGTTGATCAATATAGTGAATGACATTGACTTTCTTTTTTTTTTTTTTAAGTTTTTTTTTTTTTTTTTTTATTCATGAGAGACAGAGCGAGAGAGAAAGGCAGAGGGAGAAACAGGCTCCCAAGGAGCAGGGAGCCTGATGCGGGACTCGATCCCAGGACCCTGAGATCATGACCCGAGCCAAAGGCAGACGCTTAACCATCTGAGCCACCCAGGCGCCCTGACATTGACTTTCAAACGTTAACCTATCTTTGCATTACTGAGATAAACTCCACTTGGTCATGATGTATTTTTTTTTTATATATTGTTAGATTTAATTTACTAAAATTTTTCTAAGAATTTCTGCATGTGTGTTTATGAGGGTTATTGATCTGTAGTGGTTCCTCCCACGCCCACCGTGACTCTATCTCATTTTGGTATTAGGGTGATGCTGGCCTCCTGGAATGGATTGGGAAATGTCTTATCCTGTTCAGTCTTCTGGGATAGATTATAAAAAATTGATAGGTAGAGTGTTCTATAAATGTCAGGTCAAGTTAGGTAACAGTATTGTTCAAGTCATATATCTTTCTACACCCAACTCGGGGCTCAAACTCACAGCCCCAAGGTCAAGAGTTGCATGCTCTGCTGACTGAGCTAGCCAGGCGCCCTCAAGTCTTTTGTATCTTTACTGATCTTCTATCTACTTATTTAAATTATTGAGGGAGGAACTTTTAAATCTGACTATAATTGTGGAATACTCTATTTCTTCTTGTAGTACTGTCAGTTTTTACTTCATGTATTTTGTATTTCTTGTTATTGGGTGTATCAGCATTTAGGCTTGTTATATTCTCTTGAAGAATTGACCCCTACCTGATTATGAAATGACCCTCTTTATTGCAGGTAATATTTTTTACTCTGAAATCTGCTTTGCCTGATATTAATATCTAGCTTTCTTCTGATTAGTGTTAACATAGTGTATCTTTTCCCATTCTTTTATTTTTAACCTATTTCTGGGATTATATTTAAAGTATATACATATATATATTTTAAGATTTTATTTATTTTATTTTTTTAAGATTTTATTTATTAATTTGACAGAGACAGAGATAGTGAGAGCAGGAACACAAGCAGCGGGGAGTGGGAGAGGGAGAAACAGGCTTCCAGCTGATCAGGGAGCCTGATGTGGGACTTGATCCCAGGACCCTGGGATCATGACCTGAGCCAAAGGCTTAATGACTAAGCCACCCAGGCGCCCAAGATTTTATTTCTTTTAGAGAGAGAGGGCGTGCGAGTGGGGAGAGGAGCAGAGGGGGAGGGACAAGCAGACTCTGCACTGAGTGCAGAGCCTGCTGCTGGGCTTGACCCCAGGACCCTGAGATCATGACCTGAGCCAAAATCAAGAGTCAGACCCTTAACCAGCTGAGCCACCCAGGCGCCCCTAAAGTATATTTCTTGTAGGCAGCATATAGTTAGGTCTTTCTTTCTTATCCCTTTTGACCATCTGTCTTTTGATTGGGATTTTTTTTTTTTAATTTAATGTGAATATTGGTGTGTAGGTTTAAGTTTACCATCTTGCGGTTTGTTTGCTATTTGTCCCATCTGTTCCATTTTTACTTTTTCTGTCATCTTTTGCATTGAGTATTTTTTTTTTTTTGGTTTCTATTTTCTATTGTTTGTTTTTATTTCTATTTTATCCCCTTTGTTGGCACCTGGCTTGCTTAGTCGGTGGAGCCTGCAACTCTTAATCTCGGGGTTGTGAGTTTGAGCCCCATGTTGGGTGTAGAGATTACTCTAAAAAAATAAAATCTTTAAAAAAAAAAAAAGAGTAACTTTTTCCGGTGTTTTCTTAGTGGCTGCTTTAGAGCGAAGAGTTGGCAAACTTCGGCCTTTGGCCGAATCTCACCTGCTGCCTGTTTTTATAAATTAAATTTTGGTTTTGATTGATTGTTTATCTTCTCATTATGAATTGCATTTTTTCATCTTTGCGTGCCTATCAATTCTTACTTGAACACCATATATTTTTCCTTTTATTTGTTGGGTGCTGGATCCTTTTGTAGTCCTGCAAATTCTTGTGCTTTTTTTTCTGCAGTTAAGTTACTTGGAAACAGGTGCATTTTTTCAAGTCTGGCTGTTAAGTGTTATTAGCTGGAACCCGGCAGCAGCATTTAGTCTAGGGGTAATTTTGCTCTATTTGTGAGGTAAAACTCTCTGCATACTCTATGTTCTAGGAATTATAAAGCTTTCCATTCTGATTCGTGGGAATAGGGGCTATTCCTGTACCTGTGTTCAGGTGTTATTGTTCACTTAATTCTTTCAGTTGATTTTTTCCCCAACCTTGGGTAGTGTTGTCATGTGCATATCCGGATCAATACTTAGGAAACTACCTGAGGGGAACCCCGGGCAGGTCTCCAGAACTCTTTCTCTGTGTTGCTCTCTTCTCTGGTTCTCGGCTTTGTGAACTCAAGAACACTGGTCTTTCTGGGCTTCCCGATTCATTTCCTCAACTCAAGAGGACTGCCTGGATTCCTCCTTCCTGGGCTGTGGCCTGGAAACTTCTCCAGGCCGTAAGCTGGGGGCCATCTTACTGCTGACCCATTTGCTTCCCATTTCTCACGGATCCCCATCCTTTGTTGCTTGATGTCCAGTGCCCGGAAAACCATTGTTTCATATATTTTGTCCATGTTTAACTTCTATTTCCACAGCTAGGAGGGCAAATCCAGTCCCATTTTGGTTGGAAATGAAAGTTCAATTATCCAGAGTGGTTTTTTAAAAATCTTATTTTTCTGGTTGTCTTCCTCAAGAGCGTTGCTTTTCTGCAGGTGGCTTCCCTCCACTTGTGCTCTCTGGCTCTAACTCTCTGTCAAATAAATAAATAAAATCTTAAAAAAAAAAAAACTTTAAGGGGTGCCTGGCTGGCTCAGTTGGTGGAGCATGAGACTCTTGATCTTGGGGTTGTGAGTTCAAGCCCCAGGTTGTGTGTGGCGATTAGTTAAAAATAAAGTCTTGAAAAAATAACAAAATAAAACTTTAAAGTGCTCTTTGTTTGCTACATTTGTCAGTTCTCTGGGCTAATTTTTATTTTGTTTTTGTTGTGTAGGTTTTACTGCTGCATATCCAACACAATCCTCCATCCCTTTTAAAAGCCAGACTGCAACAATTCCGGAATCAGAGAAAAAGGGATTCAATAGTCAAGCGAAGAGATTTTATTATAAAAAGGTAATGACATCATCTTAGAGACTCTTAGTCTGGGTTTGAGCCTCCGGGGACAGGCGCACCAGTTGGGCTGGTGCAGTTGCCCCTATGGCCAGTAGAGGGCAGTGTCACCCAAGGAGCCACAGCCTCCTCTCGAATCCTGTGCTTTGAGTTGTAAGAATGAGTTGGGGAGGTATTAGATTCAGGGAGAACAACAGTGTCTGGACTTCCGGTGCCACATTGAACCCCCAAAAAAGTTTTAAGAAGAAATGTATTTTGAAATTTCTTATAAAAATATAAAATTCAAAAATTGCAGGTGTATGAAGTAAAAGGTAAAAATTCTTTTCTCTCCCCTCTCCCTCAGCTTCACTCCTTCTGACAGGAGAGGAAATAACGAGGTTTTCTTCAAATAACATACTAGTAAAAATAAAAGAGTCAAATAAATTTAAAATTACCTTTGTGATGAAGGCCCCCCTCTTTTTAAAAACTTCCTTTAACAGTGTATTATTACTGTTCCTGTTTTTCCTCCATCCTCACCCTCTTCCCCACATATTTCTATGTCCCTTTTCCTCTTTGATCTGGAAAATTCTGCTTGGCTTCTGGTGCTCAGGCAGCTTGGGATTTCATCAGCTAAAGGCCCAAGGGTCTAACCTTCTCCTCTTTCACCAGCAGGGGGCTGAAGCACCTCACAGACGTCCATAGAATCTTTAAAATTCTTCATTCCTTCATTCATTTAACCAAGATCTTTAGAATAACATTTTTTTGAAGGAGTCATCATCTTCAGCTACCTTTTGCTGCATTCTGAAAATGTTTTTGATCTCATAACCTTGCCAAGATGGCGGAGTGGGAAGGAGGAGATGTAGATTTTGAAGGCAAGTGAGTCAGGAAGGACTTGCTCAGCAAGCCCCTTTGCCCCTAGGCCTGTTCCTGCTTTGTAAACAAGAATGCTGAACGAGAGAATGTTTAAGTTCCTTTTACTTCTAACATTTTAGGATTCTAAGAAAGCAAATAATAAAGAATATAGTATGTGTATATGCCCATGTGCACACACACGCACACACACACTTTTAATTACTTGACAGTTTTTCCCAAAAATGATAAATAAGGTATTTGCTCAGGAGTTTTCTCTCTTCTCCCTCTAGTTTCTGTGTGTTTTAACTGTCCCTCTGTCTGTCTGTCCCTTCTGTTTGGTGTCTCATTTGTCAAGCCAGTGATAATATATTTTCCATCTCTGGAACACTGGCAATTCCAATAAAAATAATAGCAGCCACCATTTACTGATGCCTTCTATGTGCGCAGTCATTTTTAGACCATATCTCTAATCCTCAGAACAATGCTGAAAGGAAGGGTTTATTATCTTAACTTAATAGGAGAGGAAGTTGAGGCTTAGGAAAGTTAAATGACCCACCCAAGGTCATGCAGCACAGGGCTTGGTACATAAGAGGCCCTACATAAATATTTGCTGAATCAACATGCAAAGAATTAGACCTCAAACCCGGGTCTAGCTCACTCCAAAGCCTCATGTTCTTTCCACACACTACCACACCCCCTTTTGTAGCCTGTGAAGCCACACATTTCATTTATGAAAGTCAGCACTATGTTTCTGAATAGACCTTAGCAAAACAGCCCAAGCTCAAGAGAGGGAAAGATGTCAAGCAATGAGCGTAGGCACCATCCTACATGATCTAGTTCTGAAGACTCAAATCCAGAAGCAGAATGGGCCCGTGTTTCGAGGTAGCTTTCCAGCTACTACTGCTCTTCAGAAAAGTTTCTGCTGAAGGAACCAAGGTGGCAGCCCGCCAAAGCTACAGGAGGCATCAAATATAGAAAAAATCGTTCAGGGGTGCCTGGGTGGCTCAGTCATTAAGCGTCTGCCTTCGGCTCAGGTCATGATCCCAGGGTCCTGGGATCGAGCCCCGCATCAGGCTCTCTGTTCAAAAGGGAGCCTGCTTCTCCCTCTCCCACTCCCCCTGCTTGTGTTCCCTCTCTTGCTGTGTCTCTCTCTGTCAAATAAATAAAAAAAATTAAAAAATAAAAATCATAAAAAAACTATGAGATCGCAGGGCGCCTGGGTGGCTCAGTTGTTAAGCATCTGCCTTCGGCTCAGGTCATGATCCCAGGGTCCTGGGATCGAGCCCCGCATCAGGCTCTCTGTTCAAAAGGGAGCCTGCTTCTCCCTCTCCCACTCTGCCAGCTTGTGTTCCCTCTCTCACTGTCTCTCTCTGTCAAATAAATAAATAAAATCTTTAAAAAAAAAAATCGTTCAGAAATTCGATTCGCACTTTCCAAATGGAGCCACGTTGGTTTGACAACGTGGAAACTTTAAGTACTTGAAAGCCTTCTGTAAATAAGTATGTAAATAATTTTGTGGCAAGAGCATGGGATCCGTAAATCAGGTTCCCTGCGTTCTGCCCCCTTAAAGAGCTCTATGCCTTTAGACGGGTCACTTAGCTTTTCTTTTTTTTTTTTTTTAAGATTTTATTTATTTATTTGACAGAGAGAGACAGAGCGAGAGAGGGAACACAAGCAGGGGGAGTGGGAGAGGGAGAAGCAGGCTTTCCGCCGAGCAGGGAGCCCGATGTGGGGCTCCATCCCAGGACCTTGGGATCATGACCTGAGCCGAAGGCTGACACTTAACGACTGAGCCACGCAGGCGCCCCATCACTTGGCTTTTCTGAGCTTCAGTTTCCTCATCTGAAACATAAGGAAGATTTGGGCTATATAATTTTTTTAGGTTCTTGAAGCTATAAAAGGAGAAAAAAAATGTTCTCGTCCCATGCTCATTATTCTCATTTTTCTTGAGGGAAGCGGACATTGAGAAGTTAAAGATGTTGTTTAACATCACCCAATAATTTAGTGAGGGAGGCAATACAAATTAAAAACAGATTTTAAAACTCTGGTGTTTCACCACCCTTCTTAGAATATTAATCGTCCATACCCTGTGCCTGAGCTCATAATTTGGTTGTATCCTCATATTAGTTCTGTGACCCATTTAACATCTTTAACACAGAGAATTGGTGTCTTGGAAAATGTGCATTTACCTTATTGGTCTAACCTGTTGGGAAACACTGGCCGGCTCACGTGCCCCATACAACCCTGAGTCCTGGGTACAAAGAATCCTTCACAGAGCTCGGCATCTTGACTGGCAATTTGCGCTGCTAGAAATGAAGTCTGCTTCCCTGCACAATTTATGATTATTTATAGATGTGCTGGTGACTCCGTGTGCATGAAGAGACATGCCTCATCTGGGACAGAACAGAGCCCGGGAGCCCGATGGACATTTTCTTCCTCCACTGCCCTGTTTCAATTCCTCTCTGGATGGTGGTCACTGCTTTCCAAGCCATGTGACACTAATAACGTCTTCGCATCATGTTAAGAGCAAGGATGTTATAACAGTTAGGCCCTTGCCGGGGATTACCGTTCCACGATTCTAAACCTGACTTATCCCTTCCAGGCTCGAATGAATGAATGCTGGTGGCATAGGGCACTGCATTCTCTAGGTAGGCACAGCTTAAAAATACATGTTAATTTTATATGTAGCTTGAGAGTAAATCCACCAACAAATGGTAAGCAGGCCCATGTTTAATTTGTGATGAAATAAAATTAATACTGTTTCACTCACTAACTTGGCAAGGCACTGAACCAGGGATATTTTACACGTCAAGGAGATTTAAGTGAAAGGAAGTTCAGTTTGCAGGGGCCACCATGTTCAAGGGGATAATTAGCCCAAGTGTACACTCAGCTGCGTGTTTGAACCACAATGGGCTGTGCCTGACCTCTCTGCTCCGGAAGCCTGACTTCGCCCTGTGGGTCACCAGCACGCCTTCCGAAGGAGTCTGCAGTCCCTGTTCCTGGAAATAAACACTTGGCTGGTACTGACAGCATGCCAGGCACCCCTCGAAGACTTTTGCATTTATTAACTCATATAATCCCCATAATAACCCTGTGAGCTGAGTCTCCTCATTATCTCTGCTTTTCACATAATGAGCCAGAGACACAAAGAGGGTTGAGGGACTTGCACAACCAGGGTCAGGCAGAGCCTGCCGGACGCAGGCGGCAGCTCCTGGTTCCAGACACTGTTCCCCGCGTCTCCTGGGGACGGAAGCAGGGACACCCTCCTCTGTGCTCTGACAGCCACTCTCGTGCCCCCGGCCACCTTCTGCTTGGCCTGATGGTAGTGGGTGTGCACGGTCGGGACCCTCCATCCCATTCCTGGAACATGTGAGCTGCTAACAGGTCGTGCTTCATCCTTGCACCTTAGCCTGGGCTCTGGTCCGCCGTGGCCTTCCGTGTATGTTTGTTGAGTTGAGTTCTTGCCGATATGCCACTCAGGGGACTTCAAGGGGCTGCTAATAAGCTGACATCAGATTTGAGCAAGAGGAGGGCTCTGAAAAAGAGAAGCAGATGTGCTCTCGGGGACAATACCCACCGTAACCAATGCTTCAAAAATGCGGGTTTGACTTCTCTTGTCTGTGTTTCCAGCCCAGCCCTCTGGGCCAGCTGTGGGCAAACAGCTGGTGCCCGTTTTCATCTGTCAGGTGGCCAGTGTCCCGCTGCCCTGGCTCCCCCAAACTTATCTGAGCAACGAAGAAACAATCTCTTCAAGAGACCTCATCCCGTTTTCCTGCTTGCTCCCTTCGGGCTCCCAGGGACCTTTCATTGCTGACATCCTCCCCCATCCTGAACAAAACAGTGGTGTTTTCTCATGTGGAGTATGCTCGCTGCCTCTCTCCCTTTTCAGCCGTGACCAGAGGTGCGGAAACTTTGATGCCAGACAGAAATAGATGTGGGGTGAGGCAGGGAGGGAGAGAAGGCAAGAAGGGGGAAGGGCGTCTTATAAGGGGCACATCTCAGAGTCAGAGACAGTTTGAACCAGAAGGGCCTCAGCGACCTGGAATCCCCGGGCTCCACAGAAGGGCCCTTTCTGTGACAGTGTCTCATGCTGAAGGCCACTGGTGGGCCAGGTAAAGACTGCTCGAAGCTGCTGCCAACTCCAGCCCCCTTTCCCGGGCTCCCTGGTGGACAACAGGAATGTGGTCTGAACACCACAGATCTTGACACCCCCACGCGCCTCCCTGCAGGTTCACAGATGAGGGGCCTGAGGTCTGGGGAGGGGACGTGCCCTGGGGGCAGATGCCAGGTCTCCCACCGTGTAGTCCTCATCACTTTGGCCACGTCAACCTGAGTAAAAGCTTTCTGACTTCAATGAAGTCAACAGGGTCGATGGACACATTGTCCTGAGACCTTAAGACTAGAGGCATTTGTAAGAAGAAACTGTTCCCTCAAGAGCCCTAAGTCCCTATGTGGTTTTACCAGTGGATTAACCACAGCACAAGCCTCTGCTTCCATCTCAGACATGTCCGCCTTCTGTTAGATACTTCTAAGCCCTTCAGCAGACCCCCAGTTGTCATTCGTCTTGTGCACTCCTGAGAAATGCCAGCTCACCAGCCCCCAAAAGAAACCAAAGCAAGGTGGAATATCTTTGAAGAGTCAAAAGGCAGCTCTAGTGGGGTCTTTAGCCAATGATCCAAAGAGACTACATTTCCCAAGCCAAGAAACAGTTTGACAAACCATTGATTTGAGAGTATTAATTGGACAGAATTTCTTACCAGAGACACAAAGCCAGAGACACAAAGAGGGTTCTGATTTATAGAAAAGTCAAGCTATGTACCTGGCTCCAAGCTGGTGGACTCCAAGCTTCCTATAACCTATGGACATATCTGGCGGGAGGAGATACATGCCCTGCTCCCTGTTGCCTCCTCCTCATTACCTGTCTAACCTATACCAGGATCAAGTGAACGTAGACCTTTGTCCCACCCTTGGCACCTGCAGGGGCTGCCATTTGGGATTCTAATCCTTCAAAAGGGCTCTCAAAGTGCATTTCAACCAAATGTCACCCAGATGCACATTGGGTTGAGGGGTGGGAGCACATCAGCCAGTCCTCCCTTGGTCAGTCCCAGTCTCAAGGTCTTTAACCCCCATGGGAAGGTTTGGCTCCGTTGCGGGCAATGCCAAGAGTAGCAGCCACGCACTGGCACTGTGTTTCGATTTATTTAATCCTCACACGGTGGGGAAGGCCCGGGAGACAACAGAATGGCATCCACATCATCCTCTGGGCACTGGGCAGGCAGGCTGTAGAGCTCAGTTAAATCGTTCTTTTCTCTTCTCCCTCCCCACACCCATTTTTGCTTTGTTGGTTTATTTGGTTTTTGCCCTCTAGGGTGGTCTTGGCCAAGAAACCAAGGGTGGCTAAGTTCACCCCAGTTGCAATTACCTGGGTTCTTCTTCCTGGGATCTGCACTGAGAGGCCTAAACTCACCAAGTCACAAAAGGTTAGTCATCAGAACGGTTATCCCAGAGGTGAAAGGTCTGGATTTTTATTGCCCTCCCAGCCAGCCATTCACCAGCCCGTCCAGCAGTCGCAGGAGAAGGCCTGAAGGCTCTGCAGTTGGAGGTTTCCCTCCGAGGAGCTTAGAAACCTACCTGCGTGTTGTGTGAAGGTAGTGGTGTGCTGGTAAACCAGCTCTCCCCTCCGCAAAGGAAAGTTCTGATTGATAGCGTTTGCCAATTTCTGGGGTGTAAATACTCCCACCTTGCTTTCAAGCTACCACTAGCAAAATCTCTGACATTCTAACAGTCACCCTCTCAAGCTGCCATCCATGGGCCAGCTCTGACATACTGCTGCCTGGACGTCTCTTCTCAACAGGCAGCCCTCTCTCCCTCCAGGCTAAGAGGTGCCAGCCCTCTTCATATTCGGCCTGGACTCAAACCAGCTTGCAACACAGCAGAATTAAAACGTGATGGAGGTCCAGTGGGGTTGCTGGATTTAGCAAATAAGAACACAGGACTTCTAGTTAATTTAGAATTTCAGATAAATGACAAACAACTCTTTTAGTATAAGTATGTCCCAAATATTGCATGGGACATACTTACACTAAAATAGCTTTCCAAGGTTTATCTGAAATTCAAATTTACCTGGGCACGGTGGGAGGGAGCAGCCTTGCACGCCTTGTATTTTATCGGGCAACTCTAGCTCCTCAGACACATGCAAGTGTCTGGAAAATGTGTGTGAGCTGATGGCCGTGTTGAGTGTGTGCAGGGGGAGGACTAGAAGCCAGAGGTGCGTGTCTTCCTTGTTCACTGTTTAAACCTGGGAGAGTCATGGTGACGTGTCCTGCTTCAACTCTTCCTTGATTTAGGGGCTCTTGCGAAGCTAAGAGGCACCCAAAGGCATTGAGTCCGATATCTCTCATTTACAAATGAGGAAACTGAGGCCCAGCGATGTGAGTTAGCTAGTCGCAGCATTGAGACGAAAATTTCCTGATTCAAAACTCTGTGGGATTTTTTTTTTCTTTTATCCTACATATTCTCATTTGAAAATCAGTTTGGTTTAATGGGTAAGAGTAGACTCTGTATGTTTGGTGGGGGTGGGAAAAATGGGTGAAGGGAATCAGAAGGCAGAAACTTCTAGTTACCAAACAAGTCAGGGGGATGTGACATACAGCATGGCGACCACAGTTAGTGACACTGGATTGCATTTTGGGAGTTGCTAAGAGAGTAGATCTTAAAAGTTCTCATCAGAAGGCAAAAATGCTAACAACTGTGTATGGTGACAGGTGTTAACTGGATTTACTGTGGTGATCACTTTCCAGTGTGTACAAATATCGAATCATGCAGTACACACAAAACTAATATAATGTTATGTGTCAATTATATCTCAATTTAAAAAAAAAAAGAGTAGGCTTTGTACTAAGACCACCTGGGTTCAAATTCTGGCCCTGACAGTTCCTAGCCATGGGACCTTGGGCTTTATCTCTTTTGGCCCTGTCTGCCCATCTTTAAAATGGGGATTAAAGGGCGCCTGGGTGGCTCAGTCGGTAAAGTGTCTGCCTTCGGCTCAGGTCATGGTCTCAGGGTCCTGGGATTGAGCCCCACATTGGGCTCCTTGCTCAGTGGAGAGTCTCCTCCCTCTGCTCCTCCCCCAGCTTGTGCTCTCTCTCTCTCTCAAATAAATAAATAAAATCTTTAAAAATAAATAAATAAAATAAAATTATTATTTGTTTTAATAATAAGGGATTAAGGGACACCTGGGTGGCTCAGTGGGTTAGGCGTCTGCCTTTGGCTCAGGTCATGATCACTGGGTCCTGGGATGGAGCCCCACATCCAGCTCCGCACTCAGCAGGAGGTCTGCTTCTCCCTCTCCCACTCGCTCCCCCTGCTTGTGCTCTCTTTCTGTCAAATAAAGTCCTTTAAAATTAATTAATTAATTAATTAAAATGGGGATTAAATGAGTTGCTGCATGTAAAATACTCAGAACAGTGCCTGGCACACAGTGAGCCGCCACTCAATAAATAAATGCTAGCCCCACGAACAGCCCCCTAGAAAAATCTCTTCTGGGTTTCTCTGTAGCTCCTTGAATCTGCTCCCACGTGCCGATGTCTTCTGAACTTGGCCTAGGGCGCTGGTGCACCTGGTTCTGCCGCCCATCTCATGGTCTGCCCCATTCTCCCTGGTGATCAGCCCCCACTCTGTGCACCTGAGATCATCATCACCTACAAAGTGGGAATTAGTGCCCTGCACCCACACGCTTTGAGCAATGCTCAAAGGATCCACTGCATTTAAAATTCAGCACAGAGGAACCTGTTAATCTCACTGATGGCTCTATCCCCTATATTAAACCATAATCAGACACTGCTCAGGCCAGACTGGAAAGTCCTGGAAGGCCCTGGTGGCACCTTAGGCTTTCTTTCTGCCCTGAGGAAGGTAGTAGGGATGGTGGAGGCAGGATGAGCCTCGGGGGCAGAGGTTGGAGAGACTTGATAACACCCCCACTGTAGAGAGTTTGTGTTCATCATGTCCTTAGCACTGAATTCAGGTACTTGTGGCAGTGGGATATTGGGAAAATTCATCTCCACTGGTCTCAGTGTCTCCATCTGTAAAATGGGGACAGTTACCCCTTCCTCGTCGGAGGACTAAGTGAAGAAACCTTTGAAAAGCTCATGGCATCAAGTTGGCACCCAGTAAGCTCTCAAGAGTGGAGCATCCCTGTCATTTCATGCCACTTGCTTGGCCAACTTCTGTCAACATATACCTCCCCTTGGTAACCAGCATGGGAAATGAGATGAAAGCTCAATTAACTGCAAAAGCAGAAATGAGCTTCGAAATCAAGCTGCTGTTTATTCCTATCATACCTGCATCATTTAGCATCTGAGCCTCACGAGCCTGCCTCTTTTTGTTTGAGAAGAATTAGACATGGTCTTGTTTGGCATGAAGGTTGTTTTTGTTTCATTTTGCTTTATAAACAGAAACACTCCCTGATTTCTCTTCTGAAAGGTTGATGAGGAAGCTGAGTCAGGTGGGTGTGGTTAACGTGAAATCGGTCATCGTTCCCTTACCTTGGGCTTGGCTTCCCCAATCAGCACACACTGACTTGCGTATCAGCCACACTGAGCATCCCATCTTGTGCTCATTTCTCTAATGGCATGAAAAAAACAACAGCATTCTTCTGGAATGCAGGACGACGTGGTGGAGTGAGCCAGGGCTTTGGGGGTCCCAGACCCAGGCTGGAATTCCAACCCCCAGCACTTGGTAACCGAGACAGTGAGTGGGCAGGCTAGGCAATGGTGGAGCCAGACTATCTATCACCCATGAAGTGGTGGTGATGCCTAGCCTTGAGGATTACAGTGAGGCTGAGCGTTAATGGATATAAAGTTTGTGGAAAAGCACGGTGGAAATGAATGTACCCCGATGACACCCCATTCTCTTCCTTTCAGGATACCATCCCAGGTCCGGGGTTCTACAACGTCATTCACCAATCTCCAGTGTTCAACAGTGCCTCGTTGTCTAAGAAAGGAACGTGCACTTTTCCCTCTACGGTGAGAAGCCCTTCCTTGAGTAAGGCCACTAGCAGATCAGTCATTTCCTCCGTCCGTTGCATAAACATGTATTGGACAGCTGGTCCCTTCTCTCCAAAGGCCGTGGTTCTAATTAGGAGAGTAACTGCTGCCTCAGGTGTCATGCAGGTAAATTAGAGCCTGTGTCTTTAAGTAATTATCCCCCCACTGCTACACATTGGAGAAGAGAGGCTGGAGGGATATTTAGAACCTGATCATCCACATCAATTTTGTCATCATGGAGTGGGCTAGGCAGATGTTTTCCTGAGATTTTTAGGCACCAGGGAAAAGCTCTTAGCCTAATAGGATGTATTACACCACTTGGTCTAATTGGGTTATTCAAATTATTGAGAAATCTTCTAGGAGCAAAAATAAAGCAGACAACAGGCTGAAATGGAGTTATCTTCCTCCCCTCCCTACTTCCCTTCTTTGTAAGATGTGGGTCTTTATCTTTGTGGATGGCTCTAAGAATCAAGGAGTTATATGAAGTGCCAATGTCCCTGACTAGACCTGGGCAAGGATTTTTTCTTTTGTTCTTAATTTGAGTATCTATAAATTGGCAAGAAGAAGAGATATAGCAAGGGAAAAGGGTCAAACTGGGATTAAGATTAGCTGAGGTAGGAAAGTGAAAAAGAAAGCAAACCCAAACTAGCATCAACAAAACTCATATGCCCTCTGTCCCTTTAAAAATTATAATAATCTCTTGCAAAATTGTATTCTAATGCCTGACACTGGAACTGATTTCAAAACAAAACAAAACACCACACAAAGGATCCATTTAAGACACGCTGAATGCAGCCACTTACTGGAATTTGACTTTGGCAGAGCTGACTTTGGAGCTAGCTCCCCATCGGCGGAGACATGGAAGTCACCCATGCCCCCAGTGAGCTCACAGAACAACCATGCCTCTGCCTCGTTTTCTGCCCCGAGCCCTGCAAATAAAGGGACCTGAAAGCAATCGGCAATAGACGTGCCATCTCACGAAGTCTTGGCACAGGAGACAAGACTTAAGACCTAAGCCTGACTCAGCAGAGGATTCTCGATGTGGCCTCAAGCACGTCACCCTTCTGTGTCCCGGTTACCTCGTAAAAGTGGAGACTCCCTGGGCGCCTGGGTGGCTCAGTTGGTTGAGCGACTGCCTTCGGCTCAGGTCATGATCCTGGAGTCCCGGGATCGAGTCCCGCATCGGGCTCCCTGCTCGGCGAGGAGTCTGCTTCTCCCTCTGACCCTCCTCCCTCTCATACTCTATCTCATTCTCTCTCTCTCTCAAATAAATAAATAAAATCTTTAAAAAAAAAAAGTGGAGACTCCCTGGAGGCACTGGGCAAATCACAATGAGTGAAATGCTCTTTGAAACTGCAGAGTATTGTAAACATGTTAAATATTATGAGTGTTACCACCTGAGTCACAAACAAGCTCTCCCGCACCTCCTAGGTTTTCTCTCTGAGAAATTCTTGGCCGTAGAGGGGCACTGCCCATTCCTGCTTGGTCCCAAAGAAGGGACAGAAGGAGAGCGCACGATCAATTCCCTACTAGGCTTTGTGTGCAGTAACTTTCCAAACGACGAGGCTGGGCCATCTGGAGAAGAGGCTCAGGGGAAGGTCCGAGTATTACAGAATCTAATCAGGCCTGTCAGGTCCTTAAAAAATTCAGACCAAACCCAAAAGAAAACAGACATGGAGTTGTGCAGGCTTTCCCTCCCTGCTTTGATGGATGGGAATTTATATTGATAGACATTTAAGTTCCTATAACCAGCCTGCAGTGGCTGATGGAAATCTGTTAAGAGACCCCACATCTTACCTACTTCCTTTCTGCACCGATGTGAATTTCATGCCTTCCCCCCGCCTTAGTTACTTTCACATTTGGCACCTCTTCCCTTTCTGGATCTGCGGACTCTGAGGGTATGAAAAGTAGACCTCGTCAGAGAAAGATCTGCCCGACTGACACTGGTGTAGCCAGGAGGAGTGTGATTGTAGGTGAGGGTGAACAAAAAACTCTGTGGATCAATAAATTCTAGAAACTTCCTGATGACTGTTGGAACCCCTACACCCAACCTTTGGAGAGGACCTGTCACCTCGCTAAGTCCAAATAATTTAAAGAACTTCATTAATATATTCTAAATCTCTGCTCCAGGATTATTCATGAGGCTGACAGAAGGTTAAATTAGGCAGGTGGGAGGAGACTTTCATGGCCTTTCTCTGTATGCATGGTGACCGGAGTGGTTCTGGAAAAATTAGTAGGTGCTGCAGAGAGGTTCACAAATGCCAGCATGCAGCCAGATTGGAGCCCACAGGCCCGGCAATTAAAAGAAAGTCAAGGGGTGGGGAGGGTTGTCTGAGTCAGTGTTACTTCAGCTATATTGAGGCAAATTCTATCACAATGCTTTATGAAACTTGGCTTCCAATGAACAATTAGAACGATTTTTTTCCCCAAAAGTATGTTCATAGGTATTCTAGGCCAAAAAGATTTTATGATCTAGTTAAGTTTCAGGAAGGCTGGGTAAGTCAAGTTGGGTTTGTTTATGGTAGGACTTCTCAGGGTACTTAATATGATGGTGTATATTATGAGTCGTCAACATGGGAACACACTATGAGGCTTCTCAAGTTTATTTGGCTCTGGAACTCTCTCTCTGCTGTCACCACCAACACTAACTTATCTTATAGAACTGGTATGCCAGGGAACACTTCGGGAAATAGTGCTTTAGAAAAACGTGCTTGCCTCATCTGTTGGGTGAGTCAGGATAGACATGCCACAAATGGGACCACCGGGGGTGGTGACCCTTCTTCTATGGAAGTGAAAAGGAAAGATCCCATTGGGCAACGGAGAGAGAGGGTAGTGATTCTCCTTGAACTAGAACATCCCACAGTCATTCATCAGGGCTCCTCTTGTAAATGAAAACATGTATTACTTTCCTCCTTTTGACTTTTCCTCTTTAGAATGGGATATCTAATCTCTATCACATAGTGGGGGCTGACTGGTAATAATGTTGGTTCCACCCCTCAACTAGCAGACGAAGTCCAGTGTCTTCATCCGTAAAGTGGGGATAATCATAATATCCACTCCCCAGGTTTTTCAAGAGGATTAAACACAACAGCCCATGAAAAGCACTCAGTTAACTATTCCCCATAATGCAAAGGCAAAGAGCGTAGAGGGCTGGGGTGATCTTACTTCTGGGAACATCAATGAATCCTGATAATTAGGAGAAGGCTGACATGGGACTTGAACCCAGGTTAGACTCTGAACAGCTGAGACTCTGGACAAGAACATGTTTGCCGCTGGGAGCACATCCACCCATATACCATCAGTGGTCCATAGACTAGATGCTGAGAACCATTACCACCAAGCACAGGGTGAGGAGTTGGTGGGGGTGAGGGTTAATGCCTTCCCACAGTCTCACCTGCTTTCTGTGCTTGTATAGTTATTGACCCCTATCCAGCTGAGGAAACCCAGGGCAATGTTCTCAAGCTTTTAATCATAGAATAATGAGAATTTTTGTTTGTTTGTTTTATCAGACTCCAATACTTGCCATACTATCCTAGGGTAAAGCGATGTTATCACCTAGTTTCTATGGCTTTTGCCCCTTTTCATTTGGCAAACATTGATTCTGCTTGTTTGTTGGTTTTTTTTTTTTAACTGAAAATAGTTTATTACGGCTTCCAGGAAGGAGTAGGATTGGTCCTACTGAAAGAGAAAAAAAAAATTGTAGGGTTCTATGCAATCAGCAGTTAGGGGGCACCTGGGTGGCTAAGTTGGTTAAGTATCTGCCTTCGGCTCAGGTCATGATCTTGGGGTCCTGGGATTGAGCCCATGTCAGGCTCCCTGCTCAGCAGGGAACCTGCTTCTCCCTCTCCCTCTCCCCCTCCCCCTGCTCATGCTCTCTCTCTCAAATAAATAATCTAAAAAAAAAAAAAATCAGCAATTAGGTGGAAGGTAGGAAGCATGGGTGGACAGCAAGCCCCATCGACCCTTGTGCCTTTAAGACATTAGAAGCAAACTTATTATTTAAGCAATTCAGATTACTTAATCTTAGAAACAAGATGTGAAGTTTTACTCAGAAGGAAAGCCTTGGCTGGAGGAAGAAAGTCTAAAGCTTCCCATCATATAAATTACCCAACAGCTGATGAGTCAAGGGTAAGTGGCCTGAAACGGGATTGGGTGGCAATGCATTTATGGCAAAATTATTTTTGCCAAGTCCCAAATGTAAGATGAATAATTTGAGTTAGTTTATAGAAGTTAAAACAGGTCAGAACTTGTGTTCTCAAAGAGCAAATCCTCAAAGCCCAAGGTCAGTTTATCATTGTTACCTGCTGTAGTTTCAGCTTTCATACGATGCTTTCAGACCTAGCGCTGGGCACCATTCCTTTGACATCTGTCCTGTGGAGCCAAGAGATGACGTGAGGGCACTGATGCCTTTGACTTTCTCCTTGCAGCGCGCCCGACTGGACACCATCGTTTCTAAATACCCTGCGGCTAATGCATACACTATCCCATCACGTTTCGTCTCGAAGAAGGACTTCAGTAATTCCTGTTCGAGCATGTTCCAGTTGCCGAGCTTTGCAAAAGTCCTCAAATTTGAACCCCCTGCACCAAACCAGTACAATGTAAGAACGTTGCGTGTGCTTGTTAAATATATACTGAATGAATGCTTTCCGAAAATGAATGAAGGCGGGGGACGCTTTGGGGAAATAACATTCTTTTTTTTTTTTTTTTTAATTTTATTTATTTATTTGAGAGACAGAATGAGACAGAGAGAGAGAACATGAGAGGGGGGAGAATCAGAGGGAGAAGCAGACTCCCTGCCGAGCAGGGAGCCCGATGCGGGACTCGATCCCGGGACTCCAGGATCATGACCTGAGCCGAAGGCAGTCGCTTAACCAACTGAGCCACCCAGGCGCCCGGGAAATAACATTCTAAGGCAACTGATAAACCAGTTAGCGTTTGTTGACTGCCCAGCAGGTAGAGGAGGCTGCGTGCAAGGCTTTATGGAGAATTTGCACAACCTGGACAAAAATGAGAGCAGCGCAGAGGTCGGTGGGAAGCAGAGGGAAGACCCCGCCCTGGAAAATACTATAATCACTCCTACCACAGAACCTTTCTGGGACAGTATTCTCATCTGTAACAATTCTTATTTCCCACGTTATCTGCAGTCGCTTTCCATTTACTTCTTAGGTTTTAATAGGGAAAATACGCTTCCACATTTCCGTATCAGAAACTGGGTTTTTCACAGTAATGCTCCGCCAATTACAATCACTTTGTAGTCATGGAGGCAGAACGGTATGATTAATGGTTAAGAGATGAAGTCAGGTTCAAATGTCAACTCTGCCACTTTCTAACTGTGTGGCTCTGGGCATGTCCCTTCAGCTTTCAGGACTCAGGTTATTGATCTGCAAAATGGAGAAATGTGTCCACGTCATAGTGTTAACGCAAATGTTAAATTAGGTCGTCTGAGCTGTGTGCTTAGCCCAGCCCCTGGCGGACAAGGACTCCGCCATCCGTGGAGATCCGCAGAGCTGTCTTTGGGGAAGTCACGTTACCTCTTGAGCCTCAATTGTAAAATGGAATCAATTATACTCACCCTACAGGGTTATTATAAGAGCCAAATGAGACAACACATGTGCAAACACTCTAAAATACATAAGAAATGAATTGTATATAAGGTATTAATAGGATTATGACATATTGCAAGATATTTTGGTCTTAGAGTACTTCATTTTTAATTTCCTTTTTCTTTTATAATACTTATAAATAATATTTATTTTTCTGACTACAAAAACCCTGCCGATCTTCCGTGATTGATCCAATCAATTATAATGTGCTCAAAATGATGTATGTGCCTGCTGCACTGTCCAATAGAAATATAATGGGAGCAACATATATCATTTAAATTGGGCGCCTGGGTGGCTCCGTCAGTTAAGCATCTGCCTTCTGCTCGGGTCATGATCCCAGGGTCCTGGGTCTGAGTTCTGCATCAGGCTCCCTGCTCGGCAGGGAGTCTGCTTCTCCCTCTGCCCTTCCCCCAGCTCACGCTCATTCTCTCTCTCTCTTTTGCAAAAATAAATAAATAAAATCTTCAAATCTTCCCAGTAGCCACATTTGAAAGTACAAAGGAACAGGCGAAATCAATTTTAAGAATATACTTTATTTAACCCAGTATATTCAAGATCTAATTTCAATGTCTAATCAATATAAAAATTGTTAATTATACTTTTTATTTATAATAATTATACACATAATTATAAATAAAAATAACTAATGTTTTACATTCTTTCCATCTATCTTTACAGTCCAGTGTGTATTTTATACTTTCAGCACATCTTAATTTGGATCAGCCATGTCCCCAGGGCTCGAGAGCTACCAAATTAGACAGCACAACTCTAGGTAGTCTTCCCCCGGGATAATCAGAGCCTGAAAATAATAATGATGATGAAGATGAAGTACTATTCCAGGCCTATGTACTGTTCTAAGCATTATGTATTCATCTCATTTAATATTCACAAGAATCCATGAAGTGGGTTATCTCTTTTTTCAATTTACAGAAGAGAAAGCTGATGCTCAGGGAGGGGAAGGGATTTGCCCAAAGTTAGCCCGCTCAAAGGGACCGTTTGCATATCAGTGAGCGCAGGTAGATGGCTGGGGTATATAGCTGGAGAGTGATCAGTCAGCCTGTCCCAGCCCTGCTGGGTCTCCCTTCATGGAATCTGTGGCTACTCTGTGCTAGACCAGTGATACAGCTTAGATTTCAGCAGGGAATGCATGACAAACTAGTAAACAGGCAAACAAAATAATTACAAACTGGGGCCAGCTTTGAGGCAGACAAAGAGTTAGACCCTGAGAGACAGAATATGTGGAGAATATGGGGGGTTGGTAGCATCATGTACTTTAGACTGGGTGGTCAGAGAAGGCTCTAGGGCTGAGAACCTAAGAATTGAAGGAAGAGCCAGTTGAGGGAACAGCATGTGCAAAGGTCCTGGGACAGCAAGCAGCTGAGCCTTGGGGAACTACAAGAAGTTAGCTGGATTAGCATTAGCTAGGAGGAGAGGGAATAAGGGGAAGCCAGACAGATAGGCAGGGGCCAGTTCATTCAGGCCCCTAAAGACCCTGGGAGGGATCTTTAATTTGGTTCTCTGCGGGAAGCCTTTGAGGGGGATGACATCATCTGATGTACTTTTTTAAAAAAAACTCCCACCAGCAGCCATATGGAGAATGGACCACCGTTTGGGTGAAGAGTGGACTTTGAAAAACCAGTTAGGAGGCTGTTATACTAATCTGAGAGAGGTCAAGGCCTGGTCCAAGAAATCGATAATGTTCTTGGCCATTGCATCTTTGCCATTCCTGAGAGAGGGAGTTAGTGTTTCAGGCATCTGCCTCCGCAACCCACTGTGTGCTCCTTCACCCAGCTTCGCATCTCCAGTGCCCCGCGCAGGTCCTGGTATACAGTACACTTGCAGTAAATGCTCATGACGTTGAAGGAATTAGCCCCGTCATATATAGTTGTTAATCTAGAAAAGACCGTTTCCCAAGTCAGGGCTCAGACCTTCTGCCAACGGATCAATTTTAAGTGCATGGTTTTTGTTGATTATAGTTTTAATGTGACTGTGAAAATAATTCATGCTCTTCATTAAATATATTCAAGTATTTTAGAAATCCATGAACTAGAAAAGCAGAATTCTCTTACAATTCTGCCCTCTGAAGCAAACCACCATCAAAAACAGGTGCAATTTCTTTCATGGTCTTTTCCTCCCCCATCCCTACCTCCAGTATTAGGATTATGCTGGCCACGGTACATGTGCATTTTCTACTCAGCTATATCTTGGATTTTTTTTTTCCCCGTGGTGATACAGTAAACCTGCTTCATTTTTTTTTCCCCAACCTGCCAGTGAAGCTAGCTGACTGTTTTCCTCGTCTAATGGTGAAATCTTCCAGTGACACACACTCAGAGTATACAAAAATGCTCCCTCTTTCAGTTGTTTTTCTGTCTGGATGAGGAATAAGGCTGAAATCGTGTTTTGTCTACAGGAGGCTTTTTTCAGACCTGGAGAACAATGGTTGAGTCAACTGGCAAGAAGCAGAAATGTGATAATCCTGTTAGCCACACCACAGGCGAGGTCTGTTAGGGCTTTTCTTTGCCTTTGCTTACCTCGATTCCCCCACCTCTCTATTCGATTCCTTTTTCTCCGTACCATGTTATTACTTCCTCTCCGGCAACCTGGTTCCTGTCCCTCTGTCCAGTAATTAGCCTGCCCCATCTGATGTTTTTGTTTGCCCTCCCTGCATGCATTCTAGCCATTAGGACCCTGGGAAAAGCTAAATTCCTCCACCTTTGTAAACACAAAATCAAAATGCCATCTGCATTTCTTGAGAAACTTTTTTTTTTTTTTTTTTTTTTCCCACAAAGGAGTATCTCAGAAAAATCAAACCACCCTGGCCCTGGCAAATAGTTTCACTCATTCAGTAAATATTCCCAGTCACTACATTTATGATTTTTTTTTTAAAGATTTTATTTATTTATTTGAGAGAGAGAATGAGATAGAGAGAGAGAGCATGAGAGGGGGGAGGGTCAGAGGGAGAAGCAGACTCCCTGCCGAGCAGAGAGCCCGATGCGGGACTCGATCCCGGGACTCCAGGATCATGACCTGAGCCGAAGGCAGTCGCCCAACCAACTGAGCCACCCAGGCGCCCCTACATTTATGATTTTTATTGCATCTTTATCTAATGAATACAGGGGCCTGACGGCAAATTGGCATTTAAAATATTTATGATTCACATATAGCAGAGGAATGATCTCAGGGTTCTTTTTTTTTTTTTTCCTCTCTCCTATTATTTTCAGAGTGCTGAACATGCTGTATATTGTGTGGATCGGTCAAAATTCTTAATTTCCGGTTGGTCCAGAAAAGTCGAGACAAGGGAGTAGTGTTACAGATCTGATCGTGATCTTAAATTACCTGATGCCCTTGTATGCCCCAAATCCTGCGTTCATAGGAGGGCTGTTTGAACAGGAAGGAATCAGGGTGGGGATATGTAGGACTCAGTGTCCCGAGACGAATAAAAGTCATAGAAAAAATAAGGAAAACAGGGGCGCCTGGGTGGCTCAGTTGGTTAAGCGACTGCCTTCGGCTCAGGTCGTGATCCTGGAGTCCCGGGATCGAGTCCCACATCGGGCTCCCCGCTCAGTGGGGAGTCTGCTTCTCCCTCTGACCCTCCCCCCTCTCATGTACTCTCTCATTCTCGCTCTCTCAAATAAATAAATAAAATCTTAAAAAAAAAAACAAAAACAGAATGCTGTGTATACGTTCCAGATGCAGAGGGGAATGGGGAGTGACTGCTTAATGCGTATACGGATTCTTTTGGGGGTAATGAAAATGTTCTGGAACTAGAAAGTGGTTATGGTTGCCCAGCATTGTGCATTTACTGGAAGTCACTGAATTGTACAGTTTAAAGTGGTGAATTTTATGTTATGTGAATTTTACCTCACTCATGATTTAAAAAAAAAAAAGGAATAGGGGGCACCTGGGTGGCTCAGTTGGTTAAGCGACTGCCTTCGGCTCAGGTCATGATCCTGGAGTCCCTGGATCGAGTCCCGCGTCGGGCTCCCTGCTCGGCGGGGGGTCTGCTTCTCCCTCTGACCCTCCCCCATCTCATGCTCTCTCTCTCTCTCTCATTCTCTCTCACAAATAAATAAATAAATAAAATCTTTAAAAAAAAAAAGCTATTATTAAAATTGAGTAATACAGGGTGTCTGGGTGGCTCAGTTGGTTAAGCAACTGCCTTCGGCTCGGGTCATGATCCTGGAGTCCCGGGATCGAGTCCCGCATCGGGCTCCCTGCTCGGCGGGGAGTCTGTTTCTCCCTCTGACCCTACCCCCCTCATGTGCTGTCTCTCTCCTCTCATCCTCTCTCTCAAATAAATAAATAAAATCTTTAAAAAAAAAAAAAAAGAAAAGGAAAACAATGCGCATTTGCAGTGTTACGGACCTGAAAAAGACACTGTCCTATAGGCAATGTCTCTTGACTGTTGTCACCCTCACTGCATCAACTAGAGCAGGGCTCACCTGATCCATTTTACAGCTCATGTGGCAGACACGAGACCAGCCTGGCAGCCAGGTCTTCGGGCTCTCTTCCGAGCTCTGTCCTCTGTGCCATGGGTGCGGGGGTGGGGGGGGGGGGTGACCAGACATCTGCTGGTGATCACAAACTCCTCGGCCACTCCAGCTGGGGTGATGGCAAAGGCGCAGTCGGGGGGACCTTTTCCACTCTGTTCATTTTCTGAGGAATACCATGCTTGTGTTCTCCCCCCAGGCCTCTGTCTCTTACTGCAAGCAGAGAAACAACGTCTGTGCCCGAGCGGGGTTTATGTCCAAAACCCAGAGAGGATTTTTCACTATCGCTGAAACAGGACCTGCCCCAGGTAAGCAGCCACCTTGCACCAGCCTTGACCCAAGGGTTAACCTACCAGATCTGCTCTGTGGGGCACCATTGCTTCGTAGGAGTCTCTTTGGAAGGAGTTCGGCTTGGGGTGGGGTGGGGATGTTGAACAGGTGCTGAACAAAAAGGAGAAAGCTCCGGGGAAGAAGGGCTGCTCTGGAAATGGCCCCAAAGCAGCCTCGTTGGCCTCCCTTTTCATGACCGGGCACATCTGCTCTGGGCTGCTAGATGGGGAAGTGGCTTCTCACCGCAGAAGTGTGCACATTCCTGTGCCCCAGGTGTCCTCACAGGCCCCCGGGGGCGGGGTGGGGGGCACTCAATACGCTGAGTGTCCAGACCCTTCCTTTCCTCCTGAGCCTGGAGGGGACTTCATCAACTAGTCCCCAAACACTGGAAAATGGCTCCGTTTACTGAGAGCCTACTCCGTGCTAAGTATTTTCCATGCAGTCCTCACACATCTGTCTTCCTTGGCCTGTGCTCTCAGTCCTGTGTCCGGTGAGGAGAGGGGGCTCAGAGAGGGGAAGTGACCTGCTCCGCGTCACATGGCGGACGGATGGCAGGCCTAAGCCCAGAGGGGTCTGACCGAGGAGACTATTGCCCCCATCAGCCCCTAGTGACTTCTGAGACCGCCCCAAGAGCTGGCCTGCAAGTGTTTTCCTCTCTGGGCTGGGAGAGGTGTTGCTCCATCCCGTTCTCTCAGACCTGCTCCCCACTTCCAGCCTCAGTGAAAGGTTTCCAGAGAGGTCAGGGGACACCACCACTGACACTCTGGGAGCCCTCGTCAGAGTAGACCTTCCCAGTGGGTCCTCCCCCCAGGGAGCCCTGAGCCCCGGAGCTGAGGGGAGGAACAGGGAGGGTTTCTGTGCAATCACACCTCTTGGAGGCGGGGTGTGGGTAAAATTGCAGCGGGGTGTGGGTAAAATTGATTTCACCAAATCCAGATTAAAGTTGAGAAGATCAGTCCGAAACTGAATAACAAAACCAGCCCTAATTAGGAGGCTAAGTCCGGGCTAAAGCTCCCCTGGCTTACATCATCATAGGCAAAGCCCCACCTTGTTTGTTTATACAGAACAAAGCCCGCATCCCTGGAGTTTGGCCAGAGGCCGTGCCAGTGAACCTTGAGATGTGGGCACCTTCTCAGCAGGCCACATGCACCCACTCCTTGCATGAGGGTCCTCAGAGGCCCCTAGCCCCTTGTAATGTAGCAGAGGGGGAGAGTATGTGGGTACCAGGAAGTGTTAAACTCCTACTGTGCCCCAGAGGCTTTACGTTTCTCATCGAATGATCTCCAGACCCTGTGGAGGGTGTGGCCAGCACGCAATCATTTTGCTCAGAAAGCGTGAGGTACTATTATTATTGATCCCCATTTTTCAGGCAAAAATGATACTTAGAAAGCAGGTAATTAGCCCAGGGTCCCATCGGTGGATTTGAGTCCAGGCCCATCCCACTTGATACCTGGTGCCTCAGACCCTCCCCACCCAAAACTTGCCTGGGGAATCTGCCCCTGTGCGATAAACAGTCAGCTTGGACCTCTCAGAAATAACGGGTGGCTCCTTCTCCTCCTGCTGGGGGAAAACAGATGTGACTGGTGCCCCTGCAGGGTCCCTGTCCCAGCTGCTCCGAGGGCCCCTTCCTCAGGGGCCGAGGGCCAGGACTGGCCTACCTTCAACTCTGAGCAAAATGCTCACCTTCACACATTTCCTGGTTGGATTTTGTGAAGTTTACATTTGCTAAGCACATCACGAATGTCCTCCTCTCTATTTTTCCTTTAAAAAAAAAAAAGCTATTAGATTGGGGGAAACGCAGATGTTAAAGAGTCACTTGAAAAACGTGGGTTTCATGGGGCACCTGGGTGGCTCAGTTGGTTAAGTGACTGCCTTCAGCTCAGGTCATGATCCCAGGGTCCTGGGATCAAGCCGCACAATCAGGCTCCCTGTTTGGCGGGAGGCCTGCTTCTCCTTTTCCCACTCCCCCTACTTGTGTTCCCTCTCTCGCTGTGTCTCTCTCTCTTTATCAATTAAATAAATAAATAAAATCTTAAAAAAAGAAAAACATGGGTTTCAGAATGGGAATTGCACTGTGAGATCAACACTGTGTAGTCTTCCAACCACACTCAGGAAAAGACGAGAAGGAAATAAAGACCAGTGCTTACCCTTGGTTCTCTCTGGGCCGCAGGAACATGAGTGTCTTTCTCTCCTTGCTTCTGCTTTTCAGAATTTGATAATCAAGGGGTTGCTTTAACCTTTCTGTGGAAGGGAAAAAATATATATTTTGTATATATATAGAAAATATACACATTTACACAGTCATGAGAGAAAAAGAAACAAAATATGAGAGAGTATACCAATATTATAAATATTGCTATACTGGACATTTGCCTTTTTTAAACTTAAGCATATATTGGGAACATCTTTTCATGTTATTAAGAAACCTCCTAAGAATATCATTTTTGAAACGGATGTATGGTATTCCATTGCATGGCGGTACTGTAAGTTAAGGACCAAATGGCCTCTTACTGGAAATGTAGGTTGTTTTAGGCAGCAAACATCCTTATAGCTCACAGCTTGGGTACAATCAAGATTATTTCCTTATATTAATTGCTTAAAGTGAAATTGCTAAGTCAAAAGTATGTAAAATATTTAAGTTTTGGGTTTTTGTTTTTTTTTTTTTTGGTGACCAAACTGTTCGTCAGCAGAGAGGTAATTTCTCCTCCTGCTTCTATGAGGCACCTGTTTCTCCTCACCTTTGCCACCACTGGGTATGATCATTTAAATAGAATCTCGCTAATACACTAACTTGCTAATGCGCCATATTGTTGTTTTCAGTACATTTGCAATGGAAGAGTACATTTTATTTAAAACGAAATCAATCTTACAATGCTTAGAAAACTTGAAATATTTTTCCGACCCACAATGCTACCACTTTTCTGGGCTCCCACCTATTTTTATTCAGGCGGATCCATTTGTCCCTAGATGTCATCATAGTATATAGGGACTTGTAGGCATTGTTTTCACTCACCTTTATTTTCAGAAACATGGCCATGCGGCTTTATGGTCTCCATATTTATCAGACCGGGCTGCTAGTCCCAGCACAGGGCCCCTGGTCTCGGACCTTCTGGCCACGTACCCCTTCTCACACTGCGGCTACTGCTGTTGGTGTGCGTCTCTATGCTTAGAGCTTTCCCGGATGTTGAATAATTTCCTTAATTTCTAAGTAATGGGAAGGCTGAGTCAGAGGATCAGACATCCTCAAGACTATTGCTCAGTACTGCCTCTTTGCACTCCAAAAACGCCTGCACCCATCGACGGGGCTCCCGACAATTTAGGGTTGACCCTACTTCCTCTTCCCCCAGCCCAGAACCCTCTCTTCCTCATGAAGCTTTGTGCGCAGCCAAATTCATTTTATTCTCTCACGGTTTCTTGAAACAAGGCATGGTGGGAAAGCATGGACTTTGGAGACAGGTGGCCCTGGGTCCACATAGTAGGTGCTAAATAAATAGTTGTGGATTGCATAATAGTTACTAAATGCCTACTATGTGCCAGGAACTTCAGTATTACTCAACTATCCTAACCACCCTGTTGTTGGAAGAATTATTCTTACCTTATGGAGGAGGAAGCCGGGCTTAGTTCCAAATTAGATGAAATCTTTTTGGCAAAACTATTCAATATCTCCAAGTCTCCCTTTCCTCCTCTTTAGAATGGAGGTGACAATGACCCATCTAGCTGGGCTGCTGTGAGCATGTTTCCTAAAGGGTGAGTGTAATTTTCAGTTACTTCAGGCAGCCCTTCCATCAGACCATCGTGGAGTGATAGCCCCTTATAGTATTAAATGTATTCTTAGGTGTGAGGCATTGCTTTTCATTAACTTGAGAAGAGTTCCTTATCCTGTTTTAAAATGTCTTTCTTCTTAGGGCATTATAATATCAACGAATCCCTTGTGAAGCAGTCGCCCAAGGTATTAATGTCTTGTTTTAAATCAAAAACTGGACGTGGATTAAAACTGACATCGACAGGCCCGGGACCTGGGTATTACAACCCCAATGATCACACCAAGATTCTGAAAAAGACTCTTATCCCGTGAGTCCTGATTATTCTGATCTTTCTTTGGAAAGGAGGTTCTGGGGAAGGACCCAACATAAGCGGAAAAGAAAGGGGTGTCTCTGGTTGGCAGGACACAACTCCAGGTCACTCTCCGGGGGCCCTCGTTGACATAGTGGGTGCTCAATAAATACTTATTTAATGTATAATATTTATTGAGCAACTACTATGTGCCAGCAACTTAGCGTCTTACTCAACCATCGCAATGACCCTATTGTAAGAATTATTATTCTTACTTCAGAGACTGGGAAGCTAGGCTGCAATGAGGCTGAGGATTTGCCTATGTGCACACAGCTAACTTGAAATGCCACTGGGAATCAGGCTCAGAACCAGCTGGATCTTTCCACATCCCTCCTGATGATGTGCTTTCCTGGTGCTGACATTATTCTACTTTTATAACATAAAATCTTCACTGGGGTGGCAAGATATACAGCAGCATGGGGCTGTCATAGTTTTGTACTGATAGGTTGGAAGTGTAGACTGTGGAGTTGGTCGGATCTGCTGGATTTGAACTTCAGCTCTGCTGTTTTCATGCAGTGTGACCTAAGGCACTGTACTAAGCCCTCTGAGCCTCCGTGGTCTCATCTGTGAAGTAAAGTGGGGATAAATTCATGCCTCATAGTGTTGCTTTCAGATTTTATAGCATAGGTTTGGCATGGAGTAGGTCCAAATGGTGACGATATTAGCACAAATTTAAAAAGTGAAGCTGGGGATTTGTGTTAATATGATTAGTACCCTATGCATTTAATACTACTTTCATCAAACAGATTCAAGAACTCACAGGGCTTATTTATTCCTCAGATGGTTCTAGAACTAGAACTAACTGTAAGGTCAGGTGGCCTATCACCATCTAAGACCTCACCCCAGTATAGTCCTCTCCAGGCAGGATTGGCCCCTGGGGGTCAGGCGGGTAGCCAGGCTCATACACACAGTGGGTCAGAAGTCCAGGCAACCGAGAGAGGCTGGCAACATCGAGCCTACTCTGACCTCCAGCGCAGGACAAGGAGACGGGATTGGGGAGAGGAGCAAGACAAGAACCTGCCGATCTGGAAAAGGGATTCAGAGCTCAGATGGAATCCACTGGGCAAGTCCCATCTGCCCTTTGGCTCTTGGGTTCTGCAGGTTGACCCCTCACAGGCTCCAGGGCTCAAAACTGGGATAGGACGGTCTCCAGGAGCAGGCTCTCTCTGAACGTCGGGGTCCCCCGCCTCCAGGCGGGCTTAGGGCGTCACTGCACACCACATTTCCCCTGCTTTGCCAGCAAATAGAGTGGGTAAGGGGACAGGCTTTGGAGCTAGCAGAACTGGGTGTGAGTCACAGCTCTGTCCCTTGCAGAGGCTTCTTCTCTCTGAGCCTCAGTTTCCATGTTAGTAAGTGGAGAGAAGAGTCTTATCTCATAGGGGTTCTGTGAGGGTTAGATGAGAATTTTATCATTATAGATGTTGCTCTTCAGCATCCAAGGCATATGAGCAAATAGGGTACAGCTCCTCTTTGGCATAGCCACTCAGGCCCCTAGCTTGAATCTGGAAGCTCCTCGAGGAGGTAGTGAAAAGGAGAGTAGAGAACACTCAGTGTTGAGCTGCTTTCCCCAGAGAAGAGCCATTCGGCGTTTGCTAAAGTTTGGACAAGCGGTTTGAAATAATTCTCATTTTATGGCATTTGCACCTGTCAGTCAACAGGCTCTGTCGGTTTCTGGGTCTGAGCTGGAGGCTGTGGGGGTGCTCGGGTGAACAGGGCACCATACATACCTTCAGCTGGGTTCACCTGGGAATGACTCCAGAGCAAAGCAGAGGCATGTGCAACAAAATGCTGGATCATGTGGCCCCAAGGCTGTTGGCTACACAGATCCGGAGGGCAGTCTTTCTAGCTGGGTGCAGTGCAGTGGTGCTGGTGTGTCTGGGGGTGTCTGGGGATCGCTGGCTGTTTTGTGATGCTTTGTGAATGACAGATCTTTGGTAACAAGTCTAGGAAGCCCTGAATACGAACCCTCTGCCCCTGGGAGCACCACTGTGTGCCTGGCCTAATTAAAGGCTATGAGATGTCCCGAAGTAAAGAAATTTATTAAACCCAGTGTCTCCTAAACTTGGGGTCCCCCTTGTGAGTGCATGGTGCCCTGGGCAGGACATTTGTGTTAACTTCCCCCATGGTCTGGGGCTGCTCTCAGCACCTCCGTGGGCCTTATTTCTTTATGTGTGAAAAGAGGGGGAGGTCTTTCCATTTCTGACACTCCAGGCCCCCGGGTTTGCTCACCATGTCATTCAGGAGCACATACTAGGGGCAGTGAACACGGAACCAGCCTGGACCCACAAAGAAGGCCCAAAATACATACATTTTTAATTGACATGGAAAGGATACAGCTGAGAAATCTGTAATTATACTTAAAAAACAAGAAGATAAAACTCAAGTGTGCTCTGGGGTGATCTAAACAAACATCCATTGGTTTATGTTCAGTGATGAAGAAATGAGTTAATATAAAGCAAAGATACAGCTAAATACCCTCTATTGAGGGGGTATCCAGACTCCAGTCTCTCAAATTGGAATTCTGTTTCCTCTCCTGTGTCCCTGAAGGGAAGAGAGGGACAGGAGTGGCAGGAGTGGGGGGGGGGGGGACGGGCACCTGCTGGGATCATCAGGCCCCTAAGAAAGTCTGTGTTGTTTCTTCCCCATCTCTATGTAACTTTGTTGAGACTTTATCCACACCAAGTCTGAGCACTATTCGCTCTCCAGGGCTGCATGGGGCAGTGGCAGAGAACCTGAGAGTCATCACTGGGTTTCCTTGTGGCTAGTGCAAGCAGCCCAGGTTCCTTATTTGTCTTGAATTACAGTGCTTGGCTCCTTATTTTGGGGGAGGGTCCCAGCTTGCAAAAGTAACCTTTAGGCTCTGCTTTCTTGAGGATGCAGGAAGAATCGGGCGATATGAGTTGTCCCTAGAATGGCTGGTCCCATGTTACCCACCAACAAAAGTGAAGCCCAGGGAGTTGAGGGTTGGGTGATGTGCTTGGGAGGCCGGCAGGGGGCCAGGCATGGGCTTGTCTTGTCTCCGCTCTCCCCCTCTGGCCCCCAGAGCTGAGAATGAGCTACAGAGGCAATGTGGCCTAGGGGATGTGTGTATGCACAGGCTCCAGGTCAGACCAGCACTGAACCGCCCTTCCCCACTCCCCAGCTCTGGGAGCCTGGGGGTGGGGAGGGGCCCCCTTAACTCCCAGGAATTCAAATTCAACTCGGCAAATTGTGAAACGAACACTTGGTAATGTGCTTGCGAGGATAACATAAGATAACCCCCAGAACTCACCAGGTCTGGCGCACGGTAAGCTTTCGATACACGCAACTTGTATTTTTATTGAGGTATGTGAGCAGGTCGTCTGTACTCACCTGCTGCTTCTTGAGTGGCCCCGGAGGGCAGGTGCTGTGCTAAGGGCTGGCAGGATGTTCGGATGACCATGTCTGGGCTCCCTAGCTGAAGAACAGCGCACAGCTGTCTCTTTGCAGTGGCCACCTTCCGACGCAAAGCTAAGAGCATTTATCGGCTTACAGGGGGGGCTTTCGAAGATAAGTGAGGTGTCCGCTTCAGGTCTTCAATACCGTCACAGTGATGAGTCAGTGAATCAGGGTGAGTCAGGATAAGGGCTTTTTAGAGATCAAACTGGTCCCTCCCGGGTGCTGCCTTCCACACACGCTCGCCAGCAGGGAGGAGAAACGCCCACTGACATCTTTCTAACCCTTGATCTGCTTCCTGGAGTTTCTAAGCCACTGGTTTTGCACAGACACGCTGTCCTGCCACAGCCAGAGCTGAAGAATCAAACCCTGTTGGCCCCGCGCCAATTTGGGTAATTATCATGGCCCACCTAAAGTTCCCCTGGGATTTTCAATTAGATATGGGATGCTTCTTCCCAAGCAGTTGTAATCTGTCACCCTCTACCCTGTTAAACAGATGCTGCATTCCACCCCAGAGGCAACCGGCTGCCCTTTAATGATGAGAAAAAATTGCCCCTTTATCCCTCCCAACCCTGGGAATCCCCGAGGCAGAGTGAATTGGTGCCTGGGAGTGTCCCGAGGGTCTCGGATGCCTTCCCCGAGTGACCTGCTGAGTCCTCAGAGACATTCATTATTCTTGGGCGATTTGCAAACAGTTCACATTGGGAGTTGCAAACATACTTAATCCAGTTGTGGCCAACTCAGAGCCTTTGATAGATGTTTTCTTTCTACGGGGCAGGACCAGGTTGGCTTTTATAACTGAGCAATGAGGCTCATAAAAGCCCCGGTCACAATGCACTGAGGGCTGCCCTGGGTCTGATCCAGCATGACCTTTGTGATCTGCCCAGCCCCACCCCGCCGTGGAGGGAGCAGCCCCAAACGATGTTAAAACTGTCAGGTAGGGTTCAGATGTCTGGGCTCCCCGACTTGCTGAGACCCCTCTGCTTTTCTCTGCAGTTCAGCAAATGTCTTGGGGAATAGGGATGGGGCCTCAAAGATGAATCAGATGCAGTCCCCCGCCTTAAAGAGCTAGGCATGTAAAGAGCGTTAGAAAACCTAGCATGTTCTGTACAAAGAAAAGAAGAAGGGCTAGAATGTATCGAGGGCCCAGCCACGCTGAGCTAAGAGCTTTTGTGGATGTCACCTAGCGTCACGCTGCCAGTTCCCCTGCAGGACAGTACTGTTACATAGAGTACAGATGAAGGTGGTGGAGCAAGGAGTGGCATGCAGGTCCAGCTGACTCCAGGAGCCATGCTGCTCTGTGGAGCCCCAGGAAGGGCAATGGGCAGGGGGAGGGCAGGGGCCACAGAAATTTCCCGGAAGGATGTGAGATGTGAAGACTGATCAGAGTTGGCAGGGAAAGGAGGTGATCCTGGCAGAAGGAAGAGCGCAGGCAAAGGCAAGGCGTGGTCGAACAGTGTTGTGTTGGGGGTTTCCAGAAGGTCAAATGGGAGCAAGTGGCATGGGAGGTTAGGCTGGATGGAGAGGCCATAAATAGGAGCTATTCATTTAGCTTCTCATCGGGGTTTGTGAGGGTGGATGGTCAGAAACAGGTGGACATCCTAAAAGTCATGGGTGCATTGAGGGCTGAAGGCAGTCTAGGAGGCTCCGTAGTGTCTGCCTCCTTGTCCCAATTCCTGCCACATGCAGCTGCAGCTCATGCCTCGTCCATGCTCTTGCCCCTGCTGCTTCCTCTGTGCCCTTTTCTACCTGAAGAATTCCTGCTTACCTTGCTGGGCAAATGTTAGCTCTTCTAGGGTAGAGTTCTGGATTCACGTAATTGGAATCCCCCCACCCCTCTGACCCCACTCCCCAGTGCAGTGTTTTTACCTCTCTTCTAATATTTCTTGCTTTAAAAAAAATAATACAAGTAAAGCACCCATTAATCTTCATAAGAAACCTGGATGGAAAGTATTATTATCGCCCATTTCATAGATAAAGGAACGGAGCCTTAGGGAGGCTGAGACTTCTCTAAGGTCACACGGCTAGTGAGTGTGGATTCAAACCCAAGTTTGTGTGGGTGCAGAGCTTGTAGTTCCTTAATCACCAGCCATGACTGTCACTAGCAGGGGACTACCAAGCCCTTGGGAGCATTCAGGGTCTGTGTCTTAGCATAGAACAGTCTGGACTCCCCAGAGTGCCTGGCACATGGCTGCACACGTGGCTGGTGCTCTTTAAAGATCCAGAGAGCCGAGCTGCCGGTGCTGAGCCTCTCCTGGGCACGTGGATGGGGTGGAGGACAAGGAATCTCTCTAGGCCCTCTTGCCAAGAATCCTGATGAGACACTGGCCCAGCCTCCTGCAAACTGTCCCCAGTTAGGAGAGTAGACACCTTATGGCCTTCTCAAAGAATGGGGCCCGGGGGAGACCCAGACCCCTGGGATGACCTCATGTAGTGGTTGGCTCATTCTGGCTCCAGCTTTTAGGACTCAAGCCTATCTCTCAGTGATGCCAGTCCCACACTCATCAAATTTCTGGGGGTGCTTTGAAGGGGTGACACAAGCCAGAACAAGGAGAAGCCTGCTTTCATTTCTAAGGGGAGAGGTGGTTGATCACACACTACAACTAGTTCTTCCATGTCAGCTGGAGGGCAAGAAAGAGGCATGGTTTTTTCTCCTTTTCCTGTGGGCACCTTTGTTCTAAATATAAGCATCCCAGCCAGCTGTCCGTTTGTCCTGAGATGTGAGCCTCAAGCAGATTGACGATGACTTTCAACAGCCTGGCAGTGGGAGTGGCCAGCTTGCCCCAGGGTGACTCTGTGCAAGGGGCCCCCTAGCCTCTTTCTGAGGCTCCATTGCTGCCCTGAGACCAAGCAGCGGGCTTGCAGGGCCATCCTACTAACAACAGCTGCTTTTATTGAGCATTTACTGTGGGCTGGTGCAAAGCCAAGGGCCTTCTTTTCTCCACTCACCAAGTGTTGTTGCTCCTTGCTGCAGGGAGAGAGAGGTCGAGGGACTCGTCTGAGGTCTCACAGCCAGTAAGTGGGATGACTGGAATTCAGATGCCGGTCTGCATGACTCGAAATCTCAAAGGTTCCCCTCGGCCGTGATGCCTTCCCCAAACTGCTAGGCCCTTGAGACTTGAGTTCTGGAGCTGGTATTACCACTCACTGGCTCGGTGACTTTGGGGGACTCGCTTCCTCTCTCTGGGCTCCAATTTCTTTAGCACAATGAGGAGGTTGGATAAGACATCCCTAGGCCCCCTCTAGCTCTCTGAGTTTAAAAATGCCCTCGCTTCCAAAGGTGTTGGCCAAAGGGCAGCAGGGCACCAATGGCCAGGAATCCCGGTCCCCTCCTCTGTTTGGGTGGGTTGGCTGCCAGCTGGGGTGAGTCTCCTGTGGCTATTCGGTGCCGTAAGAACTTTCCCTTTCCTTTTGGTGAAAGACCTTAGACGAAGCCTCAGACGTGAGTGGGGGTGGGCAGCCTTCTTCTGCACGGCCGGGAGAGGAGTGGGATTCCCAGAACAATCCCAGAATTCCCTGGGCAACCAGTGGACCTCTTTGAACCATGGCCTGGTCATAGCTGGAAGGGACCTTAGAGGATATCATATCCAATCTCCTCATTCTGCAGATGGGGAGACTGAGGCCCAGAGTGAATTAGCGACAGAGCTCGGGCTCCAGCATGGGTTCCATTGACCTTTCATGTAGTCTCTCAATGCCGGACGTAAAAGACTCCTTTTCCTGAAGGGCAAGGAGATAAACCCGGAAAGGAACAATTTCAGTGTAAATGGTAAGTGTGAGGCAGAGGGCTCTTGATTTCCAACCAAGTATTTTCCCACTCGCACATCCTGCCTTGCCAGGAAGACATTTAGTAGGATTCTGAAATGTCAATGCTGGCCAGGTCTCTTGATCTGGAGTGGCAAATCCCTAGAATTCAGGAGGCCTTGTCCCATTTCCTGACCAGTTCAGCAACGACATCTGTAAAGTGCCTACTGTGCTCTCACTCTGTGCTGCCCCCCCCTCCCCCAATGACTGCTGGAGGTGCATCATCTCTTTGCAGCCTGACAACAAGCCTATGAGTTTAGTCCTGTGAATCCGCCATCGTGCAGAAGGGGAAAGTGAGGTTCCGGGCCCCCCTCCCCCCCACCGCCTCACAAGCAGCGGAGCCAGGCTCCGCCCAGGTCTCCTGGTGCCTGAGGGTCCTCATGCAGACAACTCCGTACCCGCCAGGTCTCGGCTTGGTTGACAGACTGCTTGAGTGCTATCTTCACATATTGTCTTTTTTGAAGGAAAAACCCCATCCTGAACTTCTCGGCGCAGCCTTTGCCCCTGCCCCCGAAGCCGCCCCTCCCAGGTCCTGGGCAGTACGAGATCGTGGACTACGTGGGGCCCCCCAGGCACTTCATCTCCTCTGCGTCCTTCGTGTCCAGCACCAGCCGGTGGACAGCGGCCCCGTCCCAGCCAGGCCTGCCGGGCCCAGGTCAGAGGAGTGTTTTAAATGACTATAAAAACCAGATCTGGGATTGTTTGTCATTCCTGGGCCATCAGATGTCACTGATTTATAGGCTGTTTGCCAAACAGGTTACAGAGGTTAGAGTCGATCTGGGAGACTTTTAAGCTTGCACCTTTGGAGTATGAAAGGGGTTTTTTGTTTTTAGGTGGAGGGGCTCTTAGAGTTAATCCAGGCCAGGGATTTGTAACCAATGACCATGGATGTCCAAGAGGCTCAGAGATGGGTTCCAGAGGGGTCTGTGACCCTGAATTTGCCTGCAGACTTGGAGCACGAAGACACTAATTTTTGGAGAAAGGGGCCATAGGTTTTGTTAGATTGTCCAACAATGGCACGTTCTTAGAAATGTCTAGGTCACTCTGGCCGAATCACTTGACAGCTGGGAAGGGCCCGGAGAGCAAGTTGTATGCTGAGCCACAGTGAGAGAGCTGCAGGCCAGAGCAGCAGGCTGTCTCCCCTCAGTGCCCTCCGTGCCCTCCGTGCCCTGTTGTCACGAGACACGCCAGGGACTCTTCCCTGGAGCAGCTCCTGGGAACGGTCTAGTTCTGCCTTTTTCCAGATGGCTGACACGGGGGAGCCCTGTCACCTTTGGGACCTACCTGGAAGCTAACAGCATGAGGGACCTACTCCAGCAGCTGGTTTCTGAACTCCCTGACCTCTCTGTAGCTCTCTTCGAGCCCCTTAGCTATGCCACCCCTTTATGTCGGCCAGAGCTGGTGGCACTGGGGACCAACAGGTGTGCTGGCAGGCAGGTGGTGTGGGAGGAGGAAGGCAGAGCTGAGGGGGCTGCAGGTCTGCGTAATTCAGTCTTTCGGTGAACACTGGTGACGCTCCCACCTTGGGGAGACAGAGGTGACTTAGCTTGGTGCTTACCCCCAGAGGCGTCAGTCTGGTAGGGGAGACACCTTCCTCTCCACACATGCAGGTGAGTAAAATGTAAGGTGGACAGGACGGGGAAAGCCATCCTTAGAGCTTTGGAAATGTAGAAATGATAATCCAGTCAAGAAGACTGCAGAGGTTGGACCTGGTGGTCACTGGTCAGGCCAGGTAGAGCTCAGCTTGGCTGGGCAAAGGTACTAACACTCCATACACACGGTAGTCTCCAGGAGGCCCGGGGCCCAGTCAGGATCCTTGTCTGAGCCTGTGTGACCCAGGCCTCTAGAAGCTTGTCCTGAGGGTCTTCTCCCTTCTGCACGTAGTGTGGGACACCTAGCGCCCAGGAGCAGACCACTTCCTGTTGCCATGATCACCTGCGCCAAGGTGGGCTTCCCTGGGGGGTGGCCTGGAGGAAGCCCCATGCAAACATCTGCCTTCTTGGCTTCTGGTGGGTCCAGATCAGTCTGGACTGCTTGGTGCTCTCATCGGCCTGGACCCTCGTTAGCCAAATCAGCATCAGTCTGAGAGTTTCCATTCACCCCCAGGTGGTCCTAGCACCTGGTCTCCTAGAGAGAATGTGCCTGCAGTTGTCATGGCTTTCGCTTTTCTGGAAATTTCTTTTTTTTTTTCTTTTTTTTTCCCTTTCTTTTTTTAAGTAGGCTCCATACCCAGTGTGGAGCTTGAACTCATGACCCGGAGATCAAGAGCCACAGGCTCGGGGCACCTGGGTGGCTCAGTCGTTAAGCGTCTGCCTTCGGCTCAGGTCATGATCCCAGGGTCCCGGGATCGAGTCCCGCATCGGGCTCTCCCTGCTCGGCGGGAAGCCTGCTTCTTCCTCTTCCACTCCCCCTGCTTGTGTTCCCCCCTCTCTCGCTGTCTCTCTGTCAAAAAAGAAATAAAATCTTTAAAAAAAAAAAAAAGTCACAGGCTCTATCAACTGAGCCAACCAGGCACCCTTCCCTTCTGAAAATTTCTGAACTAAATGAAAACAAAACCCCACCAAGGTGACACCTTGCTTCTTTCGAAGTATTGCTTTACTCCATAGTTTTTTCAAATCTGATAGAAAACTCTTTTGTAAATTTTCTTCTGTTAAAGAAGTTACAGGGAGTTAAAGAAGGCTGAAAGCCAGAGTTCAAGTCCTGCCTCAGCCAGGCCAGTCCCCTCCCCTCTCTGTCTCCCCATGTGTAAGATACAGAGGCCGGGACAGGACTACCCCTGGTCGTGCCAGCTCTGATGTAGAATGACAGGGGCTTGAGTAACTGGCTTTTGGTCTCTTAATATTGTCTCTCTCTCTCTCTCTCTCTCTCTCTCTCCCTCTCTCTTGCCTCACAGCCACGTATAGCCCAGAATTCCCTGGAAAGCAGTCCTTTCTCTACAACGAGGACAACAAATGGATCCCAGTGCTGTAGGGACTCACACAAGCTCAGGGAGAACCCTGGCCACCAGCTGCCCCACCCAGGTTCCCCCAGGACGTTCATTCAGAGAATGCCCATTTCATGAGTGACAGATGACTCCCCGGGGGGCAGCTCTGCTCCCGTCCCCTCCCCCCCTAGCTGGTGTAGAGCTGGGTTCCTGCGTTTGTCCTTGTCTTGAGCTGCCCCCTGGAGATTGGACTGGGTGGTTTCCTGAGCAGAAATGAGGAGTGGACAGAGCCTCCCTTGGTTACCTGGCCATGCACCTGTCCATGCTGGCTTTCGCAGGCCTCCCCATGGATGTAGGGGGCTGCTGAAGCTCAGACTCCAGGGAGAAGGCGGCCAACAGCAGATTCCACATCTAGAAGCCTGATGCTGAGCCACGGCTCTGGGGTCCAGAGTGCACCTGCTGGGTGGACCACACAGGACCGCAACACAGGCACACTCCCATCCTTCGGCCTTGACTTGCAGACTTCCCCTGGAGTCTCAGGAGCTGGGCAGGCCCAGAGGTGCATGTGACAGACATGAAGGGGTTGCCCGGGCCCTTGCCTCCAGCTGAGCCTTCGTATCTCATGTTTGGGAAGAGCATGGCAGCCAGTCACCGTGGTCACTTGTGTTCATTACCCGCCTTCAGGAGAGGCCACCACATCCACTTAGTGGCTCAGTATTGGGCAGCCCATGTGGGCAGGAGCCTGCCGGAGCCAGGGCCCTGGAAACTGCGATTCTGAGGGGCAGGGAGGCCATGCACCTCTTGGCGCCTGCAGGTTCTTTCTTTCCCCGGGACTTCCCTGTCCCCGGGCCTGGCCTCCATCTCCTCCCAGACCTCCTGCTCAAATGCGACACAGTCTTTAGTGGATATTTTCTGGCTCGCCAAATCGGTTTCCTCCTGGCAAGAGGAAGAGATTCCCAAAGAACCAAGGGGAACTGGAACTGAGTACCCATCCCCTCCTTCCCCAAATACCGTTGTTCCCATCTGCAAGTGCAGGGCTCTGGTGCAGCCCCCTTCCCGTGCCCCACATAGTCAAGACCTCGCACTCCCCGGGCCCTGCCTCTGATTTTTCTCTGTGACCAGAGAACGGCCTTCCTGTCAGAATGGCTGCTGACTGGCCCTCCCTTTGGGGAGGGGTGGGTGAGGAAGAGGGAGGGAGGATAGAATACCATAGCCAATTAAACTGAATTCTTGCATCTCACAAGAGCTGGCCTTTTTGTGAACCCCAGATTCCCGCCAATGCACGCTGTCTTGGGGTGCGTGGGAGGTGGCCTGGAGCACCTGGCAAAGCACCGTGCAAGGCTGGACCTCGGGGCAGAATGCTTTGTGTTCCCCTCCTGTGGGGTCCGTAGCTTCTCCTTGAAGGAGAAGAGTCAGATTCAAATTCCGGGGCTCAAGGTCAACACTTCCAGGGGCTGGGCAGGTAGTGCGTAGAGGAAAGTAGGTAAGGCCGGGATAGGGAGGGGGAGCTGAGGCCGCTCGTCGGAAGGGGCATCCAACACGGCTCCAGCTAACTGTGGCCACATCTGCAGAGTTTCAATGGAATCTGGGAAGTCTTTAAAATGTGAAATCTCCTGATTGGAGATGTTGACAACCACCTTTCAACTTGAAATTTTTGGTTGGGGCTAAAGGAAACTTCTGCAGGCCATCCGTTGTCCCCTTGGGTTGTAGAAGTTCTGGAAGACCCTTGCAAAGTTGGCACTTGACGCTGTACCTTTCTTTGAACCCAGACTTTTGACAATGGGGCCAGACCCCAACGCCTTGAGATTTAGGTCCCTCTGACCCTGGGGTACCTTTAGCAGACGATTGGGCTGGACGCCGCCGGCCCTGGGGTCTCTGTGGGCAGAGGCTGGGAAATGTATAGGAAAATGAGCCAGGCCTCTCCTGCCCTCGGGCAGCCAGGCTGAGCACCGGCAGGTAAAGGCCGTCTCTCCAGAGGAGCCCCCTCCACGTGGGGTCAGGAAAAAGGGGACTCTGGGAAAAAGAATGGCAGGGCTGCCCTTGGCCAGTCAGAATCTGGGTTCTATCAAAGACATGAGTGGAGCTGAGGCCCTGAGCTCGGAGGGTCTGTCTTGACCATGTCTAGCCTCTCTTAACGTGTCATGAGCTGTCTACAGCGCTGTCCAGCCCAGTGGTTCTCAGACCCTGGCCATACGTTAGGATCACCTTGGGAGCTGTTACAGAGACAGGCTGCCCAGGCCCCAATCCTTAGAGTTCTGATTTAATTAATCTGAGGTAGGGTCTGGGCCTTGGTATCTGTATTAAAGTTCCCAGCATGATGATAACGTGTCCAGTTAGGGTTAGGATACAATGATAGTTTATTAAAGTATTTTCCAAATTTTAATGTGCATGCAAATCACTTGGATAGCTTGTTATAAAAGGCAGATTCTGTAGATCTGGGATGGGACCTGAGAGTCTGCATTTCATTTTCTTTCTTTCTTTTTTTTTTTTGAGATATAATTGACATAGAACATTGTACTAGTTTTTGGTGTAAGCATTTCTAGCGAGCTCTCAGGCGATGCTGATGCTGCTGGTCCATGGACGACACTTAGGGTAGCGAAGGTCTAATAAATACACTTAATTGCTCAACTCCATTTGGCTTCCATTTGCTCACTCGTCTGCTGTTCGCCTATTTATCCTCCTCCCTCCCTCCTCTTTCTTTCCCTCCCTCCCTTCCTTCTCTTCATTCCCTCACTCACTCCTACCTCACGCCTGCTTTCCTCCTTCATCCCTTTCCCCCCTCACTGGCTTCTCGTCTTCCAGGGGAAAGCCACCAGGCAGGGGATGCACTCTCCACCAGCTGACGGCCACCTTTCTAAAGTCACTCCTGTTTGGAAAGGAATTACTTTAACTCCTTTCCCCCTTTGACTCTTTGGAGTAAAAGACGGTCCTAAAATGGCAGCTGTCAGGCTCAGGAGGCATGCTTGGCCCCTGACTTCTCAGAGGGCAGGCCTCTCTTTGAGGCTCAAATGGCTTTTATAGGCATTGACAGCCCTGGTCTCATCATGTGGTGGCTTTGCTGAGGAGAACCGAGCCCTCGTGGCTTTACTGCGGCTGCTGGATGGCGGGTGTGGGGCTGCCCGGCTCTCTTCCTGAACCCCTCCCTCGGCAGGAAGACAGATGCTCTGATTTGCGCAGATACTGATTCCTTGTGTGTATTAATCCAGCCAGACCCTGGCAGATGACAAAGGCTTCAAGGCCTGTATAATTATGGCCTCTGTGGAGCCGTGGTTCTTGACCTTGACTGCACACTGTAATCACCAGGGTGCTTTAAGAAGTTTTGAGGTCTGGGTCCACCCCCAGAAATTCTGATTTAAATGCTTCAGGGCGGGGGCACCTGGCTGGCTCAGTTGGTAGAGCATGTGACACTTGATCTTGCGATCGTGAGTTCGAGCCCCACGTTGGGTGTAGAGTTTACTTAAAAACAAAATTTTATTTCTTTAAGATTTTATTTATTTACTTGACAGAGAGAGAGAGACAGCGAGAGAGGGAACACAAGCAGGGGGAGTGGGAGAGGGAGAAGCAGGCTTCCTGCGGAGCAGGGAGCCCGATGCGGGGCTCGATCCCAGGACCCCGGGATCATGACCTGAGCCGAAGGCAGACGCTTAACGACTGAGCCACCCAGGTGCCCCAAAACAAATAAAATTTTAAAAAATAGATAAAGAAATGCTCCAGGCCGTGGGGTCTGGGCAGTGGGCAAAGGGATAAAAGCTGCCCAGGTGATTCCAAGGGCGAAACCAAGCTGGAGAAGCACCACCTGCCGGCTTCCCAGCTGCTTCTGGCAGGAAGCTCAAGAAGGAAGGAAGTGAACAGATGCTGAGCCCCTCCGGTGCACCTGGCAATGTGCTGACCCCCTGCACACACCCTGCCATCCCACCCTCACGCGTTGTCCTGCGCTGACAGCTTGGGTGACGTCATAGCTGTCGTGAGGCCTGGAATGGACACAGCCATTTGGATGCCTACAGGGTCCCTCGAGCCGGTGACATGCAAGCCATACGGGTGTCTGAGGTCACAGGAGACATAAGTAATACTGATCCTGGCTTCAGATGTTGATATTTTGTTCATGGTGGATTTGTTTTTGCCTTTATTTAAAAAACCAAAAAACATTGCATTGATTTCGCTTGATTCCTGAGCTCTTTGACTCCTCCGAATTTTTGTGCCTGAGATTCGGGCCTCGCTGGCCTGACCCTGGCCCTGGCCGTGACTCCAGGCAGGGCCGTGGGAATTAAGACCACTGGCTCCGACTGTCAGAGCTGAGAGGCCCTTGGAGGCATCTGTGGTTTACAAACGGTTTAAAAGTTTTGTTCAGACAAAAGTTTACGGGAAACCCTGATGTGTAAAAGGGGAAAAGCTGATCCACCATGAGTGAAGTCGGGAGGATCCTCAGAGGCTGCAGCTGTCCCCTCCCCCATATCGAGGTGGCCTCTGAGACCCACCAATCAGCTCTGGGGCTCTAAAGATGATAGTTACAAAGACCCACGGAGAACCCTCATTCATAGCTAAAGAAACTGAGGCCTAGAGGTGGTGGTGTGCTAGGAAGCTGGCAAAGGAAGGAAGGAAGAAAGGAAAGAAGGACAGATGCTCTGATTTGTCATTTGTTCCCTAGAGGAAATAAAGGCCTTGATTTGTAGCAGTTGTCAATTTCTGGGGCATAAATACTCCCCCATGTACCAATATGATGTCATGACCGCAGAGCTGGGAAGAGATAGGAGCACCCATTTCTGTAAGCTGCCGAGTCAGCTGCAGGGAAAATGACTTGGCCCGGAGTGTGGGGGCAGAGGTGGCACAAGAACTCAGGCCACGTGGCTCCCAGCCGTGGGCTCTGCCTCCTGGCCCCAGCTGTGCGGTCCGTGGCAAGGCCATCCTGACCTTCCCGGGATTTCTCCATCTCTAGTCAATGGTCCCAAGGTCATAACATTCAGCCTGTGTGACCACGCCAGACAGAGATCTCGACATCAGGATCCTGCTGCCTTCCAGGGGGCACCTCTGCTTCTCCAGTGCCCAGGACGCGCCACCAGCCTTCGAGTCCAGGGTAAACCACCCGCAGGACGGAAGGGGGTGGGCCTAATCTGCTTTCACCCTCTCTTCCTGGGAAGCCTTTCACAAAAGGAACATGTGTAGTATTTGAAGTAATACATAGGGAGAATTTTATTACTAAATACCATGTGAGTATACAAAATGCATAACTGAATAACAGCTAAAAAAAAATAGTCCAAGAATGTGAAATACACATTTTTTGAAATGATAAAAATGTATCCATGAAAAATATAAAATGTTGCATGTATATACAATATATACTTCTATATATATAACATAAATGACAATTGTAAATAAGAAATGTGTACATCAGTGAACAGGCATGGAAGTTGTTTCTTTTACAGCAGCTATTTTGTTCCAACCAATCAGCTCGATTATTTACATCTTGTATTGAGGAAATCCGTGAGAAAGAGAGTGTTTCCACTCTGGTAACATTTAAAAATTGTTTACACTGAAAATCAAAAGAGTTTTCCAGCTAATTGACCAAAGGGTCTGAAGTGGATAGAAGAATCAAGAATGAAAGCTGGACAAGAGTCAGGCAGCTGTGGGGGAAAGAGGGTCCGCTTCCACCATCTGAATAGCCAACCAGGAGATGGACTGAGAGAACACAGTCTTCTGAGGAGGAGACAGGCTGTGGGGACGTTAGCCAAGCTGGCGCTGTCTCCGGCTGGGCCGGCACTGGCAGGAAATCCAGCGTAGATTCAAGCACGAGTTGAGGTTCAGGTCAGGACACCTCCTAGGTCCCTTCCTGACCTTGGCATCTGTGGGTTTGCAATGTGAGGGCCTCTTCCCTCAGGCAGGGCATTCAAGTAACAGCACTGAGGCATGAGGAGAGGTTGTGTGTGGCGTGGGGCCACTTCCCAGACGGTTCCTTGCCTGGAGCCTACCCCTACCCCAAGGGGTCCGAGGGGGGTGGATGCTTGGGCCTTACAGCTCCTTGAGGATGATCTGAATCTTGCCATCAAGCTCCCCCATGTCCAGTAGGAAGGCGACGTGATTGCTGTAGTGCTGAATGATGTTGTTGTCCATGTTGACCAAGATTCTGGAAGAGAAGAGGAGATGTGTCTAGAATGTGGCAGGCCCCTTGTTTTCAGGGCCTCTATTGGGTGCCCCCAACATTCCAGGCACCTCATGAACTTTCTCCAGACCGTCATAACAACAAAGGTGGGTACTCATTGTCCCACTTGGCAGTGGAAGGCACATTCCCCAAGTAGCCGAGCCACACCTCCAACCATGGCCCCGACTGCACCAGACTGACTGGGGAAGACGCAGTGCTCCTTCGTCCCCAGGCCAGACGGGACACGGACACGAAGTGAGAGTTCAAGCACAAGAGGCGTGGTGGGTGGACCAGCATGGTTTGGGTTCAATAGGAGGCTGCGATGTGTCACTCAGGTGTGCCTGCCTGAGCCAGAGGCAGGTGCCACGTAAGGCCCCTCTCAGTTTCACCCCCATGAAACTGAAACCTCACGGGTGGCGCGAGAGACTCGAGGGGGAGGAGAGCCCTCTCTCCCCATGCTCTTCAGGCAGGGACCTGGGCCAATCCAAGAGGGACAGGGCCTCCGTGCTGTGGCCCCCCGCAGAGCATCAAAGCCACAGTGTATGCCCAGGGCCCCCCGCTAGCAGCTGCCTTCCTGATGAAGAGCCTCTGGGCCCGACCACATCAGCCTCCCCTTTGTAATGGAGGCGGGGGTCTTCATCCATCCACCCCACTAGCATTGACTGAGGCCTCTCCATGGGCAGGGTCTTGTTCCAAACAAAAACAAGGGCCACACAGAGATCCTAGACCCTGCCCTCCAGGAGTTCAGAATCTAGTAGGGCCTGAGAAAAGGAATCCTTAGAACCCTTTTACTCCAGTTGGTAGATGGGGAAGCTGAGGTTCAAAGAAGCGGAGTCATTTGCCTAGGGTCACACAGTTAACACATGGCAGAGCTGGGACTTGCATCCAGACTTTTGTCTCTTTCCACTGTACCATTTTTTAGAAAGAAAAACAACACTACAAATATAAGTTAGGAAGCGGCATATATGAGAAAGGCAAAATCCAGGCCTGGGGGAGAGTTCAGATGGGGGTGAGGTTATTTCAAGTGGGGCAGGAGTGGGGGGCTACGGGTCTCAGGATAGGGCTCCTGGCAGGTAGCTGTCTGCTTTTCCAGGGACCCCACCCCCCCCAGGAGGCGGTAGCCCCGTCCCTGCCATCCCCCAGGTCCGGAGGATGGAGACCTTGCCAAAGCAGTGAGCCCAAGCCTCTGGCCTACATCCCACATCTGTGCAGTAGCATCCAGATGCGGCTGCTTTCTGGAAGGAGGGCTGGGCTCAGGCTCCCAGGCCGGGGTGCTGACTGCCGGTGTCTAATTACAGGCTTGCGCTTCCTCAGATCCCGTCAGCCATTCTTTCATCTCACAGAGGGATCTCCATCTGGGGGCTGCAGGCTGGGCCAGAGGGGTGAGCGCTTGGTCAGCGGCCGGGTTTGTGTTGGCTTCTGATAGTGGCATTTCCGGGGTGCTTCTAGGTGCCGGGCACCGAGTGCCTTGCCTGCATGAACTTGAAGGCTGCTTCCCACCCACGCCCCAGCAGGGCTGCCAGCGGGCCCGGAGTGCACACCTCCACCCCAGGCACCCCAGACAAGCCCCCAGACCCCTCCCTCTCAGAGGTCAGAGACAGCTGGGCCCTAGAGGCAGGGCTTGCTGGGAACCGCTGCCCCAGAATGTGGGCCTCTTGTCACTAGCCCGCTTCTAGCTGTCTTCCGTCCCGGGCTGCCCGAAAGCCTTGGCCAGCTGCCAGCAAAACAATGTATTTGTTCATCTTTCAAGCACTCAGTGGTGCTTGTAAAGCTGATTGTTATCTACTTTTGTCCACAGGACTTTCGGGAGGGTTCTGTGAAAATAAGCGAGGCCACTGATTAGAATTTTCTGTTCCTCAGAGGAAGAGAGTGTGACATGAGGGACATGTGGCAGAGGAGCTTGGCCTCTCCTCTCCCGAAAGGTTTTTTTGCGGACTCTTCTCATTTACGCATCTCAGGTGACCTAGGCCTGAGGTCTTGGTGGTTGGGGGTGTGGGGTGCCTCTGAAGGGCCGCTAAGTGATGCCCTGGGCTCTGGGGCTAGGCACATAAAGGGCCGGGCCACAGCCCCTATTTGCACACTGCTTAGCGGTCAGAGGAACAAGCAGGAGGCGAGATAAAGTAGTGGTTCTTTACACAGGCCTCAGACAGGCTAGGATCCCTCCTGCTGGTTACTAACCGTGACTCCGGGCCCACCTGAACGTCAGTTTCCTCATCTGTAGAAATGCAGAAAGTCATACCAAACTCAAAGGGTCAATGAGATGATGCCTGGGAGTTCCTGAGCCCAGCGCCTGGCACATAGAAAGTGCTCCACACATGGAAGCTTTTAAATTAGGCTTTAAATAGCTGGCTAACGTTAAAGGGAAGGATCTGCAGTTTGGCCAGTGGGGCTGGGGCATCCTCGTATGCATACACTCGCCCCCAAATCACACACACACACACACACACACACACACACACACACACTTCCTAGCCCCTCGGCCCAGCCTGCCATGGGACCCATCAGGGAGGCCGGCAGCAGGTGGGGCTGCAGTGGGGGTGGGGGTGGGGGTGGGGACGGGCGCTGGCACCGAAGGGGCAGTGGGGCTGGGCTTGTCTGGGCAAAGCAGAGCCTGCCCTCTGCGAGGAGGTGGATTCCGCCCCAGAGAGCGTGTGAGCCCCAGTTTGAAACCGAAACTTGGAAGGAAAAAAACACACAAAAACTCTAGACACTCATACAACCAAAACCAAACGGGTCCTTTCCCAGGGGCTGCAGGACTGCACACCTCCCCCCCCCTCCCCGCCCCCTGCCCTTCTGTGGGAGGCTGGGTGGGAACCAAAGAGGAGGGAGGGTGGGAGGCCAGCCCCTGGGCCTGCCTGGATGGGGCCTCAGCCTGGGTACAAAACCTGCCTGGCTTTGCAAAGCCTTCTGAAAAGGAAAGCCTGCAGAGTGGCCACGGGGCAATGCCCAAGCACCTTCCAGGGGCCACCAGTAAGTGTAGCTGGAGTTACACTGTCCAGAGCAGGAGGACAGGGTCTGAGCTGCAGGCAGGGGGCCGGGAGTGGGTCCTCTGGGCAAGGAATGACGTCAACAATTCCTCACTGCCCGGAGGCCCCACGCTGGGCTGGTGCAGGGACTTGGTTAGCAAGGGCTGTGAGGGTCCAGCTCGCTGGCTCTGACCAGGGGGACTAAAACCTGGCGTGGGGGTGGGGGAGAAGCAGTCACCACATGGCCCTCCATCTCCCCCCTCTGCCGAGGACTCTCCTGGGCAGGTAGTAAAGGGTGCTGTGGTGTTTAGCACTAACCCCCAGGAACCCAGAGCAGGTGCCACACTGCCTGGCCCTCTGGAAGGTAAAGCTTCACTCCCTCCTGCCTCATCCAGACCTGAAGGTGGAGGCCTGTGGAGCATCCGGGGCGGGTTCCCTCAAAACCACGCCCAATCTCCACACCCTTTCCAGACTCCTGGCCAGCCGCTCCCTCCTTGGGCCCCTGACTCGACCGGTAGCAACACTGCTGGGCCCTTCTGCCTCCCTGTCTTTCCTCTGCTGCTCCCGGCCCTGAATACTGCTTAGCACCTCTGAGCCTCAGTTTCCCTATCTGTGAAGGGTGGGTCATGGTGTCTACCTCATAGTGTGGCTGTGAGAGTTAAGTGGGGTATGCGTAGCCCCACATCTGACACATGGTAGGCGGACGAGGGAATGGTAGTCAGGATCACCAGCATTATAATCAAATGACTTGGCTATCCCGTGGCTTTGGGATTTGGACCCGGGTCGTCTGATCTCTGGGCCTCCACTGGCCCTCTACCTGTGGTCTCTACAAAGACCCTTCCATCTGTCTGCCCCTCCTTTCCTTCCTGGTGCTGGTCAATGTCTGGTCTCTACAGGTGGTCTTGCCTGACTGGGGGCTTTCGGCCCAACTCCAAGGCCTTGTCCTCGCCACAAAGCCAACCCACTGGGAGCAGCCTGAGCCAACATTTTAGATAGAAAGGGGCAGCAAGGGGGGGGAATGGGAGGGAGAGCTGTACTGAGCACTTACCCCCGCTTACATTTCTTGTAGACTTTGTAAATGTTCTCTTCAGGGAAGCCATACTTCTCAGAGATCTGGAAGAGAACAGTAGGGGATTTGTTGTCTGCTGCCCAAACTGGATCTATTCCAGCCTTTTATACTATGACTTTATTTCCTGATTATAAAATATACATCCCTACTGTGGAAAAATACAAAGAAGAAAATTACAACTGTCCGTAATCCTGTTTCCCAGAGATAAACATCTGGGTACACTCTTTCCCATCTTTTGGCCATGGGTGCAGATTTTTTGTATTCCCCATGGAGCTTTATAGAACTTCTTTTACTTCACATCATATGTTATAAGCCTTCCTGCATCACAACAAACTCTTGACAGACTGCACGTTTAGTAGCTGTAATATATCCCAAGGAGCATCCACCAGGTCCCCCAACCCCTGCCTAAAGCCAGACCCACATCATGCCGGTGCCGGGGGCCCCCCACTCAGCAGCTGCCAACTCTGGGCAAGCTAGTGGTGGAAATGGTCATGCCTGCCCACCTCATAGGGCTGCTAGAAGAAGGGACTAAACTGGCCCAAAGATTCTGAGTCTAAGTGACATTAATGGCCTTTTGTGAGGCCAGCTTCTGGGGCTGGTTCCAGCCAAGCAGGACGGATGATCCATGAAGGGACCAGTAGGGTACAGCAGAGTGGAGAGAGCTTGGGCTGGACTGCAGCTCTGTCACTTCTAGCCACTTTGGCAAGTCACCTGACCTCTGGGAGGCTGTTTCCTCATGGAAATGAACAGATAATAATAGTACCCACTTTTTGGTGGTATTACACGAATATGGTGAGCTAGCAAACGTCGCATGCCTGACAAAATGTCTGGCACGTAGTGGGTCTTCAGTAAAAGGTAGTTGGTGTTACTACGGGTTCATTTTCCCTTCCCCAGCCCGCCCTCTTGGAACCCTCTGGCTGTCCTGTGTGGTTCAACCTTCAAGCCCAGCTGGAGACTTGTGTTTGCTCAGTTTTTAGCTGAGCCACAAAGCTGCTGTGGGTTTCGTTCAAAGCTGTTCCACCCGCTCTCTGGCAGTTTGGGGGGTTGGGGACAGTCTCCTTGCCCAGACGCCACCTTTCGCCGCCCCCCCCGCCAGCGCCCCCCAGCCAACCACAAGGTGGAGGAATGAGGCCCCCTGGAAAAGAAAAAAAGAGTGTCTCTGGGGCCTGGCCTTTTTGGGTTTCATTCCCATTAAAACAGAAACAGGTTTGCAAAGCCAACAAAAAGCTCTGGCCTGTCAGACAGCAGCCATCAGATTAAGGAGGATTTATGGTGTGTGTGACTCCCAGGGTGGAGCCAGGGTTCTGGCTGGGAGATAACATCACAGAGGCACGCCCCCACCAGCCAGGCCTGTAGGCACCCCCCCAGTGGGGTGGGACAGGTGGACCATCAGAAAGCCAGCGTTCCAGCATATTCCTCCTCAGAGCCTTCCTGTGGGAAATCAGTACTGTGGAGTGAAGAGTGGGGGACAGGAACACAGAGTGGGGTCTGGCCAGGGCTGGGGGGGTGTCACAGAGCCTCTTACCGCATTCCTCAGCCCCTTCAGGTCTGGGGTCTTCAACATGAGAGCATCAAACACCTCCTCGGTCTCCCTCCGCACATACAACAGAACTGAGAGGCAAAGGGATGGGGTTTAGTGGTAAGGGGAGGACAGATCAGCCCGGGAATACCTCAGGGGATGGGAGAATCTTTAAAAATATTATTATTTTTTAAAGATTTTATTTATTTATTTGAGAGAGAGACAGCACAGAGGGAAAGGGAGAGGGAGAAGCGGGTTCCCTGCCGAGCAGAGAGCCCCTTGCGGGGCTCAATCCCAGGACCCTGAGATCATGACCTGAGCAGAAGGTAGATGCCTAAGCTACTGAGCCACCCAGGCGCCCCCCAAAATATTATTTTTAACATGAGATTGATTTCTGCAGAAAGGGCAAATCCTTGCTGAGGGTCTGTACCCAGATGGGGAAATACCACCCAGCTCTGCAGGTCCCACTCAGACTGTGCTGATTTGGGCAAGTTCCAATCCCCGCTCTACCACCTGCCAGCTAGGTGACCCTGAAGACATTTTTCCATCAGTGAGCCTCACTTTATCCACATGGGAAATAGAGGTGGCCCCGCCCTCTATTTCACAGAGTTGTTGGGGAATTAATGACATGACATTTTAAATACCAAGTGCAGTACAAGGCTCAATTGAAGGTTGCCGGAAGCTTTTGATCTTAGCTGCTGGTTGGTTTCTCCTTGATAATCAGCTACAGCCCCCAGAGGTTTGGGCATGTCCCCCTCTCCCAGGAAGTCACAGATTCAGGCTGTCAAAGCCAGAAAGCCAGGTATGGAAACCCAACTCTGCTCGCAACCCCCAGTAGAGAAGGCAGGGGGCTTGCCCAACATAATGAGCCTGTTGCCTTTTCCAACTGCCGCAGGATGCCCATGTCCAACAAGGCCAGAGGAAGCAGAAGCCCTCCAGCTCCATGGACCTCTCTCCAAGCACTCTGGGTGCTCCCCTGGCCCCCACCCCACCCTCAAGGTTTGGCCCAACTCCAACTCAGAAGAGTAAGGCGGCCCCTTGTGCCCTCTCTGCTGGGACGGATGCTGCCGTGGCTGCCTGGGCCATGGTGGGTGTTTGAGGCTTTGGGGCAGGCCTCATGGGGAGCTGGGGGCTCTATGGTGGGCTCAGAGAACAGATGGGCCGGGAGTCAAGGTACCTCTCTGAAGATCGTCTTCCTTGGCCTTTTTGGAGGGCAGAGGCTCAAATTCCTCCGTGAAGGGTGAGCAGGTGCGTTTCAGAGGCAGCCTGGCGGGGGGCAGGGAGGAAGCGACAGGGAGGGGCTCGTGAGGAACCCAGGGGGATCCCAGAGTTGGAAGGGGCCCCAGAGCTCAGAAGATCCCATGAGGGCAGGCCCAAAGCAGTGGGATGGCAGTTAAAGCAACAGGTTCTGGAGTTGGGACTGCCTAGGTTCAAATCCCACTCACTAGCTGGGTGACTTGGGGGGAGTCTCTTAGTCCCTCAGGGTCCCCATCTATCCAATGGGATGACAAGACAATGACAACAAGACTTCATAAAGTTGTGAGGCTGCAGAAGATCATGCAAACTGCTTCTAGAACAGCGTGTGGTGCACAGCAGGGCCTCGGTGAATGCCGACTGTTGTTTTACCATCGATAGGATTCTTTTTTGAAAGAATCCACTTGGCCAGGAGGCAGGGAGAGGGGGCAGGGCTGTGGGATTTGGAGTAAGGCAGACTTAGGGTCCATGCAGATGCTACGCAAGCACTGTGTGAGCTTGGCCAAGTCACTGCACTTCTCTGAGCCTCTGCTTCCTCATCAGTCAAGTAGAGCAATAACCCCTGCTTGCCTGACCTGCTGGGGCTGTGGTGAGGGGATAAGTGACCTGATTTGGTATGGAAGCCCCGCATGAAAAGTACCCCTTCTTCGGCGGGGGAGGACACCGAGGTCAACAACAAATGAGCTCTCCCTTTTACACGCCACCCTCTCGTCCCGGCCTCAGGCCCATGAGGCCGTGCTCCCACTCGGGCAGATCTCTAGGCCAAGAGGGAAGGACGTCAGGAGGGGCCAAGGCGCCGGGCCCCTCCCTTGCCTCCTGGAGTCTTGGGGGGGGGTGGACCCCATGGTCAGTCCTGCGGCACAGCGTCCCCTCCCTGCTGTCTAAATCTGCACTACCATCTCAGAGGCTTCTTCCTTCCCTTTTTACAAGCATGTGTCTCGCCAGAGATTTGCCAACTTTTCACATAAAACAAACCCATAAAAACGTGGGCAGTTTCAGTGAGAAAGGAGCCTGAATCTAGCTTGGGGGCTGGGGGCAGAGTCTCCCAGTTGCCTCCTCAGCGCCCAGGCCCTGCCTTGGGGGGCAGCACAAGCAGTAGGGGGCCAGGCAGGGTGGGTGAGGAGGCCCCTAGCTGCTTCTCTCCGTACCTGTTGGAGCTGCTCTGACCCGCCGAGGGCACGGCCTGCAATGAAGAGGAAAGACATTTTCCATCACATGAGGAAGATGAGAGGGGCCCTCCACTGCTGGAGGCTTTCTGGGGGGAGGGGGCCCAATCTCTGGGTGTGGCGGGGAGGAGGGGAGATGCAGTTGCAATGCGTTTCCAGCCCATTCCGCTCAGATTAAGTCCTCTTAAATGAGCTGAGATCTTGAGTCAAAAGGTAGGATCCAGCCCAGGTAGAATGAGTCAAGGACTCCGTGGACACAGGAGGTGCTGAAGAAATATGGTGGACTCCATGAGCCCCACCTGAGCCCCAGCTTGCTTAGAAGGGCCAGGACTGCACACTGCCGTGCAGCTGGGAACTGGGAAGTAGGAGCAGAAGCACAAGGGGAAAGGGGGGTGAGGGGAAAGGGCACTCTCTGGAACCCCCCCTAAGCGCCTGGCACTGTGCTGTCTGGCCCAGGCATCACCAGTCCCATGACAGGAAGCACCCAGGCCTGCCCAAGAGGGTGGAGAGCCTCCCGAGGTAACACACCTGGTAGGAGGCAGATTCAGGATTCAGACCTCCCCGCCCCCCTAACCCAGGCTCACAGGGGCAAAGCCTGGGGGCCTCCCTCTTCCCCACAGAGCAGCCGTCAACTTGGCCACAGGGCCCTTAATCCCATGAGAGCAGTCATCTCCCGACTTGGGGCCTCTGGCTGGGGAGAGACACTGGGGTCATGCAGCCACCGGACTATGGGGCCACAGAAGCGCTTCCGGGGCCCGGGGGGCAGTGAAGGGAGGACGGTGGACACAGGAAGGGCTTTAGGTGTGCACCATTGGCCACATCAGTGCTGACTGCTTTTTTGGTTCCACAACCTCTTACTGTTTGAGGTGAGTGCACTGAACACAGCTTGGACAGCAAGAACTATTTCTGCAAACGTTCCCACCTACACGGGGAGGCGGGGGGGGGGACCTCGATGGAAGGAAATAGTCAAATTGTTTAATATGGAAGCAAACTACTAGACAGGCTCTGCAATCCTGATTCCCCCACTGACCTGCCGTGCGGCCTTCTCTGGAAAATGGAGGGACAACGGTATCTACCTCAAAGGAGGGCTCCCCGGCCTGAGAGGTGGTGTAGCTGGGGTTCGCGGGCTCGGCTTCTGAAGCCAAGGTGCCTGGGTCCAAACCCTGGCTCTGCCCGTGCTGTGGGGTTTGGTCTCTGTGCCTCAACGTCCACCCCACGAATCCGGGGAGAATGACAGTACCCATCCGGTAGGGTGGTAGGGAGGGGGAGAGGAGGTGGCGCGTGGGAAGCATGGAGAGCAGTGCCTGGTGCATAATGAGTGCTCACAAGCGTTGCCATGACCACCATGATCCAGCTTGGATTTGGCCGCCATCTAATTTGGGGCTCAGAAATCAGAAACTTCCATGCGCGCCCCAAGCATGAACATTTCGACGGTTATAAGGTCCGTTTCTTCATTGACCTTCTTCTCTTCAGTAGAAAAGGTCATTAATGTTGTATGAACATGCGTACGTTTTTTAATCCCATGGGATTCAATAAAAGCATTTTCATTTTGATGTAAAAAATATCGGACCTAAACACGTCTAAACTGGCCTGTAGTGGCCGAGTGGCAGGGTGCTCGCCACCAGTCTGCACCGATCAGGTCCCACCCAGGGGCCGGGACCCTCTCTGGCCGAGACCCTCACCCCTCCAGGACGCTGCAGGCCAGAGAAATGCACGTTGGGGATGAAGAGCACCGGCGGGGTCTCCAGGTCAGTCTCGGGCCGCAGGTACGTGGTCTCGTTGCCCCTGAAGCCGGACAGCAGGCAGCCCTTGATGCCTGATGGGAAAAGGATGGCACTGCATCTGGGACCTCTCCGTTCATACCCCCAGCCTCTGCCCTCCAGTCTCCTTCTCCCTTCGCCCCAGGCCAGCCCAGCCCCTGGCCCATCCCCACTGACCACTGCTGCTGGAGTCGGGGCACTTGACCTTCCTCCGGAACTGCTTCCGCTCATCATCCCGCATTTTCCTTTCTGCTCCCTGTGGGGGAAGAAGGGGAAGGGGGTCACCAAGGGCCTTGGGAAGGGCTGGCTGCCTTGCATCTTAACTATGGGCCAGCCCTTCCGGGGCTGCCAGCCTTCTAGGGCTGCTTTCTTCCCAGAGTGAGACCAGGAAATGGGAAAGTAGCAGCGCCCACCCCGCTGGGCCCAGCCCAGCCCAGCCCTGTCTGAGGTCAGTCCAGGCCATGAGAGACAGACAGACAGACGTGGAGGGAGAAGAACAGACAGAGAAACAGAGAAAAGGGAAGTGGAGTCAGAGAGGGACAAGAAGAAGAAAGAGAAACATGAGAGAGACAGACAAGACACAGAAAGAAACATGGAGAGATCTTCAGAGAGATCTACAAAGAGATCTTCAGAAAGAGAGAGGGGAGACAGAAGTGCAGAGAGAGGGAGAAAAATAGACTTAGAGGCTAAGACAGACAATGACAAGCACACAGAGGAGGGAGACGTGCGGAGAGCAAGAAGCAGAGGGAGACAGACATGCCCCGCATGGCTGGGGAGGACGCACGGGTGGGGGCTGGCCCTTCTCCCTCCCAGCCCACCCCCCACCCCAGCTACCTTGTCACAAAAGATCTTGATCTGGCAGACGGCTCGGTGCACCAGGCGCTCAGCGCCTGAGCCGCAGTCGTAGGTATCGATCTGCAGGTTCAAGGGGACTCCCTTCACCCCCTTCTGCGAGGAGAAGTCTGTGCTGAGGCAGTTGACGCCGATGAAGACCTGGGGACAGACAGGGGAGCTGGAGAAACAGCCTGCCCTAGGCGCCAGCCCTGCTGTCCCACAAGCACCCTGATCACTGAGCCTACTGTGCCCCTGGGGAGCGGCACCCCTGGCAGGCACCCATCACCACCTCTTTTATGGACAGCCAACCTGGTGCTCGGGGTGGCGCGCCGGCCATCCCCAGGTGACACTGGGTGTGGGGAGGGCCCAGGCTGGAGCCCAGGCTCTTCAGCAGCGGGTGAGGCAGCTCCCACCAGACTGCCAAGGGCAGCCCAAAGGATCAAGGCCCTGGGAGGGAGGTTAGGGGTCCTTCGTGGGCTTTCGTTAAAGTCCAGAGCCTCATTTTTCTGCCAGCCAGAGTGAGGAGTATGGAAGGGCCATAGCCCGTTCCCCCCAGCCCCGGAAGACCACCTTCCTGCTGGCCCCGGGCCACAGGGGTGAGACCCTGCCCCTCTGCACCCTTGACCACCAGCTCCAGCCATCATTGGACCTGTCACCCCCATTTTACAGCCAAGGAAGCAGAGGCTCTGAGCAGAGGGGTGACCTGCTGATGTTTCCACATTCCAGCAGAATGAGCCCAGGCGTGCGGCCACCCGGACTTCGGTTGGGGAAGCTGGGCTCTGCCACTCACTGGCCACGTGGCTTGAGACAAGTGCTCTAACCTCACAGAGCCTCAGTTTCCTTATCTGCAAAATGGGGTTAATTAAACCTACCTCACGTGGCTGTGAGGGTGCGTGGAGCACCTACTGAGCTGGGCATGTAGTGACCTGTTGTGAGTGTGACTGCTGGTCTCAACCCAAAGCCTAGGCCTAGCCGATGGCAGTCTGGGCTGAGTCTCAGCTGGGACTCCCTGGCAGGCTCACCTGGTGATTGTCTACCTGATTGACTCCTCCATGGGGTGCCAGGGCCACACCCCACTCCAGACTGGCCACTGTTCTTTGGGACATTTCCCTCGGAAATGGTCCTGACCTGCACAGGTAGGGGTGCGGTGCCTGAGCAGACCCCCTTCCCTCCTTGGCTGTGGGGGCCAGGCCCCTGGGCGCATGCCAGACATACCTCCCCCTCAGCCAACTCAGCCCAAATGCAGCTCCCACCCAGCTGCATGAGAAAGACCCATGCCCGGGGGCTTAAGGGGCTGTGAGAAAATCCTAGCCGAAACCCACCTCTCCCTTCCCATGAAACTCTTTCCCCCGCCTCCCTGCACCAGAGGCCCCAGCTCCTCCTCCAGCCCCTGGCATCTGTTTGAATAATAATAATCCCTCACTTTTGTGCCTCCCTTTGAGTTTTCAGAGCCCCTTCAGCTCTATTTTCTCCAGGCAGCCTGGACTGCCCCCATAAGGCAAGCTCCCCAGCCTGTCCAGGCCAGAAATGCCCTTGCCATGCGCTGGACCCAACCCTGGTCTGAGAGGATAGGCCTGGCGCAAGGAGGCAAAGGACAGGCCCAAGGTCACCCAGCCCCCGGCTCTCAGACCAGTGCCCTTTCCACAATGCCGGCTCTCCAAACAGAAAACCAAGGCACAGAGAGGCCCAGAAGCACACAGCAAGCTGGCCTTGGGCACTGACTGGCTGGGATGAAAAAAATCACCAGAGGCTCCACTTTCAGGCCTCTCCCAAGGGTCTGGCCCTGTGCCCGGCTCTGAGACATGCATGATCCCAGGGGATCTTCACTACAACCCCAGGAGGCAGACTACTGTTCCCTTCTACTGGACGCAGGAAGTGATGTAACTGGGGTTGCGGCCTCCCTTGCGGACTCCAAAGCTTCCTCCTGCAACCCTGACTGGCCTGCAAGTCGGCAAACCTGGTGCATCGGTGGCTGGCTGTGTGACCTCGGTTTTCCCATCTGGTGAATGGGTGGATGGGATTGATAACAACAGCCCCCACTGCTGAGCCAGGCTGGGCTCTACCCTTTACTTAGCACACGTGATCCTCATGTGAATCCCTCAGTCGGTGCTCTCATTGCACCCCAATTTTGTAGCCATGGTCACAGGGCTGGGACGTAGGCCTAGCCTTTCTGGAAGGCTGTGCTTCTCCTCCTCTCTCTATCCTGCCTCCTCCACGGGCACGCTCATCAAAGCAGCTGCCACAATCCTATATCCCCACCTGGGGACTTCCGAGGGACCCAGCCCCGTCACAGCCATGCACTGACCTTGGCCTCCTCATTGACATTCCACACGAAGGACAGGGCGTTGTAGGCCACCTCCTCGATGTGCTGCACGGTGTTGAAGTTTTCTTTGCAGTCAGCTGGAACCACAGGAGACCAGAAGGGAGAGTCAGGAGGAAAGGGATCTGGGGACATGCTGGGGAGGGGGCAGTTAGGAGCCGGGCTACCCTCTCCCCCAAGAACCAGGCTTCAATGTGGTGGGGGAAACTGATGGTTGTACCCTGGGTTACAGATGGGAAAACTGAGGTCCAGCCTGGGAAGCAGGTGTGCCCAAACCCCACAGAGAATCCCTAAGTTGGCCGGCTAGGCCAGGGCCCTCATCACTTCTGGGTGGAGGTTCGAGTTTGCAGTGGGATTGGGACTTGGGGGTTCTCCCAGACACGGTAGTAGTAGAAGGAGTAAGAGCAGTGCCGGTGGTGGTAAGAGCACCAGGAAGCGTAGCAGCTCTGGGACTCCTCACGCCGAGCCATCGCACGGACCGTGGGCGAACTGGGGGACGGCCACCACTCACTGAACACGTCAGTATGGCGAGCCCTCAGTTAATCCTCACAGCGACGCTATGAACACTCAGTTTACAGATGGAAAGAAAATGAAGCTCAGAGATGTCTGGTCACTTGGCCAGGGTGCCACAGCTTAAAAAAAAAGGCACAGCAAGGACTGGAGCTCAGCTTTGGCCCCTGGACACAGGCTCCTACCCACTTGCTATGTGGCCTCTCAGACATGTCATGGGATTGTTTCTAGTGATATCGTTTTCTCCAGGGCATACGACTCCAAGGCAGAAGAAACAGCACTGGAGGCAGGCAGGGTAGCTGGCCTTATTCCATTTGATAGTTGAAGAAACTGAGGTCCAGAAAAGGGAGGTCACACAGGTCACACAGTCAAGAAAAGAGTGATGGAGTCAGAACCTGGAGGCCCGAGGATGGGCGGTGCCTCCCACACATCCCGGGGCCCAGGACCGGGATAAAGTGGTACCCCGTGTCCCTTCCCCAGGCCCTCTCCCTGCTTACAGAGCCCCAGGGTCCCAGCTCCCAAAGCAGAACTGCCCTGCACTGTCCTTCCAACCTTCCAAATTACACTGCAGTCTGCTCTGTTCTCTTAGGCATTTGTGTCTCAATGGGCTAAGCCCCCCACGGGGACACGCAGGCCAGTATCCCAGGGGTCTATTTATCGCACACTGCTGGGGTCTCTAGGGCACTGTTTACCCCAAAGCAACACAGAAAAGAAGCCCACAGATGCAAATCCCTGCAAACCCCACAGCGCAGGACCTGGAGACAGGGGCCAGGCAGGAGGCTGGGGTGAGAACTAAGTCCCGCCGAGATCACAGGGGGCTGGGGAAAGGGGCAGGGCAAGAAAGACCCAATTGGGGTGTGTGTGTGTGTGTGTGTGTGTGTGTGTGTGTGTGAGAGAGAGAGAGAGAGAGACAGAGAGAGAGAGAGAGAGACAGAGAGAGAGAGAGACAGGGACAGGGAGAGACTGAGAGCCAGGGAGGGGGTTCTGGGGGGGCTCTCACCCACATCGATGACGCGCTGCTTGGCAGTGGGTTGCCGGGAATGCCAATGCTTCCAGAAACGCAGCTGTTCCACGGGCACCTTCTCGTTGTCGAAGACAACCATCACCACGCTCTGCAAGCACAGCGGCCGCTGTGACCCCCAGCCTCAGGAGAGGCCCAGGCAGTCCCGATCCCTTCCCAGAGCCCTGGTCCAGCAGCCCTGCCCTTTTGCCTCCATGTCCCCCCACTCCGTGGCAGTGGCACCACCTCCCTAGGGTCCCTGTCAGGCCGGGCTGGCCCAACCATCCTAGCCCCTTCCTGAGCTGCTCCAGGGACAACCTACCTTGACTTTGTTGGAGGACAAGGCAAGGCCTTTGCCGCCTGCCGGGGTCCGCAAGGTGATGGGGTAGAATTGGCCCTTGTTGAGGTAGGCCATCGGCGACTCCCCCGACTTGATGTGGATGGCTTTGGGGGAGCCCAGGGTGTACTCAAAGTCACTGCAGGGAGGAGAGGGGAAGGACAGAGAGGCTGACCTCGCAGGCAGGAGTATCCCAGAGGGCAGTGCGACAGGAGGCTCAGGATGTGCTGGGGATTTACTGTGGGACTTTGAGAAATCATCCTACCCCTGGACCTCAGTTTCCTCATTTTCGGAGTTTCTATTTATGGTTTCATTGATCCACAATCCTGCTGAATAACAAATAATGGAAACCAGAGAGACCCCTGAGGGGTGACAAAGCCCCAGGGGAGATGAAGGGCAACAGAACCTCAGTTTTTGAACAGGGCTCTGAGCTCCCTGTCACAGCCCAAGAAAGAAATGTAGAAATCTGTCTCTCTCCCTTCATGTGCTTTCACTCCCCTCTTTTCATTCACTGACGATGCCTGCTCTGGGGACAGTGTGAGGCTCTGTCTGTAGCCTCTGCCTACCGTCCAAGTGGCCAAGGTTCCAGAAGGGCTGAGTTACCTCTTGGGGCTGGGACAATCCTCTGGACACGGGGGTTCTGGAGACGTTTTCAGGATATCCGGGAAGAGCAGCGACTGCAGAGGAACATAATTCAAAGAGAATAAATGGCCACATTCAGGCTGCTGGGGCCTCATCCCAGAGCTGTCCCATACAGCTGTGCAGGTTATGCAGTGCACAACTGGGACAACAGTACATGGCAGACCTGCCTCTGCTCTAGGACTTTTTATCCCAAGGATTCCAAACCTCTGACCTCCTCACTGTCTTCTCTCCTTTTGCACATGCATGCACATATCCAGGGATGCTGTGAGGGGTATGGGGGTGGGCCCTCACCTCCTGTGGGTCATCTTTGAAGGTGCTGTCAGGCTGCCAGCGCTGTGTGGGTGGCACCCCATGAATGCTCTCAAACAAGGAGTTGAGGGAGCTGTTATCATACATATCACTGGTGGGCAGCAGGTAACTGTCCACAGAGCCAGCTTCCAGCTTGCTGGGGCCGGTGGGGAGGGGAGCTGCCTTGCCCTGAGTGGGCATGGCCCCCTCCAAGCTCATCAGGTTATTCTTCTTGAGCACATCTGGGTACTCTGGGGTTTCAGACACATTCTCTGTCAGGAATTTCATGAGATGCGTGGGACTTTCAAGGGGAGCGAGGTCCATCTCATATTCCATGCCATGGTAGTACCTGGGGACAGAGGAGGGCTGAGTGAGTGCACCTCTTCTCTCTGAGGGGCGAGGGGACCCTCAGTTGGACTGGAGGGTGACCATCACGCTGACCCACTGACCTTCTTTAATCCCACATAATGTTAGATCTTCCCGACGTGCATGAAGCAAGACAGAGTAAGAGGCCAGTTTGTCACAGGGATGAGCAGGGAGGAGGGTGTCGAGAATGGAACCAAGTACAGGCTCAGGGTTGAGGGGAAAAACATCTGCTTTATCTTTTATAGTACTTGGTCATTTTAAAAACTGAAAGTTCATTTATTTCTTACCCAGAGTCAAATGTCCCCACCTTAAAACAACTGCACTGAGTCATCTACACAGTGGGGGGGGGGGGGGGCAGGGGAGAGGGGGAGTGGATATTACTGTTAACACAGTACAGTTAATATATGTTGAGAAAAAGGTCTGGAAGGGTATACTCCAAACTGTTAAGCGGGGCAGGGGAGTAGGATTACAGGAAACTTTTACTTTCTACTTTATATATTTTATAGAGTTTGAATATTTTATAACAAACGGGTATTACTTTTGTAATCAGAAAAGCTAACGACATGTTTAAAAATTAGTTTTCAGAAAAGTCCCATGCACAACCCTACTGTTCCTAGCACGGAGGGGTCCTGAGCCAGCAGCATGAGCCATAATGCCTGCCTTAGCAGCTTGGATTTTCTGGAAGGCAGAGAGAAGCCCAGAAGGTTTCCCAGCAGAGGCCCTACATGGTAGGTGGGGAGGCGTGGGGGAGGAGGGTGGGGGAAGAGTAGAGAAAGGGCAGGGTCCCTCTAGTACCCATCTGGCCGTGAGCATGGCCTGGGCTGCCTTCTAGGAGGAGGAGGGGAACATCAGCGCCCCGAGGCTATAATGTCAGGCAGAGGCCCAAGAGAGCCAGAGGAAAGAAGTACCTGAACCCAGGTGTCCCCTCCCCCAGGCCAGGTCTCCCTCCCCGTGAGACTGCAGGGAGGAGGGTTTTGGAGCTAGGACAGAAAAGCTGCCTTCGGGGCTTTTCCTGGACCATGGCTTTGAAGTTTGTTTTCAGTAAACTCCAGCCCACATGGCCTGCAGGCTCTCTAGTGGAACAGGGTCTCATTATGACTCGGTGGGCCCTAGTTTCTTGCCTTCGGACTCTTTCCACCTTAAAAAAAAATATTTTAAAATACCTTTTTACAGTTGCATTGGTATAAAGATAGGTGTAATCCAGGTTGGATTATATTCATTATTTTCTTCTGATTTTAAAATAAATTCTCACTTCCATGGGCCCCTAAGAGTCCTGTGGGCCCTGGGCACTGAGCCTTCTGTGCCCGATTGTTAAGAGCCCGAGGTGGAGGGGAGCATGAGGAAAGGGGCCGAGATGGTGGTTGAGCAAACCTCACCTCTTTCCTTGGTCGTTCCGGCCCCCAGTGCTGGAGGACAGGATCCGCTTCTCCTTGGGGCCCTGAGTGGAGAGGAAAGAGGGATTTATGCATTTATGGCAAGATCAACCTCCTCGGGCGGCCTTGGCCAGACAGAGGAACTACGTTGGTCACTGGGGGGAAAACCTGCCAGTCCTTGGAGTTGGCTGGCCATAAGTCAGTCTGAGTTCCAAGTTAGAGAGTGAGAAGAAGCACCTCAAAATTAGCTGTTAGGCATCCTGGAATTCGAAGTCAGGCAGATCTGGCTTAAGTTCTAACTTTACCACTTAAAAGTGCTGTGTGACTCTGAATAAATGACTTCACCTTTCTGAGACTCAGTTTCTTCATATGGCAAGTGGGGGATTATAATACCTACTTCAAGAGTATTTGAAGATTTACTAGTAAAAATAATGCTTGCTAGTTTTTGTGTGTGTGTTTTTTTTAAGATTTATTTATTAGAGAGAGAGAGAAGAGGGGGGTGGGAAGAGGCAGGAGACAGAGAGAGAAAATCTCTAGCAGACTTCCCGCTGAGTAAGGAACCCGACATGGGGCTGGATCCCACAACCCTGAGATCACGACCTGAGCTAAAATCAAGAGTCGGATGTTCAACCGACTGAGCCACCCAGGTGCCCCTTGCTGGTTTTTAAGATTTCATTTGTAAGTAACCTCTACACCCAACATGGGGCTCCAACACACAACCCCAAGATCCAGAGTTGCATTTTCTATCAACTGAGCCAGCGAGGCGCCCCTTGCTTGCTGTTTTTTAGTCTAGTACTTCTTGTGCACTAGGCCCTGTACTAGGTACCTTCTATGTGATCTCTAATTTAAGCCCTGTACCACACTCTGTAACAGCTACTAATATCATCTCCATTATATGGATGAGGAAACTGAGGCCCGGAGAGGCTCTGTTGTCTCAGTGGTTAGGAGCGTGGACTCTGGATCCAGATTTCTTGGGTTCAGTTCCCAGATATGCCACATACTGGCTGTGTGCCCTGGGGGGCAAGTCCCTTAACCTCTCTGTACCTCGTTGTCCACATCTGTACAAGGATAATAATAGTAACACCCACTCCTGAGCTTGTTGTGAGTGCTTAGACCTAGCACATGGAGAACACTATCTAAATGTGACTTTTCATAATTATAATGTTGTTGTATCTTAGAGCATCCAGGTCATTTTGACCTCTGGCTAATAAAGCCAGAACCAGGTCTCCAACCCAGCCTAGGGACTCCAATGCCTGGGCTCTTACTCACACCCCATGGGAGAGCATGCGGGAAGGTGCCAGGCACAGAACCTGGCATTCAGTAAGAAACCATACGCTGTTACTTTTAGAAGTATATTGCCCAAAACCACACTGCCAGTTTGTGGCCAGATCAGGTCTCAAACTCCCAACTCCATCCCCGCCGCACATCATGAGACCCCATCCTTACTATCCATGGGGCTGTTCTGAACCCAGAGTGCTCTGAAATGGGGAGGTGGGGGTGGGGCAGGTGTTTTCACTAAAACCACGACAGGTATCACCTCCAGAACCTGTCCCCACCATTCTGGCCCTGGGAATGGCCCTTTGCCTGGGAAGATGATACTGGATTTCACATTATGGTCCAACCTCAAACTGTAAATCCCAGCCTGGGGGTTAAATCCAGGCCTAGGATTCTGGCTCTCACCACATCTCCAGCCTGAGGGAGTCAATACAAATTTCTTTCCCAAGGCCTGGTCCAGACACTATCAGCACGCTATGGGTCTGCTGGGGAGCAAGTAAGGTAGGGTAACCACACCCCTCCATGGTGAGAACCAAAGCCAGAAAGAAAATTTGGGGCCTTCTCGTATCTGAGACCATACTTCCCCTCCTTGGCCTGTGAGTTTACACGGAGAGTGTGCTTTCCCCCCTGGGGTAAGGTAGATAAAATATTTCTCGGGTCAGGAAATTTGAGGGCTTATTTACAAAGTGGCTTTAAATCTTCAAGTCCAAAGCCAGTTATCTCAATAATTGGCTGTTTATGTTTCCCATTCTCAAATCTGGGAAAGTCTCTTGGGGCAATCACCCAGCCTAGGGAGAACGAGAAAGCTTGCTATCATGTGATAATTCAGACGGATGGGTAGGGGCTGCCTGGAGTACTGGCTTGAGAAAGATTCTTCAGCTTCCTGTACCCCCAGGGAGAAGGCAGGCTGGAGTCCATGAGCAATGTCTGGCATAGGCATGGGAAGGGGGGGCACTGTGTGTTAGGGATCTGTGATGGCCAACTGGTCAGATAGGAGAGGGCCTCATTCCTGTTCTCAGGTGCTGACAGTCTCCCAGAGTCAAGGCCAAGGCCCTGGAAACCATTAGAGAACCATAAGGACCGTTTGTCAGGAGGTGTTACATTACACAGAATGGAAGCAAGGGCAGGAAGGATAGTCAGACACTCTGGACAGGGACAGGTGACATGGCAAGTGAAAGTGGCCTTGGGAAGAAAAGGAAAGGATTCAAGAGCAGAAGGCATGTTCTAGTTGGTGGGGTTGGGACAGGCGGGTGGGGAGGACAGGGCAACTGGGATGACCTAAGGGACAGGGGCAGAAAGAAGAGGCTGGGGGTGCTATTGTGAGGGGGGGTGTGTGGCCAAGACATCGATCCATTCCATCAATATGTACCGGGTGCTATGTGTGTGGCAAGCAGTTATGGGGTGCTGAGGACTGAGTAATGATCACCACGCGGTTTCCGTCCTCCAAGAGCTCAGTCATGGGGGAATGAAGAAAAGTTTCTAAAGACTTGCTGGCCAAGTCTCTAAAGAGTCGAGGATAATGATGGTAGTTGCTGAGGGTACCTGGAGGCACAGAACGGGAAACCCAAGAAAGCCTTCCCCTTTCTCAGTGAAGGAATGAGACCCAGAGCTGAGAGAAAGGTTTATCCAGGGGAAAGGGAAGGGGGCCAGGCAGAGGGAACAGCATGTGTGAAGACCCAGAGGAGAGAAAAAGCACGGTGTGGGGCCGGGCGTGGGCTGTGGGGCCATGAGGCCTGAGAGCGAAGGCGTGCGTTCAGTCAGAGGGGTACAGGCCCAGCGGGGGCAAACGTACCATGTAGTAATCATAGAGGAAGCTCAGGGCTGCAACACTGTCATCGTCCCCATTGACCCTCATCATGGCCTTCGTGGCGGCCGTCAACGGGTTTTCCAAGTAGGTCTTCCAGGCCTCATCCTCACTCGTGTAGGGGAACTTCTGGAAGTTGACTGGGTCATTCTTTAGCAGTCGCACAGACCTGAAACTGGAAGGCAAGTAGGGAAGGTCAGAGTTAGGCTGTCCCAGAGGAAGGTCCATGAATGCTCAGCCTCAGGACAATGCCCAGGAATTCAAAGAGTTACCAGTCTTGAAAACTTGAAACTGTTTCTTCTGTCCCGCTTTGGGCAGCTTGGGGCAGTAGAACGTACCTGAACTCAGGAGCTAGATGCTTTCAGTCTATTCCAAATGTTGCCATGTAGAAGCTGTCGACCTGGGGCCTCAGTCCCCTCATCTATGACACCAAGACCCTAACCCCAACCTTGCAGAGCTTCGCAGAGGATTCAATTAAAATGCTTCCATGTAGATACTTATTCAAGGGGATTTAGCATAAGAAGGATAGGAAATCATGACAAGCTGCAAAGAACAAAATTTCCAGTTAACCCAGAGTGAGAAGTTCCCCTCCAGACCATGAAAGACTCAGAAGGCTGGCCATGGTTGCCAGTTAGGGAGTGTGGTGAGGAAGCATGTGGGCAGAACCCAGTCTTGGGACGTGGCGTTTCAGACCAACATGGACTGCAGAGGGCCCAGGCAGCTGCCCAAATGCCGGGAACTTGGGCAGGGGAGGGGAAGGGGATGCTGCAGGGCACACAGACAAGGCAGAATCGGGCCCTGTGCGGAGAACTCAGACACATACAAAGCAGGTGGCCCAAGAGACAAGCCACACGGGCTCAAAGGAAAGAGATCACAAGAGGCTCTTCGGAGGAAGGAGACACCTCAGTTGGGGGCCCTCAGCACTGAGGATTATATCATGCAGAAATGTGAAGGGGGGGCACTGGGATAGGGACATGATGCAGAATAATGATGATGTCATTATTAAAATAATATCTAGTCTTTATTGAGCATCGGCCACGTTTTAGGTGCTGAGCTAAGCACTTTCCATGAATTCTCTCGCTGAATTCTCACAACAACCAAGTAAGGCGGATACTATTCTTGTCCCTATTTTATAGACAAGGAAGCTGAAGCTCGGAGAAGTTAAGGGAATCGCTCAAGCTCCTGGAGCTCCAGCAGGATGATGCTGTGATACAGGATAGTGTTCTCAAACTTGAGCTGCATCACAAGGACCTGGAAGGCTTGTTTTTAAAAACACTGATTTCTGGGCTCCACCCCTGGCATTTCTGATTCAGTAAGTCTGATTCAGTTAAGTACTGCTGATGCTGGTAGTCTGGGGACCACCCTTTGAGAATCACTGGTGTAAAACATGCTCCTTGGTGGTGAGCAGAGGCACAGAGGTGGGAAAGTTCCAGTGTGCTCACTTTAGAGCAAAGAGTGTGTGAAGGAGAGTGGTAGCTGAGTAGATGGGAGGGGCTGGACCGGGACAAGAGAACCCCAGGGATGAAGTGGGCACTTCATGGTCCGATGGCCCCCTTCCTAAGGGAGCCTCATAGACTCTCTCACGTTAGGGACACAGAATATGTATGAGCGCTTTCCATCCCTAAGCTCTGCTCCGTATAAGAACACTACGAGGTAAGGATCATTGGCTTCGTTTTGCAGATGAGGGAGCTGAGACTTGGAGAGGGTAAGAAAATGCCCTAGATCACCCAGCTAGTCCATGACACAACCAGGATTTAAACCCAGGCTTGTCTAGTACCAAAGCTGTGTGCTTTCCACTGAGCCGCCCTGTTCTACCATAATGCAAGAAGGGGTGGCATTTCAGACACTGTGGCAGGCTTGTGGGTGGGCGAGGAAGTGCCCCTCTGCTGGCCTGCGCTTGGGCCCACATTCCCAGACTGAGCTGGAACGGCAAGCAGCCCGCACCCAGGCAGACAGTGGGCGGCAGCTCTGCCGGGGCTTCACCCGGGGCCCAGTGCCACCCCCCTCCATCTCCCCGGGTCCCAGGGTGCGGGACGTCGGCTCTGGGAGCTGTCACACAGGAAAGAGAAATGACAGAAACCTTCCTGCTCTAGGGGTGCAGAAAGGGAGGCACACCCCGAGTTTCTGCTGCAATAAATCAAGGGCATTAAGACGGAGAAGTGAGAAAGAGGCCCCTCCCCGCTGCCTCCTGGGCCTGGGGTTAGAAGAATTTGCAGAGCAGGCCCAGGGTAGCTGGCCCCAGCCCCTCCCAGCCCCAGGCTAAAGAACTCCCCGACCAAGAGGTCATGGGAGAAGCAGGGAAAGGCCCGGTGGACACCCTCCCCCCATGTCAGTTGGGATCCCCGGTGCTGAGCACTGTTCCTCTTTTGTAAAATGAGTCTCATAAAAGCACCCACCATGTAGGATTATGAGGATTGAGGGCATCGCTACACGAAAAATGATTAGAACTGACCTTGCCATGTAACAAATGCTTAATACAGGAGAGCCATTTTTGGGCTCTGGACCCAGCTTGGAGCTAGACATCGAGGGGCTACGAAGTGGTTTCAGACATGGTCACCCCACAAGTCAATGGCAGATCTGGGCCCTACTGCCCCAATCCGCTGACTCTGGTGGAATGACCATTATCAGCTTTGAGGAGTTATTAGTTTTTCTCTTACCCTATTTAAAAATTAAAGTTTTGAAGACAACGATAAGGTTGCATCAGGAAGACAAGGTCAGTGTTTGCTGTTCATCTGGGAGGCTTTTCTGGCCTACAAGCGTCTCTAGTCCATCCTGCTGGATCCCTGAGCCTGAGTCCTTGCTGCATAGTGGCTGTCGGACCTTCCGTGTTTACCATAGGCAGACACCATGCCAACAGCTTTTCTGCACTCTCTCTTCAACTCTGGGCCCCTGCCCTGAGAGGTAGGTCTTGCGGAAATTGAGACTCAAACAGGTAATAGTACCTGCTCAAGGTCACTCAGCCGGTAGGTGGTAGAAGCTCAACCTGAACCTGGACCTGTTGGACTCAAAGACGTTTTTTACCCCATGCTAGTCTCCTTTCAGGATGCCTTTCTTATCCTGGAAATTCCCCTCCTCTGGACTACATTGAACCAATGGTCCACTGACAGAGAGACAGGGATTTTCCACCCATGCAAGGCAGAAGGGACTGAGTAAGAAAGCGAGAGGACTGGAAGTTTCTGGCCAGGAGCTGGGAACCCTAGTGTCCTGGTCCCCATGCCTGCTCATGCTACCGATCCACTTCATGTTCCAAGGCTAAGCATTTGGCTTCCAGAAAGTCTTGACTGCCGGTAAGATTAGCATTGACTTGTGTGCCAAAGCCTGAAATCCAAGAATTTCTGGTACCCTGTTCTCTTAACACTGGAATTGAGGATTGAGGGCCCAGTGGGTGAGAGATGTGAAGAGTTCCAAGGACTGAGCCCTTCTTATGGGTGACAGAGCAAGAACAAGGTGGGAGGGGCAAGTGACGCCCACCGTGGGCAGTCACCTTCCCCAGGGACTCCACAAATTCTCCATTGATGCCCCTGCCCAAGGCAGAACTCCTCAGCTACCAGAAGGAGGAGGGAGAATGGGGGAGGAGGAGATGGCAAGAGGACGTAGCTATTTCCTCATCTGCTAAATGGGTCTATTGAGCGTCTTCTGTGTGCCCAGTGAGGAACTCTTCTAGGCCCTGAGGAATCAGCCAAGAACAAGACACAGATAAGGCTCTGCTCCCATGGAACTTACAGTTTAACTGGGGAAGACAGACCATAAACAAGGAGGTAAATGAGTTAATTTTAGTCAGTGATAAGTGCTGTGAAGAAAATTAAAACACAGTCAGGTGATGGAGTCACCAGGGCTGGCTACTTTAGAGCGGGGCTAATCTCCTGGGCTGTTAGGAGAATTAAGCGTATTACCGTAGGAAATGGGCTTAGCCTCGAGCCTGCCAGAGAATAATCACTCAGTAAATAATAGCCATCGTCATCACCATCATCATGACCACCATCATCTCAGAAGCCCCAAATGATAGTCAAGGGGAGACTCTGCCTGAGGTTCTTATATTAACATCCTCCCTAAGCCTCCTGTCTGTGAACGAGGTTCCATGTCAAAAACAAAAAAGAGACAGTATAATAACCCCTTGCCTTGACTTTCACATTCATTATCTCACGGGGCCTCCCAACATACATCATGTGTTATTATCTCTACTTTACAGACCAGGAAACAGACAACAGGGATGCTCGGGGACCTGTTCCAGGCGACTGGCCAAGTGAGTTACAAAGCCAGGCCTCCTGGGATCTAACTCCACAACTAGTCACTTTTCCACAGACCACTAGTTTCCAAAAAGGGAAGTAGAAGAGAAGAAAAACCCAATAAATACGGGTGGCATCCATCCCTCATTTTAACAACTATTTGTCAAAGAACTACTATGTGCCAGGCCTTGTCCTCGGCCAACAAGTAAAGAAGGTCATCCCCCCTGTCAGGCTGCTTGCATTTTAGTGGCAGTAAGACAGTCATGACCACAAAAACAAACAAACGGCTAATGTCAGAGAGGCGAAGAAAGCTATGAAGGAAAGGAAGCAGAAGCCTGACCTGCCTGAACTTTGGGCAGTGACTAGGTGTGGTCAAGAAGAGGGCTTGGGGGTGGGGGGGAAGGGAGCAAGGAGACAGGTGGGGAGGACCTTGGATCTTCCTGAGGAGAGGAGCCACAGGATCCAAGGCATAAGCCTGGGACAGCTCCCAGAGCTTGCCCACCTACTGTGTGCCAGGGTTTTTGCATACGTTGCCTTGTTTCAAGGAAGGCCAGCCCCCTAAGGAGGAAACGCAAGTCAGAGATTTGATAATCCCTCACATTTGCATGGCGTGTTGTATTTTTCAACATGCTTCTCATACATTTGTCATCACCTCTGATCCTGCAACGCCCCTGTAAAGTAGGGAGGGAACGCATGACTCTCCCCCAGGTGATAGCAGGAAAAATTGAGCCACAGAGAGTGCCACTGGCTTGCCTAAGGCCAACCAGCTAGTATGTCATAACATCAGCTTAGAACAGAGGTCTCTAGTTTCTAGTATCAAGAACCTTCTCAAGGCTGCCTCCTCAGAGCCTCCCTGGCCCAGCTTCTCCTCCCTTTGGGAGAGAGTTGAGTAGAAGATCAAGAGAGAGGAGGCATCTAGCTGATAAGCTTCCCTTCCTGAGCTCCCTGTCTCTAGCCCGTGGGGTTGTGCAAACCGCCCATGCAGGGGCTCTCGTGCGGATCGGGCCTTGCCCTAGCAGCTCACTCTGGGCCCACAGCATGGGAGGGGTGTGCTACCAGCTGATCCACACCTAGCCAGACTCTTGGCCTCCTGACTCTACCATGCATCACTCTGGGCACCAGGATGGAGGAAGCCCAGGGTGGTGAAGTGGGTTTCATCCCAAGTCCTGTTGGACTCTCGATGCCCACAGCTTTCTGGCTGAGCGCCACTTGAAACTCCCAATGAGACTAAGTAAATGTGTCTCAGCCACCAGTTGAGGACTTTTAGGGTGCAAAGGGACTTTCAAACTCTAGTTTCTCAGAGAAGGTGTGACTTTGCCGAATGACACAGCATAGAGCAGGACTGAGACTTGAGTCTTTTGGCCTCCTAGCTGGTACTAAGTTGAATCACTGCCCCATCTCAAAGGCACCTCAATAATTCAGAGATGTAAAAGGAAGGACTCTTACTCAATGCTGCTGAAGGGAGAAGGAAACTCACCAAGGGGAGCTTGGGGGGCTCAAGCCCCGCCAAAGGACGTGCCTGACACAGGACAGATCTATGAGCTGGGTCCCACTTCCATTCAGCCTGAGGAGGAAGAGTTCCAGGGGCCACCTGAGCTGGGTGTTGACACCCAGATACACTCAATAACTTGCCAAACCCTGTCGTGAGCCACCCAGCCTCCTCAGCAGTGATCAGTCACACTCAGTAATTACCCACAAGGAGGCCCTGCTACAGTTGCTCACGGAAGAATCATTTTTCAGTCAGCACCATGCAAGGTGTTCCCTAGACAGGACAGGAGCGCTCCAGGGTTCTCGTGCTTGCCAGTGGCCCATCTGGTTTCTGGATGCCCAGGTTGTGAAATGTGCCTTGTCGCAGGCTGGGGGCTCTTTGGGGTCCTGGATGGAAACATGGTGGAGTCCATTCTAGGGCATGGCTCTGTAGTGCGTCCACTGTGAATGAAGTAGTGGGAGCTCATGTCTCCCGGGTGGGCCCCAGAGCTTCACAGACCTGGTTCCAGTTTCAGCTCTGCTAGTTATGAGCTGTGGGACTTGATGCAACTTCACCTCTCTGTGCCCTGGCTTTCTTCCCTGTAAACGGGGGAAAGACGGGAGTACAAACCTCACAGAATTCATAGGATAGCTGCTATTCACTTGAGGGTTTACCAAGCACCAGGTGCTGGCCCAACAATTTCTAGTCATTGTTTTACTTCATCTTTACAGCTTTGTGAGGTACTACTGTTGGAAAATGCAATGAGATAACACAGGTAATCAGCAGAGTGCCAGCACATAATACCGTGAACTATTATTATTATTACTAAAACTCACTTTGTGGGGTAGCCCCCAGCACACTGCACGACAACTCACAGCCTCACCTTCTCCCACCTGTAAATGGGACATCTTTTCCTAGCAATAGCAGGAAACCTGAAGCTTGGAGATTCCCAGATAAGAGAGGCAAGCATCATCTGGCTTCGGGTGGGCAGGGTGAAGGTGGTCAAGCCCCGGCCAATGCTTCTAGTTGCATGGGAATGAATTACGTGCCATTTTCTAATTATACCAGAAACTCACTTTCTCCTCTTTGAAAAATTCTGCCCTCTACGGGAATTCATCTTTCATCCTATGCTCTTCTTTTGGTTTCCTGTCCAATTTTCCAGGGCTTTCTTTTTCCTCTTTCAACTGAGATGTGAAAGAAATTGAAATCCACCTGTAAACCCGGGGTGCCACATCCCTTCATTCATTCATTCACTGATTCATTCAACAAACATTCACTGAGGGTTACTCTATAATAGGCCCTGTGCTGGGTATTAGGACACAAACGTAAATACCACGCTGTCCCTGCCCTCAAGAGTTTCCAATTCTTGCCGCCCAGGTGCTCCACCCACCAGGGAAATAACACCAAATACTGGTGAGATAATTTCCCTTTAGGACATTTACTAGGTCAGTTGCTCTGACTTTTTAGAAGATGAAAGGATTGGAGGGAGGCAGCCAGCCAGGATTATTTCGCTCCGTTTTGCAAATGCTGAGCTCCTGAGAGGGGAAGGAAGACAGAGGAAGAAGGAAAAGGACTGTTATTTAAAAGTGGCTGGGTGGCTCAGCGGGTTAAGCATCTGCCTTCAGCTCAGGTCATGATCTCAGGGTCCTGGGATGATCTCAGAGTCCTGGGATAGAAGCCCACGTCAGGCTCCTTGCTCAGTGGGGACTCTGCTTCTCCCTCTCCCTCTGTCCTTCCCCACCCCAACCCCGTTCTCTCTCTCGCTGTCTCAAATAAATAAAATCTTTAAAAATAAATAAATAAAAGCATCAGGCCCTGTGCCTTTTCATTCTCATACTTGCCCTGTGAGGGGTATGTATGTGTGTGTGGGGGGGGGGTGTTAGCACCAATTTACACACAGCAACTGACACCTAGAGAGGTTAAGGAGCTCATCCAAAAGTCATCTGGTCCACATGTGGCAGAGCTAGACTCAAACATAGTGTGACCCCCGCAGCAAAACTCTCAGCCTGCTGATCCAGGGACTACGTGGCAGGTCAGAAGAGGATCTGGGAACCTCCTGCCTCCCAATCCTCTGCCAGGTCTTCTAGGCCAATGGTTCTTAAACTTGAACATGCAACAGAATCGCCTGGAGGGCCTGTTAAAACATATATTGCTGAGCCCCACCCCCAGAATTTCTGATTCAGTGGGTCTAGGGTGAGGCTGAGAATTTGCATTTCTAACAAGTTCCCAGGTGGTGAAGATGATGATGTTGGTCCAGGAACCATATTTCGAGAACACCATTTGTAGGTGAACCAATAATTCTCCCTTTGAAAAATAATGACTCCCTCTCCTCACCCTCCCCATTTCAAAGGTAACATAGGTTTGTAAAACACAATATATAAAATGCAAAACGGAGAGAAAATTGGAAGCAGAGCTAGATTCACCTGCTTTCCTCCACTAAGAAATAACCACTGTTAGAAGTTTGGCATGTCTCCTCCTTTTTCGGTATCTGTACAGATAGGAGGCAGGGTGACATATTGGTGTGGAGCATCATTTTAGCCCCTCGGTTAAGACCTAGTTAAGATCCCAGGTCTTCCTTGAGATCTTGAGCAAGCCTGGAGCAAGTCTCAGATCCCTCCTTGGCAAAACTGAATTTATACTCCCATCCTCATTGAGTCGTCCAGAAGGTTAAAGGACATAATGTATTTATCAAGCACTGGTCACTGAGTCTGCTGTGGAGTCAGCTCTCAATCAGTGCTTGGCTATTATTATTTTTTTTCCAACCAAAGGGAAAGCTTCCAGCATATGCTATTTGTGTTTCAGCCCTGTGGCCCTTCCCCCCGCTGGCCTTCTTCTGTGTGGACTCCCGTGAAGCCCTCTGTGGCTCCAGGCACCTCACCGGGCCTCACTGTGCCCGAGCAGCAGGAACCTCAGGAGTGTCCTTGCACCCTAAGCCTCCGCCGTTAGGGTTGTCTCAGCTCTAGTCCGCCTATTTTACAGGCGGAGCTTAATGAGGGCTTTTAACTTTTCATTCACCAGCAGCGTAACTCCGACTTTTAATAACACACCTTGTGCACGACAAAAATTTGCTCCTGGCAATCATGGTTTCGACCACAAAACCGCAGCGGGGAGGCGTTCCTGGTTAACTCTTTCAGCGCTCCAGGGAGTCTGGAGCCTGGCGCGCCTGGAGATCACATGGAGTGGAGACAGAGGCCTGTGGTCACCCACTGGGACGTTCTTTGTCCCCCTCCCACCCTCAGTCCTGTCTCTCCAAGGCTTTGCGGAGGGAGATTCCAGGCGGCGGGTGGGCTCCCAGTCTGCAGACTGAGCAAGACTGTAGAGGGGAATCCTGGTGCGCCTCGCTCACTTCTCTGTCTTCCACTCGATAGACCTACTGTGTGCCGATCACTTCATCTCCTGGCTCCTCATTTCCTCCCCGGAGGAGTGAGCCAGTGCAGGGGCGCCTGGCACACAGTGGGCCCCGGAGCACCACTCTCCTTGTAACTCCAGAGTGGCCGGGAAGACCCACAGCAACCGGCCTGAGACCCCGGCGTGCCAGCGTGTTGCCCCCTCCCCCGCACGCGGGGCCCTGGCGGGCAGTGCGCAGGCGCGGGCTGTTTTCCCGCGAGAGAGCCACAGGCAGTGAGCGACTTCCGGAGCCTCCCCAGGATCCCTTGCGGGCGGCTCTAGCCTGGGGGCAGGCGGCGGCGCTGGCTGGCGGCACCCCAGGCGGCTGCGTTGGCCCGGAGGCTGGTAGACGCACCCGGCAAGCGCTGGGCCCGACCACATGAAAGGCGGGAGCGCTCCACCCGCCAGCTGCCTCGAGCTGGGATCTGACGCCGCCGCCGCCGTGCACCCCAGGACCCGGCCTTCGAAGGGCCGCCTTCCTCCCCAGGCCTAGGGATCGGGCACGCGGTTAAGGAGCTCCAGCCCCGGGGCCGGGTGGCCCACATGTGGGAGCGCATTGTTTCCCCTGCCAGGTAGGTGTGTATGGCCCCTGTTGGACAGAGGAGGAAACCGAGGGTCAGGGAGGAGAAACAAATTCACCAGGACCCTCTGCGGTTGCTCGGTGGCAGAATTTAGCCCCATGCAAGCTCGGCCTTTCCCACCACACCAAGGCCTAACAAGAGTTTGTCATTCTGTCGGAGCTCAAGATGGACGCTAGGACCAGCCCTCTGCCCTCGGCAGCCACTGTTGGGGGGAATCCGGCAGCCAAGCCAGGGGCCACAGCAGCACCAACCGCAACAGCTCAAAACTTGCAAGCCAAGCACTTGATCCCCCCCAACCCCCACTTCTCAGTAAGGGTAGCTGAGCCCCCAGGCACTGAGGCTCTGTCATTGTAATCTCAAATGGTCGCTTCAGAGCCTGTCTGCAATTACTCTGCAGGCACAGTTCCCCTCACCCCACCCCAAACGGAGAAGCCTCAACTGTCAGCGGATCTGACTTCAAAACCCAAATCATTAAGGAGGAGAAAATCAGGAAACTTTCTTTTGGAGTAACCCAGCTTCAGGACGCCCACCCCCTGAGGGGCACCAATGAATAGATTCTGTCTGTAGCCTCTGCAGTATTGCCGGCAGATCCAAGTGGGATGAAGACACAGCCTAAGATTTTTGTCTCTTTTCAGAGTGTGGAAAAATAGCAAGAGGTTCAGAAATACTCACTGGTTATTTCTGTATGAAGTAACAAGGGTATTATTAGCTCGCTCCTTACCAGGCTTTAAACTAAGTGGTCCAGATCCCCCAACAACTCCATGAGGTGGGTACCACTATGGCCCACAACCTACAAGTGAGGAAACTTGAGACTCAGGTGAAGTGACTTGCCCAAGGTCACACAGCTCATTAGTGGCAGAGCCAGGACTTGAACCCACATGGTGCCTCCAGTGCCCCTGCTCTTATTCCAGTTGTCAACACATTGTCAACCCCAGGGAATTTGTTCAAGAGAAATCTGATGCCCAGTGATTGTACTACGAACATAGTTGGCTAACCTAGGAGAACTCAAGAGCTAGCTGGTATCATGGAACACTGTCTGTAGTTAGGACCCACCAACTGCCCCCTCTGGTCTCACGTTCTTAAAACAATCTATTGAGAGGTAGCTAGAAAAAAAGATTGTTCAATCCTTGTCTCCGCTCACTCACCTCTGAGCATGTCAAGAGGAGGAGAGTATATGTTTTAGAAGCTTGGCTTCTGCCAGCTCCCTGAGCCCAAGCTAAAGCAGCCCCGAATCCCAGCCTTATCCCACCTTCTCTGAGATCTGGACCCGAAGTAGGGGGCCCGTGGTGAAGGTCAACGTCAGCCAGTGGGGAGTCTAAATCCCAGATACGGGCAGGAAGTCACCTGCATCTTGCCAGGCAATAGAGACGACCTCACTGAAAACCACATCTCAGCTTCTTCAGCCTTAGACCTGCCTCTGAATAAAATCAACTGCATTTTATTAATGCATCTTCAGACCTTGGCTCTGTGCCTAGCACTTTACAGCTTTTATCACACTTAACTCTCTCAGGATTCCTACAAAGCATTCTTGTACCCATTTCTGGATGAGGAAAATGAAGCTCCGGTAAGTTGAATGACTTGTCCAAGATTACATGCCCCATAAGGAGCAGAGTCTGGATTTGAACTTAGGTCAGGCTGACTTCAGAGGGCATATGTTTAAACACCACTCTGTAACCTTCCCACTTGGGACTCAACAAACAAGTCCCTTTAGAGAAACCCAACTCTGTGCCTAAGACAGCTCTTAGAACTACCTCAAAGAAGTTCCTTTTGGCAAGAAGATAGAAAAGCCTAGATGGAATTGGGGCTGTCTCCGATTTCCAAGTCCCTTCACGGTATCAGAAAGTGGTGCCGAAAGCCTTCACAGTTTCAGTCCCGTGTTTCCCCACCTGGCTCGAAACTGCTCAGCAGTCAGAGAAAAAAAACAAAAAAACAAAAAAAACCCTATTTTCCCAGGGGAACATTCAACTCTAGCTTGAGATAGGGCTTGCCTCAACACGCCAAAGTGAAATCGTCAGCCCATTCATTTACCCTTACAAATTGCTCTGTGAATCCTGGCGCTGGCCTCCCTGCGCTTCCCCCTTCTGGAAACCCCATCGAGCCTCCACGCTCGGAGAGCGCCAGGCATCCACCAGTGTTTACTCACTCAAGTTCATTCGACATCTTCTTGCTCCCAGGCTCCCAGGCTCCCAGGCTCCCAGGCTCCAAGACCAAGACGCACACCAGCACCGAGGCTCTGCTGACCCACCGCTTGTCTCTAATTCTTGCCTGACACAGACATTCCCTGCCCAGGGAAGTGTTTGATTTATGTTGAGGTTCGAGTGTCGGGATTTTGCTGACAGGTAGGTTCCCGGCAGCACTGGTGCTGATTGGCTGTGGGTACAGGTGCCGGCGAGAGCAGGTTTGCCTCAACAGGTGCAGCTGTTAACTCTTGGCCTGCCGCGTTGGGGGCGGAGCTAAGGGGGCCGCTGGGTGGAGCTGGCCAGTTCCTTCCTAGGTGAGGGGGTGGGAGGTGGAGATGAGGGAGGGAGGGCAGCAAAAAGTGTTGGAGAGAAGATAGCTAGAGGAAAAGTACAGAGACAGATACTTGGCTAAAGGAAATCTTGATTCCTGTTTCTAGTTAGTATCCCGGATACTCAGGAACATCCCCCCCCCCCCACCCCGCCCCAATTCCGTTGCCCCTTCTTCTGCCCACCATCAAATACTTCACAGCCACTGGGGAATTCTCAAAGGAGAGTGCAGATTCACCCTTCCCGCTGGCAGGGGAGAGAGTTGTCTCTGTGTGAGCCTCCGTCCTTTTTTTCAGAGCTTTCCCCTTAGGATAATAATAGCTTCTTTCTGAATAATGTTTTACAGTTATTCAAGTGAGTTCTTTGAGTCTCGCAGTAACCTGCTGTGGTAGATATTGCACCCCTTCCTTCCCAACACACTTTACAGATGAGGAAACGGAGGCTGGAGAGGTAAATTGACTTGCCCAAGGGCAAAGCTAGTGAGTCTCAGAGCCCAGATCTGAATCTTCAGTCATCTCCAGGTCTGGCTGTCCCTTCAGTCATCTCCACTGACTGGCTCTCAGTGGCCTCAATTCAGCAGACACTTATTGAGCACCTGTTGGGTCCCAGGCCTTACTGTGGGTTCTGAGGAGACAGAGGCCAAGAAGTCAGGGGTCACTGTTCTGGAGGAGTCTACAATCTGGTGTGTGTGTGCGTGTTGGTGGCAGAGGGGCGGCCGGGGATAGGGTGGGAGGCAACCTTTTATTTGGTGTGATGCAGATCTGAATGAGATATGAGCAAACCAGTGCCTCTGGCCAACACAGAAGGGATGGAAGGGTTGAAGTCGGCCGCCTCTGATGCCTTCGCTAGCTGGTCATTTCACCTTCTAGTAAGTGCTCTCTTCCTCATTGGAAACACAGGAGAATCAGATGCCTGGCAGACTAAGAAATTGTGGAATAATTGCTGTGAGCTGCCCCTGTAAAGAACAAGGTTGGTAAACCCAAAAGATCCACAAACACAAGTAGGAGAATGCTAGAGCTATTTTTAGAGCTTCCACCAGGATTAATTTGAAATTAAATCTAAGCCAGAGATCTTGGTATCTGTTTTTTTTCCCCGCTCTCTTTCTGTTCTCTGCCCACCCCCTCTTCCCTTTTAACAAATTATCTCTTTGCTCTGTCTTCCTGGGAGCCTCACCTTGGCCCACTCCTTTCTCTCTCAGGGAAGGGCGGGGTTTCAGCTACTCCTGCCAATATGATGGAGGTTTTCAGGGTAAAGTCAGAATCCACAGGAGAGCTCTCTCATGGGGACGTCAGGCCTATGGAGAAGGGGTACCAGGTTTGAGAACTGTCAGAGGTTGGCTTCTCACCGGAGGCTGTGTGTGTGGCAGCCAAGGGGGCCCTGACAAGTAACAGTAAAGAGTAACAGTAATTGCTAATAAAGCCACCAGCTCAGAGCAGGCCTTCGCAGCTGCCCTTGTTAAAGTGAACATTCAGTCACTGTATCACACCACTTTACTGGGTTCTCTGCCAAGCTCTTACAACTTTCTGATATTTTTCTAATTGTCTGTCTGTCTCCCCTTCTTGCGGAATGTGAACGCCGTAAGAGTAAAGACCTTGTCTGCCTCGCTCACTGGTGAATCTGCAGTGCCTGCTAGTGTCGGGCAGGCAGCTGGTGCTCAGTACACCGGGTATCCGGCATCGTGCCACGCCTTCACACGCCTCGTCTCACGTCAGGCTTCCAGCGACCCTGTGAGGCGGGCACTTTGGTGATCCCTGTTTTAGAGCTGAGGAGACTGAGGTACAGAGTGATTAAGTGCGTCACTCAAGCCGCAGAGCTTAGAAGTGGTAGAGCTAGAGCTGGGATTTGATCCAAGAGCAGAGCCTGGTGTCCAACCACTTCACAGATGTTACTGGTGGCAGGAGAGCCACTGGGTGCCGGCAGCAACTGCAAGGCTCACTGCAGCCCAAAGGACGGCACACTTGTCTGCCCGCCTCCTGAGAGGCTGGGAGTTTCTGTCAGCTGTGTTGCAACTCACAGGGAAAGGGCTGTGGAGGTGACTCATGTTGGCTGGGCTCAGATGGAGGCTGGGATTCCAGGCGGCGTGTCTGTGCTCGCTGGACTTTTTTAAATGGGTCCTCTCTCTACTTCCGGGTTTTGCCTCTTTAATCACCCGCACCCATCTGCCGAGATCAGCAGAGGCCCAAATCATGGAGCAGTGGGGCCCCAGGTCTGCAAACACGGGAGGGCACCCTGGATGGGACGGAGGGACTAGTGGTCTAGGATAGGTAGACAGGGACACCAAGAGACTATTTACAAGGTTGCCAGACCCCTCAGCAGGAGCTCTGCCTCCCAGATGTGAGGTACGGGCTGTTCCAGCCCTTCATTAAACGAATGAGAGATGCCAGGGTTTGAGAGAGACACTACCCCAGCTTTGCACCCACCCCTTTCATCCTCCGGTGTAGCATGGGCATGGCCCAGGCCTAGGCTGGGCTGCCATCTCTTCCCTTCTTTGGATCGGCCCAATTCTTGTTCTTTTTCGGCTGAGGAGGGTGAAAACAGAGACCAGCTGATCACATGTGACATAATAATTATATATTCATGAGAGCAACAGTAAATAATGGTAGCTGTTATTTTGCCCTTTGTATGTGGGAAGCACCGTGCTGAGAGTTGTCTATGTTAGCTGGTAGTATTGCTCTGAGTCTGACAGATCCGGGTTCACATCCAGGCCCAACCATGTCATGTTGAATAAATGACTTAGACTTTCTGAGCCTCCCGTTCCCTCAGCTGTAGAGTGAGGGTCATGTGAAGATGAAATGAGACGGTTCATGTGAGGTGCACTGGGCAGCGCCTGGCATGTAGCGCTCCATCGTTGTTAGGAAGGACCTTTTTTTCTCATTTAATATTCGTGTAAACTCCATGAGGAAGCTGTTCCCTCATGTTACAGATGAAGAAACTGACTCAGGGGTTAAATGACATCTCAGAAGTGAAAAGCTAGTAAGTAAAAGAGTTGAGATCTGAACCCACATCTTCCTGCCTCCATTCTTGTAGAGTAGATGAAGTCAGGGATCGTGCTAGGCTCAAGTTCTGCCTGACCACTTCCTAGCTGTATGACTAGGTAAATCTCTCTCAGGGTCTCAGTTTCCCTCCCTCTGAGACGAGATTAATGAATCACTGTAAGGGGGGAGTTGCATATCAAATCATCTAGTTTTCCTTTTCTGGATTACTTCCGGAGAAGAAATGTTCCTCTTCTCAACACATGATCTGCCCCCTCTGGAAGCTGTCATGGTCCTTCATCCCTCCTCCTCCTCCTTTCCAGGATTATCTTCAAAAGAGTGTTAAACTCTTGGCATGTTAGGGAGGCATGAAGGTTAGGACTGCCGAGTTAAGTACGTGCTAAGAGCAAGGGCTGTTTTGTTTGTCTGCGAAGGTCGGGTACCACACGATCACACTGCCATTGCACGGTACAGGACTTGGGCTACTGGACACGGTGCTAACGGTCCTGTTTTTTCCTAACACATTAAGACTTCATGGTTATCCAGAACTTAATGAAAATCTCTTGACCTGCATAAAAATATTGAAAGGGCAAATTCCCAAATGTAACTTCTCTGTAGGTGCAAAAATGACAGAACTTAAATTTTTTCCCTATTCCCTCTCCCCTACCAAGTTTCTGTACTGATCTTGCGTTGCTTTGTAATTCAAAATGCTATGCAAAACCCCAGTTTTGTTTTGTTTTTAATATTTTTATTTTTTACCTTTTTAAAGTAATCTCTACAGCCAACGTGGGGCTTGAACTCATGACCCCAAGATCAAGGGTCACACACCCTACTGACTGAGCCCACCAGGCACCCCTACAAAAACCCCAGTTTTAATGCCCATTAACTAGGTGGTCCCGTGTCCCCATTCTTCCCGGAGCAAAAGCGGAGATAGAGCTAGTAAAGATTCAGAGTCCTTGCTCAGAGCTTCCCTGTGAAGTGCATGAATGGAGAACGGGGGCTACCCAACTCGCAGGCTCCTAGCAGGGAGCTCAGGAATCCGCTCTAATCTTGCCTTCATTCAAATTACTATCATTTATCGAGCACTCATCCCATGATACTTGCTTCAGATGCTTTATCCCATTACTGCCTGTCAAATGGGGTCACCTAATCCACCCCAGACGGACTTGGCTCCTGGAGTATTGACAAATTACTAAAGGATATCAACTCTGCAGTCAACTGCCTGAGACCTTGGACAAGCAGGTTTCTTCCTTGTTACCTGAGTTTCCTCCTCACTGAAGTGATTGCTGTGAGGATTGAAGGAGATAAGATCCTTAGTGTGTGCCGTCGTCACCATCCGGGCCAGACGCAGGTCCGGGTGCTTTCTGTGCATATCCTATCATTCTCCTTAGCCACCCATTTTCCAGAAGAGGAACAGGCTCCAAGAGGTGAGGTAACTCAGCTAAGGTCACCTGTCTGTCTCCTTAGTGACAGAATCAGACCAATGTCCGCCTGACCTTAAAGCCTCGGAAACTGTTCTTTCAGCCTCCTGAATGCCTTTTTGGAACAAAGCCTTGGATGGAGGGGTGCGTGGAAGGATGAAGGGCAGGAGGGAAGAAAGGAAGGAAAGTAGATAGGTTGGCTTGATAGGATTTGTAAGGTAGGAAGGATTTATAAGCTTCTGGACTGCAGAAACCATACTGGGAAAACTAAATCTTACGGGGCACCTATCCCAGGCTCAACATGGGTGTTCAATAAATACTTGTTGAATAAATGAAAAGTGGATGAACATGTATAATTTACACAAGGTAGTTGACATTCTGGCCAAATCAGCTGTTGCCTTCTGCCCCCACTCCCCAGAGAAGACTTCCAAAGTTTGAATTGCTGTGCTCCCTCTCATTAGCATATACCTTTGGACCAGTGACTCCCTTCTGGAAGTTTCAGTTTCCCCATCATCCCTCAATGGGGTTGACTTGAAGATTAAGTTAAATAAGATCTCAGGGGAAAGCCAATGGCAAGTAAACCATAGGTACCTAATAAAAGATAGCCAGGGTTATAGGTGAGCACCCAGCTTAGAAGGGGGTCCGCCTCAGCCACCACCTACTTACAGCCTCAGCACACAGCTTAGTTCCCAGCACTCAGCACTCAACCTCTGTTAACACCCTGTTTGTGTGTGTGTGTGTGTGTGTGTGTTTTGTGATTTTATGTATTTATTTGAAAGAGCACAAGCAGAGGGCGGGGCAGAGGGAGAAGCAGACATCCTGCTGAGCAGGGAGGCAAAGGAAGCGGGGCTCGATTGATCCTGGGACGCAGGGCTGAATCCCGGGACCCTGGAATCACAACCGAACCGAAGGCAGCCACTCAACCAACTGAACCACCCAAGAAACCCTGTTAATAGCCTGTTTGATGAGTGAAGCTCTTTTCAATTGAGAACATGTTTTCCTATGCTTTACCTCCTCTGGTGAGCCAGAGTGGATGGTGGTAGCCAGGGGGTGATGTATTTTTGGCCCCACTTGAACTCGATGCTCAGAGAAAGCATCCCTACTTAAGCAAAGGAGTTTGGATTGGAACCTCAGATTTTGGATAAAGCATTACCCTAGATACCATTACAAATCCTAATGGGTCCCAAAAGTGCTATCCTGGGCATGCACCTAAAAGCTCTGTAAACATTCCATCATAATATTCTTCTCTATCCCATCACTGGACTTAAGTAGAGGGATAGGCCACTCACCCTACACAGAGAATATAGCTCAAATTTAAAAGCATGGAAGGAGGGGCGCCTGGGTGGCTCAGTCGTTCAGTGTCTGCCTTCGGCTCAGGTCATGATACCAGGGTCCTGGGATTGAGCCCCACATTGGGCTCCCTGCTCCACAGGGAGTCTGCTTCTCCCTCTCCCACTCCCCCTGCTTGTGTTCCTTCTCTTGCTGTGTCTCCATCAAATAAATAAAATCTTTTAAAAAATAAAAATAAAAAAACATGGAACTGGAAGTTGTGCTTGTAGAAGGTCAGGGTGGGCAGCATCCAGACCCTTTTGTGTAGTGTACTTGAGATTTTTATCACAATTCTGCCATTAACACCACCTGTATTCTTTCCTAGCAGTGCTCTGGATAGGAAGAATCATTATGGGGTCTAAAGTTGTCCCCAAAGTATCCCTTAAAAAAACCAAGAGAAAGTCTCTGAATACCTGGAAAACAAGTTATTTTTTTGTTTTGTTTTGTTTTTCACTTATCAAGTTGATAAGGATGAAAGAAAAGAAAATGCCAAACCCCAGTGTTGGCAAGGATGAGGGAAACAGGCTCCCTCCTTGCTGGAAGGAGTATGAATCAGTCCAAATGTGGGCTTTAGATTTTAGCTCCTCTTTGATCTAGCAATTTCATTCATAGGAATTTAGTCTAAGCAAGCAATCTCTGTGTGCAAAGAGTTATCTGCAAGGATATGCATCAGAGCATTGTTTATAATCCTGAAAAATTAGAATTAATTTACTCTTCAACAGAAGCTCAGTGAAATAAATAAGATACCCAAATGTAGTTGCATACTGAGCCACAGTTTGCAAGGTGCTGCAGAAAGCCCCTTAGTGCTTGGAAGTTATTTACTGAGTTTATAGCACAGTTGTTAGCATTATGAGTCCTTACTGTGTGCAGGGCTCAGTGTTTAATCTCATTTAATCCTCACACCAACCCTAGGAGGTAACTACTGTTAAAATCCTTTTACAAATGAGAAAAGGGAGGCCCATTCATGAAGCAACTTACCCAGGGTCATTCCAGGGAGCCTCTGGGTCTTGAAGCTGGGTTTGAGTTCCTACTTTTGAGTCTCAAACTCTACTTTTAGTAAATTAGTCCATTCCTTTTTTTTTTTTTTTTTTTTTTACGTAGGCTCCACACCCAAAATGGAGCCCAACACGGGGCTTGAACTCACGACCCCGACATTGAGATCTGAGCTGAGATCAAGAGTCGGTTGCTAAAGACAGAGCTACACAGGTGCTCCTAATCCATTCTTGTTTTGTTTTTTTTTTAAGATTTTATTTATTTATTTGAGAGAGAGAATGAGATAGAGAGAGCATGAGAGGGGGGAGGGTCAGAGGGAGAAGCAGACTCCCTGCTGAGCAGGGAGACCGATGCGGGACTCGATCCGGGTCTCCAGGATCATGACCTGAGCCGAAGGCAGTCGCCCAACCAACTGAGCCACGCAGGCGCCCTCCATTCTTGTTTTTAAAATCCGTTTATATGAATAGAGAACAGGAAGGACACACACCAGAGAGTATCATGGATAATGGGATCAGGGGTCATTTATATTTTATTCTTTTGGCTTATCTGTGGGCATTATTTCTTCTGTTAATAAAAGAAAGAAAGAAACTACAGTTATTAAAAAGTAACAAATCAGAGAAGGCTTGTCCCTGAGCTGGGAAGGAAGAAGCAGACAGAGTACTGTCTGGAGATTTTCTGTGTTGCCAAGAACTGGTCAGAGCAGAAGGCAGCCAGGGAAAGCAGCCCCCATCCCAAGAGAGGGTCCACTGGAAAGAACAGAACCCAGCTGGCCCAGCCCTGGAGGCCCACTCTTTCCAGGGGCCTGGACCCACCCCCATTGCAGGCCATCACCCGCCTGCATCTTAAAAGGGCCAGCAAATAAGATATTGCCCACTTCTGGGGTGCCTGGGTGGCTCAGTCGTTAAGCATCTGCCTTCGGCTCAGCTCGTGATCCCAGGGTTCTGGGATTGAGCCCCGCATCGGACTCCCTGCTCCATGGGAAGCCTGCTTCTCCCTCTGCCTCTCCCACTCCCCCTGCTTGTGTCCCTCTCTCGCTGTGTCTCTCTCTGTCAAATAAATAAAATCTTAAAAAAAAAAAAAAAAAGATACTGCCCATTTCCAAATAAAAAGAGCTTCACTGAGGAATGCCTGTTAATCCCCACCACCCCCGTGGCTAAAAATGTATTTCCCCCTCTCATCTATCTGCAGGGGTCAAACTGGGAGCTTGGAGGGTTCAGATGAGGGTTTCCCTAAGGAACTACAAGGAAAATGTCCAAGGCCTGGCTTGGACACAGAGCCCTGGTGTGTCTGTGCTGAACAGGGGTAACTGGGGTCAGCGATACATTCCTAGGTTAGAGTGGGGTGGGGCGGGATGAGGTGGGGCCTGCTCCAGGCTCAGTGAGGTTCAGGTAGGCACGATTAACCAACCCATAAGGTCCGTTGTTGTTGCTTTTTCTTTACAGTTTTCCTTCAAGGCCTGCCCCTGATGTTTGCTGAGATCTGATCTCACTGGAGAAGGGGGTGGGGAGGGATCTGCCAGGGTCTCCTGGGCCCTGAACCTTCTTAGAAAGGCAGAAGCCATGTAGTCACAGGTTAAGTGCTCGACCTTGGACCCCAGACATTCAGGTTTGGATTTTTGTGAATCCATGACTGATCTGCCTGGAAGATTTTTTTTTTAAAGATTTTTTTAAAATTTTATTTGAGAGAGGAAGAGCAAGGAGGAGAGGCAGAGGGAGAAGCAGACTCTGCTGAGCAGGGAGCCCAAGGCGGGGCTTGATGCCAGGACCCTGGGATCATGACCTGAGCCGAAGGCAGATGCTTAACAAACTGAGCCACCCAGACGCCCCTGCCGGGAAGATTTTTAAGGCCCTCAGTTTGGTGGCAGGTGGTCAGGCAGTGGGGAGTAGGAAGGGGAGGAGCTTCTGTGGCCTACTGTGTGAATATGAATCATTAAAAATTATCACAGGAGCTCTTAGTTTTTGAGCACTTAAGTATATGCCAAGACTGTGATAACATTTTCCCTGCCCTGTTTCACTCAATCCTGACAACCGCACAAAGATTTAGATACAGTCACCACTGCTAACTCATAGATGCGGAACCAGAGGCACGAAGAGGCCAGGGAACTTGACGGGGTCCTACAGCCCTAGAATGACCATGCTGGGATTCGAACCCGGGACGTTTGTCTCTAAAGCTCAAGCCCTGCACCTCCAGTCTCCCCCTCCAGGTGACGTAGAATCTGTACGCAGAGCACCCGCCCCAAACACACGCATGTGCACACACGTGTGCGTGCAGTAGGGCACCTCTAGCTGAGATCTTGGATTCTGGAGCCGAACTACTTGAGTTTGTATCTTGGCTCTACCATTTCCTATGTGGGTGACCTTGGGCAAGTACTTTGATCTCTCTGAGTCTCAGTTTCTTCATCTTGAATGTAGGCATAACTCCTACCTTGGAGGGATTTAAATGATTTCACACATGCATTTCGCACCACTCTCGTGCGCTAAGTCCTGGTAATGTCAGCTGTTGTTGCTGTCATTATGGGTGGCTCATCTTGCCTCCCAGGGAAACAGTGAGTTCCTTGTCTTGTCTCTTCTTCTGCTGTGGCCACCACGGCACTCAGCCCAGGGCAGATGCACCTGGTGATGGACGTTAGTCACCAGGCTCCTTCTCCTCAGAGGGGATGTGAGCATGAGTGTTCTCTCTGCCCAGACTCTGTCGAAATCTGAGTCATGCCTTGACAGCTGTCCCTGAAGAGATGCTGCAGCCTCAGCCCTCTCCCCTTTCACAATGAGCTCTGTCATTCACACCTTCCCCAGTCATGAGCAGACACCCCCAGGATTACCCGTTAATGGGCCCTGAGGACACCTCCAGGAGGAAGAGACTCGGAAGGCAGATGACAGGGACCTGACTCTAGCCAGTGGCTTTGGCTGTTTGGCCATATTTCAAAACTATCAGTGGCCTCGGAATTGATCACCCAGTATAGGGCCACCGTATTTCATTTGGTTGCACTTGGATAACTGACAGCTTACGCTCGGCCCCATCTGGACAGGACAAGTTTGGGAGGCTTTTGTTTCACTCTCATCCACTCTCCAGGCTCCCGGAAACCTGTGAGGCAGTTTGGGGAAAGTTAAGGTCCTCAACTTAAAGACTTATTGTGCCTTAGATAGTTTAGTGTTAATGATTATAAGCTCCAGGTCTTTAGCCAGGCCTAGGTTTGAAACCTGACTCTTTTAGTTAGCTGTGACCCTGAGCTTCATAACTTGTTTCTCTGAGTCTCTTTCTTCATCTATAAAATGGCAACAGGAGTAGTATTGACTCCATAGGATGGTTGTGGGTATTAAATGCATGTGAAGCACTTACCACAGTGCCTGGCACATGGCTGTCACCCATTCTTTTGTTAAGCAGTGGGGGAGAGAGCACTGGACCAAGAGTCAAGAGGTCAAGTGTTGAATTCCAGTTCTGCCGCTCATTGGCCGTGTTGACCTTAGGCAAGTTAACTCCCTTCGCTGAACCAATTTCTTCAACTGTGAAATGAAAAGTTTGGGTTTGAAGGTCATTCAAGTTCTTTTTAGCTAAGATTTGTGATCTGTGACTTTGAAGGTACCCCCCAAAAGAAAACAGAGTGGAAGAAAGAATTAGTACCAGATGTCTTTATCTGCCAGGATCACATTTCACAAGCCCCGGCAACTTGGCACCATCTTCAGAAGTCCCCCGTCCCCCACCCCACCATCCAGCAGCGACTACACTGAAGCTTATCAACCCCAAGAACTGTTTGCAAGACCCCAAGAGGCTTTCTGGAGCCACCATGAGACCCCAGGGTAGGCACAGGGCTAGAAAGCGAAGCCTGCATCACAATGAAGAGCCAGCCTCAAACATCACACCCCAGAATGTTGCCCTCAGTGCCTCAGGCAGCAGTTACTCTTCACTTCCTCAGAATGGATTAGTTTATGGCAAGGGAACGATGTTTCCCCTGCAGCCTGGGGTGTAGTGATCTGTTATAAAACCGGCCCCGCCAGGGAAATGGAAGGCTTTTTTTTTTCTTTTCTTTCTCTTTCCTTTTCTTTCTTTCTTTCTTCTTTCTTTCTTTCTCATTCTTTCTCGTTCTTTCTTTCTTTCTTCTTTCTTTTGGTGTAGTGACCTCTGACACAGTCCCCGCCCCCACCCCCCCGCTCATGCAGTCTGAGTCACCCCCAGCAGGGGGACAAATCTGGGGATAGAGGAGGCGTCTGGCATCCCCGGGAATGAGAGGCCTTCCCCACAGGAGTGTCCGTTAGTGCAGAGTCCCACTGAGTTATTCTTATGCCCTGTTTGACCCCAGGGGGATGCGATTGGTGGGATTTACAGAAAATAAAAAGCAATTGGTTTCAACTAGTTCTACCAGTTTTCCCCCCTACAGTAAAACATCACTTAACCATTTTAACGTACAAATTTCCTTTTACAGAGACAATGGGTTTTGGAGGAATTTATTGGTGGTAACAAACAGAGGCACTTTCTAGGAAGCCCTTAGTGCCCAACACGTGCCAAATATTTTATACCCATTATCTTACTATTTTAAAAAATTATTAGTTTCACCATGAGGAAAAAATATGACGATTTTCATTTTTCAGGTGGGCACACTGAGGCCCAGAGAAGTAAAGTGATTTGCTCAAGGTGACCGGTGGAGCTGGGACTTGCACCTGGGCTGGAATCACCCCAGAACATCTGGCAGCCACAACTTCGTGGACAAACTTGCTGGAAGCCTTGTTGGGGAAGCTCTGCCCCGATGGTGATGAGACCCAGATCTGCCCATCTTTTGTGACATCTCAGACTCTTTTCTGGAAGGCCCACCTGGTCATCTGGTCCCAACAGCTGGGACAGCTGTGGCACAGCGAGTGCAGGTGACTTGTCTGAGCCGGGCCAGGAAAGGGCAGAGCTCAGCCTCTCCTCTGTGGGAAACAGGCAGTTCTAGCAGTAGGGACGGTGATGGGGGACTCGGTTTCCTAGTCACTGTCATGTCCAATGGCCAGTAACCGTGAACTCTTTCCTCCTTTTCCTTCCACCCAGCAAATGTAGCATCCAGATGCAGCCAGTTGTGAGGAGAATATTTCCATAGAAATTCTGCAGTATGGATATCCTCTCTAGGCCCCAGTCCAGCCTGAGCCAGCTCCGCTTCTGGCTGGGAAGTTTCTTTCCGCTCAAGCCCACTCCCTTCCCCCTTTTTCTCCTACTTTCCTCAGGAAGTAGCTCTCTCTTCTTCGCAGCGCCTGGCTCTACCCTGCTCTGGCTCAACCTTCCCGGGCAGTTTACTCCATTACCTCTGCTGGACCCCAATCACTTATGAATTCTCTAAAGTCACGTCAGGGAATCCCACAGATGCGTCCTGGACAACACAGGAATGCCCAAGTTGTTCCAGGCAGAAAAAGTTCTGGGATCAAACAGCTTGGGCAAAGCTGCACACCAGACCCTCTTCTTAAAAATGAACAATCATGGGCGCCTGGGTGACTCAGTTAGTTAAGCAACTGCCTTCGGCTCAGGTCATGATCCCAGAGTCTTGGGATTGAGTCCCACGTCGGGCTCAGTGGGGAGCCTGCTTCTCCCTCTGACCTTCTCCCCTCTCATGCTGTTTCTCTCTCTCTCTCTCTCTCTCAAATAAATAAATAAATAAAAATCTTTAAAAAAAAAAAGAACAATCACAGTCAAGTCTCTGAAAAGTCCAGCAGTCAGGAGACTTGTTTTTTGTTGTTGTTGTTTGGGTTTTTTTGCTTTTTCAACCCAGGGTTTCCCAAACCGAGGTGTCCACATAATCATCTTCCCTGTCCCTGCTTCATACCTGTGATGACAGGAGAACCAGTGATCCACAGTGGAACACACTTTGGGAAATTCTACCTCCAGCCTTCCATCCAAGTTTGCAGTTAATCTTGCTTTCATTGATTTAAGCCTTTCCTGTTTCTTGGGGCTAATCTCACAAAATAATCTAAGGTGATTCCTGCCCAGTAGGGTCTTCAAGAAACATATACTTGATGGGGATGAAGATTTTCTTAAGACTTGATGATGGGGGCGCCTGGGTGGCTCAGTCGTTAAGCGTCTGCCTTCGGCTTGGGTCATGATCCCAGAGTCCTGGGATCGAGCCCCGCATCGGGCTCCCTGCTCGGCGGGAAGCCTGCTTCTCCCTCTCCCACTCCCCCTGCTTGTGTTCCCTCTCTCGCTGTCTCTCTATCAAATAAATAAATAAAATCTTTAAAAAAAAAAAAAAAGACTTGATGATGATGCCCAGGACAGAGCAAAGATTTTCTAGATCGTGGAAGGAGAGGGAGTAGAATTTGAAACAACAGCAGACAGTGTTTACCAAATTTTTGTTTCATAACCAGAGGACCAAAGCCAGGAATGGAGAATAATCAAACCAGACCTTGGTCACAGATAAATTGTTTTTGAGTGAATGAATGAACAGACTTCCTGACTGGTCAAAAGGTCGGGAGACTGTGAATGAATGCTGCATGCACGCATGAATGAATGGATGAATGAATGAATGAAGATCGAAAAACTGGTCCGCAGATTAGAACCTGTCACCCATGTTCAGTGGAAGAAGCCAGACATGAAAGGACACTATGAATGATTCCATTTATACGAAGGTCAAGAACAGATAAGCTAGTCTACTATGGCAAAAACAGAGCTGTGGTTGCCTTTGTGGAGTAGGCATTGACTGGCGCGGGCACAAAAGGGCTTTTGGGGGAATAGAAATAGTCTCTATCTTGATTCCAGTGGTGGTTACATGACTGTATACTTTTGTCAAAATTCACCAAACTGTACATTTAAGATCTGTGCACTTATCTGTATTGTACATTTAATCGAAGAATAAAAATCATACTACTTAGGTCTTCCTGGCAATAATTCACTCCCTTGTCCATTATTTTCTCAAAGCACTTTGTCTACACAGGCAGTACATCACTTTTTTTTTTTTTTTAGATTTTATTTATTAGAGAGAGGGAGAGAGAGCACAAGCAGGGGGGAGGGGCAGAGGGAGATGGAGAAGCAGACCTCCGGCTGAGCAGGGAGCCCGATGCGGGACTCGATCTCAGGACCCTGGGATCATGATGTGAGCCGAAGGCAGATGCTTAACGACTGAGCCATGCATGGTGCCCCAGCACATCACTTTCATACAGACCGCCCTCCAGGAGAAGTCTTCATGAGCATGTCTATTTCCTTCCCCCACTGCATGTGAGCTTCCCCCTGGAGCCCGCACATAGCAAGCAATGAACTGACATTGGTGAGATTGAGTTGAGGCCAGATTCATAAAAATAAAGGAAAACAACAGTAGATCTCATGTATTAAGCACCTGCTGTGTGTCAGGCTGTATGCTAAATTCCTCACACACTTCATTATATATACATGTGCTTATACATATATATGTATACGCACACACACACACACACATATAAAACCCCCACAAGATAAACAGAGTAGCCATTAAGTCTGAAAACAGGCAAATAAGAATAACAAATGCGAATGGTTTAGCTACATTACATTATAATACAGGCAAAAGCATAGTATATTTCCAACTTTCTGGTCAGTGTATGATTGTGTGCGGATGTGTCTGTGTATATTATTATCAGTCTCCCTTTTACATGGAGATAGTGAGACCCAAGGTCACAGAAACGTGTAGGACTGACAATAGCAGACAAACCCAGGGTGCCTCAAGGGCATTGAGCTGGACTATTTCCAAAGTGGCATCACATAAATCCAGAAGAAATGTGAGATCTTCCTGGCCAAGGGACTTGAAAACAGTTTCCTTGAAATTGAAAATGTGTGGGCGCCTGGGTGGCTCAGTTGGTTAAGCGACTGCCTTCGGCTCAGGTCATGATCCTGGAGTCCCCGGGATCGAGTCCCACATCGGGCTCCCTGCTCAGCGGGGAGTCTGCTTCTCCCTCTGACCCTCCCACCTCTCATGCTCTCTCTATCTCATTCTCTCTCTCAAATAAATAAATAAAAAATCTTTAAAAAAAAAAAAAAAGAAATTGAAAATGTGTGTGTGCGTGTGTGTTCTGAGGGGTGTAAAGGCTCTTACGGGCTCCCATGGGTCCCGGAAGGGGCTGCTTATCAAGAGGAGGACTTGGGTGTCGAGTCCTAACTGCATGCACCATTTATCAGCTGCATGACATTACCTTGGGCAAATTATTCAATACCACTCAGCCTGGGTTCTCCCACCTTTGAGATGGGTGTAATACCAGTTTTGAGGGAGGATTCAATGAGGTAAAGCACGTAAACCTCTCAGCATGTTTAAGTTCTCAGTAAATGTTTGTTGAGTTTATTGCTATCATTTTGCTGTTTTCAGTAGGATTTCAATTCCCTGCCCTCCCCCGCCTCCCACCCCCCTCAAACAATTCTTTGGCCTGCTTCCAGCCTCTCCCTTTCCTCAGAGGGTGGAAGCCCAGGATGGGACACTCTACGAGCAGTTGTGACAGATAGTTTGAATCAGGAACAGTTACGACTGCAGCCAGTCAGCTCAGGGAGTAGAAAGAGTCAGCTAACTCCCTGGCGGGTGGTGACTGGGGGATCCCTAGCTGATTTGGGAAAAACATGAAACCTTTTTTTTTTTTTTTAAGAATCCTTGCCACCTGCTTTGGGCTTCTCCTTGCCTAGTTCATTCTGAAGTGAGGAATGGGGCCACAGTGACCCGAGTGCCCACCTTTGAATTGCATGCAAGGTCCCGGCCTCAGAGGTCCGGGGCTGGTGGGAAGACTGGACCCCTTTGGCTGGAACCTTGCCCTTTGGGATCCTGTGAGAGGGGCTGGCTGGGGATGAGGTTCCCCTCATTGTAGTTCTGAAGACTAGACCTTAGGGTTTCCTGGCTCTTAGCCTGAAACACCCCCTGGCAGGTGGAGAGCATGGCAGGGAAAAAACCCTCTTGACAGTTCAAGTGTTCCGTCTTCTTGATTTGTAGAGTCAATAGGCCAGTGTTATTTGAAATAAAGTAACAACCCATGGTTAGAGAGAGAGAGAGAGAGAGAAAAGCAATGAAAATGCAGATAAGTATAATGAAGAATAAAATAATAATACATTTAATAAATAACTAATTTTTCATCCAAAGAGAACCACCGTGTTCTTCCCTACCTTTTTCTCCGCTTACAGGAAGGCCTTGGCCCCAGGATTAAATGCACAGGCTGTCTGAGCTGCACTCTAATCCTAGCTGTACACGTGTGGGCTAGTCTCCTAAACTGTCTGAACCTCATTTCCTCAACTGTAAAATGAAATTAAAGACAGCATCTATTAAAAAGTTTATTTAATAATTTTTTAAAGAAATGATCTATGTTATAGGGTTGAAATAATGCCATGCTCTTATCATAGCAAATACATATTCTTTTTTTTTAAAGATTTTATTTAGTTGACAGAGAGAGACACAGCAAGAGAGGGAACACAAGCAGGGGGAGTGGGAGAGCGAGAAGCAGATTTCCTGCGGAGCAGGGAACCTGATGTGGGGCTCGATCCCAGGACCTGGGACCATGACCTGAACCACCCAGGTGCCCCGCAAATACATATTCTTACCAGAAAAATGACATCACTCCATAGATACTCTTTGTTACCTGCCTTTTTTCTCCCATTAGGCAACAATGTGAATCTCTTTCCAGCATTAACTATTCTATGAAGACCTTTGTATGGAAGACCTGGTCTCATTTACCAGTCACCCAAGGATGGACATTCCTGTTACATTCCTGTATTTCATTATTATAATCAATGCTGCATTAATATAACTACAGCTAAATCTTTGCACCCAGCCACAATTATTTCCTTGGGACCAATCTCAGGAAATAGAATTGCAGCATTTTAGGGTAGGCACGATTTTAGGACTTTTGATACCTGTTACCAAACTGCCCTCCAGAAAGGCTGTACCAAGTTCCTTTCCCACCAGCAGGGAAGGAGAGTGACTGTTCTCTGCACCATCACCAACACTGGCTTTTATCATTTTTGTCCATCTTTAAGCAATTATTCTTGAGCAAGGGATTTTCTTTTATCTGTCTGATTGAACTGGGAACTCCTGGAGGGCAGGGTAGGGAGGTAGCTCCTTCATCTCTGTGTAGTCCTGTGCCTAGTACATGTTCTACCCACAGTAAACACTCAAGAAATATTTGAACTGAGTCTCAGAAGCCAAGAGTGATTTTTGAAGTGCCCTGGGCAGACAGTTCTTATTAAATGCAAGACCTAACAACGAAGGATTCTACCTAGATGAAATTCAGGGACTGTACACAGAGGAAGACAAAGGCATTTCCAGAAGCACTACCCTGATATTCAGATGTTAATCAGCCAAGTGATAAGTTCTGAGATCAGCCTGGGTTGGGGCCACTGATCTGCCAGCAGATTTGCATGTGTAACTCGAGATCCACTCCAGTTTCAAATACTTAGGGGAGCTCTGAGCCGGGATACTTGGGTTTCGCACTGTCACCATTTTGGCGGTGGCCCAAGACACGTCACTTTATCCTTTTGGGCTTGGTGTCCCTGTCTGTTCAGTGGGGAGCTCAATAGTGTTTCCATGGAAGTATATCAACAAGCATGGGATTCTGCCTCCCTCTGCCTTCTAGTATCTACTGAGGATTTATTATGCCTCCTATCTGTGCTGGGGGGTGGTTAACGTGATGCAGCAGGAACTTTGGACAGCCTGGGTTCGAAACCCTTGCTCTGAAACAGTCAGTATATGCACTTGGCGATGGACTAATAAGACCTGCCTTGGAGGGTTTCGTGGGGAGATTAAGCACCCTCATCCGTGCAAAGCACTTAGGACAGTACGTGGTACCTAGTAAGCACTAAGTGTCAGCAACCATTATCTGATTTAAACCTCACAGTAACGCTGTGAAGGAACTATTTGCTATTGACTCCATTTTAAAGATGGAGAAACCCAGAGCAGAGAAGTTACACAAATGGTAAGGAGGAAGCCGGGACTCATCTCACGTCTGTTGGACTCAGGACTTCTCCATTTACAATATGAAACATTCATACTTAATATAATATTAAATTTATATTAAGTATTTTAAAATATATTAACTATTAAATAATATTAAAGTTATATTAAATATTCAAGCTGGAAAATAGTCCAGATCATCTAGTCCAATCCCCTCACCTGACAAGGCCCGGAGTGGAAGGGACTTGCCCAAGGCTACCACCCTGCAGGGTAATGACAGCGCAGGGCCAGGCTCCAGGCTCCCGAAGGCCGCTCAGGAGCCAGGTGCCTGGTGCCAGGGGCAAGGAGGCCTCTCCTGTTGCTGCCCTTGTTCCTGGGCTAGTGAGCGGAGCCCGGGAGCTTGTGGGGACCTGAGCAGCTCTGCAGCCCAGCCCAGGCCAGGCGCCAGGAGAAGCCATTGTTGCCATTGGCCACTGCAATTACTCCTTTTGCCCGTAATTCTAGGTTCGGGTCCCCTGCCAGGGGGGAGTTAATCTACCAACTCCTGCCTGGACTTGCCCTCTCTGCCGCTGCCCTTGGTGCCAAGGCAGGGGGACCCCAAGCGGCTGTTCTGGCTGCCCAGCCAGCCCCGCTCCTCCCTTCGGGTCCACCACTGCGCCCGGTGAGCTGAGGATGAGAAGCTGCCCTCCTCCTCAGCAGCTTGCGCCTCTCCTGCCTTGTTTGCAGCCTAATTTCTTTTGAAGGATATATTTTATTTATTTATTTTTTTAAAAAGATTTTATTTATTTATTTGTTAGAGAGAGAGAACGTGGGTGAGAGAGAGTGAGCGAGAGTACAAGCAGGGGGAGCTGCAGGCAGAGGGAGAAGCAGGCTCCCCGCTGAGCAAGGAGCCCGATGCGGGACTCGATCCCAGAGCACTGGGATCATGACCTGAGCTGAAGGCAGCCGCCCAACCGACTGAGCCACCCAGGCGTCCCGGATATATTTTATTTAACTCAACAGATAAAAAATATGATTTCAACATAAAGTCAACTTAATAATGTATTACCGAGGTATTTTTATATTCTTTTTTTGTACAAGTCTTCGAAATCTGGAATATATTTTACACTTACCACACATCTCAATGTGGATGCTACTTTTTTTTTTTTTTGGTTTTATTTATTTATTTATTTGACAGAGAGAGAGAGAGAGCACAAGCAGGGGGAGTGGCAGGCAGAGGGAGAGGGAGAAGCAGGCTCCCTGCTGAGGATGTGGGGCTCAATCCCAGGACCCTGAGATCATGACCAGAGCCAAAGGCAGACGCTTAACCGACTGAGCCACTCAGGCACCCCTGGATGCTACATTTTCATGGGCTAGTAGCCCAAAAGTGGAAACAACCCAAATATACATGAACTGATGAATAAACAAAAGGTGGTATATTCATTCAAAGGAATATTACATATTCAGCCATAAAAAGGAATAAGTGCAACATGGATGAAACCTTAAAAAAAATATGCTCAGTGAAAGAAGCCAGACACAAAAGAGCATATACTAAATGATTCCATCTATGTGAACTGTCCAGAATAGGCAAATTTATAGAGGCGGAAAGTAGATTATGGTTGCCAGAGGCTGGGGGCAAGGGGAATGTGGAGTGATTGCTAATAGGTATGAGTTTTCTTTTTGGGGTGACGAAATGTTCTGGAATTAGTGGTGATGATTGCATAACCTTGTGAAGATACTGACAGCCACTGCGTTGTATACTTTAAAATGGCAAATTTAGGGGCGCCTGGGTGGCTCAGTCGGTTAAGCGTCTGCCTTCGGCTCAGGTCACGATCCCAGGGTCCTGGGATCCAGCCCCGCATCGGGCTCCCTGCTCGGCAGGAAGCCTGCTTCTCCCTCTCCCACTGCCCCTACTTGTGTTCCCTCTCTCCTGTCTCTCTCTCTGTCAAATAAATAAATAAAATCTTAAAAAAAAAATAAAATAAAATGGCAAATTTAGTGGTATTGAATTACATCTCAATAAAAAAGTTAATGATAAAAAGATATTAAAAATATAATGTAGTCCTACCAAAACAATGAAGTGGTCCTTAATAGGAAAATATTTTATACTGATTCAGTTTCCAAATCTAAATAGAAATTAATTAAAATTAAATAAAATTTAAATTCAGGTCCTGAGCGGCACTAGCCTCCAGTCAAGTCTCGGTAGCCGCGCGTGACCAGTGGCTACCATATTGGACAGGGCAGCTCTGTGGTATTGCTGCTTCAGGTGATGGAAAGAGGTTCTAACTGACCATCCTCGGCCACTCCTAGGTGAATCCTGAAGGGATGGGAGGCAGCTTGGTACTAGGACGGGGTGGTGGATGAATGAAGCATTAAGAGAATAGAGACCCTTTTCTTCCCACCATGAGCAAAATCATATCAATTTTATTCTTCCTTTCCAACAACTTTTTTTTTAGATTTTATTTATTTATAATTTATTTATTTAGTTGAGAGAGAAAGAGAGAGCACAAGTGGGCAGAGGCAGAGGTAGAAGCAGACTCCCCGCCAAGCAGGCAGCTCAACCTGGGGCTCCATCCCAGGACCCCGGGATCACGGCCAGAGCCAAAGGCAGATGCTTAACTGACTGAGCCCCCCAGGCACCCTGCCCCCCAACAATTCTGTCTCACAGGTGAGGAAATCCATAGTATGTCAAAACCAGGAGAAATCCTCAAGATAGCCAGTTTTTAAAAAAATTTACACAAAGTACAGTTCCTTCTGTGGTGTATAGTTCTGTGGCCTTCAACGAATTCATAATATCTCGTGTCCTCCGCTATAATCAAGCTACAGAACTTCTCTGTCACTCCCCAAGTTCCCGTGTACAAGGCCCATCTCTGTACTGCACGTCAGCTGTCATACCTAATTCCCTCAAAACTCCTATGCAGTGGTCATTCGGTGCAATGTGAACCCAGAGCAACCAGCTCCAAAGTCCACATCCTTAGCCACTGCTTTATGGGATTCATTTACTGAGTGCCCAGCGTGGACCTGGTATTCATTCGCGTCCCCCATTTCACCCATCACGCCACCTCACATAAGCCTTGCTGAGGGGCCGGGTACATAATCTCCTGGGACGTGGGCCCCCTCTGAAGCTTGAAGCCTACCTGCAATAGCAGCTTTGGGTCGGCAGGCCCGGGGGAGCCCCGGGCCCCTCAGCCATGCCTGGCAGAAGGGAGGCTCAGGCAGACATCCAAGGAGCCTTGCCCAGCAATCAGCGGATTCCCCCCGGGCAGCGGGGTGGGGGTGGGGGGCTCGGGTGTTTCTCCCCATCCCTGGGAAACTATCACCTGGGTGTTCACAATCAGTTTTCAGGCTTCATCAGCCAAAAATGTTTTACTCTCAAATGGCCTGTTGTCATCTTCCTGATCTTCCAGATCATTTTTATAAACCCCTCTCTTTCTTTCCTCAGTAGGGGGATGTCAAGACTTTCCAGGCCTAACTGCAGGTGGGGAGGGAATCAGGCTGTTTTTGAGGAAGCTGAAGAGAGTACCAGAAGCCTCTCTCTGAGGCCTTGCTCACCCTAGCTCCTGCTGAGAACACTGCCCCCCCACCCCCCGAGGCTCTGGTCGCCCCAACCCAGGTTGAACCAGCAAATTTCTTTTTCTTTTTTTTTTTTTAAGATTTTATTTATGTATTTGAGAGAGAGAGAATGAGAGAGAGCATGAGAAGGAGGAAGGTCAGAGGGAGAAGCAGACTCTCTGCTGAGCAGGGAGCCCGATGCGGGACTCGATTCCGGGACTCCAGGATCATGACCTGAGCTGAAGGCAGTTGCTTAACCAACTGAGCCACCCAGGCGCCCGAACCAGCAAATTTCTATAAACACCCCCCGCCCCCCACCTCGGAGAACCATACAGTAGTCCTAACCCCTGGCCTTCAGGATAAAGCAGAGGCTAGGAGAAACCCAACTTTTGAGGTCTGTGGAAAGACAGCTGCGTACTTTGTGACAGTTCTCACTACGGGAAGAAGCCAGGACTAGGGGGAAAATGTACTACAGAGGCAAACACAATCAATGAACGATAATTTCTCATTAGCTTCAACTCCTGGGCTGAACTAGGAAGGGGATATAAAAGCAGAAATTAGCTATGACATCTAGACTTTTTGTCTGAGTTGGAGAGTTCGTTTGAGCCAAGATTGCGTTCGATTTACCAGGGCTATCCTGGGGGTTACTTTTCTTTTTTTTCTTTTTTTTGGGGGGGGTTACTTTTTTCTTGAATGCTCAAGCGTAATGGATGTTTGTTGAAGGAGTTTATCAAAATTTCTAAAGGCAATAAATAACTAAAAATTTTAAAATCACGTTACCCCACCATTCAATGCTAACATTTTCCCAATGCTAAATTGGGAATGCACACAAGGTGCTATGTTTTATAAACTTGTTTTTCCAAAAAAACCAGATCAATGGTTTTTCTTTGTTGTTGTTTTCTTAAAGGACAGTCTCAAGAGTTCTTAGGCACACCAGGGAAATTGTTAATATAACCAGAAAGGCTCCCCTCCACCAGCTTCCTGGGAGATGAACATGATTAAGCACAGCAACTTGAGGGTGGCTTATTAAGGAGATAAATTCCATTTCTTCTTGTTAAGTGTGGCTGTTAAACACTCCTGGGCCCAGGATGAAAGGAAAGAGATGTGGCTGAATCAGCACTTTACGTTCACCATGCCGGCCACCTGTTTTATTAAGCGTGCCCGTGTGTCAAACTCCGCAGAATGAAAAGAAAGGTGTTTTTGTTGACTGGGACTGTATCTCCTCGCTCTGGTCCCTCCCTTGCCCACCCCAGCCTGAGAGAGCTTGAGGCTGAGGCTGAAAGCACCTCCCCAATCTAGCTCAGAAACCCAGAAGCTCAAAAAAGCAGTGACTATGACTCCGCTGTCTCTGGAGACCAGTTTCTAGCCCTCTGAATTTTATTTTATTTTATTTTATTTTATTTTATTTTATTTTATTTTATTTTATTTTATTTTATTTTATTTTATTTTATTTTACTTTATTTGAGAGAGAGAGAGCACAAGCAGGATGGAGCGGCAGAGGGAGAGGGAGAAGTAGGCTCCCTGCTGAGCAGGGACCCCCCCCCCCAATGCGGGGCTCGATCCCAGGACCCTGAGATCATGACCTGAGCCCAAGGCAGACGCTTGACCGACTGAGCCACCTGAGCACCCTGGCCCTCTGAATTTTAGAAGAATGTATATACAAAATCTCCTCAGTTCCATGCTAGCTGTATGTGTTGGGTTTGCCCCTCCAGTAACGGGAAATGGTGAGCCTCTGGTCCTTGGGGATTAAGAGCCACCTCAGCCTGAGCTGAAGTAGCTCCCACCTGCCCAGTGGAATGAGCCAGCCATTTCTGTTCCTCAACCTGTCCCTTGTCCTTCCCAGTGAAGAAACTGAGTCGCCTGGGACAATGTCAAACTTTGCAAGGCCGCAAATGACCTATAAAAATCCTAAGACAGAATACTCAGGAAGGAGGAAACACTCATGAAGGAAATCCTGAATGTCCTAAGCCTGCTCATTAATATGAGGGTCATAATAACAGGCAAAATGGAGAAGCTCATAAATTAGGATGAAGCCTCAGCCTCGTTGCAGGTGTGATCTGGCAGATGGGAACCCGAGGTTCGTTTCTGGGGTTAATGGAATTGTGCCTGGTCCTTGGGATTGCCTCATGGTTCCTTCCTGCCTCCCCGGGAGAGGTGAGTAAGTCTGAGAGAAGGGATCAGAGCACAGTCACCGCAAATCAGAGTGATACTTGCTCTGGGCCACAGACGGAAGTGGGTCACTGCAGATAATTAGAACTGCAAGCTTTGTCTTAGAGAGGTGCTCCCAGATCAGTAAATGAGATTCCGCACCCTTTCCCCCTCCCTATTGCACATCTTCCCCTCCTAGTCATTTATCACCGGAAACCAGGGACAGGAAACAGGAAACAAGGACAGGACTACCTAGGGCTTCTAAAACCCCTTTCCCTCCCAGAGCTCCAGGCTCTGCACCGTGGTCCCTATGAGCCTCCTGGCAAAAGATCAGCACATTCAGCTGGAGAGAAACTCATGGAACAGAGAGGTTCATCGATCGGAATCCACTCACACAGCAAACTGGGATCTATTTCATTCTGTGGCTTATAGAGATCCCACAACCTGATGGCTTAATATAAGCAAAATGGAAACCCCGTGACTCAGGCCACACTTTCATGAGTCAGAATCTGGAGAAAATTGGAAATGTCACATTTGGCATGTCCAATACCAAGAGCTTTCCTCACGCCCTGATGACTATATCTAGGTAGACAGTGATTTAGGGACACTTGTATGGTATCTGACCCTTACTGGACCCTTCTCTATCCCAGGCATTAACAGATACTTCTGTATCTTTATATTTTTTCACATAGTCCTCACAACAAACCTGGGGGGAGGGGGGCAGTGGGAAATCCAGGCTCAGGGAGGTGGTGTGACTGCCCAGGATCACACAACGTCAGAGCCTAGAATCAAACCCAGGGCTATTGGGTTCTAGAGCCCAGTCTCCCAATTGTTCAGTGACAACCAGATTTTGGTGCTGTTTGGGATACAAGCTGGGGTGGAGGTTAAGATCATAGGACATGGGCCAGAAAGACCTGGGAGCGGGTCCTGCCCACTTACTTTGGGGTGCGTCACTTTGCCTCCTTGAGACTCAGTTTCTTCATCTGTAAAATGGGAGAAATAACAGCCTTTGTGAGGATTAAATGAGATACTTCAAATAAAGTGCTCAGCTCATTGGGCTGGGAGAGCCGGCTTCTGGCAGCACGCAGGTGGGAGGGGCTGGGGAGGGCCCAGGCAGAGCTCTTAGAGGAGCTGTGGAAAGCGGTGCTCATCATATCCACAATTGCGATGAAACCTGTAATTATAACCCCTCCTGCCAGCCCTGGCCCTGGGGCAGTGATAGGATCTTTGCAGCTCTCCAGGGTCAGGTCTGATCACCACTGGATGGGCAGACACAGGGTGCCGCGGGAGACGGGTGGGGAACAGGTGGGAGGGGGCGCTTTTCTCTGAGTCAGGTGGCGGGCCACACCCAGAACTGCACCGTGGGGCACCCACCCAGACAGAGAAGCTGCCGCAGCCCCTTTCACGGGAGATTGCAGAGTGAGAGCCAAAGCCCTGGAGTTTCTGCCCATCTTCTGTTTTTTGTTTTTGGTTTTATTTTTCCCCCAAAGCTTATATGCCATATGCTGAATTTGAGCTGAATTCATATTAAATATCAGCTCCTGTCAAATGAATTTTGGTCATATCCCAGGCTCTGGGCTAGGCATATTTTAAGTATGAATTAATTTAATCCTCACAACAGACCCATGGAGGGCAGTATCCATTGCTCCCATATATATAGCAGTTACTATGTGCCAGGCACTGTTCTAAGCATTTCATGTTAATTAATTTATCTATGAATAATCCTATGAAATGAGCACTATTAGCCCCTTTGTACAGATGGGGAAACTGAGGCTCACACAGGTTAAGTAACCTAACCTGCTCAAGGTCACATGGCTAGAAAGTGAGGGAGCCAGGCCTCAAAGTAGAGCATTCTGGACCTGGCCACATACTTACTGCTACCCTATGAGCTACTATTATTATCTCCATTTGGCAGATGAGCAAACTGAGGCTCAGCGTGCTAGTCAATGTCAGAACCAGGATCTGGTGCCAACTCTTGCTCAACTCTGTATACCTGACTGGCCTACATCCTGACTGCAGTTGGTCTTCTTTCAGTGGACATGAATGATGTGCAGGGGTAGGGGGACGGGGGGGTAGACAGCCCCGCCCCTAGGAATAATCACAAACCCGAGGCCCGTTGAGGTGCTATCATTCTCATTTTATGGGTGAGAAAAATGAAGTCCAGAGAGGTGGGGTCCCTGCCCAGCCAGACAGCAATGGAGCTCAGATTGAACCCCTGCCTCCTGCCTCGAAGCCCAAGTGCACCCCTCCTTGCAGTCAAGGTGTCTGAAATTCTACTCTAAGGAATTCATTTTTTGGGTCATGAAGATTTGGTTTTCAAATCATTTATTTTTTATTTTATTTATTTATTTATTTATTTTTAAAGATTTTATTTATTTATTTGACAGAGAGAGAGGCAGCGAGAGAGGGAACACAAGCAAGGGGAGTGTGAGAGGGAGAAGCAGGCTTCCCGCTGAGCAGAGAGCCCGACGCGGGGCTCGATCCCAGGACCTTGGGATCATGACCTGAGCTGAAGGCAGACGCTTAACGACTGAGCCACCCAGGCGCCCCGGTTTTCAAATCATTTAAAAGGTATTTGTTGAGCAGTGACCTTGTTCCCTACATTGTGCTGAGTCAGGGGCTTTCAGATGTTTCTAGAGACTCGGGAGCTCCAAGGGAGGGTCCCAGGCAGGTTCCTAGGCGACCACACAGGCAGGGGTACCTACCCACCCCCTGCTTCAAGAACTGTTTTCCTCATATCTGTTTTATCGGAAGATGCTCATAGAGTTTCTTTTGGAGAAAGAGGTCCATCCCTAAAAATGCTTGAATATTACCATGTTTGACCCTGAGGACACAGAGATGGTATGACATGTCCCCGGCCTCCAAAAGCCATCAGGGGACAGACACACAGACAAATCCACTGTAGTACAGCAGCAAGCTTAGTAACCCCCCAGGTAGGTGTGAAGTGTGTAGGCAACTCAAAAGAAGTGGTTAGCTCTGGGGCAAAAGAGGGTGCTGAGTGGTCAGGGAAGGCTTCCCCAAAGAGGGCACATTGAACCAAGTTTGCAAGGTTGGATTCTCTGAGCAACTGTGGTGAGGAAAAGCATTCCAGATGGAACAGCATGGCAAAGGCACAGAGGTGTGATGAAAAATGATGTATATTGAGAGAGCCCTACGGAGCCCTGGCATTTAAGATCTGGGGACACCATCATACTATTATCCACCTGATGGAGCAGATAACTCACGAGACATGGACTCATGGAACAGATAACTTTTAAACTGTCACTGACTTTTACTGTCAAGATATTATCGTATCTGCAGGGTCAGAAATATTTTTGTTTACTATGCCAAGTACTGGTTAGACTGTGGGGACAAAGACATGAACTTCATAAAGCCCCTTGCTGCATCCTGCCCTCCAGCATCCCAACATCTGCAGTGAGAAGGGGTGTAAACATGCAGCCCAGGCTGCTGGTCAGTGAGAATTTCCCTGGGTACGTTGTGGGGGTGGTGGGTAGGGGTTGGGGCTGATCAAGGGTTAGCTATTGAAGCCCAGAGGCTGGAAAGGTGTGATGTATTCCAACAGGGACAGCCAGGGAGGGTTTCATGAGCAAGGTGGTATCAAAGTTTGACTTGGGACGTGGGGAAGATTGCAGTAGACAGGGATGGGAGAACACATTCTGGGCCAAGCAGGGAAGAGCAGCAGGGAAGGCCTGGAGACAGGAATGCACAGGATGTGACTAGGGAACGGGGAGCATCGGGGCTGGACTGGGCTGGGCTGGGGTGCAGAGTCGGTGCAAGAAAGGAAGGGGAAGGAGATAAGACCAGAAAGGTGTGTTGGGACAGGCTGCAGAGAAATGAGAAAGAGGCAAGGAAGGGAGTCCGGACCTAGTGATCTGGGCAGTGGAATTTGGGCATGGTCCTGAACAAGGCACAACCCCACCCTAGTGTTATCATCACCCTATGGGATGTGGGATGTCTACCACCTGGAAGTGCCTCTGAGGGACAAGGGCCATCACAGCCCAGAGGGACAGGGTCTCATAGTGACTAGGAGGGCAGCTTCTAGAACCAGCTGTGTGGATTCAAGTTCAGCCGCCTGCTACCCCGCCCTGTGACCTTGGGCAGTTTACTTTGCTTCTTTGGAGCCTCGGTTTGCTCATCTGTAAGATGGGGCCAGTAATATTTAATCTCCTAGGATTGGTGTGGGGCTTAAATTAGTTAATACACTCAAAAGCCACAGCACAGAGCCAATCACATGGCAATTGCACCTGTTATGCTAATGCCTGTTCATATCCCCCGGCTCATTTCATTGCTTGCCCTTTCCAGCCATGGTCAGAGGAGGAGAGCTATGCATCTCTGTCTCATTCGTGTGTTGGTTCACTTGACTGGTTGGTTGGTTGGTTGTCAGGCATTCTGCTTCCTCCTTCCCTGTCCCTTTTCAGAAATACATAACGAGTGCTACCACTGTTCATTGACTCCTTCTTTTCCCCATTACTGGGTTTATTCTCTTCAATATTAAAAGTTTCTTAAAATTTAAGTTCCCATTATTCTCCCAGCTATATATTCATAGTTTTATTAGAGTGAAAAAGGTATTTGGGGCCACTTCGGATTTTAGATACACTCGATTAAGCTGAAAATATCAGTAGCATTGGATACCACTTATGAAGACAATTGCTGCATCGTATCTACTCTCCACAGGTTCATGGCTTTCTACTTGTGTTGGGGGAGGTCTGTGGTAGGTAGGAAGCTCCACTCACCCCTGGTCCCTATTTTTTCAACTCAGCTTTTCCAGGGCACCGATCTGTGCTGGGCTCTGTGCTGAGCCCGAGAGCATTAATGAGTATGCAGCCCTCCCCAGGGTGAGCGGTTATTCTGACCCCAAGCCTGAGTATCCTGAGCGTTAACCATCACCCAGTGGGATCTGTGCTCAGCAGTCTCATGGGAATCCCAAGGAGAGAACAGAGCCCCAGGGCCACCCCAGAGGTGATAGGAGCAGAGAGGAGATGGCATCACTTCAAAGGGGAAATATCCTGATTTTTCCTGGTGTCATGAGGTCATTTTATTGACTATAATTTTCAACATTCAGAATGTTGTCTGGTTTTGTAGGTACAGCCGGAGAGGGGAAGGATGGGCCAAAGAGTATGTCAGACGGATGCCAGCCTGGTGCTCTGATGCAGATGAACTTCTCCAAACCTCTGGCCCAACCCCCGCCACCCCCCACCGCCCCCCCGCCGCCAACCCTCCCGCGCAGTGCACAGATGCAGGGTCATAGGATGACGGTGATTATAGCAACAGCGGCCGGTTTTTTGAGTACCTACTATATTGTCAGGCACTGTGCCAGGTAGGGAGAGAAAACCGAGCTCAGACATTGACAGAGTCAAGATCACACAGCCCCCCAGTGGCCTGGCCCGGGTACCAGGGAGCTTGCAGAAAATGCCACACTGAGCCTTAAAATTGAAAGATGAGAATTATCCTGGGAATAAGGAGAAGATGGAAGTACATGCATTCAATCCTCATTATTCACAGATTCTGTATTTGTGAATTTGCCAACTTGCTAAAATTTATTCTCAATCCCCAAAGCAATACTTTGAGCCACCTTTATGGTCATTTTTGGACATGCAGTGTGGGGGGAAATAGGAGTTGCTCAACACGCACTTTCCCAGCTGAGGACTAAGAAGGTGACACTCTGCCTCCTTGTGTCAGTTTTTATGCTATAAATAAGAGTCTTTCTCAAGGTCAGCTGAGTGCCACACTTTTCACATTTCCGTGCTTTTCCTTGGTCATTTCGCGCTGAAGATGGCTCCCAAGTGTAGTGCTGAAGCGCTGTCCAGGGTTCCTAAAAGTAACAAGGCTCTGATGCGCTTTACAGACAAAATATATGTGTCAGAGAAGCTCCATTTCGTCTTGAGTTACAGTGCTGTTGGCTGTGAGGTCAGCGTGAATAAATCAACAATTTATATTAAATAAGGTCCATTTACACAGAAACACATAAAGCAAGGTTACAGTTTGATCAGAGGCTGGCAGGAACGTGCGCCTGTGTGTCCCCTAGGAGGAGCAGCTCAGTGTTCGCTGATGCTGTGTCTGGGGTGACTTTACGGAAGACCGTGTATAATGAAATGGGAGTGCTTCTCCCCCCACCCCACGGAGATATGTACATACATAAATACATATATATACATATATTCTCCTTCTTTAAAAATGTTTTAACAATTCAGAAGAAAATTAAAACATTGAAAGTCCTCTTTTATTTCCCTATCCAGACCCCTAGCCAATCGCTCTTTCCCCATTAATAGTTTTTTGATGGCTTGTTTTCAGACTCTTAAAAAAAAAACATTTAAAAGATATATCTATGATTTTTCTGACCAAAGTGCAATGATTTCTAAATCTTTTACATCAGACTCTTACATATGTTTACAATCATATCCAAGGACATATGCACTTATTTGGGGTTGTTTTTCAGTGAACCCTAATGGGATGCTACTGTCCATGTAATTGTGCAGTTCTCTTCTCTCACGTGACAGTAGGCAGTGCTGCACTTTCTTTTCTTTCTTTCTTTTTTTCTTTCCTTCTTTAATTTTTAATTTTTTTTCATTTATTTTAGAGAGAGAGAGAGAGAGCGCGTGTGCGCGCGCGCACAAGTCAGGGGGAGGGGCAGAGGGAGAGGGGGAGAGAGACAATCTCCAGCAGACTCCCTGCTGAGCAAGGAGCTCAATCCCACGACCTGAGCTGAAATCAAGTGCCCCAGTATGGCACTTGGGGTTTGGTACCTACAGACCTGCCTCACCCTTTTTCAGTATCTGTGTGGTGTCTTCTCTCATCTCCACCTTAGAGGGTCACTGAGGTTGTTTCCATTTCTTGTTATTACAAACATTTCTGTTCATGACAATGGGTCCATTGGGCCCTTTTGCAGATGGGGCTTCCACTCCTTCCCAGAGGTCCTCCACGGCGGGGGGGGGGCGGGGGGGGCAGGGAGGGGGAGACCGGGCAAAGGCTGGTGCCGAGATGGGGCAGGGCCAGAAACAGCGCTCCCGTTGTGAGAGGAACAGGAGGGCAGGGCGGTGGAGCTGGGAGGGCTAGGAGCCTCGCTCCGCTCCGCTCTGTGGCAGTGCGTGTGGTCCCATTCCTCAGGCCCTTGTGCAAACACCTGGCTTTGTCACTGGCTGAATAGGAAAGTCAGCCCCAAATTAGCACTAATGTGAGGGCATTTAACCCTCTGTGAGGCCCTTTGAGAAAGCACAAAAGGACTTTTGCAGGGGCTGGGCTGTCCAGCCCAAACAGGTCTGACTTGGAGACGCATGCCCAGCAGGAATGCCAGGCCCTAGGGAGACCCAGCAGCTGCCCTCTTCAGGTAACCCAGAGGGTGGGATTTTGAGCACAGGCCCCCTTAGTCCTGCCGGTCTGCGCTTCCAGGGGCATGTCAGGCTGGGGCCACCGTGCAAGGGGACAGGGTTTCAGGGCAGGTTAGCCCTTGGATATCAGAGAGGCCTTCTGAGCCTCAGTTCCCTCATCCGTAAAATGGGGATGACAATAGTAAGAACGTCAAGAGTCTGTTAAGAAGGTTACAGGAGAGGGTGCCAGGTCACCTTCTCGGGGAGGCCTTTCCTGATCACGCTGCCTAGAACCTCAGCGTCCCCCGGCCCAGCCCCCCCTTTCCTTCCTATTTTATTTTCCTCCATAGCACCTGTCACTTTCTCGCCTGCTCTAAGTTACTTACTTACCACCTGTCTTCTCCAGCCATAAGCTGCACAAGGGCAGAGCTTCTTCCCTCTTGTTCGCGGCTACATCCCAGGGGCCCGACGCGGTGCCTGGCGCCCAGCGGGTCTGACAAAGGGTGGCTTTGGTGGTAGCGGATGCTGGTGGCTTTACTCTTACACTCAGGGTGACTCCCCAGGGCACACAGACAAGCCCTGCCTATGGCTCTGGGCCATGCTTCTCAGCATTACCACCCTCCTCAGCTCGTAAACCGAGATAGACAACTCTTCGGGCCCCTGAGAAGCCGCAGCAGAGGGCTGGGCCTTGCCCCCACGTTTTCTCGGAGTGGCGTGTGTGCACGCTGGTGTGCGTGCATTCGTTAGCACGCGTGTCTGGCTGGCCTCCCTTCTGCGCGGGAGGCCGACGGGGCCACACTACACATCGGAGGCTTCCCTTCCTCTCAAACTGGAGCCAGCTTGTCACTGCCCGCCGTGTCTCCCCGGGCGTGTCACAGCCTGCGTGCGCTCGGGGTCCTGGGCAGCGTGGGTGAGGCCCTGGGTTTGCCCGTCCCAGCGGCCTGTGCTTCAGAACAGGCCTGCCTGGGCCTGCTCACCCCTAATCTGACCACAGAATCGGGGAACTGACTGAACCCCAGGTTCAAGGGGAGCTCCACCACGGGCCCCGAGCTGCAAGGCACCCTAGCCTGAACTTCCAGGCTTCTGCCACAGTCTCCTTGGCCTTGGCCCAGCTTTTATCCCGCAGGATGCCAAGTCGAAGGGCCCCCCACATAGGTGAGGGAGGCTTTAGACCCGCTGGCCATCCCCTGATTCTGAAAGGGACGTTGATGTTCCCTGAGGGCCGGCTATGGGTCAGGCCTGTGCGAGGAGCTGGGGATGGAGGGTTGAGCCACGCAGACCCAGCCTTCCTCTGCGGAACTCCTGGTCTGGGCTGGGGAGGCAGGCATTAAACAGCAAGAGTTCCTTCAATCACAGCTGGGATGAAGCTGAGGCGGGAATGACAAAAGGCTGTGGGTACTCCTCCCGGGTGTGGGCTAGGCTGGGGGCGGAGGGATAACATTGAAGCTCCCGGCCCGGAAGGATTGTTGATGTCATTCAGGTGGAGGCACCGGGCCTGGGGTGGGTTGAGGTGAATTGTGTCTCCAGAAGAGCGAAGAGCATGTGCAAAGGCCCAGAAGCAAGCCTGCCCACAGTGTTCTTTCACGCACACTGGCAACCCCCCAAGAGGCAACATGTTGTCTTGCAGATGAGGAAACTGAGTCTTGAGGAGGTTCTGTAACTTGCTGGGGCTCCACAGCTGTGCCCTGAGCCCGTGGTGGTTTCCTGGGGACTTGACCTGAGTCACCCATCCCTCCAAAAGACCAGTCCCATTGACCTGTGGAAAATGTTCCAAAACGCTCAGGATTTCTGGGGAGGAACCTCATCAGGGAGGAGAGTGGGAGTGGGAAAGAGGCAAGCCCGCTTCTGAGGTTATCAGGAAGACAGTTCCAGGATCCGAGCCTGCGTTCCCAGCCTGGTTCGTCCTTGGGCGCTGTTCCATCTGATCCACTTCTCTCGAGATGAATCATAGCAAAGTAGGCCAGATGTGTGTTGGTAAGTAAATAAACCAAACATGTGGCCCAATTCCCTGCTCCTGCAGGAAGCAGCTCTGCCGAGTTTTCAGGTAAAGCCGAGTGTGTCTTGTGATTGTAATGAATCACACAGTTGATTTTCCCTGTGCTACTGAATGAGGTCAGCTCGAAGAGGCGATACACAGCAGGGGGAGTAAACAGAAGGTGTTCCCTGCAACTCCTGGCGACAGCCTCAGTGAGGCAAGGGTCGCTCACTGTGGCTGGCTCCATGTTTGTTTAAAAGTTCTGTGAGATGCTCTCTTATCCCATGGTGAACAGCCACAGCTTGACATCCTAGACTGGAGTAGCTGATGTCATTTCTGAGAAAGCTCTAAATGGCATTCTCCATGCTCCCTGACAGGCACGGTATGACCATGATTGGGGCCTCCGACTGGTAAGTGAGGCCAAGGCCCCACCTGTCCCCACGTAGCCACACCCACCTGGGTGAGCATTGAGTAAGCAGGCGTGAGGCATCCATCTGTGTAGGGAATTGTGCAATCCCCCATTTGCCAGGAGAACCTGCTACCTGCTGCAAACCTCGGGGTAGGGGGGAACCCAGGCTTGTCTGGGGTCCAAGGGCCTTTGGGAAGCAGTTCATCAGGAATGTCTGCTCCTAAGGGCAAAGGTGACCCCCACCCAGCTTCAGGAATGGGCTCTCACCCATTCTCCTGTATCCATCCAGGGATTGAGGAGGGTGGTGGTGGGGGGGGGGGGTTTCTGGAGACATTTGAAAAATCACTCCAGAAACAGCTGCCTGAGACCTTCTAAAATGGGGCCCATGGCGAGGCGAGGTAACTTGCCCACATGCAGTCACATGGGGCAGGGTCAGGACTGCACCCGGGTTTGGGCAGGCTCCAGAGCCCCCTCCTACCCTGGATCAGTGGTGTATACGTATGGAAAAAAGGTCTGGAAGCATGTACATCAAAGTGACTGTTTTTTACTAGTGGTATTAAAAGGGGAGTGGGGGGGGGCTCTTACTTGCTATGTTTTCACATTCATGTATTGACTTATTTTTTTTCTTCACAATATTTTTTATTGTCTCATACTTTCACGTTTGGGAATAAGTGAAAAGATGTTTTTAACATCGTGCTCCAGTCTGGTAGTGTTGTTGACCAACAGCTTTAAGCCATCCTGAGGAAATACCACATGTAGTCAAGGAGGTGCAGGGCTGTGTCCAGGGTTGTTGCTCTTGAACCCACTGTTTTATGACCTTACACACGGATGGCACGTTCCAGATGTGGTACGACCGTTGCTGGGACGTTACACAGCCTTTCAGAGGAGAACATTCAAAGAATACGCAAGGACGTGGGGAGACATTAATGATGTAGGGTTAGTTATAGGAAAAGGATAGGAAATTGCAGATACAATATGATGCCAACTGTGTTTTTTTAAAAATTCTATATAGGAAGTACTAGAAAAAAAATACACCAAGTATTAATACCAGTTATCTTTGAGTGGCAGGGTTATGGTGACTTCAAACTTCTTTCTACTTTTATTTACTTTTTTAAAAAAGATTTTATTTATTTATTTTTTTTGAGAGAGAGAAGGAGCATGAGCAGGGGGGAGAGGTAGAGAGAGAGGAGGAGAAGCAGGCTCCCTGCAGAGCAAGGAGCCGATGCGGGACTTGATCCCAGGACCCTGGGTTCACTACCTGAGCCAGAGGCAGACGCTTAACCAACTGAGCCACCCAGGTGCCCTTATGTACCTTCTTTCTGCAATCAGCACATACTGAACTTTTCTGATCAGACATAGCAATAATAAAACAACTAATGTTTCCTAGTGTTTACTGTGTGCCAGGCACTGTGCTGAGCATATTATGTGTATTATCTCATTCATCTTCACAACAAACCTATGAGTAGGTTAGAGAGAACGAGTTACAAATGTTAAGTGATTTGCCCATCAACACCCAGTTGGTGTGTGGTGAGGTCGAGTCTGAGTCCAGGCGGTCTGACAGCAGAGGCCAGTCCCAACCACTATAAATGCTGTTTTTCTTTGAAATAAAGATGGTGCTCCTAGGGTTGGCTCTTATTCATTGTGCTCATTAGATAAGAAGACCTGAAGCAGGCCTGCCATGTACAGTTGGGCAGGTTGTGGTCTGCACAACAGAGCATGTACTCTGCTTGCTAGGCTGTGAGGCTGGGCAAGGAGCTATATACACCTGAAGGAAGTGGTGCCTTTTCATGGAAATGCAAACTAAAACTGCACTGGGTTACTACCACACACTTGCTAGGAACGGGAAAGAGACTGGCAACAGCAAATGTTGATAAGGCTGTGAAACAACTGGATCTCTCATTCATTGTTGGTGGTAATATAAATTGATAAAACCCACTCTGGCAAAGAATCAGTCAGTTTTCTATAAAACAAAACATATACTTACCCTGTGACCCAATACTTAAGACTTACATGCCTTAATATTTACTCAAGGGTAATAAAAACATATTTTCACAAAGAGGCTTGTATAAGAGTGTTCATAGCACCTTTTCCAGGAGAAACAGCCCCGGTGTCCATCACTAGGAGAATGGATAAATAAACTGCGGTATATTCTTACGATAGAACACTACCCGATAAAAAGAACAAATTACTGATATGAATAACAGCACGGATAAATCTCAAAAACATTATACTGAGTGAAAGAAGCCTTACACAAAGGGTATATATTGTATGATTCCGTTTATATGAAGTTCTAGAACAGGCAAAACTAATATATCATAGAAAAATATCAGAACGGGGCACCTGGGTGGTTCAGGCAGTTGAGCATCTGCCTTTGGCTCGGGTCATGATCCCAGGGTTCTGGGATCTAGTCCCACATCTGGCTCTGCTCCTCCCCCTGCTTGTGCTCTCTCTCTCAAATAAATAAATAAATATTTAAATAAAAAAAAGAAAAGAGAAAAAAAAGGAAAATATCAGAACAGTAGTTGCCTAGGGGTGTGGGGAGAGGGAGTACTAACTGGGAAGGGGCATGAGGGAAGTTTTGGGGGTGATGGGAATGTTCTATATCTAGAAAGGGTTTGGGGTGACACATGTGTATGCATTTATCAAAACTTAGTAATTGTGCACTTAAGATTTGTACCTTTCATCATATCTATATTTTACACCCAAAGGACAAAAATCGTGAACAAATATTAAACTCTTTAATAACACACATGCTGAAGTATTTAGGGGAAGTGCACTGATGTTAGCAATTTACTTTGAGATGCACAATAAAATAGACATAGTCATGAATGGATAGAGAGATGGCTTTAGATGAAAGAAAAGCAGGTGTAAATGTTCATAGTAGGATCTGGGTGGTAGATTTGTGGGAGTTCACTGTAAAATTCTTTCAGCATTGCTGTATGTTTGAAAATGTTCCAAATAAAATGTTGAAAAACACACTTGCTACACACAAGCACGATATTGCATGAAAGAAGCCAGATACGAGAGAATACATGATGTGTGATTTCATTCAAAACAAAACAGATGCGATCCACTGATGGGATTAGAAGTCAGGATAGCGGTCAGGGCAGAGGGCATGAGGGGGTTCACTGGAAGGGTTCTGCTTCCTCATTTAGGTGCTGATTGGAGTGTTCAGTTTCTGAAAATTCATGATTGGTTCACTTTTCTGTAATGTCTGTTACTCTCTTCTGAATATATATATATTATACTCGAACAAAATGAATTTTAAAAAAGACTTGCAATGGGGGGCGCCTGTGTGGCTCAGTCGGTTAAGCACTGGACTCTTGGTTTCAGCTCACGTCATGATCTCAGGATCCTGGGATCGAGCCTCATGTCAGGCTCTGCGTTCGGGGGAGAATCTGCTTCTCCCTCTCCTGCTCCTCCCCCAGCTCGCGCTGTCTCTCTCTCTCTCAAATAATAAATAAAATCTTAAAAAAAAACAAAAAAGACTTTAATCAACATATGGTAATAATTTCCCCATTTATCCTGCTTCCTCTGAACTTAATTCCTCCCCTCTTCTCCAGGACCCCTCTCTCCCCATCCTCAATCAGTACAGCCACCATCCCTGACTCTGAAACTCATTCTCCTGGGGTCTACGCCACATGGAGGAGCATATAAAACGGAAAGGAAAACTCCTGGTTTGTGGGACAGACAAATCTGCGTCCAAATTCTGATTCTGCCACTTACTAGCTGTGTGCTCTGGGACAGATAACCTTCACGGGTCTCCGTCTTCTCATCAGTTAAGAGGCATAATAATAGGGCGCCTGGGTGGCTCAGTTGGTTAAGCGACTGCCTTCAGCTTAGGTCATGATCCTGGGGTCCCGGGATCGAGTCCCGCATTGGGCTCCCTGCTCGGCAGGGAGTCTGCTTCTCCCTCTGACCCTCCTCCCTCTCATGCTCTCTGTCTCTCATTCTCTCTCTCTCAAATAAATAAATAAAATCTTAAAAATAAATAAATAAAAAAGTCTAACATAACCAACAGTCCTCAAATTCCTACCAAAAAATTAGCATATGCTGGAAAGTATCTAATTTTATCAAATTATATTAAAAATATCTCATATCATGGGGCGCCTGGGTGGCCCAGTCGTTAAGCGTCTGCCTTCGGCTCAGGTCATGATCCTGGAGTCCCGGGATCGAGTTCCGCATCGGGCTCCCTGCTTGGCAGGGAGCCTGCTTCTGCCTCTGACCCTCCCCCCTCTCATGTGCTCTCTCTCATTCTCTCTCTGTCAAATAAATAAATAAAATCTTTAAAAAAAAAAAAAGAGGCATAATAATATACCCACCTCAAAGAGAGTGAGGTTGGGATCGAGAGGGGGAACGCATGCACCTTGCGTGGCCTGGCGCCCATCACAGAGTAAATGCTCACTCGATGTTCAGGGAAACGAAACGGTGGCTTGGGCGCTGTTAACCCTTCCCCTTCCGTCCACGCCGCCGGGGGCTCACGCTGGGCAGCAGGAAGGGCCTGGGGCTTGGCTGGGTACCTTTGGGTCCCTCAGCTTCAACTTCTCTGAGCCAGTTTCCCGATCTACACAGCGGAGCTAATAATCCTGGCCCAGCCGAGCTGCCGAGGGGAACGGACAGCCATGAGGCCATGAGGCTCATTAGCTCGGAGGCCTCAGGAGATGGGGGCTTCCCGACCCCACTGTGGCTCTGGCTCGTCTCACCCCAGGCTTTCGGGCCAGCACGCTGGCATCGTGAGGACGAGATGTCCAGAGCTGTGAGGCCCCGGGGTCCCCCTGGGCGGCAGCTGCTCAGCACGGCCGTCGCTGCAGCTCTGAAGGTGGACGCTGCCCTTCGGTGAGTCACGTGCCATCCTGTCACTGCACAAAGGAAGCTCTGTTCGGGCACGGGGCGGTGTGTGCTCAGGGCACCATCAAAACCAAGGGCTTCCTCTGGGCCGCAGGCCAGGCCCTGCCCTGAAGGGGGGCCCCAGCTTTCTGACGCTGTCTGCCGAGCCCGGGATCATCAAGATGCGCTCGCTCCTGAGCTTCAAGCCAGATGCTCGTCCTCCCGCCCAGTCAGCATTCAGCCAGGGCCCGGTTCGCTTTCCTGAGGACCGTCGGTCATTCTACTGTGCAGTGTGGGCAGCCGGGGACCCTCAGACAGCAAATCAGCCCAGCTCCTGCCCCAGAGGGATGGGTGCTGAGGACCAAGTAGGCACTGGGTAAAGTTGCGTTGGGGAGGAGAGCGCTAAGGGCTTCATTGCAAGGCAGTGTGCCAAGGCGTTACGCACCTCTCGCATTTGGTACTCTTATCATCCCATTTCTCAGATGAGGAGATTAAGGTTCAGAAAGGTGAAGTAACTTGCTCTGGAATCCAGATGGGGTGACCCTGGAGAGCCCATACTCTTGCCTACCCTTATGTTAGCACCACAGTGATCATGACCATGGTCCCTAACATTTACTAAGTACTGAGGACGTATCAGGTAACATGCTGAGCGCTGTGCATACATTATTATTATTATTTTTAAAGATTTTATTTATTTATTTGACAGAGAGAGAGACAGCGAGAGAGGGAACCCAAGCAGGGGGAGTGGGAGAGGGAGAAGCAGGCTTCCCGCCGAGCAGGGAGCCCGATGCGGGGCTCGATCCCAGGACCCTGGGACCACGACCTGAGCCGAAAGCAGTCGCTTAACCAACTGAGCCACCCAGGCACCCCTGTGCATACATTATTGTCTTCAGTTGCTCAAACAACCCGAAGGAGGAGGTATTATGATTATTCCCTGTTTTATGGAAGAGGAAACCAAATAAAGAAATGACGGCTGGACCGAGCCTTGGAGAAGAACTGGACTTTAGCACATGCCTTCCCAATAGAGCCGGGCATTCGGACCGGCATGTTCATGCTGATGATCTCATTTATCTCCACATCCCCAGTAAAAGGTAGGCATGAATTCTCGCATTTTCTAGATAGGGAAACTGAGGTTCAGAGCACTTATGTAACATTACACAGCTAAAAGTGCTCGAGTCAGGGTTTAAACCCTAGGCAGTCTGTCCCCCAGACCCACACTCCTATGTCCCACCAACATTGCTTTCTTGTTAAAGGAAAAGTTTTTAACATTGTTTTTTTTTCCAGAATAGAAATTGTTTTATAGATTATTTCTGATTTTAAAATAAGTGCATCTTGACTGTAAACAAAAAATTCAACATTTTGGTGTATCCCATGCGATGCCTGGTGGGATCAGTCGGAAGAGCGTGCGACCCTTGATCTCAGGGTCATGAGTTTGAGCCACATGTTGGGTGTAGAGAACACTTAAAAGTAAATAAACTTGAAAAAGACATTTTGATGTATCCTGTGTAAATGTGTATGTATACATTTGAGAGCGTATAATGAATATGTGCATGCATGTGTGTGTGCACATTTGGAAACAAGAGTTTAAAAAAGGAGAATCATGACCTACTAGTTTGAGACCACCCTTTTGCCTTAGCCTGCCACAGACATTTTAATATGCTAACAGAACAGTAATAATAACTTCATTCTTTCAGCAAAATATTTACGATATCCATAAATATTTTCTAGGCACTTTCTCTAGGCACTGAAAATATAGAAATGCGCAAAAGAGAAAAGGTCTCCCCTTCACTGGAGTTATCAGGCCATAAATCACAAAAATAAAATAAAATGTTCATTTCTGACAGTGCTATGAAAAAAACAATACAATATGTTGGGGGCAACATTTGAAAGGGGGTCATAAAAGCCTTCTTTGAGGAAGTAACATTTGAACTGAGGCCTCAGTGATGGGAATGGGCCAGCCTTGGACTGGATCCAGGTAGAGGGAACAGCAAATGCAAAGGCCCTGGGGTGCCTAGAAAATTAATAATGAGTATATGCATGCCACGTGGTTTTTTTGGGGGGGGTTCTTTGTTTTTTTTGTTTCCATGCATGATTTTTTTTTTTTTTTTAAATTTCAGAGTGCGCACCAGAGAGCTTGAGCAGGAGGAGGGGAGGAGGGGAGGGAGAGGAAGAAGTAGACTCCCCGCTGAGCAAGGAGCCAGATGCAGGGACTGGATGCCGGGACTCCGGGATCATGACATGAGCCAAAGGCAGAAGTTTAACCAACTGAGCCACCCAGGCTCCCCTCACGGGTGGTTTTAATAGCTGCCGGGAGCTTTACTTGATACATTTCCTGGCACCAAACCCAGTCTTTCTTTTTTATCTTTATTTTCACCGCTTCAGGGTGTGCTGTGGAGGTGGGTTTAAAGCCAGGGGTTTTCAAATCCTTTCTAGATGTAGCCAGAGTGCAGTGCTACCTCATCAGCAGTTCGTTATCTTTAGTGATAATTGGTCACACGAATTATCGAGCGCTTACTATGGGCCAGGTCCTTGTGAAGCGCTCTGAGTGCATCATCTCCTTTATCCCGCCCCAGTGAGGTGAGCGTGGGCTGGAGATATTCACACCGCCCTCGTTCCCTCCCTTCTTCCCAGGATACCCATCATGGGGAGGAGAGATGCTATCAGCTCAGTGTGGTGATTATGCATCTCGGGCCTTTGCTCCTATTTTGAGAATGAGGCAGTGGCTTTTGACCCACGCCCTGGTCCAAAGCCAGCCTTGGGGCCTCTCCCCCTCTGGGGGTTTGGCAGCTCTGGCAACAGAATCTGATCCATGGCCTCTCTCCTTATTATGGTCAAGAATTGGGGTGGGCTAGTGGGTGCCCGTGGAGAGAAAGAGGGAGGAAAGCCTGAAGCATGAATCAGGCTCTAGTCCCATGCTTAATAGGTACCTGCGAAGTCTGCCTCACCATGGGGGCATCCAAGAGGCTGGCATGACTCTTGAGGCTGGAATCTGTTGTATCCACCATGATGACACTTTGAGAGGCTTGGTGGTCACGTAGGGTGTATTTTCTTCCCCACTGGTCTCCCACAGTCTTCTACTCTGAGCCTGGCTGTCCCTGGGGAAGGGGGCAGAGAACTATTAAAGAGGAATGTTTGGGGAGCAAACCCTTCATCTGGGGACTCTTGTGTCTATCCACTCGTTGGTTCATCTGCCTGCCTGCCTGTTGGTCCTTCTATTCGCTCATCCGTCCATTCACCTGCTCATCCATCCAGCAAATGTCCATTTCCAAGGCACACTTGAGGAATATCAGAGCTACACGGAGGAGTAAGACACAGACACTTCTGTCAGGAACTTACAGTCTCATAAGGGAAACAGAAATAAACTGACAACAGCCATACACTTTGAGAGTAGTTTCTAGGGGACCTACTAAGCTGTGCTGAACTGTGGTTGAATTACTCGAAGTCAGCGTGGCCTCTGAAGGCACACAGTCTGGGTTCAGATCCAGCTCTGCCCATTATTACTGCATGAGCTTGGCTGAGTCACTTCACTTCTCCGAGCCTCAATCCCCTCCTCTATAAAATGGGGATAATGGTAATACCTACTTCATCCATTAAAAAATGATTTATTTATTTTTATTTTAGGGAGAGAGAGTGCATGAGTGGGGGGAGGGACAGAGAGAGAGAATCTCAAGCAGACTCTATGCTGAGCATGGAGCCCATGAACCCTGAGATCATGACCTGAGCTGAAACCAAGAGTCGGACCCTCAACCGACTGCACCACCCAAGCGCTTGTGAGGATTAAGGAATTCTGTGTGCATAGCGTAATGCTATGTAGTAGGCATGTAGTAGGTATGCAATTATTGGTTATTTCATTTCCCATCAGATGGAGTTCTGTCATAAAGGGACTTAGTGTGTAGTGGGGGAGAATGACCATATGTTTAGCTCTTAGTTTGCCAGATGTTGTGAAATGCTTGTTTATTTCCACACGTAGTCTGTACAAGACTGGGAGAAAGGTTTGATCATCCCCCATTTCGGGGATTTGAACCCTTGTTTCCCGTACTTCAGAGACGACACTCAGACTGTGTCTATACACAGCTGCCCATGGTAGAAGGTAATGAGTACTCTTATTAAGGTCCAAGCATATTATTCCAGAAACAGAATTTCTCTGGATTTCTTGATGAGAGTGGGATTTGAGCCCCAATCTAGAACACCATCACATAGGAATGGCGGGTGGTAATTGCAGGCATCCCAGCCAGAGAGCACAGTTTGGGCCGAAGTGCGAGCAGGAAAAGGAACAGTGTATTTGGAGAGTAATCTTGGAATGATACCATTTATAAAACTTGAAGATCATTTGAGTCCAAACCCATCTTGTCACAGGTGCCCATGAGGAGGGCCTGAGAGGAGCAGGGTCAGGCCCCAGGCCACACGTAGTGAGCAACAATGCTGGGGTCAGCCCAGCAGCATTGGGACACAAAGTCTGAGACAGATGAGGCTGGGGTCAGATCACAAAAGAACTTAATTCTGAGGAGTTTGGAGTCCATCCTGTAAGAAGTGGAGAGCTGTAGGCGCGCCTGGGTGGCTGAGTCAGCTGAGCGTCTGACTCTTGATTTCAGCTCAGGTCGTGATCTCAGGGTGGTGAGATCGAGCCCTGAGTCAGGCTCCATGCTGGGCATGGAGCTGGCTTAAGATTCTCTCTCTCCCTTGCCCTCTGCCCCTTCCTCTCCACCCACCGACCTGCACATGCACTCTTTCTCTCTCTCTCCCTCTAAAAAAAAAAAAAAGTGGAGAGCTGTTGAAGGTACTTAAACAGGAACAAATCTTGGCCTAACGATGGCAGAGCTGGAGGGGCTGCAGACCCAAGGGGAAAGAATCCTGAATGGGGTCCGGGGAACCACTGGCCTCTGGGAATCTGAGTTGCTTCAGCTGATCTGGAGCTCTTGACCATGGGCACTATCTGCCTGACCATCAAACAAATAGGTATGTCTGAGGATCAACAATTCTAACAAGGTGGTTGGATTTTCTAAATTTAGCCTCCCCCTATTAAACGCCCACATAGAACTCTGTATTTTTTCCTTTAGGACACTTAGCACAACTGTACCTTTAAAGTTAACTGTGAATGTCTGCCTCAGTGGTTAGATGTCAGGAACTGTCACCTGTTTGTTCAACACCAAACATCTGACATTTAGCAAGGGACTGGCAAAGAAGGGCTTGATCAACATGTTTTGGAATGAATGAAGGAATCAATCAACCAATCACTAAGTTCAGCTCTATCACTTTCCAGATAAGAAAGCCAAACCCAGAGTGCAGCAGTTCATTCACTCAATCTGACACATATTTCTTGACCACTTACTAAGTACCAAGTGATCTAGTGAATACAGTGAATGAGACAGACGAGGTCCCTGTCCTCACGGAGATGAAGGAGGAAACAGAAAAGAAGGAAGTTCTGTTAGACAGGGTCCCTGTCTTCAGAACAAGGTTTGTCTTGGAAACAGGCAGGATTGGCCAGGAATGACTCTATTTCCTTACCCACACTTTATCCCTCTGCCCCCTCCGTACATGTTGAAGGTATTGATTTAAATGGATATGCAAGGGGCGCCTGGGTGGCTCAGTCGGTTAAGCGACTGCCTTCGGCTCAGGTCATGATCCTGGAGTCCTGGGATCGAGTCCCGCATCGGGCTCCATGCTCGGCAGGGAGTCTGCTTCTCCCTCTGACCCTCCTCCTTCTCATTCTCTCTGTCTCAAATAAATAAATAAAATCTTTAAAATTTTTTTAAAAAATAAAAAATAAATAAAAAAATAAATAAATGGATATGCAATATCAACTCTCAGGCATTTTCTTTTCTTTTTTTTTTTTTAAAGATTTTATTTATTTATTTGACGGGGAGAGACAGCCGGAGAGAGAACACAAGCAGGGTAAGTGGGAGAGAGAGAAGCAGGCTTCCTGCTGAGCAGGGAGCCCGATGCGGGGCTCGATCCCAGGACCCCGGGATCATGACCTGAGCTGAAGGCAGACGCTTATCCGACTGAGCCACCCAGGCGCCCCTCTCAGGCATTTTCTGAGATCATCTGGGTTTGACAGATTTGAAACCATCAATGGGGTTTGTGAACACACATCTGGCTCACGGTACGAAGGGCCAACCAAGAGAGGAAAGCCTGGAGCCCGCACCGTCTCAAAGGTTAAACTCTGCTTGGAGAGGCAAAGAGAACTGCAGACATTGTCCTTGTTGTTTTAATTTGCATTTCCTTGATTATTAATGAAGTGAAGTATCTTTGCATACATCTCTTGCCCACTTGGGTTTCCTCCTCTGTAAAGTGCTTGCTCATAACTCTCATTTTTTCTGTGGCCCCCTCCTCCTTTTGCATAGAAGGAAACTAACATTCTAAAAAATCGAATGACTTGCCTAAGGTCAGATAACCACTTTTCCATAAAATTACAGAAACCATGTTATATATTATATGGTGTCTAGCTCAAGACAGGCACTCAAGACTTGCTTATTGAACTGAATTTATTTATTTATTTTTAAAAGATTTTATTTATTTGAGAGAGAGAGCACGAGCAGGGGGGAGGGGCAGAGGCAGAGGGAGAAGCAGGGCCCCCACTGAGCAAGGAGCCTAACGCAGGGCTCCATCCCAGGACCCCAAGATCATGACCTGAGCCGAAGGCAGACGCTTAACCGACTGAGCCACCCAGGAGCCTCTTGACCTGAATTTAAATTAATATAGAATGACCTCAAGTAAAAGGCAACATCAGGTGGTGAAAGGAGTCTGGGCTCTGGAGTCAGGAGGCCCTGGTGGGCTCTAACTAGGGCTCTGCCTGGTGTCTACTGTGTGACCTCGGGCAAGCACTGAGCCTCTCTGAGCCTCGATTTCCTTCTGGATGGGGATCTATATCTATACCCAGATCTATATATAGATATAGATCCCCAGGTGAATCGGGGCACCTACTACAGGGCTCACTCAGTAATCATTCATTTTCCCTTCTAGTTCCTTCTTGGAGGAACGCAAAACAGCCAAGTGCATAGCGGTGGAGAAGGCCGAATCAAGTGGACATGGACGGTGTGGTAGGCTGAATAATTGCCCTCCAAAATGTCCACTTCTAACCCCCAGAACTTGTGACTATATCGCCTGAGATGGTAAAAGGGATTTGCAGATGCGATGAAGTTAAGGGTCTCAAGATGGGAAGATGATTTGGGTGGGCCCCGTGTGTTCACAAGGGTTCATACAGGACAGGCCGGAAGGTCAGAGATGCACGAGGGAGACGTGAGGACAGAGCAGAGGTTGCAGTGGAGGACAAGGCCACGAGTCAGGAAAGCAGCAGCCTCTAGAAGCAGAAAAACAGAAGGAAACAGATTCTCTCCTCGAGCCAGGGAGGGAGCTTGGCCCTGCTGACGTCTTGATTCAGACCCAGTGAAACCCATCTTGGGCTTCTGACCACCAGAACTATAAGAGAATTCATTTGTGTTCTTAAGATGCTAAGTTTGGGGTAATTTGTCACAGTGGCAACAGGAAACTAATTCAGATGGCATCTTAGAAAAATCAAGTTTCTGAAGGACGGGAGAGATACGAATTGATGGTGAAGAAGTAATAATATCTCCTTTTTTTTTTTTTTTAGTGTTTATTTTGTACCAAGCAGTGTTTACATCCCTTGGTTCAAATGATCTCATTTAATCCTCACACCACAGATAAGAACCACTATCCCATTTGCCAGCTGAGAAAACAGAGACCCAGTGCAAGTAACTCAGTAAGCCAGTGGAGAAGCTGGGATTCGAGCTCAAGCCCGCCTGTCACCAAACCACCATGCTTCCCCCCCCCCCCCCCCCCCCGCCAAGTGGGAGCACGGTCTGCTGTGGCAGAGGCCACAGGGGAGTTTCAGAGCTGGCGGGTCTCCGCCAAGTCCATTCAACGTGCATTTATTTGCACATCTTCAGTGTGCCTCCCATGCTGGTGCGGGGGAGACCCACGCTCCCTGGGGAGGCCAGATGCAGTGAGGCAGGAGAGACCCACCCTGAATGATGCTAAAAACATAAACATAACCACCTTGCGAAATACCTGGTTATGCCAAATGCGGTGGAAAGGGAGAGAGAGATTGGAGCTAGCAGGGTAAGCTTTTGGAAGTCAAGTCTTAACGGGGCCTTGAAGAATGTGTAGGAGGGGGGAGAGTCCAGGCCAGGGCAGCACAGGGCTGGGGAAGGGGATGGGGTCCACACGATTCCAGGCTGGGATGTGAGTTTCAGGATGTATCAAAAGCGCAGTCCCGGGAGATCTTACACAATTTCCTAAGACAAACCCAGAAGACTCCAAAAGCCAAAGGGATGAAGGAGAGAAATGGCTAGGCATAGGAATGGACAATTCACAAACACACGGAAGGATGTTCCTTCTTATTAGCCATCAAAGGAATGAAAATTAAAACAAGATACAAATATTTGCCTACCAAATCAGCCCCGATTTGAGATGATAATGCTCAGTATTGCCAAGGGTGTGGTGAAACAGGCACACTCATTCATTGCTAGTAGGAGTGGAAATTAATACAGCCTTTCTAGAAAACAATTTAGCAATGTCTATCAAAAGCCCTGGTATGTTTACATCCTTTGATCCTGTGCCTTCTCTTCAGGGAGGCTAGCCCAGGGAATCTAAATAAGGAAAATCTTTATATGTGAGAAACTCAACTCCATCTTTGTCTGTTTAGTAAGTAACAACCTAAATGTCCAAAAGGGGAAGGTTAAATTATGGTATCTCTACCTAGCAAATATTATTTAGCCACTAAAACTAATAGTAATAAAGAATTTAGGTTTAGTTTAATAGTTTACATTGTTAAGTGAATAAGGCAGGATACCAAACTGCATGCACAGCAAAACAGCCACATAAAAACAAAGCATTTTTTTATTGTGGCAAACAAAACAAAAAAACAAGACCACATAACATAAATTTACCCTCTTAATAATTTTTAAGTGTACAGCACAGTATTATTAACTGTCTGCCCATTGTTGTACAACAGATCTCTAGACTTTTCCATCTTGCACAGCTGAAACTCCATACCCAGCAAAGACGATATAGTCAATGTATGGTGACAGGTGGGAATTATACTTGTGAGCACAGCCTAAAGTGTAGACTTGTCAAGTCACCGTGTTATACCCCTGAAACCAAAGTAACACGGTGTATCAACTATACTTCAATAAAAAAATAATAAAATTTAAAAAGATGTTTTAAAGAGGACTTAAAGAAAATATGCCAAAATTTGTGCTTGTCTTTGGGTGGTGGGTCTAAATATGGTTTTAAAAATTCTTTGCACATTTCCCTTTTTCCAAATTTTTAGACATGCATTAATTACCTTTCTAATAACAAAATAAGATGCATTTCTTTTTAAGGGCAACAGAAAAAGAAAGTGGGCCCAGGAAGCCTGGGAAGTAGCACGTTCTCAAATTCGTCATATCCGATAGAGCTGATAACCTGGGGCAAAGGTGACCCTAGGCTCAAGAAAGGACTTCTGCCAGACATTTTGGCCTCCCAGAAAGCCAGCTGCCTTCCAGGTAGGGCCTGAGGGCAGGGACATGGACGCTGCTGTGTCCTCCCAGCGTCTCCTGCTGTGTCCTCCAAGCGTCTCCCACTCCGGGTACTGATTAGAGATAGAGCCAGTTGGCACTCACCGCCCAAGACAACTGTGATTCATTCGTCCCTCTTGCAGAGAATGTTAAATAGCTGTCTGCTCTTGGCTCTCTAAACCCACCCAGCCAGACAGCCCTTGGGGACTGAAAGAAGCCAAACCCCACCCACCACGTGCAGAGCCAGACAGAGGGACTGACATGGATTTAAGAAGAACCGTGGTGTGCGTGAACCAGGAAGTAGGAGCAGCGGACAGAAATACATCCACCCAGCACTGCTTCCTGGGTCCTCTGCTGTATTGGAAGCTCCTTCAGGCCCAGAACTTTTAGTCCAGCACGTCCACCCTCCAGCCCTGATTACAGGGTTGTCTACCTTGTAGAGACTTCATAAATAGTCATTCATTGGATGAACTAAGAGCATCCTATCATTTAGGCAAACAGCTTATTTGAGGCGTGGTGCATTCATCTTGGGAAATCACCAAGAGGATGGAAAGTTACAGCACTAGGCAGAGGACTGGCAAGGAGGAGATCTTAGATGGGGGACTGGGAAGGATATAAGGCTCATCACAGAATCCCCTTATATCCTTCCATCTGGCCGCACCCCCCTACTGCTGACTGAGTGCAGTTACTCCCCGGCGGGGTGCCCACTCCTATCCCCGAGAAGCATGATGAGGACACAGGGAAGTGAAGGACAGCCCGAGTCCTTCTGCAGTCCTATTCGGGTTGGCTGGAATATCTTATACTGTCCCCCGAGTGTGAGTCCCAGCTCTGCCACTTAAGAGCCAAGTCAGGTATCCAATAGGCAAGAGACTACAGAATAATTATGTAGGGAATATGTCATTTTTTAAAAAAATTCAGTTTTTGAGTTCTTCCAAATCTGACATAAGTCATCTCATTCCCACAACAACCTATGATGAAGGGGCTACTCTTCTCTGCATTTATAGACAAAAGAGCCCAGATTCAGAGAGGTTTAGTACATTTCCTGCAGTCATAGGTTAGTAAGTGGTGGAGCTGGGATCTGAACCAAGTCTGATGACTTTACCACCTAGTTCTGTCAGCAGGCCAAGCTGCCTTCCATCCACACCTACCTGAAAGGCACGGCTGAGAGGCTCAAGAATGGGCTCCTGTAAGGGAAAATGTGCTGGGAACTCCAACGCATAGTATGAGGTGGGCTGGCGGCGAAGATGGTCTCAGGACCAGGGGAGGGGAAGGGACTGGAAAATTTCATGACCACCTACCACACCTGCATCTGTCCTAAAACCTCCTCTACTCCTGTGAGGGTGGTTGGCCCTCAGGTGGCCCATCCCTCTGGAGGTGGGCAGGAAGGAATTTTCCCTGCTCTGGAACCAAGAGTGGTTTCACAATGAGGGCTGTGTCTCATGGGTTCTCTGTGTCACCCAATCTGTCTATCCATCCGCTGACAAGGTCACGCGCTCAGCACAGTGCCAAGCCCCTGTCGCCACTGGGGGCCCGGGTCAAGCTAGTGGATGTGGGTCTTGGCCCCGTGAAGGCTGCCTGACTGCAGGGCCCTAAGGAAAGAGTCTAACTAGAGAAAGGCCTCTTTCAGATACTACTGGACACAAATAAGCACAGGCGACAGGTCACGTGCCAGTTGGACACCTTCTCAGCGGGGCTGGATGGTGCCAGGGTCAGCCTCCATGGGCTCCAGAATCAGACAGATCTGGGTTGGAAGCTGGTGCTGCTTCTTCCTCATTGGGTAACATTCACTGAATCACTTCACCCTTCTGAGTCACAGTTGTCACATCTGTCAGCTGTAAAATGGGGCTAATGTGACCTGCTCACAGGATTTCTGTGAGAAGCAGAGAGGTGATCACTCATGGGCTTTGGCACAGTGCCTGGCATTTAGTAGTTACTTAGTAACTGTACCTGCGTGTGGTCAGGGCCAGTTCTGCTGGGGGTGGGGAGAGGTAAATAGGATGAGTATCAAAAAGCTTTGCCTTTGAGGATTACACATTCAGCAGCAGAGGCAGAAAAGTACGGAGCTATACTATAATGATGACTGCATATAACATACAGTTATTTCATTTAATCCTTGTCCAAGATCAAGCAACAAAAAAATTTGCAGAGGCAGGATTTGAACCCAGGTCTGGCTTACTAAATGAGAGAATGTGTGTGTGTCCGTGTGTGTGTGTGTGTGTGTGTGAGAGAGAGAGAGACAGAGAGACAGAGAGAGAGACAGGCGGGGGTTGGGGGAGATTGAGAGAGAGAAAGAGAACAGGAGAGATTGATTTATTTGGAGGAAAAGGATTAGATCCCGAGTCAGGAGACCTAGGAATGAATCTCTCTTTTGGATCAATTTCCCTCATGGATATGTATTAGGAAACAAACAAACAAAAAGCATTTGAAAACTAATGTGTCGATGTGTTGTGCACATGTCAGGTTGATAATTCTTACATACAGAGGAGGAAACTGAAACCAGACATGGTCTTATAGATAGAAAATTACAGACCCAAGATCTGAAACTTGGTCTGATTGTTTTGGGTCCAATTTTATTTTTTAAATAAGAATTGTCTATATACAAGTAGTACAACATGATGTTTTTATATACACAGTGAAATCATTACCACAGTCAAGCTAATTAGCATATCCAACTCCTCACATAATATTTTTGGTGAGTGTGGTGAGAGCACCTGAGATCTATTCTCAGCAAATTTCCAGTATACAATACAGTATTATTAATCATAATCACCTTGCTGTACATTAAATCTCTAGAACTTACTTGTTTTACCTAACTGCAACTCTCCAATTTCCCTCATCTCCCCCCCACACAACTACTGTTCTACTCTCTGCTTCTATGAATTCAACTTCTTCAGATTCCACATATAAGTGAGATCATGCAGTATTTTTCTTTATGTGTTTGGCTTATTTCACTTAGCATAAAGTTCTTCATGTTCATCCATGTTGTCATAAATGGCAGATCTCCTTCTTTTTTAAGGTTGATTAATATTCATATATGTATATATGACAATCACTTTGTCCCTTTCACACTTAGGTTATTTCTATATCTTGGCTATCGTAAATTATGCTGCAATGAACATGGGAGTGCATATAACCCTTCACGGTACCAATTTCATCTCCTTTGGGTTTATAACCAGAAGAGGCATCGATGTATCATATGGTAGTTCCACTTCTAATTTTTTAAAATATTTTATTTATTTATTTGAGAGACAGCAAGCATGAGGGGACGGGCAAAAGGGGAGGAAGATGGACAAGCAGACTCCCCCGCTGAGCACAGAGCCGGAAGCAGGGCTCAAGCCCATGACCCTGAGATCATGACCTGAGCCGAAACCAAGAGTCCAATGGTCAACTGACTGAGCCACCTAAGTCCACCTCCACTTCTAATTTTTTTCAAAGATTTATTTATTTATTTATTTTTAGAGAGAGAGAGAGAAAGAGAGCATGAGCAGGAGGAAGGGCAGTGGGAGAGAATCTTTCAAGTATACTCACCACTGAGCGAGGAGGCAAACATGGGGCTAGATCCCACAACCCATGAGATCATGACCTGAGCTGAAACCAAGAGTCAGACACTGAACCAACTGAGCCATCCACGCGTCCCATCTACTTTTAATTTTTTGAGGAACCTCCATACTGTTTTTCATAATGGCTGTAGCTATTTACATTCCCACCAAAACAGTGTACAAACTTTCCCTTTTCTCTACATACTCACAAAACTTATTTTTGTCCTTTTGATAACAGCCATCGTAACCAAAACTCACTGTAGTTCTGATTAGCCTTTCTCCAATGATTAGTGATGTTGAGCACCTTTTTTGCTTACCTTTTGGCCTTTTGTATGACTTCTTTGTATAAAGTGTACCTAGGTCCATTTGAAATCTGGGTTTGTTTTGTATGTATGAGTTCTTTATGTATTTTTTTATATTAGCCACTTATCAGCAATACGGTTTGCAAATATTTTCTCCCAAGTCGCCTGTTCGTTTTGTTGATTGTTTCCTTTGATGTGCAGAAGCTCTTTAGTTTGATGCAGTCCCACTGGTTTATTGCTGCTCAGCTGCATGTGCCAGTCTGACCTCAGTCTGTGCTCTCCCCCATGGGTGACGCCACGCAGCCAGCCTTGAAGGATGGGAAATTCGCCACATGTCTGCCAATGACGCAATATGTTGACCAATCATTCATTGTTCATCACTCCTTTTGAGGAATTGATGGATTTATACAACAGTAGTGGTGTCTCCTGGGTGACCTAATCATGACACTAGGCAGCGAAGCAGAGTCAAGAGAAAATGCTTTCACCAAGCCAGCACATATTTATGACCTACGGTGTACTCAGTGCTAGGCTAACTCCTCAGCACATAGCACCATGCTCTTCCTACACTTCCAGGTTTGTGAGGAGCCAAGGCAGGCACCCACCAAATATCCAACAACGCAAGACTCTAAACTTTTACTTTGAACTCTAATTATTAAGATCTTGGAATCAGGGGAGCCTAGCTGGCTCAGTCTGAGAAGCATGCAACTCTTGGTCTCAGGGTCTGAGTTCAAGCCCCATATTGGGTGTAGAGATTACTAAAACATCAATAAACAAACAACAACAAAAAAGACCTTGGCATCATACAGAGCTGGGTTCAAAACTGGGCTCTGATACTCAATGTCTGTTGTGATTCTGAGGCAGCCACTTTCCCGCTCCGAGCCTGTGATACTGAGGTAGGAGGAAGCTAAGTGATGAGGGCTGATACCGACTACTCCCACATTGTGCAAGACAGGGTGGGTTTCAGGACCACTCAGGGGAAGAAGCACTACAGCCTCGTGGTTAAAAACTGGCTATGCAGCATATCAAAGACAGAATGCTAACAGTTCCATCCTAGCTGCATGCAAGTCACTCAACTTCTCAGAGCAGTGCTTCTTATAGGAAGAGAAGGCGGTGACGGGAAACTTCCTGAAGCAGGTGGGGCTTGTGTAAGACCACAGGAAAGGAAGCCAGGCCGGGGAAGAGAAGTAGCAAATCTCCGCGGATGAGGCCGCACACGGGCACACCTGAGATCGTCGACCAGACTAACAAAGAGAATCTGGGGGATGCTAGCAGCCTCCCCACGGCCTGGTAGGGTCCTCCCATGGCACCACCCCCTCGTCCAGAGACACGGACGGAGGCCCACAGGGACCACGCTTCCTGACCCCCGAGGGTGAATTTCCGGTCCCAGGGTGCACCGCGTGGCCTACGCCCCGTGGGAGGCTCTGATTGGTTTACCGTCCAGCACTGAGCTCTCCTATTGGGCAGAACCTCGCACCGACAGCCTCTCCGCTCCACCTTGACTGAATCCGCTGAGGTGGGGTGGCCCAGCGAATGGGTCTGTCCGCAGGCACAGCCACCAGGGAGCCACTGCCGACAACTTTCTGCACTGTGAGAGTTCACAGGTTGAGCTGGCCCATATCCCTGACATAACGTGCCACCTCTCAGGGTCGTTTGATCCACAGATGGATTCGAGTCCGTCCTTCATGTCCATATTTATGAGGCATTGGCCAGGTGGTATTGTCCATGGCCCTGGAACAGCATTTGTGTACCCACCCCAGGACCAAGATGGGGAAATTACTTCCTTTGCCCATGAATTAGAAGCCTAGATAGTACTTTATTGATGGATGCCATGGCTTAAGCACCAGGAAGAACATCAATATGATGCAGATGAAGCCCATGTCTACAAAGAGTGTCTGATTCCTTGGAGAGAGAAAGAGACATTTGCAGAAATATAATACAAAGTGGAAAAGATCTATGCCTCAAAAGAGGTGAAGACAGGGTGCTCTAGGAAGGCTTCATGGAGTAGCACTGGAACTCTGGAGCAAGAGGGAAGGAGCAGATGTCTCCTTAGGATAATGCCACTCTGGCCATCACTGAGTGTCGGGGACAAGCGCTCTCTCTCTCTCTCTCTCTCAGCAGGAAGCAGGGGAATATAATGTTTAGAATCACAGGTCTTAGAGTCAGTCCACTTGGTCTCAAATTCCCATTTTTTCGTTTCCTAACTCTGTGACCTTCCCCCACCTACCTCCCGGGGTAATAAGATTTGAATGAGGATGGTTATTACTAATTGTCAAATGGATAATCCCATGCTCAAATCCAAACAGCACAAACTAAAGAAGCCACAACGTCAGGACTGGAACTGCGGACCGTTGACTTTCCCAGACACCATCCCCTTCCCCAATGGCTTACAATGTTTGCATGATAAGGAGAGATGATGAAGCAGACAGACTGGATTTTCTCAACCTCATACCTACCTGCTCACTGGTGGTCCTGGGTGATGCAGAAAAGGCTCAGGGGAGTCCCTGAAGCCAGTTTTCCTTCTTGCTCTGACATCTGCTGGGTTTATGATGTTGTTGCTGAATGTGCCCTGACCTTCTTGCAGGCCGTGATCTGGAGCTGAGCTTTCACTGGATGAGGTGCACCCCTTCACTGGTTGAGGAAAAGAGAGGCTGACCCCTGCCCTCTATGGCCTCTCATTAAGAGGGAGTCAGCACTGAGGGACATGCAATTGTTTCCAATCCTTTAATTCTCCATGTTTCTTAACTCCTTCTTCCCCACATCTTCCCCCAGGCATCTTAAGAACAGGGGAGGCCTCTAGTGTGACTCTAGACCTTTCCCAGTTTAGGATCAAGTTTCATCATTGGTTGGCACTCCCCTTCTGGTTGTTAGTTGTTGGTTGTCACCATATTCTCATCAGTAAGAGGTTTGTTTCATGTATTTATTTAAAGTAGCCTCCACACTCAGAATAAGACCTGAGCTGAGATCAAGAGTCATATGTTGAATGCACTGAGCCACCCAGGTACCCCAATAAGGGATATATTTTACAGCCCCAGCAAGGAAAGTGTTGTTGGGCCTTGCTCTGCATATTGTGATTGCCTTTGTCTTAATACTAACCCCAAAGTAATCATCTTTGCCATTGTCCTGTGTGCTCCTCAGGGATCAGCTCTGTTTCTGATTCATCCCTGTGTTCCCAGAATTGAGCTCAAGGCCAGGTACAGACTAGGTGCCCTGTGAATATTTGAGCAGGGTGTAGACAGATGACACAGCTCATTCATTTGGGCCTAGACACTCGGGAGCCCAGTTCCCAACAGGGAACTGTCCCAATAAGATTTCAACCTCTGACCAGATCTAGGTTGTTGGCTGAAATTTCCCCATTTGATAATTCATCTTTTGGGGTTTATCATTGCTTTCCCTGGCCCCCTGGAGTTTGAATTCTCTTTTAAAATCAGCCGGTCAGTGATTCTTCACCTGGGATCTGAAAGGGTTTCAAGAGGTTCACAAATCCCCCAAAACTGTATGCAGAATTTTCACAGGTGAGAAGGTACCTTTTTCTGGTGGCAACCACTAATTTTCATCAGATTTCAAGAGGGCCTGGGAGGGGAAGAGGTGAAGAGGTACAGTCAGGAGGAGGGCCGCACCTGGAGACTCTCCAAAGTCCCAGATCATGTGTTCCTGTAACTTTTATTTCACCCCTCTTGTCACTGATAGAGTGGGGAGAGCAGAACTTGTCTCTTGCCTCATAGGGTCTTTGTCAGGATTCAGTGCGTTTTTGAGGTCAGGTAAATTGGATTGGGTCTCCTATGTACACCCCTCCCACACACTTAAATTTTAAAGAATTTCCATTGTTCTTAAAGACTGACCATGGTCTCCTTTCTCCTCACAAGCCTGGTTTCTTCCCACTAAAGGATCTTTGCACTTCCTGTTCCCTCTTCCTGGAGTGCTTTCTCAGATAAGCCTCCTTGCCTGGATAATTCCTGCTTATCCTTCAGATCTCTGCTCAATATCTGTTCTTCAAGGATGGCATCCCTTACCTCCTCGATCTAGAACCAGATCAAAACCTTGCTTCACATGCTCTTAGAGTGAACTGCATCCTGCTGCTGTGGTAATTTTGTGATTTTATATCGATTCCTGTGATTCCTGAATGGATGTCTGGCACCACCACTGGACTGTGGGCTCCAGGAAAGCAGGGACCACACCTGTTTTCCCTTCCATTTTATTCCAGCACTTGGTGCAATGTCTGCACACGATAGGCACTGAATAATGTGTGTTAGGAACAACAAAACTGTCTTGTTTTTGCATACTGGAGTAACCCCAGCTGGAAGAGTTTCTCTAAAGCCTTTTTATTGTTTCTCTAGAGTTCCCCAGGAGGGCTTGTTCATGTGGATGGTGTGCAATGGTCATTCTGGGCGTAGACTCTGGAACCACACTGCCTGAGTTCAAATTCTGGCTCTACCATTCACTAACCATATGGCCCTGAGCAGGTTATTTATTCTCTCTGTGCCTTGGTTTTCCTCATCTCTAAAATGGGGGTGGAATATAGCATCTACTTCAGAGGGTGTTTGTGAAGATTTGCTGAATTCACCTATAGAAACCCTGACATGTGGGCGCCTGGGTGGCTCAGTTGGTTAAGCGACTGCCTTCGGCTCAGGTCATGATCCTGGAGTCCTGGGATCGAGTCCCACATCGGGCTCCCTGCTCAGCCGGGAGTCTGCTTCTCCCTCTGATCCTCCCCCTCTCATGCTCTCTGTCTCTCATTCTCTCTGTCTCAAATAAATAAATAAAATCTTAAAAAAAAAAAAGAAACCCTGACATGTAAAGCATTCTTGAAGGGGGAGTCGACGGTGGCCAACATACAACAGACTCCCCAGTCTCTCTTTAGTTCCCTTAGGCTGGGCGTCAGGAGACGTGCCAGGGCTGAGGAAAAGGCAGCCCTGTCCCGGTACCCACCCAGACCCATCTCGGCCAGACTTGCAGTGAGTGTGCTTGACCATCGTGCTCAACAATAAGACACCAATTAGTCTGACCCAGTGGTGTGTTCAAGCCAGCTCGTACCAGCTCTCAAGAGCCAGTGTGGGCATCTCTTCCTAACTCTGCATTCTGTGATGTCAGATTGGTAGCTTGAAACCAAGCATAGAGGGAGTCTTTACAACATAGACTTCGGAAAATGCTACAAATCAGAGCTTTTTTGGTTCTCCTTGGACAGCTGGTTGTTAAACATTTAACGTCACACCACTACCCCAGTCTATATCCTATGCCCACACCAGAAAGATCATCGTGGTGCTTCCAAAGGGCCATGGGGTACCTATTACTCCAGTTGTCTTTAGCAAACCAGAGAGCTGAACTGCGGGCATTGGCCAGCCACACAGAGACAAGGCCTTGTGACCAACCCAGTCACCCTGAGCTACAGCACTAGTGAGCTGGTGCTTTGAGATCCTCAGATGACAAATCAGGTAATGTGATCACAGCTGTCTTCTGGATCAACCAGAGGGTCTGCAAAGAGCAGTGTGGCATAACAGACACAGCCCTGGACTAGCACCTCTAGGCTTGGTTCCCTGGCACCTTGGGCAAGTCAGTTCTCCTGTCTGGGCCTCAGTTTCCCAAGGAAGGAAAGGAAGAGGCATTGAGCAAGGTCCCTAAGGGCTCTCTTTTAGAACCATTCTCTTTCAAAGTGCAGAATCAGCCCTGGATCTCTCCATGTGGCCTTGGACAAGCCCCTTCCTCTTTCTGAGGCCTCAGTTTCTGCATCTGTAAGTGGGGAGAATTGTTCTGAGGTATAAGTGAATTGTGGAAATCATGCCCCCTGCCGTCAAGGGGTGCCAGTCCTATTGGAGACATAAAACATATATCCACTCGGATCCATGAGAAATGAGTTTCCCAAAGTGGGATTCAGGAAATGGTTTTAGTCAACATGCAGAGTTGCATTTTCTATTTAATAATTGCATACATATGCATTTATTTTACAGTGTTTCAGGAAAAAAAAATCATAAATAGCAATCCACACCCAAGAGTTCATGGATACTATTGCTAAGAATAACAACACATTTTTATTTATTTTTTTTAAAGATTTTATCTATTTATTTGACAGAGAGACAGTGAGAGAAGGAACACAAGCAGGGGGAGTGGGAGAAGGAGAAGGAGGCCTCCTGCCAAGTGGGGAGTCCAAGGCGGGGCTAGATCCCATGACCTGAGTCGAGGGGAGACACTTACCAACTGAGCCACCCAGGCGCCCCAACAACACAGTTTTAAAGTGAATTGTTTAACATCCAACTTAAAGAAAAATGTCCAGTGCAAAGTACAGATCATAGGGGAAATTTTACAAGTGAAGCTCCGTGAATACTGAAATCAAAAGTATTCTTCCCAAAATGGAGGAAGCAGGCTTCCTTTGATTCTGATGCTCTAGGACAACAGGTGGAAGTTGCCACAAGGTAAACTCAGGCTTCACATATGGAAGACCTCAGCAGCAATCCACAAGGGGAGAACTCCAGGATGGGGGCCTCCAGGAGAGCTTGGCAGGCTGTTTGGCAGGGTTGTTCTAGAAGCCAGCAGATCAGTTAGGGTGCTTTGGGCTGGAAGCAACAGAAACCATGCCTCCAAGTGGCTTAAACCAGGAGGGATTTTTATGGGTCTCATAACTGAACGTCGGGCTGGTTCTGTAGTAGCCCCACAATGTCTTCAGGGTCCTGTTTGTCTCTCTGCTCTGGGGCGTACAAAGCTGACCCCACCTAAGGCTCTTCTTGTACCTATTGAAGGATGGCTGCCTTCTGGATGTCGTGCTTCCTCTGGCCACAGCTAAAGGAAGAGAGAGGTCTTCTTACCTGCCATCAAACAAAAGTCTTTCCTTTAAGTCTGTGTGGGACAACTTGGATCACCTCCCCATCCCTGAACCAATAACTGTTGCCAGAGGAATGCTCTTCCCTGCTTGGCTTAAGCCTGGGTCTCTGAACCAGTCACTGGACATGGGATCACCAGGAATGTCCTGAACTAAACTGGGCTGAGGTAAACTTCCTTGACTATATTATTGCTGCTCTGGGGAAAGAATGGAACTGTTGGAGAGAGATCACCAGTGCTCTTCATCACCATCATCACGATCATCATCATTGTGGGATGACCACCAAGGTCATTTCCTTTTCTTTCTGAACTGGACTACATTTCCCAGACTCCCTTGCAGTCAGGTATGGCCATGTGACAGTTCTAGCAAATAGAATATGGGCAAAAGTGATGTGTACCACTTAGCTGTCTGGCATAAGAAATGTTTCTAAGGCAAAGTTGGCAAACTTTTTTGGTAAAGGGCCAGATAACAAGTATTTGAGGCTTTACAGGACATATACAATCTCTGTTGCATACTCTTCTTTCTCCTTCCCCCTTGCCCCTCTTCTCCTCTTCCTCCTCCCCCCACCTCCTCCTCTTCTACACAATGCTTTGGAAATGGAAATCCATTTCTAGGTTTAAGGCTATATAAAAACAGACTGCTAGCTGGATTTGGTTCACAGGGTATAGTTTGCAACCTCTATTGCAACCTCACCACTGGTGACACTGGGACCCACATGCGGAAGATGACAGAGGCACAAGGTGGAAGGAGCCTAGATCCCCAAACCACTGCATAAAGGAGAATCCCAAATAGGAGCAGCTCATTGACTATAACTGGAATGAAGAGAAAACATTTATTTATTTTATATTTTTATTATGTTATGTTATGTTAGTCACCATACAGTACATCATTAGTTTTTGATGTAGTGTTCCGTGATTCATTGTTTGCATATAACACCCAGTGCTCCATGCAGTACGTGCCCTCCTTAATACCCATCAATGGGCTAACCCATCCCCCCACCCCCCTCCCCTCTAAAACCCTCAGTTTGTTTCTCGGAGTCCATATTCTCTCATGGTTCCTCTCCCCCTCTGATTTCCCCCCTCATATTTTTTTTTAACATTCTTTTTTTATTATTAAGCATAACATATAACTTATATTTTAACTGTTTTTTTAAAGATTTACTTATTTATTTTGGGAGAGCAAGAGCGAGCATGTGAGTGGGGGGAGGGGCAGAGGGAGAGGAAGAGAGATAATTTCAAGCAGACTCCCTGCTGAGTGTGGAGCCTGATGTGGGGCTTGATCTCATGACCCTGAGATCATGACCTGAGCCAAAACCAAGAGTTGGACGATCAACCAACAGCCACCTAGGGCCCCTTCACTATGTTTAAGTATACAATTTTTGTTTGTTTGTTTGTTTGTTTGTTTTGTTTTGTTTTGTTTAAGTATACAATTTAGTGGCATTAAATACACTCACATTGTTTTGCAACCACCATCCATCCCCAGAACTCTTCATTTTGCAAAACTAGAACTCTGTCCCCCTTAAATCATAACTGGCCATTCCCACTCCCCCAGTCCCTGACCACCACCATTCTGCTTTCTGTCTCTATGAATTTGACTACTCTAGGTACTTCATATAAATGGAATCCTACAGTATTTGTCTTTGTATCTGGGTTTCTTCACTTAGCACAATGTTTTCAAGGTTCATTCAAGTTGTAGCAGATGTCAGAATTGCCTTCCTTTTTAGGCTGAATAATACCCCATTGTATGTATACACCACATGTTGTTTATCCATTCATCTGTCAGTGGACATTCGGGTTGTTTCTATTTTTTGGATATTGTGAAGAACACTGCTATAAACACTGGAATACAAATATCTGTTAGATTTCCTGCTTTTGATTCTTTGGGGTATACTCCCAGAAGTAGAATAACTTTTTTTGTTTCAAACCTCTGAAATTTCTAGAGTTTCTTGATTGTAGCAAGTCTTGACAAATGTAGTTGCTCATCGTCACTATGAGCTAAGGGATCTCTTGGGCACCCACTGTGTGCCAAGTACTAAATGAAGGACTTTGTATAAATTTTGTTTGGTTATCTGATTTAATCTAAGCAACCCAGTAGAGAAACTGAAGTTTGGAGAAGTTAAATCAATTGTCTAAAACTACATAACAAAGAAGTCATCATCTCTGCACTTGAGAAGCTCCCAGGTAGTGGGGGAGACAGACAAAAAAAACAGATCCTTTGAACACAGCACGACATGTATGTGCTGCACAAAACTGAAAATGTTTTGAAAGTCTTTAACTCAGGGCAAAATGGGGTAGGCAGTGGTCAAAAAAGGCTCCCCAGAGGAAGTGATGTCTAAGCTAAGTCCCAAGAAAGGAGGAGGCACTGGTCTGATGAAAGGTTGAGAGAGAGGGCTTAGGCAGACAGATCAGCATGTGCAAAGGCCCAGAGGTGAGTGAGAGAGCACATGATTTATCTGCAAAGCTGCCAGAAGAGGCCAGATCCCAATCCACGGCTGTGGGCGCTGAAGCCTGTGTTTACCTATAGTATTGTCTTGCCTCCCGGGAATGGGGAAGAGGGAAGGGAGTGAGAAAGAGTGGACAGCAGCCTCTGAGATCCCTCCTAAGCCTGAAGCTGTAGTTTCATGATGGCCTGAACCAACCCCTTCAAATGCCTTCTCCATCATTGTCAGAAAACAGGCAACAGGGGATCCCCACACCACACCCTCTGGTCTTCACATTGTAAGTGTTCTGTGAATCTCAAGAATTCTGTGAGAAGCCATTTGTGAGTGAGAGTGTATCTGAGCGTGTAATTTTTCCTCACCTTTTGGAGATCCTTTGGAGGGTCCAAGGGGTCAGGCTAAGGTTTTATCCTTCTTTGTGAAACCTGGGGCAGGCGGGCAGCCTCCTGGCCTCTTGTCTTGGTTGCTCTTCCTCTTTGGCCCCTTCTCACTTCTGCTCAGCCTCACCTCGGCCCAGTGCAGGGGCTCCTCTGCCCTTCTATTCACAGGTCTTTGGGAACTGCCACTGGACTATCCCAGCCTTCCCGGTCCCCAGGGGGACGACCACCGAGACTCCTTGAGGGTTGGTCTGCATGTTAGCTCTCTTAATCTCACAGCTCTGTATGCCAGGCATTGTTAATAGCATGATTCCCACTTTAGAGAGAAGGAAACTGAAGTTCATAAAGGACAGCTGACTTGTCCAAGGTGAGGTTCATGCCAGGCTGTTCAGCTCCAGTTTAGGTTCTGAACCAACCTGCCATCCTACCTCTGCAGGATCCCTTGGATAAGAGCGGGGCCAGAGGAGGAATATGTGAGGGAAAAGGAAGCTTTAGAGTTTGACAGTCAGGAATCAGAGCCCACCGCTCCCCCTTCCTCAATGAGCTTGTATCGCTTAAGCTCTCTGGGCCTCAGTTTCCTGATCTGTAGAGCGGCGACCATAATGAACTTCTCATGGGCTGTTGTGAGCATTAAATGAGATGCACAAGCAAATGCCCACACACAGCATGGTGGCCTTTCCTACAGATGATGCGTTCACCTAGTCAGGACTTGCACAAGATAGCATTGCAGATCTAGGCCTTTTGCTGGCAAACAGTCTTGGGGACAAGAGCTAGCATGGTGTTATGGAAAGTGCTCCAGACAAAGAGTTAGGGGCCCTGAGTTTAAGCTTCAGTTCTGTCACCTATTTGCTGTGGGCAGATACTCCTTGTCCCGAAGCTAGAGTGTCCCTCCCTATAAAATGGGGATAAGGGGACTCGTCTGGACTAGATAATCCAAGATCTTTCCCAGCTCTGACATTCTGGGATTCCTTGAGGTGGGACAGACTCATTGATTCATTCAAAAAACATTCCAACTGCCCACAGTGGACACAGCACTCTAGGTCTTCCTTTTTCGGTACAACTTGTCTTCAGGAAGGGGGGAGGAAATTTGCTGGGAAATGGTTATTTTTTGCCATTAAAATCTACGTGCAAGTGGATATCCATAAGCAAAAAACAAAGAAAACCAAAAACCTTCCATCCATACCTCATACCACATGTATAAAAATTAACTCCTACTGGAGAGAGCAGACATCTGGCTTGCGAGTGGGCATCTTCGTTTCGCACCTGATGAAAGAGCAATTTAAAAATGAGTGATGTTGAGAAGGGCAAGAAGGTTTTTGTTCAGAAGTGTGCCCAGTGCCAGACCCTGACAAAGGGAGGTGAGCACAAGACTGGGCCAAATTGCCATGGTCTATTTGGGCGAAAGACAGGTCAGGCACCTGAATTTTCTTACATGGATGCTAACAAGAACAAAGGCATCACCTGGGGAGAGGAGACACTGATGGAGTATTTGGAGAATCCCAAGAAGTACATCCCTGGAATAAAAATGATCTTGGCTGGCATTAAGAAGACAGGGGACAGTGCAGACTTGATAGCTTACCTCAAAAAAGCTACTACGGAGGGGCTCCTGGGTGGCTCAGTTGGTTGGGCGTCTGCTTTAAGCTCAGGTCATGATCCCAGTGTTCTGGAATCGAGCCCCACATCTGGTTCCCTGCTCTTTGGGGAGCCTGCTTCTCCCTCTCCCTCTGCCTGCCACTCCCCCTGCTTGTGTTCTCTCTCTGTCAAATAAATAAATAAAATCTTTAAAAAAAAAAAAGCTACTAAGGAGTAACAGTTGGCCACAGCCTTACTTATTACAAAACAAAAATGTCTCACGACTTTTTAAATGTGTACCATATTTAAATTGATCTCATACACCAGAATTCAGATCATAGCTGGCTGATAAAATATTTCTTTTGGACAGTCCTGATTTAAATAAGATTGGCTTGGGGCGCCTGGGTGGCTCAGTCGGTTAAGCGTTGTCTGCCTTTGGCTCAGGTCGTGATCCCAGGGTCCTGGGATCGAGTCCCGCATGGGGCTCCCTGCTCAGCAGGGAGCCTGCTTCTCCCTCTCTCTCTCCCTCTGTGCTCTCTCTCTCTCTCAAATAAATAAATAAAATCTTTTAAAATAAATAAATAAATAAATAAATAAATAAATAAATAAATAAGATTGGCTTGTGAATTGGCAAACTTGTGAATTTTTTACTAAGTCAGACTAGGTTAAATGCATGTGATCAACTTTCTGAACTTTGCTAGGAATTCTGGTTCAGCAAGTACTATCACTGTTTTCCCCTTCTAAAGATATGATTGGAATTGATTAGTAACGTTCAGCTTTTCCCAGAGATGGTAAATGCCAGCTCTAAACCTGTAGGAGATTGGTTTTATATTAGATTTATATAACGAGTTATATTAATATGTTTATATATATATAAAATATATTTCATATATCACTGTTGTAGAGAACAGCAAGACTCCACTCTCTGTGTTTCAGGTTGTGTTCATTGGCCTGTTAACGACAAGGGCTGAAGAGTAGTCGGCTATGTCCACTTTCTTTTTGTGGTCGTAACTATGCCAATTTAATTAACATTCCCTGCATCAAAAATGTTGTCTTTTGCCTCATGAATGGCATTTTAGTGTGGTTTATGTATCGTATTAAATAAGACTATTTAGCACTTCTCACATTTTGTAGATCATCCGTGAGTTCAGATGCTTTTAAAATTCAGTGTGACAAGATATGGCAGCAAACTTGGCTTGTGAATTTTTTACTAAGTCAGACTAGGTCCTAATTCAGGATTGTCTTCTAAACAGCTATTCAAAGACACAACTGTAAAATTACCATATACGTATGATTGGTAATGGTGCTTCTGCCAACTGGTTAGAAGAGTTGGGGGAGATATATCAGCACAAATTTGTAAATTATGTGATAAGGTTTTAGATAATTAAAAAGAAAATCACATATCAAAATAAAAATTAACTCATACTGGATCAGAGACCTAAATGTAAAACTTAAAACTGTAAGAATTCTTTTTTTTTTTTTAAGATTTATTTATTTAGGGTGCCTGGGTGACCCAGTTGGTTAAGCGTCTGCCTTGGGCTCAGGACCCTGGGATCATACTCAGCGGGGAGCCTGCTTCTCCCTTTCCCTCTGCTGCTCCCTCTGCTTGTGCTCTCTCTGTCTCTGTCAAATAAATAAATAAAATCTTTAAAAAAAGATTTATTTATTTATTTGAGGTGGCGGAGGGGCAGAGGGAGAGAGAGAGAGAATCCCAAGCAGACTCAATGCTGAGCACAGAGCCCCATGCAGGGCTCGATCACATGACCCTGAGATCATAACCTGAGCCGAAATCAAGAGTCAGATGCTTAACCAACCCACCCCGGTGCCCCAAAACTATAAGACTTCTTTTTTTTTTAAAGATTTTATTTATTTATTTGAGAGAGAGAGAATGAGAGACAGAGAGCATGAGAGGGAGGAGGGTCAGAGGGAGAAGCAGACTCCCTGCTGAGCAGGGAGCTGATGCGGGACTCGATCCGGGACTCGATCCGGGACTCGATCCGGGACTCGATCCGGGACTCCGGGATCATGACCTGAGCCGAAGGCAGTCGCTTAACCAACTGAGCCACCCAGGCGCCCTTAAAGAAAACATTAGGAAAAATCCTGTATGATCTTGGATCAGTGAAAGATTTCTTAGGTGCAAAAACCCCAAACCATAAAGGAAAAATTGATCAATTAGATTTCATTAATATTAAAGACTTTTGCTTTTCAAAAAGCACCATTAAGAGAATGAAAAGACAAGCCACAAAATTAAATAAAATGTTTGCAAACAACAACAAAAAATTAAATTGTTAAAAAAATAAAAGAAATATAATCAAAGTAAATAAAAACAAAAAGTTATAAAAATATAAAGAAATAAAATGCAAGCAATAAAATGTTTGCAAATCAGGCATCTGATAAGGAACTTTTTGTCCAGAATTTATCAATACTCAAAACTCAATAATAAGAAAATGGCCAACCGAATCTACAAACGGACAAAAGATTTGAACAGATACTTCACCAAATAAGGTGCACAGATGGAAAGTGAGCATGAGAAAATTGTCCCGCATAAAATTGTAAAAATTAAAAAGACCAGCTATATCGTGTTGATGAGCATGTGGAATAACTGGAATTCTTGCTGGTAGGAATGTAAAATAGTACAACCACTCTGGAAAACAGTTGGGCATTTCCTTAAGAAGCTGAAAACACACCAGCCATATGATCTAGCCATTCTACTATGAGGTTTTTCCCCAAGAAAAATGAAAACCTATATCCATACTAAGATTTGTGCGTGAATTGTCACACCAGTATTATTTGTCAGAGGCCCATACTTGAAACAACCCAAATGTCCATTAACAGGTGAATGGATAAACAATTCAATGTGGTACATCCTATAGCCATACAAATGAATGAGCTATGGATACATGCAACAACATGGATGAATCGCAAAATAATTTTGCTGAGTGAAAGAAGTTAGACAAAAGAGAATACATACTGTGTAATTCCATTTTTTTACAATTGTAGGAAGGATAAACTAATCTATAGTGAAGAACGCAAAGCAGTGGTTGCCTGGGGGTTGGAGAGTGTGCGGGTGGGGGCGGGAGGGAGGGATTTCAAAGGGGCTATTGGACGTGATGGATATGTTCATTGTCTTGATTTTGGTTATGGTTTTAACAGTGTATCCATATGTCAGAACTTCTGAAGCTTTACATTTTTTATTGGCCTATTTATAGGCTTATCTATTTTTTATTGAGATATAATTGACATATAATGTTGTATTAGTTTCAGTTATACAATGTAATGAGGCGATATTTGTAAGAAATTGTACATTTTATTTTATTTTTTTAAGATTTTATTTATTTGACAGAGAGAGACACAGTGAAAGAGGGAACACAAGCAGGGGGAGTGGGAGAGGGGGAAGCAGGCTTCCCGCGGAGCAGGGAGCCTGAGGCAGGGCTCGATCCCAGGACCCCAGGACCTGAGCCGAAGGCAGATGCTTAGCGACTAAGCCACCCAGGCACCCCAGAAATTGTACATTTTAAATAGGTATAATTTATGCTTCACCAGTCCAGGGTGAGAATTTTCTTTTTTTCTTTTCTTTTTTTAAAGATTTGTTTATTTATTTTAGAGGGAGAGAGAGAGGGAGAGACAATGTGTGCCTGAGTGGGAGAAGGGGCAGAGGGAGAGGAGAAAGAATCCCCAAATCTCCAAGTAGACTCCCCACTGAGTGCAGAGCCCAAGATGGGGCTGGACCCCACGACCACGATCACGACCTGAGCTAAAACCAAGAGTCAGATACCGAAACCAGTGAGCTACCCAGGCGCCCCAGGGTGAGAATTTTCTAATAAAGCCTTTTCTGTTGCCTCCCCCGCCAAAAAAAGTATAGTTTATTGTATGTTAGTTATACCTCAAAAGGTATTTAAAAAATCAAGGTGCAAACATAGAATTGGTAGTGACAGAAAAGGCAGTCAAAATATGTTAGGACTGAAAGGTGTTACAGTTCATATGAATATGTTATAGCAAATATAATATGATACCAATTTGGTAAGCACACATGCACGTGCACACACACACACTCACACACACATGAATCTAGCAGAATCTTTTACAGTTAAAAATGCACACATACCCTTTGTCCGGGCAGTCTTACTTTCAGAGATCCCTCATACATGAGGAAAAATGAGTATGCAAGATGAGATTGCCATGTATAGATGTGCAGGTTGTTCACTGCACAAGGACACCAGGCTGAGGGGCATGTGGGGCTGGAATCCAGCGTACACTCTACTTGCCAAGCCAGGGGAGTGCCTTGTTACAGGCCCATGTCTGCCTGGGGAGGCACCTTTCGCTGATTCGCACAAAAGTTTTATATGGTCTAGGTACAGCCCAGTTAAAGATGTCACAAGATGACTATTAACTCAGGATGATTATCTGCTTTTGCAAAGCAGAAACAACCTGGATGTGTACGTATAGGGGACGGGTTGAAGAAAGTACCGCCCAACAATACAATGAAAAAGTATGGAGTACTAACAGGAATGAAGTTGACCTAGAGGATGTCAGACAGAATATTAAATGAAAGAAGCAAACTGTAGAGGGCTGTGTTCCGGACCACCACGAGATCCTCACACATGCTCCTTGAAAGCTGCTCAACCATTCCCTTGATTTTCTGCTTATATTTTCCTTTTCCCTCATGTTTTTCTGAACATTTTCCCTATTGATGGTTGGAAGTCAGCCGGCCAGCCCTGGATAGCTGTATTTAGTGTCTTTATTTTTTCTTTTAAGTAATGTCTATATGCAACATGGGGCTCAAAACCACAACCCCAAGATCAATAGTGGCACGCTCTACCGACAGCCCGCTAGGAGTCCCTGTATATAGTTTCAGTTAACAAAAAACATAAATCTCAGGCATAGAAACTATTCTGTATATATAAAATAAGGGAATTTTTTTTAAAGCAAAAGGAACATATTCATGTAAATACATACATACGCATGTGTGTTGGGAGGGGAAATGGAAGCCTATTAACTTTTTTTTCCACACACTTCGGTGTCATTTGACCTGTTACCATTGGCATGTGTTATTTTTGTAACAAAACAAAACAGAGTGTGTAGTAGTTCCTTGTATTAGCCATACTACTTTTCTGTATGTTGGAAATCACATCAAAATAAAAAAACTTAAGTATTTAGAAGCAAAACAAAATGAGGACAATGAAGGTTTTTTCCCAAGGAATGAAATACTAAACTAACAGAAACCCCCTCCTAAACTGTCAACTACACGGAACCGTCCCAGATAAAAATATTCAGGTGAAAAAGGGGAGTGTGGGCGGGAGTGGGGGGAGGGAGGAGGTGCTGGGTGTGACTTTCCTTTGGGCTCTAGGATCAGAAGCCCGTTTTCACTTGATAATTCAGGAACCGGGAGGAGTTTGAGCCTGGGGCCCTTGGCTCCTATGTAAAGGGGGATTGCAGGGAGTCTGTGGACCCCCTGACATCTTGGGAAAATGTTTCCGTGTGCATTTTTGTGTGTCTGTAGCTCTGACCAGATTCTCAAGAGGGTCTGCCATGTCAAAGAGGCTAAAATCCATGACTTTATCTTTAAGTTCTGTTTGTTTGGAGAAACGATTTCAGCGAGCCCACCTCCGTGCTGAAGACTAGCAGGCAGAAGTGGCATGTGATTTGTATTAATATATTCATTATAAGATAATTCACAAGAAAACAGGAAAACCTAGAAAGTCATCCTAGCTGAGATCATCATTTTTTACCTTGTCTTCATTTCTACTCTCTAAATGTTCTACAGTGAAGACACACTATTTTGGCAATAATAAAATGTTATTATGAATACATTTATTATTATAAATATAAATATGTATATAGCTAGGTGCATACACCAAGCACTGGAGGGAACCACACCCAAAATATGAACAGTGTTTATGCCTGAGTGATGGGGTTGTGGGTTTTACACTTTCTTCTTTAGATTTATCAGGAGTTCCTATTTTGAAGTTATTTTGAAGCAAGAAACCTCTTCCCTCCTGGTGATCAGTTTTAATTCTACCCCCTCAACTGGCACCAACCCCCCCCTTGCCTCCTTACAGCCCCTCTTGGCCCCAAGTGGCCCCACACTCATCGCCTTGTTTGGGTAAAGAGGGGAACCAGGACAGGGGGCTTGCCCAGGCATGCTGGGCTAACTTTCTTTTGGGGCCCAGCCCCTGAGTCACTTGGGAAAACTTTAAACACACGCTCTGGACACTTTACTCTCTCTCCCTCCCTGCGCTCCCCCCCGGGGGAGAGAAAGGGTTGAAAGAGCCAGCCATCAAGAGTTAGGCTAGGCCAGGCTCAGACAGGCTGAAGGGAGGAGGGGGCCTTCCCAGATTCATGGATTTTTCTGGCATCAGAGAAGCTGGGTGAGGATCCGGGAGTTTGGGCGCCAGGCTGTCTGAGCTCCAATTCCGGCCCCACTATTTCCCCCAAGCTGGTGCCTTCACTCCTCCGGGCCCTCTTTACCTCCTCTGCAAAGTGGCGTCATGATGGTACCAATAAGGAGGTTGTGTGATAGGAAGATATATTAATTAGAAAGAGTATACATTCCACCCCCCACCCCCGAAAAAGTCATCCAAACACATATCATTTCACAGTGGGCCAAGCAAGCAAATTGAAACCTCTGCAGGCCACAGCCACATGGTTTGTAGGCTTTGGCTGGTAAAGGAAAACACGAGACCCCTTTGTCAGGATTGGTCTTGTATGTGGGTGTGGAATTGTGTAAGGTCTTGGGTTCATCCCGAGGTTCATAACTATGAAATTCCAGGGAAGTACTTTACGTCCAGCGTCCAGGTTCGTGCCCAGCATGAAAACCATACTCAGCATACAAATATCTATTTCCAGGAGCAGCTTGACCTCCTGCACCCCCACTCCCAAACCTCACCCCCACCCCCTCACCACCGGGCCTGGAACCACCCTGAGTCCCCATCCACCACTACTGTCCCTGGCTTCCATGCAGGGACTGTTATTCCCTGGATAAGTGCCCAGGCTGATTCTCTCCTAGAAATAGAATGTAAACAGGGTAGGGGGCTTGTGGTAGAAATCCCAGAGCCCCAGAACTCCTAGCTAGAAGTAGAGTCCCAGTAACGAGTCAAAAGGGGGAATAGGGTCACTGGGTGTGTGCCCCTAAATTGCCATTCCTCCAGCTGGGATGCTCTTCCTCCTCTTTGTTTGGCGACCCCCAACTTGTCTCTAGCTAATGCATCATCTCCTCCAGGAAGCCGTCCTTGTCCACCCTCTCCCCAGTCTGAGTCAGGGGCCTCCGGGGCTCCCTTGCACCCTGCTTACCTCATCACAGCACTTGGCACAATCCAGTATAATTGCCTGTTTCCTTGGCCAGCCCTCCCCTCCCCGGCCCCACACCTTCCCACCCCAGAGAGAGCGGGGAGGAAGGCAGGGAGTGGGTTTTATTGTCTGTATCTTGGGCATGTAGCACAGGGCTCAGAGCGGGCCTTCGTAATCTGGTACTTTAGTAAACGCCTGACTCTTAGCACAACAATTTATAGGAGAAAGGTTATGAGTCTGGGCTGTGGATCCTGACACACCAAGACCCGATTCCAGTTCTAGTCTCCCTGGACCATGGATAAATAATTTTCTCCTTGGGCTCTGTTGTCCTCTTGGATAAAAGGGGGGTAATAACAATCCCCACAGTGCAGGTTGTGGCCAGAATTAAATGCAAAAGTCACCACAAGGAATTGGCTCAGAGCCTGCTACACACAGCAGGTGCTCCATAAATGCCCTGGTGCTCCTGGTTCCTCAGCCGCCATAATGTGGCAGATAGAACTCTCCACCCACTCAGTTGGTTAAGCGACTGCCTTCGGCTCAGGTCATGATCCTGGAGTCCCTGGATCAAGTCCCGCATCGGGCTCCCTGCTCGGCAGGGAGCCTGCTTCTGCCTCTGACCCTCCCCCCTCTTGTGTGCTCTCTCTCTCTCATTCTCTCTGTCTCAAATAAATAAATAAAATCTTTAAAAAAAAAAAAAAGAACTCTCCACCCACTCAGGGGCGTGGGGACAATGAAGGGCTCACCCAGAGGGGGACCCAGGGAGCCAGGCCTCCTGAGTGGTTGGCTTCCTGACCTGGATCCAGGGCTCCTTCTGAGAGAAGAGGCGACACCCTGGCTCACCCCTCCTGGGGCTCAAAGCCTGGGGCTCCCTCTCTCCTTGCCAAACATTAGCCTATCTCACCCTGTGAAACTCAGGTGGGTGACTCAGAGACCAGGCAGGCCACCTTGCTTGCTGCTGCCAGGGCCGGGCTCACGGGCAAGGCCAAGGCGTGGGCCGTCTGCACACACCCAGGGCCGCGGGACCCCAAAGCAGCTGGGGGCACCCCTTCCTCCCTCTCAGGACAGCCAAGGAAGCCCACCTCCCCCACCCCTTTCTCCTCTTTCCTTTTATTCCCACTTGTCTGGCCTGTTTTCTCGCGGAGGTGAAATGTGAGATCTGTCCTTAGAAATTGTCTAGGGGCTAACAGAAGTAACGCCAGAGAGTGAGGAGAAGGGGGGCTGGGCTCGGGGCACCACGCACATTTGGCTTTTCACCAGTCCCTCCCTCCCCAGCCCCCAACTGCCCTCCCACGGGGGACAGCAGGGGCCAGATGTGTTCATACCCAAAACACAACAGTTGTTTCTGGAAATAGTCTGGGAGGGTCTTCCTACAGCAGCCATTCTCCAAAGGTGGATTCCTTGGGGTTCCAGAGACACTTTAGGGGGTCCACAGGTCAAAACAATTTTCCTAATAGTATTGAGACGTTCTTTGTCTCTTTCATTCTTATTCCCTGACAAAACTCATTCTCTGGAGTTTTCCAGAAGGTACATGACATGTGGTATTGCAACAGATTGAATGCAGTAGTGGCCATAAGAAAACAGACATTGAAGAGGTCTGCAAAAATCGGAAAACAATGCCACTCTTCTGGCTTTTTTCTTACTTGGAAAATATTATTTCTTTTTTAAAATTTTTTAATATTTAAAAAATTTTTTATTTTTTTTAAGGATTTTATTTATTCATTTGAGAGAGAGAATGAGAGCACAAGCAGGGAGAGAGGCAGAGGGAGAGGGAGAAGCAGGCTCCCCGCTGAGCAAGGAGCCCAATGTGAGGCTCGATCCCAGGACTCCAGGATCATGGCCTGAGCCGCAAGCAGATGTTTAACCATCTGAGCCACCCAGGCATACATCTTTTTTTTAAAAACTTCTATTTTATTTATTATTTGAGAGAGAGAGAGAGAGAGAGAGAGAGAGAGAGAGAGAGAGATGAGTGGGGGAGGGGCAGAGAGAGAATCTCCAGCAGACTCTCCACAGAGCGCAGAACGTGACTCCGGGCTCAGTCTCACGACCCTGAGATCATGACCTGAGCCGAAACCAAGAGTCGGACGCTTCATCGACTGAGCCACCCAGGTGCCCCTGCAAAATACTATTTCTTATAACAATATGTTTTAATGCCCGCATCTAATGAGTTTATTACCCTTACTTTAAATCAGGGTTTCTCACCCTCTGCACTATGGCCATTTCGGGCCGAGTAGTTCTGTTGTGGGGCCGTCCTGTGCATGAAGGATATTGGCACCATCACTGGCCTCCGCTCGCTTGTCGCCAGGAGCGCTCACTAACCCCCCGTCGTGATGAACAAAAATGTCTAGACATTGCCGAGTGTCCCCTGGAAGGCAAAATTGCCCCCGGCTGAGGACGACTGCTTTGAATGAATTATTGAATGAATTATTACTACAATTTCTCAGGTTTCATTTCTCTCGTGAAAATTAGCAACAGATATAACCTGCAAAAACTCTCAATAATACTTACGAACGTCAAGTGGTCCCAAGCCTTAAGAAGTCCGAGCGACACACAAGCCATTGTGGGCTTGCTGATAAGGACAGAGGGCTGCCTGTCCCACATGGTTTTGAAGGCCCACAGAGTGAGGGCAGGATGCTCGGCCCTCTCGCGGGGTGCTGCCAGAGATGTGAGTCAGCCTCCCCAGGGGGAGGGGGCTATATTTTCCCTTTGAAATAACATTTATTTTGTTTTTTCAAAAAATAGAAATCAGCACATAAGGTGGAAAGCATGCAAAAACACAAGGGGTGAGTAAGAACCCCGAATTATTGCACCACCCAAGGAATAAGTACACATCACATTTCGGTGTTTGTCCTAACATTTAGGGAACTGTCTATAAAGTTGTGGCCCCAATTTTGTATCAGCGGACCCTGTGAGATGGCTTTCTCCCTCCCCTCAGTTCAGGAGGCCCCTCCCGAGATTTTCCAAAGTAACTTAAGTTGCCATCTGTGGACCAGGCAGTGGGTGACTGGCCACGTAGCGAGACTTCTGGAATGACCACAGAGCCAGCTGCCTCCAGGATTCACACCTGCCCCAGAGCGTCCTGGCCACTGCTGGCCAGTGCCTGAAAGCACGCCATTTGAGCAGCATATTCCTTTCATTCGGGGCGCTGCTCCCTCGCACACCTCCTAGAGGTCTTTGCAACCTTCCAGCTTAAAGCCCTCAGCTCCCCGTTGTCCACAAGTCTGCTTGAGCTAATGACAGCTCCCAGTGACTTACTGCGCTTACTGTATACGTACCAGGCTCGGAGCTAGGTGCTTTCCGCATCCTAACTCACTTAATCTCATGACCTACCAGAAGGTGGGCATTACTACCTCATTCTACAGATGAAGTAAACACGGCACGGAGCAGCTAACTAACTTGCCCAAAGCCACACAGCCAGCAGCAGATTTGAGCCCACTTCTGACGACGCCAAAGTCTGTGTTCCCAGATATGCCACTCTACGTGCACATATGTCCCTTATAGATCCCTCCCTGCTCCTCAGCCTCTTCTCCCAGGAACATCAACAGCAAGGGCTCTGGACACAGATGAATTCCAACCTTGACTTCCTCTTAAAATAGCTGTGTGACTTGGGGGAAGTCACTCAGCCTCTCTGAGCCTCAGTTGCCCCACCTACAAAACAGGAGTAGTAATAATCCTGACCTCACAGGTTGCTGTGAGGACTCAGTGATGGAAAGCATGCTAACCCCCTAGCACTGAGCCTGTGGCCACTAGTACATGTTCAATAAAAGAAAAGAAAAAAAAAAATCCTTGACCTGACCACACCAAGCTGCTTGTGGGAGCCCCTTGGCCTTTGTATGCACTGTTCCCCCCACCTGGAACATCCTCCGCTCCTTCACTTTGAACTCCTATTCGTTCTTCAAGACCTTGTTCAGGCTCCGTGTCTTCTTCAAAGTCTTTCTTCCCCTCCCTCTACCCAGCCTAAGCGCTCCTTCCCCGCACACCTGCAACTCTGGTCTTAGAAGCGCAGGCCTGCTGTTAAATCTTAGGTATGTCCAGGCCCCACCTTCCACCAGCCGGATCAGCACCGCCAGGGTGGGGACTGGATCTCCTGTGTCATGATAGGCTTCGCTGTGGATGAGGACACACGGCCAGTGTACATCCTCTAGGCCTGCAGCACATCCTCCTATAATTATTCGTTTCCAGGGCAGAGGGGCCCTTGAGGGCCAGAAGGGGCCCCCTTGTTTGTGGATCTCCCAACCGCTCTAACACTCGCTGAGCGCTTACTCTATAGCAGGTTGTGTTCTAGTTTAAGTGCTCTGCTTATACCATCACCTCTAACCCTCAAATGATCCGCGGAAGCAGCTATTGTTATCAGGGTGGGTTCTGTGGATTGAGTCACTCCACCTCCATCCCACCCTCCTGAAGCAGGTGCGAGAACATGCCTCGAAAATTTGCTACAACAACGGGGGGAGGCTGTTATTGCCCAAGGTTATTGCCCAAGGTTTTTTGGTTTTGTTTTTTTTAAAGATTTTATTTATTTGACAGAGAGAGAGAGAGACACAGCGAGAGAGGGAACACAAGCAGGGGGAGTGGGAGAGGGAGAAGCAGGCTTCCTGCGGAGCAGGGAGCCCGATGCGGGGCTCGATCCCAGGACCCCAGGATCATGACCTGAGCCGAAGGCAGACGCTTAATGACTGAGCCACCCAGCCGCCCTCAAGGTTATTGCCGAGCTTTGAAATCCATCCCCATGGAATGGCCCAGTGAAAGACTGAGATGCCAACACAGACTCGGCCCTTGAAGACAGGGAGTCCTTTATCGACTTTGGCTTTGCCAAAACTTCCTTAGATGCTCCCACCCAACCTTTTCTCCATCTCCCCCTCACTTGGAATCAGACCTGCTTTGCAATCTCCCAGTTTTGTCTGGCTCCCTACCTATTTTCTCTTATTCAGGCAGCTCCCCTAGTAAGATCCTTGCATGCTTAATTCTGTCCCTGCATCTGCTCCCAAAAGACCCAGATTATCTTGGTGAGAAGGTTAGAAAGTGAAAAACTACATTTCCCAGACTCCCTTGCACCTAGGGTTCTGGTTAGGAGTTATATCCTAGTGAGACGTTTGTAGGTGGAGGACAGGCAGAACCCCCTTTTCCTTTTTAGTCATTCTGCTGGCCAGCAAAGGTGGGGACATAGGACATTTTTCTGCAGCAGATTTGGAGTGCCCTTTAAACACAGGTGCCAAGAGGTAGTTGCACTGGCGGCTTCTGGATCTGCCTTCCTGATGAGCCGTGATTAGCAGTTAGGGGTATGTCTTGAGCCTGACCTCAAAGTTGTAGTAGCTTCTCAGTGCATCACTTCTCATGGTTCCCAGAGGCCCTGCCTAGAGCTGATTCCCTTCCAGTGATTCTGTAATCTTGTAATTCCCCATGTTAAATCTCTCTTGTTCAACATGCCTTGAATGGCTCGTTTCCTGCGCTAACATGGGCATAATTATTATTCCCTTTTTATAGAGGAGAAAACTGAGCCCAGGTGGTTACGGGACCTAGCACAGGGACAGATTGGGCAGGGGACAGTCAGCTTCCAGCTATGCCCTTCACACTGCCCCCCGCTGTTGACAGCACCCCACACCCTGCTCAGTGTTCCTTCCACTGGGCAATGTCCGCAATCACTGGAGTGGAAGAAAACATTACTTCCCACTTTATAAATGTACTCTACTTTGTGTTTTCAATATGATGATTTCTTTTACTCACTTCATCCCATAAAAGATTTCAGGTGTTTTTTACTTCTAGGAAAAAAATCTTCCAAAAGACAAATCCAATCCAATTTTGTGATGTGCTTAAGAATTGCCTTAAAATACAGGGGGCGGGGAGAATGCAAAACTCAGCAAAAACACATAATTTTTGTTTGTTTTGTTTTTTAAGATTTTATTTATTTATTTGACAGAGAGACACAGGAGAGAGGGAACACAAGCAGGGGGAGTGGGAGAGGGAGAAGCAGGCTTCCCGCGGAGCAGGGAGCCCGATGCGGGGCTTGATCCCAGGACACCCCGGGATCATGACCTGAGCCGAAGGCAGACGTCTAATAACTGAGCCACCCAGGCACCCCCAAACATACGTTTTTAAAGCTAAAAAGATATGTGGTCTTTTTCTTATTCTAAAAGCAATATGCCTTCATTGTATTAACAAGCAAACACACAAACATACAACAAAAAAGTAAAGATAAATTATTTAAAATTCTACTCCCCAGAGAAAACCACCATTAACATTGTGTGGCATGGCCTCTGTACTGAGAGGAAAATTCACATTCGTTACCACACCTTGTACATCCTACATGGCCTGGGCCTGTCACTTCTCAGTACCCCTCTCCTCCCACTCTCCCCTCACTCACATTGCTTCTGCTCCTAGAGGTTCCTCATAATAGGCAGACACGCCCCCACCTCAGGGCCTTTGCACTTGCTGTTTCCTCAGCCTGGAATGCTCTTCCCTGATCACCTGTGGCTGGCAGCCTCGTTTCCTTCAGCATTGGACTCAACATTCACCTTCTCATCTCCACTGGCCATCTGATTTAAAATTTTACTTCCCCCTTCACCTATTCTCCACTTTATTTTTTCTCCTTAACACTTATCACTGCCGAACACGTCCTCCACTTTACTTTCTTGCTCCTCATTGTCTCTCTCACCAGAGTGTCATCTACATGAGGGCTGGGATTTTTGTCTATTCTGATACTGGACCGGTCACACAGATGTGCTCAATAAATATTTATTGAATGAATTAATTCACATCCAGGAGAGTTCATGCTTTCCACTGTTTTGAAAATTTATCATTTCACAGTATGGAATAAAAGATCTGACTATAGGGGCGCCTAGGGGGCTTAGTCGGGTAAGATGCTGTCTGCCTTCAGCTCACGTCATGATCTTGAGGTCCTGAGATCGAGCCCCTCATCGGGCTCCCTGGTCAGTGGGGGGAGTCTGCTTCTCCCTCTCCCTCTGCTGCTCCCTCCTGCTCATTCTCTCTCGCTTGCTCTCTCTCTCAAATAAATAAATAAATAAGCTTTTTAAAAGATCTGACTATCTGAAAGCTGCTGCCATGAAAAGCCAGGGCCTGTGACCCGTGTACCCACGGGCAGTCGGGCTGTGACATGTGTATGCAGCCATCCTTTCGGATACTGGTGAAATGGTTTCAGATTCTTCCCAGATCCCTCCAACTCAAGACCTGAACTGGCCCCTAGCCTTGGGGAGGGCAGTGGTTTTTTTTTTTCTTTTTTAAGATTTTATTTATTTATTCGACAGAGAGAGAGACAGCGAGAGCAGGAACACAAGCAGGGGCAGAGAGAGAGGGACAAGCAGGCTCCCCTCTGAACAGAGAGCCCGATGCGGGGCTCGATCCCGGGACCCTGGGATCATGACCTGAGCTTGAAGGCAGCCGCTTAACCGACTGAGCCACCCAGGCGCCCGGGGAGGGCAGTGTTTTATAGGGAATCTGTCATCCAGAGCCACAGCCTCCAAGGTGGGCAGCAGAGTGGGGGGGCTCCAAACCTTGTCCTTCGAGATTCCCCTTCTCTTGGGGGGCCTCCCACTGATCCCTACTGTCCTGGGGAGAGGAGCACAGCGCGCCCTTCGGTAGTCAGCTTCAAGTGTGGCCTTGGAGTTTTAACCTTCATGCCCCACAGCGCAGCTGAGACTCTTGATTTTTTTTTTTAAAGATTTTATTTATTTATTTGAGAGAGAGAGAATGAGAGAGAGCACATGAGAGGGGGGAGGGTCAGAGGGAGAAGCAGACTCCCCGCCGAGCAGGGAGCCCGATGCGGGACTCGATCCCGGGACTCCAGGATCATGACCTGAGCCGAAGGCAGTCGCTTAACCGACTGAGCCACCCAGGCACCCAGCTGAGACTCTTGAAACCAGACGCTACTGAGGCCAGGGAGGATATAAGGGAAAGAAGCACAAATGGTGTCACACAGCTAAGTTCTCTGTGTCACACGCCACTCACCCGCAGTGCTGGACCCAGCGAGCTCAACAAATGCCCAGCTCCCTGTCTACCTCTGTGTGCAAGAGGTGCCCTCTCCCCCACCCTCAAGAGAACCCTCCACCTAGAATGCCCAGAGTCTTGCACATCCTGATCACAGGGAACGAAGCCCAGAGGGATACAGATGCTCCATCCCTTTGTTGAAGGCCTGCCTTCTAGAGCCTGTCTTCCTGACCCAGGACATGCCTGGGAGAATCAGCTCCCTCTAACCCTAAGGCAGGGACAGAAACGGCTCCGTACACCCTTACCCCTTGTGCCCATTATCCAGCACAATCCTCTTCCCCACTAAGCTCAGATACGAGCTCAGAATCCTTCTCAACACAATGCCCCACCAAATTCATTGGGGTTGTTGGGTTCCATCCAACCTAACTGCCATCCTTGACTTGTGCCCTCGACAAGGCAACCAGCTCAGGTAATAACCCTAGCAACCCAGACTGGGGGAAAGGAGGGGCAGTGTTATTTCTTCCTAGGAAATCACTCTTTGAAGAAACCAGGAGCCTATCAAAAATGGAGTACAAGGTCTCAGATACTGCCCTTCCTTGCTACCACCACCTTGTGGAGAGGAAACTGGGAAGAAACCCTCACGAAAGGGCAGAAGGGGAAAGGGTCAAGAAGGTCAAGGGTGAAGTTAGGGGGAATTTGTCCCCAAGAACAAAGGTCATCCCAAAGGGCCCAGCTTGGTTACTAGAGGCTTCAGAATGGCAAGTTGTGAACTTTATTCCAGAATATAATCCCATTTGAGCCACACAACAGTCTCTGTGGGGCATCCTCTTGGGAGCTCAGAGCTTAGGCTCAGCACTCCCGAGTTGTTTGACCTTGGACAACCCTCACTGTCTCTGAGCCTCAGTTTCTAGGCCTCTAACCAAGGTTCTCAATTGGGGGTGATTCAGCCGCAGGAGCATTGGGCTTTGTCTAAAGACGTTTTTGGTCATCACAACTGGGGGGTAGGGGTGTTCCTGGCTTGTAGTGGTTAGGGGCCAGCGATACTGTTCACATCCTACAATGCACAAGAGAGAATTATCTGTTCCCCAAAGTCAACAGTGCCAAGGCTGAGAAACCCTGCTGTCTCATAAGGGGATAATAACACCAATCTCACGGGCTGGTTGTGGGGATCAAGAGAGGAAGTGCGTAGAAACTCCTGACTTACATGAAGTCCTCGGTAAGCAACATTGCTGCCTCCCTGAAACCTGCCCTAACGACGGAGCTTGACGCAGAGCACAAAGTGGAGCCCGAAGAGTCCAACCACACAAAAGGCAAGATGGTGTTCTGCAAAGTTAGAGTAGCCTGCTCAGCTAGCTGGCCATAACTTCTAGGGCACCAGGAGCCCATTGCCCATCCTGGTTTACTAGAATTCATATTATCATGGGGTTGTACTGAGTTGTGTTGTCATTCCTATTTTATGGATGTGAAGCCCAATTTCCCATTGGAATCACGCCCGCCTGAGCACTCGCTTCTCCATCTTCGGGGACTTCTCCATCTCCAGCTCGCTCCTTCCAGTCTGGCGTGGGCTTTAAAACCACCATGTGATGCCTGTTGGATTTGTTTGTAAACCAAGAGTAACTAGGTTAAAAATGAGGATCAGAGGGTACTTTCAGGAGAAAAGTCATAGGTATTGGTGCATGAACTTTATATTGCCTGTTCCGTGTGTCCAGAGGCCTTTTTCTTTTTCTTTTTTTTGCTTACTTCCTGGTTCACAGATAAGGCTGCCTGATATGGGGTCTGAAGAGCAGAAGTATTATCGTCACCTGAATAAATTCTGTCTGCTTTAGAATGTATTATATCATTTTTTATCGTGCCTTAAAATGACTACCTTAGGTTGGACTTAGAAGAATTTTTTTCAGCAAATACATATTAGGCACCTACTCTATGCCAAGCACAGTGAGTACTGAGAACCAGCTGGCCAGCATGGGATCCAGACCTGCGCACGCACCTCAACGTTGCAAAGAGTTATCCAACATTTTGTTAATTCATCAAGAAATATTTAATAAGGGCACCTGGGTGGCTCAGTTGTTAAGCGTCTGCCTTCGGCTCAGGTCACGATCTCAGGGTCCTGGGATCGAGCCCCGCGTCGGGCTCCCTGCTCCGCGGGAAGCCGGCTTCTCCCTCTCCCACTCCCCCTGCTTCTGTCCCCTCTCTCGTGGTCTCTCTCTCTTTCTGTCAAATAAATAAATAAAATCTTTAAAAAAAGAAAAGAAATATTTAATAAGCCCCAATGTGTGCCAAGCATTGTTCTAGAAATTCACTAACCTTAAACCTTTTATTTTCCAAAATTACCATGCAAGGGTGGTCTAATACTTGACAGACGAAAAAACTAAGTCACTGGTTCAAGATCACACCTCCAGGAAGGGGTAGAGCGGGGCCTGAGCTTGCAGTCCCCTGCTCCGCCCCCTCCCCACCCAAGGCTTCCGACTCCCCCAAGAAAGTGTGGTCTGACTGCTCTCTAAGAACCTTGCATGGAGCGCTTGGCTTTGCTGGGCTCCTGGAGCTGTGAAACGGGTTATTTTGTTAAGCCCTTTACAAACCCCCCTGGTTCCACCCTTGAGAGATACCTAAGCGCCAGCCTCCCATGACAGAGGGGAAACCCAGCAGATCTGGGGCCCTGGGGATGCTGGCCCCGTGCCATCTGTCTCCAGCCCCGGAGTCAAGGCCTGGCCGTGAGGACTGAGGGCTGGCAAAAAAACAGAGGGCAGGGGGGCACCTGGGTGACTCAGGTGTTAAGCGTCTGCCTTCGGCTCAGGTCATGATCTCAGGGTCCTGGGATCCAGCCCCGCATTGGGCTCCCTGCTCAGCAGGAGTCGGCTTCTCCCTCTCCCAGTCCCCCAGTTGTGTTCCTGCTCTCTCTCTCTGTCAAATAAATAAATAAAATCTTTAAAAAAAATTAAAAAGGGGCACCCGGGTGGCTCAGTCGTTAAGCGTCTGCCTTCGGCTCAGGTCACGATCTCAGGGTCCTGGGATCGAGCCCCGCATTGGGCTCCCTGCTCAGCGGGGAGTCTGCTTCTCCCTCTCCCACTCCCCCTGCTTGTGTTCCCTCTCTCACTGTGTCTCTGTCAGATAAATAAATAAAATCTTAAAAAAAAACACAAAAAACAGAAGGCAGGGCGAGGGGTCAGCAATCCATCGGGACAGAGGGGAGGTTTGAAAACCTCTGACGGGGGAGAGTTTTGTGCTCTTGCCTTGTTAAGTGGGAAAAGCATGGACTTTGGAGCTACAGAACCTACTCTGCCCCCTGTGAGCTGAGTAACCTTGGGCAAGCTTTATAATTGCTCTGTTCCTCAGTCCCTTCACTTATTGAATGGGGACGATAAGCCCTACCTGTGAGGACTAAATAAAATCACGTCCTACTGTATTCGGCACACTTCGCCAGGAATATGGCAAGGGCAGCCCCGGGTAACGCCCCATCTTCCCTCCGATCCTGACGGCAGACCTCGCTCATAGATCACAGAACCTTCCCCACCAGTCACGGCTTCAGACTCTTGCCCAGGCAGCTGCCTCCCACGGAGCTGACATGTGTCCTGATAACCTATTACAAAGTTGGTGATTAAAAACAAACATTTCATTGCATCTCATGCTTCTGTGGGCTGGGCATCCAGGCAGGGGTCGGCGGGGCAACGATTTAGCTCTAGATGGCATGCCTGAGGCTGCGGGGCTCAGAGGGCAGCTGGGCTCCTTTGAAGCTTCACCCACATTCCTGGCAATTCTGTGGGGGCGGCGGTGAGGCGGGGCTCAGCTGGGCGGCGCTGCCCCTCCACGTGGCCTCGGGGCCCCCACGCCGGGTGTCACCAGCCAAGGTCGTGAGAGCTGCCCCTGTGGCAGCTCAAGGCTCCCCGTGATAGCACGTAGAAGCTACCGTCTCTCAAGGCCGGACCCAGGACCTGGAAGGGCATCACTTTCTCTATATTCTGTTGGTCAGAGCAGTCGTGGGCCCACCCAGGTTCAAGGGGACTTAAACCCTGCCTCTCCGTAAGAGGAATGTCGCAGAATTCGCAGCCATCTCTAATCTGCTATAGCAGGAGACATGAAATTTGTCTGCCAAGCTTCTGAAACCATCAGCAAACCACAGGGCCCTTCTCAGCCCTCCTTAGGTACTCACTGTCCCTCTCTGTGTTTATGCAAACCTTCTTTGTGCCAAGCTCTGTGCAGAGCATAGAAATAAGCAGGCTCGGGTCGCTGCTCTCCTGGAGCTCACTGCGGAGCTGGGAAAATCAGGGCCAAGGGACTCAGCCAGGGAGAGAGATACAGATGCTTCGGAGGCCCAGAGGAGGGACACAAGGCTTCCATTTGGGGAAAGGAGGGGGGCTGGATGACATTTGAACTGTGTTTTATTTTATTTTATTTTATTTTTTAAAGATTTTATTTATTCATTTGACAGAGAGAGACATAGCGAGAGCAAGGACACAAGCAGGAGGAGTGGGAGAGGGAGAAGCAGGCTTCCTGTGGAGCAGGGAGCCCAATGAGGGGCTCGATCCCAGGACCCTGGGATCATGACCTGAGCCGAAGGCAGATGCCCAACGACTGAGCCACCCAGGCACCCCTGATCTGTGTTTTAAAGATGGACAACACCTTACAGCTGGAGTTCCGTATTCACCGAGCATTTACCGGATGCCTGTCTGTGGCCGTGAAGATGCACAGAGGGCAGGACAGGGTCCCTCTCCCAAGAAGCTGACCATTCTGGTTGGGGAAGGCTATGAATAGGCAAGATTGTAAACAAATAAAGAGCAGAGTTTTGATTGTGATAAAGGCCATGAAGAGAATAAAGTGGGATAAAGGGGCCGAGAGCTACTGGGGTGGGGGAGGATGCTGTAGGGGGGAGTCAGGCAGCCCCCCGCCCCCCAGGACCTCACAGGAGCGGGAATGTGACTAGTGTGGGGGCACCCGCCAGGTGAGCGCCGAGGCCAGAGGCCAGTGGCAAGGTGATCCCAATTCCATCTGAGGAAGAGGCCAGTGCGGATGGTGGCCGCTGGGCAAGGTGGGAGGGGGGACAGGCAGGGCCAGGGCCGTGAGGCTGTAGAGGCCCTGCTTCCGAGTCTGTGACTGACTCAAGTTTGACTAAGTTCATTTTAAGGAGACCCCTTGGGCTGCTGTGTCTACCGAGGATTAGACCAGGAGGGTGGTGGGGGGGAGGGGAGGCCAGGGATGGAGGAGGCTGCTACAGTGTCCACGGGGGATTTGGGGTACAGAGTGAAGTGGGGAGAAGGGCTACTTTGGGGTGGTTTGGGAGGTACCAAAAGCATTTGCTGATGGGCAATGTGGGCTGTCAAAATCAAAGATGACTCCAGAGTTTGGGACCCGCCTGAAGTGGGTGGAGGGACAGGGACGCAGTCCCCTGAAATGAGGAGCCTGGGAGGAGGAACGCAGCCCGAGTCAAATGGCATTGTTGTCACTGGCATTTTAGCTTCAATTTTTCAGACACCTATTACCGGGAGGGTCTTAAAATGTCATCTGCAGGACAGGCTTTCTTGTGCCCATTCTGTAGCCGAGCACACCGAGGCCCACGCAGCTCTGGCCCAGCCCCACAGTTAGCAGGGGCTGAGCCAGGGTGGAAAGCCAAGGTCCAGCCAACCCCAGACTCCTTGCTTATATTATACATTAGCAGCTCTCAACCCCACCACTCCCTGGGGGACATCCGCCATGTCTGGAGGCATTTTTGGTTGTCACGGCTGGGTAGTGAGTAGAAGCCAGGGATGCTGATAAACATCCTACAATGTGCAGGACAATCTCCACCACAAAGAAACATTCTGCTCCCCATGTCAGGTGTGCCAAGGCTCAGAAACCCTGACAGAGACCACCGGAGAGAGGCGAGGAACAGTGTGAACGGGGTCAGGGGAGAGGGATGTGATTTTGGTGAGGGGACTAGAATGAGCAAAGGCCCTGGGGCCGGAAAGCCCAAGAAGTCCAGGAGGGCCTCGGGGCCGTGCAGGTCATGTGTGGTGAGCGGTGCATTGGGCCGGGCTGGCAGGCGGGTCGAGGGGCCAGAACCCCCTGCGGCAGGCGCCAGGAGGACCCGGGGGTCTGAGCCCGGTGGAGAGGCGTGATGGGGGAGCATGCTTTCCCTTCGCATAGCCCTCTCAGGAAAACAGCTCATAAACATCTTCACGCTGAGGTCCTCACATGACCAAAGAGCCCATGGGGACCCCTTCCGGTGCTAGCTGTGTTTCGATCATGCAACGTGCTAAGCCACGGAAGTGAGGCCGTCGTGGTGGCGTATTCCCAGCATCAGCAGGAAGTCTGCCAGGAGTGATTTGCAGCCCGGCCCGTGCAGGTGAGGGGCCTGTGCTGCACGTAGGAAGCCCGGGGATGGCAGTGCCCTGCTTTCCCCCCATTCAGCACCCACACAGCACGCAGGCCCCTGCACCAGGCACAGGTAAGGGCTGCACGGTAGCCCCTCCACGAGCCCAACAAGCTTGTGATGACGGTCGTGCTACAGAGAAGTCCAAGGCACCCAGGGGTTAAGTGACAAGTCGTGGCACTGATACCCGAACGCAGGCAGCGCCCCTCAGGGGCCTGTGTTCTCTATCTTGACCAAGCCCAGGAAAATCATAATACTCAGCAACACTTATTGAGCACTTACTATGTCCAAGCAGCCTTCTAAGCCCTACACGTATTAACAACTCCTTCTCGCCTCACCACAGACCTGTGGGCAATACTGTTACCATCCTAGGAGACTGAGGCACCGAAAGGGAAGTAACTTGCCTGAGGTCACGCAGCGGCCAAGCTAGGACTCCCCTCCTGGTGGTTCCGCTCCAGAGCCCACACTCCTTCCCACCCCTCTGCCGGAAGCCCAGGGCTCGGCGGGAGGGAGGAGGATGGCCCAGGCTAGCTGTGCACCCCCGGGCCATCTCTGAGGTCTCCCACTCCTGCGATGGGAGATTAACACTCTGGGAAACTGCAGACACCAAGGATGGGGTGGGCGGTGGGGAGGGACCAAGGAAGAAAATACAGGACACATTCTTGGCTTGCGGCCAGCTGAGAAAGTTAAAGGCAAGACCAAGAAACTCTCCTTTGGGGGCCTGGTGCTATTTTGCAAGGTGTTGCCTTTCTCCTCAGCTATATTTGCTTTGCCAAACTGGAACGCTTCGCTGAAATACAGCGGCCTAGGAGGCCTGAGGCTGTTTGCTGAGGGAACGGGGCCAGGGCAGGCGGAGAAAGCGGAGGGCAGGGCTCTGCATCACCCCAGAGGCCCGCCTCTGCCGCCTGCTCCCAGAGGAGAGCCACCGAGGCAGCATGAAAGGGCGGGACAGAGAGACAAATGGCAGGAAGAGCACGCGAGCCAGGAGGCGGGGGACCTCCCTGGTCGCACTTCTACACTGATGACCCCCACCCCAGGCTTCCTAAATCCACCTGCCCACTCCACTGGGCCATTGGGATGTCTCATTGACATCTCAAACTTAATATGTCCCCATACTTAACCCTGATCATCACCCCCCCATCCCTGCTCACCCCCGGGCTCCCCAGCCCAATAAAAGTTGTTCAAAGCTGGGGCACCTGGGTGGCTCAGTTAGTTAAGCGTCAGACTCTTGATTTTGGTTCAGGTCATGATCTCAGGGTTGTGAGATCGAGCCCCACAGGGAGCCCCATGTGGGGCTCCACTCTGGGCATGGAGCCTGCTTAAGAGTCTCTCTCTCTCCCTCTCCCTCTGCTCCTCTTCCAACCTCGTGAGCACTGGCACTCCCCACCTCCTATAAATAAACAAACAAACATAAATAAATAAATAAATAAATAAATAAATAAATAAATAAATAAATAAATAAATAAATAAATAAATATTGCTCAGATCCAAAACCCAGGCGTCATCCTGGCTTCCTCTATATCCCGCACGCCCCACATCCTGTTCGTCAGCACCTCCTGCGGGTCTGCTGTCGAGATTTACCCCATCTGATCACTTCTCACCACCCTGCAGCTTGGTCCACATGACCGGCCACTTCTCACCCGTCGTCCTGTCCGCACTGCCATAGTCCATCGGCACGTGGTAGACAGAGCGGTATTTTACAAACATGCATCAGATGGCAGGACTCTCCTGCTCAGAACTTCCAGCTGGCTTCCAGTCACATTAGAACTAAAAGTCACTTTTCTCACCGTGACCTCAAGATCCCCTGTGATTGGTCCCTGCTCCCCTCTCCTTCTGCACCAGCCCCCACTGTCACCCTTGCTCGCCGGGCACTGGGCACTTGGGCCTGCTGTCTGGGCCTTCTGCGTTAACTGTCTCCTCTTCCTGGAATGTTCTCCTCTGCCAGAACATCCTGCGACTCCCTCCTTCCCATCATCCAGGTCTCAGTTCAAATGTCACCTCCTCAGAGAGGCCTTCCATGACCACCATGGACAATCACTCTCTATCCCTTTTCCATTAAAATTTCTTTTCTTTATAAGACATATCATATTCTAAAATTGTCAGATTTATTTATTATTTTTCCCTGGGAGAATGTTGGCAACTGGCGATCAGGGACTGAGTCTGTCTTGTTCCTTGCTGTGCCCTCAGCACTGAGAACAGTGGTCAACACACAGCCAGTGCTCAGGGTACTTTTGTTCACTTGGTGATGAGTATGCTTTGCAGGGGCATGCTCTGTACCCCGGTTCTCTCCTGTGTAACCGAGGCACCTGACCCTCCCCTGCAAGGCCCTGTCTACCTCTAACCTTGCCTGTGACCCTTACTTCCAGAACCATAAAAGGCCAGAGGGAAGATTTAGCAGTGGATGCAAAAGAACAAATGATAAAAATGTAATTCTCTGCAGATGGTAAAGGAAGGGTTGGGGTCCCAGAAGAAAGAGATCAGGTGTGATAAGTGTCGGTGGGAGAGCTGGGTTCGAGTCTTACACCCTGGCCATTTCCTTGCTCAGTAATCTTAGACAAAGCCACTTGCTCTTCAAAGCTTCAGTTTCCTCCACTGTAAACAGATTATGATACTCCAAGCCCTGCTCACTTTGCAAGGTCACAGGGAAGGAGGGTCAAACAAGAACATATTATATAGGTCAAATCTTTATGAACAAGTATGTGTTAAATAAAAAAATTCCAACAAACCTTTACTGAGTGTCTGAGAGCTGGACATTGCGCTGGGGTTTGTGGACATTGCTCTGGTGGTGGGCATGTGGAGCGGCCCTTGCCCCCAAGGAGAAGGATAATCACATAGAAGTGCACTCACCAGTAATGAGGAGTGCACTGGGGGGTGGTTGGCTTCCTCTGAGAGCCTAGTCTGGGGCTGGGTCAGGGAGGGCCTCCCTGAGGAAGTGCCATTTGGGTTGAGAAGAACAATAAGCAGGAGTTAAATAGGTGAAGGGTGGGAGGAGCGCTGGAAAGGGCATTCCAGGTAGAGGATACAGTTCGTGCAAAGGTCCTGAGGTGAGAAAGAACACAGAGAATGGAGGGGACCTGAAGAGAATTGATATGGCTGCAGAGATTGAGGGGAGAACATGCACAGAAGGAGCCAGCAAGGTAGGCAGAGGCCAGATCCTTCGGGGCCCTGTAGGACATGGGAAGAATTCTGTCTCTGTCCTAAGGGCAGTGTGACCTCAAAGGGGTTTTGGGGGGAGAGATGGGGGTAGTGACATAAGGAGAGTAGTATTTTGAAAAGGCACCTCTGGCTATTGTAAGAAGAAATGTGGGGAGTAGCAGGGTGAATATGGGAAGACAGTTGAGAGACTACCGCACACATTCTAGCAAAAGTGGATGGAGCTGAGATGGGAGTAGGAACTTGCACATACCGTGTTCGGGAGTCAGGGCAGACATCTGTCTGGTTGAGGGAGAGACTGTTGGTGGAGGGGCAGAGGAAGGAACTGGGCAGCGCCAGACGGTGAGGGCAGGGCTGAGAAGCAGGCTGAGGGACCCTGGCAATCACATCTCCAAGCACCTTCATCTGACTGAGGTCAAAGAGGGAAAGTGACTTGTCCAGGGAGCCTTGCAAGCACAGGCAGGGCTCGGCCACCCATGTTGTCCCTCGTTCACTGCCCAAGCACTCAACCCTCTGCCTCAGCAGCTGGATCACACTCAAGCCGACTGAGATGGGCAGGCGCTGCTTCTTGTCCTAGCCCCACAGAAGAAACCCTGGGGCTCCCCAAGGCTTCCATCCCAAGGTCTGAACCCTCCAGAGAATTGAACCAACTCCTCTTGCTGTAATGGTGAATGCACCTCTTTGTGGGGTGGGCCAAGAAACTGGTCTCCAGGCTGCAAGGACCCCCGGACCGTTGAGAGGCAGGCGTTTACGCCAAGGATTCAGTCACCTTCGTGCCCTGGTCAGTGATTACCCAGGCCTCATCTGGGCAGCCATTAGCATAACTCGGGGCAGCCCGGCCCCCATTTCCAGGTGACTGGCTCTGAGGGGGTGCTGTTCTGGACTGGAGACTCAGGCCTCCCCTGGACTGGTGGGCAGTGGGCAGCCAGCTCATTCACCAGTGGCAAAGGCCATTTTTACTGAGAAGGTATTGGGTCAAGTCACCAATACGACAGAGGCAGTTCCTGGCTGGTGAGGACCTCAGCAAAAGTCACCCATGAGGAGAAGTGCCCGTTTTTGTCATTTGAAATCATCTGTTTCCAATTTACTATTCTGTGCATGTCTTTTCCAGAGACCTACCCACAACAAGCATAGCCATTTAAGAACAGCTTTTTTTAACAAGATAATAAAACAAACAATATTTGTCATAAACAGCATAAATAATTTTAGTCTTAATTTTAACTTATTTTCTATAAGTCTTTTTAAAGAGCTCTCTTAATTCACCAGAATAACTCAGCTCTGGTGGAGATCAAACCAACAGCTCTGTATGCGTGACTGGTCAGCCTGAGACAGATCCGGGTTCCTACTGAGCAATCCGCACGGGATCAGGACATTGCTGAGTCCTCATTGGGTAACAGCTGAGGATCTGGATACTGCCAAGTTCTGAATGAACAGCAGCTAGGGATTAGGTAATTATTGAGTTCTGATTGGTTGGTAAGTAGAGATCGGGGCTTTGCTGATTTTAATTGGATGTCCTGTCCAGGAAGAGTGTGTTGCTATATTCCGATTGACTGAATGTACTTCCGCCGGGATGTCCCAGTATGAGTCCTGGGACACCTGCGCAGGGTGGCACGTTGCAGAAACCGATGCGTTGGCAACTTGAAGCTGCTCACGGTTATATTTCTCATGATATGTTCCCAATTTCACTGTTCTAATTAATGTCCGACAATATCCAGAAAAAAGCTGGATTTTGTGCATAGAAAGTCCCAAACCTGTATTGTCTTCCTCAAAACAAGGCTGAAAAAGCCCATAGTTTTGTTGATAATAAACACCACTGCCCTTATTGATGAGGGCTCCCATTTGTTGGGGCACTTACCAGAGGCCAGGGGCTGTGCCTGACATGCATTTTCTCATTTGATCCTCCTAACAACCCTATGAGGTGAACTGTCTGGTTATCCCCATTTCACAGATGAAGAAACAGATTCAGAGAGAGCAAAAGCCTTGGCCAAAGATAGGCAGCAAGTTACAGTCTGAGTTGGGATTCACACTCAGAACCGCCTGATTTCAAAGTCCGTGCTCTGATCTTTGCCTTAGGCTGTTTCTCAATTTGCAAATAAAACCAAAATGTGATCCCGGGCAGTGGCCGGTGTCCTGTTTCCTCCCCGCAGACGGGAAGAGTGTTTACTGTGGTCCAGTCGGGCCTACACTCAGCTCAAGTGAATCCACAAAATCGTCAAAATAGCGAGACACTTCCAATCTGGTTGGTAAGCAGCTGTTGTCCCAAACCCCCCAAAAGCCTCTAACCACCCCCGCTCAACACCTGAGAGATCCTGTCTCCTACCCTCCAGTCTTCCAGGTCTCCCCACAGTTCGGTGAGTAAAGGACTCAAGCCCAGCTCACCAGGGGCTCTCACTACATCTAGACCTCTAATACAGGCAACCTCGGGGATACTGCAGGTCCTGTTCCAGTCACCACAATAAAGCATGTCGAGTGAATGTGGGGGCTTCCCAAGTGCATATAAAAGTTATGTTTATACTATACTGTAGCCTATTAAGGGTGCAATAGCATTAGATCTGTAACAACGTGCATGTCTTTAAAAAAATATTATTGCTAAGCAATGTTACCCATCATCTGATCTCCAGCGAGGTGTAATGACTGAACGCAGTTCCCCATAACAAATACAATAATGATGAAAAGTTTGAAATGTTGTGAGAATTACCAAAATGTGACACAGGGGCACGAAGGGAGCAACAGCTTTCAGGAAAATAGCAACGATAAATAGACTTGCTTGATGCAGGGTTGCCACAAACCTTCAATTTGAAAATAAATAAATAGGGGCGCCTGGGTGGCTCAGTCGTTAAGCGTCTGCCTTCGGCTCAGGTCATGATCCCAGGGGCCTGGGATTGAGCCCCGCATCGGGCTCCCTGCTCCGCAGGAGGCCTGCTCCTCCCTCTCCCACTCCCCCTGTTTGTGTTTCCTCTCTTGCTGTGTCTCTGTCAAATAAATAAATAAAATCTTAAAAAAAAAATCATTTCTAAAACAAAAGTGTTTTTTTTTCTTAAAGATTTTATTTGAGGGCGAGAGACCACAAGCAGGGGAATGGCAAAGGGAGAAGGAGAAAGCAGGCTCCCCAGTGAGCAGGGAGCCCAACATGGGGCTCGATCCCAGGACCCCAAGCTCGGGATCATAACCCAAGCTGAAGGCGGACATTTAACTGAGCCACCCAGGCACCCCAAAAAGTTTTTAAAATTTCATACTCAGGGGCGCCTGGGTGGCTCAGTCATCAAGCGTCTGCCTTCGGCTCAGGTCTTGATCCCAAGGTCCTGGGATCGAGCCCGGCATCAGGCTTCCTGCTCCGCGGGGAGCCTGCTTCTCCCTCTCCCACTCCCCCTGCCTGTATTCCCTCTCTCGCTGGGTCTCTCTCTGTCAAATAAATAAATAAATTCTTATAAATAAATAAATAAATAAATAAATAAATAAATAAATAAATAAATAAATAAATAAATTTAAAAATGCAGGATCTGCGAAGTGCAATAAAGCGAAGTGTTCCAAAGCGAGGTATGCCTGCATATTGGTCAATGCCTGGACCATGGGAGTTGGTAACTATTTTGAACATCACTCCAGGTAATGTAAACCCCCTGGCTTGGGAGTTTCTCATGAATTAGCCCACCAAATGACCTAGATATGCTTCCTTCCAGAATCATCTCACCAACTGTTTTGAGAATTTGCTGAGACCTAGCACAGAAAGGCTTAACACATAAAGTTAGCCCTCAGTCCATGGAAGTATGTTGTGTTGTTGTAATAAGTTATTGCTAAGCTGGGTCTGCCCTTTCTAAAATATTCTTTGTCCTAGCATGTCCCAAAGGGTACTCAGTAGCAGTCTAGGCCCATGAGAGGTTCCACCGTAAAAAAAAAGTTGTGAGGTCAAGTAAATTTGGGAAACTGTAGGAAACTGCCACTCCATAATCCCACAGTCTCAAATCTGTTTGACCACGGGACTCCCTTGTTCCGGTGGGAGAGTCAGGTGGGTGGGCTAATATCAATAGGCATCCACTAGAATTCGCTTTGGAAACATCTACAGTTGCTGGCAAAAAACAAGATAGGATGATCAAGTAGTGTGTGTGTGTGTGTGTGTGTGTGTGTGTGTGTGTTTCATCAGCAAATTCATGTTGACAGCCATTTCCAAAGAGGGACCCAACATCTGAGCATGAGATGGAAGACAGGTGGGGCCTCCTGCAATGTGCATGCTCATTTCTGTGATGTGGAGGCTCATGACTGGATTGTGAGTTTACACCAAGCTGGGTCTCAGTCTCACCTCCTTCCCTCCCAGAGGATGCAAAGTGATGCCCGGCAATGCAGGATAGAATCAATCCGGGAAGGCTTCCTGGAGGAAGGGGCTGGTGAGCCAGCTCTTTAGGAGGGGTGGGGCCCAGATGGGCAGGGAGGAGGGTGGAGGTGAAAATGCCACACCCCTGGAACACTTGGCACGCTCTGAACCATGTGGTGCCTTGTCAAAGCCAGCTGTTGGCTCGCTGCCCTGGCTTCTAGCCCTTCATCCTTCCCCTCCTCCCCTCCCAGGTCCAGAACCATCTCCTGAGTCAGCTTTGGGCTTCCTGCTGGGGGTCAGATCCTTTTCTGCTCAGGGAAGAGAGGATTAGCATTAAGACTCCAGGATCCCTACCTCCTTTCTCTGGGGCAAAGACAATGCCCTTCCAAAAAGAACAGAGAGTGTAAGGCTCTGTGTCTGTTCTTTTCCACCTGAGGCTCAGCTCCCTCACCCCCAACCACTTCCCTAGCAGAGATGCAGGAATCTGGTGCCTGTTGCCAAGGGAGGGAGCCCCAGGAATGAGAACCCGACTCAGGCTGGAGGTAGGACCAGAGATCTCGGGCCCCACCAGAGGCCTGAGCCAGGAGTGGCAAGGGGTGGGAGAGGCCATACGAGGAGCATAGGCGTCAGCCAGGCTCCTCCACCCCAGCCCAGGGGAGCGGTCTAGATCCCTCCCTCCCTCCCTCTCAGCTGACAGGGCAGGGCCTGGCTAGCGTGCAGGGACCTGGAACCGAAACTCAGCAAAGAGTACCCACCCCAGGGACCCTTGCCCAGGCAGAACCCGAGCAAGCCCCAAACTACCCTAGAGCCTGCCCAGCCCCAGGACCATGCTTCCCAGGGAGGGGGCTAATGAGGAAACCACAGAGCAATGGCAGAGGGAGAGGGCTTTGAGGTCGGCCAGACGGACATGTTTACTGAGCACCTGCTATGTGTCAGGCCCTGAGTTTGGTTCTGGGAACACAGTGCAGACCCAAACCAGACCTGGCTTCTTACAGGCTGGGTGGCCCTGGCCAAGTCACTCGACCTCTCTGAGCCTTAGCTGCCTTATCTATAACAAGAGGGCTCCTAACTCCCCAGTGCCCGTGAAGTTTGACCCAAACTTTCATGCTGTAGGGTATGTGACAGCCTGCAAGGATGGTGATCAGTCAAAGCACCGTGTAGACTGGCGATTCTTCCGCAGAAGGCCGGCTCTTCCTGGGTCTGTCCTTAGCTGGTCTCTAGAACGCAAATCCAGTGCTCTCTCGGTGACCCCAGCAGGACCTGCCCCGGCCCTCGCTGGTCCTCAGTTTTCTCCCCTCTGAAGTGGGGTCACAGCGCCTGTGCTGGCCACTTCCTAGGATCAAATGGAGAGACTCTGCTCGCATTACAAAGGGCTTCCCTGGGGCAGAGGAGAAAGGGCAGGAGCGATGGATTTTCAAACTGCAGGTCACAAGCTAGTATGAGCCTTGAAAGCAATGTAGTAGCTGCAGCCAGAAATTCCCCAAAATAGACTAGAAGAAATCATATTAGAGAATATGTCATGGTATGTCTTCAGCCCATGAAACTTTTCTTCCCGGTAAATATTGACTTAGGCGCATTTCCTGAGTCAGGATGTGCAACATAGCCCTGGAGAGCGACAGGATACAGGCTCTGCACGGAGGGAGTCTGGGTTTGCGTGGTGACTCTGCCCCTCACTAATGGAATGACGTCAAGCAAGTGACTTGAGCGCTCTGTGCCTCAGTTTCCTCACCTGGAAAGAGGGATGGAAATAACCCCTACCTTGTCCAATGAACCGTTTAGAACAGCCCGGCAGGCAGCTAGCTCAGTGAGCATCAGTGATTCCTGTCTGCCTCAGAAGGTGGACCAAGCAAGGTCCTGGAGGAGGCGGCTCTGTAGGTGGGAAAGGGGTCTGCCGCCCCCGCCCCAGTGGGGAAGGTGGTTCTAGCCCAGCCCCCTGATTCCTCAGATGAGAAAACTGATGCCCTGAACCAGGGAGAGGCTGGGCTGGAGGCTGGGCTGTTGCCTCCCAGGCCGGGGCTCCACTCTGTCTCTCGCTGCCCCTTTGGCGAGAGACAGCCCTTCACTGTTTGGCTTTCCCATCTGTAAAATGGGGACAGCAAACATCTACCTCAGGGGGTTGACTGAATGAGATCCTGCACACGAAGGGCTGAGCGCTGTGCCTGACATACAGTCTCTATAAACGTGAGCTGTTTTTACTCAAAATATATTATTCAAGAAAAAAACAGGTTCTGGGGCCCCTGGGTGGCTCAGTCGGCTAAGCGTCTGCCTTCAGCTCAGGTCATGGTCGCAGGGTCCTGGGATGGAGCCCCGTGTCTGACTCCCTGCTCAGTGGGGAGTCTGCTTCTCCCTCTCCCACTCCCCCAGCTTGTGTTCCCTCTCTCGCTGTCTCTCTCCCTCTGTCAAATAAATAAAAATTTAAAAACTTAAAAAAGAAAAGAAAAAACAGGTTCTAAATACATATATATATTATACACACATATTTATATACATTCATAAATGTTATATATATATATATATACACACACACACGGTATTAACTCATTCTATAAAAGAAAAAAGAAAGTTGTGTATCTGTGGGCACGCTCCCAGGGCATTCCCAGGGATTGACTGTTTCTAGGAGGTGGGGTGACAGGGACACGTTTGCTTTTCTTGTTGTGTCCAAAATGGCTAGTTCCTAATTTTTGTACAGCTAACGTGTATTGTTTTTTTGTGCAGAAAAAAAAGAGGTTATTTTTATCAATGTGTATAATAACTACCACCCACCCCAACTGGCCATGTGCTGTCCCAGGCTGGCGAGCAGGCTGACTCCACGCTGCCTTCCATGAAAACCAACATGTGTGTCACTGTGGCTTGGGGCACCCAAGCAGCAGCCTGATTTTTGTTTTCTCTTCTTGTTTGTTCACAGTGACAGCTGATGACCTACTGGTAGCTCTCTGTGGAACAAATACATGCCAAAGATCGCAGATTTCTCACACGGAATGGAGGGAGGGTGGCCAAGGCACGCCATAGGTTATCAACTGATAAGTCTTGGCATCTCCTGTGTACAAAACTGGGCTTGGGAGTGGTTGGGGACAGATGTTCTCTAGGCGTCTGATGTCAGATCAAGAAGGGGCGCAAAGTTGGGGGGGGTGGATTCTGTGGAAGGGAGTGCAGCAAGGGTGGGGAAGGAAAGGAGGTTGTTCAGAGGCTGTTTCCCAGCTGACTGGCCCTTGTGCAGGGCTTTCACATGACGCCATCTCGTTCTGAGCAGCAGTGTGTGCGTGTGTGTGCCTATATACAGGTGTGGGTCCACGCACACGTGTGCTCGTGCATAGAGATGTGTGTGTGTGTCTAGGGGGTGCAAGGGAGGCAGGGAAGAGGTAACATTTAGCCAAGAAACGCATGTGGAGGCTGAGGAGGAGTCCATGTTGGACGTTGGGCATGAGGAAAGACGGACCCAAGATGGACCCTTTAAAAAAGGCACCTGCTCGAGTGAGGCCGTGGTTTCGAGGTTACCACAGGCATCCAGAAATTAGCCCCCTGACCAGCACCCCTCCTTCCATTACGGCACCTTTGCTCACCACTGTTACCACCCGTCTGAGCGCTGCGTGGCCCTCCGGAGGCCCGGCACAGGGCCTCACTCCACTTTGGTCTGGCCCAGCACGGGCACAGGGCCTGGCAAATCACAGGTGCTCAACACATGCCAAACGAATGCCTGAGTCTGACAACGGATGCGGTCTGGGTGGCGAGTGACTCAACCATGCCTGAGGCTGGGGACACCCAGGTTCTGGCTTCCCCTTTAGCTTGCCCGTGACCCTGAGCTGGGGCGTGTTATGGAGCATGTTCTTTCCTTTTGTCCCGTCTGCCCAGTGGGTCAGTAGAACCCACCTCCATCTCCTTCCTGTTCTGAAGACGAGGAATTGGGACAAGGGCTTCCCAGAGTTGAGGGGGACCCAAATTCCAAAGGCGCACAACATGCCAAGTGTCCAAAAGACACATGCCTGGTCACTTTGGGGAAATCCGTAGCAGCTGGGAGGCTGGACCGTGGGAGGCTGGGGGCCTGGAACGCCGGGTTCAGTGGCTTGGCTTGAGTTTGTAGGAGGAGGCCTGCCACAGCGTCTGAGAAGATGCGACCAGGCCTAGGGAAAGAAGCTGAGCACTGTTGTTTGGGGGGAGCCAGGAGCTGGGTTTACTGTACCAGGGAAAAAGGGTCTGGGCATCTGCCAGGACAATCATCGGAGGTCATTACTCCAGGCAAAGTTGCTCCCCACTTCCTGAAGCTCTGTGGGCAATAGAGATGTAAATGTCAACAGTGCCTCCTGCTGGACAGCCCCTGCATTACAGCATCTTTGTCCTAGACGTGAGAAACAGAAGGGAGATAAGTTCTGGAATGTTCTAGCTGGAATAACACAGTTCAACAGCTACTGCGGCTGCTGCTTTTATTAAGAGCTTATTGTGTCCCAGTCACTGTGCTAAGTAGTTTTCCTGGGTCATCTCATTTAATCTCCCCAGTGACCATGTGAGATAGGAACTCTTATTAACCCCATTTGTCAGATGGGGAGCCTGAAACAGGAAGGTCACATTATTTCTTCCGACGTCTCAAATTACTTTGTAGCAAGATTAGCTTTCCAGCCCCGGTCCCTCTGACTCCAAAGCCCATGGTTTTAACTGCCTTCTTGGGCCTCCTGTCAAGTCCAAGGATGATGGAGGTCTTTCGTCTTTCTGTCACCTCCACTCGGTTGGTAGTGGTGGCCTCGACCTCTGCTGAGGATTCTGAGTGCCCCGATGAATTAATGATATCCGTCAGGGGTGCTGGCAGGAACGTGGTAGCATGTACGTCAGGTATGTCTTTGTCTCTGAACTAGTCCAACCTACTGGCTGTAGGTTCCCTGAGAAAGGGATCAAGGCCCAATCCTCTGACCTGTCTTTACTCGTTCACTCAGTGACTAAAACACATCTCAGACTTGTCAGGTCCAAATACGAACCCTTGCTTGGCATCTCCAGAGCCATCCTGCCGCCATCTTCCCCATCCAGGCACAAGGCATTCCTGGTCTCTGTTTGCTCAGCCACAGCCTTGGTATCATCCTTGACCCTCTTACCTCCCACACCCCACATGCAATCTTCCAACGAATCTCATTGATTCTACCATCAAAATGTATCCGGAATCCAACTACTGCTCATCACCTCCCCAGCTGCCACCACCATTACCTACCCTGGACTGACACAGCACCATCTACCAAGTCTTGCAACATGCATCCTTACCGTCTGCACTTGGTCTCCACACTGCAGGCAGAGTTCTTAGGCCTTCTTGGTTTTCAAAGTACTTTTGCAGAAGTTACACACACATACAGTAAAAAAGGGCGGGGAATTGTCACTCCCATTTGACAGATGAGAAACATGGAGGCCCAGAACAGTGATGTAATCGACCCAAAGAGGTACACCAGAGAAGCTGCAATCCAGGGCTCTTACCATGATGTTGTACGCTCCTTGACCCCTCTAACTCCCAGAATTTCCTATGGGCACATCTGAGAATTACACACAGACACACACACACACACTCCACCCCACCCAGAGGATGCAGGAGGTCAGGTAAGGAGGAGGTCAAGGAGCCCAGGAGAGACGGTCTTCTCTCTGCCTTGGATTAGCTGGGGAAATGTGAGTCAATCACTTTTCTTTGGTGTGTGATGCCCCCTGGGGTTCACTCTTAGAAAATGCAGTTGATTATCTAAGAAAGCTTTTGGGTGGGGGACAGGCTTTGAAGGCGATGGAGGTGCCTGGGACTCTGACCACGCTCCCTCCCAGCAGAGGTCTTTGTCTCTTAAAAGCCAGAGTTTGTGTCCAGATGGGTGAGGATCATGCTGCTCCTTCCAAAGCTTACTCATCCATACCTCACAGGAACCCAAATTGGTACAGCTTTCCTGAAAGCAGTTACTAAAAAAAAAAAAAAAAGTCAAGATTTAAAAAAAGGTTTTGAATGACATGCCCTTATATACTGCTAAATGAAAAATTAGAACAAAAATTCATATAAAAATGCTATCCATGTACACATCTATGAAAGGTAGACACACAAATGACACCAATGAGTCTCTCTGGATTAGGATTAGGTTTTATTTTTCTTTTCGTTATAATTTCTTAAATTTTCTGCCCAGCAGGTTTCACTTTTCTAAAGTCAAGTTTTATAAAGGAAAAAATACATAAATAAAGCCCTTTCCACCTGGTGCCCTGCCCCTGTTGCCTACTCAGAGCTGGTCAGAATGTCCCCTTCGAAATTTATTCAGTAAGCAAAGGGCAAGTGGAAGATTTGTCCACTGGTGGGCACATGTGTGCATTCCGGTGGGAAGCTTCTGGACACAGTGCCTTACCCAAGCATGTCAGAGTCCCAGCGGGGGAGGGGGTGGTGATAGAAGGGACAGAAGAGATTCCCTGGGGACCAAGAAAACTCAGATCTCAGAGAGAAGGACTCAAGAGAGAGTTGACGACCAAGATTCTCAGGCAGAGAGGAATATGGGCTGCAGAGAGATCACGTATGTGTGCCCAGGACCAGAGAAGTGACTAGATATGCCCAAGGTCACACAGCAGATGGTGACAGGGTATGTCTGGTGTTCAGACCACCTTCCTCCAATTCCTGAGTTCTTTCCACACACCAGCAACCTAGAACTTTCAGGAAACTCCCACAGAAATGCAAATTAGCACAACAGTGAGAAAACACTGTTGGCAGCAAATTTTAAGTTTGACGAGATGGAAGGTTGATGAGGATGGTGGGGAAAGGATATGCTCATGTATGCTACTGGTAGGAGTTAGATTGGTTTAGCCACTGTGCGGAGCAATTTGCAGTACCTGTGAAATTTTTAAATGCATCGTATGACCCCACAGACCCACCCCTCAGTATTATCTACCCCAGAAAAACACCCACCTGAGTGTATGCAGAGGTGATCATTGAGGTGTTGTGTCATCTTGAAAAATTAAAACCATTCTAAATATCTATCAACTGGAGAAGGGTTAAATAAAATATGACACATCTGACCTGTGGAATAGTTTGAACAGTGGGGAAAAAAAAGGTCTCCATGTACAATGTGTACAATGTGGAAAGTTCTCCATGGAGTTTTGTGGGGTGAAAAATGCCAGAAGCAAGTCACAGAATGATAGAGTATTTAACAATTGATATAAAACCACACAGACAGATGCACAGTATCATCTGTTTTCCATGGGTCCATAGAAAAACACTTGGAAAATCCCCCCAAAAAACTGATAACAGCAGTGACCTACGGTTTGGGTGTGATTGGCGGTAGATGGGAGAATGGTGAATCTGTACTCTTTTAACGTGTGAAGAGGAAAGTGTATCCATCTATTGCTTGTGTTATCAAAAATTCATTATTAAAAAGAAAGTGATAAGAGAAAGACCCAAAGGAGGAAAGGGAGGGAGGCAGGAGCCCCCCAGGAGGATGCGGCTTGCAGCAGGCCCACAAGGACAGGCGACAGGAACTGAGACTCCACTGAGAGAGAAGAATCCGGCAGGAGCAGAGACTGGGGCACAGAGGTGCGCGGCTCCGGCTTTCCCAGAAGGAGCGGGCGGGCAGGCCTGGGGCGCTGGGCTAGGTCCCGGCAGGTGCCCGGCCGTCCCTGCACGCCCGGCGGTCAGCACACCTGGGAACCACTGTCAAGCGCCCAGGGGCCTCCCCAGGCCTGGAAGAAGCAGACAGAGGCAGGTTTGGAAAGAGCCCCGCTGTTCTTATGGGAAAGGGAGAACCCACCGCCCTGCCTACCCCACCCGCAACCCTCCCGGGGCTCCCTGCTCCCGTAGCGGCGCCTGCCCATGTCCTCCTCCCATCAGGGCCCGAGGGAGCAGCAGGGGCAGCTGAGGCCAGCGGGGAAGAAAGAGGGGGCTTGCCCGAGGTGAAGAAGGGCTGTGCCAAGGCCCGTCATCACAGGCTCTTTCCAGGCTCCCATATGGCCCTAGGTTCAAATCCCTGCTCCACCTCTCCGTCTGTGCCCTTAGCAACCCCCTCGCTTTAATCGAGCCAGAATTCACCTACCACAGAATTCACCCTGTTGAAGTGTGCAGTGTTTAATATAGTCGTAAAATCAAGCCACCATCACCATCATCTAATCCCAGAACATTTTCATCACCAGGAAGAGAAACCCCATAGGAACAGTCACTCCTCTTCCCCCGGCCCCTGGCAACCATGACTCGACTTTCCTATCTCTGTAGATCTGCCCATTCCGGACATTTCACATAAATGGAATGGTACAGGGCGCCTGGGTGGCTCAGTCGGTTGGGCGACTGCCTTCGGCTCAGGTCATGATCCTGGAGTCCCGGGATCGAGTCCCGCATCGGGCTCCCTGCTCGGCGGGGAGTCTGCTTCTCCCTCTGACCCTCCCCTCTCTCATGCTGTCTCTCTATCTCATTGTCTCTCAAATGAATACATAAAATCTTTAAAAAAATAAATAAATAAAAAATAAATGGAATGGTACAGTATGTGGCTTTTTGTGTCTGGTTTCACTTAGCATAATGCTTTCAAAGTTAACTCATGAGGTAGCATGTGTCGGTCCTTCATGCCTTTTACTGCTAAATAGTAGTCCATGGCATGGACCTACATTTTGTTTATCCTCTCATTAGTTGTTGGACAATGTGGTTACTTCCACTTTGGGGCTATTATGAATAATGCTGTTATGAACATTCATGTACAGTTTTTAAGCAGACATGTTTTCCATTCTCTTGGGGCTATGCCTAGCAGTGGAATTGCTGAGTCGTGTGGTAACTCGAGGTTTAACTTTTTGAGACACTGTCAACCTTTCCTCCTATTACATTCCCACCGGCCCCATTTCTTATCCTCTCTGAACCTCAGTTTCTCGTTGGCAAAGCTTCAGTATTGATACTTAACCTTACAGACTGGCTGTAAGAATTGGATGAGCTAAAGTATCGAAAACAGTTAGCATATAGTAGGTGTTCAATAAGTGGAATTATTATAATTACAAAACCTATAGGACTCTGAGCCTGTTCCTCCCGCTTCCCTTCAAATCTGACTCGGCATCTACTCTTCATTATCCCCACTTATTTTACCTATTTCTTGAAATTTCCTTGAATTAACTCTACTGTGAAGCACAATTTCGGCTGCCTGCTCACTTGCGCACGGGCTCATGTGCTCTCCATCGCGCGCACACACACACGCACACGCACACCATTTAATAGGGACCTAAGCTCAAGCTAAATGGAAAGTAAAATCTACCCCCCACCCCACCCCACCTCATGGTATGTTAGAGCTGGAATCCATTACTACGGTGGTTCTTAAAGTGTGGGACCCAGACCGGCAGCACCTGGGAAGTTGTTAAAATGCAAATCCTCATATCCCATCCTATAGACACACTGAATCCAGGGACACTGGGGATGAGCCCCAGCGATCTGTGGTGATTCTAATACACTAAAGTTCCCAAATTGTGAAGGAGGAAACTGGGGCACAGAGAAATTGTTACGGAACCTGGACTGGATCACCCAATGGAAGATCCAAGCGGCACCCGGAGATCTTGGAGGATAGGAGGTTTATTTAACGCAAGCAGGCTCAGAGGAGAATGATCTCCAAGGGTCTGAGCGCCGAGCACAAACGAAGGGGGCAATTTATACACTTCTACTTCCACATACTGGGCACTTTGGGTGTGTGCGCGAAGTGGGGCAGGGAGAAGAACCCGGATTGGTGCGCGTGCGGGAAGCAGAGCAGGAGAAGAACCCGGAAGAGCCCTGGGGCAGGGGCTGGGACTCTCCCGCTGGCTTGGTCGGCCATCTTAGGACACAGATTTTCCTTATCATTCCCCACTTTGATGCTCCTTTAAACACCTAGTTTAGACGGCATCATTTTCATTCTCTAAGGTGCGATAGTGAGTAACGAGCAACTGGAGTCTGATTTTAGCAATCTGAGCAGTGATAAACCTAGTAAGGGCATTAAGAATACAAGGACCAGGGTGCCTGGGTGGCTCAGTTGGTTAAGCGACTGCCTTCAGCTCAGGTCATGATCCTGGAGTCCCAGGATCGAGTCCCACATCAGGCTCCCTGATCAGCAGGGGGTCTGCTTCTCCCTCTGCCCTCTTCCCTCTCGTGCTCTCTGTCGCTCATTCTCTCTCTCTCAAATAAATAAATAAAATCTTAAAAAAAAAAAAAAAAGAATACAAGGACCAAATGCTACTATGAGGAGAAGCAATAGGAGGGGGCCGACGAGGGGGGCGAACCAAGGGAATCATTGTGAGAGGGAATCCCACCAAGTTGTCCGCTGGAGTGTTGCCCACCAGCGACGTACTTGTTCCTGTAATTGGGTCAGAGTTTCTTGGACCACTCCCGACTCATTAGTATAGAAACAACCTTCCTCCTGTAAGAAGAGGCAGAGGCCCCCTTGCGCAGCCCCCTTGAGCAAGTGCCCGTTTTGGAGAACCACTGTGGCCAGTGAATCAAGGTGGCACTGCAGGGCCAGGGCCGACTGAGTGAGGGCAGAAAAATCCGCCGTGAGTTGTTGAGTTAACCCCTGGTACTGAACCAGAGACATCCCGATGCCAGTGGCACCGAGGGCAACACCTGATGCTGCCAGCAGGCTCATGATAAGAGGGATGGCCGCAGGGGAGCTTCGAGGGTGGCTAGGAGGTTCCCCATATGAGTGGGGCATCGCTCCCGGGGAGGACTGAAAGATCGGGTAAGAGACTGACAAGCGTGCATGATTGATGGCCCAGGGTGATGCAGATGTATACACCTTGATCACAAGCCAGAGAAGTGTTGTTAGGCGCACAGAGCCGACTGTGGCCCGTGATGGGAGAAGAAGAATTGCCATACAGCGGGACCGGAGCCAGAAAGGGATAATCTGAGGTCCCCGGTGCCGAGGTGGGAGGTGACATGGTGGACTGGTTGAGGATGACACCTAGGTATTGGACGGGCCGGGCTTCATACAGATCCAGCAGTCAGACCGTAGGGGTGGATTTGAGCGGTTAAGCACTTGGTGGGAGGCGTTAATCATACCTAACAGTTGCGCTATAGATGCTTGCTGTGTGTGGGTGGGGGCCCCAGGGGGCCCCAGGGATATGCCGGGGCAAGCTACTGTCTGTCTGACTCTGAGGGTTGACTACAAGGCTTGGGGAGAACACGGACTTAACCATAAACTTGGCCATGGGCTTGGTCCCTATAGAGTGATACTGGCCCAACAGGAGAGTGATTCCTGTGGCCCATGATGTGACATTGCATTCTGGGACTGAGAGAGTGAGCAGTATACAGTGATTGTTAGGGCAAGAAGATGGGGTGGCGCTGCGTGACAAGGAAATCTGGATGTCACTGCGCTGTTTGAGGTGCCACCACCCATTGGACCATTGTTCCATTCCCGGCCAAGTTGCCACCCAGGACTCACATCCCTGGGCTTGTGAGCAGAACTGAGGGCAAGTGTTTGGCTGTTGAGGCGTAGGGCCCCCACAGATGTAGATATATACCAGCCGGTAACCTGAGTGAAGGCCATGGTAGGAACACCGTCTATGAGGTTCCCAGGACGTATCAAGAAGCTGGCATCCATCAAAATGGAGGTCAACCTTTGGTGTGTGCCCATCCCGGGTGGAAGAAGTCAGTGAGGGTGCTGGTGCGGGATTGAGGGGGATAAGCTGGAAAGTCCCTTTGCCAGTAATGGTGATACGAGAGTTTGCCCCCCTTGCCGGGCTGGGCAAGCTAGAGGCAGTGAGGAGGAATAGCACACCAGGTAGAAGAAGACCGGGACTGACTGGGGCCAGGAAAGCCATGGTGAAATGCACTCAGGAGTAGACAGCAGAGGGCCAGGGAAAGTGGGGTCTATGACCTTAGGTAGAGGGAGCCATCATGGCTAACCTGTCAGCAGATGAAACCCGTGGACAAGTAAGTGCAGTAATACACCCTAGGGTCACCCAATAAGCAATGACAACAGCAAGCCTCTGGGGGAAAGTCCAGTCAGGAGGGGCAACAGTGTAGAGTCCAACTCCCAAGATGAGGGAAATCACGCCGATGAGAGCCAGGGACCACGGTGAGCAGGTGTCTATCAGTCGGTGGGGTCTCATCGAAGGTGAAGCCACAGCGGGTTCGTGAAGTCTGGCTGGACTCTGCACTGGTGCAGCTCCTCGTCCGAATGATGAGCTTTCTTCACTCTGGAGTGGTGGACCCATGGGGTGACACCTGAGACCTTGAGGGCAGTAGGGGTGGTTAGAACAAGTGTGAGGCCCTGTCCACTGCAGTTTGAGGGGGTCTTTTTCCCAATCTTTGACCCAAACTGAGTCCCCTGTCTGGAAGGAGTGTACCTGAGACTCTAAGGAGATTGGGGCCCTCTCAATGGTGTACTTTTGTAATTTATGTAGGGTGGCCCCCAGGGCCTGAAGCTGCTCCTTTATCCCTTTATCTCCAACCTTATGTAACTTTCCTGGAAGGCTTCCCAAGCACGGGGGAGGCCATCCATATATTAATTCGAATGGGGAGAAACTTGATGTCCTGGGCATGCAGCAAGCACGCAGGAGAGCTAGGGGTAGCAGATCCGGCCATGGGAGGTTAGTCTCCTGACAAAACTTAGCTAAGGTTCCCTTGAGGGTGCGATTCATTCGCTCTACTTTCCCTGAACTTTGGGGCCGGTAAGTGGTGTGCAGTCTCCAGGTCATGTTGAGAGATTTGGTCAAGACCTGTACAAGGTCTGCTACAAATGTAGGTCCATTGTCACTATGGATTGTTAATGGCAGGCAGAACTGGGGCACGATCTCCTGCAAGAGGACTTTAGCTACTTCCCGGCTTTGCTCCGTCCTAGCTGGGAAGGCTTCGACCCACCCAGAGTATGTGCACACTATTACTAGGAGATATCTGAACCCCCTGGTCAGCTGCACATCTGTGAAGTCTACCTCTAGATCCTTGAAGGGGGTTGCTCCCACCCTCTGGACACCTGGCGGGGACCGCGGTGCCATCCGAGCCTCATTTTTAGCACATGTTATGCACCATTCACTCGTTGCTCGGCACAGTGCTGGCAGCTGACTGATGTAGTAGTGCTTCTTGAGAAGCGCCTCTAATGCAGTTTTTCCCAGATGAGTGAGCTGGTGGTGTTCCCTGACTAGATGCGCTCCAGTTGCTGTTGGAACAAAGATGTGCCCGTCTGGCATCATCCACCATCCCTTTTCAGTCAGGCTGGCTCCCTCAGCCATGGCCCATTCCTTTTCCTTTTTAGTGTCATTGGGCGGAGGGACTTCTTCCGGGGGTGGTAGGGCCATGGTGAGGGAAGGGGCTCTGTCCATGTCCTCACTGGCTGTGGTCTTGGCTGCCTCATCTGCCAGACGATTTCCCCGCGCTATGGGGTCGTCTCCTTTCTGATGTCCATTACAGCACAGGATTGCTACTTCCTTTGGAAGCCAGATGGCTTTGAGGAGTCTCAGTATCTCCTCCTTGTTCTTGATAACTTTTCCTGCTGCGGTTAGGAGGCCCCTTTCCTTGTGGATGGCTCCATGTATATGTACAGTAGCAAAGGCGTACCAAGAGTCAGTATAGATGTTGACTCGCTTCCCTCCCCGAGGGTGAGGGCTCGGACTAAGGCATATAATTCAGCCCGTTGAGCTGACCATCCAGCTGGTAATGCCTTAGCTTCTAGGACTTCAGTGGTTGTGGTTACTGCATAACCCGCTTTCCGGGCACCCTCTTGTAGGTACTGTTTCGAGGGTGACCCGTGGGTTTTCGCAGAGGAGCCCTTGGTATTGTGCTAGCCGAGAGTTGGAAAGGAAGCAGTGTCCCTGTGCATTCATGAGGGACAAACTGCATGAGGGACCTTGACGTTAAGTTCTTGCCCCAGGGTAAGTTTGTCCGCCTCCTTGGTAGGACTGTGGCTGCCAGTGCGCTGAGGCATGGTGGCCATCCCGCTGCCACGGGGTCCAGCTTCTTTGACAGATATGCAACTGGCCATTGCCAGGGCCCAACAGTCTGGGTAAGTACCCCGAGTGCTATCTTTTCTTTTTCATGTACAAAGAGATTGAAGGGTTTCTCTGTATCTGGTAGGCCCAGGGCTGGAGCCTACCCCAGGGCGGTCTTTATCTCTGTGAAGGTGGCTTCTGCTTCCTCAGTCCAGGCAGGGGGTTCTCGATCTGGTCCCCCTAACAGATCATAGAGGGATCTTGCTATTGCCGAGAACCCAGGGATCCAGATGTGGCAGAATCCTGCAGCCCCCAGGAATTCTCGTAGGCCCCTTTTTGTCTGGGGCTGTGGCAGGGAGATGATGACTTTCTTTCTCTCTGGCCCTAGTTCTCTTTTCCCTTGGGTGAGGAGGAAACCAAGGTATCAGACCTGTTGTTGGCAGATTTGTGCCTTCTTCCATGAGACTCCGTACCCCGAGTCCGACAGGAGCTGTGGGAGGGCCTTTGTGCCTTTTGTGCAGTCTTCCTATGTGTCACTGGTGAGTAGGAGGTCATTCACATACTGGAGGAGGGTGCATCATGTGGCCTCTGTTGGGAAGCTGGAGAGGTCCACGGCCAGCCCTTCCCCAAAGAGGGTTGGTGAGTTCTTAAAGCCCTGTGGGAGGTGCGTCCAAGTCAGTTGCATCTGGCGCCCTGTATCAGGTTCAGATCATTCAAAGGCAAACAGTGGCTGGCTCTGGGAGCTAAGCGGAGGCAGAAGGCATCCTTCAAATCTAGGCAAGTGAACCATCTGGCCCTCCCTGTAATTTGGCCGAGGAGGGTGTATGGATTCGGAACCACTGGGTGCAGAGAGATGGTCACCTTGTTGATGGCCTGCAGGTCTTGAACTGGTCGGTATCCCCCTCCTAGCTTCCTGACTAGCAGGAGTGGGGTATTCCAGGCTGACTGGCACTTGACTAGAATACCTGCTTCTTTGAGTTTGGCCAGATGTTCTTGGATGCCGATCTTAGCTTCTTGTGGAAGGGGGTATTACCTTTGCCTCTGAGGTTGGGCTCCTGGGATCAGTTCAACAATGATAGGGGCCCGATTCTGGGCTAGTCCAGGTGGGTTGTTTTCAGCCCATACTGAAGGGAAGGCGAGTCTGAATTCCGGTGGGCTGCTCAGTTGGGCCTGGGCACAGAATAACCTTCATTCTTCCCTTGGCGTGGTAATTGCTAGTATTAGAGACCCTGTCTCCTCTTGCCTTTGGTTCAATCGGAAGCTAGTGTGTCCAGTGGGCTCAAAGGTTATCTGAGCCCTAAGCTTGGAGAGTATGTCTCAGCCCAGGAGAGGGATGGGGCAATCAGGCAGATAAAGGAATTCATGTCAGACCTTGTGGCTCCCAAGTTCACACTGGCGAGCCTGGCAAAAGGGCTGTTGTATCGCCCGTGTCCCGGTGGCCCCAAGGATGGTCGCAGTCCTTTTGCTGAAAGGGGCCACTGGGGAGGTGACAACAGAGTACTCGGCCCCAGTATCAACCATAAAAGTCACTGGTTGGCCCCCCACCTTCATTCTGACCATGGGCTCATGGGGGCCAAGGAAGAAAGAGCCTGGTCGCCCTCAGTCTGAGTCCATTCCCGTAAGGCCTATGAGGTCCTCCTCTCAGGGTTCTTCCTTGTAGCAGCTGGGCTTCTGAGCCTTTCCCCGGTTGTGACATTCGTTTTTCCAGTAGACACACTGATCCCTTGCCAAGGATGTTCTGGGTCTCCCCCCTTTCGGTGGTCGCGGTCTCCCCGCCTTTGTGTTGTCCTTTTCTTTCAGGGCGATGGCGAGGAGGCTGACTTTCTTTTTCATCTTTTTGTTGGCTTCCCGTTCAGCTGCGACCTCCCTGTTCACCTAAACCTTATCGGCAGTCTCTATTAGCTGGGTGATGTTCATCCTGGCGAAACCCTTCAGTTTCTGAAGTTTTTTTCTGATGTCTGGGGTTGTCTGAGCCACTAAGGAGGTGTTTACCACCTGTTGGCTTTCCTGTGCCTCAGGGTCAAATGGAGTGTATATCCTGTAGGCTTCACATAGTCTTTCATTGTAGTCCCGGGGGACTACCCTGGTTATTGAGTGACCGAGGATACCTTAGTCATGTTCATGGGTTTCTTAGCTCCTGCCCGGATTCCCCAGAGGTGGGCCTCCTGGTACCAGCGGACATGGGCCTGTCCCTCGGTTGTGGTGAAGTCCCATGCTGGGCGCTCTTCAGGTGCAGCCCTATTAGCCCAGGCAGCAGGGTCGATGACTCCCGCTGGTGCGTGCTCTTCCAGGTACTGCCGTGCACCTTTCATTATTCTCCTCCTTTCCTCTGTGTTAAACAGGGTGCGGAGTAACTGTTGGCAGTCTTCCCAGGTTGGCTGATGAGTCTGGAAGAGGGATTCTATGAAGTCTACCATGGCCTGTAGTTTCTCAGAGTAGGATGGGGTGTTATGTTTCCAGTTGAGGAGGTCGGTGGTGGAGAAGGACTGATAATACATCATGGAACGGCCAGTTTGGACTGTCCCATCTTCATCGCGCCTCTCAAGTTCCTGCGTCTCTCGTACCAGCATTTGGAGGGCGCTTGCGCCTGGCCTTGGGCACAGCCTGGCTGCTGGTCCTGGAGAAAGTGGGCCCTTTGGGCCTGGGGGCACCGGTGAAACCGATGGCGGCGGAGTGTCTGGAGCTGAAGGGCCAGGTGTAGATGGTCTTGGGGGTATGTACGGTGAGGGCAGAATCAGTTCATCCTCGGGATCTCTGGCTAGGATTTGTAGAGACTGGGGCTTTTGCTCATTTTCTTTAGGTCGCTTGGATGAGGTGATTAAGACCCTGGCCTGTGCTTGCCTATTGCAAGCGAATCGCACCCAGCGGGGAAGGATCTGGGCAATTCCTAGCCAGGAGCCAATGTACGGAAACTGGTCAGAGTATCCTGGTTCTCCTGTTAGGACTCACCATACTCGACGAATCGTTGGTACATCCAATGTCCCTTCTGAAGGCCACCCGACATCAAAGGTGGGCCATTCCAATTCACATAGGGTTCTCAAGTTGCCAGGGTTCATCCTGACTCCACAGTCTCCCGAAAAACCCTTTCTTGAAATTTTTGATCATGGTCTCCAGAACCATAGGTTTACTCTGCCCTGACCCCACGGTGATGTCCCCATGTGCGGTGGCACAGAGACAAAGGGGGGGGTGCCTCCTGAGGTGAAGAGACCAATCAGGTGCCTGTCTAGCCGTGTCCTGAAGGAGCTTAGGTGAGGCTTAGCCATAGCCGTCTCAGCGTTGTGACTTACGATCGGAAACTATTCCAGTGCGGCCATAGACTGTATGCTGTTCACCACAGAATCGCAGACAGGCCCACTCAGACCCTGTAGGCTTCTGGGGACCTTAAGGGTGCCCGCCCGTGGAGTCACAGAATCAGTCCGCTTGAGCAAGCCAGGTCGGACTGCACAGTCACTCACACATTCACACTCCAGAAGTTATTACATTCCCTCCCTGGGAATCCCTACCTGAGAAACCTCTAAGAGGTCTCTGGGAGGTGATCAGGCTCCCCTTCCACCCCAATGAGGGTGGGCCTGTCTGGGTCCTGGGGCCCAGGAATCCGACGTCGGGACCAGGCCCTCACCTGCCAAGTCTCCTTGAGTCCGGCGGGAACAGCAGAGCGGGGCCGGCCCGAGGCGACCGGGGTGGGAGACTGCCGAAGATTAGGCAGGGCGCGCCTTCTCCGTTATGATCTCTCATTCCGTCACCGCCCGCCGTTGCCCCCAAACCAGTGGCAACAATGGGCCAGCGCGGTTGGGTTTCCCGGTCAGGGAACCAAATATTACAGAACCTGGACTGGATCGCCCGACGGAAGAACCAGACGGCACTCGGAGATCTTGGAGGATAGGAGGTTTATTTAACTCCGGTGGGCTCAGAGGAGAGTGATCTCCAAAGGTCTGAGCGGTGAGCACAAACAAAGGGGGCAATTGATACACTTCTACTTCCGCGTACAGGCACCTTTTGGCGCATGCGTGAAGCGGGGCAGGGAGAAGAACCCGGAAGAGCCCCGGGACAAGGACTGGGGCTCTCTCGCTGGCTTGGTCGGTCATCTTAGGACACAGATTTTCCTTATCAAAATGAGGTAACTTGCTCGAGGCCATAAAGTGAAAAGAACAGAAACTTTGGAATGATGTGGTCCTGGATGCAAATTCCACCTTCCCCATTTCCGGCTGTGTGACCTTGGGCGTGTCTCTTAACCTCTCTTTACTACAGTATCTGTCTTCGTTGGGGCTACTATAGTAGAATACCATAGACTGGGTGGCTTAAACATTTATTTCTCACCGTTCTGGAAGCTGGGAAGGCCAAGATCAAGGTGTCAGCCGATTCTGTTCCAGCTGAGAGCACTCTTCCTGGTTTAGAGATGGCAGATGTCTTCTCCTTGTATCCCATGTCAGAGAAAAAAAAAATCTCTTACGTCTCTTCTTATAAAGGCACTAATCCCATTCATGTGGGCCCCACCCTCATGACCTTATTGCCTCCCAAAGGCTCCACCTCAGAATACTATCTTTTTGGGGGTTAGGGTTTCAACATTTGCATTTGGGGGGCTACAGTATCCTCATCTGTAAAATGGGAACAGGGTACAATTACTCCCAGGGTGGCCGCTACTCTGCATTAAAGGCAGAATGAGGGCTGGAGCTCAAGCCTCCTGATTTCCAGGGTGGTCTTTTATCCCCAGGAAACTGGTGGTCACCCCTACACCACCTGGTAAGAAGAATCCAGAAAACTTAACATCTGGAAGGGTCACATGGAGAGGAGGGTCTTGTATTATTCTGTGAGGCCCCAAAATGAAGAGCTGGGTTATTGGGGGATGTTAGAAGGAAGTGGGTCAGTTGAAGGGAGGTGTTCCTGACTGAAATAGTTCAGAAACAGCATTCGCAGCTCCGAAGGATAGTGAGAGCTCATTGGTGGAAGAGCCCAAGCAGCACCTGGATGTCCATCTTTCCAGGATGTTGGAGAGGAGAGACTCTCAGGGTAGGAAGTTGGCAGGGGTGATCTCTTAGGTCTCCTTGTATGTAACCGGCTGTAGTAGACACATGCTGTTTGTCTCTGTGGCATCCACTTTTGGAGAGCCACCCTCCTTCTGTGGAATTGGTAAGAAGAGCTGTCAATCAGGATGCTCTATTCATCCCTCCCGCCCCAGGGGAGGGCATATTACCCAGAAGACTAGGGGGAGAGAAAAATCTGAGAAGGGCAAAGGCTGGGAGGTGTGAGAAAGAGGGAGGGAGGGAAGGAGAGAAAGAGAAAAGGGGGGTAGGGAGGGAGGCAGAAAAGGAGAGAGGAAAAGAGAGAGAGAGAGAAACCAGCAGGACTGTCTGTGAGGCTGGAGCCTGGAGAACTAGATGAGAGGTTCAAAGAGGACATGGAGGCCATGTTGTAAACTTTGACTTTGTGTAAGAGATCTTGAGCCCCTGGCTGTGGACCATAAGCCCCACATGCCACTTAGGGTTTGGGATATGCTTTGTTCTAAACATGGAGAAGCTCTGTGAGAGTTCTTCCACCCTGTGGAAAAGCAGGCTTACATAGGCCCAGAAGAACCAATTGGTTCTTCTTGAAGCATTTCTTCACAACTCTGTGTTCAGTGACCTCACACTGAAATGGGCTGTGGCAGAGGTATTCAGGCTTCCACAAATGCTACCAAGCAGGGCTTCCTCCCATGCACCGAGCCCCAGTTGTGAAACATTTCCCAACTTCCACCTTGCCACCACTCCTTCTACCTGATAATCTAATCCAAGGAGCGCTGGGACATCCCAGAGTTTAATGCTGTGATCTTTGCAAATCAGAAAGTGATCAAGCTTGGGGAATTTTATTTTTGTCTGCCCTTAACCATCTGAAGGAAGAATAGCAGAAGTTCAAACCCACAGGCTTTGAGGACAGCCAGACCAAGGTCCAAATTCCAGCCCTGTCACTAATTAGCTGTGTGACCTTGGGTAAGCAATGGAACCTCCCAGAGTTTCATCTGTTCAAAGGGATACTAACACGCACTTCATGGAGTTGTTGTGAGGATCAAATACTATAATAAACTGTAGCACCTGCTGTGTAACAAGGATTCAAATAAATATTAATGCTATCGAATGCTGTTTTTTTTTTTTTTAAGATTTTATTTATTTATTTGACAGAGAGACATAGCGAGAGAGGGAACACAAGCAGGGCAGAGGGAGAGGGAGAAGCAGGCTTCCCACCGAGCAGGGAGCCCAACGATCCCAGGACCCTGGGACCATGACCTGAGCCGAAGGCAGATGCTTAACGACTGAGCCACCCAGGCACCCCTCGAATGCTGTTTTTGATAAAGAGATCTCAATAGAAATATGCTCATTTTATTCCAGATTGGCCTCATTTTCAGTATTTGAGAGAGTGGAAAGAAACTGAAGCAGCACTTTGAGGACCTGTGTAAAGGTTAGGTTGTGGTCACTGGCTGAGATTTTCTGGCCCACAACCAAGATGACTTCTTTGAAGGTTTTGAGAGATGCAACTAGCCTGACCTTTGTGGTCTCAAAATGTCCTTTCATGTTGATACAGCAAGGCAACCAGACACATGATTTCCTAACCTGAGATTGGGGTAGGGGGTGTTACGGAACCTGGACTGGCTCCCCCGACGGAAGAACCAAGGGGCACGAGGAAATCTTGGAGGACAGGAGGTTTATTTAACTCTGCTGGGCTCAGAGGAAAGTGGTCTCCAAAGATCTGAGAACTGAGCACAAACAAAGGGGGCAATTGATACACTTCTACTTCCACGTACTTGGCACTTTTGGTGCAAGCACGAAGCAGAGCAGGGAGAAGAACCTGGAAGAGCCCCAGGGCAAGGACTGGGACTCTCCCACTGGCTTGGTCGGCCATCTTAGGACACAGATTGTCCTTATCAGAGGGAACAGCGGAGAACAAGCATGTGGCAGATTTTGTCAAAAAGAACAGGTGCCAGATTCAGACAAGCCAAGTGGGGGGAACAGGTGGCAGATGAAGACATTTCCCCACCGCCCTGTCCCCACTGCCAAGCTGCTCCCACTTCAGTGGGATTCTGGGCCTGAAAGAGCTGCAGTTGGTTGGATGAAGACACAATCTCTGACTCAAAAGGAAATTCAAAGATAGGGATCCTTTCATCTTCCTTGCCTTTGAGGTCCAAATATGGTCCCTGTGAGACCCTGTTATAAGACGTGCCGATTGAGCTGAAGTCATGAGGCAAATCTCAGAACCATCCAGGAATTTCTGAATGTTTTCACCCAGAACCAAACTCAAGGCAACTTTTAGATCTACCAAGTTCTGTGAAAACGCATTCTCTCGACCAAGAACTGCTGGGCTACAAGTTGAGAGCCAGCATCTGCCACAGAGATGAGCCCAGGATTCTCTCTGCTCTGGGTCTACTCCTAGTTCACGGGCGTGGTCACAGCTGACCAGTGGTCACCCCATCTGTCACTGATACCCAGAGAGTGGACAAAGCAGTTACCCAGAGTTGCTGTGGTCGTGGAGTCTGGCCTGGGCCTGAACCCAGAATCCAGCACCTGCATCAGCTTTCTGGGCCTCAGAATGGCAGTATCCTCATCTGTAAAGAGGAGGCCATACCTCCTTGGAGAGTGGTGGAAAGAGAAAAAATAACATTTAATAAAGGAGAGCAATGATTGCTTTTAGAATCTTGTTGGAAAAGCAATACATATAAATTATTGAAAAACTTAGAAACCAAACATGAGCAGAAAGAAGAAATTTAAATATATATATATCTCATATATATGATATATATCTCCTCACCACCCAGAAATTAACAACCACAAACATATTGGTATAGATCCTCGATCTGTTATCCATACCTATGGACATACAGATTTTTTTTTTTTTAATGGGGCCATATTTTGCTACTTGCTTTTCTGCCACTGAGTATGTTGCAAACATACCCAAGTCATTACATATCCCTGGGCAACATCCTTTTTTAATGACAGGAGACTACACTGCGGTGAGGCTGTTTCCATTGCTTGGAAGTGATTACTCTTCAGGTGCCTGGTAATGCACCAAGGCTTTGGTGTCGGAGGCACCAACTTTCCCCAGACGAGCCCGTTAGCTCTGGAGGCTGCCACTCCCCCGGTGAAGAATGTACAGAATAACAGGACCGACGCACCAGATTTTCAGAGAGATTAAAGTGGATAACGTGTGGGAAGTGCTTGGCTTAGTATCGGGTACATAGACCGCGCTCAGACACCGCCAATGGTGTCTGAGGCTGTGTTGTTAAACTGGCTCTGAACACTTGCCTTAGTCCTGTTTGAAAGCCCCATATTGGAATTCCTAACTGCGGTTATTGGTAATAAGCAGTTTCCCTTCCCTTCCCTCCCCCCATATACGGATTTACTGATTCCCGGCTCCACGCCCCCTATCCCCACCCCACCCCACCCCACCCCACCCCCCAGCGCCCGGGGTCGGGCTGAACAAAGCGCAGGGCAGGCCCTGGGGAGCCACCAGCGGTCTCGGAGCGCGGGTGGCGCGGGGAGCTGGCGGCCAGGTCGCTCGCAGCGGCCTGACCGCCGCAGGGAAAGCCCCCGCCGGGCCCCGCCCCGGGCCCGCGGTTCGGCCTCCCATTGGCTGCCGGCCGCCGCAACCTGCGGGCCGCTGAGCCGGGAGGCTCGGGGAGGTGGGACCTGGTGGCGCCCGGCTGGCGGCGCTGGAGCCGGCCTGGCGGGGGTCGGGCGGTGGGTCCCCCTGCTGCTGTGCCTGCTGCAGTCCACTCGAGGTAAGCGCGGGGCCCCTACCCCGGGTGGCAGAGCTCCTGGAAGGAGGGTCGTGGCCGCAGCCTGCCCGCAGCCAGCCGAGCAGGTGCGATCGTACCCGCCCAGCCACCACCCGTTGTCTTCTAAAGTGGAACTTGGGACGAAACAGACCAGAGTCTTTGAAATTCCTTTCCCGGACGAAACTGATCCAGTTTCCTAAGGCCAATGCAACTCCCGGCGAACAGGGAAAAACAGTGGCACTTTAAAAAGCAGCTGCGCTGGTTTATAAAGTCCTGCTTAAGGTTTCCTAAAGGCACTGTCCCCTGCATTAATATGACACTGGATCCTCGCTGTTAGGGGAAGTCCTGCCCCCCGGCGCGGCCCCCATCCCTTCCTCGGGCAGACGGTTTCAGAAGCGCCACACCCAGACTGAGGGGAAGGAGCTCTGGCTTAGTCTGTGCTCTCCTTTTGCTCTTAACAAGCCACCTTTTGTTTCTGGGCTCCCACTGGTAAGTAAGGTGGTACAAAATACCCCAGGCTAGGACCCAACCACCAAACCCCAACCAGTCAGGAGAAGGTCCCAATATTGCCCCCAATCTTAGACTTCCTAGTCTTAGGCTAACAATTTAAGAGCAAGAAGGGCCCTTGGTCATAATTTAATACTAATATTAAAAGCCAACGTTTCTTGACAACTTCTTTGCGCTGGACACCACATTCCCCTACTTAAGTGGTACAACCCAACCATCCTATGAGGTAGGGACTGTCTTCTCTCTTTTCGGTTGGGGAAATTGAGGCTCAGAGCAATCAGGGGAATTGCCCAAGAAGGAAAGCACAGGTGGAACACCTGGAAGAGAAGACTGAGGCTGACGCAAGCGTGGCCAGCTTTGGCTGCCGGGCGGGCAGCTGGAGCAAGACCGTCCATCCACCTGGGTTGGCTCAGGGATGTCCCAGCCCCTGGCACCTCCACAGCAGGGACTGATAATGCAGCTGGCCAAGGACAGTGCACCTGTGTGTATGTGTGGGTGGGGAGGGGATCCTCTGTCCCCCTGTTTCACTGTCAACCTCAATAGTTCTCCTGTCTGGACCCAGCTACACTTTTACCTGGGGAATATTTAATGTACCCGACACAAACTGCAGCGTGTGATGGTTTAGGGTGAAGCGCAGACAGATCCAGGTTCAAATCTTGGCTCCCACACAAACTGGCTGCGTGGCCTCAGGCAAATTATTTACCATCTGTCTCTGAGTCTAGTGCCCCTGAATGGAAGTGGAATGACACCTACCCCATAGGGTGGTTTGTCCTGAGGATTGAATAAGGTTTTGTGCATAACATGCCAAACCAGTGCTCAGTAGATGTAACCACTCTAGCTGCTATTTCTCTTGTGGGCATGTCCTGCCCACAACATACCTTATAATCTGCTTGCAGACAGACTTTGGCCTCTGCAGCTCACCTGCTAGAAAGCTGGGAACAGTGACAGCATCTGCACCCCCAGTGATCCGGTTCCAAGTGGGGATCACAGGATGAGGTGGAAGCAGGCACCCATATTTGGGTTAAAAGGCCAGGGGTGGGGAGCTGTGCCGAGAACCATCAGTAGAACTGCTCCCCCCACCCGTCCCCCACGCCATTCTGTCACCGGTGTGGATTTATGTCACGCCCTGTGTGACACTTCAGGGAGCTGAATTCTCACAGGACCATGAGCTCCTAAAGGGCAGGAATGGAGTTATATTCCTCTTTGAAACTTCTGGCACGCAGTGGTCCACAGATGTCATTAGCCAATAGTGGTTCATAGATGTTGGAAGAATAAAGCTGAATGGGCCCCATGAGAAGCTCAAGGAGGAAATGTGGTCAAGAGCTCAGAATCTGGAGTTGGCTACTAGCCCTGGATTTGAATTCTGATTCTACAACTTATTACCTGACAAGTCCTCTGTTTCCCTCTTCTCTAATGTGATGATCACACTTAGTATCTACCTTCTAGGGGTGTGGGGAGGATTGAAAGAAAATGCAACAAAGTGCTTAGCATGGCTCCTGGCACATAGTTAGGACACAATACCTGTTAGCTGCTATCATCATCCCCATCATCCCCATCACCCTCACTACCACTACTTAGAGATGTCAGGGAATTGACATTTGAATCAAGTCTTTAAAAGATTAGATGGTAAAAAAAAAATTTTTTTTAATGGTGAACAATAGACAGTCAAAGAGTGCTGGGTTCAAAGTCACCCAAGAGATGTAGTAGTTTGAGAAGGACAGGAAGCAAGATTGGCTGCAGCCTCATGAGCCTGCTGGGGAGCTGTAAGAGAGAGGTCGACAAGATGGCCTGTCATGTACCTCAATAAAGAGCGTGGACTTTATTCTAAGGGGCCAGGGAAGGGCATGGAACTGGGGAGGGGTGTAATCAGTGTATATTTCGGAAGATGAGGGTTAGCAGTGAGGAGGAGGTGTCAAGGAGGGGATGTAGGGGCCAGTTAAGGATAGTCAGGGAAAGTGTCACTGAGACAGTGACATCTGAGCAGAGATGTGAAGGAAGCAAAGGCGTGAGTCTGATAGAGATCCAGAGAGGGGGACCAGTCTAGGCAGAGGGAATAGCTCCTGGAAAGGCGTGGAGGTGGAGCGTGCCTGGCATGCTCTAGAAACAGCAGAAAGACCGATGCAGCTGGAGAGCAGGGAGCACAGGGAGAGCAGTGAGTGGAATTAGGTAGGTCTTGGGGGGTGGGGGGGCAGATTATAAAGACTTTGGATTTAACCTTGAATGAAGTGAAAGCCATTAGAGGGTTTAAAGCAGAAGAGTGACTTGATCTGACTTTCATTTTAGCCCTTGTTGCTATGTGGAGAATGGACTGAAAGGACAAGGTTAGAAGCAGGGAGACCAGTTGGAAGGCCTTTGGAATAATCCAAATTATCACAATATTCATTCATTCATTCAACAAATATTTATTGTGCATCTACTCTGTGCCAGGGACCATGGCAGGCAAGCTCTGGGGACATGGCTAAGAAAAGAACTGAGCATCTGCTCCTGAGACCCTCAGGGCTGTTCCCTCCTGGAGTCCAGCAAATCCAATAGATGTTAGATGGTTCCTGTTCGGAGGTGTTCCACTGAAACCCTCAGGTGCCAGATGGACCGCAGAGGCCTAGGGAGGGGAAGGGGCTGCGGTACAAGCAATCAGTGGCCCAGCTATGATTAGAGTCCTGACCCTGGGTGCCCAGCCTACATCATGTCGTCTATGCTTTAGCTACCCCAGATGACTCCTGGTTCTCAAACTCACCAAGCACCTGACTGCCTACCACACCTCTCTTCAGCTCCAAATGGCCCATGTCAAGACCAGCCAGGAGCTCCAGGCTTCATGACCTCTATCTCTCCCACAGGGAAACCCCATCTGGCCCCTCCCCAGAACGTGACGCTGCTCTCCCAGGACTTCAGCGTGCACCTGACATGGCTCCCAGGGCCTGGCTACTCCCAGAATGTGACCTATTTTGTGGCCTATCAAAGGTAGAGGGGAACCTCTGGTCTGGTGTTTGAGGAGCCTGAGGAGGAAGGCAGAGGCTGGATGGGCTTGTCTGGGAGTGTGTGTGGTCAGCTTCCTGGTTCTCTGTGTCCCATGGGAGACAGCATGTGGCAGGTGTTTGGAGAGAGCGTTGATAAAGGTCTGGAGGTGGGAATGGTGTTGATTAGGAGACAGTACACAGGTGTTGGGTCTGCCAGGGCTCGGGAGGATCTTTGAGAAGAGTCAAACAGGGCTCAATTAGAGCTACAAGGGCCCAGGGGTGGAATTCTCCAGGGCCTGGATGAGGTGCTTGGAGTTGTTCCAGCTGACAAGGGAGGGCAGACGTATCTCCTGCAGGGCCCATGGTAGGCATTGCTAGAGGATCACCCTTTTCCCTACGGAGCCTTGAGATCCTTCTCAACCCTGCAGTCCGGGCAGCCATGACTAATCCAGAGAAATCTGAAAGTGGAAGCAGATTTGCTGATTTGCACATAAATAGGAATCACTTGAGGTTCTTTAGCAGGAGAGTAAGATGATGAAAGCAGATAGTCAAGAGGACTCATCCAGGATGGGTGAGGAGGAGGAAGCAGGAAGGGGAGGTAAGTTCTGAGTACGCAGGACCCACCTGTTCCAGGCTGAGTGCTAACGTCTTGCATGAACATTTCACTTCTTCCTCCCTGTATACCCAGGCTGGCACTGCACTTCCTCATTTTTTTTTTTAATTTTATTTGTTTATTTATTTGAGGGAGAGAGGGTGTGAGTAGGGGGAGGAGCAGAGGGAGCATGGAGCCCGACACTGGGCTCAACCCCACGACCCTGAGATCAGGACCTGAACCGAAATCAAGAGTCGGACCCTTAATCGACTGAGCCCTGAACTTCTCCCATTTTAGAGACAAGGAACCTGAGCTCAGAGAGGTGCTATGGTTTGCCCGAGGAAACCAGGGATGGAGCCAGAAGAAAAACCCCAGTCTGTCTGACCCCGAAGCTTATGTGCTTCCTGTTCTTTCATGGTCCCTCCTTCTGTAACATCCAGATGTGAGTGAGGGGGGCCTACCTTGGAAAAGGGCAGATTGCCAGCGAGCTTTCAAAAGAAAGAACTGTACAGAAATGTATCAGGAGGCAGGAAACACCTAACATGTACTGTGTGCTTTGCTGTGTGTCAGGCACTGTGTCCACGCATTAACCGTCCTTATTCTCACAAAGCCCCGGGGGGAGGGGTGCGGCACCTGCCCCCTGCAGGGCAGAAGATGGAGGCACCCAGAATATATTTTGCTCAAAGTCACACAGCTGGGAATAGTGGGGCCGGGATAGATTGATTAGAGTTGAAAGTCCATCCTCCAGACCTTTATGATATCGTCCTTCTCTTTTATACTTTTTCAATACCTGTGAGGATTCTAAAATGATGATATTCTAATTGTATTATTTTTTTCACTTATTAGGTGGAATTATTTTACAAAGAGATGCTTCCTCTCTTGTCGTATTTGATATTCAGTGTACTATTCGGATAGGCAAGACAGGGCAAATGCTTGATTTTTTTGTGCAAGTTTTCAAGATCATGAATTTTTGTGCACGTTTTCAAGATCATCTCCCAAAGGCAATTGATTTGATGTTTTTATTATCCTTATGAACTCAAGTACTTAAACATGTTTGATGGTTTCAATCCATTGCAACTTGTCTACTCATTAAATCTTGAATTGTCCCATCTTTGGCCAGCGAAAATCCTTTCAAGTTAGCTCCTGAGTCCTTTTAATTTGATGCGAGTAGTTTTAATTATTTTACTGCTGTTATACCAAGATGTTTCAGGCTCATTTGTATAATTTCTGACCTAAAACCTGAATCAGCCGTTTCTCCATTTAGTAGAAAATGGTTTTAAAGAACACAATGTGTATCCTAGCTGTGCTGATTACTACTTAGCTATTGCTTTGATCTTTTCAGGATACAGGGTGAGATAGGTAGGTAGGTAGATAGGTAGAAAGATAATTCTAATCCCACCTCTGTTCCTGGCTTCTACTGAGATGGCTAATCAAGTCCATGAGTCCCGTCCGTGATCTCCTTATGAAATGATTTCCCAACCACACCCTGACCCTTGGTGTTCCTTCTAGAACGTACTTTCTCCTTTTTTTGCCATATGCATAGGCTGAGAATTTTCCAGTTCTGGTTCCTTTTTGCCTAACAGTGCTTTCTACGTGCCTCTCTCCTCTCTCCTTTTACCGTAAGCAGTAAGGAGAAACCAGGTCACATCTTCAACATTTTGCCTAGACATCTCCTTCGCGACATATCCAAGTTCATCACTTTTAACTTCTATTTCCCACAAAACACCAAAACACAATTCAGCCAAGTTCTTTGCCACTTTACAACAAGGATCACCTTTCCCCCAGTTTCCAGTAAGACATTCTTCCTTTGCATCCAAGCTCTTCCCAGAACGACCTTTGAGTCCATATTCCTATCAACAGTCTCTTCAGGGCACTCTGGGTATTTCTAGCATGCACCCAAAAACTCTTCCCGCCTCTAGCCATTCCCCAGTTGCAAAGCCACTTCCACATTTTTAGCTATTTCTTACATTAGCACCCCATTTATGGTACTAAAATCTGTCTTAATCAGCCAGGGCCACCATGACAAAATACTGTAGCCTGGGGGCCTTAAACAACAGACATGTACTTCTCACACTTTCAGAGGCTGGAAGTCCAAGATCAAGGCATCAGCAGGTTTGCTTTCTCCTGAGGCCTCTCTCCTTGGCTTGCAGATGGTCACCTTCTCCCTCTGTCCTCACATGGCCTTTTCTCTGTGTGAGAGCATGCCTGGTATCCCTTTCTCTTTCTTAAAGAATGTAAGTCCAATTGGTTTAGGGCCCCACTCTTATGACCACATTTAACCCTCATTACCTCTTGAAAGGCCCTATCTCCAAGGACCTATACAGTCATATGGGGGGTTAGGGCCTCAGCATATGATTTTGGGGGGGGGAATAAAATTTAGTCCATAATACCTAATAAACTGGATTTCATCACATTTAAAACTTTTACTCTTAAAAAAAAAAAAAAAGCCTGAAGAAAATGAAAAAGCCAGCTACTGAGAAAAAAAAATTCACAGTATATACACTAGAAAAGGACTAGTATCCAAAATAGATAAAGAACTCCTGCATCTTAATAATAAGAAAACAGATCACCTGAAAAGACTTGAATAGTCACTTCACAAAGGAAGATATTTGAATGGCCAAAAAGCACATAAAAAGATGTCCAATAGCCTTAGTCATCAGGGAAATGCAAATCAAAGCTACAGTGAAACACTACCACTCACCAACTGGAATGGCTAAAATTAAAGGGCCTGACAATACGAAGTGTTGTCAAACGTGGAGTAACTAGAACTCTGTGCATTGTTGGTGGGAATGTACGGTCACTTTGGAAATCAGTTTCTTGTCAAGTTTCACCTTCAGTTACCAAATCTCCCAGATTCTACTCCTAACGCTTTTTAAGAGAAATGAAAACAAATGTCCATACAAAGACTTGTACATGAACATTCATACCAGTTTAATTCATAGTAGCCCTGATATGGACTGAAACATACACCCACATATTCATATGCTGAAACCCTAACCGCCCCCCACCCCACAAGAGTGTATTTGGAGATGGGGCCTTTCACGAGGTAATTAAAATTAAATACGGTCATAAGGGTGGGGCCCTAAACCAATAGGACTCTGTGCTAGTATTTTTGTTAATATTTTGTTGATGGTTCATGTTTGGCTCAACTAGTTCGTTCTATTTATGTTCATTAGACCAACTTTGATAATTATGTTTTTCTTTTTTGTGTGTTTTATATACTTGCTGATTATTTTTCTTTGTTCAATCATTAATTACTAAGTGAGGTGTATTAAAAATTTCTCATTATGATTGTGGATTTTCTGTTTCTCCCTATAGTTTTGTCTATTTTTGCTGTATAGAGTATCTAGTTATTTAGCAGGCACATATAAGGGAGAATTTTTATATCTTCCTGATAAATGGAATAATTTCTCATTATGTAGTGATTCTTCTCATCTTTAGTATTTCTTTGGACTTTGAAGTCTATATTTTGTCTCATATTGATATAACTACAACAGGGTTTTTTTTTTTTTATTGTTAATGTTAACATACTATAGCTCTACCAAAAAACAAAACAGAGGAGTTCTTTCCAAAAATCTGTTCTCTTTGCCTACGCCCTTCTTAGCCTCCTCCATTCACGTATCGCTTGGTCCCCAAACCCAGGAGTAACCGTGGATTTTCCTCTCCTCAAGTTCCACATCCAATCCATGAGCAGGTCCTATCTGCTTTTACCTCCAAAATATATCCCCAGTCCAGCCGCTTCTCGTCATCCTCACCTGTTTTCCCTTAGATCACTACTGCAGCCTCCCAGCTGGTTTATCTGAGTGACCTTTTATTTTTTTCTTAAGATTTATTTATTTATTTGAAAGAGAGAGAGAGAACACATGCGCTCAAGAGCCAGTGGGGGAGGGGCAGAGGAGGAGGGAGAGGAAGAGAATCTCAGGCAGACTCCCCACTAAGCACAGAGCCCAACATGGGGCTTGATCTCACGACCCTGAGATTGTGACCTGAGCCAAAACCAAGAGCCGGATGCTCAACCAACTGAGCTACCCAGGCACCCTGAGAGTGATCTTTTAAAAAAAGAAATTAGGTCACGTCAGTCCCCCTATTTGGAACCTTCCAGGGGCTTCCTAGCACACTTGGAATAAAATCCAAGCTCCTTACCAGGATGCGGAGGCCCCACCTACTGTGCCCACCCACTCCTCTGCCCACCTCTCCAGACTGTCCACACCTCTCCCTCCCTTGTCCACTAGTCTGCCGCCATGCTGGCCACCTGGCTCTCTTCTGGACAGGTCAAGCTCCTTCCCACTGCAGGCTTCTGCTTTTGCCATTCCTTCTCCCAGGCCTACACCTGGCTCCCTTGCCATCGAGGCCTCAATACTACCTTCCTGGCCTTTCCTGAGCCACCTTTGGCAAGCAGTCCTCCCCCACTCCCCATTACCGCTGCCCTTACCCGGTCCCGGGTTTACCTCGCTGATGGGATGATTGGCTTTCTCCCCCTCCCACCAGAACGTAAGTACCCGAGGGCAGGACCTGTCAGGCGTTGCCAGTTCCCCAGGGATCATGCCCAGTGTGCAAGTCCCTTCTTTGGACCCTGGTGTTGTCCGAAGGTTGGCATCACAGACCTGCGTGTCCCCTCTGACAGCCACACAGCATCCAGCACGATGCCTGGCACGCAGCAGGGAGCCTGAAAGGCCTGAATGAAGAACGTGGGAACTGGTTGCTAGCACTCACAATAGCAGCCACCACGTGGCCCTGGGGAGGCAGGAGGATGAGGGGGGTGACCTCCTGAGGCCCCAGAGCTAGTGAAGGACAGAGCCAGGATCCCACCACCTGCTTCTCTCCAGAGTCTGAGCTCCGGTAGGACAGACGGATGGGTGGACATTCGGGCAGATGGAGAGACAAGGGAGCACGTGTCCGCTAAGCAACCTTGCCCCAGAGGCAGAGTCCACAGCCCAGGCTCCCCTGTCTCCTCCCTCAGCGCTGCAACCCCCAGACGGTGGCGAAAAGTGAAGAAGTGTGCAGGAACCAAAGAGCTGGCATGTTCTTTGATGTGCCTGGAGAAACAAGACCTGTACAACAAGTTCAAGGGGCGTGTATGGGCGGTTTCTCCCAGTGCCAGGTCCCCCTCGGTGGAGTCCAAGTACCTGGATTACCTTTTTGAAGGTAAGTCTGTGGCTAAGGGACCTGGTGGGAGACTCCCTGTCCAGGAACTTGGCTAAGTGGCACTGCTGTCCCGGCCACCGTCTCCCACCTTCCCAAAGCGGAGGACAGCCGCATGTAGCCTGGCTTTGTGGCAGGGGGTTAGGGGACTTCTGCCAGTACCAGCAATTCCATTTGCACTCCTCCTAGTGATCTTCTTTATCTTCTAGCGAACACAACCTTAGTCGTGAACTACACAAGGCATTTTATATACTTACTCCTATTTTAATGTTCAAATTCTCTTTAAGAAACAGTTTTGGGGGTGCCTGGGTGGCTCAGTCAGTTAAGCGTTAGGCTCGGGTCATGATCTCAGGGTCCTGGGATCAAGCCCCAAGTCAGGCTCCCTGCTCAGTGGGGAGTCTCCTTCTCCCTCTCCCTCTGCCCCTTGTCACCTCCCCCCACTTGTGCTCTCTCTCTCTCAAATACATAAGTAAAATCTTTAAAAAAAAAGAAAGAATTTTTTAAAATTCCGTTTCAAAAGTAACTTCTGTACACTGTAGAAATTGGGGCAGGGGAGAGAAGGAGAGAAAAATAGAGAGGAAAGCATCCGCCATGTGTCCCACATTCAGAAATCACCAGTGTTAACACTGAGCCAGGAGAGCACTCTTCTTTTCCCAGTATATTTTATTTCTAATCCTAATGACAAACCTGTGGGGTTCATTTTCATTAACCCATTTTTAAAAAAATAAACAAAGTAGGATTCACAAAAGTTAAGGAAGTTGCCAGGATACACAGCTAATAAGAGGTGGAGATGGAAGGAGAATCTGGATCTTTCTAATCTTGGTCATGGTACTAGACCAGACCAAGAGGGAGGTGGGGTGGTAAGAAGGAGAAGATAAATGCTCCAACAATAGCCTCACGGAGCTGAGATCTGTAACTTGCTACCCAGTCTTCTCAAAATATGTGAGAGCAGAATAAGGCTTGGAGAGAGAGGTGGAAGGGCTTGAATGAAATTGTCCAGGGGGAATAGTAGAAAGGAAGAAGAGCTGACCTGGGTAGGAGAAGCTGGCTGGGTGGATAAGAAAGGGAGAAAGATGTATGGGTAAGAAGAAAGGCAGCATGGAGGGGGTGCAGGAGGTTACGGTGGAGGAGGGAAAGGAAGAAGGCTATGTGGAAAGACACATGTGTTGATGGGAAGATGGAGGACAGGAAGCAAAGGCAGATGGGTGGATCCATGGGTAGATAGAAGGCTGGGAAGAGGGAAGAGATGGAAGGACAGGAGGAAAGGGGAGGCAAAGGAGGAAGGAAGGGAGGAAGAGAGGACAAGAAGATAAGATGTATGGAACATAAAGAAGAATGGATGGGTGAGGAGGAAGGAGAGTAGGGAAGTAGGGGCTTGGCTAGCCTAAAGGCAGGAAGACAGTCTAAAGGAACAGGAAGAAAGAAAGGAGTGTTGGCTGGAAAGAAAGGAAGGACGGGCAGGCAGGCAGCCAGGCAGGCAAGCTGGAAGAGCGAAGGATGAACCAATAGTTGGAGGGACAAGGGGAAGAGATTAGGATAGAAGGAAAGATGCAACGAGGAGGTTACTTTGCTACTACTATTAATTTTGTGTTTGCTTCCTCCTCCCTGAAGCTCTCCTCACTCTCCCACAGCACACCCCAAGCCGGAATGAGCCTCCCTGCCTTTTGCCACCCTCGGCTGGCGCCCTGGTCATTTGCTTTCTTGAGTTTTGGTAGCTTGTGTATTTCATTGCCCCCTAATTTCCTCCTGCTTCTGGAGGTCAAGATCCCCGTTCCCTCCAGCTGCCTGCTCAGGGCTTAATATGTTATCAGTGGCCCCTGGACTCTGACCTACAGAACTGGGAAATAATGCGTGCGTGTTGTTTTAAGCCACCCTGTTTGTGGTGATGCGTCAGCAGCCGTAGGAAGTTGATACAAGTGGGCAGGATTCTGACAGTGGTACGTGAGGGCACCCAGGTGCAAGGGGCAGCAGGAGGAACGACAGGTGAGCTGTGAGTCTGGCCTGTTCATTTCACCTCTCTAAGCCTCAGTTTGCCCTTCTGGATGATGAGAATAGTGCTATCTGCCTCCCAGGGTCACTGCAGAGCTGAAATAAAATGGCTTTAAGGTTCTTGATGCATAGTAGGTGCTTTACAAACACTGGAGCCACTTTCCCCTTCCAGGAGTGTTCTCTGGGCTGGGGGGAGGGGGGTGTGGTGTGTAGCAGGGGGCAGGGGGATGGAGGCTGACAGGTCCTGTTCTGGTTCTGCCAGTGGAGCCAGCCCCCCCTGTCCTGGAAGTCATTCGGACAGAGGAGATCCTGAGCGTCAATGCCACCTACCAGCTGCCTCACTGCATGCCCCCACCGGATCTGAAGTATGAGGTGGATTTCTGGAAGGAAGGCATCAGGAACAAGGTAAGAAGCCCCTTTCCTGCCCCCAGGCTGGACCTCCATCCCCACGGCCCCTCCAAACCCCAGTGCCTCTCACCCTCCCTGCCTACTTTCTGCACACCTCCTCCAGGAAGCCCACCCCACATACCTCTCACTCCTGGCAGTCACCCCCTGACTCTGTACAGTATGACTGGCCTGTGGCCCACGCTTGCCCTTCTCCACCTACGAAGCCAGTATGGGACGTCCTGCCCCTGCGCATTATAGGTGGTCACAGCACACCTGTTTTCTACCCAATATATATTTTTTTAAATTATGAAACCCTTTTGGTCCAATGAAATCTGATTGAAGTATGATAGGCTGTAGGAGGCCCGCTCGCCAAAGCACTGGATTCATTACCAAAAAAATCAGAAAGCACAGATACATTCCAGGAAGGAAACTAGAAGTACTCAGAGACTACCACAAATATGCCATTTCAGACTTGTTTCTCGTGCATGCACGTGTGTGTTTCTGTACACATTGATTGACGGCCGGGGTTGGCAGACGTTTTCTGGAAAGGGCCAGATAGCAGATATTTTCTTCCTTCAAGGGTCAGGCGGCTTGTCCAGCTAGTGGACTCTGCCTCTAACCCACAAAGCAGCCGCAGACAATGGGGCGATACACGGGCATGGCCGTGTTCCAGGGACTTTTTTTTGCTCTGTGCAAAAAAAAAAAAACAGCAGGCCAGATTTGACCCGTGGGCTGTAGTTTACTGACCCCTGTTCTTATTCCCTCCTTCTTTCACTGAGCCCACCAACATCCACACTCCTGACCTCCTGCATATGTACTCTGGACCCTAGATCCTCCTCTGACATAGTCCCTGCCTCCCAGAGCATCACAAACATCCTAGACCAGCGCTGTGCCACGCGTGTAATTTTCAATGTTCCTCACTAAATTACGTAAAAGAAACAAGTTCATTTCATTTTAATCATCTATTTTATTTCATCCAATAAAACGTTATCATTTCAACATGTAAATAATATAAAAGTTCCTGGCATGCTTGGCATTCTTTTTTCACGTCGTCTTTGAAAGCCAGTGTGCATTTTATACTCAGAACCCATCTCAGTGTGGACCAGTGGCTGCTGGACTGGGCGGAGCAGCCCTAGAGTTTTCTGGGTCCGTAAGGACTGAATGATGCTCTCTACCCCCAGATACATTGGGAGGCCCTGAGGGCAGGAAGCCTGAGGAATCTGCCCTTCAAAACGGGGACCCGCAGGCCCCTGGGGGGTGCACACGAGGGTGACTCTGAGTGGCAGGGCTGCTCTTGAGTGCATACCGTCTCTACTTCAAGACTCAGTGGGGAAGACACCAGATGATGTTGCTCCCTAATGCTGAAACTGTAAGGCGGGCAAAGAAGACGCGGGATCACTGGAGTATCCTCCCGGCCCCACCCTGTCCTGTCCCCACAGCGGGTCTGCCCACCTCCCTGCTGTCTCTCCAAACAGACACGATTTCCGGTCACTCCCCGCGGCCAGCCAGTCCACATCCCCCTGCAGCCAGCCACCAGCGGACACCATTGCCTCAGTGCTAGAACCATCTACACCTTTGGTGATCCTAAATACAGCGACTTCTCCAAGCCGACCTGCTTCTTCCTGGAGGCCCCAGGTGAGTGCCAAGTGATACGGAGGTGAGGACCCCCCCCCCCCCCCGCCGCCACCGCACATATTATCTCCATCCTACGGCGGTTAAGGGCATGAGTCTAGAGATAGACTCCCCTCAGTTAAAATCCCAGCTCCACCGCATGCACTGTGTGTCTTTGGGTAGCTTACATCACCTCTCTGAATCTTGGTTTCCATAGTCTGTAGGATGGGTTTGCTCTTAGGAGGATTACATGGGATGATGCATGTGAAGCCCGCAGCACATATACGGTTATAGGTGGGAGCCATGGTCATTGTTTCTGTTCTTTTTTTTTTTTTAAGATTTATTTATTTATTTGAGAGAGAGCGCGCACACAAGCTGGGGGGGGGGAGGGAGGACAGAGGGAGAGAATCATTTAAGCAGACTCCCCGCTGAGCACAATCCCATGACCCTGAAATGATCATGACCTGAGCCAAAACCAAGAGTCAGAAGCTCAGCCAACCGAGCCACCCAGGCACCCCATGTTTCTGTAGTTCTTATTTTTCATTACTTAGGAGCCAGCTGGGCATTCCCGGTGCTGCTACCACTTCTGCTTCCCCTGCTGTTGGTCATTGCCATAGGCTATGTGATCTGGAAGCGCTTCAGAGAGAACCCCTGGTTCCAGCGGGCAAAGATGCCATGGGCCCTGGTATGGCAAGTCTGGGTGTGTGCAACAGAGGGGGAGGGTTGTTGAAGAATAAGGAAATGGGTCTGGACTTAAAGACATGAGTCAGATAGAGTGTCAAGATAGTCCAGATTGCAAACATCTCCTATCTTCATGTCTAAATTTCCACCATTAGTAATTCATTCCTTTGGCACCAAATTCAAATGGCAAATATACCTGGGAGGGAGGAGTGCTGGAAGTCCCCATAGTGAAATAACTTCATCTCTGCTATGGATTTGTCAGATGCCAAGAGCAGAGCCCCCAGCCTTGGGACTCAGGAGGAGTACCCAGAAAGGGGAGGGGCAGAGGGTGTTGCCAAAAGCGGAAATCTTAGAAGGATCCCAACACTTAGTTCACAGTTTAACCGAGGGTGAGTCTTGCCCAGGCTGACCCCAGAATCTCCTTACTTGTCTGCTGGCTCACTCCCTTAGAAGCTGGGACAGGGGGAGGCCTGGAGAGATCAGATGGGTCTGACTTGTTCGAATGGAGGCCCAGCGAGGGTGGCTAGGCCATAGGTGTGGCTCAGTGGGCTCTCAGGTCAGGATGGCTTTGAGGATGGATTCTGAGTATCTGCCACACAGGAGTGTTTTTAACGTCCCTCGCTCTGGGAGCTGCAGGGAAATCCCAGCTGAACTACAAGCTCTGTGTTAGACATTTCTGTGCTCTGCCGCACCCCTCCGCCTGCTCTTTACATGGAGAGTCACCACTCAACTTCCAGCAGCCAACACCTGCCGCAGGCGGGGGGTGGGGGGTGCTGCCTCTGGCCTCTGGTGTCCACTGCGCCCATGCATGTGGCCGGCCGGGGAACTGGCCTCGCTCTCACCCTTGCCACCCTTCACCCGACGGCGCCCTGAGGTGCGTGGGCTGCACTGGCTCCCAGCTGCCCTACGGGTAACTTGCCTGATGACAGCCTCTCTTGGTGGCTCTCCCCAGCCCCACTGAATTTTCCCTTACTGGGGTTTCCTGGGATCACTTCCCCCACAGAACTACTTACATTTGACTCCTTGTCTCGGGGTCTGTTGTCAGGGGAACCCATCCTTTAGGAAAGCCTGAATTTTCTGTTCTTTCCTCCCCTTCCCAAATCAGGACTTTTCTGGGTACAGACACCCCATGGCAACCTTTCAGCCCAGTGGCCCTGAGTCCCTGGATACCTTGACCCTCTGTTCCCAAAAGGAACTGACCAGAAGGGTCAGGCCAAGCCTTGGAGTCAGGACCCCAGCCACCGTCCAGGCAAGATCAGAGAAGAACAGTGCTGAGGAGGAGGAGGAGGAGGAGGAGGAGGACGCAGACGACAATGTCAGCTTTCAGCCCTACCTTGAACCACCCCCCTTCCCAGGGCAGGAGCACCAGATCCCGGGGTGCTCTGAGGCAGCTGGCACCTGGAGTCCTCCCGTCCAGGTCGAAGGCTCCTCTGCTGCGGATGCTTCCGACAGAAGCTGGGCCAGCACGGGGGGCTCCTCCCCCTGGGATGAGCCTGGGTCCTCTTGCTATTTGGCCAAGAAGAAGCCAGGCCAAGGGCCAGCTGGGGACGGGTGTCAGGAGCCTCTCCCACTGCCTGAATTCTCCAAGGACTTGAGTTTCCTGGACAGTCCCCTGAAAGATGACCTCTCCTCCTGGGCCAGCTGGGGCTCCTCAGCACCAGAGCTGAATCTGGTCCCTGGGGAGCCCCCAGTTTCTCTTCACACACTGACCTTTTGCTGGGACAGCAGCCCTGAAGAGGAAGAGGAGGAGGAGGAGGAGGAGGAAGAAAGTGAAGGAGGAGGAGGGGGAGGAGGGAGGGAATCAGAAATTGAGGATGATAGTCCTAGCAACTGGGGGGCTGGGAGCCTACGGAAGACTGAGGTCAGAGGTGGGACCCTGGGGCATTACATGGCCAGGTGAGCTGTTCCCCAGCTTCCCTCCAAGTCTGGTGCCACTGAGCTTTCCTAGGACCTGAGATGCCACCGAGACTTGAGAGCCTGGGAGCATCACCACCGAGGCCGTGGAGGGTTCTTGCAGCATTTCAGAAACCCCAGGGTTGGTGTCAATTAGCTTGAGCGGTAAGAAGCCACCCCATCCTTTTTGACTCACCGACTTTGGGCTGAGCTCCAAGAGAGGTGGAGACAAGAATGGGCTGAGGTCAGAGGTTGATTGGCTGTCGCATCACCCCATCGGCTTTGGGGTGACAGGCCAGTTAGAAAAATCAGCCCTGAAAACATGAAACAGGTGAGGTCAGGTCACAGTGGACGCCAAGGGCTAACACCACAAGGGGCCATCTGGATCTGGAGGGAGGGAATTTGGAGTACATCTTTATCAGTGTCGTGCCTTTCTCTGGCACCTCCCGAGCACCCCCACCCCCAGGTCCCAGCCTCCTGGTTCATGAGTCCTCTAGGGTGGGCCCCAGTGAAGAAAAATCTAGTAAGCCAGGGATGTTGGACAGGAAGGGAAACGGTAGTCATTATTCAAATTCCAGCCTCTGACTCAGGGAATTACACAGCTTTTATGATCAGATGACCTCGCTTCAAATCCCAGCTCTGCCATTTACCAGTCCTGTGACTTTGGGTAAGCCACCTTCCTTCACGGTACCTAGGTTTTCTCACCTGCAGCTGAGAGTCCCGAGAGAGACGTGTAGTATGGTGGCTGTCACATCACTGGTACCCTCTGCACGGTGGCTGGTAGGATTCTCCATCCTCCCAGGCTCTGAGAGGACTGCAGGGCATCTCCCACCTGTGACCCCTAAACTCTGAGCGACTAGCGTTCACCTTTCAGCTGGTCTCACCTCTCATCTACCTCCTGCCTCTACCTTCACTTCCTCCCTCCTCCTGGTCAGGAAACTGCACTCTCAGAAAGCCAGAGCCCAGCCAAGAGGGACCCTGACCCCTCTCCCCTTTCCCAAAAAAGAAGGAACCAAATGGTCCACCTTCCAGGGGTCTGATTTGTTGGGGTTGGGGTCACAACCCGGCAGAGAACTAGACTCGTGGGCCTGTGATCCCTGTTTTAGACAGCACTTTAGACTCTTTGATTATAAAGAAGTCCCATTTTCCCTTCTAGTTGTGAGAATCCAGCACCTTCTGGCAGCGTTATGTTAAAAGGTATGGGAGAAGCAGTAAAGTGTCCCCCAAACTGAGAGGGCACTTTGAGGCCGGGAAATGAAGCAGGCCGCTGCATATAGTTTTCACAGAGTTTTATTCAGGGTAACTCACTGACGGGGCGCTTGGGCGGACGATGTTCCGTGCAGAGACATATTTACTCTCTGGGAAATCCAGGCCTCAGTCCACAGGTGTGATAGAGCCAGGGGACGCTCAGAAGGGCGTTGTGGTGAGATCAGAGGGTCTGCACACACCTCAGAGGGCTGGAGTGCACCTCTTTGACAGCTAACCTTTCATCAGATCCTGTGGTACCACCTGTGCATCAGGAAGGGGAAAGACTATGTTGTCTCTAACAGGTTCCTGGGAGGCCAAAACAAGCCTCCCCCCCCATCCCAGCCCTGGTGGGCATTTCTAAGGTATGTATATGAATCTCCAAGGGCCTAGAACACATAGCTTCAAGAGAGGTCGTGGAGCGAACATGAACAAGATGGAGAGCCAAAGATGGAGTCAGTATGGTCAGCGCTCCTACAAGGTGACGATCCTTACCTGGGGGCTGGTGAGGGGTGTTCTCAAACCACTGTCTTATTAACCCATACCCACCAGTGTATGGGTGAGCAGAGCTGAGTTTTTACCCACAGGGGCCGAGATTTTTGTCATTTTGTGGCTGGGGTCTGAACCATCGTGGTTCTGTGACCTGGGCCCTGCCATTTAACTGCCAGGACTTGGATTTCTCCATTTGTGAAGAAAGCATCTTTGTAGCCATTTTACCCACAGAGGTGTACTGTTTTGAAGGCAACATGAAGGTTTACCATTAAATGAAAGATCTGGAAAAGGGCATCTGCTCCAGGGGTTCTCAAGCCACATTGAGACCGTTCTCAAACGGTCTTGGGTTTCACAGGACGAGTCTCAATTGCAGGGGATCCGTGGTCCATAGGACCCCCCACTTCCACCAGAGCGGCCTCCCTGAGCCCTGGCGCACCCCCATGGCCTTCCGTGTGAGGCTGTGCTTAGGGAGCTCCACTCCTCAAGAAGTTAGCAAACCACTTTTTTTTTTTAGATTTTATTTATTTATTTGAGAGAGAGAGAGAGAGCACAAGTGAGGTGAGGGGCAGGGGGAGAAGCAGGCTTCCTGCTGAGCAGGGAGCCCGATGTGGGACTCGATGCCAGGACCCTGAGACCATGACCTGAGCTGAAGGCAGATGCTTAACAACTGAGCCACCCAGGCGCCCAGCAAACCACTTTTTTAATTGAATACCTGTCTTTGTTTCAAACAAAGAAATGTCAACTCACTATGTATGTCCCTACGGGTGAGATCTTTGGTCTCTGGCCAGCTGGGCCAACCACTTTGCCCTTGGCCTTGTCAACAAAATGCCAGGATCTCAGCAAGTATTTCCAGGAGCACAAACTGGCAAGAGGCCTTCACCACTGCTGGGACTCAAACATCCATGCACGCACACACACACACACACATGTCTGCAGGAGCTGAGGCTTGTCCACATCCCTAAGCACAGAAGAAGAAGAACCTCAGCATGCTGAGGTTCTTTCTGGAACCCAGCTGAGCTGCTTCATGGAAGTAATTTCGAAAAACTAAAAGCTGTCATCACTATTGTCTTAGGCCTCTGTGAAGGAACCACATTATCTCTTTTCTTAAACCTTGTTATTTAAAAAAAAGAAAAAAAAACCAGCCTTGTGTTTTGTTTTGTTTTTTTTTTTTTAAGCAAGCTTTCAAAGTTTCATTTCTGAGAGAGGCTGAGCTTTTTAGTAATTCTCAATGCCAGCTCTTTTATCCTTAAATCATTAACAAAAAGCCGTGGGAAGCATTGGGAAAGAGCATGATATTCAATATCATAATTTGCCAGGTGTGCTCAGCACTTAACTGTTTACAGAGCCCTCTCCTGCACACAGTGGCCGGCCGGGAGGTGCATAGCCCGAGCTCGGGGGCCACCTGGAAGGATGGGTGGGTGATGCCCCATGCGAAAGCAACATTATGATTCTTTAGCACACTGAGATTATGCATTGTTCTTAGGTATTTGTATTCGTGTCTAATTTTGTTCTATGTTGATAATATATTTAAATAATTTCCTAATGGTCTTGGGTATTTACCCTAAATTGTTCTAAATAAAAAGCTCTATTTTTAGAGAAAACGGCAGGATTGTATGGAGATGTGTGTGCTCTTATTTCTCAAAAGCTCCTCCCCATTCATCTAGCTCTTAGATCACAAGGGTCTTGGGTTGGGTCCCCAGCAACAGACCCAGAGACTAGGATTTGGGGGTATAAAGCAGTGCTGTGTTTCCAGAAAGCACCAATAGGGGAGTGGGAAGCCAGGCAGGGAGGGAAGGCAAACTGTCCAGGTACATAAACATATCACTGTTCTGGGCAACTGGGGCTCAGTCCCCCTGGAGGGCTTTGGGGGTTCAGTGTGGGACTCTCCAGATTTGTTCAGCCAGGAGCAGGAGCTGGGTGGGGAACGTATCCACAAACCCTGTCAGTCCTGTGCAGAGTGCCCCCACTCCCACCCCCCGCGCGAGTCCTCGATCTGTGCTGTTGAAATCCATCAAGCTGAGTGCATGAGAAAGATGAGTGCTGCGGGGGCGGGGGAAGAACACCCAGGTCACCAGCTACAGTGAGGCCCAAGCTGTACCCACAACCCTGGCATCGCACCCTATTGCAACAATGGTCCAGGGAAGGATACAGAACATCCTCCATGGCTGGCCTTGCAAACCTGAATTCATTCCAGTAGATCACTGCTGAGAAGAAGCTCCCAGCTTCCAGTGACTCTCCCAGGACCACCTAGGAACTGACCAGCACGGTGCCTGCTGATCGTCATCATTTACCGGGGCCAGGGCAGATGCTAGACCCAACCTGAGCTGATCCAACAGGTCCCTCTCCGTGGAATTCAGAGTCTTGGCTGCCTGGATCTAGAACAGGTAAGTTCCAACCTGCTGTGGCCCCATCGCCCTCTCCAAGGAGCAGGAAAGCACAGTGTGCAGAAAAAACAGGAATGTGGCAGCCAGGTGAGCTGCTGAGATGACAAGCGATAAACCCTGGCTCCCGTCCATTCCTGAGGCCCAGCTACAGCCCTGTCCCTGGCTTCCCAGCAACATAGTTTTGGGGGTTTTTTTTAAAGATTTTATTTATTTATTTGACAGAGAGAGACACAGCAAGAGAGGGAAGACAAGCAGGGGGAGTGGAAGAGGGAGAAGCAGGCTTCCCACTGAGCAGGGAGCCCGATGCGGGGCTCGATCCCAGGACCCTGGGCTCATGACCTGAGCCGAAGGCAGATGCTTAACGACTGAGCCACCCAGGCACCCCCAGCAATGTAGTTTTAAATCAGCTCCCTGGACTGCCTGTTTCTTGTAACCGAATATCCTTGCCAACTCACAAAGAGACCATCCATATTGTAGCTCGTGGTGAGGTTGGAGCATCTGACCCTTGAATGGATGTGCAGTAGGTCCTTCCCAGAAAACAGGGTAGAAGTTCCTCTCCAAGTGATCCCAATCACCTCCGACTCCACCTTCTGAAGCCAGGTCACCTTTGGAGGGTTTCTTGGACTGTTTGCTGCCCACCTTCCGGCCAGTGGTGGGTTTACAGGGCCGCTGGATCACACGGGTTCCTGGAACTGGGAGAGGGGAGGTTTAGGGTACTGGGCATTACATCCTGAGAACTCCTTTAGGGAAGGGACTGTTTTCCTCCTGGCACCAGCACCTCGCGCAGGGTGGAAGCTTGGTATTGAATAAATTAATGAAGGAATGAACGAGTGAATTAATCTATGAACTGGAGTCAGTAAGGGGCTGGCTATGGCTGAGTTATATATAAGGCAGCCAGAGATCTTGCATATTAGATGACACCATCCCAGATCCCAAATTCCTGTCGCATGTGAATCAGCGCCACTCAGTGAGTGAAATGGCGAGGAAGGGAGCAGATGTGGAAGACAAAACAGTACCCTTACCCCCTAACTGTAACTTCTTATTTCCCATCGTTTAGGACTGGATCGTTGGCTATTTGCTTACAGCTTCCTTAAACTCATTCACTGTGTGCACTAAATGGGGCTAACGTGATGAGAGTTTGGGGGGTTAAAAAAAAAAAAAAAAGACCAGAAAGTGTATCTACATGAGTGAGTCAGTTCTACGAGTCCATTACTCAAGAGATACTGGTTGGCCCCAGGACCCATTCCAGCCCAGGCAGCCCCACCCCTTGGCACATGATGATACATAATGCAGAGGTTTGACAGCTTTTTATAAATTATCAAGAGGTTTTTTCCCCCCCCTTCCCTGCCTCTCTAAGTGGGTGAGGAGGAGGAGGCAGGGATCTTAAGGTAAGAACATCTCGGAGTACCATGCCTTGGAGGGAAAAACCATGAGCAGGTGGTGGGAGGCCCCTCTCCAGGTGTCAATGCCTCCAGGGCGAGTCCCATCCATTCTGGCAAAGCATAGTCCACCCCGCCGTAAGCCTTGGCTTCTCTGGGCACTACGTAGACATCTCAGCAGCCAGATCCCAATAGGGGCTCAGACTCCCCGCACCCCAGCTCCTATCTCTGAGCTCCAGGCCCTGTCATGGAATGTCCTCCCCCACTCCAGCCACAGAGCTTAATCTCTAGGATGCAATGCCCTTGCTTCTCTCATCCTTTGGAATTTGGCCTCAGAAACTACAGACAACTCAGATTTCTTTTTTTTTTTTTTTAATATTTTATTTGACAGAAACACAGCGAGAGAGGGAACACAAGTAGGGAGAGGGAGAAGCAGGCTTCCCGCTGAGCAGGGAGCCTCATGTGGGACTCGATCCCAGGACCCCGGGATCATGACCTGGGCCGAAGGCAGACGCTTAACGACTGAGCCACCCGGGCGCCCCGCAACTCAGATTTCTAAGAGAAACATCACTCCCACCATCCCCACACCCAGACACCCAGGAGTCCGGGTTTTTGCAAAGGTTTTTAAAGGCCCTCCCTTGGTCTTTGGTTCCTCATTTTGCAATAGGAGGTTCCGGTGAGAGCTCCTCCTCAGAAACTGTCTAGAGACATAGGCGTGTTTAATCCTCCCAACAACACTGGGGAATAGAGATTCTCACTTCCCTTTTGCAGATGAGAAAGCTGGGCGTCAGAGATTAAGCCACCTGCACACCTCAGATTCAGTGACAGAGCTGGGATTCGAACCCGGGTCTGTCTGCCCAAAGCACACGTTCTGTTCACTTCCTGGTTCCCGGGGCACATATGAAACTGGACCCCCAGTTCTAGCATGAGACACGGATCTCCTTAATGTTTTGATAAAGAAGCGTGGTCTTCTAAGCATGTAATAAGCTTCAGGAATTCCTTACCCTGAGAGAGAGCTGAAATTATAAGCAGAACCAATAAACGCTGAGCTAAAATTGTGTTTGTGTGACTGACAGTAGCCATGAAGGGAATTCTGGAATGTCAGGGGAGCTTTCCAACCCCAAAATGACTGCTCAAACCCCAAGCACCCTTAGAGGACTTCTAGACCAAGCCTCCTTTACAAACAAAGAAACTGAAGCCCAGAGAGGACACAAGACTCATCAAGGTCACCTGGAGTCAGGTGCAGGTTTGGGAGCAGAACCAGGCTCCCGACCTGGAACACTAAGTAAATGTCCCTGATTGACACAGCCCCAGCTTAGAACCAGGGGCTCCAGGGTGAGTCTGATTCTCAGGCTCTTCTCTAAGAAGAGGCTTAAGGGTGGGCTGCCAGGGCTTAGTTCCTTGCTCTCACCATCCATGAGCGATCAGGGACCCCTTTCAGGCTCTCTGACTGCTGAGTTATCAACCAGGGGTGCTCTCCCCTCCGCCAGCGCATACCCCACCTCCCTCTGGTGTTCTTCCTTCTGCAAAACAGGTTCTGACATCCCTGGGTGTTGAAAGAAGGGACAGAAGCAGGTCACATTCCTGAGTATTTGTCATTTTAGGATGTGCTTTTTCTTTTCTTTCTTTCTTTTTTTAAAGATTTTATTTATTTATTTGACAGAGAGAGAGACAGCAAGAGAGGGAACACAAGCAGCCAGAGGGAGAGGGAGAAGCAGGCTTCCCACAGAGCAGGGAGCCCGATGTGGGACTCGATCCCAGGACCCTGGGATCATGACTGGAGCCGAAGGCAGACGCTTAATGACTGAGCCACCCAAGCGCCCTAGGATGTACTTTTTCTACAGCTTAGGGTGGCCACCGCCAGTACTGGCCAGCTCTCCCCAGCATATTCATCCATCCAGCATGACCAGGCACTTGCTTTCTGCCAGTTCTTGGTAGATGCTGTGATATCAAGGAGAGCAAGTTACACCTTTGTCCCCATAGTCGGCAATGGGGAGAACAAACCCAATGTGTGACACCCATGAGGATGGGTGAAATTCAGGAGGCCAGGGGAGCACAGAGCTGGGGCTCCTAACCCAACCTAGTGAGAGGCTCACACCAGGAAGGCTTCCTGGAGGAAGTGAGTTTGAGAAGAGGTCTGGAGAACGAACAGGAATTAGATAGGAAAGGGGGGTGGAAAGGGGATTCCAGGCAGCGATACAGCTTGGACAAAGGCTCACAGTCAAAGTGATGCAAGGTGCATTGGAGAAATTTATCAGAAAGCAACAAATGAATTTTTCTGGCAATCTGAGCCAGAGAGAATCAGCAGGGTGGATCCGCTGCTATATAAGTCAATTCAGTATTGGATAGTTGCTCTATATTCAGCCCTGTGCAGTGTACAGAGAAATACGAGGGGTGCTCTTTGCACTCAAAATGCTTTCTCCCTCCCTGGGGAGACAAGAACCATTGCATTTTAAAGACCAGAGAATGGGGGGCACCTGGGTGGCTCAGTCAGTTAACCATCTGCCTTCGGCTCAGATCATGATCTCAGGGTCCTGGGATCGAGCCCCACATTGGGCTCCCTGCTCAGCAGGGAGTCTGCTTCTCCCTCTCCCTCTGCCTCTCTCTCTGTGTCTCTCATGAATAAATAAATAAAATCTTTTAAAAAAAAAAAAAGACCATAGAATGGAGTTATTATGGAACATCTCACAGTGGTCACAACCATTCACTGAATACCCCCAGCAACCATGAGCAGCCCATCCTAAAGTCAACTACACTATCATGCTGAGAGCTATTTCCTTAAATCAAAAGAATTTGCCTCCTTAATATGTGCTTCCACTGCCCCCTTGGTTTTCTTGTTTGGAGGTAGTTACATAAAAGGGGGCTAGACTCTTCTTCATGCAACCGGTTAGGGTTAGGGTTAAGGGTTAGGATTAGGGGTTAGGGTTAGGGGTTGGGATAAGGGCTAAGGGTTAGGGTTTTTCAAAGATGGTGCTGATGTCTCACCTTGCCCTGACTTGAGTCTGTCCTTTCCTGTCCTAAACAGGGCAATAATACTGGATATTGCCAATGTGCAGTACCAGAGCCCTAGAAGGATCTTTAAGTTGAACCTGTGGTGAGCTGAAATCGTCTTTTTTTTTTTTTTTAAAGATTTCATTTATTTATTTGACAGGGAGAGACACAGCAAGAGAGGAAACACAAGCAGGGGGAACGGGAGAGAGAGAAGCAGACTTCCTGCAGAGCAGGGAGCCTGATGCGGGGCTCGATCCCAGGACGCTGGGACCATGACCCGAGCCGAAGGCAGACGCTTAACGACTGAGCCACCCAGGTGCCCCGAGCTGAAATCGTCTTGAACAGCTCCCAGGAGAGGACACCTTCCCACCAGTGTTTGAAAGACTTCCAAAGGGAGAGCAAACGGAACTGCAGGAGGGGGGTACAGCCTAGACAAAGGCAGCTCATTGTGCCTTTTTGTTTTGTTCAGTAACCTTGCTTTTTTTAATATAAAGTAATATAGTGCTTATAAGTACCTTAGAAAATGCAGCTGAGCAAAAGAAAGAAAATAAAAACCAGCTATAATTCTATTATCTTCCAGAGATAATTCCACTGATACATTCATATTGTAATCGTATCATTTAAGACTTTTTCTCTATGTGTGTATGTGGGGTTTTTTTTTTAAGATTTTATTTATTTATTTATTTATTTATTTATTTATTTATTTATTTATTTATTTATTTATGAAAGAGAGAGTGAGAGAGAGAGAACATGCGGGGTTGGGGGAGGAGCAGAGGGAGAGGGAGAAGCAGACTCCCCACTGAGCAGGGAGTGCCATGCAGGGCTCGATCCCATGACCCTGGGATCATGGCCTGACACCTAACGGACTGAGCCACCCAGGCGCCTGTATATGTATGTGTGTTTAACCAGGCTTGTACTGTACATAGTGTATGCCATACTTCCTCTCATTTGACAAAATATGGGGAATCTTTGGCCGCCAAACATTTTCTCCAGCACTATTCAATTGCAAGGTTGTGCTCATCTTGCCCGGGGTGGACAAACCATTATTCATTTAACCAACCCTCTATTGTTAGACATAGAGGCTCTTCCTTTTTTTTTTTCCTATTTATTATTAAAAATGAAGTCTGAATGTTCCCACATTCTTATCGTTTTCTGAAATTACAGGAAATGACTGGCACAAGCCATACCTTCATTCCCCCAAAGCACAGCTCAAATTTGGCTGTTTGGTCAAACAAACTTTACCAAAGCCTCAAAGCTGATAGAAAGAAAACATTTACAACACAGAAAATAAAAACTTAAACGCAGATTGCAGGATATTTTTTTTTAAAGATTTTATTTATTTGACAGAGAGAGCACAAGCAGAGGGAGAGAGAGAGAGAAACAGGCTCCCTGCTGAGCAAGGAGCCCGATGTGGGACTCAATCCCAGGACCCTGGGATCATGACCCGGGCCGAAGGCAGATGCTTAACCCACTGAGCCACCCAGGCGTCCCCAGATTGCAGGATATTACATCCTACTACATCCAGAAGCCATAGGCTTCTCGATGCCTCTAGAGGCTGCTTAGGATCCAGTTCTCCTGCATAGTCCTCAGCCTCCTGCTGTGTGGCTGGGGCCAGACAAACCCTTCCCAGGGATACAGATCTCTGATTATGTCCACCTTAACGGGAGTCCAGGCCCCTTCAACCTCCCTGAGGCCCAGCAAGAAGGAGAAAATCATTTCCTAAATACCCATCCCAATGAACTTCACATTAATCCCTACAGATACAGCTCTAGATGGCAGAGTAACCGCTCAGGTGAGCAGTGTGAATTCTCATTGTCCCAAACCAAAAACCCATTCATGAATTTTGCCCCCATTGCTAACACAGCAGAGTCACTGAAGTTTGAGATCTGTTTCTTTTCCAAACCTTTTGGAGGTCCCGGGCCCCAGAGGCTCAAGATAAGAATACCTGGGCTTCTCACTTCCAGCAGCCTCTCTAGAAGGAAAGCTATCCCCGAAGCTGTCATCCCACACGGGGAACCTGCTTTGCCATGAGGCACAAGGAGGAGCAGCAAACATCCTGTATCTCCTGCCAGAACAAAGCCAGGGAGTCACAGCTTTTCCTTTGCTAACCAGGAACATTCTGGAACATATTTTCTGTGCCCCTGTCTGTTCCAGATATTTTCCTCCGGATAAATTCCTGACAAAATCACAGGGACAAAAGTCACAGGCATCTTGCAGGTGTTTGAAACACAATGTCAAGTTTTTGCCCTTTTTTTTTTTTTTTTTTTTTTTTTGCCTCTGAGCTTCCTGATAAAGCACTGAAGAAGTCTTGGGTTGAACCAGCCACCAGACCGGATAAACAAGCTGGCCTGTCGCTGTTCCTGTTTTCAGCAAGTGGGGAGGGAACTCCCTTGGATCCTGCCCAGGTCTTGGAATTCCGAAGCACACAGACCAGACACCTTTGCACCTGGCTCCCCGCTCAGGCCCCACCCTCCCCTCCTTTCCCCGCCCCTGAGGCCTGGCCAAGCGGGTGCTGCGGAGGCGGCAAAGCGGCCCAGCGCTCCATCCGTGCGCAGCCCAGAGCCGAAGCCAAAAGAGGGCCCTGAGCCCGGCTCCATGAGGACGCTACTGACCATCCTGGCTGCGGGATCCCTGGCAGGTGAGTGCCCATTGCCCTGTGGTCACGCTCCCCACCCCCACGCCCAGGAGGGTTGATCAGGGTTCCACACGCCCGCGTGCACGCGCACACACACACACACACACACACATGCAGCCCCAGGACGGCCAGTTTCAGTTTCTCCTCCACCAGGGCTGCCCTGGGTGACAAGTTCCCTTGGAGAATTGGGGAATACATCAGGGTATCGGGGAGGATGCAAGGGTCCCTCAGACCTGGCTTCTTCTGGAGACTCAGCTAACCTCAAGACTCGGGGATGCAGCCAGCTGTCTGAACTGGGGTACCAGATGCCCTCACCTCAGTGGGTGGAGAATTGGCTTGCGGGAGGCAGACATCCTTGGACCCCTCGAATAGTTCTGATAGTTGTACCATCCCTTCCTCTGCTTCTGGCCGGCACTGGCCCAACAAGGGGAGGGGGGAGAAGGACAGATGGACAAACCTTGAGTGCGGCCATTGTTTCTCTCCACGACCCGAAGGGGGCCTCTTCTGACCCCTCACACTAGATCTAAAAGAGCGTTAATTGGGGCGCCTGGGTGGCTCGGTCGGTTAAGAGTCTGCCTTTGGCTCAGGTCATGATTCCAGGGTCCTGGGATCGAGCCCCGCGTAGGGCACCCTGCTCAGTGGGGAGTCTGCTTCTCCCATTCCTTCTGCTGATCCCCCTGCTTGTGTCGCTCTCACTCTCTCTCTCTCTCTCTCAAATAATAAATAAAATCTTTAAAAATAAATAAATAAACGAGCATTAACTCTAGGAAACAAACTGAGGGTTGCTTGGCGGGAAGGTGGGTGGGGGATGGGGTAACTGGGTGATGGACATTAAGGAGGGCACTTGAAGTAATGAGCACTGGGTGTTATATGCAACGGCTGAATCACTAAATTCTGCCTCTGAAATTAATAATATAGTATATGTTAATTAAATCTAATTGAAATAAAAATTTTTTTAAAAATAACAGAGCATTTTCTGCCAGAAGGGCCAGGTCTGCTGCATTAAAAGATCTTAAAACATCAGGGCCCTTTTGAAAACAGGACTAAAGGGCATAGCTTCCAAATCCAATAAAGTGGATTTCTTGATTTATAATTATAGAGAACTTTCAGGCAGATATGTGAGATCCCAGATTGGCTCTCTGCTCCTGAGACGTTTCATAAAATTCAGGGAACTTTCGCAGGAAGTGAACGCATAGTCCAGACTGAAGAGCGGGGAGGGATAGCCTCTGCAAGGGCCCTTCTAGCTCAAGTGCAGGATGAAGCCCATAAAGGGCCGAGGCTTCCCAGCCCCCTCTGCTGCTGTCCCCTGTGTCAGCTGGTGGGATCCACAGTGTTTCCAGCTGCTTCCTGGGCCCTTCCAATCTGTTCAACTCCGGTATCAAGCTGGGCATTCCCATCGCACTGGGCCCTTGATGAGTGAGGAAGACTCACCGCATCCCCCAAAGACTCCATTCTGGTTGGAAGTCTTAGAGGCTCTTGACCCTCACAGATGGGGACCAAGGGGAAACAACCTTAGGAGTTGTTAAGAGCCGAGAAGGTTTTCTGGACCCCAGGTCTCCTCTGCCCCAGCATTCTTAGGCTGATTCTAGAATATTTTGGATTATTTTTGTTTGTTTCCCAACTTGTTGACATAAAATTGTTTTTTTCAAGCAAATATGAAAACTTTCTTTCATAGAGGCTACCAGTCTGTCAGTTTCTAGACAACACATGTGTCCCCAGGATTTCACAATGTAGACTTTCACCCAGGAAGTGCAGAAACAAAGCAGGCTGAGGAATACGTGATAGCTTTAAGGGGGGAAAAGAATGAGCAGGGCAGGAGAGGGAGAGATTTTTTTTTTTTAAGATTTTATTTATTTATTAGAGAGAGAGAGCTCAAGCGCAGGGGGTAGGGGGCAGAGGGAGAAAGAGAATCCCAAGCAGATTCTGTACTGAGCACAGAGCCCGATGTAGGGCTTGATCCCAGGACCCTGAGATCATGAACCGAGCCAAAATCAAGAGTCAGATCCTTAACCGACTGAGCCACCCAGGCATCCTAAGGGAGAGATCTTGTTAGCCCTCAATGCCCCCTAAAAGAAGACTCCATCCAAGGTCCACCCACTTCATTTCTGGAAAACAACTTCAGTTCCCTCCTGGAAAATGGTGCCAACCTCCTCCCAGCCTGGGTCCCTTACCTCCCGAGCATGTCTCAGCCCCAGCCACCAGGCTCTCCCACCACAACTAGCCCACCAGGATACTGACCCCAACCAGCAACCTTCTCAATGCCGCCCCTAACCCACCACTTAGTGGTAGTTAAGCCCAGCCCCAGATAGACCCTGGTCTTCTCTCAAATCCCACTTTATCACCCCACCAGAAGCTACCATTCAGTTCTGACCTCAGGTGTACTCCCTCCCTCATCTTAAGACCCAGCCCTGAATCCAGGACCACTCCCTCCAGATCAGACCCCAATTCTGCCCAGACTCAAATCCAAACAAGATGTCGGCCACACCCCAGGGCTCAGTAGCATAGCCATCACATTGGCTAGAGGCAGTAAGACACGCCCCCTCTAACCCCCAAGTCCCCCAGGTCCTGTTCTGGGAGCTCCAGGAAGCCTGGAACACAAACATTTCTATAGCTGTTGGGACTGACCAACTCAGATTCAAAGAGGAATGTGGCCTTAGGTTTAACCAGTGGATGCACAGCAGGGTCGGGGTATCCAGATACTCTTCCCCATCCCCACAGGTGCCTCCTAAGCCCATGGACCCCTCTTGCAGAAATATTGTATGCGGACTTGGAGTGGGGAATAAATAACTGTCCACTTCCTTACACCTTGGGCCTGTTGGTGGTCATGGCCATGTCCGGGGTGGAGCGAGGCACACACACATCAAAGACATGTGCGCACAAGGCCCCAAGGCCTTGACGCAACTGGGTCCGTGCACCTGCTTATTTCCCACCCCAGCCAACCAGGCCCTTCTGAGCATGTTCAGAGCCAGCTGCCGGCTCTGGCCACCATTTTCCTGCAACCCCTCTTCCTTTCCACAGACCAAGCCGGGAGGGCTGAGAGAAGAGTTTTGTAAGTAAAGGCTCCATCTGTAGTTCAAGATTGCTTCGGGGAGAGTGGCCCCTCCCTGGTCCTCTTCTTGGGGCTTTGGTCTTTGCTGCCCCCTCCCCGCCCTATGGGATTCCCCCACGACCAGGCTAGCACCACGATGAGTACTGCGGGCTCTGTCTCATACTAACTGAGACACTGGGCAGGTAAACCTCTCTGAGCCTCTGCTTCTCGTATCCCTAAAATGGGGGTAATGATAGTAACTGCCTCCTCGGGTTGTCAGGAGGGTTTAGTGAAGAGACTTAGCCCAGTGCCTGGCACCTGAAACACATTTCACAGGTGTCGGTGGCCGCTCTTGTCATTAGTCTTTGCCTTTAGGTAAGTCAAATCATCCCCACCTTAGAGATGAAGAAACCAGGTTTCCCAGGGTCGCCCTGCCCGTATGTGGCCTCCGTCAGCACCTCCTGCCCCGGGCAAGTCTGTGCTCTGCCTTCCTCCCGGTGCCAGGCGGGCAGGGACTGGTTCAGCCAACAAAGGGGCGGGAGCTCACAAACGTCCTCTCCAGCCCTGTCTGGAATTATTGACTCTGGGAAAGTTATTCTTTGATGTTTTAGTTGAACAGCCAACGTGTAGTTGAGCGTCCTCCCAATATCCCGTGGGTGAGGACGCCCACTTCAGGTATGTCCAGAAGTGAAGGAGAGATGGTCACAAGTGTCGTCAGGGGCGTGGAATAAAGGCAGCACTCACACGCTGCCGTGGGGACGCAGGATGTATTTACATGAAAAGTCCAGAATAGGAAGATCCAGAGAGCCAGAAAGCAGCTTAGTGGTTGCTTTCAGGCTGGGGGAAGGAAGGAAGGGAGAGGGACTCTTAACAGACACAGGGTTCCTTTTTAGGATGATGACAATGCTCTGGAATTAGAGAGTGGTAATGGTTTCACAACTTTGTGAATATACTCAGAAACCCCCGATTTGCATGCTTTAAAATGGTGAATTTTGGGCACCTGGGTGGCTCAGTTGGTTAAGAGACTGCCTTCGGCTCAGGTCATGATCCTGGAGTCCCGGGATCGAGTCCCGCATCGGGCTCCCTGCTCGGCAGGGAGTCTGCTTCTCCCTCTGACCCTCCCCCCTCTCATGCTCTCTCTATCTCATTGTCTCTCTCAAATAAATAAATAAAATCTTTAAAAAAAATGGTGAATTTTACAGGCTGCGAATTATAGCTCAATAACAAATTTGAAAAGAAGCGAAGGGGGACAGGGATAGTTGCAGTCTCTGGTGAGTGGGTGCTGGTACTGCCCTCCTCATTGGACGGCTCGTTGGTGGGCTGGGGGCAGGATCCTCGTGCCCATCTGCTCACCCTGCTCCCACTTCCCACAGCTCACATTGCTGAGGACACCTCGGATCTTCTTCAGCACGTAAAATTCCAGTCCAGCAACTTCGAAAACATCCTGACGTGGGACAGCGGGCTGGACAGCGCCCCAGACATTGTCTACAGCGTCGAGTATAAAAAGTAGGCTTCCCCCCACATGACCTTTTCGGACTCTGCTCTGAAACCAGCCCTTCCAAGAAAACCCCCCTCTATCATATGTTCCCACGCCCCGCCCCACCCCCCACCCCCCGTCTGAGGTGACAGAGCCTACACCACTCCTGCCAGACAGAGCTTTGCCCCTTTGTGGCTTCTTTTGCAAAGGGAGGATAAAATAATGGTTAAAGGTGCAGGCTCTGGAGTCAGACTGCCCAGGCTTACCTGCCATCTCTGGCCTTTATAACATGGGGCAATGGGGTAATCTCGCCAAGCCTCAGTTTCCCCACCCATAAAGTAAGGACAGCAAGAGTACCTCCATCATAGGATTGTTAGGTAGATTAAGCAAGACCGTCACGAGTGCTTGTGCCTGGCAGGTAATAAAATCGTTTTATTATTATCGGGAAGACTAGGTCAACAAAGAGTCGTGCCCACCCCCTCAAGCCCCTGCCCCATTCCTGCCCATCTCTCTTCCTACGCAGAGGAAGAGGTTGGCATGGGCTGAGGGGTCTGCAAACCTGGGTTCCATCGCTGGTCCCGCCACTTCATCCCATGGCAAGTCACTTCCCCTCTCTGAGCCTCAGTTCCCTCATCTGTAAAATAGGTGTAACAGTGCCTGCCTCAAAGTCTTATGGTAACGATGGGCCCAGAATGTGAACTCAGACTGGCTAGGTTCAAGTCCTGGCTCCCCAAATGCATGCTCCAAACACCTGCCCAAATTTTACCTCTTTAAGCCTCAGCTTCCTTATTTGAAAAGGAAGGAGAACCATGTCTGAACCTCACGGGATCATTGTGAGGACTAACAGATCAGCCACATAAGGGGCCTGGGACACAGAATATGCTAAGTAAATATTAGATATCGTGGGGCGCCTGGGTGGCTCAGTTGGTTAAGCGACTGCCTTCGGCTCAGGTCATGATTCTGGAGTCCCGGGATCGAGTCCCACATCAAGCTCCCTGCTCGGCGGGGAGTCTGCTTCTCCCTCTGACCCTCCTCCCTCTCATGCTCTCTGTCTTTCATTCTCTCTCTCTCAAATAAATAAATAAAATCTTTAAAAATAAAAATAAAAAAATATTAGATATCGTTATCATTATTAATAAACCACAGGCCCAGTGCCAGGCTCAATCATTCAAGGTGTGCTCTGGCCCCTCCCATGCCTACAGGTACGGAGAGAGAGAGTGGCTGGCGAAGGAGGGCTGCCAGCGGATCACCCGGAAATCCTGCAACCTGACCATGGAGACAGGCAACTTCATGGAGTTCTATTACGCCCGTGTAACTGCCCTCAGCGCAGGAGGCCGGTCAGCCACCAAGATGACCGACCGGTTCAGCTCACTGCAACACAGTGAGTGGGCGCCCCTCACTGCAGGGGAGGGGCAGGGGGAGGCCCGGAAGGGCAGGGGGCAGTTCGAGATGAGGCTTTCAGGGAAGGTCGCCTCAACTAGAGAGCATCCCGTGCGCAGCTGGTCTTTCTCCAGCTCCATCCCGGCCTCCCGAGGTCAGTTCACCTTCCTCTGGCCTCTCGACTCCAGCCAAGGGCTCCTAACTCAGTGCCCTACTCCAGCCCTGACTCTTTTCCAATCCTCAGTCTTGGTCTGGGCTTCCACATCACCTCCTAAGGGGGAGTCCCCGCTCTCGGCCCCAGCGACCTCATTTCACGATGTCACCATCTGCTACTCTCTGTCACGGTCAACTGTTCATTGTCTTCGTAGCTCCTATCACCATCCACAGTGAGGGCATCTGCCGGCCTGTATCCCACCTGCCTCCGGGCGGGGGCGTGGAATCCCGCATTCTCAGTCCCTCGCGTAGGGCCTGGCATGGAGGAGATGCCCACTACGTAATTGATGAATGAATGAATATGAGTTGCCAAACTCCCCACACAAGCTGAGTAGGTGGTGATGTTCACTAATGGACTTCACAGCCATGTGGTTTTCTAAGAAAAGAAAAAATTAAATTAAATGAGTTATTTTTTTCTTGGCTTATTCAATTAATACATATCTGGAAAATATAGAAATGCACAAAGAAAAATAAAAGAAGTCCAAAATAACCTGAACACTTAAACATAATCATGGTTACTAGCAACTGTCTCTACTCTTTTGTGACCTGGTTGGCTGGTTGCTTTTCATATAATGCCCTCAGGAACATTTGCCCACATCATTAAGTACTTTTCCACAGCATGACATTTCACGGCTGCAAAATGATCTGTTCTATGGAGGTAGTCTTAATTTACTTCCCCAATTCCCTTTTTGAGGACTTTTAACTCAGTTTTTCAATTTTATAAACAAAACCGAAGTGAACATTCTTCTAGCTCCGATGTTTTCAATTCGGAGGTCAGTGGACCCTTGAGGGATTTTTATAAACTTGCTTCAGGGGGAGTAGGGCTCAGGAATCCCCGAAATTGAGTGCAAAATTTTTGTATATGTACATTTTGGGGGAGAGAAGATCCGTAGCATTCATCAAATTCCTAAAAGGGTCTGTAAACCAGTAAAGGTTATTTGGTTATTCAGAAAATCACATCTGGAGAGAGGTTGAAGTCTCAGACCTGGCCTTTGAGGCCATATCAATAATTTGAGGTACCTCGAACATTACTTAGTTTATATAGCTAAACCCTCAGTCTCCAAAGCTGTCATTGCCAATAGACCAAGGAGAAGGGAGCTCTGGGCAGACTCAAGGTGGGGATTGTGGAGGCAGGGACAAGGGCACCGTTAATCTAGGAGGCCAGTGCCCCTCTCCCTGGGTTCTGCCCACTCACCCTTGGGCACCCCTGTGCCAGCCTTAAACCCAAACACCGGTTGCTTGAAGTACTATTTTCACCTGTTTGTTTAGCTGTTGTTTTCAAAAGCATAGCTGGGGTTGGGTGGGAGGAGAGGGGAGGCAGTCAGTCATGTCCCCTGGTCCGGGGCAACCTCAAACACTGCTGGCTGATTCTAGTCTTTTCTTTTTGCTTTTCTCTCTCCCTTTCCCAGCTACCATCAAACCACCTGATGTGACCTGTATCCCCAAGGTGAGATCCATCCAGATGATCATCCATCCCACCTCCACGCCTATCCACGCAGGGGATGGCCACCGGCTTAGCCTGGAGGATGTCTTCTCTGACCTATTCTACCGCTTAGAGCTCCAGGTCAACCACACCTACCAAATGGTAAATATATGTGCCTCCCTGGTCCTTCCCTGCCTGGGAAACTCATTTCCCTGTCGATTAGATCTGCATTGCTTCAAGTAGAAAGGAGATGTTTTATGTAAATTAGCATTTTCCAAAACACAGCCCTCCCTCTTGTAGATCACACAGACAAGAGCCTGCTAAAGTCTCTGACAAGTCCTGCAAAGCCAAGACTCCAGTTTCAATTTATTGAATACGACTTCTCTCAAATTTCTTGACCAGAGAGACTCCTTTTATTTTGCATAATTTTTTTAAAAAGATTTTATTTATTTGACAGAGACAGAGATAGCAAGAGCAGGAATACAAGCAGGGGGAGTGGGAGAGGGAGAAGCAGGCTTCCCGCCGAGCAGGGAGCCCGATGCGGGACTCCATCCCAGGACCCTGGGATCATAACCCGAGCCGAAGGCAGACGCTTAACGACTGAGCCACCCAGGCGCCCTATTATTTTGCATAATTTTTTAACTTTTTTTTTTTTTGCCTAATACCTTATAATACCCTGGAGAGCAACCTCTACTAACATCTTCAGATGTCCACTTTGGAAAATGATGAAATCTATTTCTACTGCTCCAGTTCTTTTTGCTGGGTCTTCACCATTTGCAGGAACTGGATACAGGCAGTGTCTTAAGATCACTAACAATGAAAGGTGGAAGGCAAGGGCGTAAATGGCCAAATGTTATACAAGGTATTTCTTTTGTATACAGTAAAGATGTGTTTTCTCCCTAGCATATGCCACAGTCCGCAATTCCATTGAATGACTATTCCCACACCCAAGATGTTTATAATCTAGTGGATGGGAAAGGAGCTAAAACAAGAATTCAAATAGCTATAGATAGAGGAAAATAAGGTACTGTGTGGCGTGGAGTAGGGGCAGGGAGGTGGGAGGGGAGATGGCAGCTCAGAGTTCTGGAAAAACTTCCAGATCAGAAAATGTTCTGGTGCCAATACCAACTTCTGTGGCATGTCAAGTAATACAGGCCTATTACATCATTTATTCCTTACCATAACCCTATGAGGTGGGGGCTACCATATCCGTCTTCTGAATGAGAAAAACGGAGGCTCAGAGAGGTTAAGGCACTAACTCAAAATTGTTCAGCAAATGATAGCATAGTCAAGATTCAGATCCAGCTCTGTTCACAGCCCACATTTTTCGCTCCCTGGCCTAGACTGCCCCACCATGATCAGAGAGAGAAGCAGGAAAACTTAAAACCTTCCTGGAAAGCACAAAACTGCCCAGGATGGAGACATGCAGACCGGTTTCTCATGCAGAACAGTTTCTCAAAACATGGCCCCAAACCAGTGGCATCAGAATCTCCTGCAGTATTTATTTAAAATGCAGGTGCCTGGGCCTTCTTCCGATCTACTCAATGCAGTTCTGCAGTGGCATCTCTAGGGTCTGAGTGTTTAGTCAGCAACCGGAGTGCTTCTTACCCACCCTGACGTTTGAGACCCGCTGACGTAGGGGAGGCGAGGGAGGGAAGCCTGGGCGGACAGGCTGGGAGGTAGCGGTCTGGGGTGGTGGACAGAGGAAGGTCTATTTATCTCTGTAGTCAGGGGAGCAATTAGAAATTACTGAGCAGGGCAAGTCCCTTTCACACTGTCTATTAGTAAATATTTGGGCTTTAGTGAATATCTTATTTACAAGTTAATTCAGTTTGTGGTCAGAGAACACACTCTGCATGATTGCAGTTCTACATTTATGGCCCATCTTGGTGAGTGTTCCACGTGCACTGAAAAGAAAGTGTGTCTTGGGCGCCTGGGTGGCTCAGTTGGTTAAGCGACTGCCTTCGGCTCAGGTCATGATCCTGGAGTCCCAGGATCGAGTCCGGCATCGGGCTCCCTGCTCCGCAGGGATCCTGCTTCTCCCTCTGACCTTCCCCCCTCTCATGTGCTCTCTGTCTCTCTCATTCTCTCTGTCTCAGATAAATAAATAAAATCTTTAAAAAAAAAAAAAGTGTGTCTTACAGTTGTTTGGCGGAGCGCTCTATAAATAACCATTCGATAAAGGTGGCTAATCGTGTGACTCAGATCTTCTGTATCTTTCCTGATTTGGGGAAGAGCTATCGTTCTTTTCATTGCTGAGAGTATTAAAATCTCCAACTAGGACTGTGGATTTGTCTCTTTTCCCCTCTAATTCTTTGCAGATTTGCTTCATGCCTTTTGAAACTCTGTCCTCAAACACATACACATTTCTAACTATTATAGCCTCCTGATAAATTGACCCTTTTATCATTATGAAATGTTTTTTTTTTTCTCTAGTATTATTCTTTGTACTGAAGTCTACTTCACATGTTATTCATAGAGCTACTCCAGCCTTCTCACACTTACAGTCTGCCTGGTATGTCTTTTTTTATTTTTAAGACTATATTTATTTATTTATTTGAGAGAGGGTGCACGCGCGTGAGAGGGAGAGAGCACAAGCGGGGGTGTGCGGGGCAGAGGGAGAGGGAGAAGCAGACTCCTTGCTGAGCGGGGCACCAACGGACAGATGTGGGGCTCAATCCCAGGACCCTGGGATCATGACCTGAGCCAAAGGCAGACGCTTAACCAACTGAGCCACCCAGGCATTCCTGCCTGGCATATCTTCTTACCTCCATTTATTGTCGCTCTAATTGTGTCTTATATTTAAAGTGCATCTCTTGAAGACAGCATTCTGACATCTCTGCCCTTTTTTTAAAAAGATTTTATTTATTTATTTGACAGAGAGAGACACGGCGAGAGAGGGAACACAAGCAGGGGAAGTGGGAGAGGGAGAAGCAGGCTTCCTGCTGAGCAGGGACCCCAATGCGGGGCTCGATCCCAGGACCCCAGGACCATGACCTGAGCCGAAGGCAGATGCTTAATGACTGAGTCACGCAGGCCCCCATCTCTGCCCTTTTTTTGAGATATAATTCACATACCATAAAATCCTCCCTTTTAAAGTGTAGAGCTCCATGGTTTTTAGTACATGCAAAAAGTTGTGTGACCATCACCGCTATTCTCCTTATGCTATTAATCTGCTTTCAAGTTCTCTGACTCTTCTCTCAACTCCAATCTGCTACTAAGACCATTCAAGTGGGATTTTTATTTCAGATATTATATTTTTCAGTTCTAAAGTTTCCAATTTTCCTGGTTTCTACATCCTAGTGAGATTTCCTAGTCGTTCATTATGAGCACATTTTCTTTTGCTTCCTTGAGCATATTTACACTAGCTGCTTGAAAATCATTGTCTGGGGGTGCCTGAGTGGCTCAGTCAGTTAAGCCTCTGCCTTCAGTCAGGTCATGATCTCAGGGTCCCGGGATCAAGCCCCTCATTGGGCTCCCTGCTGAGCTCCCTGCTTCTCCCTACCCCTGCTGCTCCCTCTGCCACTCCCCCCACTTCTGCTCTCTTAATCTCACTCTCTCTCAAATAAATAAATAAATAAATAAATAAATAAAACCTTAAAAAGAGAGAGAGAAAAATCATTGTCTGCTAATTCCAGTACTTTGGTCATCTTAGAGTAGGCCGCCATTGATTGTCTTTTCTCCTGAATATGGATCACGTTTTTTCTTACTTTGCATGTCTAACAATTTTAGAATGTATCCTAGATGTTGCGAATGGTATAGTGGAGGGAATCTGGATTCTGTTCTATTCCTCCAAAGAGTTTTGTTTTGTTTTGTTTTGTTTTGTTTTGTTTTGTTTTGTTTTGTTTTAGCAGACAGGTAATTTGGCTGAACTTCAAACTCCAAAATCTCCGTCCCATTCTTTCACCTTTACCTGGGCTGCTTGGAGTTTGCCCTACTCGCTTCAGGGGCCAGGCAGGGATTTGGGCCAAGTTTATACTCAGAACTTGGGCCTCTGTCTCTGTGGATCTCTCCTATCTGCCATCTCTCCCCTCACTTTCTAGCTGTTAGGATTGCCCGGAACTCTGTCTCCTTATTATTCATACCAGTAAGATTACAAGGTTTCTATTTAGGTTTAAGCCATCAAACAAGGTGAAAGCCTGCTTTTAAGCTAAAAGACATTTTAAAAGATGAGAAATTCACCCAGTGAATTTCCCTGCTTCCTTTCTCTGGTATCTGCCTGTTTTTGCTTGCTCTCCAATGCCGACAGGTGGTTTGGCCAGAGTTTATAGTTGTTGCTTTAGGGAGGTTGGTCCAAAGAAGCTATAAATTGCCGGGAGCAAAAAGAGGACAGGCCAAATGTGAAAATGAAAGAGAGATCACGGTAGAAAGTTAGGGCCTACTGCAATGTTAGGGGCTGGAAATCACTGGGCCTGAAGCAGGCCAGAGGCAGTAAAACATCTGGGGAAGGAGGAATCTTGGGACCTGGCAACTCTGCTGGACTTGTGTCACACGATCTTTAACGTGTGCACCTTCAACCGTATGAGTTACACAAAACAATAAGTTGCAAATCTGTTTATACACTTCTTCACCCACTTACACCCCTCCTCGAAAAATAAAAATAACCCTAAACTCTGGCTTCCATGTACCTGGAAAGGGGAAGACGTAGCTGAAATGCACAGAACTAAAGAAAAAAATTCTTAGTTTTTGAACACCCAAGAACACAGCTTCTGGCCCTTTAAAGGAAGGTTTATGGATCATTTAAGGCCAATTAGAAACAAGGGATATGAGAGGGGCTTTGTCAAAAATGGCTTCAAGCTCTGGGTCTTGAATCCTGGAACAAGAAAGACACTATGAACAGAGGTAGGAAATCACACACAGATGCAGGTTTGGGGTTTGGGAAGGAGCGGGACCCAGACTTCTGGAAGAGATCAGCACATTTGGACATGCTGAGTTAGACTTGCCCACGAGGTGCCATCCAACACCGAGCTGGAAGTGCACATCCAACTTGACAGCTCTTCCTAAGTTTGGGAGTTTTCTACACATTGGTGATCTCAGGAGCCATGGGTCCAGATAAGATCACTCAGTGAGAGAGTAAGTGGAGAGAGAAAAAAACTGGATGAAGAGCAAATCTTGCAGAACAACAGAATTGAGGCCCTGAGACCAATGAGAAGTAGGATGAGAACCAGATGGTGGAACAAGGCAGCCAAGGGAGGAGTTCAAGGTCAAGAGGTTAGAGACACACCAGAAGGCGAGAGTTTAAAAAGGAGCTCCGGCGGAAGGATCAGCAACTGCAAAGGAGCAAGGTCTTGCTTCAGCGGGCAAGATGTGGTAGGAAGAGCAGGTGTTCGGCATTGCTGGAGCTCAAAGCGCCAGGTGGTCCATAGAGAGAGGTAAGTGGACAGGGAGGCAGGGACCGGGATTTTATCCCATGATATGGGCCGAGCCATCAAAATATTTAAATAGGGGGGCGCCTGGGTGGCTCAGTTGGTTAAGCGACTGCCTTCGGCTCAGGTCATGATCCTGGAGTCCCGGGATCAAGTCCCACATCGGGCTCCCTGCTCGGCAGGGAGTCTGCTTCTCCCTTTGACCCTCCTCCCTCTCATGCTCTCTCTCATTCTCTCTGTCTCAAATAAATAAATAAAATCTTTAAAAAAAAATATTTAAATAGGGGAGCATTGGAATTATACTGATCTTTTAGAAATATCACTTGGGCACCAGGATGAATATGGAGGTGGACAGGGACAAAACCAGAGACAAGTGACCAATAAGGAAGCCACTGCAAGGGTCCATGCTCAAGGTGTTGAGGCCCAGTTAAGGCAGAAGCGATGAGGAAGGCCAGAGAGGGATGGATAGTCCAGGGTTTTTGATGTTGGATAAAGAAGGAGGAGGAGGAAAAAAACTAGAAGGAGGGATAATGATGATGTTGGTGATGATGGTGGTGATGGTGCAGAGGGTAGGGGAACAGGAACAGAGCATTACGGACTGACCCACCAGTTCTTGGTTTGGGTAGCTGGTGGCACCATTGTACTGAGTGTTGCGACCCAGGCAGAGGTGTGCACAGGCTTGCTTGGGCTCCGGGTGGCGACTGGTGCCTAAGAGGAGTCACTCTGGCTTCTCTGTCAAATTCAGCACCTTGGAGGGAAGCAGAGAGACTACGAGTTCACTGGCCTGACCCCTGACACAGAGTTCCTTGGGACCATCATGATTTTTGTTCCAACCTGGTTCAAAGAGAGCGCCCCCTACGTGTGCCGAGTGAAGACGCTACCAGGTAAATTCAGCGGAAACCAGAGGGAGGCGGGACTCCTGAATTCAAATTTCGTCTCTGTGCTCTCTTCCCTGTAACCGAGGTGAGGTTTGGCGGTGCTCACGCAACTGCAGGATTATTAGTGTTACCGAAGTCGTCTTAGTTAATCCATCATTGAGTTAGCTGATGGGTTATCATTAAACACGTTTAATGCCCCCCTCCAGCCTGCTGGGTTTCCTCTCCCTGGCCAGCTTCCTGTGTTCCCTAGCAAAGCAAATTCGCTTTATTAACCCAGGGGAGATATCCTGGGAAATAATCTGCAGAAGGGAAAGCAGAGAAGATAAAAGTTTCCCTCAGTATCTCCCAAAGTGAAAGAATAGTAGCAGTGATGAGAACTAGCATTTCTTTTTGTTTTTTTTTTTAAGATTTTATTTATTTATTTGAGAGAGAGGGAGAGAGCACAGAGGGAGAGGGAGAAGCAGACTTGCCACCTAACAGAGAGCCCGACGTGGGGCTCAATCCCAGGACCCTGAGATCATGATCCGAGCCTAAGGCAGGCACTTAACTGACAGAGGCACCCAGGCGCCCCGAAAACTAGCATTTCTGCAGTCCTAACCAGGGACCAGGCACCACAAAGCACAATCCTCATGAGCCATCTACAAGACAGGTGCGATTATCACTTTGTTTCACTGAGGGAACCGAGATTCAGGGTGGTTAAGTAACTTGCACAAGGGCATGCAGGTGGCGAAGGATAGAACTAGGCTGAATTCAGGAGCCCATGTTCTCAACACGGCGCTATTATAGAAATCATTTTGAGTCAGCGGCCCAGGGAGATGGTGCCCCATGCTCCCTTTCTCTAGCACACTGAAACTCGACTCTCATGTTAAGCATCATGATATTTTTATTAGTGTTCATGTTCACAGAGATAGAAATGTTGTAATGCTCAGAGCTGCAAGTTTAGAAGATGAAAGTGATGGTAGTGGGTTGGATGGATTTGGAAAAAAGAGTCTCCTCCTTAGTCATCAGCTTCAGAGTAATGATGTCAGTAGGTGATTTCTGTTTTGATGAACAGAGGCAAGGTGGCCGCTAGAGGCTGGGCCCGAGGGTAAACTGCACCTCGGTAGAATCATCGCATAGGTTCTGGTCCTCGGTGTTGTTCAGAAACTCAACTCACCAGTCACCCCAAGAACCCACAAGAGACTGATTTCTCCAGCCGAGTCCCAGTGCATTAATTTTCAGGGGAAGAAGTGTCTGGTAGAGCAGCATGCCCTTCCTGGGGACAGCGCCCCTGGGGAGACCAGAATAGAACTTGACGAGAGCAGAACTGGAAAAGGAATCCGGCTTTATAGACACCACGCTGGAAGCCTGTATATGATTTGTGACCCTCTCCCCTGGATGGGCTAGACAGATCTGGCCCATTGCTGGCCCCCTCGCCCCACACCCCTGCTTTCTGACAACATGCAGACCACTCTACCCTTATCCTTTTGTTGGCTTGTCCTTATGTGATCTAGCTCATGATGTGATAACCTTTTTTTTCCCTAAGACTGTAGCTGCTTTTACATAATCACACCTCTTATTGGCTAGTTCTTGCTGACATATAGAAGGCACCTCATCCTTAAAAATAAAGTATATGAATAACAATTCCTACCGTTTATTAAGTACTCCATTGCTACGCACTGGGTTAAACGCTCTACATATATTATCCCATTGAATTTTTATTTATTTTTTTTAAAGACTTTATTATTTATTTGAGAGAGAGAGGGATAGAGCACAAGCAGGGGGAGCAGCAGAGAGAGAGGGAGAAGCAGGCTTCCCACGGAGCAGGGAGCCCGACGCGGGGCTCAATCCCAGGACCCTGGGATCATGACCTGAGCCAAAGGCAGACGCTTAACTGACTGAGCCACCCAGGCGCCCCCACTGAATTTTTATAACAACCTTGCAGGTGGGGTAGCTTCAGCCACATCTTACAGAGGAGGAGCTCTGGCTCAGAGAGGCTAAAGAGCTCACCAATAACCACATAGCTGGTCGGTGAACCTAGTTAGTTCATCTGATCTTGAACGCAGCACCTTGCAATTTTGTTTACAGCTGGGCCTCTCTATTGCACATTTATTCCTCTTATTTCCATTTCAGAGTGATAGATCCTGCCCTTGACCCCATAGGCTGTGGTCTGTTCTTATCCCCGGAGTCCAGAATTCCCACTTTACCTCTCAGGATGTCTGGGAGGGTCACAGAGCAACATCCCAATATCTTGATATTGGAAAGGACTCTCACCCCATTTCCAATTTTTACAGATAAGGAAGCTAAGGCATCTTTGTGCAGTGCCTGTGAGGAGAGCTTTGTAGGTGTACATGACAAGCCTGTTTCCCACTGAGTAGCTGTGTGACCTTGTTAAGGCACTTAGCCTCTCTGACACTCAGCTTCATTATTCCTGAGAGGGGAGCATCTCTGGCCCTCTCTGGTGCGATATCAGAGGTAAAGCACACCACACAGGGCAAACAGTAGGAGCTTAATAACTGCTGGCTACTGTTCTCAGTACGGAGTAGCCCAGAGACGGTCGTGCAGCAGAGAGAAGGCTTCTCAGCATGCTGGCGGCTGAGGCAGACCTCTAACACCCCACATTCCAGGGTGGTTTCCATTACTTCCTCCTGCCTTCCCATGTGTGAAATGGCACATGGGAATGTTCCAAGCCCCCGTCCTACCCCGCCAGAGGAGCGGTGGTGTTCCCCCACCAGTAGGCATTCTGGTCCTGTCTTCTCCCAGGAGGAGCAACGGGACTATCACCTGACGGGGGACAGGGCATCACTGAAGTGGGAAGCTGACCCAGGGAGGCCCAAGCCTCACGGGCTGGAAGTGGAAGCTCCAGGGATTCCCGGGGTTCACAGCAATTGCCAGGGTTCCTGGCAGCCGGTGATCAGCACCCCACACTGAAGCCACCCGGGGGAACAGAAGGAGGGTGGCCTGGAGAGTCAAAACCCCTGGAGAACACAAATCGCCAGTTTTAGCAAAAATCCCAACTACGGCCTCCTTAACCCGCCCCCCCCCCCCCGCCCCCAGTCCCACTGGGGCTGGTGACAGGAAGTGTGTCATGCCAAGAACTGGCTGCGCCCATCCCGAGGGTGCGGGACCACAGGGAGAAGGCTCCACACTAAAGCCCTTAGTCGTCCTTCTGCTTCCCCTTTAGAAGGGGTGGTGCCACACAGGCTCCATCCCAAGCAAGGTCTTCCTAACACCCAGCCTGTTACCTTTGTAGGGGGGCAGGCCCCTCCCATTGCCACCTCCCTCCCTCTGCCTCCGCCCAGAGCCCCCTGCCAGGGAGGGCCAGAGAGGCCCATTTAGAAGGCTCTGCTCTGGCCTTGCTCTGGCCACGGCCTTCCCCACACGATGAAGAAGAGTCTGTAGGTCCAAATGCACAGGTCCCCCTAGAGCCTGTGACCTCCCTTCTAGCCCACACTCTGGGTACCTGGGACCCTGAAATTCCCTGTACAAATGCCCTGAGCCTGTGTCCAGTCTAACGGATCTGTTCCTTGCATCCTTTCTCCAGAGAGGAAATCCTCTGTTGATGTGCAGAGCCTCAGTCCTAAGGGTGGCCAGTAGGCAGCTATGTGTTGAAGGGCATGGATGAACTTGGCCGTGTGGGCTGGGGAGTCCACATGCATGTGCACGGTGGGCAGAGAGGGATGGAGCTGCGGTGGGCCAGGGGACCGTGGCAGGCTCTCCCTGCCCCTCCACATTTCAGCATGAGACCCCAAGGAGTCCAAGAATTCAAAACTCAAACCTGGCCTTCCAGATTGTGATGAAAAGTATATCTGTCAGGACGGGAACATACAACATATGCTACTGAGTGTAGGAATATGATTTATAAATCCTGGAAATTTAGCCGTCTAGTATGCGGCCCTCTACTTGTGCTCCTGACCCAGCCCCGCCCATGCTGGGGGCAGGAGAGGCCTTCCCGAGCCTGGCCCGAGAGGGCAAGGAGGAAAAGCACCCAGCCCACAGCATCCACACGGGATTGGGCCCAGACCAGATCCCAGCCTCAGTCTCCCTGCTCTGGCCCCTGTGCTCCCCCAGATCGGATGTGGACATACTCCTTCTCAGGCGCCTTCCTGTTCTCCATGGGCTTCCTCGTCGCCGGGCTCTGCTACCTGAGCTACAGATACATCACCAAGCCGCCTCCGCCTCCCAACTCCCTGGTGAGCAGTTGCACCTGGGGCAGGAGAGAGAGATCCGGGGGTTGGGGGGGGTGAAGAACCCCAAAGCAGCAGGGGATATGGGCCCAGGGACCCCTGGCTCTTCCTGAAGGGCAGGGATAAGCACACAGTGCAGAAAATTAGGCCTCGTTTCTCCTCTCCAACCTAAAGTCTACAAAGACATGGCCCAGCAGGGTGTATCGGAGAAGGGTAGGTGACCGGAATAGTGGGCTTGGAATAGAAACCCACGCAACTTGAAAGCATCCATGTCCAGGCAGGTAACATAGGACCTGAGACCACAGGCCTCTGCGAGGGGCCGAGGAGGGGTGGGCGCTATGGGGAGCCCTGGGGCTCACGCCCTGTCGATGTGGGCAGCCAAGTACTGCCGCCTGGGAACGCGGGCCAGTGTTGCCAGGTCCTCGAAGCCCTGTATAAACCTCCCAAGTCCCACTGGCAGCCCCAATATGGCAGCCAGCCCTGGCTCAGTGCTAAAGTAGCAGGGTCTGCTGCTGCAGAGGCCTGATCTGACCGGTCTGGGGCTCTAGGAGCTGGCTCTTGTTTACTGTGTGAGGGACAGGGGAGTCTGAGGGCATTTAGCTCAATGTCAAAGCCCGCATGAACCATTTCCTATAAAACTCTCCCAGCTTCCCCTTATCCCCTATCCTTTCACGCCTGGCCCCCTCCATCGGGCTCTTCAGGGTCCGTGAGTGAGGAGCAATGTGGGCCACCACCTCGAGAGTGTAGCCCAAGGCAACCTCCAACCTGAGTCATCTACTTCCCGGATTATCTACCTTCTAGAGAAGCCACAGGCTAAATCTCTCTCCTGGGGATAACCCAGACTTTAGAAGTGGCTCTCACCTAAAGGGCTGGGAGCCCTGTCCCTTCAGGGAGGCCCAGGACTTAGAGGAATCTCTGGAAAGCCAAGGGGATGTGCGGCATGTGCATTTTGAAAAGTCCCCTAGGTGGTCTACCCCCTCCCCCCCACCTCCCCATGGAGGACCCCAACCACCCACGGCCCCCTCAGGGAGCTTAGAACGTGCTCTAACGGGTGGACTGTTGCTGTCCTGCACAGAATGTCCCGCGAGTACTGACCTTCCAGCCTCTGAGGTTCATCCGGGAGCACGTGCTGATCCCTGTCTTTGACCTGAGCAGCCCCAGCAGTCTGGCCCAGCCCGTGCAGTACTCCCAAGTCAGGGTCTCCGGGCCCAGGGAGCCCCCGGCAGCCCCACCACTGCACAGCCTGTCTGAGATCGCCTATCTCGGGCAGCCAGACATCTCCATCCTCCGGCCCTCTGGAGTGCCACCTCACCAGACGCTCTCCCCACTGTCCTACGCACCCCAGGCTGCCCCCGAAGTCAGGCGCCCCCCCTATGCACCTCAAGTAACCCCCGAAGCTAAACCTCCATTCTACACTGCACAGGCCATGTCTGAGGTCCAGCCTTCCTCCTATACCCCTCAGACCACTCCAGACTGCTGGCCTTCCTATGGGACCTGTGGGGAAGGCTCTGGCAGAGACTCCCCACCCGTGACACTCTCTAGTCCCAAACACCTCAGGACTAAAGGTCAGCTCCAGAAAAAGGCACCAGCTGGAACCTATATCCCAGATGGCCTTTCTCTGCAAGGGGTGACCTCCTCGGATATGGAGGACCCCCAAGAAGCAAATTTCTTCCAGCAGCATCTGGGAGTTCACACGGACAGAGTACCTGACCCCAGTGTGCTACACAGAGGGGAACCAGGGACACCATCGTGCCTAAAGGATCAGCTCCCCCTCCTCTCTTCTGTCCAGATCGAGGGCCACCCGGTATCCCTCCCTTTGCACACTCCTTCCCTCTCATGTTCCCCCACAGACCAGGAACCAAGTCCCTGGGGCCTGTTGGAGTCCCTCGTGTGTCCCAGGGACGAGGGTCCCATGTCTGAGATGGAGGCCCTGAGCCCAGCCTCTCAGGCCTCGGACCTGGAGCAGGCCACAGAACTGGACTCTCTCTTCAGAGGCCTGGCCCTGACCGTGCAGTGGGAGGCCTGAGCAGAGAACAGGGCAAGCCTGGGGCTTCCTCCTCGTCCCCACCCAAGCTCACATCGTTGGCCATCGCTCCCACACCCAACCTTGCTGCACGCTCTGCAGCCCCGCCTCAGGGGAGTTCCCTTGAAAGAACCAAAGGAAAGAGGGACCGGGGGCCCCTGCCACGGCTGAGCTATGGTTGGAGCAAAACGGCATGATGAGGACTCCAGCCAGAGGAGTTCCGGGTGTGCATCATGTGCAAATGAGCTCTGCGGGGCAGGAGGGGATAGTCAAGTGCCGGGAGTTAATGCAGGGAGACTTCACGGAATCCAGCTCCCCCAGCTTCTGAGATGCTGGACACAAAGTTCTCCACCCCACTCCTGGCCAGTTTCATGATCTAGTTCGACAGAGAGTGAGGTCTCTACCTCCTCTGTGGTTCCCATATCCTGAAAAATGGAGCCTGGAAAGGACGCCTCACAGCAGCCTGGGCCAAACCAGAACAACCTGCACTTCTGCCAAGGCCAGAGGTAGCGCGACGGCAAGACTCCAGAGAGGGGTGTGGCCTGGGGCTCAGGTCCACCCAAGCCGCTGTCAGAAATCACACCATCTCAACTTCTCTCCTCTGCTAGAGGCTTGACCGCGGGTGAAACGCAGGTCCTCCCGTGAGGGAGAACACACAAGCCTTTTCTGCCGGCAGAAGCTGCAGACCCTCTCCTGAGAGCGGGGTTCCTAAGGAACGGGGGTCCATGTGGCCCACAAGAAAGAGCACGCACTTCACAACTTTGAAAACTCAGCCTTGGGCTCAGCTCATCTGGGTTGAAATTTCTGCCTTACCACTTACCAGCTGTATGACTTCAAGCAAATGAATCAGTGCTCAAAACATCAGTTTCTTCATCTGTAAAATGGGGATTGTAACACGGACTCCACGGGGTTGCGGTGAGGATGACATGAATAATATCTATAAAGTACTTAATAGTGCCTGGCACATGGGCAGTGCCCAGTCAATGGTAGCTACATCCTGTTGTGATTTTTTTGTAATCGGGCTGCACAGTGAGTGACCCACTCCCCCAATTCAGGGTGGCTTCACATGGGGCGTTTTCTCATGGGCTCGAATTATCCTGATTTTCTCAGAATTGCTCTAGGCCAGGCCAGAGGGGCTGGACTACCTGGGGGAGGTGGAGGGATGGCAGGGCCTTCTGGAAACAGGGTCCAAAGACAAATGGAGCCTTCCCTGTAGAGGGAAGTTGTTTGGGAGTGCGGTGGCATTCCCAGAAGGTCTCCTCCCCCACACCTCAGCAGAACCAGTGCGGAGCTCGGTGCTCGGTGCTCACAGTGCTTGGTGCTTGGTGCTCACTCGCTTGCCCTTCTGCCCCTGGGGCCGCTGCTCCATAAGGAAATGGCTCCTTGCTCATGCTTGTAGCATGCTGGCCTGTCCTTTGTATCATTCACCTCTCAGGTGACCCTAGGATGAGATAACCAAGGTCCAGAGAGGAGAAGGCACCCAGCTCGGGGCCCCCCACTGAAGCCGGGACACGGCTGGAGCTCAAACCCAGCATCTCTGTCCTCATCATGAGGAGGAGCTTCCCACACTGGTGTGGATTCTCAGAGATGAGATGGAGGGGGCGTAAGGAAGGGGGCCCCCGATGGGGTCCTTAAGGGGCCAGGTACTGTCATCACCCTGTTATCCCAAAGCCTGTTCTGAGAAGCAGGATCAAAGTCTTGCCTCAGCATGACCTTCCCGAGTATACAATGTCCTCCGTTCTCTGCACCCAGATGTGTCTCCCTCCTCTTCCCCCCCACCCCCACAACACAGCACCAGCTGGTGGTGTTCTTATCTGTTTGTCATTAATAGTTAACATCTCTTCAGGGTCACTGGTCCAGACCCAATCTCTCCATAACAGAGGGGTGGGCCACCCTCCTGACCTCCTCGGCCCGCTCTCTCAGCAGCCACTAAGTGGCCCCCATGATTACTCCCCTCCCCCCACACTGCAAACAAGTCTGCTTCCTGTCACTTGGGGTGAACTTGGCCAAAGGTTGATTATCTTCACCGTGTTCAATAATGAGAAACAACTTAACAGCCGGACTGTTCTCACCAGGTAAGTGGGACAGGGAGTCACAGAGATATGTTTTTTTAAGGCCATAAAAGGGCTGTGAAGCTCTCTAAGCTCCTCGGGGTGACAGACAGATGTCCCAACTACTCCATGACCCTCTGAGGGTGGAGTCTGAGTGCCTGAGGAGAGAGAGGAATGGCTCTGAGCCCTGTGAACCTCCACAGGTTGCCCGGGCCCCACTGAGGGGCAGGCCCCAGGTCTCCGGCCTCCCAAGCAGGCAGCCCAGGCCCGCACATAGGGCTGGAAGCAGCTAGAAGGCAAAGGGTCTGAGGGCCCCTGGAGCTGGGCTGAGGCATTGGCCTCCCTGAGTGTCCTAGGCCCTGATGTCATTACCAGGAATCTGCATAGCCTGCCGACCTCACCCAGCCAGGGAGTCTTCGCAGCAGAGCCCAGCCCTGGAGTAAACAAACAGGTGTGGGGGCAGGGAGCCATATGAGCAGCAATAAGGAGGAGCTCAGCCATGTCGCTTGGCGGTTTACTTACTTGACCACTCATCCTCCTGGTAAACTGCCATGATACTTTGTATTATTGATATTTTGCAAGGGAGGAAAATGTGGCTCAGAGAGGTTACTTGCCCAAGTTGGTTTCCTAAACTTGCCTCATCGTGAGAATCCCCTGGGAACTTATTAACAACGCAGCTTCCCCAGCCCCGTCAAGGCTTGCTACATCCGCGGCTCCTGGGGAATCTGTATATCTAATAAACACCTTTGGGGCTGCCTCTCAGGCAGGTGGAGAGAACAAGGTCCTCATACCAACAGTTTCCCTGCGCATAGCTTCAAATCAACCTCCCAGGAGTCACCCTTATTCCAGCCCCTGGATGGGGGTGTGGGGCAAGGCTACTCAGGTGGTATTTCCACCTGCGAAGTCCGCAGACCTCTGGCCTCCCACCTCCCAGGTCCAAGGAACATACAGGGGTTGCCTGAGTTCCCACCCAGAGGTTAGGGCCCATGGGACTGGAGCTCCTGCAGGGTCCCAGAGGCTGGATCCCTCTGTGCCCCTCCCAGTTCTGAGCGTCAGCCTGAACAAGGAGGCTAGGACCACGTGTCACTGTCAAGGCTGGTGCCCACCCCGTTGCTGTCCCCACCCTCCATTCCAGAAAGTGAGACAGAAACTATCAGCGGGGGCAGGAATGGCCTCAGGTGCTGTGGCTGGAGGGTCATAGTCCTGAGAGCCTAGCCCCCACACTCAGCCCCTGGGCTGCTCAAGCCCATTTTCCTTTCCCACTCTCAGGAGGAAGTGGATAAGGAAGACACATTTTGACCTGTAAGTCTGAGAAGAACAGTCAGCGGAATTAACTGAGCGGGGAGAGGGACAGCGGGAGGGAGGGGAGAGAAGCAGGGAGAAAGGAGGTGTTGGGAGAAAGCACTGGGCCAGACAGCGCTCCCCTTGGCCACCAGGTGAAGCCCATCGGCCAAACACAATTCAGCTGCTGCCTGAACAAGTAGCGTGGAAGTTCAGGGTGTTGGGTACGTGAATTTAAACAACTGTCCTTAATGTTCATACATCCAGGGAAGGCAATAAAAGGGAGAAGAAGAGAAGAAAGAAGAAAAAGAAGGAAATACGGAGGGTATTAGCCATGATGAGCCAGGTACTGTACCAGGCAATTTATACATTTTAACCTCATTTGAATCTCACAACCACTCTGCAGGATAGGTATTGATTCATTCATTCATTCATTCATTCATTCTTCAACAAGCATATATCAAGGGGCTGGTCGTATGCCAGGCACAGTTCTCGGGGCTAGCGATACAGTGGACGAGACAGGCAGGCGAGCTTCCTGTTGTTTCAGAACTTACCTCCAACTCACCCGTAAAGAAACTGAATTAGCCCAGAGAGGAGGCCAGGGTCCCTCCATTAGTGAGAGCAGGGGCCAGAGGTTGAGATTTAAGCCGAGGTTTGTGTAATTCCAGGTCTCACCTCTGCTCAGCCTCATGACCTGCGGAGTCGGCTGTGTGCACTTTAAGGCACATCCAGACCTCCCCGAGGCGATGCCCCAGTGAGGAGTGAGGGCATCCCTGGGGTGAATGGGAATCCCACACACAGAGGGAGGGTAGGCTCTCAGCATCTCTAGTGCTGCCGAGTTATCAGTGGAGTTCCCGTCTAGCAGGTGTCTGCGGGTAGCCAGGCATTCTGCGCAGGCTTCACATTCCCTAATCGAATCTTCTCAATCTCACTGCAAGGCCAGCATCGTTGAGCCCACTGTACAGATAACAGAGGTGGAATGGTGACGTGACTTACCCAAGGTCCTACAGCTAGTAAGTGGTGGCCCCTCCACCAGGCTGCCTTGAATGGGGTTACAGGACCAGTTTAAGTGTCTATCTCCTGCTGGTTTGGAAGCCCACACCACCCTGCTGTATGTACAAATTCACACTCACATCTCACGGAGAATGTATACATGTGGGTCTTGGAAAGCCCTTCTGAGGTTGGCTCGATACAAGATGGAAGAGAGACACCAAATGTTCTCCCCCAAAAGATGCTTCTAACACTGCCGCCAGGGAGGAAGGGGGACAAGCAGGAAAGCTTAGAAAGGGGGTTTCAAATAGGGCAGGAGACTAAGATTTTAGCTGAAGAGCTCATTTGCATTCTCCCTCTCCCCCTCCCCCTTCCTCCCTCTTTCTCTCTCTCTCGAGAGTAGGCCCTGAGATGCTAGGAAGAGTGACAGGCCTGGTGTTGCTGGCCCCCCTGAGGCCCCAGGAGGAGGCGAGGGAGGGGAGCTGTGCTCTCTGGACCAGAGCTTGCACCCCCTTTCCTCAAACCTGCTCAACCCCTGAGACCTGGCTCAGGTGTACCTTCCTGATCGCATCCCCCCACCCCCTGCGGTAACTGCCTGTCTCCCCACCTAAATTTTTTTTTTTTAAGATTTTATTTATTTATTTGAGAGAGAGAGACTGAGAGAGAGAGCACATGAGAGGGGGGAGGGTCGGGAGGGTCAGAGGGAGAAGCAGATTCCCTGCCGAGCAGGGAGCCCGATGCGGGACTCGATCCCGGGACTCCAGGATCATGACCTGAGCCGAAGGCAGTCGCTTAACCAACTGAGCCACCCAGGCACCCTCCCCACCTAAATTAAAACTTCCTCCACACCATGGGTGTTATTCCCTTCTGCCTGCAAAGGGTGGGTGTGAATGAACGTGGGGGGAAAAACTGAGGTACAGGAGGGGCTGTGGCAAAGGCTGGGAAGACGGAGCGACCACACAGGAACCCCGAGAAATGCCACCAGTGAAGGAAGAGGTAGCCGCCCCCCTCCTGCCCAGGCCACGCCCCATACATACACAGGGCCTGGCATGAGAAGCAAGCTGCTTCCATTTTCGCCAGTGATATGGGACAAACACCAAACACTCGTTTTAGGTCACATTCCTTCCACTGTCTTCACGAAGAGCGTCCAGCCTCACAGTTCCACGGTTCACAGGGGGATCAGATCAGAGACTCTGGGTGTCTGCCCCAAGGTGCCAGTCAGAACCCCAGCAGCAGGGAGAACCACCCCGTATCTGCTTTCCCTCCAACCAGGCCTGAGCTGTCACCTTTCTACTTCAGTTGGGGGTGGGGAGGTGGGGTCTAGAATTAGGCAGAAGGGCTCACCCTGAGGAAGGAGCCGTGTGCAGAGGCAGGGGTGGGGGTGGGGACGGCTCCACCTGTTGCTGCCGCCTGAGCCTGAGCGAGGCTGGCCTGACAGGACAGCCCCTCCTCTCTGCCCCCCCTTCCCCATAGTTCCCATCCATTGTCATCAACTGTCTCAGCGCTGCTATATTTAAGGCCCATGCAAGCTCCAGGATCACATTCTTCTCCCAGTCCCTGCTGAGCCCAGGGCAAGAAGAAGCCAAGGTCCCTCTCATCCTCTAGGATCTTCTCCCCAGAGACGCCTAAGTGGGTACAGCTGTTTCTGTGAGTCACCTCCAGGGATCGGGGTGGGGAGGGACACCTTCAGAAAGCGAGACCCTCAGCTTTCCATTACGAAGTGGGGTGTGTGTGTGTATGTGTGTGTTGGGGAAGGAGCCTGGAGGATTTGGAAAGAGAAAGTACACACGTACCTAGGTAGCACCCCGAGTGACAATGGGAGGGCACTCTGGCGACCCTTGCCCCCCTCACTGTTCTGTGTGGCCCTCGGTCATCTGTGCCGAGCCCTCTGGGATGTGAAAGCTGCTTGAGAGACGGTCGGGGACGCCTGCAAAGTGGAAGGGCCCGGGGTGAACTGGCAGGCCCGGCAGAGCGAGAGCAGTGCTGGCTGAGCCTGTTGGCCCACCAGGCAGCCAGGGAAACGGAGGAAGCCCTCAAGGCCTGAAGCTCAGGGCCAGGAGGGCACGCGTCCAGCCCGGGCTCACTGGCAGGAAACCGAGGCCCGGAGAGGGAAGGGGCGGCCTCAGCCGCTCTGTGGCAGGGTCAGAATTCTGGACTCAGAAGCTGGTGGAGCACGGCCGGCCCCTGGGACCCAGCTTTCCGTCATCGGGCTCTGCCAGTCACTCAGCCGCTGTGCCCTTCTCTTTCCCTCCTGAGGAAGGGGCGAGGCCTCCTGGCCCCTGGTCTCTGGGGGTGCCCGTCAGAGGGCCTGGTGGGAAAGCAGACCGGGGCTCAGGAGAAAAGGGGAGGCCATGCCGTGCGACCCATGGCCCAGGCCTTGTACCCCCCGGCAGAGGGCAGGGGGGCAGGCCCACACCCCGCCGACCCCTCCCCACCGGGCACACGTGGTGCTGCACTCCCATTGCTGCTTAATCCTGAGCCTCAGTCAGTGCTTTAAAAAGACTTGATGGCTCATCTGCTAAAGCTGGGAGGGTCTGGTTGCGGGAGGCCCAAGAGGTCAGGGATGGGTGCCAGTCACACACACACACACACACACACACACACACCACACCCCCACACACCCCCCGCCACGATGCTAATCAGGAACAGAGCATCCGGGGAAGCAAGCCAGCAGCTGACGCCAGGGAACGTTCCTCAGCTGCTGGGGCCAGGGCCACAGTGTCCCAGGAGAGCTGGGGGAGGGGGCCTCCCCATCTAGGTTGGTACCCAGAGCTGTCCTCTGGGGCTGTGGGGAAGGAGGCACAGAATGAGCATGGGCCAGTCATTCTCTGGGTGCAAGCAGACCTGTTCCTCAGGAGGGGCCTGATGGGAAGCCCAAAGCGTAACTGTCCCGTTAATGTTTGGCTCAGGTCATCTGGAGGAGGCCAAGGAGGTTTGGGGGCAGCCTTTGGTCCCGGCTAACACTCTGCAGTAATCCAGATCACTGAAAGGGAGCACACTTTCAGGAACTAGAAGGGGTAAATACCCACTGAGATTGCCCCTCAGTAGCCTGAGCCCCCTGACACCCCAGAACAGGCCCACCAGGCCAAGGTGCTCTGATGAGGTCAGCGGGCCCATCTGCCATGGCATGGACTTAGAGAAGCGGTCCTTCAGGGGCCGTGTGCACATCCAGGTCAGAAGACGACACACACACATTCCGCCGCTGCCAGGAGGACCTTCAGGGAGGCTGGGGCCAGGGACGACCTCAGGTCTAAGCCCGGCAAGGACCCTCCCGGGTCAGAGGCCTGCCCCCCAGAACTCCCACCTGAAGGAAGTGTGGAAGCCACTCCAGGGATTCCACCAAGCGTCCTGAAGCCTCGGCATCAGAGGGGCCCTCAGAGACCAGTGGGGACACCAAGGCCCAGATCAGGGAAAGAACTTCGTGCGAGAGCCCAAACCAGCTCGATCCCGGGCCTCCCACTCTCCCCGCCTCTCCGCATCCAGGGATTCACTCCCCGATCCCTGCGGCTCCTCCACACCAACTGAATCCAACCCTGACTGGGCACCACCTATGGCCCAGACCTGAGCCTCGGGAATACAAAGGGGAATCACTCCGTTGTGATCCCCTTATGAGAAGAAAGGCCCACTGTGTGCCCAGCCATAGCCAAGGCCTGGCCTTGAGTAGACACGTGTCATAGATGTCAAGAGAGCTCAGAGTCGGGGACCACTCATGGTCCCACCCCCAACCAGCTGGGTGACCTTGGGCAAGCACGTTCCCTCCTCATCTGTAAAACAGGATGATAATGGGCTGGCACACAGTAAACACTCACTGTTGTTACTTTTTTTTTTTTTTAAAGATTTTATTTATTTATTCACGAGAGACAGAGAGAGAGAGAGAGAAGCAGAGGGAAAAACAGGCTCCCAAGGAGCAGGGAGCCCGACGCGGGACTCGATCCCAGGACCCTGGGATCAAGACCTGAGCCGAAGGCAGGGCTCCTGGGTGGCTCAGTTGGTTAAGCGACTGCCTTCAGCTCAGGTCATGATCCTGGAGTCCCGGGATCGAGTCCTGCATCGGGCTCCCTGCTCGGCAGGGAGTCTGCTTCTCCCTCTGACCCTCCTCCCTCTCGTGCTCTCTGTCTCTCATTCTCTCTGTCTCAAATAAATAAATAAAAAATCTTTAAAAAAAAAAAAAAAAAAGACCTGAGCCGAAGGCAGACGCTTAACCATCTGAGCCACCCAGGCGCCCCTAACTGTTGTTACTTTTAATTCACTTATAGTCTTGTTGGAGAGGGAAGATGTCCAAATACGAAATAATTACATAGGAGGAGGTGTTTTCTGAATCAGAGCTAGACTTCGGAGTGCACACAGAAAAGCATAAAAAGGATTAAAGGAGGGAAAATTCTAGGCGGCTGGTAGGTTTTCCGCAGGGTTACTTAGAAAAACCATGCTAATGTCTAATACTTCCATGGCACTTCCTATGCTCCAAGCACTCTTCCAACCTTGACAACCACCCCAGAAAGCCAGTAGACCCATTTTACAGGTGAGGAAACTAAGTCACAGAGTCTCGCCCAAGGGCACACACTTATAAGCTGGAATGAGAAGCGGGACCACGCCCAGAGTCTCCGCGCCCCACGGTTGAGCTAACCGAGGCAGTCTCGGCTTGGGCTGTGGAGCCTGAGTGGGGCTAAGCAGGCCGGAAGGAGGGAAAGGTTTCCCTCAGAGTAGCAACCAGCGCAGGCAAAGGCTCAGAGGTAGGGCTGGGTGGGCATGCGCAGGAGGAGGGAGGACATCTGCCCATTTGAGTCAGAAAGCCCTTGGACACCACAGTGTTGGATCGCTCATCACCTGAGAAGCGAAGGCCCAGAGAAGGGAGGGCTTTGCCCAGGTGACGGGCAAGGTGAGGGCAGAGCTGCTCCCGATGTGGGGCTGCGCTCACGCAGCTGCAGGGTGCAAGGAGTGGTGCATTAGCCGGGCTCAGAGTGCGAAGCCTGCCTCTGTCCCGTCGGCCAGGTCCCTGCCGTCCCCAGCCTCCATGCTCCCGTCTGCTCCCTGGAGAGAGAACCCGCACCCCACAAGCCTCCCAGGGATGCCGAGAGGACCACATGGGGAAGGGGTGGCCAGATGCCTGGTAGAATGACCATGCACCTCGGCTTGGCAGGTTGTTGCTCTCGCAGCCATGACTCTGCCCCACAGCGCTGGAAATGTGGGGGAGCCCCGACCCCCCCAGGCCATGGAGGTCCACCGGCTAGAACACCGCCAGGAGGAGGAGCACAAGGAGGAGGGGCAGCACAGCCTGCACATGGGGTCCTCAGTGCGGAGGCGGACCTTCCGCAGCAGGTGGGATCATCAGGGACCCCACCCCGGCCACTGCCCTACCCCCTAGGGGTCCCCAGTCTGAGGGGGGAGGCATAGCCTGCTTTCTGGATAAGCCAGTCTGAGGTAAGAAGTACAGCACTGTCCTCTGGAGACCCTTCTTTCTGGAGAACCCGGTCTGAGGGCGGAGGCACAGCCCTGCTTTGTGGAGATCCCAGTCTGAGGGGGGAGGCACAGCCCTGCCCCTAGTGTCCTAAGACAGGTAGGTAGATGTTGCCTTAAGCTCAGGGACGCTGGGGCCAGATCCCCAGGCAATCCTGCACGAGCCATTAACTCCCTTTTCCTGGGGCAGCGAGCAAGACTATCAGTTCAGCGCCGCAGACTACGCCCTCGCAGCAGCCCTGGCCCTGACGGCCTCCTCCGAGACGACTTGGTAAGTCAGGTGACCTTTTCAGAGACCCCTGGGCTGAGAAAGGGCCATCCTGTCCAGTCCCTTGCCTCTACTAGGCTCCCACACTGGACTTACAGAATCTGCCCAAAGTTACACATCTAGCACAAGGGCCCAGACCACTCTCTGGCTGGGTCCCCAGGCAGTAGTGAGGGACCATCCCCAAGGGAGAGGGTGGGGGTCCACCCTTCACCGAGGGGCTTTGCGGGAGAGCAGGGGGAGCCCGCGTCCTGGGTTAGAAGGCCGGGTCCTGGCCAGTTTGAAGCAAGTCCCTGCCCTGTAAAATAGGGGGACTATTCCTGTCCACTTGGTCGTCATGAAGACAAGACGGACAAAGACTTTGTGAAAGGGCCTTGGGAACTATATCCGTAGTACTTATTATGCACCTACTGTAAGCAGGGCCCATTCGGGTATTTTGGAGGCAAGAGAGGCTTAAAAGCTGCTCTGGTCCTCAAGAACCTTAAAGTGCAGCGGGCAATGCGGGTGGGGGGGCGGGCGGCCCCGGCTGGGGCGCCCCCACGACCCCCTCTGCCGCGCAGGGAGTCCCAGCTGAGGCGCCAGACCTCCGCCGTGGAGCTGGAGGAGCGAGGGCAGAAGCGAGTGGGCTTCGGCAACGACTTCGAGAGGACCGAGATCGCCTTCCTGCGGACCCAGTGGTTACTGCGCCAGAGACGCGACCGGAAGGCGCTGAGGCGGCGGGTGAGGGCGTCTGGGGACCTGCCACCCGTCACGGGCCGCCCACCTCAGCTGCCGTCTCCTCAAGAGGCGGCTGGACAGCCCGCCAGAGTCCAGGCCCCGGTCTGGGACGGGGTCCCCCTGCCGGCGTCCCCGCCCTCCTGCTGTGTGACCTTGGGCAAGCAGCTTACCCTTCCTGAGCCTCGGTTTTCTCACCCGCAAAACACATGTGTGTGGTGTACCGACTCTCGGGGCTGAGGTGGGGATTAGACCAGACGGGGCTTGTGAAATGACCTTCCAGAAGAGCCTCAGGAAACGCTATTCCTGACAAACGTCAGGGGTCTGAAGCCGCCCTCCGTGCCCCCCCTCCCCGGGGCAGGAGAGCATAGCTAACACTCACGTGGGCTTTCTCAGTGCCCATGATTCTGCACGTACTAACTCATTTAATCCTCACCACAAGCCCCTCACCACAGGAAGGTGGGGGAATAGAATTATCATCCCCATTTTACAGATAAGGAAACTGAGGGCTTGCCTACGGTCTCACAGGTAGGAAGTGGCAGAATCTGGCCTTGACCCCTGAGCCAGTTGCTCCAAAGCCCATGTCCTGCCCTCTGTGCCACCTTGCCGCTCAGTTAGGGGAAGGGGGGAGCTCCAGCCCATGGGGGTGTGACTCCAGGGCCTGAGGGTCAGGGGGGACGCTGACAGCAAAGATGGGGAGACGTGATTCCCCTGGTTCATGGGAATCACAGACCCCCTCCCACCTCCAGATGGAGGAGAAGTTTCGGGAGGCCAAGGAGCTGAGGGAGCTGTGTTCCGGCCGGGGGCCCTGGTTCTGGATCCCACTGCGCTCCCACGCCGTCTGGGAGTCCACCACAGTGCTGCTGACCTGTACTGTCCAGGCTTCGCCTCCGCCCCAGGTCACCTGGTAAGCCGCTGGGGCAGGAGAGAAGGGGGTCCCCACCCTGCCTCCGGGCTCTGAGCCTCCAGGGTTAAATGAGTGCGAGTTCTTGGCAGCCCAGCCCAGCCCGTCCCTTCTCCGAGCCTGCTTCCTCCCCCAGAAGTTCTCGCTGCCTTAGAAAAGCTGCAACCACGCAGACCCTGAGCTCTGCCCACCCCGCAGAGAGAGCAGCAGCTGCTGCGCGGCTCGGCTGAGTTATTCTTAGCCTCCTCCCCGCCAGCCTGGGGCAGGAAGACGGGGCCACTGGCGAGCCAGCACTTGTAAAAGTCCGATTCTGGGGGCAGAAGGCAGCTGCTCTGAGCTGGGCGTTGGAAGATGATGGTGGGAGGCAGGGCAGGGGGCCGAGGAGCAGGACGGGAGGTGGGGAGGGCGGGGGGGCCCCAGTGAGGACCTCAGACCTGGAGTGGGAGCCCTGTGTCCAGACCTAGCTCTCTCCACTAACGCACACCTCAGCCTCTCTGGTCCTGCTTCCGGTTTCCCGTTCTGTAAAATGGGTTGAAGGCCTCCTGCCCAGCCTGCATGTGGTGAGGATTTAATGCCCCAACTACACGGAAACCTCAGAGCTTGAAAGGTGCCGGGAAAGAAGACACCATTCCTGGGAGCATAACCATAGCAGAAGTCTAGGCCTTGCTGGCCGAGGGGATAGGAAGGGAGGGGAGGGGAGGTGGCAGGGGTCTCCTGTATGGGCTGGAGGTGGGGGCGGGCATGGCAGCCACCGGGCTCTCAGTCCTACCAGAGGGAGGCCTGTCGTTCATTCGGCTGAGCCACTGTTTACGGAGCTCCCTCTGGGGCTTAGACCCGGGGTCAGGCATGCTGGGGGACAAGGAAAGGATTTCAACAAATAGTTACCAGGAGTGTAATCTGCCCCAGGCCCAGACTCAGGCACTGAGGCAGACATAATCTCCCCTCAGAGAACTCTCAGCCCGGAAGAGAAATGTCAACATACAGAGAAGTATATTCATGGGTGCAATTTGAAATACAAGAGTAAAGATGAAGACAGTGAGGTTGCTGCCTCCCCCCAGGAGGATTCAGGAAGGTTCTCAGAGGAGGCGACACATAAGCCAGATCTTGAGGGTGAATAAGGCCATGGTCTAGTAGGGGAGAGAGGATAAGCACACAAGTGACCGAGATCACAAAGGAAAAAGCAACATCTTATCCTTGAACTCGCTTTTCCTGACCCACCAGTTTCTTCTCATTTGAGCCATGGGGCCACCCATGGCTCAGAGAGGTATGACTTGTCTAAGATCACACAGCCAGTTTGAATCCGAATGCAAACTTGGGTCTCTCGCCTCCCAGCCATAGGTGTTCCTACCGGGCTAGAGAATAGGAAAGTGATCGTTGGGGTTGTTCTTCCTTGAGGCACTCGTAATGCCTCAGAAGTCAGAGGCAGAGAAAGCACTTAGGCCAGGAGCAATCAGGAGAGGCATGGAGGGAGCTGGCAATCGGGGCTGGTCATTGCCAGATGACATTCATTCACGAAAGTGTGCCAGGACTTGGAATTCGTGCTGGGCGCTGGATTCCTGTGGGCACCGAGGCAGTCCCTGCCTGCAAGTGGCTGCTCAGGTAGGAGGACTGCTCCTGCCTGCTGGCCTGGGCTGAGGAGGGGTCAGTACCTCAGCTGTCCTGCCTGGCGGCCAAGCCCTGCCCTGCCCTGCCCTGCCCTGCCCTGGCACGGGAGGCCCACAGCTAGGGCATTCCAGGGAGCCTCTCAGGGAAGACACTCCTATCCACCCTGCCAGCAATGTTGCCACAACAGGGAGCTGAGCATGGCCAGTGGTAGAAGCAAGGCCAGGCCCACCTCCAGCGGGTGCAACGCAGGTGGCCCCCGGTGCTCCTGGTTTTGGGGATCCGGTTTTCCGCCATTGGTCGCTTTGGGCAGGGCCACGCACTGCCCTGGGGTTGGCCTCCAGGGCTCTGTCCAGGTCCTGGCAGACACCCTCCCCCAGGTCAAGAGGAAGATCCCGGCACACCCAGGCTTGTCAGGCAAGTACATTCATTCAGCAATTATTGAGCACTTCCTGAATGCAGGGGCAACAACAGGACAAGCTCGGCAAGGCCCAGTCTGGCCACATTTATGCTGCAGAAGTGGGCCCTGGCCATGATTCTATCTGATACCGGAATCAGTCTCCCAGGTCCAGCAGCCTTAAAAAGTAAAATCCCGTACGGAAATATGTGAAGAAAAAACATTTAGATAAATCATGAAAATCTCACTCTTTTATGAGGGCCTCTCTGAGCCAGGCTCTGAGCTGGGCCCCTCGCCTCTGTTGTCTGACTTAATGCTGATTTATGACTGGCTGTCACGTAGGGTCACCTGCACAGCCTGGGTCTTCGAGGGGCTGTTGTTGAGGCAGGAACCCAGGCCCAGAGAAGGGGCAAGATGAACACTGAGGTCTCTGGCTGTCCGGGGCCTTGTCCAGAGCTGCTGCTTTTTTCTTGGAAAGTTGGAAGCTGGCCAGGCTGAGGTGTCTGGAATGTTCCTCATAGGTGGGGGCCGGGCCTGGGGTGTGGGTGTGGCACTGTTTGGTTGCCATGGACACAAACAGGGTGTGAGGGGAGCCGAGCCCCAGGAAGGAGATGCACTGAGCCTGGGGCGCCCTCTCTCAGCTGTGGCCTCCTCTTGGACCTCAAACACCTGGGGCTGACTATCCATGCAACAGCCTCATGGACACAGAGACCCAGAGAGGGGGACTGACTTGCCCAAGGTCACACAGCAAGGTGCATCAAGAACCCAGGCCTCCCAGGCTTCACAGACTTTCACTCGCCAGCCGTAACTCCTTAGGCCTCCAAACCCCAGTAAGAGGCTGTGGACAGAGCCCCACCCCCAGAAATTCTGACTCCAGAATGATCTGGGACGCAGCCCGTGTATGGAGATTTTCTTAATGGCTTTAATAAGACAGAAGTTTATTTTTCTTCCGTCTGCATGCCTGAGGTAGACAGGGTGGGGCGGCTTCAGTGACTCCGCTCACAGACTCCTCAGGGACTCAGGCCTGCTCTCCTCACTGCTGGAGGGCACAGCCCCAGGGTTCCTGGCACGAGATGGCAGCTGTCTGGGCCACGTTCTTGCCGTAGCATGAAGGGAACCATGACATAAAAGGGGGTAAAGGCTCATTAATAGCAGCCACATGGCACTTGTACTTACTCTCTGTTGACAAGTCTTAGTCACTTGGCCACACCTAGTAGAAAGAGAGGGCAGGAAACCGGTTACACACGGGGTGGCTCAGTGATGAATCCTGCTCCTTTAGAATAAGAGGGAGGGGCACCTGGGCTTAGGCGGTTAAGCGTCAGGCTCTTGATCTCAGCTCAGGTCTTGATCTCAGGGTCGTGAGTTCAAGCCCTGTGTTGGGCTCCACACCCAACGTGGAGCCAACTTAAAAAAAAAAAAAAAAGAAAGAAAAAGAATAAGAGCGAATGGCTATTGGAGACCAATGAACAGCTTCTGATACAAATTTCCAAAGTCTTCTGTTCAAAATCCCAGCATGGAGACTTTGAAAGCTTTCTCCAGGGACTCCAACGAGAGCCAAGATAAAGAACTGCCCTCCTGAGAGGTTGACAAGGGAGGAAGAATGGGGTACCTTCCGTGGCAACCCCCTCAGAGAGGAGGGCCCTGGGGACAGCTACCCCTCATTACAGGCTCCGTCTTCCCTGCCCCCACCAACAGCCCGGAAGGAGAATGAACCTTTGAGCACTGACAGTGTTCGGGGCACCAGAGAAAAGCTTTACATATCTTATCCCATTTGACTGTCACAGCAACCTTATGAGGTCAGTGCTCTTACTACTCCCATTTCACAGATGAGGACAACTGAGGTTCAGAACAGTGAAAGTGCTGCCTTGCGTCACATAGGCAAGTAAACAGCACAAAGCTGAGGTTGGAATCCAGGTCTGAGAGCCTCTGGGTCCTTTCCCCTCAGAGCCACACTGCCTGCCACAGACCCACTGTGTCCCCACAGGTACAAAAATGACATGCGAATCGATCCCCGCCTCTTCCCCGCCGGAAAGTACCGAATCACCAACAACTATGGGCTGCTGACGCTGGAGATTAGGAGGTGAGACTGTGGCCCCTAGGGAGACCCATGACCCCCGGGCTCCAACACCCCCGAAGCCAGAGCTGGATTTCAAATCCTTATCAACTGAGTCAGCCTCATCTTCAGAAGAACCTGGGGTGCTTATTAAAACACTGATTCATGAGATGGGCCCTCCGCTTGCCTCCAAAGAGTCAGGTTAAGTGGGTCTTATTCTAAAATGGGGCCTGGAAATCGGTATTTAACAGACACTCCCATGTCATTCCGATGCCTTGGAATACACGAGGGGAAATTTGGAGTCAAAGGCCAGATGGATGGGCTAGAAATGCTGGGAGGGCTCCTTGCAGGGGAGAGAAAACACATGGACACGTGCGTACTCACACACACACACACACACACACAGACACACACAGGCATGAGTGCAAGGGGAAGTGGTTGGAGGGGAGAGAGTTAGATGGGCCCGTCAGGAGATGGTGAGTCTTAAGCATGGTTTGAAGGCAGAAGCAGTGGGGCACCTGGGTGGCTCAGGCAGTTGAGCATCTGACTCTTGATATGGGCTCGGGTCTGACACGCACATGATTGATGATGCCCACCACCGTTCTTTCAGGGAAGCCTTGTCCGTGGTACAGGAGAGGAAACCCAGCCTCTAAAAGATGAAGGGTCTTGCACGGCTTGTGCAGGGCAGGGCCTGGGTTTGAGGCTGTTCTCTCCACCTGGGTTCTTTCCAGTATGGCAATCCCTCCATCTCAACCAATTTGGGCTTCAGAGACACAAACCTGGACAGGACATTGATCCTACCCTCCAGAAGCAAAGTGGGGAGACGTGGACATAAGAATCTGACCACACAATTGCACAAAGGGCGGTGCCTATGGGCTGGACAGTCAGGGAAGGCATGCAGGGTCAAGGTTGCTTAGAGGGGCAGGTGGGACTGGTGCTTGAAGCAAGAGGGATTCCTACCCTGAGCAGCCAGGGTAAGAGCAGGGATACCAAGGAGCCTCTCTGCTTGCTGATGGGGCCAGATGTGCCACATCCCTCCAACAACTCTCGTGGTCCCCAGCGTGGCCCTGGAATGGAGCCAGCCCAAGCCCTGGGAATGAGACAGGGTTGTCCTGACTAGTGATGAGACCCAGGGCTGAGATTGAGAACACCTGGGCATCTGGCCCAGTTCAGGCACAGACTGGCAGTCGAGCCCCACTCCTGCTCCAGGATTCTGATTTGGAGGTGTTGACAGGGCAGGAGGCTATGCCTGTGAGAGAGCTTGTTACCTTGAAGCTGGGCTGAATTCGGGGTGCTGTGTGACTCTGGGCAAATCGCTTAACCTGTCTGATCCTACCGAGTCAGTACTAACGATCATATTTTCACAGTACTTTCACCTGAGTTGGGTCAGCCTGGTGTTATGTCCCTAGTTTAGAAAAGGACACTGAGGCACAGCAAAGGGCAGTGGCCGGCCCAAAGGCACACAGCTTTTTCAGAGGTGGGGCCTGAACTAAAGCCTAAAGTCTCCTCCCACCCCGAAGCCTTCATGGGCATGCCTGCCTCTCCCCACCCCACCCGACACGTGGGGACTGGAGTTTCCCATGGAGCCCAGCAGTCTTGGGGGGCACTTCCTCTCTCCTTTTCAGATGCACCATTGAGGATGCAGCCACCTACACGGTGATGGTGAAGAACACCTATGGCCAGGCCTCGTCCTTCGCCAAAGTCCTTGTCCGAAGTAAGTACTCCCGTTCCCACCAGCCAGGCCACAGCACACCCACAGTGAGCAGATGAGGACGTGCGTCTGCACGCAGACGTGAGGGGGGCCCCTTGACGCAGGGGTATTTGGCCTGGGATCGGGTGACCAAGACAGCCATAGAGACTCACTTCCCTGGGGCCTGCAGAGCAAGGGAGAGTCGCCTCCCTCAGACTGTAGATCCTATACAATTATCTCCAAAGAGCGTGCTCATCTCGTCGGGTTGGGCTTGGGGTGGGTCTGGATCCAGCTCAGGGTCCCCGGGACGGTGGCCTGGCCCTGCCAGCCCTGCTGAGGGGTCCTCAGGGGGAAAGGCTGAGCCCTACCAACTCCCCTCTAGGCCTCACTGCCCCATTTGGGTTCTGGTGTTTATTTGCCGTTGGTGCAATTCCTGACTGGTGTGATTCCCAATCCTGGAGGTTCCCCCAGGGGCACCTGAGATGACAGCATAAGGCAGGGGAGACACTCAGGAGTCAGCCAGACCCATGTCCACATGCTGGCTCTGCCTCTGACCGGCTGTGGGAGCCTGGGCCACCTCACTTCACTTCTCTGAGCCTCCTCCTCTGTAAAGGGGGACTCCTCCCACCTCGCTCAGGTGCTCTGGTTGATTAAATGAGATGGTAGAGGTAAAGCTTGGCGTGTAGTAGACTTAGGGAAGCCATAGCTCTCTGTCCCCCGCACCATGACCAGGGTGGAGCCTAGCCAGGAGGCCATACCTCTGGGCCCAGGAGAGTGCTGCCTTGTCCTCGGGGCCCCTGAGAGAAAGGTTGCATATGCACACACTCACACACACACGCACACACACACAAACACACTCACACACACTCCCTGGTCAACAGACAGGCTGGCATCCAGCCCGCTCCCTGCCTCTCATCAGACCTTGTTAAACTGTCCTTCACACTCCTCTCCACCCCCCTGCCCTGTTCCCCAAATAGCTCTTGGGAGGCAGCTGTCCTCTCTGCCAGTCCGGCTCTCTGTGGAATTTGAGCTGTCCTTATAGGCTGTGCCTAGATCCAAGCCCAAGGTCAAGCATCAGGGCCCTGCCTCCCTCTGTCCACCCATCCTTCCCATCCCTTCTTCCAGACCCCCATCCCTCTCTCCACCAGGGCCAGCAACTCTGGGATCCACTCGGCTTCTTGGCCCCCAGACTCCAGCCAGGCTCCCACTAAGAGCATCCACTCACGGTCATCACCATCCCTCCCCTGCTCTCACCTCCAGAGCAACTGATAGAAGGCCCTGGGTTGGGAGGCAGGAGGTCTGGGTTCTAATCCTGAGTCTTTCACTGACTTTGTGTGACTCTGGGCGGCCTCCCAGCCCCCTCCGGGCCTCACTCAAGAAGGGCCTTACCAGGGACCAGTCACATCATGGCTTGGCGATTATGCCTCAGTTTCTTCATCTGTATGAGAGGATGATAATGGCACCAAAAGACAGGGTACTGTGAGGACTATATGTGAGTTAATATGCGGCACGTGGTATGTCCCATGTGAACGAGGGCTGTTATTATGCTCTGGTGGTCTGTGTCAACATCATCCTGGATGTCACCCTTAAGCCCCCATCTTAATGTCAGCGCTGCCCTTCTCCTGCTGGCTATCCCTGAACCCACCAGAAATCCCATTCCGACCAGACTTGGCGTCTATGAAGACTATGTGATCTTGGCAGTGGGTCTGGGCAGAGGATGGAAACCACCATTTATTGAGCGCCAACTGTGTGCCAGGCTCTGTCTGAGGGCTTAGTTCATGTGAACTCACTTATTCAGAACCCCACCATCAGGAACGAGGAGCCACTGTCCCCACGTTACCGAGAAAGGAAGAGAGGCCCAGGGGGTGAAGGATCTTCCAGCAGCCAGAGGAGAACCCACCAATAGACCAGGACTCAAACCCACAGCCAAGCCCCCGCCTCTAATCTATTAGGGATGTGAGGTCTGAACCTTCTCAAACTCCATTTGCCTTGGGCTTTCAGCTTACGTGGGGAAGGACGCTGGCTTCGATTCGGAGATCTTTAAAAGTAAGGAGGCTCAGGGAGGGACAGCCTTTGGGGAGGAGGGTGTCTGGGTTCCTCGTCCTACCTTCCACAGCCCCCTTTAGAATATCATCCATCCATTGCCCACAAAGGTACGTCATTGCCTGTGAGCTGTTCATCCTTGCAGACTGACTAGTGGGGGCCTCCCGGCACCCCAGAGCTGCCCCCAGCTGCCGAGCTAGCCAGGGACCAAAACTGAGTGAGAAAGGCAAAGCCAAACAGACAAAGGACGTGGCCTTTGGTACCTGCTATTCTGGCTCATCTGATCCCACTTAGAGAAGTCTCGGCCCCGCCCATACTTCCTGGTTAAGACCACCCCCAGGGGGCGCCTGGGTGGCTCAGTCGTTAAGCGGCTGCTTTCGGCTCAGGTTGTGGTCCCAGGGTCCTGGAATCGAGCCCCGCATCAAGCTCCCTGCTCGGCGACAGCCTGCTTCTCCCTCTCCCTCTCTCTGCTGCTCTGCCTACTTGTGCTCTCTCTCTCTGTGTTAAACAAACAAATAAAAATCTTAAAAAAAAAAAAGACCACCCCCGGGAACTATGAATCCTGACTCAGAGGAGTGGGGATGTCCCAGGCTAGGCTGGTGGCCTCCAAAGACTGCTGCCCTAACTTCTCCTCCCACCCCCAGGACTGATGCTTGGCCCCAACGTGGAATTCACATCGGTGCTGAAGCCAGTCTTTGCCCGAGAGAAGGAGCCCTTCTCCCTGTCCTGCTTATTCTCGGAAGACGTGTTAGATGCTGAGCAGAACATCCAGTGGCGCCGAGATGGTGAGGCCCCCCTGTCCTGGTCCCCAGTCTTCAGGGGCAGAGATGGAAGCCAGAGAGGGACCAGAGCGTTGGCTCCACCCCAGCCCTGGGTCCCTGGGTCAATGGAGAGAGAAACTCGGCTATGCCCCTCCCCAGGTATAAGCTGAGTAATGAGTGCCGAAGAAAACAGGAGCCCAGCCAGGTGCATTCAGACCAGGTCACCCTACAAAGGTCACCAAGCCCCTGTGGGTGCCAGGCCCTGTGCTGGGTGCCCGGGCGGGGATAGACAGATGTGCATGAACGCAAGGGGCTCTTCATCTGGGAGGCGGGAGGAAGCCAAGGCACAGTCGCAGCCGCCGCCCATTGACAGCCAGGGAGGAGACGGATGGCTGAACCTCCTTCCCCACCTGTGACCAGGCCTGCAGCCCAAGGACAAGGAGCACAGCAGCTGGCAAGCACCCCCAGGGAGGCCGCACCTGCTGGGGGCGGGGGGCGGGGCAGAAGAGCGGAAAAGCCAGAAGGAGAGACAGTTGCCATAAGCCTGAGATGTCTTCCCAAACCTGTAGATCTTCCAGAATGGAGGTCCTGGCAGGAGGGAGGAACACAGAGCGGGTTGGCCCCACAGTGTGGCCTCAGGGGAGGACCCACTCCCTGAGCCCCAGAGCCCGTTCATTGAGTCCCCATCCCTCTCACTGAGGTCACACTGCTGAGTCCCCACTCTCCTCACTGGCCCCCAGCTCCCTCAACGAGCCCTTTACCCTCCTCACGGACACCCCAACTCCCTCAGCGAGCCCCCAGCCCCTTTCCTGAGCCTCCATGCCTTCAGCAAGCCCCCACTCCCTTCATTGAGCTCACAATCCCCAGCCACGGAGCTCCCAACACCCACAGTGAGCCCCCAGCCCCCGCGCAGAGACACTGACCCTCACAAAGGGGCCCACCTCTCTTTTTCCCACTTTCTCACAGCACCTCCAACTCCTCACTGGGCCACTGACCACTTCCTTAGATGCTCATTCCCATGTTGAGCCACCAACCCCTTCCCTGGACCCTGCCCCACTCCCCAAGCCTTCAGCAGAGGAGAATTCAGGGCCACCCCCCCCCAACTCCCCGGCTGAGCCTCAGGCTATAGCCACACCAGCCACACCAGCCACACCAGCCACGCCTCTGCCTAAACCCCCAGACCATCTAAAGGTTCACAGGTGAGGCCAGAGCTCACACTGGACCCCACCCCTCCTCAGGGAGACTACTGAGACCCTCAGGACGCCGGCAGATCCTCTACGCAGACCGCCAGGCATCCCTGAAGGTGTCCTGCGCCTACAAGGAGGATGAGGGGCTCTACACTGTCCAGGTGCCTTCCCCCTTTGGGCTCCAGGAGCAGAGCACCTATGTGTTCGTGAGAGGTGAGTGGGGGGTTGGAGGGTAGGAGGTATAGCTGGAGCCCAGCAATCAGATTGGCTGTCGGACCTTTTGCGAGTTTCCCCGCCCTCTTGGGGCCTCAGTTTCCCTGTTATAAATTGGGGTGTTGAGTGAAGAGTCTCTAAGAATCCCTGTGGCATCCTATGACCCTCCAATAGGACACCGCTTGAGTTTCAGACTTACTAGGAGCTGGGGAGGGAGGGCTGAGAGTGGGCTGGGATGATTCTAGTACCTGGTGAGTTCTGCCTCTTGGTCTCTGAACTGATCTGGGTTCAAATCCTGGCTTTGCCACCCCACTAGCTGGTGACTTTGGGCAAGTCACTTTTCCTCTGAGACTCAGTTTTCCCATCCACTAAATGGAGGCATGCTACAGGGCTCAGAGATTAATTACACTGATCATTCAGGGGCGTAGAGTAGAATGGGCCCCTGATGATTGGTACTCTCACAGCCCCCCCCCCCCATGCTATGGTTAAAAGGGAGGAAGCTATTGTTCAGGTCCTGGTCCTCAAGATCACAGTTGAGCCCTGGAGGGTTGGGAGGGAGTGGGAGGGGTCAGTGGCCAAATAGACCCCAACTGGAAGAACCTTCTCCTCCCCGCCCTCCCTTCCTCAACCCCCACCCTGGGTCTCAGATGCAGCAGCCGAGAAGCCAGGGGCCCCAGGCTCCCCTCTGAATGTCCGATGCCTGAATGTGAACAGAGACTGCCTCATCCTGACCTGGACCCCACCCAGCGACACCCGGGGCAACCCCATCACTGGCTACTCCATCGAGCGGTGAGTCAGCCTCTTGAGTGGAAGAGCCCCCAGGGGAGAGCTCTGCCTGGTTGTGAGAATAAGAGTCGGGGGCCACAGGAAAGAGGGAGCCCCATGCCTAGCCTCAGACTGGGCATGAGGTAGACCAGGTCATATAATTTAGGGGCAAGAGAAAGGTATGCATGCCTCCAAATCTGTCACCTCCGATACCTCGAATTCCACCCCCGGAGTCAGCCCTCTGGACCCTGGGAGGGGCAAACATTAAGTGCTTGAAAGTGAGCACGAGTGGATACGTCCCTGAGTGACAGACAGAGACAGGACAACACTGACCGGAGGGACGGAGTGGGTGGGGGCCAGGACATCCCACCTCTTGCACAAGCTGCCAGCTCTCAGGCCCTAGCGTGAGGTGACACCTGATCCTGCCACTGAGGGGACTCACAGCAGGTCCTGGAGCTGCACGCCTAACCTCACTGAGTCCTTGCAATCCTATCCAGGGCAGCAGCGGACTCTTTAGTGCCCCATTCTACAGATGAGGGAACTGAGGTACATGGGGTGATGACTTTGCCCAGAGTCACATTGCTCTTCAGTGGTATGGCCAGGAGGTAGACCCCATGTACCCACTGCCCCATCCAGCTGGCAGCGCGGGCCGGTGTACCACCTGAGGACAGTGGTACCCGGATGGCCCAGAGAGGCCCAGCTCTGAGGGAGTGGACAGCCCTGGGGTGAAATCCGAACTCTACCATTCACGAGCTTTTGAGTGGAGAACAGGACTCTAACTGGCAGCCTGGGGTGGAGGACTGGCCTTGGGAGGGGCTCAGACCCGGAAGGCGTGCGTCGGGGGCAGGGGCCGAAGCTGGGGCATCTCTCCTGCAGGTGCCAGGGCGAGTCTGGGCAGTGGGTGCCCTGCCACGAGGCCCCCAGCGGGACCTGTCGGTGCCCTATCCAAGGCCTCCTCGAAGGCCAGAGCTATCGGTTCCGCGTGCGAGCCGTCAGCAGGGCAGGCAGGAGCCTCCCCTCCAAGGCATCAGAACTGGTTGTCACGGGCGACCCTGATGAAGCCCGGAGAAAGAAAGGTGGGTACAGAGGCCCTGAGGAACATTCTAGAGCATCAGTCAAGGCCCACTGAGGACCACCTCACGCAGGACACAGGTGGCACAGCCCCATTCCAAGCCCTATTCCCAGGGGAGTTAGGGGAGACACGGTAGAGCCCTCGGGAACTGCTAGTCGGATGAGGGAAACAGTCTCAGGAGCCCCTAGGCTGTTGCAGGAAGCACGGTGCTATCCTTAGGAGCCCCTAGCCTGAGGGGGAAGGTACAACTAGTCTGACAGAAGAAACAAATCTGTCCACAGGAGATGCTAATCCGAGGGAGAACCACACCTTCTTCAGATGCCTTTAATCTGAAGGAGGAAAACAGCCCTGCCTTAGGAGCCCCGAGCCTGGGGGGACATGGGGGGCACCGCCCTTTCAGCCTTGAGGGGTCAGCCTGATGTGGGTTTGCCTCCCAGCTCCACCTTGCCCTAGGTATCTGACCCCAGGCACATCACTTCTCCTCTGTCCCCATTTGTCCCAAGAAGACAGAGCATCTCTCGGGGTCTAGAACAGCAGTGTTCCTTCCACTTTGGACCCCGGAGAATATGGGGGCTCAGAGAGCACCTGCCTGAGGTCACACAGTGAGGGGCCCAAAGGCCAGGACTGGGAAGAGGGTGAGGAACCAGTACCCAGAGTGGGCAGGTCCTACCCTGATCCCTCCTGACCCAGCTGTCCCCCACACACACACCCTGCACCCCGACTTCTCCCCAACATGCTCCATTCTCCACCCTAGAGATCTCCTTTGATCTGGGAAACAAGATCACAGTCAGCACAGATGATTTTGAAGGTACGTGTGAACCTCCTGACACTTTGCCTCAAGATTCCAGCCTCCTTTATGTTTCTGGAAACTTGGGGACACAAAGTGGCAGGGAGGCAGAAGGTGTCTTTGTGCGGGTATGGGGAGATGAGGGTGGGTGTGGTCCATTTGGAGGTCAGGGTTCTCGGGTGACTGCCGCCCGTCTTACCGTGCCCCTTGTGGAGGAGGGAGCATGCTGGGGAAAGTTCTGGAGAAGACCTGGCTTCTGGCCTTAACTCTGCCTGGCCTTGCTGGGTGACCCAGAGCAAGTCCCTGCCCCTCTCTGGGCCCATTTCCCCTTTATGAAATGAGGAGTCTCTGAGGACTCACCCATCTCTGCTCCTCAATGACTGATTCCAGACTTTGTGACCATCCCCTCGCCCCCCACCAACGTCCACGCCAGCGAGATCTGTGATGCCTATGTGGTTCTGAGCTGGGAGGAGCCAAGGCCTCGGGGCAAAGCCCCCCTGACATACACCCTGGAGAAGGTACAGAGACCCCGAGGGCCCCAGCCCCAGGCTAGGCTAAAAAGCAGACCTGCGGGCACACAGGACACGTGGGGGCACGGGGGCAGGGGCCAGTGCCAAGAGAGACAGAGACGAGAGAGAGAGAGAGAGAGAGAGAGAGAGAGACACCGCAGGCAGCATCCCTGGGGAGGTCTTCTGAGACTAGAAGAGAATCCGTGCCTGGAAGGGCTGAGAATAGCCCTCCACAGGGGGCAGACCTTTTGAGGTGACCTCAGCCCCGTGAGGCCAGGGCCTGGCGGCAGCTCCTGAAACTCTTCATGAAAATGCACAGAATTAAGACACACAGAAAACAGTGACAACAGTGTGATCCACCATTTTCTGGGTACCTGCCCGCCCCCAGGTCTGGCTGGCACGGGGTCACGCATCGGGTCCAGCACCTCTTCCTGGCCATGGCCACGTTGGGAGGGTACCCACGAGCCAGGGTCACGGGCAGCAGCCGTCACCGGGCATGGGGGGCAGGGGCGGGCAGCCCTGGAGGCAGTTCCCGCCCCGATGCGGGGGCAGGTGTCTGTGGATGCAGGCCGCTCCTGCATGCGGGGTGGATTTCACAGTAGGGCAGGGGCAGCTGGCTGGGTGAGAAACAGCACAGTGTTAAGATCAACTCAAATCCTGACTTCTGCTGTGTAAGCCAGTTTCCCAAGCTCCCTGAGCCTCAGTTTCCTCCCTCAAATGGAGGATGAAATAAGATGCAGCACAGAGCCGGGCCAGCAGCTCTGGGCCTGTAAACGCGTCCCGAGGACACATTCTCGACTCCAACCCCCCTAAAGGAAGAGGCCAGGTGCACCTTCTCATTACTCGCTGTGCCCAGCACGGGGCCTGGCACATAGTAGGCAGATAGTACAGGGCTAGCGAAAGTTCCAGGGAGGAGTCTCTGCCTCTGGTTGTTCAAACGGGCCTCTCTTTGCACACTCACGGGTGATCCCATTTTCCCCACATAGGAAAGCCATAGATAGTTGAGGATTTGTTTCGTGAGGCTGTAGTGTGTCATGGGTAAAATGCTGGACTCTGACTGCCTGGGTTCAAATCTTGCCTCTGTTACATACTAGCTGTGTAACCTTGGGCCAGTTATTGAGCCTCTCTGTGCCTCAGTTTCTTCTTCTGTAAAATAGAGATAATAACCGTACACACCTCATAGAGCCACTATGAGGATCAATTAAAGCACCTAAGGACTTAGAATAGACCCTGGCACACAGTAGGTGCTCAGCAATGTTCACTGGTTTTTAATTGCAATTTTTTTGGCCTACCTGGGTTCTGGGCTCCTAACAGGCAGGTGGGCCTTGGGAGGGGAAAGCACGGGAAGGGCAGGGTCAGCGAGTTCCCCCAGTGCTTCTGGATCTTACCTGGCATGCCCAGACTCAGCAGAGGTGGACTCTGGCTGCATCACTCACCTACATCACCCTCAGCTCTTCACCCTCTATCTGCCCAGAGATGCGGGATTCATGGCTGCCTTTTGAGTCCCTTATGCTGTGGAGAGCAAGCAGGTTTGAGCGAGCACCCACACCTGAGCTTAAATACCAAATACACCAGTTATTAGGTACATGACCTTCAGCCAAGTGACCCAAACTCCCTGAACACAAGTCTTCTCATTGGTGGGGAAATTTAACACCCACCTTCAGGGTTATTGTGAGAATTCATTCATTTTCTCATTTATTGGTCCCCCAAACATAGACTGAGCACCTCTCACGTGCCAGTGCTGTTCCTGGCCCTGGGGACGTGGCAGCAGATAAAACAGACAAACCCCTGCCTCATAGAGCTGAGCTTTGAGTCAGGGGTGCGGGGACTGACGGTAAAGAAGATAAGTCAGGAAAATACTTAGCACATTAGCTAGTGGTAGGCATTAAGGAGAAAGACGAAAAGCAGGGAAGAGGTTTGAAGTGTTAGGGGAAGGGGTGGCTGACATTTTAGATGGGGGGCTGGGAGTCCTCCCCGGGAAGGTGAGTTTTGAATAAAAGCATAAAGGAAATGAGGAGCCCACCAGAGATTTCTGCGGGGAAGAACATCCCAGGCAAAGGGATGAGCAAGTGCAAAGGCCCAGAGGCAGGAGTTGGGCCTGGTGCCATCAGGAACAGCAGGGAGGCACAGGGCAAAGGGGAAGTGGATGTGGCCAGACAGGTAACAGGGGTCAGGCCACGGAGAAGCTTTGGCTCTGAGGGAGATGTGGTTGTGGGCAGCCAGGGACGTGATCTGACTTGTGTTGTGAAGGGATCCTTCCGAGCATCGTTTGGAGAAAAGAGTGATGTAGCTCTGGTAAAAGGTGATGGTGGCTTGGATCAAGGCTGTAGCAGGGGCATTAGGGTGGGAGGCCAGGGTTGGATTCTGGATAAATTCCGAAGGTGGAGCCAACTGGATTTGTTGATGGAGCCCTATTTGGGATGTGAGGGACAGAGGGAAGGAGTCCAGGGTGGTTGCAAGGCTTTTGGCCTGAGCCACTGGAAGGATAGGTCCCATCAACCGAATGTGGGTGGGTTTGGGGGAAGATCCAGAGTGGAGTTCCGGACATGGCGAATGTGAGATGCTCAGGAGGCATCCAGGTAGAGATGTGGAGGAGGCAGGTGGGTGCAGAGCTCCGTGTTCAGGGGCAGCCCGGGCCGGGGGTCAGAGCACCCGGCCCAGAGCCCCGGCCCAGGCAACCGCTGCATCAATGTGTATTTCTGTCCTTTGTCACAGTCAGTCATAGGTAGTGGCACCTGGGAGGCCATCAGCTCAGAAACTCCTGTGAAATCCCCAAGATTCGCCCTTTTGGATCTGGAGAAAGGGAAGTCATACGTCTTCCAAGTGCGAGCAATAAACCAGTATGGCATGAGCGATCCCTCGGAGCCCAGCGAGCCCATCGCCTTGAGGGGGAAGCCAGGTACCGGTGTGATGCAGGAGATGGGGGCCAGGCCAGGCTGTCGGCATCCAGGGCCGGGGCCCCATTGCTGTGGGGACAAAGCCATGCTCACTTCCCTGTCCCTGACCCCTTCTTCCCACCATGAAGCTGAAAAGCAACATGATCTCAGGCCTGTCAAGTTTCAGAACACCAGGAATTGTCTCTCTCTGAGTAGGGAGCTCGTGAGAGTATGGGAATTTTTTTCCAGCTCAACAATTCACAGGCTGCAGAATCCAGCTGGTCCAGCACAGGAGCCGAGTGTGAGCAAGTGGTCCCTCAAGTCCTAAAGCTGTCCCACCCCAAGCCCTGGCTCACCAGGCAGGACACCTCTTGGCAGCAGATCAGCGTGGGCCTGGGCGAGTCATGTCCTAGCTGCAAACCTCGGTGTCCTCAGCTGCCAGACGTGTTGTTCTGAAGGCCTCGTTATTGTTCCCACCTCCACCCCTTCCTGAGTCTCCCAGGTGCAGCTCCATCCTGGCCCCCACCTCCCGGGGCCCCTCCCTCTTCTGAGGCCTCCGGATTCTGGGGTTCTTGGAGTTTTGATAAGATCAGATTAGAAGGTTCCCTGCAGCTGTCTTGACTGACTGGCCCTTTAAGGAGCCCAGCTGCAGCATTACTGAGCCCAGAGGAGCCTGATGTGCAGGGCCCATTTGGGGGAGAGAGCAAAGTCCTAGATTTGCTCTGTTCCAATAATATAGGAAATACATACATGTATATATATACACACACACATATATATGCACACAGATATATGTGTGCATATATACACATATAATATGTATTATATGTGTGCATGTATTATATAATACGTGTATATATGCACACATATATCTGCATATATATATTTGTGTGTGTGTATACATATTCACAGCAAATATGAATGGGTTGGTGGGCAAGTGATGTTTTCCTTTAATTTTGGCCCAGTTACCATTTAGATTTAGACATGATTCGGGGTCCGGCCAGTGAGCTGTTTATGATCAGATGTGGGCAGTCTCAACCACAAGGAAGTTTTAGGACAAAGTTCTAGTACAGTTCAATAAAAGAAAGGAGAGAAAAAGGGGGGAGAGGAACGGAGGGAAGGGAGAAAAAAGGAAAAAGCATTTACTTGTATGAGAAATGTAAAATTATTATACAAAAACAAGAAAACAGAAGAAAAGCAAAAGAGAGCAGTGGGGGAGGGGACAGAGACTAAGGATGAATGAATGGAGGCTGCCGTGAGGAAGCAGAGATGTTTGGAGGCGACAGGGGAGAGGACTTGAGACTAATAGGGCCCAGGAAGGGGATGCCCGAAGCCCCATGGCAGGCCTGCTACCCCACTGCCACCCTGGATTGCAGGGGGGCTTCTCCCAGCCTCTCCCCACACCTCTCCCCACCCCAGTCTGTTAGGCCAGGTCGCTCAGCATCCTCACACAGCCCACGTTTCTGTTTTGTAGGTACTCTTCCTCCTCCAGCTCAAGTTCAAGCGTTCCGAGACACACAGACCTCTGTGTCCCTGACCTGGGAGCCCGTGAAAGACGCCCCAGAACTCCTGGGTTATTACATCTACTCCCGGGAGGCAGGATCATCTGAGTGGCAAACGGTTAACAACAAACCCATCCAAGGCCACAAGTGAGTTGCCCCCCGCCCACCCCCTTCCTGCAAGGACGGGCCCTAAGGATCCTGGCGCCTGCCATTTCACAATGTGCCGCTCGGCACCGTTCTGAGCTCTTCTCCTGTATTAGGTCAGTTAGTTCTAACTGAATCCTCTGAGTTTAGAACTGTGATTTTTATTATCACCATAGAGATGAAGAAACAGAGGCATAGAACACTGAAGTAACTTGCCCAAACTCCCCTAGCTAGTCGTGGAGAAATTGGGACTTGGCCCGGATGACCTTGTCTTCAGCACACACTGGCCAAGGGCATGCTGTCGGCAGAGGTGATGGACTGAGTGTCGTCCGTCCAGGGGCTTGGAGACAGAGGCAGAGGATGCAGCCGCGGAGGCCTGGGTTCAGGCGCTGCCTGCACCCCTCACTCGCCTGGAGCGCCTGCTCTGACACTCGCCGTCCCCAAGCCCAGGGGGAGCCCCAGAGCCTCTGCTGTCAGCTGGGCTGGTAGGACGAGACTCTCCTCCCTGCTGAGGCTCCCTCCTCACTCACAAGGCCCTGATCCTCGCAGACACAGTGAACCTCGAGGCTCCTGGGCTCATGACTTCTATCAGTTTTGAGGCTCTGTGGGGTCAGGGTGGTGACACCCCTCCCCTCCTTTCCATCAGACGGCTGGCTGGGCCCTGAGCACAGCCAGCTGGGCTCACCTTGACCATGATCCCCTTGATCATCTGACCCAGAAAAAGGGACAGGACCTTGTACCCCACAAGTCATTGGCGTCTCATGGTCAGCTGTGAGGGGTCACTCATAACTTGTTATTGCTAAAGTTCCCAAGTTGGAGAATCATCCGATTTTTTACAAATTCTGACAGATTTGACCAGGTTGTCTCTAGAAGAACACCTCTCCCCCAGCTTACATTCAGTGTCCCTGAAGGAGTCACCAGAAGGGAGTGGCACGTCTGGGACACGTATCACACACGCAGTGGGGCGGGGGTGGGGGGGTGAGGGCGCGGCAGGCTCCTCTGGAATGTCCAGAGAACTCGCCACATGCGTGCGTGCGGTCAGTGATAACGTGTCATGGCTGGAAAGAGGCAACCACCACTGCCCAGGAGTGCTGCCTATGTGAAGGTATCAAAGGAGCCCAGAGGGGCTGTGGGGGTCCGGTTCCCTGCGGTATCACCAGCCCCGCAGCACCTGGCTCTCACTGGAGGTGCTCAAACAGCATCTGAATGTCTGAACAGATGACTAACACAAGGGCAGCCTCTGCGCGGGGGTTCAGGAGGCCTGGGCGGCAGTCCAGACTCTGCTCCTAGCGGGCTGTGGGCTCTTGGCTTGCCTCTTTCCTTCTGGGGGAGGCCCTCCCCACCTGTGAGACGAAGAAACGGGACAGTGTGATCCATCAGGGCCCCTCCAACCCTCCAACATTCAACTTCATCCTCATCTCCAAAACAGGGGTGAGTAACCGTACCTTCCTCAGAGGGTGTGGTGACGAGGGCCCAAGTTGACGTAGACGGTAGGGAAAGCCACGCTAGACGTGTGCGCGTGGTTACTATCCCTGCTGGCCTCATCATCTTCTGTTGTCAACAGGGGCTGGTCCAGGGAGCTGCCCCCAGCCTCACCAATTCAGGTCCTCCCTGAGCTTCGTCCCCTTGGGGCTTCATCCCTCGGACTGAGGCACGTTCCCCATTCGAGTGCGTGTCCCTGAGCCGGGAACTAGCCGGGAATGTCAACCATCAACACTTGATTTCAGTCCTCGAGGCTCGCTGGGGACACCTGGCTGAGAGAGGCTCCCTGCAGAGCAAGATTTGCTGTAGGACACTGTTGATAAGGGAAAAGAGAGAAAGGGATCTGCAATTTGGGTTTCCTCAAGAAGGGACAGGATGAGGACATTTTTCTCTAAACCAGAGCGTCTCTGGATGACAGTGCCCTTTGGGGGTCTTGAAAAGGACTCCATGCTTTAAAATCACAGCTCTCATAATAAGAGCCGCTGTTGTGTTTCAAGGATGAGGCCCAAAGTCCTGGAGATGCACCAGGTGGCACAGGCCTGGGGTTGGCTACCTGGGCCTTCAACGGGTAGCTTTCCCAGCAAAGTTGCAATTTAATGGTGGGCTCTAAAAGAGCCACATCTTTTTTTTTTTTTTTAAGATTTTATTTATTTATTTGACAGAGACACAGTGAGAGAGGGAACACAAGCAGGGGGAGTGAGAGAGGGAGAAGCAGGCTCCCCGCCGAGCAGGGAGCCCAATGCGGGGCTCGATCCCAGGACCCCGGGATCATGACCTGAGCCCAAGGCAGACGCTTAACAACTGAGCCACCCAGGCGCCCCGAGCCACGTCTTTTAAAATCTTCTTTTTCCCCAGTTTCACTGAGAAATGATTGCCATACATGACTGTGAGTTCCAGGTGGACAGCATGATGGTCTGATTTACATATATTATGAAATAATGACCACCATAGGCCTAGTTAACATCTTCCATCTCGTATAGACATGATAAAAAGAAATAGGAGTACCTGGGGGGCTCAGTCGGTTAGGCATCTTTCTTCGGTTCAGGTCATGACCTCGGGGTCCTGAGATCAAGCCCCACATTGGGCTCCCTGCTCGGCAGGAAGCCTGCTTCTCCCTCTCCCTCTGTCCCTCCTCACCCCCGACTTGTGCTCTCTGTCTCTCTCTCTCAAATAGATAAAATCTTTTTTAAAAAAAGAGAGAGAGAGATGATTTCTCCTTGTGATGAGGACTTTTAGGATCTACTCTCTTAACAGCTTTCTTGTATATCACACAGCGGTGTTAACTATGATCACCATGGTGTATATTACATCCCTAGTACTGATTTATCTTAGAACTGAAAGTTTCTACCTTTTGACCGCCTTCCTCCAACCTTTCAAATCTTAATAACGTCACCCTCCAGGGTGAGGGCATCACTTTGGGGGCAGGAGCAATATCTTTAAGTAAGAACTGGCCCCAAACCTTCAAATCCTATTGCTGGTGGCTACTTATCCCACAAGGTTGTTCTAAAAAGTTCAGTGATGTCTGCAAGCTGTTTGGCCCTCCCTGAAAGCTTGCACATTTCTCTTCCAGGTTCACAGTTCCTGGGCTAAGGACGGGGAAGGAGTATGAGTTTTGTGTCAGATCAGTCAGCGAGGCTGGGGTCGGCGAGAGCTCCGCTGTCACCGAACCCATCAGGGTCAAGCAGGCTCTGGGTAAGTGCAAAGGGCAGGTGCAGCCGCACGTCTCTCGGGGGCAGCTCTGGGCTGGGCAGAAAGCAGGGGCTTATAGACCACATCTTAGAGGGTCCAACCCCAGAGGCCAAGGGAGCGTAAGTCCTCTGAGGGGATCTAGAGCAGATCCCGACCCCCACCCCTTTCCTTTGGGGAGGAAATGACAATGGCCTGAGGCCATAGGGTGATGTCTGACCAGCTCTGAGGCCCAGGTGCCCTGCAGGTAGCAGAGTCAGGCTTACCAGCAAATGCTGCTGGCTAAGTGAGTACCCCCAGAGCAGGGTGGGCATCCACTGGGGGAGGCTTGTTGGCTCCCTCGGGCCCCCCTGCCCAATCTGGCCACCCCCAGGAAGCAGCAGTCCTCACCTCATTCCTCCCCACAGCCACACCATCTGCCCCGTATGATTTCATGCTCCTGAACTGTGGGAAAAATGATATGGTCATTGGGTGGAAGCCCCCCAAGCATCGTGGAGGTGGCAAGATCCTGGGCTACTTCCTGGACCAGCACGACTCAGAGGAGCTGGACTGGCACCCGGTCAACCAGCAGCCCATCCCCACCCGGGTCTGCAAGGTAAGCCTGGAATGGGGCCACTGGCCTGGTGTCCTGGCCAGGGCAGGTGGAGACCAGAGGTCACTATTGGAGGTCCTAAAGCCAAGAGAGGCCTCAGGTTCCCCGGACTCGATAATCTGGCTAATTTTCAAGTGCAGATTCACTTGGGCAATCTCATTTAAGGCCCCCTGGTCTTCCTGCTCTGACCTCTCCCCTGCCACCGTACCTCTTTCCCTTTGGCCCCAGCCCTGGCTTTCACCATCTGTCTCTGCTCTTCAAGGTCAGTAACCTTTGTGAAGGCCACTTCTATGAGTTCCGTGCCCGGGCAGCAAACTGGGCAGGGGTTGGCGAGCTGTCGGCACCCAGCAGCCTGTTTGAGTGCAAAGAGTGGACGATGCCCCAACCAGGTGAGAGGTCTGAAGACACTGAAGTCCAGCACCTGCCCCCGCCCCGCCCCCTCCCCAAATCCAACTGGTGAAATGAGCACCACCGAGCTTTCTGTGCATCCAAGCTTGCTCTGTTGGTCCCAGACCTCAGACCACTGGCCCTTTCCCCCAAGAGACACTGTAATCTCTGACACAGACAGTCTTAACCTTGCTTTAGAGGACCCCTGACCTTGGCCATCAACTGGCTCTGTAACCTCAGCATAAATTACCCCTTAGCTCAACACACCATTTGAGCTCTGATTCTGGCCACAGATCAATGTCAAACCCCAAGGGCACACTGCTAGGGTGACCAACATCCTGCACACCACTCCCACAACCCTGTGAGCTTTCCCCCATATGAGCCCTCACCTCCTCCCTAGGAAGCAAGGATCACAACCTTCCATCATTCTGTTCAGCTCAGTGCTGGTTTTTTCAAGCGAATGGCAGATAATGAGTAGGTGTGATGCTTGAGACAATAATTATAAATAACTGGTATTTATTGGGTACTTAGCATGTACCAACAGATTCCACAGATTATGCCATTAATGCTCATAACAGCACTAGATTATAAGAACTATTATTATCCCTACTTTGCAGATGAGGAGACAGGAACATAGGGGTCGAATAACTTACCCAGAGTCCCCATAGCCCGAGAAGGTGAAGCTGGGGCATGAACCCCGGGGAGCTGACTCTGAAGGTCATGCCTTAACCCCAACACTGATCACTGAAAGAACAAAGAGGTTAGAAGGGTTACTGCTGCCTGGGATAGGGAAGGAAAAGATCACGGATGCTTCTGGAAAAAGTGATGATGAGCACATTTTGAAGAGTTAACCCTATTTCAGGCCCAGGCCAAAACCAAGCTTTGCCATGAAGCCAAGGCCTGCCAGGTCCCCACTGTGCCCAGAGCAGGCGCTCCCAGGCCCGGTTGTAACTGGCAGACTGACAAGCGTTGATGCCTGGCCACCCGGCTCGCTGCCCACCTCTCTGGCCGGCCAACTCCTCCTCTCCCCGACCTCCCACAGGCCCCCCGTATGATGTGCAAGCGTTCGAGGTGCGGGCCACCTCCCTGATGCTGAAGTGGGAGCCCCCGCTGTACACAGGAGCTGGGCCCATCACAGGCTACCGCATCAGTGTCCAAGAGGAAGGCTCTGAACAATGGAAGCCTGTCACCCCAGACCTTATCTCTGGCACCCACCTGAGGGTGAGTCCCTGCCCCTTCACCCCATGTCCCACCCTAAGCCTTCCCTGCCACTGGACATGGCAGGATTACAGAACATCAGGGCCGGAATGACCCTCAGAGATCGCTGCCCTCACTTAATGTCAGTAGAGGACCAGAGAAGGGGTAGGGCCCCCCCAGGGTCACACAGGAAGCTGATAGTCGGGCTGGCTGTCTTAACCTGCTCGAAGCTGGGCAGACTCCTCCTAAACCCTCACTTATCATCAGCCAGGTATGTCAGCATTGGACATGCATCCCCCTTGAGCACCGAATTCTGCTCCTGGGATTGGATTGTAGGGAAATGATTAAGCAAGTGTGCAAAGAGCTAAGGACAAAGATGCTCACGGCAGTATGGTTTATCAAGGCAAAAGTTGGAAATAATTTAAATGTCCATCTGTAGGGGGTTTGCTTAAATAAATCAGTGTATCCTTCAAGCAGAATCCTGGACCAGGTAGTATAAGGACTATGGTAGTTTAAGGACAATGGGGTGGACCTACATGTATGTACTGACATGAAAATATGTCCATCATATGTGGCTAAGAAAAAAATCAGAATACAAAGTAGGCTATTTATATTAGATAACATACTACATATATATATATATATATATATATATCATACATCAACAAACATCTACGCAGATAGATATTTCTTAATTTAAATGAGAAACAAACTCTAAACTCTTTCGATAAATAAGAAATCTAGCAGAATCATTGGTTTTATTCACCTGGGGTGGTGGTTTTAACTTCCACCACCTCACAGAAATTGTCCATGCCGGAAAACAAAGTGTCTATTGCAGCATTCTCAGTGGGCAGACTCCTCCTAAACCCTCGCTTATCATCAGCCAGGTATGTCAGCATTGGACATGCATCCCCCTTGAGCACCGAATTCTGCTTCTGGGATTGGATTGTAGGGAAATGATTAAGCAAGTGTGCAAAGAGCTAAGGACAAAGATGCTCACGGCAGTATGGTTTATCAAGGCAAAAGTTGGAAATAATTTAAATGTCCATCTGTAGGGGGTTTGCTTAAATAAATCAGTGTATCCTTCAAGCAGAATCCTGGACCAGGTAGTATAAGGACTATGGTAGTTTAAGGACAATGGGGTGGACCTACATGTATGTACTGACATGAAAATATATCCATCATACGTGGCTAAGAAAAAAATCAGAATACAAAGTAGGCTATTTATGTTAGATAACATACTACATATATATATATATATCATACATTAACAAACATCTACGCAGATAGATATTTCTTAATTTAAATGAGAAACAAACTCTAAACTCTTTCAATAAATAAGAAATCTAGCAGAATCATTGGTTTTATTCACCTGGGGTGGTGGTTTTAACTTCCACCACCTCACAGAAATTGTCCATGCCGGAAAACAAAGTGTCTATTGCAGCATTCTCAGTGGGCAGACTCCTCCTAAACCCTCGCTTATCATCAGCCAGGTATGTCAGCATTGGACATGCATCCGCCTTGAGCACCGAATTCTGCTTCTGGGATTGGATTGTAGGGAAATGATTAAGCAGGTGTGCAAAGAGCTAAGGACAAAGATGCTCACGGCAGTATGGTTTATCAAGGCAAAAGTTGGAAATAATTTAAATGTCCATCTGTAGGGGGTTTGCTTAAATAAATCAGTGTATCCTTCAAGCGGAATCCCGGACCAGGTAGTATAAGGACTATGGTAGTTTAAGGACAATGGGGTGGACCTACATGTATGTACTGACATGAAAATATGTCCATCATACGTGGCTAAGAAAAAAATCAGAATACAAAGTAGGCTATTTATGTTAGATAACATACTACATATACATATAGATATCATACATTAACAAACATCTACGCAGATAGATATTTCTTAATTTAAATGAGAAACAAACTCTAAACTCTTTCGATAAATAAGAAATCTAGCAGAATCATTGGTTTTATTCACCTGGGGTGGTGGTTTTAACTTCCACCACCTCACAGAAATTGTCCATGCCGGAAAACAAAGTGTCTATTGCAGCATTCTCAGTGGGCAGACTCCTCCTAAACCCTCGCTTATCATCAGCCAGGTATGTCAGCATTGGACATGCATCCCCCTTGAGCACCGAATTCTGCTCCTGGGATTGGATTGTAGGGAAATGATTAAGCAAGTGTGCAAAGAGCTAAGGACAAAGATGCTCACGGCAGTATGGTTTATCAAGGCAAAAGTTGGAAATAATTTAAATGTCCATCTGTAGGGGGTTTGCTTAAATAAATCAGTGTATCCTTCAAGCAGAATCCTGGACCAGGTAGTATAAGGACTATGGTAGTTTAAGGACAATGGGGTGGACCTACATGTATGTACTGACATGAAAATATGTCCATCATATGTGGCTAAGAAAAAAATCAGAATACAAAGTAGGCTATTTATATTAGATAACATACTACATATATATATATATATATCATACATCAACAAACATCTACGCAGATAGATATTTCTTAATTTAAATGAGAAACAAACTCTAAACTCTTTCGATAAATAAGAAATCTAGCAGAATCATTGGTTTTATTCACCTGGGGTGGTGGTTTTAACTTCCACCACCTCACAGAAATTGTCCATGCCGGAAAACAAAGTGTCTATTGCAGCATTCTCAGTGGGCAGACTCCTCCTAAACCCTCACTTATCATCAGCCAGGTATGTCAGCATTGGACATGCATCCGCCTTGAGCACCGAATTCTGCTTCTGGGATTGGATTGTAGGGAAATGATTAAGCAAGTGTGCAAAGAGCTAAGGACAAAGATGCTCACGGCAGTATGGTTTATCAAGGCAAAAGTTGGAAATAATTTAAATGTCCATCTGTAGGGGGTTTGCTTAAATAAATCAGTGTATCCTTCAAGCAGAATCCTGGACCAGGTAGTATAAGGACTATGGTAGTTTAAGGACAATGGGGTGGACCTACATGTATGTACTGACATGAAAATATATCCATCATACGTGGCTAAGAAAAAAATCAGAATACAAAGTAGGCTATTTATGTTAGATAACATACTACATATATATATATATATCATACATTAACAAACATCTATGCAGATAGATATTTCTTAATTTAAATGAGAAACAAACTCTAAACTCTTTCGATAAATAAGAAATCTAGCAGAATCATTGGTTTTATTCACCTGGGGTGGTGGTTTTAACTTCCACCACCTCACAGAAATTGTCCATGCCGGAAAACAAAGTGTCTATTGCAGCATTCTCAGTGGGCAGACTCCTCCTAAACCCTCACTTATCATCAGCCAGGTATGTCAGCATTGGACATGCATCCGCCTTGAGCACCGAATTCTGCTTCTGGGATTGGATTGTAGGGAAATGATTAAGCAAGTGTGCAAAGAGCTAAGGACAAAGATGCTCACGGCAGTATGGTTTATCAAGGCAAAAGTTGGAAATAATTTAAATGTCCATCTGTAGGGGGTTTGCTTAAATAAATCAGTGTATCCTTCAAGCGGAATCCCGGACCAGGTAGTATAAGGACTATGGTAGTTTAAGGACAATGGGGTGGACCTACATGTATGTACTGACATGAAAATATGTCCATCATACGTGGCTAAGAAAAAAATCAGAATACAAAGTAGGCTATTTATATTAGATAACATACTACATATATATATATATATATATATATATCATACATCAACAAACATCTACGCAGATAGATATTTCTTAATTTAAATGAGAAACAAACTCTAAACTCTTTCGATAAATAAGAAATCTAGCAGAATCATTGGTTTTATTCACCTGGGGTGGTGGTTTTAACTTCCACCACCTCACAGAAATTGTCCATGCCGGAAAACAAAGTGTCTATTGCAGCATTCTCAGTGGGCAGACTCCTCCTAAACCCTCACTTATCATCAGCCAGGTATGTCAGCATTGGACATGCATCCGCCTTGAGCACCGAATTCTGCTTCTGGGATTGGATTGTAGGGAAATGATTAAGCAGGTGTGCAAAGAGCTAAGGACAAAGATGCTCACGGCAGACGGGCTCTGTCTGTCTTGCAGTCACAACTCCTGAGGTCCCCTCCTACCACACAGATCGACACCTTAGACCATCAGTCAGAGTCCCAGACCTCCAGGTCCCTGGGGCCGCCTCCGCACACCCAGCGCCCAGCCCTGCAGCCAGCCTGGCTCACGGGCCGCCCATGTTTGAGGAACAGGGTGAGGAGAGTTCCATGATGTGGATTAGATTTTGTTTTCTGGAGCTCTAGGGAAAGGGGGAATGTCTTCTCCAGCTCACTTTGCTGAGGTGTCTTTCACCGACGGGCAGGAGGGTGAGCAGTTCTCGAGACCACAGGTGAGCATCCCATCAGTTAGCACCAAGAGAAAAGAAGGCACGTTCGAAACGCCCAAAACAATGTGGAAAGAGTAAGATACTAACAAACATGATGCACGCCACGTTTCTCATGGCTTATGTGCATTTCAAAGTCTAAACGGATTTTTACAAAATTGTCATTTCTGGCGATCTCTGGTGGGGGGGCGGCTGCCAGGGGGGCTGTAACCCTTCCTTTTATATTCTTCTCTATTGCTTTAATATTTTTCCAACAAGTGTGTATGTCTTTTATACTCGGGAGAAAAAAAAAAAAACACTTTAATTTCGAGAAAATAACAGCAAGGCCACCTAAAACAGAAGCAGGTAGGACAAGCCTTGGCCAGGGGCATGCTCTGAGACTTGTGGTTTCTGCTCCATGGGGCCAGGCTCCCTGCGGTCGAATCAGCCAGTGGTGGGCAGCCGACCCGAGAGAGCCCCGAGAGATGGACGGTCCCTCTGCCTCCCCACATAGGTTGGCCCAGGCCAGAACTGGGTGGGCCTCGGTGACTTGGCACCATTTCTGCGTTGTGGGTCATTGGCTGGCACTCAGTCATTTACTAAATGCCTTTTGACACCAACTTAGTGCCAGGTCTGGAACCAGGTCCTAGACATAAAGAGGTAAATAAGTCTTGGTCTTTGGGGCAACAGGCAATTACCAGACTGTGCACTGTACCATTGAGAGGGGTCCAAAGAGATTCTGGGAGTTCCAAGGAGGAAGGTAAGAGACCCTTCCTGGAATCCTTGGATCTGCCTGAGCTGAGTGGTCCAGGACGAGTTGTTATTGGCTAGGACAAGAAAGAGGGGAGGACATGCCAGGTAGAGGCAAAGACAAAGGCGTGGGGCCGTGAAAGGGGAAACAGATGAGGTGAACGTGGGCACGTGGAGGGGTTCCCCAGAGGGGTATGAGCGCAGAAGGCTGAGGCCAGATTAGGAAGACTTCAGGAACTAAACCTCAAAATCTGAACTTTACCCTGAAGGCCGCTGAAAGAATTAAACACAATCAGACCGGCATCTTGAAAAAATTGGCAGAAGGAAAGGTAGACTGGGAAGGGCCTAGAGTCAGGGACACCATTTAGGAAACTGTTGGACTAATCCAGGTGAAGAGAAATGAAGCCTCAATCGGAGCCGTGGCTGAGACACAGAGAGGAGAAGCCATGTTCGAGAAATGTTAGGGAAATAAAATATGAACTCAGTGATTAGATGGGTAGGGCTCCAGAAAAAGATGTCAGAGATGGTCCCCAGGCTTCTCTCTGGGGTGATGGTTGGAGAGATGGGGCACAGGAAAGGAGAGTGTCTTCTTGTTGAGAAGCAGGTGATGAGTTGAGCGGGCAGAATTCCAGGGGCCACAGGCATGGGAGGTAATCCCTGTGCAGGGACCAACTACAAACTGGGACTGGGGAGGGCAGTGCGCTCCTAGCTTGCCCCCCACCCCAGGGCAGCCTGCGCCCCATGGAGTTCCACGAGAAGGGCTCCCTGCAGTCCACGGCCGGGGCCGTAGGGAGGGCCGGTCTTCGCTGTCCTCATGCTCACTCTCGCCCACCCCTCCACGTCCCCCAGATCTCTGACTTGCAGCCGGGGAAGAGTTACGTGTTCCAGGTTCAGGCCGTGAATTCGGCAGGTCCGGGACAACTGTCCATGCCCACCGACCCCATACTCCTAGAAGACAAGCCAGGTAGGGGCGGGCAGAGGTGCCAGCACCACATGGCCGGGCTGCGCCACGGAGGACAGGCGGGGGCCAGAGGAGGGCCGGGAGGAGCATGTGGATCTGTAGCAGGAAGGGACCGCCTCCCACTGCCCCCTCCACGTCATCCAGCTCTGCCTTTCCTTCTTTCCTGTTTCTCCCCCCACCCCACTCCTGTTTCTTTCTGTGGGACCCCAAGATATGAGCGTTTCTTTCTCTTTGATGGGGTCTTCCCTTCTTTCATATGCCGTATTCAACAATTCACACAACGCTTTGTGGATGTTTAAAATAATACCCAACAGCATTCCGGCTACCCTATGAGGCTTTGTCTGTCTTGCAGTCACAACTCCTGAGGTCCCCTCCTACCACACACACCAGGTGCTGAGCTAGATCCTCACACGGCCCTGGCCCTCCCCACAAGCCCCTCAGTGAGGAATCACTGCCCCCACCTTAGAACTGATTTTGTTGTAGCTCCGAGGTTAAGTGATCTGGTCACACAGCTAGTCCATGACGGAATCACTCGGCTCTGCGAACTGTAAAGCACGTTCTCTTTCCATTCTTTTCCTTATTCATTCATTACTTATTATTCTTTTACCAACACATCTTTGGTGATGCCCACATTACAATGGGGACACAGCAGTGATGAGAAAGCAAGGCCCCTGCTCGCACATAGGGGAGGGGCAGGATGGACAGGAAACAAGGAAATGATGATCAGGTGATGATTTAGGAGGGTAGTAAGTGCTATAAAGTAAATGAGCAGGGTGGTATGGTGAGGTGGGGCTTACTTTAGCCAGAGCAGTCAGGGAGGGCCTCCCTGAGGAGGTATGACATCTGAGTTGAGAAGGAGCTGATCACAAGTCCTTGGAGGCCACGGCAAGGAGACGGGGTTATTATTTTATTCAAGCACAATGGGCAGCCATGGGAAGGTTTAGCAGGGAGGTATATGCTCTGGTTTATTGCTTCTAAACGTTCCATGTCCCCCTGCCCTTGGATCCTGCCCTCAGATGCCCGAGAGATCAAGGTTGGTGTGGATGAAGAAGGCTTTATCTACTTGGCTTTCGAAGCTCCTGAGGCCCCTGACTCGGCAGAGTTTCAGTGGTCCAAGGACTACAAGGGCCCACCAGACCCCCAGAGGGTCAAGATCGAGGAGAAAGCTAACAAGTAAGTGAGGGGAGAGGGTGCGGCCTAACCATCCCCAGGTCCCAAATGTTGGCAGGTGAGCTCATGGGTGAGACCACCTGGCGGGACTCACAGATAACGGACCTGACAGGGGCTGCCTGATCCCTCTCCAAGGATGCTGCCACCACCTTGGGGAGCAATGGGGGACAGTGCATTTAAGGGCAGAAAGGACAACATTCATTAGCAGTTCTTCTTCTGCAAGGAATGGCATGTGCCTTCGCACGTGTGCTTCCAGGGAGACCTTGGTCTCTAGCCTGGGCGCTTGCAAACGCTGACTTGCTCTTAAAAGTTGTCTGGGCTCAGCATCCTCATCTGTAAAAAGAGGGGTTGGGACCAGATGTCAAATGTCCCCACATCTCCCTCCCCCAGCGCCAGCAGCTCTGGCTTCAGCCCAGTCCAGACAATGACTTGAGCCCTGGGGGGAGAGACTGGGCAGTGCGGCCAATGAGAAGAGAGCCTGGCTAACGGGGCCACTGAAGGGGCCGGGCCAGAGCTGCCCTGGGTAGGGCTCCCAACAGCAGGGCAAGGAGGCAACCACCCCTGCTGCCTCCCGGGGCCAGGGCTGTGGGGGGGGGGGGGGGCGCTCCAGCTCCCAGGCCTCCAGTGCACAAGGCGCCTCCCTGAGTCTCTGCTCTCCTCTGTCTGCCAGGTCCAAGGTCATCCTGAAAGAGCCTGGCCTTGAGGACTTGGGCACCTACTCCGTGGTGGTCACCGATGCTGATGAAGACATCTCGGCCAGCCACACGCTGACGGAGGAAGGTAAAGCCCCCACCCCACTGCCGCCTCCCCAGAGAGACGGGCCCAGAGGAAGTCCCAAACACAAATGTCCCCAGAGGCTGGCAAGAAGAAACAAAAATTAATAAAGCAGCAATTTCCAGAGAAGGATGCCCATTCAGCCAGCCAGTCAATTAATCAGGATTTATTGAGCACCTGCCATGTGCCAGTGGGGATTCCATCAGTGGGCGCAAGAGTCAAAAATCCCTGCTTGGTGGAGTTCACATCCTTCTTGTCTCTCTTTCCTTTTTCTACGTTCGATAAATGCAAAGGTGCCAGAATCCTTTCACCTTCTTCTGTAGCCCCAGAAATACAACAGTGCAGTGTGAGCATAAATTGCAAATGGCAGCTGGTCTGAGGAATGAAGGTGACAATAGGGAGCAGTGGGGACTGTGGCAAACCAGAGAGTAGATGCCGCGTCTCAAGGGGCATCCATGTTTGATGATTTAAGCAGAACTGGAGCCGGTGCAGATGATGACAAGACGCACTCTCTGCTGTCTCCAGAGTAACTGAGGGACAGCCCATTGCCTCCCCTGCTGGTTGCTCAGGAGACCCTCTGATTTTGTTAAGAAGCAGAAGCCAGACAGGCTCAGGTTCCAATTCCAGCTCCACAGTTTCCTGGCTCTTTGATGTTGAGCAAGTCATGTCACCCCTCTGGACATCAGCTTGCTCATCTGTAAAGGGACATGATAATCCCCCCTGGCTGCCCCAACTGAAACAATGTTACGCACACACAATTCTAGGCGCACGAAAGCCATCCACAAACAGGATATGTTTGGGATTTGTTTTATTTTGCTTTTACTTGCCATGAGTCCAGACTCATCATACTAAGGACTCTGGGGCTTATATGGGAAAATGAAGTATGGGCTCTACCCCTGCCAATTCTTCCATCCACACATATTTATTGAGCACCTACTGTGTGCCAGGCACTCATGTAGGTCCAGAGCTCAGCTTAGCAGAAGAGACAAATCTACAAACCTAACACACAGAAGCAGTAAGTGAAGAGACAGCACCCCACCGAGCTGCCCTAGCGACTTGTAGACTGAAGTGCTCAGGAGAGGGGCCAGACCCTCCAAGGTGGGACAGCATATTACAGTGGGGGAACACTGGGGCTCAGGGACCAGTGAGCCTGGAGTGGTGGGAGGTGGGCAACAATGCTCGCCCCACAGCGTTGTGTGAGGACTGGTGACATAACGTGGAGCCTGGCATTTGGTGGGCCCTTCTTGGAGGAGGTGACACTTGATCTCAGGGTGGCCCGCAGCAGCCCCCCCTTCCCCCTTGGTGCCCCGGGGCCAAGGCCCACAGTGCTCACCATCACCTCCTGTGTAGCAAATGACTCCGGGTTGAGGGGGGAGTCTCTTGGGATGGCTCCCGTGGACCCCACTGCCCAGGCATTTCATTCTCTTTGGTTTTTTCCCCTTGTTCCTTCCTGTCCCAGAGTTGGACAAGCTGAAGAAGTTGAGCCATGAGATCAGGAACCCAAGTAAGCTGGGCCCACTGGGGTGTCCTGAGCAGAGCTGAATGGGGTGGAGAGCCGGAACCTAGCGGAGGGGCAGAGGACGGGAACATCATGGGGCTGGAGAGTCAGGGGCCCAGGGAGTCAGCAGTCCATGAGAGGGAAAGGGGCGGCTGGCAGGGAGGGGAGGGGGTACAAAGGAAGGCAGAGCAGATGGTTTCGTCTCCTTGTAATCATTATCATTGGCTCTTTAGTAGTTTGGATTTTGGATCATCTAAACCTCTACTTCCCTGTTCTCCTACAAAATAGCTCTTGATCTTCTTGCTTTACTTCTCTTAAATTCAATCCAGTTCATTACAAATCAGTGCAACATGAGTGAGTGGCATGGCCTTCAGACGCTTCAAGCACTTTGCCCGTTAAATGCCCAGGGTGTTCTCAAGGTGGGGCTGGTTGGGAATGAGGAGGGGAGAAGGGTGCCCCACTCACCCCTCCTCCGTGTCCTCTGCCTTGCAGCGATCAAGCTGATCTCCGGCTGGAACGTTGACATCCTCGAACAAGGAGACGTACGGCTGTGGCTAGAAGTAGAAAAGTTATCTCCGGCCGCTGAGCTGCATCTAATCTTCAACGAGAAGGAGATCTTCAGCTCACCGGTAACTGGGGGCTCAGACTCTTAGGGGAGGTACCCCTGCCCGGGATGTCTGCGTCCCAGCACCGCCCCCTAGTGCACATTTCAGAAACAGCCACATGCTTTGGCTGTCCCAGGGATGGGGTGAGGGTGGGACACCTGGCTTTTAGTTGTGGAGGAGGGCTCAGGGCTAGCTGCCCGCCAATGCAAGGACTCTCCCACAGATAAAGAATGCCCATGCCCCCCCCAAAACACACAACTTTTGAATATCTTAGCAGACATTCTTAAGATTAAAAACCTACATTCATGCTCATAATTATCCAAGCCTAGACCCTAATTCTGTAATATAAATACAACGGATTTTTGCACAGTTTGGGGGTTCTTTTAAAGATTTTCTTTTTATTTATTTGAGAGAGAGAGAGAGAGAGAGAGCACAACCAATGGGAAGGGGCAGAGGGGAAGGGAGAAGAAGACTGTCCGCTGAGCAGGGAGCCTGATGTGAGGCTTGATTCCAGGACCCTGAGATCATGACCTGAGCCCAAGGCAGACGCTCAACTGACTGAGCCACCCAGGTGCCCCTGCACAGTTTTAATATACACCAAATAGAGACTTATTCTACAAGCCACTTTACCTACGCTCTTTCATTCATTTTCCTGTTCTTCTCGTACAAAATAGCCTTTGATCTTCTTGCTTTACTTAATTTCCCTTAAATTCAAACCAGTTCATTATAAATCAGTGCAACATGAGTGAGATTATGAGTGAGCATCTACTATTGAAATACATATGGCTTTTATTTCTTCATCATATTACAGTGGTGGTATTACATTGCTTTTCTGGGGGAAAAAATCATGTGTGTAGGTTGTATTAGATTGAGCCACGAGTTGCCCATAATCAACTGTTTTTACAAACATGGCAATTTTGATCTCAGGAGAGATTCAATCATGACATCATGTTATTTGCACATTCCATCTCTGGGTGGCAAAGTGGCCATCAGAAGATATATGTTACAGAGAGGGGCACCAGTTTCAACAGAGGAGAAAGAGCTCAGGGCTAGATGTCAGAAGACTCATACCCACCTCCTGAGGGCTGTGTGCCCTTGGGCAGCTCTCTTCACCTCTCTGTGCCACAGTTTCTGTATCTGTACAATGACAGTTGGTTGTCCCAGAATCAGAAGAAGCAAATGAGAAAACTGATGCAAAAGTTCTGCATAAAGATTAATCATGACCTTGGCACATGGTAGAGGATGTGTGACCAAGTCTGCACTCTGCAGCGCACAGCATTGGGACTGTTGGTTTTCCCTACAGAAAAATAAAACCAGATGGCTCCCTCAAATCATACATACAAATAAATCCAGAGGGAATACAATCCTAAATGTGGAAAATAAAACTTTTTTTTTTAAGATTTTATTTGAGAGAGAGAGAATGAGAGAGAGAGAAAGCACATGAGAGGGGGAAGGGTCAGAGGGAGAAGTAGGCTCCTCACCAAGCAGGGAGCCCGATGCGGGACTCGATCCAGGGACTCCAGGATCATGACCTGAGCCGAAGGCAGTCGCCCAACCAACTGAGCCACCCAGGTACCCCAGAAAATAAAACTTTTAAAAACTGTTAGAACACGACAAAATGTAAATGAGTGTTAATTCTGGGTAGCAGGGCACCTGGGTGTCTCAGTCGTTAAGCGTCTGCCTTTGGCTCAGGTCGTGATCCCAGGATCCTGGGATGGACCCCCGCATCGGGAGGCCTGCTTCTCCCTCTCCCACTCCCCCTGCTTGTGTTCCCTCTCTCACTGTATCTCTGTCAAATAAAATCTTTAAAAAAAGAAAACTTCTGGGTCACAAGTACACAGGCATTTTTTATATTATCCTTTATACTTTTATGGGGATTTGTAGAAAGAAGTAGAAAATGTGGCACCGTAGGGGTTGGGGGCTTATTATTAATTGCAATTAATTCAAGCACCCAAGACTCTTTCCTGTGCCTGCTGGGCCCCATGGGTGTTCCCAGGACCCCCGCCCCGGTCTCCAAAGGCTTCTCACTCCGCACATATCACCCCCCAAGTCCAAGTACGCCCTGATTTGTGCCCCACAGCACAAATCCCCTGGGATAGGAAAGGGCAAAAAAGATTCTCCGGGTTTATTCTCCCCAGAACCGCAAAATCAATTTTGTCCGAGAGAAGGGCCTGGTGGAAGTGATCATCCAGAACCTGTCGGAGGATGACAAAGGGTCCTACACCGCTCAGCTCCAGGATGGAAAAGCCAAAAACCAGATCACCCTGGCACTGGTGGATGACGGTCAGCCATGCCCAACCCTCACCCCTGCCCCAAGCCCGACCTCAGCTCTCCACTCTCCGCTCTGGGGCTTTCTGTCCATCTTCCTGCCCCTCTCCGGACCTGAGCTCCCGCCGGCTCAGGCCAGTTCCTCCCTCTGTGTTCACAGATTTTGACAAACTTCTGAGGAAAGCAGAAGCTAAGAGAAGAGACTGGAAGAGAAAACAGGGTAAGAACCTCTGGGGTGAAGTTCAAAAGAGGCCAGTGGTCAGTGCTGGGGACCTGCTGGGGACCTGCTGGATCCCTCAGCCCCGCTGGGTCCCAGAGGGAGGGCCACTGCAATGCAATCCAGTTCCGTCCCCGTGCAAGAGTGACACTGAGAGTCCATCCAGCCCTGAGAGTGACACCTCCTTACACTTCGCTCCCTAGCACCCAGCTTGCCTCACCGCAGTCCCTGCCTTGGAGGGGGCCACTCTGGGGGGCCTGTGGTCACTAGCTGCCCACCCCCCTCCCCGACGGCCCGCCCCCCGCTGGCTGCCCCTCTCGCCACCAGGTGGCGCCCTGGAGGAGCCTGGAGCCCTGACGGTGGGCGTGTTTGTTTTGCGCTTCCAGGTCCGTATTTCGAGGAGCCCTTGCAGTGGAAGGTCACGGAGGACTGCCAAGTGCTGCTGACCTGCAAGGCAAATCCCCGCCCCTGCCTCCAGCCCTGCCCCCTGGCCCAGTGCGGGGAGTGTGCGACTCGTCCCCAAGCCTGGGGGCTGTCCTTGCCCACTTCCCCGAATTCCTGTGCTTGGCTGACCCCAAGGAGCAGTAGCCCCAGGGAGACCACATTTAACTGGAAAACAAAACTATCCCCCCACTCCCACCGCGCAAGAGCCCACGGAGCCGAATTAGTGTGGTTTGGTTCAGCCTTCAGCCGGATCTCCCTGCTGTTCTGGGAAGGGGTTCTGTGGGGCCTGGGCATCTGGGAGCAGCAAGTGAGGGGTCTATATATTGAGGGGGATTCCCTGATGTTTATTAGTAGTCTTGCCAGACCCTGTGCTCAGTGTTGTGAGATAAGCATGGATCAGAAAACAAGTAGAGAAAGAGCTCTAGACCACACCTAAGAGGTAGAGTCTAGAGCATGGTTTTAACCTAGTCTGTCTGACTGCAAAGCTGGGGCTCCTTCTCAGCACCCGGCAGCCTCTTTAGATGACTGGGGAAGGGCAGGAAGGGCAGGGGAGAGTGCCCTCCCAGAATCATATCCATTCAGCGAACTCAAAGTCCCTACTATGCACCAGATACTCTGCATGGCACTGGACATACAAAGATGAAGTGGGGTCTCCTTAGGCCTCTAGGAGCCCAGGGGTCCGAGGCAGGATCCTTGGAAAACAGCATGCCTCCTGCTGTGATCCAGACACGTGCCAGAAATTGGTTAATCATGATTGGGGCACTCTGGCGTGCTTTAAGGAAGGCCTCATGGAGGAGGTGACATCTAACTTGCATCTGTAAGAGGCATAGGCACTTACAAGGAAAAATGGAGGAGGGAAGAGATCAAAAGGCGGAGGGAACACCATTAGTGAAAATCCACAATGCAGAACCAGCGGAGGAGATATGGTGTGAGGAATAGCTGAGACCCAGGAAGGAATTAGCTAAGAGTGGGGATGGGGGAGAGTCAGGTTTGTGGGGGGAAAAAAAAGATCCAATGAGTTGAGTTTTTACTTAAAAAGAGAAAGTGTGAGGGAGACTCTTCATTCCCCACCTCCCTCAGGCGACCAACACCAAGAAGGAAACCCACTTCCAGTGGTTCTTCCAGAAGAGAGAGACACCGGACGGTCAGTACGACCCAGAGACTGGAGTAGGAACTCTGTGCATCGAAGAGGTAAGCGCAGCTCCAGCTTCAGGTCTCACACCACCACCCCCCCTCCCGCCCCAGGCAGCACCCAGAGCACTGGGCACAGAGTCCGGAGCAGGGCCAGGACCAGGGTGAAGCAAGTGAGGCACTCGCTTCGAGCACAAAATGTACGGGGGCACTAAAAACTCAGTAATCAAGATAAATAACATTTCATGCAGTATTTTTAAATCAAAATTAATGCAAAAAAATGAAAGCCCATGGAGGGGGAAATAGCAAGATTTTAAATAAAGACAGAAACAGTAATACTGATTTTTCCTTTTGTTTGGATTCCATTTCTGGCCCTGCCACTGTGTGGCCTGGGGCCAGTCACTGTCCTTCTGTGACCTTGGTTTTCATCTGTAGCATGAATGGGTCAGAAGGGAGGCTGTCTCTCAAAGGTTCATTCCCACCTCAACCAACAGTCTGGGATTCGGGACAGGAAGGCTCTCTCTGTGGGGGGCAGGGCTGGGCAGAGCAAAGCAGGGCTGGAGCTCCCTTCTCCAGCCCACGACCCCCTCCTGGCCTCCAGAGGAGGGTGGCCTGGTGACGATCGAAACACAAGGCTTGTTCTCAAACATTCAGTGCTTTCCTGCCCTGCTGCTGCTTTCTGTGGCCTCACGAGGCGCCCGGGGGGACTGGAGCAAATGCAGGTTTGCTCACTGGGAAGGAAATCATGATCTCAGGGTCTTCCCCCAGATCCTGGCCAGGACTTGGCCTTTGTCACCATAGTGCAAGCTCCTCGCACAGAGCTTAGCAGCTACTGAGGCTTATTACAGCAGTCTGTCTAACTGGCACAGAATTTTCTGGCTTCTAAAGCGTTACCTCCCGGGCGCCTGGGTGGCTCGGTTGGTTGGGCGACTGCCTTCGGCTCGGGTCATGATCCTGGAGTCCCGGGATCGAGTCCCGCATCGGGCTCCCTGCTCGGCAGGGAGTCTGCTTCTCCCTCTGATCCTCCATCTCATGCTCTCTCTCTCTGTCTCATTCTCTCTCTCAAATAAATAAATAAATAAAATCTTTAAAATAAATAAATAAATAAATAAATAAATAAATAAATAAATAAATAAAGCGTTACCTCCCTTGATCCTCACAGCAACTACAGCACATAGCCAGGCAAGGATGATGCCACCATTTTACAGATGAGTAAATGGAGGCTCAGAGGGTTTACATACCAAGACACAAGGCTAGAGAGTGGGGTCCGAAGCCACTCCAATCATTCTCCCCCCAGGCTTGGCTGGGACTTTGGAGCCTTCACTGGGGAGAGGGGGGGCACATAAGAGAGGACTATTGGGGTTCAGCCCTTCGAGCCCCAGGTTACGAGCTGTCTCTGCCTTGGATTCTGCGTCAAAACACACTCTGTAGAGATGGTCAGGGTGGGAGGGCCCCTTGGAGGGGACAGGGAAGCAGAGAGTCCTTCCCGGGGCCTGCAGGAGATGCTTCCAAAGCACAATCCAAGTTCTTGCTTTGCTGAGTGTTCGTTCAGACTTCATTTGGGGATGATGAGCATGTGCCAGAAAGGAGCCCCTTGTCCTGGGCCGAAGATAACACACTTCCTTCTGGAGAAATGCAGAGGGGTCCCTGGGTCCAGGGAGAATGAAAGCTCAGATGATTCTGCAAGGAGAGTTCCTCATGCTCTGCTTGGCGCGGCTGCCTGTGAATCCAAACGTGGGGTGTCTGCTTCTGCCCTCAACTCCCCCTCACCACCCCCCCCCCAGGCCCAGACAAGCCCTGAACTTGGAATCAAAGAGCTCTGGAGCTAGAAGGAGCCTTAGCGATCACCCATTCCAGATGGGTAAACTGAGCCCAGGGAGGAGAGGACTTTTGCGTGAGATCATGCAGAGAGTTAGCGACAGGCCTGGAGTCCAGGCTGATTTGCACTCCTTCCAGAACCCATTCTGACCCCATCATCTCTCATTTTTCTTTCCAGCTGTCCAAAGAGGACAAGGGAATTTATAGAGCAACGGTTTCTGACAATCGAGGGGAGGATGACACCATACTGGACCTCACAGGTGAAGGTAGGAACTGGCGATGTTAGAGATGGGCCAGGAGGACCCAGGGGATCACACAGAATCAAAAGATGTGATATGACCTGTGGGGTAAAATGTATGGGATCCCCATATCACTTGGGGGCAACAGAGAGGCTAAGTGACCTGCCCAGGGCTGCACAGCTGGTCAGTAGCAGGGGCCTGGACTCTGACACCAACACCCATGTTCTCTGCAATCTACCAGTGAGCCTAGGCTTCAAGACCCAAAGCCAGAGTTCACTCCTCCACCCCACACTGGGCCCCAGACTCCTCATCAGGCTGGTTGGCCCAGCCTCAAGAAAATTGTCAGGCTGGCCCATTTGCCCTACATCCATGGTGCTCCCCTGCCCCATCAATCAGTGAGTGCCCCAGACCCCCTCACCCCAAGCCATGGGAGTCATCCTGCAGAGCTCCCTGTGCCCTGAGCTGTTCGTGAGTTCCACCAGCCTTTTCCAGGGACATGCTCACCCCTGGCATGTCCCTGGGAGGGGCCTATATCAGCTGACCGTTCTCTCTCTCTTCCTCTAGCCCTGGATGCCATCTTCACTGAGCTGGGCAGGATTGGTGGTAAGCAAGCCTCCCTCTGCACTTTGCTCAGCCCTGTCCTGATGCAAACAGCCTCCAGGGCACCTCCAACCATTTCCAACTTCAAAGATTGAGGGAGAAGTTCCTGCCTCCTCGCAATGACACGTTCCCCCCAGCACACCCCTAGAGCAGGGTGAGCTGGCTGGCCCCAAAATGTGCCGCCCAAAGGACGTTGGCCTTCTCCTTTGTCTCCCCAGCCCTCTCTGCGACCCCACTGAAAATCCAGGGGACCGAGGAGGGGATCCGGATCTTCAGCAAGGTCAAGTACTTTGACATCCAGTACATGAAAACCACCTGGTTCCACAAGTAAGTTGGCCTTCCCCTGGAGCCCTAGCCAGGCTTGGGGGGTAGAGGGTGGGGGAGGACAGGCAGCATCCGCCCCAGAGTCCAGTCCCAAGGGGTTGGCAGAGACAAGGTCTCCCACCAGTCACACTGTCCACAGAGGGAGTCACGGATAGGGAACAGCAATTAAAGGCACAGAAGGGAGGTTCCCCAGGGAAGGTCAGAACCCTAGTGATAAAAGCAGTTTTCCAGAACATCCATGGCCACAGAAGGATCATTGTCTTAGAGCAGCATCTGGGAACTGGGGGAGGGAAGGAAAACTAGATGGTCAGGTGGGTCAAGGTTGCCCTTTTGGGTCTTTGCAGACCTAGCAAACTCAGGCAGCTGGGCTGAGGGAAGAGGTACAGGCAGAGGGACCTGTGGGGCTGACGACTGACTGACTGCCAGGGCTTGAAGGCAGGATGGATAGGTTACCCACAGAGACTGGCTGGCAGGCAGGAGCTAAGTGACCACAGACAGTTTGAGAGCATTCTTTTCCCAGGGCTGCTTATTATCTGCATGCCTCAGCCTCGCAGAGCAGACATTACTGCACCTGCCCTATGGAGAAGGCTAGACTGACTTGGTCAAGTTTGTCAAATGCGTGAGAGCCCAAACCAAGGACTCCTTTCCCAGCTAGAGTTACTGAGCCCAAGGATCCAGTCCAGAGGTGTCACCTCTGTGACCCAACACTGAAGACATGGTGTCTCCAGGAATGACGTTTAAGTAAAGAAAGGAAGGAGTTTCTATGGTTTTTAAGGGCTGGGGAAGGGTGATTGTTCGAAGAAACACTAGAAGGGTTTGAGCTAAGGAGAATGACAAGGTGAGGAAGTGACCCCCGAGGGTGGAGGAGGTAGTGGGCACTGACCCGGGAGCGCCGTTTCCTTGGATCCCTAGCCTACAGGACGTGTCACAAGTCCAGACTCGGCATTGGAACATAGCTGATGTGCCACAGATTTGCTGAACAAACAAACGAACGAATGAATGAATGAATGAATGATAGATGGATGGCCAGCCCGCAGATCTGGAAACAAAACCCCAGGAGAGGAGTTTGGGGTAGGGGGTGTCTGTAGCCCCACAGCCAGCCAGCACGATGAGCTGAGCCGAGTCAAACGCTTCTTTGTCCTCATATCCAGAGAAAAGCGCCTGGAGAGTGGTGACCGCATAAGGGCTGGCACCACACTGGATGAGATCTGGCTCCACATCCTGGACCCCAAAGACTCAGACAAGGGCAAATACACCCTGGAGATAGCCGCGGGGAAGGCAACCCGGCAGCTCTCAACTGATCTCTCGGGACAAGGTGAGCTGGCCACAGAGAAACCTGTTTAGAAAATCCCATGGTCTTTGCGGGGGAAGGGGACTCCTATCTCCCCACCCAATCTGGGCACTGCCCCGAGAGAACACAGGGTGGGGAGGACAGTGGAGGAACAGTGGGCGCAAAGCCCTGTACCTGCAGGTCACAGGGGCTGAGGGGCTGACGCTCCCCTTCCCTCCCCCTCTTTCCTTCTGGCAGCTTTTGATGATGCTTTGGCTGAGCACCAGAGACTGAAGTAAGTGCCCTTTGCATTTCTTGTGTGAATCATAGGCCCCTGGGGATATGGCATGAGCTGGGTACAGGACCCCTTCCCGGGAGCCTTGGCCAGCTCCACCTTTCCCTTGTCACCCCCCCACCCCTACCCAGGGCAGGCTTGATCTTTAACAAATGAAACTCGAGCCTTTTTCCCATTTCTGTTTTTCAGAGCCTTGGCCATCATTGAGAAGAGTAAGTCCCCTCGTATTTCTGTTGTTCTCGTGTCTGGGTTTGGGGCAGCTTCCCATGAGTTTATGCCTCCCAGCAGGGATCTGAAGTCCCGGTTCCCCCGTGGGGTCTGTGTGGCTGTGGGCGGTGGCAGCACAAAGGCAGACGGATGGATAAGGGGTCCAAGGATAGCGGAGATGGTGGGTGTGGACCGAGCAGGCTCACAGACAAGGTCAAGGGCAGCAGCCGGGGCCTGAAAGGCCGGGCCTGACAGGAATGAGGCTGGGCGGGCTCTCTCGTGAGGCCTGGGGAAGGGACAACCTCCGGAGCTGAAGCCGGTCTGGCTGGCGGGGCACTGGGGCCTCACCTGGTCCGGAACACAGGCCCAACCCCAGAGGGACGTGGTTTGGCCGTGGAGCAGCAGGGATGCCACTGCCAAGTCCACATACTTTAGCTTCATCACGTGTCCCCAGTCAGTTCCTCCTTCCCCGCTCTTGAGGGCAGGGGCACCCTACTATCCCCTCCAGGTACCATCCATTATAAGGATCACTTCAAGGCAATAACAGAAGCACAGTATGTCCCCCATCTTCTGTTTGGGAAGGCAAGGAAACATGTAACGCAAATTTAAAGATTTCCACCCAAAATGCTGAAAAGAGAGAAAAGAAAACATGGCTTAAAAAGAACCCCAACTCTGTGGGACCTGATTCTGGGAAGCAGTGGCAGGAATTCATTCATCACTGGAGTCTCTCTGTTCCCTTCCAGATCGTGCCAAAGTGGTGAGGGGCTTGCCAGATGTAGCCACCATCATGGAAGATAAGGTAGAGAGCAACCCCAGCCTGTGGCGAGCAGTACCCCCTCTGCACTCCCTCTGTACCCATCAGAGATCATGATACAGAGTAGCACCGTGGATTCAAGAGCCATAGGAGCTGGCTCCACCAGAGCCTGGCCAAGGGACCACAACTCGCTGGTCGCGTGTGGTATAAAGGAAACACTGAGCCTGGTGTCAGGCTCCTGGGGGTGTTCATCCCACCTCTGGAGGTGGCCCTGGGCATCACAGACTTTTGCCTGTGAACTTCCATTTCCATTTCCGTAGGAGTTCTACTAGAGGATCCCTAAAAGCCCCTCTAGACCTGAAAGTATGCAAGCCTATTGTTCTAGAAAATGATCGCTCATGTTTGTATGGTGCTTACTTTGTGCCAGGCACTGTTCCATATACGTGTACATACTTTCGTTTGTTTAACCATCAAGGCAACCATGGGAAGTAGAGTATTATTACCACTCTTAGTCACTCTTTATAGCTGAGCAAACTGAGACCCAGAGAGGTCAAGAGACTTTCCTAGGGTCACACAGCTGGAAGGGACAGAGCTGAGATTCACAGAGTCTGCATGTGCTCAGCTCCAGACAGTGTTTGATCATTACACTATAGTGCTCTGTGTTAGAGCTTGTTCAAGAATTTTCATACCCAATTCATAAACCTTCGTATTAAAGCAATATAGTCTTATTTGCATGGTAAAATCATAATGGCATATATGCGACAAAAAGCAATAAAGCAAAATTCAGGCCAATGTGGGGCAGATGATTGCTAGGGTAATGATGGTCTGAAATTCTAACTAGTAAGTATTTCTGTAGAAAACTTGAGGATGGAGGATGTGGGATTAAAATAAAATGTCTCTCCCTTTAATGTTCTCCTTTTATGGGTTACAATAGAACACAGGCAATAAATTTATCACCAGGAACAACTTGTACTGGGAGCTGTCTGGGGGAGTGAAGGTGAACGCCAAGTGTGATTAGAAGGAGGCGAGACTGAGCATTCCCTTCCTGTCCTCTCCTACAGACCCTGTGCCTGACCTGTGTCATCTCGGGAGACCCCACCCCTGAAATCTCTTGGATAAAGAATGACCAGCCTGTCACCTTCCTTGACCGCTACCGCATGGAAGTGAGGGGTTCGGAGGTCACCATCACCATCGAGAGGGTCAACAGTGAGGACAGTGGGCGCTATGGCGTCTTCGTCAAGAATAAGTATGGCTCTGAGACGGGCCAGGTCACCATCAGCGTGTTTAAGCACGGGGAGGAGGCCAAGGTGCTGAAGAAGACGAGAGGACATGCTGAAGCACCACCTGTGGTCTAGTCTGCATGGACCAGCGGGGTCAACCAGTATGTCACAGCCTGGCACAGGCCATGGGGGCAGGCAGGGGGGAAGGGGACAGGGTGGAACCCAGGATGGGGGGGAAGCAGGGATGAGAGTGGAGCGAGCACACCAAAGCACAGAAGCAAAGACCTTGCTGGGGTCGTGAACGGTCTCGGGGTCGTGGGGTCGGCAAGACTCCGCTCCCAGTCCAAACTCTGCGTGAGCCTCGCCTTTCTCATCTGCTAAATGGGAATTCCTACTCCAAGGGATTGTTTCTGAAAAACCCTTTATCAACCATATTCCAGGGGTTCTCAACAAGAGGCACTTTGCCTTCCGGGGGGACATTTGACCATGTCCAAACTTTTGGTTGTCACAACCAGACGTGTCTTCTGGCATCTGGTAGGTAGAGGCCAAGGACACTACTAAACCATAGCTCCCCGCCACGTAGAATTATCGGACCCCAAAGGGCAGTATTGCCGAGGTTGAGGCGCCCTGCCGTAAACGGTTGGAGGGCCATATCCCTCCTTTAGGGGTCTGTATTTTCAATTCCCTTCAGTTCAACACACATTCATCCGAGCTCCAGCTGTGCCAGGCGGAGGAGATCACTGGAAGCTCAAAGATAAATGATATGCAGGCCCCACCCTCGAGGCTTCAGCACAGATGGAGAGACAGACCTGGATACAAAAGACTCCAGGACAGGCAGATAAGGATGACAAAACGGATCCAAAGAAAGTGCCACTAGTGGTCAGAGGGGGGAGACAGATGTCCGTCCCGGTGGGGGAAGGTGGGCTTTAAAACACCTTCACGGACCTAGCGGAATTGGTGTTGGACCCTGAAAAACGAGTCCAATTTGGCAACGGTATTGGGAGGACATTTCCGGAGGTGGGGCGATGCTGCTTAGCTGTGGCCTTGGGTGCCAGGTTGGAGAGGACAACGACCTCAGGACCTCTCCCAGCTCGGGGCCTCTGCCTGGCATGATAGATACTGGTTGGCCTTGCCCAATGGACCTCAATCCAGAGCTGGGCATGTCTCAGCCCTCCTGTTTCCGTCTTTTTTTAAAATAAGATTTGGAGGGAGTGGGGTTTATAAAATTATAGATGTTTGTTGTAATAGTTTGGAAAACCTCGAAAATTATAAAGGATAAAATAAAACTCATCATCAACACTCGCACCACCAGGAGATAACCCCCACCTCTGATTTCTGAACTGGCTCCCGACCTTGAGGATGAAATGAATCCCTCCTCCATCTGCCACCTATAGACGCAGGCAGGCGTGGTGGGTTAATGTACACCCCCCGAGGCTCCCGCTCCAGGCTATCTGCCACAGCCAGACCTGGTATTCAGCGAGGGGGGTGGGGGGAATGTGACTGTCTCTGGCTGGGAGCAAGCATGGGAAGTGTGCAGATCTTGGAGACACCCATACCTAGGGTTGAATCCACACGCTCGCTGTGCGCTCTTGGGCAATTTCTGAGGGCCCTTCCAGCTGACCCTAAGAGTTTTTTACCTCTCTGAACCTCACTCTCTTTTGCTTTGCTTTTCTCATACCTGGTGAAAAAGAAGGCTCTATCCTAGCCCCTGCTCCCCCTCTTGTACTTGGGATCTCAGAGGAGACTTGGCTTCTTTCATGAGTCACTGCAAAATGTCACACATTTCAAAGAGATCAGAAAGCACAGTATCCATGCCCTTCCTGCTTAGAACCATACCAGCCTCACATTTGCTTATGTATGTACTTCGTCTTAACACAAGGCACTTTAGCATCTCCTCCACAAGATCATCCCCACACAGGGAGGAGGCAGGCAGAGATCATGATGGTCACAGGCATACGACACTTCAAAGGTTATGCAGCGTTCTCCTATCTCATCGCTCATCAGATCAAATGCAACAGCATCATTGGCTCCATTTTCCCAGATAGGGCAGTTGAGAGCCCAAATGGTAAGTGGCAGAGTCAGGACAAGAACAAGAATCCCTGGGTCCTGGTTCAGAGGATGCTTTGCCCCACCACGCCACCCCTGAGCAATGTCCAAACCACTGGTCTTCATCTTCTCCCCTTCCTAGCCTGTTCCCAATGGCCTCCACTCCTACCCCCGGCCTAGGCTGCTCTCAGCACCCCTATGGTTCCTCCTTAGCTACAGTTCCCACTCGCTCTTTATATTATTCTTGTAATGGTTCATCCTGGGAAACATCTCAGTCTAGCCTAATCCCTGGTACCCTGCGTGCGACTCAGAAAGTCAGAACTTTGCGTCTCTTATCTGGTGGAGCCCATCAGTGAACACATGATCCCAGCATTCCCCAGGAGTCGTCTGTGGGTCTCCCAACATGCTGGACTTCCAGGGAGTTAGGCAGGGTTAGAGGAAGGATGGCCAGTGGGTTCCCCCCTTTATCCCACCCCCAGCCTCTCATCCCCTACAGGTACCTGTTCTACCACCTTCCACATACCAGCCTTGGGTGCAATCCTTAACCTAAGCATTAAGACCTAAGAGTAAACAGGAAGAGCACAGGGAGCAAGAATCCTAATGAGAAATGACTGGCCGGGGTAATAATTAACCTCTCTACCCACTCGGCCTCAGCCACCATGCTCATCAGATGCTTTCAATACCTTAAATTCTCCAAATCACTTCCAGCAACTTAGGTGACGTTTTCATGCCAAAAATACTTTCAGAAGTAACACTCCCCAGATGTCTCTAGCTAGAGGAAGCCAGATATTTTATTTTCAGCATTTGGAAAAAAAAAAAAAAAGTATAAATCTTAAGGCCAGAGGAGTTTCAGCAAAGGAGGGCCCTGGGTTGAGAGCAAAACAAATTGCACAGCGTGGAAGGAACGTGCCCCTCCGCTCTTGGGCCTCTTTCATGTCATGGAGCCGGCCCGACTTGCATGTCATTTCTTCCTATGTGAGCAGATCTAAAGAAAGAAACATGAGGCCACTCAAAAGCCTTTTTGTTCCAATTATAGAAATGTTCATGGCGAAATGAGTCTTTGGGTTTGTTTTAAAATACTCGTTGTGTTTTGTTTTGTTTTTTTTTTTAGGTAGAAGGAGGGAGATAAATGAAAGAGCAAGCAAAATCTTGATGATTCATGAATCTGGGTGGGTACAAACTGTTCTACTACCATTCTCTCTACTTTTGTATACGTTTAAAATTTTTCATAATTAAAGATTTTAAAGACTCCATGAGAAACAAATCCTCAGCTGTCTTTTCATCTGGAGTCATATTTTTTTTTTTTATCCAGGTATTAGTCAAGGATATTAGACACAGGCAAGAGAGCAGAGTTCTTCTCTTGCAGGCAATCTAGAACAGTCTATTTTTCGATCACACTAATTAAAATTAGTGCTAGCGCGATACACTACAAGAAATCATTACCAAGTAATAGCTGTAGTTAAAAAAAAAATCAATGTATTTTACAGTGTGTGGCTTGGATATTCATTTATTTAGTGGTATCCTTGGAGGAGCATAATTTTTAGAAATTTTTATGAAATCCATTACATCAAAAAAAAATTTGCACATCCAAATGATTCATCTACTCTGCACTCATTCAACACAATCTTTACTGAGCTTGCTATGTGGCAGGAATATACAAAATTAAAGCTTGGTGCCATCATCTGAGACTTGGCTTTGCTTTATTCTGTGTGTGACTTAATTATGTAATCTTCCTGCATCTCTTCTGGAAAAGGTGGCTGTTGTGAGAACTGGGCGAAGTGATGTTGGCCGAGTAACTAGCACAGTGCCTAACTGGGGGCCGGGGCAGGGGGACGGCAGATGGGTCAGTCCAGCTTCCTCTGAATTCAGCAGTTTCTTCTGCACATTTGTGACTGATGACAATACAGATGCTTCCAGAGATGGAAGCCCACAACTTCACAAGGAATTTCTAAAGTAGCATCTGTTGTATTTTTTTTCAGTTATAGAAATTATGCAGGTGGGTTGCAGATAAATTAGATAAAACAGAAAAGAACCAAGAAGAAAAGTAAAAACGTCCATAAGCCCACCAACCAGAAATAAGCAGAGTAAAAGACACTGTTTATTAACTAACATAACAGATATTCCTACCTCTTCCCCACTGCAGCCTCCACTCTGGAGACTGGAAAGCTAAATATTCACTTCTCCAGGCTCCCTTGTAGATGGAGACAGCCACAGGACGCAATTCTGGTCAAAGAGACCTAAGCAAAAATCTGCTGGGGCACCTTGGTAGGCTCTAGATGTACCTGATAAAAGGGACAGACACTTCAGGCACCGTGCTACTCCCCTTCCTCCTTCCTGCCTTAAATGTGGACATGATGCCTGGAGCTGGGGCAGCCATTTTGTGACCATAAGGAAAACAGAATTGTGAAATGCCATACCTAACATCACCAAGCTGCCACTCTCGAGCACTCCCTCAAACCTCTAGACAACTTATGAGAGAAAAATAAACCCCTCTGTATTTATGGCACCATAAATCAGAGTTTCAGTTCCTTAGAGCTGAAAGCATTCCCAATTCACATACCACTTATTAATATTTTTTGGTATATTTCCTGCTAATCTTAACGGAGTTGGGAAATCTTATAATTTTACATTCTGGACTTTTCATATGCCATTAAATCATAAGAATTTTTTCACAGTACCAAAAAGTATTCTAAAAACCCATATTTGTGTTTGTCTATTATGTAATTATGTATCATTTCCATATTCCTAGAAATAGTTTCCAATTTTTCCCTGTTATAAATAGAAGATGGACACCTTATATATAGACCTTTGCCTACATCTCTGAAAAAGTTCAGATAGACTCAAGAAGAGGAATTGCTTGGTCCAAGAGCATGAATCATTAGATCAAAAACAGACCAGCTACATGGCAAGAATGGAAGCCAGCAGACAGTGATGGTACCTTGGGCCTTCCCCTCAGGGGCACAGGTTGGAAGTTAGTTGATCAGCCAACACATACTTTTATTGAGTAGCTATTTCACTCCAGGCAATATGCTAGGTGCTGGCAATATGAAGATGAACAAACCAGACACGGACCCTGCCCACGTGGGAAATTCCATTTAACAGATGGCTACCCAGAGAGATGGTAGCTGATTTTTTTAAAGATTTATTTATTTATTATTTGAGAGAGAGAGAGCACAAGTGGGAGGGGCAGTGAGAATCTCAAGCAGACTCCACACTGAGTACAGAGCCCAAGCTGGGGCTCGATCTCACAACCCTGAAAACACCGCCTGAGCCAAAACCAAGAGTCAGATGCTTAACCAACTGTGTCACCCAGTAGCTTATTTTTATTGGACTAGTGCCAACTGAGGAAAGCATAGGCACATCATAACTTGCATAAAAATTTGATTTTTTTTTTTACTAAGAAAATTTTAGTCAAAATCAAAAATTTTGATTTTTTTAATTTTTATTGGACTATTGCAAACTGAGGAAAGCATAGGCACACCATAATTTGTATAAAAAGCAAAACCAACTGAGAAAATTATTTGTAATCAATATGGAAAATGTAACACTAATATACTTAACATATAATTACAATCCAGTCATATCATCAAAAATGATGTTGCAAAAAAACATTTAGAGGCATGGAAAGATATTCAGGATTGGTTTTAACATCAAAAGGCAGATTTCAAATAATATATAGAGTGTGAAATTATTTGATTAAAATAAAGGTGATCTATATTTTAGAATACTAGAGGAATAAACATCAAAATGTTAACAGTGAATTATCTGAGTGGTGGATTATAATAGATACTTGTTTTCAAAAAAAAAATAGATACTTGTTTTCTTCTCTTATCTGTATTTTCAAAATCTCTACAATAAACTTGCATTATATTTTAAACAGAAAAAAGAAATAAGACTTTTGAATGTTTTAAAAGCTACCACAGACATCTGCCCCATCTCTGCCAAACTAGCCTCTCCTTATTCTCTATGTTCCTTGACCCAGGACCATTTATTTTGCTTATTTACTTCATTCCTCAGTGGTGACTGGCACCCTCACTTCATGATCCTTTGAAACTTAGGTGACTTTTTACATTTCAGATATTGTGCTTTATACTTTTGGAATTTCCATTTGGTTCTTTCTTCTAGTTCTATTTCTTTGTTAAGGTTTCTTATCTTTTCCTTCACTATGAACATATTTTACTTTAGAGCAAAGAGAATAACTATAATAGCTGCTTTAAAATCATTATCTGGGGGTACCTGGGTGGCTCAGTCGTTAAGCGTCTGCCTTCGGCTCAGGTCATGGTCCCGGGGTCCTAGGATTGAGCCCCGCATCAGGCTCCCTGCTCCGCGGGAAGCCTGCTTCTCCCTCTCCCACTCCTCCTGCTTGTGTTCCCTCTCTAGCTGTCTCTCTCTCTCTGTCAAATAAATAAATAAAATCTTTTTAAAAAATCATTATCTGTTTATTTCAGGGTCAATCTTGGTTGATTATCTTTTCTCTTGAAAATGGATCACATTTCCTCTTCTTTGCATGTCAAATAATTTTGGATTGCCCTGTGAATGTTATGCAAAGGACACTCTGGATTCTGTTATATTCCTCTAAAGAGTGCTGATTTTTGTGATTGTTGTTTTGCCAGGTAATTAACTTGGTTGAGTTCAAAGCACATTGTCTTTGGAAAAGCAGATCAAATATCAGTTTCCTTCTTGTATCCTTAGCTGATCTACTTGTAGTCTTTCCTATATACGTGCGATTTACTGGTCAGCCAGAGATTTGGAAAGAGTTTATAAAGAACTTGTGGCTCCTCTTCTCTCTGACTCTTACCTTTCCAGGATTTCTCTCTCACTTTCCAGTGGCTGTGGATGCCCTCAACTCTGCCGTCTGGATTTCAGGCCAGAAATACTGTAGATTTTCTATTGGGATGTTAGACACCCTCAAATGGTACTGACTGCAGTGTGCTAAAAGCCATAAAATATTAGAAACTCATCCTGTGCCATTCTTTTCTTCCAAGTATTAACTTCTTTCCAGGATCTGCCTGCTTTTGTTTATTCTCCAGTGCTTCAGGTAAAATTCTGGGGGGTGGGGGGTACAGAGCAGAGGTTAATAGCTGCAGTCTGCAAGAGGATCAGTCTAGTTAGAGCCTACTTGGGCATGCCATAAGTGCAACTCCTCATTGTGATTTAGTGTCCTTGCTTCAATCTTCAATAGCCCCTTCTAGATAAGGAACCCACATGGCCAAGAAGACATGCCTTTCAGAGCAGCCCTTCCTTCTGGGAAATGCCCCAGGGATTTCTGGCATCTGCCTTTAGCTCTATAACATGGATTTTCGATAGGGTTGGGCACCCTTTGCCTTGGCACTGCAGAGACTGCCTAGCAGGTCTGACCCTTAAGTGGCTACCCACAACTGTACAGTAAGAACTTAAGGTACATTCTTTTGAATCATTTCAGTGGACTGGTAGCAAATCACTGAGCTTTGAGGACGGGTTTATTTTCAAAAACTGTTTAAAACCTCTTGGAGAAAACAGCATTGGCCTTAGACCCAGGGAAGAGGGTCTTCTTCCCTGGGCCCCATGCTTTTAGTGGGTACTCTGACCTTCTGCTGACCACACGCCCCTCGATGGGTCAAGGAGTCCATGGAGCCAAGGGAACATGGCCACACAGAATCTATGACATCCCCCCTTTATAAACTACACACCCAGTACCCAGAAATCACAATTCCCTGACCAAAATGTCCAAACTCACTTCCAGGATCTACACGGACCTCTCCCACAGGTGCAGAAAGCAGAATAATGGACTCCCAAAGATGTCCATTTAGAATAAATTATAGGGGCGCCTGGGTGGCTCAGTCGTTAGGCATCTGCCTTCGGCTCAGGTCACGATCCCAGGGTCCTGGGATCGAGTCCCACATCGGGCTCCCTGCTCCGCGGGAAGCCCGCTTCTCCCTCTCCCCCTCCCCCTGCTTGTGTTCCTGCTCTCGCTGTGTCTCTCTCTGTCAAATAAATAAATAAAATCTTTTAAAAAGTAAATAAATAAAATAAATTATAATCATTGGACAAGAAAGACATGGTCTAAATGCAAAGAAACCAATCTAAATTAGAACAAGGAAGCAAGACACGGAATGAGTGGGGATGAGAATGAATTGGGGATATGATGACGAGGGCACATGTTCCTTGGGAAGAGCCCAGTGGTTATAGGCAAATAAAGCCAGGCCATCTGCATTAAATGCCAGCTCCACCACTTCACCTCTTTGTGGTTCAATTTCCTCGCCTGTAAAATGGGGATACTCTTGTACCTTCCTCTTTAGGTACCTGCAAGGATTAAATTATTATGTGTAGAGCACTTAGTAATGTACCCAGCATGTGGCAATTGCTCAGAAAAGATGAGCAATTTTTATTAGCTACTCCCAACAAGAAAACAGAGACTCAGAAATGCCAGCAGGAAGGGATTGTATGGGATAGACATAATCCAAAAATAAAACAGGTCATGATTTTAAACAATTGGTGATGGGTATGAAAGAAGAATCCAATCGAAATTGACTCTGGGGGCATTCTCCTCTAGCGGCATTAAATGAGTAGAGCAGGAAATGCCATGTCAGCCCATTACTTGGTTCTACTTAAGTGACACTCATATGTAAATTCTGTTTATTGGAAGCCAAAGATAACTGCAGAAAGCTGAGGGAAAAGGAAAGAGGTTTATGCAGCTTGAATGCATGTAACATCAAAACAAGAAGAGAGGAAAGGAGGTTGTATAACCCATGACAAGAAGTCACACATCTAAAATTAATACATTGAGAAATAACCACACAACCCATACACTACATCTAAAATTAATACATTGAGAAATAACCACACAACCCTGTCTTTAGAGATGTAGGGGTAGCCACTAGAAGAACTAAAAACAGAACCATTTAAAGTGCTGCCTCCAGATTGCCTTCTAAGGAAGGGAAGCAACTAACTGCATTCAGTTTATTGAGTATGTCTCTAATACTCAGTCTCTGGGTACTCAATGCTCAATTCTCTAATCTCTGGTCCCTAAAGCAGCCTGAGGGTCAGGCTACCTGGATTCAACTCTCAGCTCATTTATTTTGGCCTAATCACTGAACCTTTCCAGAACTCAGTATTTTCATCGGCCAGGTGGTGATAAAAACATGCCTACGTACCTGGGTAACTAGTGCTCTCCATTATCAGAGAATAGCTTGCAGCAGGGCTTTGAGGCAGCTCAGCTCCCAGCAGAGCTTTCCCCATCTAACTCTGAATCCTAAATTTCAGGGAGTGTGTTTACATAGCAGATTACAAGAGCATGCAGCTTGCTGGCCCTAGAGCTCAGATCTCCCTGACAGTGGTAATTCCGCAGGCTGTCAGCTGGGGTTGGGCCAAGTAGGCAAACAGACTGGAGGGCTCAGAGAGATTTGTACCTCCCAACTTTGACCAGACGAACTGGTCAGAGCTGACCAGATGAGCTCAACATCCTGGGACATCCTTAGTTGCTCCCCACTTGCTTTTGTACTGATTTCACAGGATACTAAAGATGCTTGATAAAGTTGTTTCATTATCCATCTGGTGCTCACCACAGGACAACCTTCCAAAATCGTTTGTATTCTAGGGAAATGAAAAGAACCCTCTGAGCACCGGATGCTCTACTAGCAAATCATGTTCCTGCAGACACATGGATTTACATATATGTGCATACACACATGTATATTTCATATAAGCTGCTCAACAGATCTTTACAATTGCCCTTTGATGCATATAAACCAATTAGGGAAAGGGAGACTGGCAGTGATCTGCCAATCTACACAGCTACTAAACGGTTGAATCAAGATCCAAACCCCAGGTTGCCAGCTTTAAGACTCTTTGTCAGTGTACCATGATGTCTATATAACACCTTTCACATTCTTCAGTATTTCCCCAGAGAATTCGATACATCAATCGTTAAACTCAAATAGCTAGGTGGGGCTGGTCAATACAACAGCCACTAACATGTGGCTATAGTTCACTGGACACGTGGCCTGTCCAAATCAAGATGTGCTGAAGGATAAAACATATACCAACCTCTCAGACTTAGTACAATGGAAAGATTATAAAATAGCTCATTTAATAATTCTACATTGGTTACATGAGGAAATGATAAGATTTTAAATACATTGGGTTAAATAAAATGTTATTAAAATCAATTTCACCTGTTTCTTTGTATTTTTTTAACGTGGCTACTAGAAATTTTTTAATTCTACATATGACTCATGTTACAGAACCTGGACAGAGCCACACTAGACTGTTCAATTAACAGAGATACCTGTGGTTTAACAGAAAAAACTGTGGCAGAGAAGTTGGGGGACCGAGTTTGAGGCTTATCTTTGACAGCATTTAGCTGTGTGGCCTTAAGCAAATCACTTACCCTCTCTGAGCCTCAGACTCCCCCCCCACCTCTGAAATGAGGGACTAGCTCATACTTCAGTGAGCCCTTCCATCTTGGCAGTCTAAGTTTGTACCAGCAACCCCCTGATCTCTCAGCACTTACTTACATCTCTGTTTTGTGGGGGTTTCTCAGCCAGGAGTTCCATCTGCCCCTTCCTGATCATAAACTCCGTGAGGATAAAACAACAGTATATTCACTCCCCTCTGCCCCCACCCCTATTCTCACCGAGCCATAAGAAGCACACAATTGGCACTTAATAAGAACTCCCTGGTGGTTTGATGATACTGGTTTGGAGTCTATTACTAAAAGCTCCTGCTTCTTTTTCATCCATCTTTCCATCTTTCCCCAGGATTTCCCCCAAAGATTCACATATTACAGTTCCAAGAAGCGTGAAATGAGAATATAGGTTGGCAAAAGTCAAAGCAGCTTCTTGCCACCTGATAACGCAACAGGTGAAGCGAAAAGCTGAAAGGCGGGCGCCACCTTCTAGCCCAGGACTTGGCGTCCTCCTTGGATCATCGGAAGTGGCAGAAGCATACAAACTAGGGGGAGACTTTCCATGATCAGTTTCTTTTCACCCACTTTGAATAGGACTCCCAAGTCACACTGTCAATTATGAAATGAATTTGACTCAAATTAGAACACAAGCTAACTCCCTCCAGGAACTGTTCTTCTAGTGTCTGCTTTTAGGACAACATTCTGAATTTAATTTGATTATGAGCTGCTTGAGGACAGGTGCGGGGTCTTGATCATTTTGATATCTGGTGCCTTCATGGCACTGGGCAAACGAGAACGTCAAAAAATCTATGCTGGCGACAGAAAGGTAAACAGAAGCCAAGATAGCAGTTATGAAGGTCAGGAACCTGGGCTGTGAAGTGTTCATTGACCGCCACCACAAACAGAACTGTGATGAAAAGCTGGGGCCCCATACTAGGATGTGAGTGGCTGCATTTCATCCTCTTAACAGCCCTACGAGGTAGGTGATGAGTATGACACCCTGTTCAGTTTACCTGAGAAATGTGTTCCTTTTGAAAATACGTATTGAGCTCCTACTGTGGGTCAGACTGTTGTGGGCACTGGAGTCTGTATTCTAGGGGAAGGCAGATAATAACCATATGAATAAATAAACAATTATACCATCAATTCCATTCCTAAGTATGTACCCAAGACAACAGAAACCAAGGACTCAAACGGATCCTTTTTTTTTAAGATTTTATTTATTAATCTGAGAGAAAGTGAGCAAGAGAGAGAGAGCGCACGAGCACAGAGGGAGAGGGAGAAGCAGACTTCCTGCTGAGCAAAGACACACCCCCCTCCCCTAGCACCCCCCGCCCCGCCAACACAGGGCTTGATCCCAGGACCCTGAGAACATGACCTGAGCCGAAGGCAGATGTTTAACCAACTGAGCCACCCAGGCCCCCTCAGACAGATCCTGGTACACCTCATGGAAGCATTCTTCACAATAGCCAAAAGGTAGAATCAACCTGAGTGCCCATCAACAGGTGAATGGATAAGCAAAATGTAGTGTATCCATACAAGGGAATATTATCCAGCCTTTGGAAGGAAGGAAAGTCTGACACCTGCTATAACACAGATGAATCTTGCAAGCCAAACTCAGAAGGACAAGTATTGTATGATTCCACTTACAGGAGGAACCCAGAATAGGCAAATTCATAAAACCAAAAAGTAGGATAGAGGTTACCAAAAGTAGGATAGAGAATGGGAGGAGAAAGGAATGGGAAGCTATTGTTTACGGGTGTAGAGTTTCTGTTTGCGATGATGAAAAAGTTCCAGAAATAGTGGCGATGGTTATATATAACATCGTGAATGTAGAATGCTACTGAACTATACACTTAAAAGTGGTGGAAGTGGTAAATTTTATGTCATGTAGATTTTACCACAATAAAAAAAATCAATTAAAAACCCAACCATTTCAGATAGCAGCATGTGAACAGGGTGAAGCCATAAGAGACCAGGACAGAGAAGGGAGCTATTTTAGGTTGCATATCAAGGCAAGTCTCGAGAGGGTGACATTTGAACTGAGACTTGAAACATGAGAGGGGCCAGCCATGTAGAGAATGTCCCAGTGGAAGGATCCTGCAGGCAGAGGCAACAGCAGAGACAGGTGCTCTGGCAGCTGAACAAGCCAAGGGTAGCAGGGACACTGGCAAACGAGGGGTGAGTACTAGGAGCTGTGGAGAGGTCAAGAGCCCTGAGGCCAGGAGACCAGGTAGGAGGCTACTCCACTGTCCAAAATCTCCTCTTTCTTATCCATGCCCTCAGCCCAGATTATTCTCCCAAGTTCCATGGCCTTAAGGTGCATTTAGCTGCTGATGTTATCCAACTTATATCTCCCCATTAGTAAATCAAATTTGCACGCATCATAGATCATACTCAGGACCAAACACTACTATTTCAAAGGATACAGCAATTGAAAGACATAGGCAAAACATTCCTTCCTTGGAGAAGTCTGAGACCATCAATGTAGCTCCCCATAAACACTTCCTCTCCCACATAGGATACATTGTGATTTGGATTTAACATGTAAGTCTTAAGCAATTATACATGCCATCACTTACATGAGGGAGTCATAGTGGTTAGGGAGCATCTTCTTTTCATTGCTTCCAACAAGCAATGCCCCATAAATTCATAAATTCTGAGTTTATTTATAATAAACAATCTAGGCAGGTCAAATATATACTGATAAATGCATTTTACAGATAAAGCCTATTATCTTTCTACCAGTAAATACCATTTATTTGCTTACCAGAGCTCTGGTTACTAGAATATTTGCAAGGGGATCTGAATGGAGATCCTTTTTTGTCTCCCCAAAGGTCCTTGGTAAAAAGGAATAGGTTACAGGCCTGCTGCTATAACTGTAAATGGAAAGTAACTATGTTCTCACTGTAAAAAAAAAAAAATGCAAACAGAACAAAAATACCTAAAGTAAAAAGCAGAAGTCTCCCCTTCCATCCCCTTCTCCAGTGTCACACACTCAAGACCTCCCTTCCCAGAGGTAACTACTGTTAGCAGTTTGGAGTGTATCCTTCCAGTCCCTTTTCATACATTTGTATACATATATGTATATATAAAAATATACCCACCTGTACATTTTTTATATAAATAGAATCATACTTTGCATATTCTTCTACTTGCTTTTTGAACGTAAGTGTTGAAGATTTTTAATGACCATTCCTCGTCCTTTTTAACTGATGTATATAGTGTTTTATTTTATACCCTGAACTAAACAGTGTTTAGCCATTCTTCTATCAATAGACATTTAGGCAGTTTCCTATTTTTTCATCGTTATAAACAATGACAGTAGACATTGTATGTGACCCTTATTCACACACCATTGGGCTCATGTGCCATATTTCTAAGGAATAGAGTATGTCTGCAGGATGAAGTATTTCTGTGGGATAAGTAACTAGAAGTGGAACTACTATGTTGAATGGTAGGCATATTTAAATTTTTGATAGATATTGCCACATTGCCTCCAAGAAAGGCTATGCTGATTTATGTCCCACTGCAGGGCAAACTGTACCTATAGCCCAACACCAATAACCAATCCTTGTTATTACCAAACTCTATTAATAGTTTAGTAGTCTAATGGGTTTAAAATGACATCTCAATCATTAATGCATTTGTCTTACAAATATTTTTCATACCTACTACGTGCTAGTCTCTGGGGAGCTGTGTCCAGCAGGACAGAGAAGAGAGTGACTGGCAGGTGATTAAAAGGCATCCCTCAGGGGATAAGAGAAAGCCCTGGCACAGAGATGGCATATGCACAGCATGGGTAGGGATCAGTGGCTGAACTAAAGAATGGGGTGGGGGAGAGTTGGGAGCAACATCAGGTGGCCAAGTACAAATAGCATCCAACACCAAGGAGCAGAGTTTGGACTCCACTCAGTGGATGGCAAGGAGCCAATGCAGCTTCTTGAGTGGCAGAATGAAAAGACCAAAATGGTGTTTGTCTTAGTTTGGGTTCCCCCAAAGGCAGTCCCCAAGACTAGGATTTGAGGATGAGCAGTTTATTTGAGAGGTGATCACAGGAAGCCCCAGTAGGGGAGTGGAAAAGTGAGACAGGGAAGGGAGGAACACAAGAAAGGGTGTGTTAATGAGCAGGCTAGAGCTGTGGCTAGGTGGGCCCCAATCCCACTGGAGATCCTCTGAGAGACTGGGTGGGACAGAGAGTTGTCCACCCAAAGGGCAAGGAGGCTTGGGTATTTATCCCCAACTCCATCCCTTATTAACTGGGGCATCCATCATCTCGGGCACTAACTCCCCAACATTTCTAGTATTCCTGTGTACAAGCCCAGCAAATTCCTGCAGCTTGAGGACACCTTCAGGCAGGGAGAAACAGAAGCCATTGGTCATACAGTGACGGTCTACAAGTCATCTCCAGGGTGGGCCTAGGGAATATAAGCTGGGCACTCGTGGTATCTATGACCAAGTTCTAGGACAACTGATTGGCCCTAGTACCATGAGCACAGAAGAGCCTTGAGTGAGAGCGTGTCTTGTGCTAAAGGAAATATACTGAGAATGTGTTGTAACTTAACCTACCAGCACTTTTACATCCAAAGTCTAACCTAATAATCATAAACTGCAGTAGTTAAGACACAAATGGAAAAGTAACTCAGATGATCTTTCCAAAAAACACAATGAACTACAAATAATTAGCCATTTCCAAAAATTCACTTAACAATTGTACCTTAATTAATAATTTTCCATGTGCCTCATGAGATCCCACGTATGTAAATAACTTCGGATTCTCTATGAAGACATAAAGTTTCTTCCTGACTTCACCAACTGCCTTCTACCAACTACCAACTACCTTCTAGTTCCAAAGTGGATTTCAATGAAATATAGCAAGCATATAGGCAAGAAAACCTTGACAATCATCTACAGGTTCATGGTAAGCTTAGTATCATTGTTCCTAAGGCTAGACTGGTTTTTTTGTTTTTGTTTTTGTTTTTGTTTTTGTATTATCTCTTCTTTATTTACTTTTAGCAAAAGTTAAATTATAATAGTTTATGTGTGCCCTGTTAGATTGGTTTAAATGCTTATTTAAATGCTGAAGTATTTTTTTTCTTCTTTTTTTTAATTTTTTTATTCTTATGTTAATCCCCATACATTACATCATTAGTTTTAGATGTAATGTTCCATGATTCATTGTTTGTGCATAACACCCAGTGCTCCATGCAGAACGTGCCCTCTTTAATACCCATCACCAGGCTAACCCATCCTCCCACCCCCCTCCCCTCTAGAACCCTCAGTTTGTTTTTCAGAGTCCATTGTCTCTCATGGTTCGTCAAGACTGGTTTTTGAGTAGAGTATTAAGACCATGTTAGAAAGTCATCAGGCCGGGGCACCTGGGTGACTCAGTCAGTTAAGGGTCTGCCTTTGGCTCAGGTCATGATCTCAGCAAGGAGTCTACCTCTCCCTCTCCCTCTACCCCTCCCCCCACCCCCTCACCCCCGGGACTCATGCTCTCGCACTCAATTTCTCTCTCTCTCTTCCTCTCTCTCTCCCTCTCAAATATATAAATAAAATCTTTAAAAAGAAAAGAAAAAGAAAGTCACCTGGCCTTTGCAGTTTCCTGGAAAATTTTCCCGAGCTAGGAGGTTGATATGAGGGCCTCAGGACAAATCATAGTGACAGGGGTAAGGGTTGTAAAAACTATATTGGGACGAAAAGTCTGAAGCCCTAGATCTTAAGGCTCCATTACTTACTTGTTGCAAGTCCCCCAATTTATTTAGCTAGTATTTAATTACTTCATTCAAAAATCGTTTTTCTGAGCATCTATTCTGTGCCAGGCCCTCTACTAGGCACTAAAAATACAAAAAGTAACAAGTTTGGGGGGGAATCATATGATCATCGCAACAGATGCAGGAAATGCATTTGGTAAAAGTCAATATCCTTTCACAGTAAAAATTCTTTTTTTTTTAAGATTTTATTTATTTATTTGAGAGAGAGAATGAGATAGAGAGCATGAGAGGGGGGAGGGTCAGAGAGAGAGGCAGACTCCCTGCTGAGCAGGGAGCCCGACGTGGGACTCGATCCCAGGACTCCAGGATCATGACCTGAGCTGAAGGCAGTCGCTTAACCAACTGAGCCACCCAGGCGCCCCACAGTAAAAATTCTTAGCACACTATGATAGAAGACAAATTATTTAATCTGATCATGGATATCTATTTTAAAATAAAACCCACAGCATACATCATATGCAATGGTGAAATGTTTGAGATCAGGAATAAGACCAAGATGCCCAGTATCACCATTTCCTCTCAACATTGAACTGAAGGTCCTCGTTAACGTAAAAGGCCAATTGAAAACAGAGAAATAAGAGTTATAAGGACTGGAAATTGTCAACTCTGTCATATATTCAAGGGCCATAGAAGTTTAGGTCTGTTTCTGGGATCTCTAATCTGTTCCGTTGGTCTATTTGTCTACATATTGTATACATCAAAAATTCAAAATGACTTCTAATAAACCATTAAAGTTAATCAGAAAGTTTAGCAAGGCTGCTGGATATAAAATACATATACAAAAATCCATTTCATTCCTTTGTACAGTTACAAATAGAAAATGAAAATTTGGGGCGCCTGGCAGGCTCAGTCAGTAGAGCATGGGACTCTCAGTCTTGGGGTTGTGAGTTCAAGCCCCATGTAGGGGGTAGAGCATACTTTAAAAAAAAAAAAGATAAGAAAATGAAAATTTTAAAAAGACACCACATGAATAAACAAACAGACCACCAGAACAGATTATAGAGCCTGGAAACATACTTGAACTTCTATATAGTCTTAATAGATGACAGAGTGACATTACCCAACAGTCGGAGGACAGTATTTCAGTAAATGGTGCTAAACACTTGGCTATCCATTCAGCATTCATCAAAAACCTAAATATGAAAAACAAAAAGTATAAAGATTTTAGAAAGAGGGTGCCTGGTTGGCTCAGTCAGTACAGAACAGGACTCTTGATCTCAGGGTCGTGAGTTCAAGCCCCACACTGGGCGTAGAGATTGCTTTAAAAAAAAAAAAAGATTTTAGAAAGAATATCTTCATGACCTCAGGGTAGGGAAGGATTTTTTCAAACAATACACAAAGAGCAATAATCATAAAGAAAAAGATTGGTAAATTGATAACACTAAAATTTAAAGCTTCTGTGTATCAAATGGTATAATATAGAGAGTGAAAAAATAAGGCACAGAGTGAAGAAGGTATTTGAAATACAAAAAACCCACCAAAGACAACTAGGACATAGAATAAATTAAGGCCTCCTATAAATCAATGTGAAAATGACAGACAATCCCAGTAGAAAAGTAGGTAAGAGATTTTAATATAAGGTCACAAAAAAAGGCAATACCAATGGTCAATAAACATATTAATATGTTTATTTTAAATGCCAGTTAAAATCATGAGATACAGGGGCACCTGGGTGGCTCATTCGTTAAGCGTCTGCCTTCGGCTCAGGTCATGGTCCCAGGGTCCTGGGCTCGAGCCCCGCATCGGGCTCCCTGCTCCACGGGAAGCCTGCTTCTCCTTCTCCCACCCCCCCTGCTTGTGTTCCCTCTCTCTCTGTCTCTCTCTCTGTCAAAAAATAAATAAAATCTTAAAAAAAAAAAAAATCATGAGATACAATTACACATCCTCCAAACTGGCCAAAAATATAACCATAATAATAGTAATAAATTTTAATCTGATAATAACAAGTATTGGTGTGATTGTAGAGCAAGAGGAATGCCATCCTTTTTTGGGTGGAAATGTAAATTGATGCAACTACTGTGGGAAACAGTTAGAAATTATCTTGTGAGGTTGAAGATATCTAAATCCTTTGACCTAGCAATTCCACTTCTAAGTATGTACTGTAGAAAATCTTTCCCAGTCATACCTGGAGACCTGTTCAAAACTATTCATAGTTGCATGGTTCCTAATAGCCAAAAATTGTGGACAACCCTATTGTCCACCACCAGTAAAATGGAAACGCTCTGTGTTATGTATGAAATGAAATACTATACAACAATCTAACAAATCAGATAGAGCTATACACAATGACGTGGATGACTCTCACAAACGTGTTATAAAAGAAAACATCCAGTAAGACTGTGTTCATATGGAATTAAAAATAGACATAATTACATTGTTTGAGGGTGCAAGCATATGTACTAAAATTATTAAAAAACATGATCCTGGAATCCCAGGATCGCGTCCCACATCGGGCTCCCTGCTCGGCAGGGAGTCTGCTTCTCCCTCTGACCCTCCTCCCTCTCATGCTCTCTGTCTCTCGTTCTCTCTCTCGCAAATAAATAAAATCTTAAAAAAAAATAAAATAAAATAAAATTATTAAAAAAGAAAGAAAGAAAAGCAAGGGTAGTATCATTATAAAAGCCAGGCTAGTAGTTATCTGGAGTGGGAAGAAGGGAGCTGAAAATAGAATTGTCAATGGAGTGGGGGTATGCTGAGGAATTTCAGGATGCTTGCAATACTGTACTTCTTGACTTAGGGTGGAAAGATATGTAAATGTTGTTCTTTATCATTAAAAATTAGGGGCATCTAGGTGGCTCAGTTGGTTAAACATCTGCCTTTGGCTAAGGTCATGATCTCAGGGTCTTGGGATAGAGCCCCAAGTCGGGCTTCCCACTCAGGGAGGAGTCTGTTCATCCCTTTCCCTCTGCCCCTGCCCCCCACTCACGCGTATTCTCTCCTATCTCTCTCAAATAAATAAAATCTTTTAAAAAATTAAATTATACACATGTGGGGGTGCCTAGGTGGCTCAGTCGGTTAAGTGTCTTGCTTCAGCTAAGGTCATGATCCCAGGGTCCTGGGATCGAGCCCCGCATCCTGGCTCCCTGCTCAGAGGGGAGCCTGCTTCTCCTCTCCCGCTGCCCCTCCCCCTGCTTGTTCTCTGTCTGTCTCTCTCTCTCTGTCAAATAAATAAATAAAATCTTTAAAAAAAATTACACGTGTGTATTTTTTATATAAGTGAGAGTCTGGGGAAAGATATGTGACAAATACATAACATAGTATTAAGATTCAGAACATATGGGCGCCTGGGTGGCTCAGTTGGTTGGGCGACTGCCTTCGGCTCAGGTCATGATCCTGGAGTTCCTGGATCGAGTCCCACATCGGGCTCCCTGCTCGGCAGGGAGTCTGCTTCTGCCTCTGACCCTCCCCCCTCTCATGTGCTCTCTCTCATTCTCTCTCTCTCAGATAAATAAATAAAATCTTTAAAAAAAAAAAAAGATTCAGAACATATGAAAAATTACTAAAAATCAATAGGAAAAAGACAAATGTATTAGTCAGGGTCTAGTCAGGAGACAGAAACCGCACGGTAATTTGAACAGGGAAAGCTCATGAACTAAGAACAGGCGGCTAACTAGCCAGCGGTGAAGAGAACGTGAAACAATGGAGCAGTAGATGGCCTTGGGCCCCGGCTTTTCCCAGAGCATGCGGGCAGAGCACCCACGGAAAGAACAAATTTGAGAGCGTCAGACCTCATTGCAGAGGTGTGTCTCGGCCCACTAGATGGCAGAGAAGTTCACTCAGATGACACAGGCCAGGGCTGGCAAGCAGAAAACTGTCCCCTTGAGCACCAACCAAACTTGCTAGGAGACTACTTGTCAGAGAGGAGCAGCTGGGAAGCCAACCACTGGGTGCCAGGAGAACTCACTTAAGAAGATGCGCACAGGGGCGCCTGGGTGGCTCAGTTGGTTGAGCGACTGCCTTCGGCTCAGGTCATGATCCTGGAGTCCCAGGATCGAGTCCCGCATCGGGCTCCCTGCTCAGTGGGGAGTCTGCTTCTTCCTCTGACCCTCCCCTCTCTCATGTGCTCTCTCTCATTCTCTCTGTCTCAAATAAATAAATAAATTCTTTAAATAAATAAATAAATAAATAAATGAAATGGAACAGGAAAGATCACACTAAATCATGTAAAATAAGTGAAAGTACAGTTCTGGGGCGCCTGGGTGGCTCAGTTGGTTAAGCGACTGCCTTCAGCTCAGGTCATGATCCCGGAGTCCCGGGATCGAGTCCCGCATCGGGCTCCCTGCTCGGCAGGGAGTCTGCTTCTCCCTCTGACCCTCCCCCCTCTCATGCTCTCTGTCTCTCACTGTCTCTCTCGCAAATAAATAAAATCTTAAAAAAAAAAAAAAGAAGAAGATGCACACAGGATGCCCCTAAAACTCACCAGGAAGCCCACGGGGGTGACTTTAAGACTCACTAGGCATAAGCAGCACTGGTTGTCCCACATGCTAGTGGCCACTAGGCATCACAGGAGCAAGAAAAGAAGAACACAGGAATCAGGCAGAGAAGCGGCCCCCTTCCTCCGGCCAGTGTCCCTCCAGTGTGCTTGACACAAGGCTTAACATCATGGCTGCCGCACAGGAGAAGTATTTGCAGGGTTCCAGCTTCGACAGCACAAAGCAGGGCATTAAAGGGTGGCTTTAGTGCTGAGACGCAAGGAATTGTTAACTGGCATGACAAATAGTAACACAGACTGTCCTCAGAGGGATAGAAAAGAAGCTGGGAATTTAACCTACAGCAGGGTAAAGGCGTGTGCTTTCCACCGGCAGACCCCAAGGGAACTGCCGGGTATGAGAGGCCCAAGAGGAAATCTGACAGAGAATGTTTTCCTTCCAGAAGCCAGGTGCCATCAGCAGAAAGAGCCTGGATATTGGACCATCAAACCCAGAAGCCAAGCTGGGGTGACCAGCTGGAAGAGGCATTCTCCTCTCCATGGAACTGTAAGTGGAGGTCCTCAAAAAAAATGTGAAAGAACCTCAAAAAGAATCCACAAAATCACTTCACAAGACAGTTATCCTTGGACTTCCACCCAGAGGCACCAACACCAGATTATTACTGAAACCACCGAGAAAACCCTTTCCCTCCCCCCTACTCCCACCCTCAAGGGACCCAAACCAGCAGCTGGTGAGTGGGGAGGAAGTGGAAGAAGAAAGGAGAAGATGCCCACTAGACATTCTGACCACCCTGCAACATTCCAAGCCTGGGGAAAGAGAAACTTTTTTCCCCCCAGAGAGAAAGAGAGAGCGAGCATGCTCACACGTGCACATGAGCAAGCAGGTGCGTGAGCAGGCTGGGGGGTGAGGGGCAGAGGGAGAGGGAAAGAGAGAATCTCAAGCAGGCTCCACACCCAGCACAAAGCGTGACTCAGGGATCGATCTCACAACCTTGAGACCATGACCTGAGCCGAAATCAAGAGTCGGACACTTAACTGACTGAGCCACCCAGGTGCCCTGGAACGAGAAACTTTAAACTGGACAAGAGTCTGCAGTTTTTATATCAGATTGGACTGGACTTTTATTACCCCATCTGCCAAACCCACAATGAGGGTAAGCCCATAGAGATGGTGCCTCTTGATCCCTTCCTGCACTTCCAAATGACATTTATTCAATTTCCTAAGGTTGATTCCTATCAATCTCTTTCATAATTAAATGAGGTGGGTCTTTTTTTCCCCTCCTATGCGCAAATATTGTCTCCATCTTTGTTGCTAAGAAACTTTTTTAAGATATTAATCCCCACTGGAGACCAACCCTCTCCATTTCAAGCAATGGAGGTGCTCATTTCACTTGAGAGATCATTTTTAAAAATCTCAAAATTCTTTCTGATTCAACATAGTATATATTGTCCCTGTGCTTCTCGGAGTTAAGAAATTGAAAACTTTTTCCCAAAACACCAGTTTAGCTAAAACATGTGCCACGACAAATATTAAGTGGCCTGAGTCATTCTGCTTTGGCTAATAAACATTGCAGAAACTCCAACATGTAAATTAATCTGAGTTCGTGACATCTTGTCAGAAGACATGGAAAAAATAATCCTGGTTTACCCCTATTATTCTGAAAGAAAGAAAGAACACAAACCAAAAAAAAAGACCTTCAAAAGCACTCCTAAAGTTGTAAGCTCCTGCCAAGCTCTTATGGGTTTTGTGAAATATTATTCATAGCACCACAAAACATTTCCACATATCCCTCCTACTTCTGCCATCAGTTTATACCCTGGTTGATAGATCCATTTTCAAGACTACCAAAGGAAAACTTTAGACTCATGTCAGAAAAGACCATACCCTGCTCTCCTGAGCCCATAAACTGCAGTCAGGCACCAGGGCTTTATGGCACGGCTATATGAGTCACTCTATAAAAAGATACCTACCCCATGCAAAAACCCAGCAGACCAGACTCTATTCTTAAAGCATTTAATGGACATACTAATAATAACAGACAATGCACCAAACATGTATCTATGCGATCTCCCTATAAGTTGAAACTTCACCCTACCCCCCAAAAAAACCTGACCCAAATTTACTCAATAATCCCAATTTTCCCTGGGAAGCCAAAACTTAAGGAAATAACTCTGTGATCTGTGCTGCTAAGTAATGCATTTTCAGACTAAACTGTCCCTGAGGTCTGTGACAGTATTTACAACGCTGTAAAAGTAGACAATAAAATCGTAAAAAGAATTTTTGGAGGTCCAAACCAAAGCTCAGACTCTGAGACTAGCGAAAAGACTAGTGAAAAAATTATTTCAATGAACAGTGACTTTTTTTTTTCCTTAAAGATTTTATTTATTTATTTGACAGAGAGAGACACCGCGAGAGAGGGAACACAAGCAGGGGGAGTGGGAGAGGGAGAAGCAGGCTTCCCGCGGAGCAGGGAGCCCGACGTGGGGCTCGAGCCCAGGACCCTGGGATCATGACCCAAGCCGAAGGCAGACGCTTAACAACTGAGCCACCCAGGCGCCCCAACAGTGACTTTCTGAGCGTCCCTTCAGGATACCGTTGGATCCCAACCACTCACTTGTTCTCTGATCCCAAGGAAGACCACTGCAATCATTCTGTTGATTGGACTAAGTGCCACCGTGACTTCATGCGGTCTTGGTGTTTCTTGCTGGAGAGATTGTTCTCTCTCTATTCCTGTCCCCCGTCCCTGAGGCTTCCAACAGTGATCTTGCCCTGACTTTAAAACACTAGAGTATCCAAAGTTTGCCTCAAATATATTTTGTTAAATGTATTGATGTCCTGAGCGGACAACTGACCAGAGTAATATTCGGTGTCCCTGTTGTTAGCAGCCTTATCCTGCTTTTCTTTCTCCCGATCTAGGGGGGCTCCGCAAAACTTCGCTAGATGAAATGTAGGTCGAAATACTCGGGTTCTGGAGACTGCTTCTATCTCCAAAAAGAACATGCCACTCTATCCTATTTAAACCTCATTTTACAGTTAATATTGGCTCAGCCCTAACAAAAACCTAAATAGAAAACCCCGTCAAACAAATAATTCAAATAAAATCGTAAACCAACAACCATTCATGCAGCCCATTAACAGTGACTGAACACTTACAAAGTGTCAGGCAGTTTATTAGGGGCTTAGAATAGCTCAGCAAACACAAAGACAAAATCCCTGCCCTTATGAAGCTGCCCTCACAGTGGGGGGGAGAGGGGGGACGGACAGACAATAAACAATATACTGAATTGTTTCACAGAAACCACACCAGAGATTTGAAGAGAGAACTTAATATAAAGAATTGTTAACTAGGTACAAGGCTGTTTACCAGGTAAGTAAAGGGTTAAAATGCTAAGAGAATTTCAAGATATCCCTGAGGTTACCCCTGCAAGAAGTAGCTCCCACCCCTAGGGCAGGGGGGTGGGGGTGCACGGGGAGGAGGTTGGGACCACCACACTTGAGAGGCTCACAGGGGGCCCCCGCAGAACTACAACTCAGACCTCTAAGGAGGAGGTGCTGCCTGGCTGGGGCTGGGGTCTCAGAGGGGGTGCGGTGAAGCTGCTTCTGGAAGGGTTACAAACACTACAAAGCCTGCCCCATGAAGGACCTGCCACGCTGGGGTGATGAGCTGTTGCTGGGGAGAAGCTCAGCAAGAAGGAAACTGGAGGCAGCCAGTCCCTCCTCCTTGGCTGCCCCCGCCCTCCAGCTTCCGCAGAGTCTAACTGGGACCAGCTGGCAAAGCTGGAAGGTCCTAATTCAGGGTCCCAGCACCAGCTGCGGAAAGAATACGGGGAAGGTGAGTTAAGCACAATAATATATAGATAAATTATGTTACAAGATGGTAAGGGCTGTGGGGGAAAATAGAAAAGTTAAAAGGGTCAGGAATGGTGGGGTGGGGGAGGATGTTACATTTTAAATAGGGTAATCAGGGTGGGCCTCGTTGAGAAGGTGATGTTTGAAGTGTAATTTAGAGTAATGAGATTTACAACTAATCTAACAATGAAGCCCTCAAAGCGGCTACTGCACTGTCAGTAACTGTCCACGCCCATGAAATTCACTCCTTCAGGTTTTTCTTACCTAGATTTATATTTGAATCAGAGCTGCTCCAATTTCTCACTTGTCCCTGCTCCGTCCTATCTAACAGGATCTGGACTGAGTGTGGGATGTGAGCTTACAAAGGCCTTTCCTGAAACTGAAAAGATACCTGATCTGAGGAGTTTATTACAGGTGAAATCACCTGGCATGACTCCATCTGCCAAGAACATTCTAGAGAAAGCTTGTTCTCAGAAACAGAGACCTAGGAGGTATAAACACACACACACACACACACACACACATTCTTCAGGCTATGAGAATAGTGATGTCAAGGCTGGGAATAATCAAATTGGTAAAAGGAGTCTAATCATCTCAGAAACCGTCTTAAACAATTGGCATATTCCACTATACAAAATGTAAGGGCTTTTCAGATAAAAAGTAAAACCCTGAGTAGAGTGACCCACAGAATCAAATAGCCTTGAAGGACAAATGAAAACCACAAGGGTATACCACAACATACCCATCAGAATGGATACATTAAAAAGACTGACAATGACAAGTGTCAGCAAGGACCTAGAGCAACCGGAATGCTCATACCTTACTGGTAGGAATATAAAATGCTACCACCTCTTTGGGAACCTGTTTAGCAGATTTGTCTAAAGCTAAATACATGCCTACCTTCACATTCCACAATTCTAGCACTAAGTATACACCCAAGGGAAGTGACTGCACAGAAAGACATGCAAAAGAATGTTCCTAGCAGCCTGCACGGTAATAGCCAATGACCAGAAACAATGCAAATGCATCAAGAGATAAATGGATAAGAAACTGCTGTAGTCACATGGTGGATACTACTCAACAGCAACAAACAGCCATGTGCACACTCAACAACATGGATGAATCTCAAAAACATAGACTATTAAGCAAAAAGGAGCCACACACAAGAGCACATACCGATATACGCAAGAACAGGCGAAACAGAGGACAGAAGTCAGAATTGTAATTACCGGGCGCCTGGGTGGCTCAGTTGGTTAAGCGACTGCCTTCGGCTCAGGTCATGATCCTGGAGTCCCTGGATCGAGTCCCGCATTGGGCTCCCTGCTCGTCAGGGAGTCTGCTTCTCCCTCCGACCCTCCCCCCTCTCATGTGCTCTCTCTCATTCTCTCTCTCTCAAATAAATAAAAATCTTTAAAAAAAAAAATTTTTTTTTTTTTTTAAAGAATTGTAGTTACCTCCAGGAGGGGGCTGGCATAGACTGGGAAAGAACACAGGAAGCTGAGTGGGTTGCTGGAAACTTTCTCCATTTTCGTGTGGGTGCTGGTCACATGGATGTGTCCATATGTAAAAATCCACTAAGCACTTAGGCCATGAACTTTGTCACCTGTATGCTATTCCTCAACAGCAAACAGAGGGGAAGGGAGATAGGCCGGCATCCTTAGGAGGCATGCTAAAAAATCAAATGGTCTATAATCATCTGCTGACTACTCATAGAGGGGTACGTGCTTAAATCTATCAAATATGATGTGGCTTCATAAATCCAGATGGACACATGATAACCACATGAAAACCAATGATAAAGAGAAATTTCAAGCTGCCGTAAAACCTCTAAAGGTTATTTGAGGCAGTGCACAAACTGGACAGTTGCCCCTGAGGAACACTAAGAAAAATCCTTAGAGTACTAAAAAGGGTACAATTAGTTTTATGTCTGTTTCCTCTTTTATGACAAATAGTGATGCCCTGAATCTTCCTATGCTTCCTAAAACTGCTCCTAATCAAAAAGGCAGTTAGCCAAACATATACATAAATCCAGAAAACGGGGGTGGAAATGGTTCTGATATAATGCTTATCCAACTATAATCTGATAATTATTCTTTGGAATAATGGAGGAGAATGAACTAAGGTTCTGGGGCGCCTGGGTGACTCAGTCATTAAGCATCTGCCTTTGGCTCAGGTCATGATCCCAGGATCCTGGGATTGAGCCCTGCATCGGGCTCCCTGCTCAGTGGGAAGCCTGCTTCTCCCTCTCTCCCTGCTTGTGTTCCCTCTCTCGCTGTGTCTCTCTCTGTCAAACAAATCTTTAAAAAAAAAAAAAAAAGATAATATTCTTGCCTGATGCCATGATAACCAAAAGTTAATTTAATTGTTTTGCAGGAAATCAAGATTTCATCAAGAAGCTACACACTAGGGGCCACCTGGCTGGCTCAGTCGGTAGAGCATGTGTCTCTTGATTTCAGGGTCGTGAGTTCCAAGCCCCATCTTGGGGGTAGAGCATACTTGAAAAAAAAAGAAGAAGGAAGAAGAAGAAGAAGAAGGAGAAGAAGAAGAAGAAGAAGAAGGAGAAGAAGAAGAAGGAGGAGAAGAAGAAGAAGGAGAAGAAGGAGAAGGAGAAGAAGGAGAAGGAGAAGAAGGAGAAGAGAAGAAGGAGAAGAAGAAGAAGAAGAAAAAGCCAGGCTGAATTGAACCAGTCAGGACCAGTGACCTCCTCTTTAAGTTCAACAAGAGGAGATCAACCCTCCTTTACTTAGTGACTTCTTTTATCTGATTTTGAATCAAGTAGCTCCTCTCCCCTTCACCCAGACCCTTTTCCACTTGCCCTTAAAAAAAATCTCTGACTCTGCCCTTTGGGGAGGTGGATTTGAGGCTTGTGCCGCCCTCCCCCATCTGTTCTCCTTTTTCGGCTTTTAAAATAAACTTTTTCCTTGCTGCACCTTCAACATCTCTGCAGTGGGCTTTGCTGCATGTCCGGCACACATGAACGTGGACTAGCAACCCAAACTAGTCTATCATTTAAAATTTGGGAGCTCACGGTGTCTTTTAAGGTTTTTAAAAAATTATTGTTTAAGTATAATTTGCACACAGAAAAATGCACAGGTCTTAAGTGTACAGTTTGATGAGTTTTGATGAATATATAAAACACTAATACCAACATCTAAAACAAGTAGAAAGAGTTAGGAGTCCCCGGAAAAAGAAAGATGAGACATAGTTCTCTTGCCATAAGAAAAGTCCTGTTAGGCCCCTGGACATCTTGCATGATCTACGCCTAACCCGCACTACTTGCCCAAAGCACATTTCTTGACGACGTTCCTGGGATATGTTGAGATTGCAAAAGAATCGACCCCAGTAGTCGGTGATTTTAAGGGAACAAAAGAATATAAAAACAGCCACTATCGGGCCAGGAGATAACTTAATCATATCAAGGACAATAAATCAGTGGTAAAACTCCCAGTGCTGATGCAAAAGTAAAGATTGACCTGATACACATTCTTGAGTTATCTTTGCAGGATTTAAATCCCTTTGAATACTCAGATACCAAACCAACGAAAGCCAGGGAATTGATGGTGCTGACCCTCGCGGGCTTCATGACTTCGATCCAGTAAGACCTGGACTCTGTCACGTGAAGATGACTTTGGCCCCTACACCACACTGCATTCTCCATTGTGCACCCCCTTCATGAATCTGTGCGCACCCTTGGCTTCCAGCTTCCCCAGCTTTATTGTTGGAGGAGACACCACTTTGGGAAATATCCCCAGTGTTCTCCTTTACACATTTCAAGTAAAACCCCTCCTTTTCCTCTTCTTTGGCTCAGTTGTGTCTTTGGCTCAACATCCACCAAGAGGCAAACCCAGGTTTGGGTAACAGTAGGAACTTTTTATCAACCATGAACCTTCGTGAAGCTTTGCTGGTCGAGCCCCTTCAGAGGTGACCCCTGTTCCGACTTTTACAGCCATATATTAGTTTCTACCTGCTCTTGAACTTCAAATCAAGTGCAATATTATGTGTATCTCAGTCAACCCTAAATATATATTTAAATCTAAAAAAAAAAAGTTTAATTTTGAGTATAGGTTGGGAGGGTGGCTAAATCTGGCAGAAGCCCTTGTGTCAGCTAAGTACCATTTACTTTGGGGTACCCCACTTCACTTAGCATGTGCCTGGCTCCACTTGTCTGGGGAAAAAAATCTGGAACACCAAATCATCTTAACACAAAAATACAGAAGGAAAGATAGTTGACTGCAAATAATATCACAAACATTAAGTCCACATATAAATATTGAACATTACTCGAAATCCAGGTTTGAAATTATTACTCTTGGGGTGACTGGGTGTTAAGTCGGTTAAGCTTCTGACTCTTGATTTCGGCTCAGGTCATGATATCAGGATGGTGAGATTGAGCCCCGCATTGGGCTCTGTGCTCAGCAGAGAGTCTGCTTGGGATTCTCTCTCTCCCTCTCCCACTGCCCACCCCTAAGATAAATAAATCTTTTTTTTTTTTTTAGATTTTATTTATTTATATGACAGAGAGAGAGACAGCGAGAGAGGGAACACAAGCAGGGGGAGTGGGAGAGGAACACAAGCAGGCTTCCCGCTGAGCAGAGAGCCCGATGTGGGGCTCAATCCCAGGACCCTGAAATCATGACCCAAGCTGAAGGCAGTTGCTTAATTGAGCCAAGGCAACCCAATAAATAAATCTTAATTAAAAAAAGAAAAGAAAAAGAAATTATCACTCTTGGTCCCCATGAGGCAGGCAGGAACCTCTCCTGTCTGTAGAGCAAGGCAAAAGGGCCCACAGTGACCAAAGAGCTGAATGCAAACAGGTTCATTAAGTGACCCACTTCAAAATAGCCATAGGTCCTAACTGACCAATTACAACCAAGAACAGGTCCTAAGATTACCAAAAAAGGGAAAATTCCAGACATCCTCATACTCCCTCACTGCACCCTGTTAACTGTGGCTCCTCACCACCGCCTAGGGGCAGACAGTCTCTCCTTTGCGGTCCTACCAGCCACTCCCTGATGGTGTTTTCAGTGAACTTCCGTATCTTTTGTTCTGCCTGGGGTGAATTCTTTCACCGCCCGTGGAGCCACCTCCACCTGATCCAAGCGCCCCACATTTGGTGGACCTCATCCCAGACAAGCCCCCACATTGTCCTGGGTTCTCAGCTTCATACCCTGTTTCCAGCTCTCTTCCCCCGACCCCCATGGTGCTTCCTTAATTTCCCAAAATTCTGACCTCACCCTGAGAGCCCCCTTATATTTGCCAAGTGCAGGCAAAGCCTTCCAAATCATTTCCCATTTACTAGCATTTTCTTCTCACCATATTTTTTTCTCCACAAAAGGAAGTTTTCTCTCCTGCTGGAAAAAAGAAAAAAAAATTCTTCCAGTCAAAAGTTTAGTGACCATGACCCTCAGAAATGATACCCAACAAAGATTCACAGGTGAACAGGTATGTCCCAGAATTGCCACAGAGACACGCGGCGGGGGGCGGGGGTGGGGGTTGCTTCTGTGGTTTGTGTGCACAGATGAAATCCCATCAACAGATAGAAAGGTTGCAGGTTGGGGCGCCTGGGTGGCTCAGTTGGTTGAGCGGTTGCCTTCGGCGCAGGTCATGGTCCTGGAGTCCCTGGATCGAGTCCCGCATCGGGCTCCCTGCTTGGCGAGGAGCCTGCTTCTCCCTCTAACCCTCCCCCCTCTCATGTACTCTTTCTCGCTCTCATTCTCGCTCTCTCAAATAAATAAAGAAATCTTTAAAAAAAAAAAAAAAGAAAGGTTGTGGGTTTCACCAGCTAACACGTGTGGAAGGGCAGGATGCCAGCTGCCTCCTCTCTGGGGCTCCTGGCCCCCTACTGGATCTCTCCAGGGGCTGCCAGGGGGCGTCTCCCATGTCCTCTGCCCACGCCGACCCGCTCCGACTACACATCTTGCGGTCCCTCTTGGACCAAAGCCCCCGCATACCGTTGGAATGACCTCTAACGTAACTGCTAACGCTGCCCAAACCACTCCTGCCCTAAGGCCCCGATCCCAGTGGCCACCTCTCTGGTGCCACTACGATCACACTGACTTGTCCACCCAGCTCGGCTCTGATTGCCCCGCATCTGGTCTGCAGCTTTGAGTTCCCAGAAGCCGTTTCCACCTCCTTAGCAACTGTCAAACAAAGCTGGACGTGAGTGAGAGCGGCAGAAACAGATTCTATTCCGTAACTACTGACAGTTGGGAAAATTGCGGGGCTCTGTTCCAATTTGTGCAGAGGTGACTGGGTGTTTTAAAAGCAAGATGAAGCAGAGGGAGGGGAGAGACTGGGAGATTATCCTTTCTGACAATTACTCTTCAAAGGAATGGCTCGTAGGACCTTGGGAAAGCCACTCCTGACTTGTAGGAGATACTTAATACATCTCAAAAGGACAGAAGAAGGAATTCTAAGCCCCTTTTAGTAAATGGCCTAAGAAAGAGAGGTCAGAGTCTATGCCAGGTTGTGGCTAGAACAGTGAGTTCTTTTGACAGCCCTGAGTTTTTCCAGGCAGGACCTCAAAAGGGGGCTGGGTCAACCCAGAGACTTAGGCTTCTAGAAGCCCTGCTAGGGTTGGTCTGGACTCTTAGTGTGGGGGTTGGGACAGAGTCATCATGTCCAAAACTTCTTGCAATTCTCACTACCCATCACCCTGATCCTCCACCTTAAGCTAGTGACTAGTGACCTTGCCTTTGCTACTTGCCTACCTGCCTCCAACCTCTGTTCCTGCCCACAAACTGCCAACACCACCACCGATGGCCACTTATCTGTCTCTGCTATTGCCTGTCCGCTGCTGGCAGGGGAAGAACTCCACTTTCTCTGTGGCTTGGTCTCCTGTTCTGCAACCCTCTCACCTTTTCCACCCAGAGCGCTCTCCTTGCCCAGTGTAACCAGGAGCCACCACCAACGGGTTCCAGCTACAGCCTCACCCTGGGCAGAAAGCCACAGTTCGCATCCCACCCAAAGCCCCATGCCTGAGCTCAGAGGGGGCCAGATTCCTTCTTCCCCATTGTCGCCTCTCTCCCTGGAACATAATCCACCTACAGCTGGTATTAAGAGGATCCATCCACCCCACTACCACTCCACCCCACCCCACCCCCATCAAATATGCTCAAATAAATTCTATCCCAAGTGAGAGCGAAGTTCAAATTATTTCCCCCCAGGCTTATGTAGATAAACAGCTCTAACCACACAGCAGGTACTGGTTTTTTTTTTTTTTTCTATTTTACAATGTAATCCCATGTGGATTTTATCTTTTAATCCTTCCCCTCATCAAGACGAAGCTAGGGCATTTGAAACTCTCCCTCTGGGAAGTGATGGAGGATGTAGCAGAACAAAGAATCCATTCTTAGCTTTTGAGTTTCAAAATATACCTTGAAATTCATGGCCAAGGCCATATTTGAGGGGGGGAAAAAAACAGGGAGTAAGGCAAGGGAAGGAGGATGCTGAATTTTAAAATCTAAGTCATGGAAGATTCAACCCATAAAATTTATGTCTCAATAAATTCCGAAGAATGTGCAATAAAGTAAGAGCAGTTTTTCTAGCCCCAGGATTGCAGGAGAGCAGGGAAGCTTAGGGTTGGTATGGCACTGAGAAGGGGCCCTTCTCCCTGCCACCCTCATTCCCTGGTCCCTTCCCAAGAACGGGAATAACAATGGAATCCCATAAAGGCTCACTGAGGGTGCAAGAGCAGAGAAGACTAGGAGTGGATGCCCTAGGGGGCTCATGAAACTCAAGCTCTGGGCCCCTGACTTCCAAGGCCCTACACCTGATTTTATAGTAGTAATATTTTATTTTCTTGAGAGGGCCCCCAGAACTGCATAAACTCCAGGATCTGCCCCTGAAGGGCCTTGAGCTCGCTTCTGAGCAGAGCCAGGGAAAGCAGCAGGCCTTAGAGGACCCAAGCCTGCCATCCTAAGAAACCCAGGCAGCCTATTTGAAGATAAAACCACAAGGAGCAGTGACTCATCCTCATTGAGGCCCCAAGCAACCCACCAGCCGACTGCAGTTGTAGAGCAATCCCAGCCAAGACCAACAGAAGAAGCACCCCGCCCTGGCCCACATAGCTGACCCATAGAAGCCTGAGCCAATAAAATGATGGTTGTTATAAGACACAAAGCTTGAGAGTGGTTCATTACACAGCAATAGATAGCTGATAAAGTTCATTTGGACAAAACATTTATTGGTAAAATGAAATAAAAAACACAATCATTTCTATAGCGTGAGCCTTCTATTTTTAAAGACGTGTATACCTATGTATTCTGAGTATATGCAGAGAAAATGTCTGGAAAATCACACAAGAGACTGAACAGTGGTTGGAGAAGGGGGCTGTGGGAGAAGAAAAGACACTTTCCATAGGTTTGGGTGTTTACAAATGTTCATTACATTTAAATAAAAGGAAATTCACTGAGTACTTACTTGTCTATGTACCAGGTACTCTGCTAGGCATTAGGGTCCAAAAATCAGCTAGACATTGTCCCTGCCCTCAGGAAGTTCCCAGCTTGAGTGTGACAACATGCAAACAGACCAGTGGAGCCATGCAGACACTATGATCGTGATTGGGGGGGGGGGGAGGCAGGCAAAAGAAGCCATGGGGCAGGGAAGGAAATGAGCACCCCGAGACATATTGAAAAAGTTCACAGGGGAGACTAAAAAATGGGTAAATTCTGGTTGAGCAAGACTCAGAGAGGGCCTGAGAGTCGGGGCAGGGGGCAGGGGTGGCACTTCCCTCTCTGGGCTTCAGATCTTCATTCCAAAATGAGGGAATCAGGCTAAATTATCTCAGGGCCACTTCTAGTTCTGAAGCTCTAGATCTTCACCTTCTTTCTCTCTGCTCAGGTGGCATTCTCCTGATACAGTGTAAATTACAAAACTAATATCATTTTTAGTGGGGGCTCAACATGTGGACAGAGCTAGCAATCAGGCCTCAGGGATGTGAGCTTCTTAAACAGACTTCTGCAGGCAAATACTATTTTGTGCTTCTGTGATTCAGATGCCACATGTGTGGATTTCAGATTTCAGGTATAGTCCAGGAAACATTTTCCCTCTGCCATCTCAAGTTCTCAGCTAGGACTCTGGAACAAAAGACAGATCAACAAGAGAAAAACAAACAGAACTTTATGAACATGCATATCTCAGGTGTACATGGGAGAAACTCAGGGCTGAGTAACTCGAAGAGGTTGCTTAGAACTCACGCTTATGTAGCATCTTCAACAAAGAACAAAGGATTTCTAGAGAAATGGCAGGACACAGAACAGTGGTTTCAGGCTTCCAAGGGTAGCAAACTGTGTGAAGATAAATAAATGAAGGAAATTAATGGAGTAAGGTTTGTTTGCAGATTCCTCTGGTGCCATCTCTGGGCTGGTAAGAGTCTAAAGTAAAGGAAAACTTATATCCTGTCTTTAGACAGAAAGGGGGAAGGTATAGAGACCTTTTCCTGCATTTCCATTTTCTTAATTGCCTTCAGCTCAAAATAATTCTTATGTTAAAGAGGCATATTTTAGGATGACATATTCTGGTGTCCATCACAAGTTATGTGGACCAGGCATCCATCTGCAGATGGAATCGTTGAAAAAGTTGGAACTTACAAAACAAAAGATGATGTCTTATCCTGGCACCCAAGACAAGTTCCTAGAACTTCAGTAGGACTGAGCAATGAAATGGGAAAACACACTGAACTCAGAAAACTGAGTTCAAATCTGGATCCAGGGGCACCTGGTTGGCTCAGTCAGTAGAACATGTGATTCTTGATCTCAGGGTCATAAGTTTGAACCCCACATTGGGCATAAAATTTACTTATAAAAACTGTTTAAAATAAAATCTTTTTAAAAAATAATCTCAGGGCACCTGGGTAGCTCAGTCAGCTAGGTGTCCAACTCTTGAATTCAGCTCAGGTCACGGTCTCAGGGTCATGAGATCAAGCTCTGTGTTGGGCTCTGTGCTCAGCAGGGAATCTGCTTGAGTTTCTCTCCCTCTCCCTCTTCCACCTCCCACCCTGCTCTCACTCACTCTCTCTCTAAAAAAACAGATAAATAAAAAATGAATTAAAAAATTTTAAAAATCTGGATCCAGGTGTGTGGGATCTTAGGCAAATTATTCTCTCTCAAATCAATTATTCTCTGTTTCTCCATTTACATGTAACTCAAATGTAACTAAGCTTCCTTGGACCTACCAAGACTTAAAGTCAATCTCACACATAATCACATTAAAATATGAGCGCATGCACACACACACACACACACACATCTAACTGCAAAGGCAAAGATGAATAATGTGTGTTTTTCTTTAAAGTTTGGAGGAGGGAATCATAGTGCATATCACATAGAAAACTTCCCCAAAATCTTGGCTCTGTAGGGGAGGAAAAATAATTTTCCCTTTATACTTCTGAGTTCTTGGCTGAGATCCCTGAATGCAAGATTAACAAGAGAAAAAAGCTACCAAAGAGTTAGCTTTAGACTTCAGGATTAAATACCATCTTAATAGGGAAAGGGGAGAGGGGATGTAGGCCTCTTAGGGGAGAGTGAGTGATTTTCAGGAAAGCTGAATGGGCCCTTAGAGGGATACAGGGAGATGTGATAGCTTTCCAAGTGTGGTGTCACTTCCAGTCTCCTCTCCTGTGATAAGAGTCCGGTTCATCTTCTCTGGCTGATGAAGCTCCCAGGGAAGGGATCTATGACAATTGAGTTCCTTTTGGAAGACTTATATTTAGGCAGATAAGGGAAGTTCAGAGAAAGCCTCTCCCTGCATTTGCTGTTTTTCAAGTGCGTATAGTTCAAAATAATCACTATGCCAAAGCAGCATATTTGGGGGTGGCAGGTCCTGAACTCCCACAGTCATATATTGGGGTAGCATGTTATGCTGGCCTTCAGCTCTTTCCTCAAATTTCTCCCCTTTGGCAGTGGCCACAGTTTTTCCTCTCTCCGTCTCTGTCTTTCTCTGTCTCTATCTCTGTCTCTCTGTCTCTCTCTCTGTGTCTCTCTCTCTGTGTGTCTCTCTCTATCTCTATCTCTATCTCTCTGTCTCATCTCCCAGCCTCTCTCCATCCTCTCAGCTACTGATATCCCTCAAGCCTTACCCCCAGGCCCGGCTATCCCTTTGCTCTGAATAACAGTGACTCCACCTGGCACCCTCCTTGGAGGATTCTCTATAACAAATTATTGAAATACTTCTGGTCTCAAAAACTGGAGGAAGAACACAGATCCTACCAAGTCATTGAGAGGATTAAATGAGATAAGTATGTCAAGCACCCAGCACAGAGTGGCAAATGCATGTTGCGCTTTTTGCCTTCCTTTCTCCTGGACAGTAACTGAGAGATCAAAGTGGAAAATGGGACAGTAAAGCAAGTTGCCGTAAAGAGAACTGTTGATCACTGAAAACCAGACTTGGTGCTGAGATTTTGGTGTATGTGACCTTGAGCCCCCTTCCCTCTAGCACATCTTTCTAAAGTCCCCACGATCCCCCTTCACCCAGTCATCCCATTGTCTTCAGACATTACTTCTTGGCCACTTTCCTACCTGACTCTTACCCTGTTCTCAGCTACCTACCAGTAGGTGTTCATGGACTTCCCTAAATAAGCAGGTAGGGTAAAGGACCCACTCTCCCTTCTTGCTGCCTTGGAAACCCTTCTACATTCTACTCAGGAGCCATAGATTGTTCCAGTCCCTGGCTGCAAAACCCAACTGCCCTCCGGTCTACCTTCAAACATGCGGTTTGGCAACTTTTTAAAAAATGAAGCACGCATCTACCACCATGTGACCCAGCCATTCCACTCGGAGTATTACCCAAGAGAAATGAGAGGATATGTTCGCACAAAGACTTATATACAAATGTACATAGCAACTTGATTTGTAGTAACCAAAATGTGAGAACAACCTGAATGCCTATCAACAAGAGAAGGGACAAACTACAGTCACTCCACACAATGGAACTAGCAATGGAAAGGAATGAAGGGTCAGTCCGAGAAGCCACTCAGATGAATCTCAAAAACATCATGCAGACAAAAGAAGGCCACCGCCAAAGTGTACATGCTAGATGAGTTCATTTATATGAACTTCTAGAAAAGGCAAAACCAATCTGAGGTGACAGACAAGGGATCAGCAGTGGCCGGGGACCAGAGCTGGGGGACGGGGTCTGGGGGAGGGAGAATAACTGCAAAGCAACAGGAAGAGACTTTGGGGGTTGATGGAAAAGTTTCATAACTTGATCGTAGTGGTTATTCCTCACATGTATATATTATTAAAACTCATCAAACTGTACACTTGAATTGGGTGCATTTTGTCACAGTGAGGTTGAGCTCTTAAAAAAGTTTCTGTTTCAGCAGGGCTCTCAGTGGCAGGCTCTGAATATAACAACTGGAATGTAACAACAGGAAGAAGGCGCTGTCCCAGTAACCTAAGGAAAGCCTTTCCCCCTTCTAAATCTGGGAGGCCGTGCAGCACACTCCCCAGAGGGCTTTGTCACCTAGGGTCCAGTTTCCTAATTCAGTTCACCTTGCCAAAGTTCCTCATGCTGTGGGCTGAGAGCAGGCCCGAACTATTTCAGGCCCAAGGGCAACATCCTTGAGAAGCTCTATCTGCAAAGAGTGGGAGATCACCATGGCAACCTGTCCCGGGGCCCAGCCCTGGCAGGACTCCAAAGCACACAAATAAAGCCATAGGAATGTGGTGCGGGGCTGGGGCAGGGCAACTAGGCAGTTGCCAAGTTTCCATGAAAATCAACTGTGGGAGGCCTCAGCCTCTAGAAGGTGTCAGTAGGGAATACTGGGTCCCAATAGGATCAGCCCAGGGAAATGTAACACATTCATACATACATGTTATGCTGGCCTTCAGCTCTTTCCACACACACACACACACACACACACACACACACACACACACACCCTGCTTTCAAGACAGTACTGTTTCGTGAAAAAGAGACCTGATAAATAAGAGCACTGGCTTCTGAGCCTGACAATAGTGATTCTGGTGCCCTAGGTCATAATCTCGGCGAGTTTCTGAACTAGTTATCCACATGGCCCACTCCCTCCCCCACTCCCCCTCGGCTCACCTTCTCCATGAATCCTTCCCTGATGGCCTTAAATCAAATTGCAGCCTCCCCTCCACCAACTCCTGCTCTGCTTTATTTTTCTCCAGGGCACTAAGCACCACATGACATACCATGGTTTACTTATTTATCCGGTTTGTTGCCTTGTTAATGTCAGCTCCACGAGGGTGGGGAATGTTGTCTGTTTTGTGTATGGCATCTCCAATGCCTAGAACAGTGCCTGGCACATGGAAGGTGCACAAGGAATATTACAGGGTGAATGTGTGGACTTCTCTGAAGATGCATTTTCTCTTCAGCAAAATGGGGATAATTCTACCCCCATGGGGTTCATGTGAAGGTTAAAGGGTTTAAGACTGTAGGTCAAGAACCCAGCCCTTAGTGGGGGCACTAGTGTGATTCACAGTTATAGCTTTCCTTTGGTGAGATATAATCATGAACACGCTTCTCATTATTACCCCTTAGCACTTTGGTCCTTATTTAAAAACACCTTTCATTGGATCTTACCTTGCCTCCCCAAACCCTGAGCCCAAGAGCGTACCTGTGTCCTAGTTCTGCAAAACCACTCATTGGTAAAGACAATGGAACCAGAGATTGGGTCCTGTCTCCAAGTATTTGTTAGGAAACTGAGTGAATGAACTAATCCATTCTTAGGAAAGCAAGCTCCTAAAAACGTAAAGGCGATTTGAACAGGCAATGTTTCACCTGTAAAATAAGAGAATAGGTATTTCTCGTATCCGTTAACACATGCCAGATGGAGAGCTAGGCACCTGACATGTCTTATGTTGTTTTACCCTTGTGTCAACCTGACCAGGAAGGTATCTAAGAAGGAAGAAATTGAGGCCAAGAGGCTATGACACCAGCCTGAGACCTCACAGCACTAGGCAGTGGGGCAGGAATTGAAGCCAGAGTTGCTCAAGCCCCAAAGCCTGTGTTCTTCCTACAACCTACCCCACCTTCTCTGGAACTTCACTTGGTAAAAGGTCTCTCTGCCAAGCTAGGGAGTTTGGATATATTTTGTAGACAATTCTAAAAATAAAAAAGCTAATGAGTAGAGATAATACGGGAACTCCTAGGAAGGAAGAATTATTTTTGCCTACGATAAATCAGAAAAGAGACAGAGAGGAGCTACAAGGGACTTGTATTTCTGGGTTCATTAACTCCTCTTTGGGGGGGTTATCACCGGCTTTGGGTTCCAACACATGACAATGAACAGCAGTCTCTCTTCATACGAGTTTTCCATCGTGTCATATTTTCAGCAGGTCATTCCTTTGGGATCTTTTATTTTTATTTATAGCCTTGTGCATCATTTCAGTGCCAGCATTTAGCGTGTTCAGCTACTTTCTGAGGGGCTGGAGCCTCCCTCACTACAAACCTGTAAGAAAAAGCAGAAAGCATGGAATTTGAAGCCTGCTGGAACCAGCTCTTCATGTTCAACAACTTCATGTAGGTAGCTTGAAATTGGCCAAGGTGAAAGTCTTTACACCCCAGAAACTGACAAATGCTACAAATCAAGGTTTTTCCCCCCTTCTAGAGAGCCAGTGGTGAAACTTGGCACCAACATAGAGCTGACCCAGCTATTGTAAAAGGAGTCTGAAAACTTGAGTTTTAGCTTCATGTCTTTACTAACTCACTGTAAACCTTACAAAGTCATTTCATTTCTCTCGACCTCAATTTCTTTATCAATTAAATGTAGGGAGATTGAGTAGATTTAAAAACCAGGACAGCTTGGCAATTCGTCAAGCAATTTTCAGTAATTTAAAAAAAGGGCGGGGGGGACGACTGGGTGGCTCAATCGGTTAAGCATCTGCCTTCAGCTCCAGTCATGATCCAGGTCCTGGGATTGAGCCCTGCATCGGGCTCCCTGCTCAGTGGGGAGCCTGCTCCTCCCTCTGCCTCTGCCCCTCCCCCCTGCCCACATGCACACTCTCTCTCAGTGTCTCTCAAATAAATATATAAACAAATAAAATCCTTTTAAAAAAGAAAAGAAAACCATTCATTAATCCCCTGAGAAGCCCAAACAAGTTAACGTAATAAATAAATTGTGTCTAGTGGTGAAAATCTTTCAAAGTCTGAAACCTGAGGGAAGAGCAATTAAAGCAGTCAGCCACCTGTTGCCTTCAGCCCAATGTGCTGAGCACCTGAAATGGGGCAATCACTGCTAAACACTGATGCTATCATACTGAAGAAGACCCAGTCTGCCCCCCGGGAGCTTATAGGTGAGGGAGGCAGACAGACAAGCAGGCATGCATCGTAATAAATAGAATCTGGGCTCTGAAGGGGTAGGAACCAGGCTTTAAGATGGCATACAGCAGGGGCACTATTCAAGTTGGGGAGCTGAGCATGACTTGGGAGAAGGGACATCTAATGGGAATTAGGTCCAGAGGTCGAATACTGTAGGAACATTGGGGAGTTGCAAGTCATCAAGAGTAGGTGCAAAGCATGGTGCAAGTCAATGCTGGAATGTTGCATAGGGCCTTCGGTATCAGGTAGAAGAGTTCGGAAGTTATCTTTGCGGGCAGTAATTTGAGCTTTAAGAAAGCTCATTCAGGCTGTTATATGGAGAATGAATGGAAAGGAAGCAACACTGGAAGCTGGGAGACCCCTTCAGTGGTCTTGTAGCAAATGAGTCTGGTGACCTGAGGCAGAGCGTGGGGCCTCGTGATACTGTGATTTATAATAAGAAATTCATATTTGGTCTTCGTCCCCAATCCCTGACACAGGGCTCCTGAAACCCTTGTAAATTCCTAAGTGAGAAGAGCACTAGGAGCATCTTTTGTTTTATTGAAGGGACTCTAAGTGATCTCCCGATGGTTCTGGATAGGGGCTGCTCACCAAAAAGACCAAGCCATCATTCAAAGCTTAGAATCTGCAGCCACCTACCCCCAGCACCACTTCTCCAGATAGAGGAGAGGGGCTGGAAATGAAGTTAGTAACTGATCATGCCCATGTGAAAAAGCCTCCATAAGACCCCGATAGCACAGGGTTTGGAGAGCTTCCAGGTGGGTGAACACATCCACATACAGGGAGGGTGACACTCCCCACCTCCACCGGGACAGAAGCTCCTGTGCTCAGGACCCTCCCAGACCCCAGACTCTTTTCATCTGGCTATTCATCTGTATCTTTTATCATATCCTTTAATAAATCGGTAAGTGTTTCCTTAACTTCTGTGAGCTCTTCTAGCAAATAATCAAATCCAAGGGGAAGAAGTCATGGAAACATCCAATTTGTAGCCAAGTCAGAAGATGTGGATGACTTGGGGACCTATACTTTTGAGTGGCATTTGAAGTGGGGGGGTAGTCTCTTGGGACTGAACTCTTAACCTGTGGGATCTGACACTATCTCTAGATAGATAGTATCAAAAGTGAGTTAAATTGTAGGATACCCAGCTCGTGTCACAGAATTGCTTGGTGTTGGAAAAACCCCCACACATTCTTTTTTTTTTTTTTAAAGATTTATTTATTTATTTATTTATTTGACAGAGACACAGCAAGAGAGGGAACACAAGCAGGGGGAGTGGGAGAGGGAGAAGCAGGCTTCCTGCTGAGCAGGGAGCCCGATGTGGGGCTCGATCCCAGGACCCTGGGATCACGACCTGAGCCGAAGGCAGACGCTTAATGACTGAGCCACCCAGGCGCCCCCCCACACACATTCTTGACCAGAAGTGTCAGAAGTATTTTCTGCGAAAGCAAAGAAGACCCTTAGGTTTTTCCAATACAGGCCTTTCTGCTTTTTGGATCTTCATTTTCTTCTGGGGACTCCCGTGTCCACGTAAACAACCGTGTGCTTTTCTTGTTCATCTGTCTTGGTCAATTTAATTCTCAGGTCCAGTCGGAAACTGGGTAAATGGGGTAAAGCTTTGTCTCCCCTACAGAGCCTTTAGGGCTCCAGACCTGATTTTTATTTTATTTATTTATTTATTTATTTTTAAAAGATTTTATTTATTTATTTGAGAGAGAGCATGAGAGGGAGGAGGGTCAGAGGGAGAAGCAGACTCCCTGCTGAGCAGAGAGCCTGATGCGGGACTCGATCCCGGGACTCCAGGATCATGACCTGAGCCGAAGGCAGTCGCTTAACCAACTGAGCCACCCAGGCGCCCCTATTTTATTTTTTTAAGTAGGTTCCACACCCAATGTGGGGCTCAAACTCACGACCCTGAGATCAAGAGTCAGATGCTATATCCCCCGAGCTAGCCAGAGGCACCACTGATTTTTACCTCTGTATTCTGCCAATCCTCTTCTCAATTTAAAGGTCCTTGTCTTGATACAATCCAAAATAATAGGTGGGGGAGGGTTGGGGTAGGGAAGGAAATGCCCTTAATGCCCTCCTTGCTGGTAGACTTACTTCCTTGAACTGGCAGGTAATTCTTACAGAAAGTCCTCTTGAAAGGCCTGACCCTCTTTTTGGAGGACTTTGCTAAAAGGGACAAGAAATCACCAGTACACAGAAACTTTCTAATTTTTTTTTCTACCATTTCCTCTACTTTTGATTGTCATGACTCTGTCCCAGTGTATAGCAGAAAATTGTTTGACTAAATGCCACTAACAAGGGTCCCCAGCTTTCCCGTCTGCAGTGGTTAGGACCTCATTAACTACTACCCTGCCTCCTCCAAGTCAGTCAATTCTACAACGCAGGGTCTGGAATTTCCAGAAACTACCTTAAAATACTAAAATCTAGAGATTCCCTACTGTATGCAACAGAAACTGACTCTGGCTGATTAAGCAGAAAATGAAAGCATTAAAATGACATCAAGAGCCCATAGAATTTGTGCGAAACTAAAAAAAGAAAAAAAAAATTGGGGGTTCCAGATTAAGCTTCCAAGGAAAATATCTAAAACCAAAACCCTGGCCTCAGGAAGAAACTGCTGCTTCAGGGGCGCCTGGGTGGCTCAGTCGTTGAGCGTCTGCCTTCGGCTCAGGTCATGATCCCAGGGTCCTGGGATCCAGCCCCGCATCGGGCTCCCTGCTCCGCGGGAAGCCTGCTTCTCCCTCTACCACTCCCTCTGCTTGTGTTCCCTCTCTCGCTATGTCTCTCTCTGTCAAATAAATAAATAAAATCTTAAAAAAAAAAAAAAAGAAACTGCTGCTTCTGTCACTGCCATGATGCCCTTTTGGCCATCATTGGTGCTGCGGCCGGCATGTGCCTGACTCCAACCGTCACTGTGCCAATAATGCTGTCCCTTCCATGTCAAGAACTCAAGTCAACTTGCAACTACCGCATCCCTGAAAGCCACTCACCTCTGCCACCACCCTGGCCAGGAAAAAGGCATCCACTCCAAGCCTCCTTCCTCAGATTGCTCCCTCCTGAATCGAAGCCTCACATGGCTGGGTCCCACTGGCACAGAATAGTTCACCGACCTGAAGCCTGACCACAAAAGACACTGGGAAATACCTTTCTGGGTTCCTTGGTAAATGGGACTCATGTGGCTGGAAATTCCCCAAACAATAAAAAATGCTGAGAAGCCAGAAAACAAAGTGTCTAAAACAAGGTTTATGTGGGTCACTCAAGTGGAGCAATCCTGTAGATGATAAACATGCATATCTGTAGTTCAGGAGAGCGAGGGAGCATAGAGATGGTGTTATGGGTTCAATTGTGTCCCCTGCCCCCATATTCATATGTTGCTGTCCTAACCTCTAGTACCTCCTTACAAATGTGTCCTTATTTGAAGATAGGGTCTTGGGGCGCCTGGGTGGCTCAGTTGGTTAAGCGACTGCCTTCGGCTCAGGTCATGATCCTGGAGTCCCTGGATCGAGTCCCGCATCAGGCTACCTGCTCAGCGGGAAGCCTGCTTCTCCTCTCCCTCTCCCACTCTCCCTGCTTGTGTTCCCTCTCTGTCAAATAAATAAAATCTTAAAAAAAAAAAAAAAAAGCTATTAAAACTGTTGAATTCAAGTGAGTATATTATAAATTTTATAAAGAAAAGTTTGGGGGTAAAAGTAAATTTGGTGAGCTGGCCAGTAATAGACCTGTTTGCTGAAAATCTCTCTGAGCCTTTTATTTATTAAAAAAAAATAGAGGGGCGCCTGGGTGGCTCAGTTGGTTAAGTGACTGCCTTCGGCTCAGGTCATGATCCTGGAGTCCCTGGATCGAGTCCCGCATCGGGCTCCCTGCTCGGCAGGGAGCCTGCTTCTGCCTCTGACCCTGCCCCCTCTCGTGTGCTCTCTCTCTCTCTCATTCTGTCTCAAATAAATAAATAAAATCTTAAAAAAAAAAAAGATAGGGTCTTTCCACAGGTAATCAAGTTAAAATGAGATCATTAGGGTAGCCCTAATCTAATATGACTGGTGTCCTTATAAAAAGGGGAAATTTTGACACGGGAAGAAGGCCATATAAAATGAAGGCAGAGATCTACAAGCCAAGGAGCAACAGAGATTGCCAGCAAACCACCAGAAGCTAGGAGAGAAGGACAGAACAGATTTTTCCTCACAGCCCTCAGAAGGAAACAATCCCTTGATCTTAGACTTCGAGCTTCCAGAATATGAGACAATAAATTTCTGTTGTTTGAGCCACCCAGTCTGGTGTTTTGTTACAGCAGCCCTAGGAAACTAATAATAGATTGTGACAATGCAAGAGCATAGAGCGGGAAGGCAAGGGAGGACCAATATCTGGTGGACATAGTGAGGAGAAACCATCTCTTCCTTTGTGATAAGAGGAGGAAAAGCTGGGCGTGGATTGTCTGAGACTGGATTCCCCAGAAGCCACCCCTGAGATGAGGACGCCTGTGCAGGGATTTACTAGGAAGCATTCCCAGGAATAACCTGAAGGGAAGGGGGAAGAAGGAGCAGGAAGGAAAGGGGGGAGCAAGAATGCAATGACAGCAAAGGGTACTGAAGGGCAACCTGACGTGGGCTCACCCCATAGGGGAGCTCTTACACCTTAGCGTTGTCCCAGTCTGAGGGTAAGTTTGCTGGAGTAGCTAGCTATACTCCCAAGCCACCAGTCAGAGGTTAAGGGCTGCCCTTTGGAAGTGGGAGTGGGGTTAAATTCCCAGCCACTTCTAGTTCTCTGCAGCAAAGCGCTTCAGGCAGCCCGAGGGCAGTCCTCAGAGACAGAGGTGCAGGCTGGGCAGTGAAAGCACAGGGGGAATTGGTGTGCCCCCAGATGATCAAAGAATCCAAAGCCACACAGATATGGATTGGGAGACCATTAAGACATTAACACATGAAAGGTTCTAGATCCCCTTCTGTTCTATATAATGAAGGGGGGTTAAAGTATAAAAGAGAAAGCTGACAGGAAACCACAGAAAGATCACCAGACAACACTGAAGACCCAGCTGAGAGAGACCATGACCTTGTTATAGCACCAAACACCAACAGCAAGCAGGTGTGACGGGATAATGGGGGAAAGAGGAACTTAGAACAGAGAAAGCGAATAGAGACAACAGAGAGGCCAGGTGGCTGGCAGTTTTAGTTTTAACAAATTTGAAGAACGGGTCTAATGGGAACAAGTGGGTGGGAAAATGGGGAAGGGTGAGAGGGAGTGGCCAGAGGGAGCTGTGTGTTTTTGAAAGTTAAGAAAGGAGTCCTGGGTGATGGAAGGCCCAGGGTGTGGCCATGGCAGTGGGTACCTTAGGTGGAGCAGAGGTGAAGGTCACTGGAATTGAGGAGGTCAAAGAACTAACAGGCCACCCTTGCTGCATTGCTGCCTGCCTATGCCGCCCACTCCTCCTCACCTCTCCTCCCCCTGCAGAAGCCCAGAGGACCAGAGCGAGAAGCCAGGACCGTGTCACAACCATGTCACAACCAATTGTCAGCTTCATTTGCAGCAAAGATGACACATAATTTAGAAACTTTATTATTTAACTCAAAGACTTTATTATTTAGCTCATAGGAAATCAGACTCTACAAGACTGAAGACAGAAGTAATTTAAGAAACATCCACAGCAGTGATGGGTCCAGTTTCTTTGAAAAGTATCCCAGAGATGTTAACTGTCCTTTCAAGATTCAAGATGGCCAAGAAGCAACAGACTACCTTCTTGGTTTAGCTGTTAGACTTGAGTATGGAGATAATGCTGAAAACTACAAGGACTTGGTACCAGATAATGCAAAACATATTGACGGTGCAACTAAAAACGTGGAGCCATCTGTCAGTCTGGATGTAAAGAACCCTGGTTTTAAGGCTGATGTGCTGGTTTTGGCTAACCATCTTCGGGAAGTCACGGTGAGGACCTGGTAATGCTTCAGGCAATTTGCATTTTTGTCCAAGAGCTCCTGGAAGCAGGATGCAGTTGCCAAAGCAAATCAAACAAAAGAGGTCTTTGCCTGGTGCCTTAGTCAAAAACATCTCAGAACAGGAGATGCAGTTCTTAATGAAGTGGCTCAAATTCTGCTATTGCCGCACATAGAGGAGCTCAGAGAGCTACAGACAAAATGCATGAAGTCATAGCAGCTGCTCAGGTGATTCTTGCTGATCCAAAGACAGACCAAGGACAGGGGCGGGGGGACAGACCAAGACTGGGGAGACTGGGGAAAGTTGGAGGACGAACATTGTAGGATTTCAGCTTCTCACCTACTTCGTACAATTGGGAACCACGTACGCTCTGGCATGTGTCTGGAAATCAAATGCCACACTTTCAAGGGAAGGATCCAGAAGATTGATGAAGTTCTAGTGATTTGCCATCATTGCTTTTTCTTTAATAAAGTTCAGGAAAGCGGGGAGAAGAAAAAGGAACAGGGGCACCTGGGTGGCTCAGCTGGTTAAGTGTCTGACTCTTGATTTAGGCTCAGGTCATGATCTCAGGGTCCTGGAGCCAAGCTCCACATCTCCCTCTCCCTCTGCCCGCTCCCCCCCAGCTCACACTCTCGTGCTCTCTCTCTAAAAGAAAGAAAAAGGAACTAACAGGGTGGATTTGGAATGGATCATCTGCATGGACACTAAAGACTCAGAGGAAGGTTGAGAGCCAGGTGCAGAACACAGCAACACTGACCCTAATAATAATCACTAACATTTTCTGAGTGCTCACCATGGGCCAACGCTGTGCTGAGTGCCCCCATATATCTGTATCCCATAGAGTCTTTCTTCTCTTCCTTCGGGTCTCAGCTTAAGTGGCACCTCCCTCCCCAACATAGCCCCTCTTTATTCTCCACCTCAAGCCCTTCACAGAATATACATCAATTTATAATTATTTTAGGCTGTTTACTTTCTAGCTGAATGAGTGTTGGGTGCCAATAACTACTCTACAAGGTGGTTACTATTACTATTCCATTGTACACCTAAGAAAATTGAAGCCCAGATATTAAGTAAGTTGCCCAAGATCACATAGCTACATAGTGGCACACCTGAGTCTGGACCCAGGAATACGTGACTCCTAAAGCCTACGTTCTTGATGATACCAGCTCCAAAAAAGTCTTCAGTGAGTGAGAGGAGATAACCAGGAAGTTGGGAGAGGACGGGGCAGAGATGGGCATATTGGGTGATACAACAGTTGTAGGAACAAGGCCTTTGTGCTAGAAATGGTTCAGAAGTAGCACTGGGAAGGAAGCAGGTCTCCTAACCCACCTCCTGCCCCCAGGTGTTGGAGAAGTGGACAATGAGGACCATCCTTTTGAAAGAGCTGCAGAGAAAACTTTTAGAGGAGCAGTCAAAACCTCACAGCTTAGAGTTTAAGGACCTGCCAAGCTAGACCAAACTTCCTTTCATGATTTCACAATATTCCATTTGGATCAATCCATATTTTATGTCCCAAATGCATCTTGTATGTTTCTCCCACCAACTTTGAAGCTTGTCATTCCTCCCACCCCAAATACATTCCCCATCTCTTCTTCACTCCCTCCTCTGCTGCAAGCCTACCTAATTTCCAAGTCACGGCTGAGGTTCAATTCCTCCACTAGCCCTCTCCTAAAGGCACCAGCTTCAACCAGCCTCGTGATTCTTTCTATTCTCAGAACTCCGCTAGCCTATGCCACCGACAAAGACCAACTAGCCTTCCTGGCGTCCCTGCAGCACTGACTGGCATGTTGCTTCCCACATATCCATCTCCTGGCTGATACCTGGCTGTGGAGGAAAGGGAAAACGAATTGGCAATGCATAGCTGGCTATTAACTGGAAGTCCAAGGCACTTACTGCCCAGTATCAGCTCCCAGCAGCGTCCGATAGGCCCCACGAAGTTTCTGCCTATTTGATTCTGAATTATAATTTGAAGCAGTTTATCAATTCTTTTTTTTTTAATTTTATTTATTTATTTGACAGAGAGAGAGAGCACAGGTAGGCAGAACAGCAGGCAGAGGGAGAGGGAGAAGCAGACTCCCCGCTGAGCAAGGAGCCCGATGTGGGGCTCGATCCCAGGACCCTGGGATCATGACCTGAGCCGAAGGCAGACGCTTAACGACTGAGCCATCCAGGTGCCCAGTTTATCAATTCTGCTCAGCAAACTTCAAAGGAGTTCAGTTGGCCTCCAGAGACACTGTTCTCAGATTAATACCAAGCTAACAACCTAGTTGGGTGTATTAGTAAACTACATAGCTGGCCAACTAACATCAAGTCAAAAACAGAAGCAAGCAAGATGCTTTCACGAGCTGTTGCTCAACAGGGATTGTTTCCCGAGAAAACTTTCAAGACACTGAAGTGCAAAGACCCAGAACTAAATAAATTTCTGCTTACCTATCCTGAGTCTGTTCCTGGCAAAATTTAGAAGAAGCAAAGCAGCTACAAATCTTCTTTCTCTATGGAAGTTTTAAGATATGGTACAGCATGACAACTCCTATCAACAAAGAAAATTATTCATAAACACAAAGGGCAATTAGTAAAGAACCTGGAGACATGATTCTTGTCCCAGTTCTGCCCTGGATGATGCCTGTCCCTTTCCCTCTCTGGATCTGTTTCCCCACCTGAAAAGTGAGGAAGTTGAACCATATGATCTCCAAGGGACCTTCCAACCACAAAATTCTTTAACTGCTTTCTGCTTTCCTTATTACAAAACATCCAATTATTCATTGAAAACCATTAAACATATGTTATCCTCAAGGCCACCAAATATGACTGTTCAAGTTGTACATTGAATGAATCCAGAGGTCCACCATTCACATTACAGTCTGTGTAAACTATACCCACATATTGGGTGGTGCACAACCTAAATATCTGTACATCGCAACCTTGATTATGCTCTTCAATCTTGTAAATATTTAATGTTTCACTTTTTATTTTCTTAATACCCATTGTTTCCCAACCTTGGGTTCCTACCAGCAGGGATAAAACTACATTAATATCTGGTACTGAGCAAAGTACTCTCTTATGGATTAACTCTTACTTATGGACAGGAACTGAGGATAACAGCACTAATACACTCAGTTTATTGATCACCTACCATGTGCAATACACTTTACATGTATTACTACATATACATATTTAATCTTTATGAAATCCTATGAAGTATAAATTATCATCTTTATCCTTGGATTAAGTAAGGGAGATTAAGTAAACTGCCTAGGGTTCATAACCATAGCTAGAAAGGGGCTGGGACAAGGATGCAAATCCACCTCTGACTCCAAAGTTCATCCTTTTTTTTTTTTTTTAAAGATTTTTATTTATTTATTTGAGAGAGAGAGTGAGAGAGAGAAAGAGCACAAGAGGGGGGAGCGGGAGAGGGAGAAGCAGACTCCCTGCTGAGCAGGTAGCCCGATGCGGGACTCCATCCAGGGACTCCAGGATCATGACCTGAGCCGAAGGCAGTCGCTTAACCAACTGAGCCACCCAGGCGCCCGCAAAGTTCATCCTCTTTTAACTCCACTATCCATTTCACCTGTCATATGCTCCAGAATCCCCCTACAAACCTGATGGTCTTGTGACATCAGTGAACAAGTGCAAGTAATTAGAACATTCGGTTAACTGGAAACAGCAGTAACAGAGCATAATCACACTGGAAAGAAAGCCAGCACTCACCAAATTTCCACCTTGATGTCACTAACTAGAGATGTATTCACCTCTCTGTGGGTCTCAGTGTTCTCATCTGCCAAATAGGGGTGATGGCTTGGGTCCTTTTTAGGATATTCAAGTATCAGCAATTCCTATAGCAACAACTATTTAATTATTTGCATTCTCTGACTTTTAAAGTTTATTAGTTTTTTGGCCCCAATTAAACTCTTGTGCCACTCTTATGACCACTTTAGCCACCACGGAGAATTCCTTGTAGTCCCTGCTTCTTTGAGCCTCCCTAAGGGCATTCATTCCTGTACTTTCCCCCTTGCTCTCAAGACCCCAGATTTGAGAGTTTGTTCCATATAATTTGTAGCCTTTGAGACACTTGCTTATTATTATCAGCATCCTTGTTTCCTTCCCTCTCACGTCTCTAGGTTTTGGGAGATCTTCCCAGTGAGTCATGCACTGCATTCCTATAGAGGGTTGACGTGAGAGTTGTGGTCAAGCAGGGGTGAACTGGAAGAATGGAAACTGTTTGCTCTTCACAGACCCTGTCTTTTGACTCAACATCACTCAACAGAACTAGAAGACATCTGAATGAGCAAATGCACAAATTTCAGATCCAGACCAGGATCTGAGGTTCCTGGTTAGGATCTGAGGTTCTGAATAGTCAAGTCACTGTGACTCTGATTAGGAGGGTGGACGCAAACAGAGATCTAAATAAAATTAAAACCTGTGCATTATTTCCCAGGTATAGCTAATATTTTATGTTCCATAATACTTAGATGCAAGATATAATCCTTTCCTTTTTTCTTTTTTTAAAGATTTTATTTATTTATTTGAAGAGAGAGACACAGCGAGAGAGGGAACACAAGCAGGGGGAGTGGCAGAGGGAGAAGCAGGCTTCCCGCAGAGCAGGGAGTCCAATGCGGGACTCGATCCCAGGACCCTGGGATCATGACCTGAGCCCAAGGCAGACGCTTAATGACTGAGCCACCCAGGCGCCCCCTTTCCTTGTTTTTCTACACCAAATTATATCTAGCTCTGAACTCTTACCTATCTGGATGGAAAAATGTAATCCTTGTTGCAGGGAGGCCTGCATCCTTCCCAGAATTATACTTGGGTATCAGGGCATTCAGGCAATCCTGAAATTTGGGGGAAGATTCTCTGATCTCATTACCCAAAACCATATGGCCCATTAAAAGATGTCAGCCCAGGGCGTCTGGGTGGCTCAGTTGGTTAAGCGACTGCCTTCGGCTCAGGTCATGATCCTGGAGTCCCGGGATCGAGTCCCGCATCGGGCTCCCTGCTCAGCAGGGGGTCTGCTTCTCCCTCTGACCCTCCCCCTTCTCATGTTCTATCTCATTCTCTCTCTCAAATAAATAAATAAAATCTTTAAAAAAAAAAAAAAGATGTCAGCCCAGGGGGGTGGGGGGATGGGTTAGCCTGGTGATGGGTATTAAGGAGGGCACATATTGAATGGAGCACTGGGTATTATAAGCAAACAATGAATCATGGAACTCTACATCAAAAACTAATGATGTAATGTATGGTGATTAACATAATAAATAAAATAAAATAAAATAAAATAAAATAAAATAAAATAAAATAAAATAAAATAGGGGCACCTGGGTGGCTCAGTTGGTTAAGCGACTGCCTTCGGCTCAGGTCATGATCTTGGAGTCCCTGGATCGAGTCCCGCATCGGGCTCCCTGCTCGGCAGGGAGTCTGCTTCTCCCTCTGACCCTCTCCCCTCTCATGTGCTCTCTTTCTCATTCTCTCTCTCTCTCAAATAAATAAATAAATAAATTAATTAATTAATTAAATAAAATAAAAAGATGTCAGCCCATAGCATCCACTCCCTCCATGCCCAGCCCAGCCATGGAATGGAGACCCCACTCACTCCCAAAACTCCCATGATGCTTAGGGTTTGAACCTCGGGGCTCCATGCAGCACTTACAGCAGAGTTGCTCTCCGTCCTGGAGTGCTGAATGGTGACTGGCCAGGCACTGGTTTCTGCCACTCTTGAGACCTCAACAGCCACGCGGGAGAGTTCTCTGTGGTCCCTGCTTCTTTGTGGCTCCAGCCTATGCTGTCCAAGTCCTGAAAAGAGGTGTGTGGTGGGTGAAGCCTAGATCACAGGTTCATACCTTAGCTGCAAGTGATGCTGGGAAAACAAGCGTCAGGCTCTGTAGTATCTAAACCATGAGGCAGGCTTTGCCTCTCGCCAAGACACAGGAAGTGGGGAATCCCCCGAACAGGGCATGGGCAGGAAATAAGAACAGCAAATGTCTACACAGCTTCAACCTGTGGATCCTGGGAAAACCCCTGTCCTCTTTAAGCCTTCGCTCCCTCCACCAGAAATAAGGATAACAGCACCTACTTCCCAGGGCAAAAGTCCAGGAGACAAGGCAAACCTGGGGGTTCTGGCCTCACTGTCTCATGGGTATGGCAAGATTGGGGAAAAGGAGATTGGATCCCAGGAGGGGGATGAGCCAGCTGTAAGGAGCATAACTAGAGGTGATTATGTTTTTATCATCAGGGCGAGGAACTAAGACGAAATGCCCATTAAAAGTGGATATGGTCCAGGAGTGCCTGGCTGGCTCAGTTGGTAGAATATGCAACTCTTTATCTAGGGGTTGTGAGTTCAACCCCCATGCTGGGTGTAGAACCTACTAAAAAAAATTAATTTTTTTAAAGATTTTTTTATTTATTTGAGAGAGTGAAAGAGAGAACATGAGCAGGGGGAGGGGCAGAGGGAGAGGAAGAAGCAGACTCCCTGCTGAGCAGGGAGCCCAACTTGACTTGGGGCTCCATCCCAGGACCCGGGGATCATGACCTAAGCCGAAGGCAGATGCCCAACCGACTGCCACCCAGGCGCCCCCCCAAAAAAATTTTTAAATAAATAAAAGTGGGAGTGGTCCAGAAGTCATTCCTTTCCAACAGTTATCAGTGAGCAAAGAGCATTCTAGAAAGAGTCAGACTTAAAGAAAGGAAAAAGAGAAAGAAAAAGATCCTCTAAAGTGGGACACACTATGCATAGGAGTCAGGACAGAGAGGAAAGTCGAAAGATGGGGCAGAGGTCATCTTGCCCTAAATCAGAACCAGGTAACACCTTCAACTTCTCACCAAGGACTCCAAGTCACCTGATCATCCCACATGCCAGCAGGCTGTGCGGTAACCAAGTCATGCAGCTGTGAGTACAGTGAGAGTAAATCATTAAATCTCTGTGTCTTTGCTTTTCATGCCTAAGTTCTCTCTGTGTGGAGAAAAAAAAAAAACCTAATGCAATTTTTCCCCGTAACAGTGTGCCTCCTCTCGTGTTTCAGGCACCAACATAAATAATAATTGATTATGAAATATGGTTCCAAAAAGAATGTTAACAAACTTGTTTACTGGTATTTTTTTTAATCTCTCCATAGTTTAAGCCTAAAAATAACAAGAAAACTATGATTACTCACAATGAGTGTATACGTGTGTGTGTATATTTAAAAAAAAACTCTGCACAATACTCTGCTGCCATATATTTATATGCCATAATCAGAATATATGTAAATATATACAAATTCTATATTACATATGCATATATGTATACATACATAAGTACATGTGCATACATATACACATACATGCATATGTATACAAACTATACATTTTATTTTAAATCACTGAATTGTATATTTATGAGCATTATTTTATAGTATGTAAATTAAACCTCAATAAAGCTGTTTTTAAAAACCACCCTGCATGAGATTTGAATGCAAACTACAAACTAGCTAAATATATTTGCCACAAAAATAACTGAATAGAGGCATCCTTACAATAAAAAACCCCTCAGGGGTGCCTGGGTGGCTCAGACAGTTAAGTGTCTGCCTTCGGCTCAGGTCTTGATCTCGGAGTCCTGGGATCAAGTCCCACATCAGGGTCCCCGCTCAGCAAGGAGCCTGCTTCTCCCTCTCCCTCTGCCTGCTGTTCCCCCTGCTTGTACACTCTCTCTCTCTGTCAAATAAATAAATAAAATCCTTAAAAAAAAAGAACCCCTCAAAATACTAGGAAAAAACCTTTACATCCCAACAGGGAAATGGGCCAAAGAAGAAATACAAATGATCAATAAATATGAGAAAAACCATCTTCTCTAGCAATCAAATATTTTTTTAAAAGATTTATTTATTTATTTTAGACAGAGAGAGAGAGAGCACTTGAGTGCACACACTAGCACCAAGTGTGAGTGGGGGGAGGGCCAGAAGGAAAGAATTTCAAGCAGACTCCTCGCTGAGCTCGAGCCAGATGCGAGGCCCCATATGGGGCCCGATCCCACGACTCATAAGATCATGACCTGAGCTGAAAGCACCAGTCAGATGCTTAACTGACTGAGCCACCCAGGTGCCCCTCAAATAAACATGGTTTTAAGAAGTAAAAATTTGGGGACACCTGGCTGGCTCAGTGGGAAGAGCATGCTACTCTTGATCTCAGGATTGTGAGTTCAAGCTCCACATTGGGGGTAGAGATTACTTAAATAAGTAAATAAACTTTTTAAAATATTTTATTTATTTGAGAGAGAGAGAGAGAGAGCATGAGTGGCAGGTAGGGGTAGAGGGAGAGGGAGAAGCAGGCTCCCCGCTCAGCAGGGAGCCTGACGTGGGGCTCAATCCCAGGACCCTGGGATCATCACCTGAGCCGAAGGCAAATGCTTAATTGACTGAGCCACCCAGGCGCCCCATTAAACTCTTTTTTTTAATGTTAAAAAAAATAAGTAAAAGTTTTAATTTATAAAAATGGCAACTTCCTTTTTAAGGTTCTATCCAGAACTGGGGAGGGTGACTGGCCCAGCCTGAGAAAACTCCTGGGTCTCCCAGATATCATCTCCTTTCCCAACCAAGACTGAATTAAGTTCTCCTGCTCACATTTCCGGGTCACCCTAAATTTATATCTATTATACCTTCTCATTACTGGCTGTTACATGACTGCATCACCGAGTTAGATTTCAAACCCCTGAGACTGTGGCTTATTCTTCAGTTTATCCCCATGGCAGAGTATAAAACCCCACACATATTCGCTGTATGTTTATTGAATGAATAAGGAGGGTGAACTGATACAAACTTTGCAAAAGGTATTTCGATCAAATATATTAAGTCCTTAAATTCAAATTCTTTGACTCACCAATTCAACACTTAGGAATGTGTACTAACCAAAATGTATAGAACGTTGGATATACAGTGATGTTCCTCTCAGGGTTTTAATAATGGAAATTTGGAAAAATGCAAATATCCAGCATTCAGCAATGGATTAAATTTTTTTCTATCTTTATAGTCTGTTTTTTTAATTGTGGTAAAATATACATAACAATTTGTCATTTTAACCATTTTAAAGCATATTCAGTGACATTTAGCACATTCACAATGTACCACCATCACCACTATTTAGTTCCAGAATATTTTTATCACCCCAAAAAATCTTGGATCTGTTGAGTAGTCACTCCCCATTTCCCCTTCCCCATCCCCCGGCAACCACTATCTCCTTTCTGTATAGATTTACCTATTCTGGATATTTCATATAAATGGAATCATACAACATGTGGTCTTTTGTGTCTGGCTTCTTTCCCTTAGCATCGTTTTCAAGGTTCACCAATGTGAAAGCATGGATTGGTACTACACTTCTTTTTATGGCTGAATAATATCCCACTGTATGAATATACCATTTTATTTATCCATTCATCAGCTGGTGGACATTTGGGTTGTTTCCACTGGTCCTGGGAATAGTGCCGCTATGAACATTCACGTCCAAGTTTTTGGTTGAACACCTGTTTCCAGTGCTTTGGGGTATATACCCAGGAGTGGAATTACTGGATCATATGGTAATTCTGTGTTTAATTTGTTGAGAAATTTCCATATGGTTTTCCCCAGCAGCTGCACTATTTTACATTCCCATCAGCTATGCACAAGGATTCCATAGATTAAAATTTTAATCCACAGTTTTGCAGTGCAAGCCATCCTGGCATGAATAAAACAAAGTCCCTGCTTTTAAGAAACTGACATTTGGCCTAGGGAGTCAGGGAATAAACAAGTAAATATATATTAATCTTCTTCTGATTTTTTTCAACCATTTAAAAATGTAAAACCCGGGCGCCTGGGTGGCTCAGTTGGTTAAGCGACTGCCTTCGGCTCAGGTCATGATCCTGGAGTCCCGGGATCGAGTCCCACATCGGGCTCCCTGTTTGGCGGGGAGTCTGCTTCTCCCTCTGACCCTCCTCCCTCTCATGCTCTCTGTCTCTCATTCTCTCTCTCTCAAATAAATAAATAAAATATTTTTAAAAAATAAAAAATAAAAAATAAATAAAATGTAAAACCCATTCTTAGTATGCAGATCACACAAAAACAGGCTGCAAGCCCAGTCTGGCCCAAGGTGCTATGGTTTTCTGACCCCTGGCAGATTCCCACATCAAAGCTGACCCCTGATATGATTCCTCACAGTTGGTCACAATCTACCCTATCCGTAGGAAGAGGTAGGGTTATTATTCCACCACTGGGGGTTGGGAGGAACATGTATGGAACCCAGATGATCCAGTTAGATCCCTCTGGATATCCCTGGACAGTTGTACTGTGAAGGGGCAAGTGCTGTAACCCTGACCTGAGAAGGGCATGGTGACCAGGGGCTCAGATCACCACTGGGTAAGCCATCAGGATTTGAAGAAGCACTAGTGAGGATGAGGATAGAGGAGGAGGGAGAGGATGAGTACCAGCTGTGGCTACAGGGGCCCTGGTTCATCCCAAAAGCCTCCCTCTTCTAAGTTTTCCCCTTAGTAAGAGACACCCCTGGGACTTATGAAGGAGCTGCTATGCAATAATGTACAGAGAAGGGGATCTGCATAAGGCTTGAACTTTGACCACCACGGAAGTGTGCCACTCAGATCTCCCATCAGGGGTGACCCTACCCCAAAGGGTATAGTTAGCGGGCAGTCTCAGGCACTGTGGCTGAGATCCACTGCAACGTTTGATCCGAGGCCGTGCTCTTCCCAGGCAAACCCAACCAAAGACTGAGCACAGTGGGGATTCTAGGGCCAGGCCATTTCTCTCCAACAAAGGACTCCTCCATGGGCGATGAGTTGATAAAACTTTCTCTGAGCTGTACTTCAGTATGAGGTGCTTCCTAGTCCTTCTCTTCCTTCCCCCTTTCTTTTCACAGGGTCAGATCTGGTCTGAAGACCTTCCCTGCCCTCTCCGGCTCCCTTTCCCCTTTTTATTTCACAGGCATTAGCCCCAGGAAATCTCTTGCATTTCTCACCCCATCTTGGTAACTGCTTCCTGGAGGACATAACGTATAACCCAGCAATTGCCTTTCTAGATATTTACTCACGAGAACTGAAAACATATATCCAAAAAAAGACTTGTGCACAAATGTTCATGGAAGTTTCACTCATAATGGCCCCAAACCAGAAACAACCCAAATGTCCAGCAACAGGTGAATGGATAAACAAATTATAGTACAGCCATATGTGTTAGTCAGGGTACTCCAGAGAAATAGAACCAATAGAACGTGTGCATGTGTATTTATCCATTCATTCATGTATTCATTCATATAAAGAGATTTATTATAACAAATTGACTCACCTGATTGTGGAGGCTGAGAAGTTTCAAAATCTGCAGTTAGTAAACTGGAGACCTATGAGAGCCAATGGTGTAAGTTCCAGTCTCAGAGCAGAAGACCAATGTCCTAGCTCAATCAGACAGGCAGGCAAAATTCCCTCTTATCCAACTTTTTGTTCTATTCAGTCTTCCACTGAGTGGATGAAAGCCCACCCACATTAGGGAGGATAATCTGTTTTACTCAGTCTACCAATTCAAATGTTGGATGGGATCGTCCAAAAATACTTTCACAGACACAACCAGAGTAATGTTTGACCAAACGTCTGGCATCCCATGGCCCAGGCAAGTTGACTGTGTTTGCTTACTTCATGTGTTTCAAAGAGTGCCTGACTACAGCTCAGTGATACTCAGTGCGGAGTCTCCTTGAGATTCTCTCCCTCTCCCTCCCCCTCTGCCCCGCCCCCTGCTTGCTTGCAAGCTCTCTCTCTCTGACAAATAAATCTTAAAAAAAAAAACAACTATATTTACTAAAACTAATGGCCAGGGAAGATATTCTTTTTTTTTTTTAAGATTTTATTTATTTGACAGAGAGAGACACAGCGAGAGAGGGAACACAAGCAGGGGAAGTGGGAGAGGGAGAAAGAGGCTTCCCACTGAGCAGGGAGCCTGATGCAGGGCTCAATCCCAGGACCCTGGGATCATGACCTGAGCCGAAGGCAGACGCTTAACCGCTGAGCCACCCAGGCGCCCCGGAAGATATTCTTTATAAAATATTTGGTGGGGAAAAAAACACATTATAAAACTGTATATACGGTATGACTCCAGTTTTAACAACTACATAAATGCATAGAAATGCATAAAGGTTTAATAGTAATTAGTCCTGGGGTGCCTGCGTGGCTCAGTCGTTAAGCATCTGCCTTTGGCTCAGGTCATGATCTCAGGGTCCGAGGATCAAGCCCCGAGTCCGACTCCCCGCTCCACGGTAAGCCTGCTTCTTCCTCTCCCACTCCCCCTGCTTGTGTTCCCTCTCTCACTGTTTCTCTCTCTGTCAAATAAATAAATAAAATCTTAAAAAAAAATAGTAATTAGTCCTGAGTGGTAGGATCGCAGGTGATATTTGTTTCCTTTACAGTTTTATTTCTGAAATTTTAAAAAAATAAACACTGGACATTGATAAGTAAGGAAAATGTTATTTTAAGACATTAAAATGAGGCCAAGATAGAACAAGTGATTTTACCTTAAGCAAATTCAAGGTAGCAATCTACATGCTAATAGATCATCTAAGGAATATAATGAACAAATGCGTGTATTCACAGTGAATTCACCCACAGAGAAGAACTAGTGAAAGCCAGAGGTTAAAAGAACCTCAACTCAAGTAAATTGATAGTGTATTATGTTTGTGCTGCAAAGTTTCCAACACACAAGTAAGGAAATGTCTAAGCTGTGTCCTCCTCAGTCCAGGGAACTTGGCCTGTTGCCTACTCATTAGTGAAAAGCCTTATAGGAAACATCAGGAATGTCTTATTAAATAAATTTAAAAAGCATGCTCCTAATTGTTTGCCCATGGAGACAGAGACCCAGTGCTGAGTACTGTCTGTGACAATTGCCTGAACTGAACGGTTGTACCAGTAAAATTAATCTTGATATATGGCTCAAGGTTTTGGTTCTGCTTAGGGAGACAGGCTCAGAATTCCAAGGTTTTAACACACAGAATTTGCACCAGTGAGTCTCCCTCTAGCAAGTAGCACAACTCACTCAGGCATGATGTCTGTGCTACGGCGCATAAATTTTTAAAAAAAGCTGTTTCAGGATCAAGGAAATTCATAGTTGTTTATTTTACATTTTGGTCTTATTTGCGTGTTTCTGAGAATACTATCCAAGGCAAGTCGTTTTCTGACATAAATGCCAATGAAACATAATTTCTCCAAGAGGTGCAGTACCAACAGACCGTTTTCAGAGATTAACATTTGGCCTTGGGAAAAATTACCAGCCCTGGTATTGTGCTCAGAGTGAAATGTGGCACTCTTAACCACACCAGGCAGCACTTTGATGAGGGAGTGTTGTACTTCCACAGTTCCTCGGTGTAGCTTTCTTCTCCCCCACCTGCAGCACATCTATAGTTTGGTCAACTGCCCAACTCAAGCTCCAGCTGGCCAAAAGATGCTTGCTGTTTCTACTTTTCCCAATATCATCTTTTTCAAGGCTCTGGGATCCTCAAGCACAAGAAATCAAAGGGGCATTTGGTATGTGAAGCAGAAAGCAATTCCAGTTAGTAAATATTTGTGCGTCCCTTGTTCCTATTATTTCTCAATCATTATGAGTAATAACAGTAATTGCTAACATCTAGAACAGACTTCATGGGCATGCCACCTGTGCGGGTTACACGGGGCACCACACTCCAAACAACCCTGCATTTGGCTTAGTGCTCTGCTACTGCCATCTTCATAATTTTTGAAATTTTTCATTCTGCACTGGGCCCCAGAGATTATGTAGCCAATCCTATTAACATTGAGGGTAGACTCTGTTTATAAACCTTTACACATACTAAACTGAGTGGTTGGAGTACCACCTGTGTAAATTTCCCTCATCTCTTAAGGTAATCTACAGAAGGCTGTTTTCCAGGTACTAAAAAATGTCTAACTCAAGAGGGGGGAGTGCTCAGCAAGACCTTCCTACACAACCTACACAACCTTCTGTTTAAAAAAAAAAAATTTTTTTTTAACTTTTACACTACTGTCTTATATCACAAATCTGCAATTACTTCCGTTATTTGCTTATTTTCTATGAAAACCTAAGTTCCATGTTTTTCATCACTGAATTTCCAGCATCTAGCACAATGTCTGACACATAATGGGTAATGAATAAATGTTTTAATAGTGTCCAAAGCTTCTTGGAAAACATAAATATAGAAAAACAATAGCTCTGCCATCACCACCCATGTCAAGTCATGTAATTGCTTTGGATGCTGACTGATGCAAAAATACTGCTTTTATGGCCTTTTGTAAAATAAAAGCTCATTTAATTAAACAGTACTTGAGTCCCTGCTATCTGCTTGGCATTGTGCTACATGCCAGAGACATTTTAATAGGTGATCCCTCATCTCCCAAAAGTTGAATCTGATAGAGCACGGAACGATTCTTAATCTGTGGTCTGGTAAGGGTCCCTAGGACCCTTTCAAGGGGTCAAAATTACAGTAAACATGATTTGCCTTTTTCATGAGCAGTCTCTCCCAAATACAGAGTGGAGCTTCCCAGAGGCTACATGATGTGTGATTAAGGATAGTGGAATGTGTGCTTGTGTGTTATTACGACCTAAAACTTTCTTCATTTTAAATTCTAGTTCACCAAATATTAACAGCTATAACCCACATAAGCAGAACTCTTTGGCGTCTTCCATAATTTGTAAGAGAGTTAAGAGGTTCTGAGACCCAAAAGTTGGAAGGACCGTTAGCAACAAAGAATACCTGTGGATGACTATGGAGACTAAGATGTGAGGTCTGGGTTCCAATCAAAAGGTTGAGAGTGGCCTTTAATCAGGAGGAATAGGATGGACTGGTGGAGAAAATGACCGAGAAGGGTGTGAGCACGGGCAGCCCCGGCACGGGTCCTCCGGGAGTGCTTCCACGACGTGCAGAAAGCCCTGGGGAGGCAGGCCCACCCCTCCGCAAGGACTCATGCCTCCTTCCCTTTCACACCCAATACGAGAGGATGTAAAATTCTTCCCTTGCTAGTCAGCGATCTAATAAAAGCCAGGGCATAAGTTGGACGAGACAGGAAATCATACGGCGGTCTCTCAGATTTCTAATGTTTAAAACTCTGGTTAGCAATAACTGTAAATTTTAGCGTAGGGGTTAAAACGTCTGCTTCCTGTCTTGGAGGGGGAGGTAGGGGAAAACCGGTGCAAGGCAGAAAAGGGCGGGAAAATAAAGCACTAAAGAAAGAAAGAGCGGGCTTGGGGGAGGGGGAAGAGGCCGCGCAAGAAGCCAATGAATGAGACCGAGGCTGCGGCACGTAGCCCAGCAGCCCGCCTGCGCAGGCGCACGCCCTGTAATCTCGCGGGAAATAACCGTTGCCGGTCCCGGCGTTGAGCCCAGGTAGGAGGGGGGTGGAGGCGGGAGTGAAGTCTCGCGAGAAGAGGCGGTTTCGTAGCGGAGCCCTCTGGCTGAGTGTCTGAGGATCCGCCGCCGGATCCACGGACGGTTTCTGAGCCCGTTAGTACCCCTGCCGAGACTCACGTCGCCGTCATGTCCCGCTACCTGCGCCCCCCCAACACATCTCTGTTCGTAAGGAACGTGGCCGACGATACCAGGTGTGTACAGAGGAGGGACTCCAGGCCTACCCGGGGAGGCCGCAAGCGCTTGGGGAGGACCCGTGTGGCGGCGGCGGCGGCGGCGCGCTGGGCCGGGGGAGGGGAAGGCGAAGATGGCGGGTCCCGCGCGGGCTTTCGGGCCCCAGCTAGGCCGCGCCGCCGGCTCAACCGCCGCGTGGGAGCGAGGGCGGCTCCCCTGGTCCTTGCGCGGGGGAACGCGGGCCGCGTGGCGGGGTTTCGGCCCCCCTCCCCCTCCGCACTTCGGAGCCCCTTCCTCCCCGCTTCCTCTCGGCAAGCCCAGCCCCCGCCGCGGCCGAACATCCGCTCCCCATTGATTTGAAGTTCACGTTCTTTGGGGTACACGCCCCCTCGGCCCCGAGATTTTTTTTGGTTTTGGTAGTTAAAAAATTGGGAAATAACGGGATCGGGGGAGGGGCATGTATGGCAAAACATTCGCAACCCTTTTTTTGTCGTGTTATAGTTCTGATTTTTAAAATGTTGGGAGATGTTTGGGGCGCCTGGGTGGCTCAGTCGTTAAGCGTCTGCCTTCTGCTCAGGTCATGATCCCAGGATCCTGGGATCGGGCTCCCTGCCCCGCGGGAAGCCTGCTTCTCCCTCTCCCATTCCCCCTGATTGTGTTCCCTCTCTCGCTGTGTCTCTCTCTGTCAAATAAATGATAATAAAAATAAAATGTTGGAGATGTTTGGAGAGAGGGAATGTCGAAAATTGAAAGATAAAATTATTCCAGTTAGACGGTGCGAACTAGTTCTTCCCATTTCCCGGAAATAACTGGTAACCCTTTCAGAAGTGAGGTTTAGGAATTCTCTACCATTTGGATGTTGATAAGCTAAATTGATTAATCCAGACCTGCCTTTGTTCTCACCAATTGCCTTAATTGCTTGTAGTTGCCGTCAGAATTTTTTGGAAGAGATCGTATCACTAGGAGAGACGTTACGTTTCACAATCACTCTAACCCCCCAAAAGTCAAATTGTATTTTTGTAGCCTTGTGTTATTTACATTTTTCCGTCCTAACTATAAGTAGGAAAGTAAACATCTAGAAAATTTTTCCCTTGTCATTTTGACTTTTTATTATTTAAGGAGTTACATATATTTGTGACTTCTATTTTTCAAACCTTTATCTACCTCCTACTAAGTGTCAAACCCTGTCGCTAAAATTTTAGGATGAAAGTGCTAGGTATTTTTCAGAGTACTAATCTTGGTTTGATACTATAAAAGCAAAACATTAGTAATACTTATTCTGTGGAACCTAATGATACCATGCCTTTTATGAAAAATTAAAGATGTGGTTAGAAACAATAGATAAATTTATGACCAAGTTTCCTTAGATGTCTTTTCCTGTTGTTAATGTAAAATAGTAATAGATTTTTATTACAAACTGCATTATCTCCCAGAAATCTTGGATCTTAGCATTCCTTTTTCAAAAAGATAGATTGCCGGCATATTTTTCGTATGTTCTTACAGTTGGCTCTTGATGTTGAGATTTAGAAAGCTTGTCTGTTTCAGGTCACCGGGGGATACACAGTCCCTTTCATTAATTGATAGATTTCAGAAAGATACCTATTTCTTACAAAGAAATTATTTTAAAAGAAGTGAACATAAAAATTGGGGGTCTTTTTATGATGTTTTAGGTCCGAAGATTTACGAAGAGAATTTGGTCGTTATGGTCCTATAGTTGATGTGTATGTTCCACTTGATTTCTACACACGCCGTCCAAGAGGATTTGCTTATGTTCAATATCCTTTCTTCAGATGGCTGATTAGTGAGGGGTGTTGAAGTTTGAAATTCAAGTTTATGTAAGAGGTAACATCTAAAAAGTAGTTTACTTTTGTCCTCTAATAAATGTTTAATGTCTTCAAATTTTTGAAAATTAATTCTGACTCACACATTGCTCTTAACTATTTCTTAAAGTTAATCCAAAAATAGTAAAATATTTCAATTCCCATTCATGCTGCTGAAACTCAAATCAGTTGATTATAAAATGTGATTTAAATTTGAATACACTCTGGTTGCTACCACTTTTAATGTAAGTCAAATTAAAAGTTAATATGTTCTTGTGCTTAGCAATTAAAGTTTGGTATTGTCTGTTAATTTGAATCACTTGATCAAAAACAAATTGTATAACAATGAGGTAAACTTCTTTAATATTGTCCCCTAATTTGCTGTCCTCTGTTGTTACCTCAGAGAATGTAAAGCTGTACAGTTATGGCGACCCCAAAGAGAAAGCATGAAAGAACCTTTAGAGTAGAGTTCAACACTTAAGGCAAGTAGACAAGCCAAAGACCTCTTAAGGATCAGGCTTGAAGAGAAGGGAGAGTTTGGGAAAAGAAAAAATAAAGAAAAGCTGGAAGAAGGACAAGCCTAATGGGAGACAAAGCCTCGCTTTATCTACAAAAGGGGGAAAAGGTTGTTTTTCAAAGTTAAAGATAAAGCCATCTGTCATATTTGGCCAAGCATCTCATGACAAGTCCTTCTGACAAGCACTTAAAGAGTTAAAGGTCAAGATGAAGTTGAATGATGGCCAAGATTAAAGGAGTCATACCTGATGTATCCTACAGAATAACTATTTTCCTTTTTGTTTTTTTTTAATGTTTTGTAAGCAGTTAATTTTCAAAACTATTCTGGTTTGGTCTAGTGACAAAACCTGTAACTTAATTTATGTGGGCCTTTGATGTTGTGATTGTGGTCTTGTATAAATGCACTCTCTCTTAGCTTGTCAAGTTAAAGTGTACCAGGATATAATGTTGTTAAGCTTAAACTCAGCATATTTCTGTTTTGGACCAGATGGTCAGATCCCATAGATAGTAGGCAGTGCTCTTTGGAGTAGCATGAGGTTCTGGGGTCAAGCTGACTCCACAGAGCCTTGCTTAAAGTGGGGACAGGTGCTAGCACTGGGAACTACTTAGGAACAACTCTGGTGGTCTTGTAAGGTCAAATCCACTGGAGATACTACCTGTTTATAGATTTTAAAGTGGCTGTGGTGGGGGGGTGGCCACACACATATTCCAGACTTCTAAACTTAGCTCTGTGAAGCCTGCTGGTCCTGCACTGCTTTAGCACATACCATTAGTTTGCCCTGAGTGGATTGCAGAAGGCCTTATCCCTTGTATGGGTACCTAATCAGGATCTACGGGAAGTCATTTCGTGACCCAGAGTTTGAGGTGACATCTTCAGTGAGACAGCAAAGGTTTGGGCTGTTGGCGTCGGCCTAGGAAAAATTGTTACTGCTTAAATTCAGTGGGTCTCTTGAAACTTAGCAGGGGTCCTAGTGAGACTTAGGGAGAATGTTGAAAGCTGCTACTTCAGCAAAGCTAGTTATCAAGGACAGTTGGGGGAATTGGTTGCAAAGCTCTGTTACAGAGAGGATAAGAGCAATAGATGGCTTGGTTTAAAAAAAAAAAAAAAACGATGCTTTCTGGCTTACAATGTTGACCTGATTTTACTGGTTTGGGGTGGCCTGGGAATCAAGATCAACAGTAGTTTGACTCAAGAGTATGTGATAGTTGGGCCAGAAGAGAGTCGTCATCTAAAGGCGATCTATACTTCTTATATATATATAGTCTTTCTATGGTCTTAAAATAGTTAAAAAGAAGTAGGTCTCAGGATTTTGCAAAGATCCCGAGTACAAACTTCTCCATAACTAGCATCTGAGTGATATTTGACCCTGTTCCCAATTAGCCTTCTCTTGACATGTATAGAACTTTGCCATGGTTCATCCAGCCCAGGATTCTGTTTTTGAGGGTAGATCCAGAGAATGAGTTAATCTCAATAGTTTTTATACCTTTTAGTTTTAATCCTCTAAAAAGTAAATTATATTTTGCCTCTTGGCATAGTAAGTAGTATACCCATTAAGTGAACTTTTTCTTTAATATTTTAGAGCCCAACTACATTACCCTTGAGGGGTATTCAGTTTATAGCACTCAAGGTTCTAAACTCCCTATCAGCCTTGGCCTTTTCATGTTGAAAGCCCCATGATTTAGGACTTGGGGAAACCTGTCTTTCATTAACATACATATAATAGCTTCAGGAAGAGAGAGCTAGGAGCTTGCTGTGGTCCCTAATTCCTTTCAAAACAAAAAATAGGAAATCTGGTGAGGCAGACCTTTTAATATCTGGAATAAACAGTAGTATCAGTCTTAAATGGAGTGTGTCTCTTCAGGGGTGTTGTTTAATCAGCTCAAGATCGGCACTCTTGTCTCTCAAATTTGAGAAATATAAATGGACAAGTTAGAAGAGTGATTTTTAGGATAGAATGAAAATCTACACCCAGACTTAACCCAGTCCCCTTTCCAAAACTTTTATGTCAAACACTGCTCTGAATATTTGCTTGGCTTCCATCAGAATGGTGGATTTAGGAAAGGAGCTAAATTTGGGCAGAGTAACTTTGTAAAGCCAAGAGTTCTCATAGTATTACACTGACCGTGAAGGAAGAGGGCAGGCAAGGCAACAGCCTCTCCAATCAAAAACCAGTACCAGCAGTTCCTTTGTCAGGTTTATAAATGTTATCTTGAAATTCTCAAGTTGGAAACGAGTCCCAGACCCACTTCTTTGCAGGGAGCTGAATGTTTAGTATTAGGATAGGGCTTTCCAGTCCAGGAATATTTAGAAATGGTCTGTTATTTCTTGACCGCATGCTTTTATAGTCTGTGCATGGGTGTAATACGCTTTTGGTATAGTGATATCTTCAGTATTTATTGCTTGATTCTATCTTGATATCCTCAAGTGGATAGCATACCAGTCTTCCCCGTATGGTAAAAGGAAGACAACTACATAAAATAAAAGTGTTAGATATATCGGAGAAAAACAGCAAAATAAATTTGAAGTTAATGCTTTATCTCTTGTAAGGTAAGGTATATTCTGCTTGCTTACACAAGAACTATTGGCATTTTCTTTTTTTCCTTTGAAACAAAAATATGAGAAACAGTTTTGGTTTTATTTTAAGAAATTTTTGTTTTAGTATACAACATAGAACTGACATGTTTTTCTTTTTTGTTTTGTAAAACTTAAAACTCAGGAAAATTTTTTGATAGGATTACTTGGTAGTTCAGCTATAACAGATCTTATTTTAATAACTTTATAATATGTAATCACATGTGTTTTCAAATGTATGCTGAGGAAATCACAAGTGATTTAATGCTGTGAAGTGTCTATAGCTGAATCAACCAACCTAAGTAAGTGAGGTCTGGATGATTTTCTAGAATAATACTGAGAGACTGGATTGTTCCAGACTTACCAACTGAATGTTCATTCATTATCAAAGTATGCAAAACTTCCCAAGCCCCTTAACATTTAGCACATTTGAGGATGTCCGTGATGCCGAAGACGCTTTACATAATTTGGACAGAAAATGGATTTGTGGACGCCAAATTGAAATACAGTTTGCACAGGGGGATCGGAAGAGTAAGTACCCTTATGCTTAATATATGTATATGTATGTCATTTTTAAACAGTGCTTTGATACCTCTTTTTGGAAGTATTTGCAATTTGTCCAAAATCTAAAAAGAGTTTTTGAAAAGATAGAGTATCTCACATGCTTTGCAAAAACGTAGAACGTGAAGATTAGAATGCCTGAAATGTGTTGGACTTTTTAAGAAAGTGGTTCGATACTATCTGCTGTGACATGTTTAATATACTGGGGGTGAAATGAAAAGGGAAATAATTTGGAAAGTATGGGGGTCTTTTCAGCCATTTCTTTTCATACAGAGATCTTCAAGGTATAATTGGGTATTTGGATGCTTGGCTGTGGAAATGAACAGATAGAATTAAACTGAGAAGGATTATGGGTGAAACCTAGAATCGGTTTTATATTAGTCTGTGGTTTTTATTATGCAGGCAAGCACCAGGTGTTAGCCGCTAATGAGGCAGGAGTACAAGCTTTGGAGTCAGGTAGACCTGGGTTTGAATTTGGGCTCAACCATTTTGTTACCTTAGGCAAGATACTAAAAGATAGAGGTGAAAATAGCTGCTGAAGAGAGGAGGAGCATAGAGGTAGACACTAGCTACCAGTAATTCTCTGGTTCTTGGGTTGGGTGATGGGTTCTTGGATATTTGCTGTGGTATTTATATAAACACACACACTTCCAGTATCTGCTTCATAGAATCGAATGAGATAACAGGAATTGAGGACTGTCCAGGGATGCTGGTATGTCTAAGGCATCCAATAAGTGCTCTTTTCTACTTTTGTTGTGATCTCTCAGACCTGTATAACCATATATCACTGCATTTTGATACTAAAACATTGTTCGTAGGCTACCAGTGTTTTGTCATTGTTAATTGTGTTCCTAAAAAATGAAAACCAAGCAGAATAATTCCAAGTTAGCATATGGTTCATTCATATTTTAATTTGGAAATTTTAATGTAGTAAATTTTCTTAATGTTGAAGTAGTTGGCTTATTTTTGGACAACAAGCTAGACGGTGAAAAGGTCTCTGAAAAAAATATTTGGGAAGATAATTGAGAGTATCATTTTTAACATAAAACGGTATTCTCATAGACATCCTCAAAAACAAATACCTTTTCCAAGATTTAGTCACCTTGACACAATTTGGGGGTATAAGGGAAGAGAATACAGAAATTTTTCCTATAATTTGAAGACTTAAAATAGGTTTTAATGTTTCTAAATATTTCTGTTCTATGTATTTCATTAGCTCCAAATCAAATGAAAGCCAAGGAGGGGAGGAATGTATACAGCTCTTCACGCTATGATGATTATGACAGATACAGACGTTCTAGAAGCCGGAGTTATGAAAGAAGAAGATCAAGAAGCCGGTCCTTTGATTACAACTATAGAAGATCTTATAGTCCTAGAAAGTAAGTGTGATGTGTAGTACAGTAATCTGTCAGAAAAGATTTATGTTTGTTAGCTTTTAATTTTTTTAATCTTTTTGTACACTTTAATTACATACGTTGTATGCTTCATTGAAACTAAAAATACTTTAGTGCTTCATTTAAAAAGCATTATGGCTCACTTTTTTTAATTAGAAACTTTAGAAGACTGTAAATAGACATTTGTCACTGTTTGCTCTTTCTGATGTACTTTTTAGCAGTAGACCGGCTGGAAGACCACGGCGTAGCAGAAGCCATTCCGACAATGATAGGTAAATAATTTTGCTTTGAAAAAGACTTAAACGTTTTTCAATTTCAGAGTGAACTTTTGCTCTAAAAATAACAAATTTGATTAATATAGAATCTAATTTTTACTCTAATTGTATTTCTCCTCTGTTTTGAAAGATTCAAACACCGAAATCGATCTTTTTCAAGATCTAAATCCAATTCAAGATCACGGTCCAAGTCCCAGCCCAAGAAAGAAATGAAGGCTAAATCACGTTCTAGGTCTGCATCTCACACCAAAACTAGAGGCACCTCTAAAACAGATTCCAAAACACATTATAAGTCTGGCTCAAGATATGAAAAGGAATCAAGGAAAAAAGAACCACCTAGATCCAAATCTCAGTCAAGATCACAATCTAGGTCTAGGTCAAAATCTAGATCAAGGTCTTGGACTAGTCCTAAGTCCAGTGGCCACTGATAGTATAAACCTTGATATTTTTAGGCATGTATCATTCATTTACTCATAGTTTGGTTTACTTAAATTATCAGGAATACAATGTTGCAATGATGCTTAAAAAACACTTGTCAGTTTTCCCTGTACCAGGCAAATGGTTATAATTAAAATGATATGCTGTTGAGAAGCCACTCTTAAGAGTCCAGTTTGTTTAATGTTATGGGCAGCTACCAATTTGTGGTGTCTCTGTATATTTTTGTAAAGATTCTCATTTTTTATGCTTGAAGTATTGGTGAAAAGATGTTGGTTGACCATAATTTGCAACATTGTCTTATTAAAAATAAACTTTCATATCCATATTTGGTAGAACTGTTAACTAGAAATGTAGCTTGCTAATAAGATAGAATGATACAAAAGTGAAGTTGTAGCCACAGTACAACACTGACTGATCAGACACATTTAGGTTCAGGGTGGACCTTTTTGTCTTGTTAAGATGTCTAGGCCCGTGATAATAGTTAATTTATAACAGAGCGTGGAATAGTTCTTTTGTTAACCCCACTGTCTTGGGGAATGATGCCAGCTGGGTTAAGTAGGATTTGGGGGAAGATTGAGTTTTTGACTGAAACATGGAGCCTTCACTGCTTTTTTCTGGTTTCTTTGAAGATTTGGAACATATAAACATCAGAAGATCTCACCTTAAAATTTGAGCAGGTCAATGATGGCAGAAATAATTTTAAGGGGGGAAAAAAATGCTCTCATGTAGTTACTCTCAACTTTAAGGAGCATTGTTGGTCATATTGCTTAGTTTTCTTACTGCTGTTAAAAAGCAGCAAGTAAATTGTTTCAAAGTAGATTTTGTTTATGCATATGCATAGTGTAAAAGAACTGAATTTTGATGCTTGTAGCACTCGGTCTGTGCATTTGTATCAAAATTTGCCTACCACTTTATGAAGGAGGCTTGTTCTTCACACCTCAGCTTATTTCACGTGAGGCAAGTTGAAAGAGAACACTCCCATTCTAGGTGATTCTGTGGTGCCATGAAATTTAAAATATTTTGGAAAAAGATTAATTAAGAGTCACATCTCTGAGTTTGATTATCAATGTATAGTACCTGGCAGTACCTAACTAAAAAAGAAAACAAGACCCTAACCATTTATAATTCCTAGCATTTCTCTGAGAGATCGTTTGGGGGGAGCAATAAAAGGGAAACGTCCAATCTCATTTCAGAATAAAAGCTAGCATCTTTAAAATTTTTAGATTGCTTGCTTGCAGGTATAAGTAAGAAATATTGTGGGGAAACGATTCCTTTTAGAGGATTACTTTTTTTCAATTTTGGTTTTAGTAGGCCTTGCCTGTAAAGAACAAAAAGATGGTTTTTAAATACTGTTTGTGGAATGTGTTTAAAGGATTGATTCTAGAACCTTTGTATATTTGATAGTATTTCTAACTTTCATTTCTTTACTGTTTGCAGTTAATGTTCATGTTCTGCTATGCAATCATTTATATGCACGTTTCTTTAATTTTTTAGATTTTCCTGGATGTATAGTTTAAACAACAAAAAGTCTATTTAAAACTGTAGCAGTAGTTTGCAGTTCTAGCAAAGAGGAAAGTTGTGGGGTTAAACTTTGTATTTTCTTTCTTATAGAAGCTTCTAAAAAGGTATTTTTATATGTTCTTTTTAACAAATATTGTGTACAACCTTTAAAACATCAATGTTTGGATCAAAACAAGACCCAGCTTATTTTCTGCTTGCTGTAAATTAAGCAAACATGCTATAATAAAAACAAAATGAAGGAAATAATGATTAACTGGAATTATTATAGTTTTGAATGAGATTCTAAAATAACAATGGAAACAATTCTTTGTAGATTTAGGAATATTTTTAATCAGTGTTGCACTAGGCACAACTAACTTTTCTTTGGAAGCGATAGAACTTGCCAGAAAGGTACATCTTTTATATACTACTTAAAAATTCCTTATGTAATGTCAGAGTTGTTTCATGATTGCTTATTAAGCCCCTTGGGTTAAATAACATAGAGATTATTGGTAGTATTAAGATAAGTATTAGAATGAAATTTGAGTCAGCTAATTGTAAATTTATATTTTCATTATTGGATGGACCAGTAATTCTGCTCTTCCTGTCCTAAACAAGATGCATTGGGCCTTATATTTATGGCTTGATTTAAAATACTTTTGCATTGAATGTCAGTGAGCAGTTAATACACTAAGTGATAACCACTTTGGGGAACTGGTTTAGGTATTTTATGGTTTGCATTCTAGCCACTTTATAATGACAACAATTATAGCTAATACTTCCTGAGTATTTATGATGTGCCAGACACAGTCCTAAAACTTGATGTGTTAACTCATTTACTTTTCACAAAACCCTAGGAGAAAGATACTTTGGTTTACCCCATATCACAGAAAAGGAAATTGAGATACAAAGAAAAGGCTATAAAAGGCAGATCTAAGTTTTGAGCCCAGGCCTGGTCCTTATTGATTTTTTTCTTTTAATGGACTATAATTTGAGGAAAGTAGATTGAGGAGATAGCCCATTGAAATTGTTCTCAGTCTTTGTGTAGAAACAGAAGGCCTGATGACTTCATTTTTATTTATGTCACTTAATATGACTCACCCTGTTTCCTTGAGAACTTTATAGGTTACTTCTAAAGTGACATACCCAACAGCTTCAAAAGAACTAAATGATAGTTGAACCCGTGATCGATAGGATCCTGCTCATACTTGATGAGGATCCTTATACAGTGCTTTAATTTTGGGCTGCATAGTTCACAATTACGGAGTATCTACTGTGTGTCTGGCACTGTTGTCAATATTAGAGTAGATCATATGAAGACTCAAGTGAGGACTGACACTTCACCTCTATTTTTACTTAAGATCTCTGCATTTTGTTTTGTTTTGTTTTGAAGCCAAGTAAGCAAGAAGAAAAATGACAGATAATGCTTCAGTGAGAAAGGAAAGGTGCTACATAGAGTATGAGCTGTTAAGTTTACAACCCGGGGAAAAGACCTGGGAACTATTGTACTATTTTCTTGAAAATTTGGCCCAGTAAGCTGCTACATCCAGTTCAACTAACAAAATCCTGTATACCACAGAGAAGAATAAAGAAAACCAAACTGACAAACATCCTTCTTTTATTTAAGACCAAACTGCAGCTGGAATACCCAGTACAGTTCTGCTTACTACACTTCAAGAAAGATCTGAGAAAGCGGAAAAAGAACCAAAGAAGGGCAGTTCAAGCGACCAAAGGGTGGGTGGAAGGTGCTGCAGTATGAATACTGTACGAATATTTTGACTCTGGTCTGAAAAGATAAAAGAATGTTATCGAAACTACATGGAATAATTGAAGTCCCTTCAAGTTTGAAAGTAAGCATTTTAGGACAAATAAAAGGAAATTCAACTTTGTACTTGTGGAAACTAATCCCTAAATCTGAATAGGTTTATATTGATTCATGGGTAACAGGTCCATAATAAATGAATGGAAACTAGGATGTCTGAATATCAAGGAAGACAGCCATAGTCTCTTACAGTGCCTCTCTTGGTCTGTCTCAAACGGAAGTGGGTGAGAAAAGGCATGGTCCAATATAAACTTTTTCTTGGTTGTCTCTTAAAGTCAGTTCCATTTTTGCTATTGGCAAATCTTGCCTTTGTTTATTCCAGTGCCAGTGTTTTTCTGCTTAATGATTTGCTTTGTTGGCATCTAAGTTTATTTACTTGTATGCCATGTGCAGTTTACATCTTCCTTATGTTCTCTTTCCCAGGTAAATTCCAGTTATAATACTTGACATCTAGCTAAGAGGGTCCATCTTGTCTCACCTCTGTCCTAAGTCAGTATATTCAGCAAACATTTATTTACTGAGCCCTTACTGTGGGCAAAAATTTTACTGGGTAATTGGGGAGAAAATTCACTTACTTAATGTCTACTGAGCACAATCTAGTGAATCATTACAGTATGGCCTCATTGTTTTGAGGTGTATTCGTAACTGTTTTACACCATTCATATCTTAATGTAATTATAAAACCCAGAATACTATCAAAGATAATTTTGTGATTATCTGCCATTTAAAAGTATCCAGTATTTCTGTTTGCATCCCATTAATACAAATAATGAAAAAATGTTTTAATCTGTAATAAACTGATTTATTGTGCAGTGACTGTAATATACTAGAGTTATATTAAATTGTTAACTCTGCCTCCTCAAACACATATTAGGAAATAATCCCCAAAATAAGTATTTAACTTTGCATTAGATATAAAGGAGACTCTGGGTGCTATAATTAGATTATTTTGAGGCAGACAGAGAGCTGTTATCCCAACTGATTTAGTATGTTCTGTAATTGAGAAAATGTTCACCAGATTATACTTTTTAGTGATTTACATGTACATTTTATAGGGGACATGTTCTGTGTATAGTGAATAAATAACTTTTATAGTATCACGAAAATGTTTTGGATTCCTTAGTTCCTTATTAGGATATGAAGTTTATCTATACGTTGACTCTTCCATCACTCACACTTGATTTTTGTCCTATTTCTGCCACATATTTTAAGCTTTTCGTGTAAAGTTATTCATCTAAAAGTACGGAAGTGTTTAAGCCTTTGTTAAAAATGTTGAAAATATTGCAGAATACACATAACTATGGGAGATACGAAATGGAGGCATTTTTACCCCCGTTTGATTAAAAAATTTTTTTCAAACCTGCCTAAGATCAACAGCAAATAAGTGGCAGATGCAGGTTAGAGTTCATGGTTTTTTTCATTTGGTGGTTCCTGTTTACTGTTTTGTGCCTTTTTTTTTTTTAATCAAATGGGAAATTTTTTATAACAAAAGTAATATAATGGACTATAGAGTTCACGACGAAGGAAGATTTAATAGATTTATGAAAAATTTAATACCAAAAATTGTTTGTAATCTTTCTGGATGAAAAAGAGGATAAATAGAACACGAGATCTCACAGCTATTGTGACTCAGGCTCTCCATCCTGGCTTTCCAAATTTCAATCTCCTTGTATTGCTTTTTGGCCATATGGTTTACAAAATCCTGAGATACTTTGAAAAAGGGAGGCTATGATTTAAGACAGCGCAGTGAAAGCTGAGGAATAATCTTAACCGCATTTCTGCCAGAAGGTCAGAGCTTTTTAGGAGTAAACGTTTTCATTGATAAATGAAGTAAGCAGCCTATTTTCATTCAACTATTGACATCTGTAAGATGGAAGTAGTTGCTATAGAAAAGTTTCCTTCTCTCGGGTTTTTTTCCTCTGCCCCTCTCCTCCAACAGTGTTGGTTATGTTTATTGCATTCTGTTTCTATGTATCCCTAACACTTGTTTCACCCTATTGAAGTCGGGACTCTTATTTGGAATAAAAAGCAAGGCATGTAAAAATTCCTTTCATTGATAACTGACAGAGTAGTTTGTAAAGAAGTGAAAAAAAGGCCTTTGTGTCTAGTTTTTTGTAGATCCCACCTCTTTGAATGCTAGAGTGAAATAAACTTGGTCTAGGAGCCAAAAAATTTGTTTTTTTTTTTTGTTTTGTTTTTCTTCCCTTAGTTTAGCTCTGCCTTCCATGTTTGTGGCTGGGTAGGCTTTCCTCATTTGTGTTAAGAGGCTTTTGAGATGTACTCTCCCTCCTGTTTTACAGTGAATTGCCAATGAGAATGCAATTAAAGAAACTAGAAAACCAAAACCCTTCAGTTTTTTTTCCACCTTGTGCTTGCTTTTGGGAAGAACAGAACTTAACCAGAAATTAAATCTAGGATAGGTCATGGACCCAGATTCCATCATACTATACACTGCCATCAGAAAGATAATGACAAATTAAAATTCTAACACTGAAGACTCACGCTTTGACTTCACCTTAGGTTCTCTAATAACTTTGGTTCTCACAAGTACAATAGTTTGGGAAATTCCTGTAGGCTAACCAAAACTATTAGTACCTCTCCAAGGAATGAGATGTTGATCTGATGGTTGACCTTTTCTTTAGGTTATCCCTAGGTATTGAAAACTTTATGGTTAGTTAGCTTTTTGTACTCCCATCCTCAAGTCTGAACACTTTTATCACTTGAGTCAATCCCAAACCAAAAACCTAATATATATTGTGTCAGTCCAAAACTAACACACATGGGCTGCAAACTTAAATCCAGTGAAATTCCAGTGCAGTTACAGAAAAGAATTTAACAGTCCTTGGCACTGTTCATAGACCTTACACTGGGAATAGGACAGGGAAAAGACTCAAATTTTGGTTTCCTCCAAATTATTTCCTATGGTTTGCATGATAATGTAATGGCCTTGCCTTGGGGTTCACCACCTATTGAACAAGTTGGAACGTCTTAGCAGGTGTGGTTCTTGTTACACGTTTTTTCCCCCCAAAGCCCCCTGGTGGAAATTATGCTTTTATATATAACATACAAACATCAATCAAGGGTTCTTGTCAATTTGAGGAATTCTTTTGTTTTCTATAAACCTCAGTCACCTTAGAATGTAGAAAAAGGGAGGAGAGGCAGGTAATTAAACCTGCTTTATTTGACTTGATAATGAATCAGAAGCTTAGTTTCCAAAGTATTCTGTGGCCTTTTACTGTTAAACCTGCTGGGGGTGGGGGGGATCATGATAGAATGTCTCTTATCAGGCACATTGGTTGCCTCGTAAAAACCAACAGTCCTTCCATTTTTCAGTTGGGTTAAGTATGCGCATTCTAAGAATAAGATAGTCATAAGTTTTTTATAAAATACAAATAAGCCACTGGGGGGGAAGAAGCAATTTTATTTTAATTTCATGCTTGAAATTCACATGTGTACATTAAGTACTATGTAAACTTGAATTTAGGATAGCATTATTTGACTTGAGCAATATTATTACCTCATCTAAGTTTACTTGGAGAAATACAACTTGGCCATTCTGCTTTAAAATGTCAAAAAGCTGCCAAATTAGAATAGGGCACTTATAATCAGAAACTTTAAATTGACTCGCCCACACACATTTGCAATTTACTGTTGGGTTAGCTGTTATACTTAGGTAAAACATGGTATCAACAAGGTATTATGCAAGAAATTACATCTTTTGCATAAACGGTCCCCTGGGTTGCACTTTGACTAGTAACAAAAAATATATATACTGACGTACACTATATTCGTTATAGATTACAAAAGTTATTGAAAGCCAAAATGAATCTTTAAGGTTGGAGGGACCCTTTAATAGTTAATCTTTGGGCTTAAGGAAGAAAAATTAAAACAGTCCCATACTGCATTTCACATCTCTTAAAAATAGGAAGTGTTTTAGCAGCTTAAAACCTTTACAGTTATATAAACTTATTACACTAGGATTTACTTTGAAATATAGTTTACAACCAGATCAATTATACATACACTGGCACTTTAGCACAAGGGCAAACTTTAAAAACAAATTATTTTGGACCTTTAAAATCAGGCCATAGTATAAAAGCAGAGTCCATGGTCTTACATTCAGCAAATTCATACTAAAATATTCTATTTTTGTAGGATAAATGCCAACAAAACTTTACATATGCTACAAGTTTATTACATATATTTACATGGCTCTTTCCTAGGTACTTAAAACTTTCACATTATATAGCTCCCCACTTTTAAGCAAGCTTTGCGGGGAATGATTTGAGACCAGATCACTGTCAGAATAGCTTATGCAGTGCTGTAATACAAAAATGTATTTTGAAAGCTACTCAGTGACCACCAAATACTGTCTCTGTAAAAAATGGTTTTGGTGCTTTAGTTGGCGGATACCCACTGCATGAAAGAAAACGGCCATTGGGGTATATGGTCTCCTTCTAAATGAGATAGCCCCTCGTGCCCTTTCCACATTCACCAGCACACAGTTTACTAAAATGCAACCGTTCTCTAAGAAAAATTCACATTTTCTTTTTGGCAGTGCATCAGGTTGTTGGCATTATTACTGGTTTGGGTGGTTCTAGGGCTTTAAACTGTCAAATATTCAACTACTTTTCAATCCCTGTATGTCTTTTAACTGGATGCTTATAATCAGATTGACTAGCTTTCAACAAGTAAATCTGATCCATGAATGATATTCTTAAATTAGTACTTTTGCCCAACAAATAGGAAAAGCTGATTACCATTCCCCAAATCTAAACTTGACAGGTTTCATTTAAGAGTTACTCCATTGAGAACACGATATCAAGTACAATTACCAATAATTTAGTTAATTTTAAGTTGCACTGATACTATCATTACAACACAGTGCACACAACATGTAAAACAGGTAAAGATGAAGTCTATATTTTCTACATTAATTAGCAGTTTTACAGATTAATACCCTAGTGAATTTGGTCTGGAACAATGGACAACTACCCTTAAATATAACTAAATTTAAACATTAGTATTTTATCTTATTTTATACCTGTACTTTAAGTAAGGTTTTAAGTTGAAATGTCATTATTTCCTTATCAGAAGGATTAAAGGAAACTGGAACCCAGTGGCTTGGTGGTTTAGGAAGAACACTTGGTGATGGTGGCTCACTAAACTTGGCTCCAGCGTAGTTCTGATTAGTTTGAGACTTAAAAAGTAAGCTAGGACTTGATAAGCTAGAGTTCCAGTTTTGACTATTTGAAAAATTTTTGTTCTTCCCCCCATTTTGCATGGCCTGCCGTGCAGCTGCTGATGAGGTATAAGTATGTCCTCTTTCTTTTTTCTTATGAACAATCTTCATTTGGGAATTCTGATCCTTGGTCTTCTGTCTGTTAAGCTGTTGCTGGTTCTTACTAACGTTTCTTGATTGAGGGGCTGGAATGTTATACCTCTCTCCGCCACCCATCTTCAGCTTCTTTGTCACCTATAAGTAAGTGGGAGTGAAATACTGAGGAAAAAACCAGTAAGAAAAGTTCAAAACTTTAAGAAGGTTCTGCAGCCCCAACTTGTAACTCCAGAATCGTTTTTGAAAAGACTCAAAACTGCTATTCAACTGCTTTAACTTCACTGTACGTTCACAATTCTATGCACAACCTTTATTACCTTCTTTAAAACGCTTATCTGCAAATTTGAATAATCACCTTAAAAATAAAAACAATTAGTTTAGGATGTTTGCCCCATAACATGAATTTTATACCTTTCAGTCTGCTTTTCGGATTGCAGGATTTCCACTACCTGTCCCCTTCCTTGCCGCCAAGCCCAGGATAATAGATGTTGCTTTCTGCCGGATCCTTTCCTTTGTCTCAAAACAGAAGTTTTCATGGGCCGATCTGCTGAGTTCAGCCTAGGAGCTGAGGCCAACATCTGAGTCTCCTCAGCACACAAGTTTGAGAGAAGTCCTAGCTAGAAAAGTGAAGATTATTTCATTACTTCAATTAAAATAAAATTTTAAAAAAACGGGGAAAAGCGATCATTTATATATATTTACTACAGAAATAGTTTAGAATGGCTACTTCCTGAACGAAGACAGAAAATAATCTTGTAACTGTCATCATTTAAGAACTCTTCTCAGCCTTGCGATCCGGGAGCTGGGGAACTGGGGGACGGGGGTTTGCAAGTGCCACAACGAGTTACCTTTTTCCCGGGGGAGGTTTTCAGAATTTCACGCAGATTTTGTCCCCAAAATGTTCAAACCAGGGAAGCACAGCTTTCACAGCCATGCCAAGAGACACTTAAAATGAGTTTCCTAAGGAGACCACGTTTTAAAAATCTTACTCGAAGTTTCCAAACTTGCGACACATTACATATCCTTTTTCAAAAAGCCTCCTCTCCCAACACGTCTACGTCATGAAAAGTGTCTCCTTTAGTTACTCTCGACTCCTCCGCATCTTAAAAGTTTTCACAGGCCATAACCTAAGCCGATTTTCCATCTAAAATATACCCAAAAATGCCTCCTTTGAGAGAGGATTAAACATTCCAGGTTTCATTTACTATCCCAAGAAATCGGTTTACCAAACAAATAAGCCGCCTTCTTTTCGGAAGGGTAAGGGCCTTGCAGACTTGTTTTAACAGCCCTGGAGTCCTCCACCGCGCGAGCCCAGAAAGTTCGGGGCTTCCGACGGGGCCTGGCTTCCGAGCGGCTCACCGTTCTCGAGCCCGGCCGGGGCCCGGGGCCCGGGTGCCCCCCGGCCGCCCACGCCCGACCCGGTTTCCGGATCTCGCCTCCCCTCGCCTCCTTCCAACAATGGGGAGCGCGGCCGCCAATATGGCCGCACCCGCGGCGCCGCCGCCACTCACCGACTTCAAGCTCGGACGGCGGCGGCGGCGGCGGCTCCTGCTCGGCGTCGAAGCCCCCCTCCCCTTCCAGGGAGAGACGAGGCACGGAACGAACAAAGCCCACGGGCACCGATGAGCTAGCTGCTGACCACCTCGGCGTCCCGACCCGACCTCCTCCTTCCGCCTCTACCGACAAAATGGAGGTGGCGACGAGGGCCGAAGCAGGGCCGGGAGGCACGGCGGCCAATCAACACACGCCGACGCGCCGCCCAGCCAATGATACGCGCGCCACCGCCTGTTGCTGGGGCCGGCCGGGGCGAGGGAGGCGAGCTTGTGGCCTAGGGTTTGAAATCCTCCCCCGAGAGGAGCATGTCGGGAACAACTGCTGCGGCGCTGGCGGCCGCCCGCCGGTCCGCGGACGCGCCCGCCCCGGGGCTCCCGGCCCCGCAGGGTGCGGCGGCGCCCGCGACCCCCGGGGCCCGCCTGGCCCGCGCGCGCTCGGCGCCCCGGAAGGGGCGTCAGCCGCCCTCCCGGCCCCAGCTCTAGCCCGGGCGCCCGGCGCGCGGGCCCTGCGGCCCTAAGAGCCCGACTGGTCCCCAGCCCCCCGGGGGCATTACCGAAGCAGCCTTGGTTCCCCAAGTGGGTTCGCTGGGCCGCGTGACCAGTTTTTACAGCCAGAAGATCCTCAACAAAGTTGCCTCCCGAGGCCTGGCCCCTGCGCACTTTGCTCCTGGCGCCCCGCTCATTCTCCTCGGTCGCGAGAACTTCTTTGCTGCCCCCAAAGCTTGCGGTTCCCCCGCGGTTCCCTCTTGAGTCCCCGACCCCCGCCAGAAACTTTCCGAAGTGGCCTCTCCTGTGAAGGCGTTTCCCACACATGCGCGGATCAAGCCAGTCAGTTCCCCCTTTGTGTCCCCACTGGTCCTTAACTTCAGTTAGAGCCCGTCGTCGTCCCGCCTGGTGACTGCTGGTGTCCGTATCTGTCACCACCCCCCGCATCACCACACTCTCGAGGGGCGAGGCCGGGTTTTATTTTTCTGAACACAGTATGCCGTACATTGTCAAGTGCGCAAGAAAAGTTTGTTGAGAGAACGGGGGCTCCCTTACTCCCCTTTCTGCCCAGTTCTAGGTGGAAAGGGGGAGTAAAAGCGATAGTTCCGTTGATTATGCCAGCGAGGTGCAGGGAAGAGGGAAAGGGCAACTTCTTTTTTTTAATTTTATTATGTTATGTTAATGACCATATAATACATTGTTGGTTTTTCATGTGATCCACGATCCATTGTTTTCGTATAACACCCAGTGCTCCATGCAGTATGTACCCTCGTTAATACCCATCACCGGGCTAACCCATCCCCCCACCCCCTCCCCTCTAAAACCCTCAGTTTGTTTCTCAGAGTCCATAGTCTCTCATGGTTCATCTCTCTCCGATTTTCCCCCCTTCATTTTTCCCTTTCTTCTCCCAATGTCCTCCATGCTATTCCTTATGTCCCACAAATAAGTGAAACCATATAATTGACTCTCTCTCCTTATTTCACTTAGCATAATCTCCTCCAGTCCCATCCATGTTGATGTAAAAGTTGGGTATTCATCCTTTCTGATGCCTGAGTAATATTCCATTGTATATATGGACCACATCTTCTTTATCCATTCATCTGTTGAGGGGCATCTCGGCTCTTTCCACAGTTTGGCTATTGCGGACATTGCTGCTATGAACATTGGGGTGCATATGGCCCTTCTTTTCACTACATCTGTGTCTTTGGGGTAAATACCCTGGAGTGCAATTGCTAGGTCATAGGGTAGCTCTATTTTTAAATTTTTGAGGAACCTCCACACTGTTTTCCAAAGTGGCTGTACCAACTTGCATTCCCACCAACAGTGTAAGAGGGTTGGGGAAAGGGCAACTTCTTTGGGGTAAATGGATAAGCCGCCCAAAATGAGTGTTTTAAAAGAGACGCCAAATTCTATGAACATAGGAACATGTTCAGTGCAGGATTTATATATACTTTTTATGGGTCCCACATAATTCGTTTTTTAATCTTCAGTTTTTTGCTACCATCATCCCCCACCCCTATGTCTTTCTAGCCACGGACCTTAAGTTTTCTTAAGAAACCTTCCTTAAGCTACTGCATTTTTAAAAGAGAAGTTTGTTAATCAAATTAATTTGGTAAAATATATAGAAGAGATATTTTTGAGCATGGGGCTTTCTGGTGCTAATCATATTGTAGTCAAATAAGATGTGTATAATAAGCAACTGCCAGCTTACTGAAAGTGTAATCTGTTTCCTAAAACTCAAGAAGCTGGCTTAGACATCTGGCCAGATAATAGCCAGGCTGTATTTAATGAGTTCAAGACTTTAACTTCAGAAAAGACCCTTACTATGACTTTTTTTTTTTTTTTAAGATTTTACCTATTTATTTGACAGAAATAGAGAGAGCACAAGTAGGCAGAGCGGCAGGCAGAGGGAGAGGGAGTAGCAGACTCCCCCCTGAGCAGGGAGCTGACTCGGAACTCGATCCCAGGACACTGGGATCGTGACCCGAGCTAAAGGCAGACGCTTAACCGACTGAGCTACCCAGGTGCCCTGCTATGACATTTTTTTAAATATAAGGGCTTGTAAAGTGAACAGTCTGGTTTCAGTCTGAGCACTTTCTTTTTCTAATTCTTTTTTTAATAGCAAAGATTTATGAAATGCTAAGGGCTTATCACTGCATTTTACATATTCTATCTCATTGAATACTTACATGAAAGTGTATTTTATATTTCTAAATGTGTTCTTTTTTAATTTAAATTCAATTAGCCAACATATAGTACATCATTAGTTTCAGATGTAGAGTTCAGTTATTCATCAGTTGCATATAATATCCAGTGCTCATCACATGCCCTCCTGAATGCCCATCACCCAGTTACCGCATCCCCCCACCCACCTCCCCTCCAGCAACCCTCAGTTTGTTTCCTATAGTTAAGAGTCTCTCATGGTTTGTCTCCCTCTCTGATTTCTTCCCATTCAGTTTTGTCTCCCCTCCCCTATGATCCTCTGTGCTGTTTCTTATATTCCACATATGAGTGAAATCATATGAAATTGTCTTTCTCTGACTGACTTACTTCGCTCAGCATAATACCCTCCAGTTCCATCCAAATCAATGTAAATGGTAAGATTCTATCCTTTTTGATGGCTGAGTAATATTCCATAGTATATATATGCCACATCTTTTTTATCCATTTACCCATCGATGGAGATATGGGCTCTTTCCATATTTTGGCAATTGTGGACATTGCTGTTATAAACATCAGGGTGCAGGTGCCCCTTCGAATCACTATGTTTCTATCCTTTGGATAAATACCTAGTAGTGCAATTGCTGGGTTGTAGGATAGTTCTATTTTCAACTTTTTGAGGAACCTCCACAGTTTTCCAGAGTGGCTATACAGCTTGCATTCCCACCAGCAGTGTAAGAGGGTTTCCCTTTCTCCGCATCCTCGCCAATACTTGTTTCCTGACTTGTTAATTTTAGCCATTCTGACCGGTGTGAGGTGGTATCTCACTGTGGTTTTGATTTGTATTTCCCGGATGATGAGTGATGTTGAGCATTTTTTTTCATGTGTCTGTTGGCCATTTGTATGTCTTCTTTGGAGAAATGTCTGTTCGTGTCTTCTGCCCATTTTTGAACTAGATTATTTGTTTTTTGGGTGTTGAGTTTGACAAGTTCTTTTTAGATCTTGGGCACTAGCCCTTTATCTGATACGTCATTTGCAAATATCTTCTCCCATTCAGTAGGTCTAATTCTTTTTTATTTGTATCATCCAAATATCTTTCAAATTCATCCCCATCACACTCCCACTCCTTTCTCTCTACACCAATTTGATTGTGTTACTATTTATTTGTTTGTTTGTTTTAGAGGGGGGTGGAGGGGCAAAGGGAGAGGGAGAGAGCATTTTAAGCAGCCTCCACACCCAGTGTGAGCCCCACGCAGGGCTCGATTTCACAACCCTCAGATCATGACCTGAGCCAAAATCAGGAGGCTGACACTTAACCAACTGAGCCACCCAGGCACCCCTGTGTTACTTAAAAAAAAAAAAAAAAAAAAAAAAAAAAAAAAATCATTGGCTCCAAATTGTATTACAGAATTCAGTCACCTGTTCTCTGACTCTTACCTGTGTAAGACACTTAAAACACACACAATGTTTTGGATAGTTTCTCTGCCTTCCCCTTCCCTGGGCTAACATTGCTTTTTGCTTATCTGCACAAATTACAGGGTAGGTGCTATTTTGATCTCTACTGTGCAGATGGAAAATGTGAGGCCCACAAAATTTAAAGCAGACAGCCACATGCTAAGACTCCAGAGCCCAGGCTCTGTGTCTCCTGCGGTATTTGTGTCTGAGTCGCCTCTGTCTTCCCGTGCCTGAAAGGCGCTCTGCCCATAGCAGACACTGAGTGGCTGTTGACGGACTGGCAGGGCTGCTAGGGCAGTATGAAGCCTCCGTTCCTGCCCGGTCAGAGTCAGGCTGCTCTCAGGAGAGCACTGTTAAAGCCTTTACCATGTCCCAGACTCCCAGCAACTTTTCAATATAGCTCCAGCCTCATCCTTCATTAATATTTACCAAGTGCTGGTAACAGCTCAGAACTGGAGAGCAGGAGCCAAAAACATACCCTCTTCAGGACATCTGATGCAGCCTCTGCCTATCCCCTGCCAGTCTTTAAAGTCGATGCCACCAACACACTCCAATTAGTGGTTCTCAGTTCAAATAGGAAAGTGGTGGTACAGAGAAACAGCGCTCAGGATGTAAATCAGCCACCAAAACTGGGAGCCAAATGCATAATAAATACGTGGGTGTTTAATACAAAACATTTATTTAACCAAGATTTATCTGGTACCTTCTTTGAGGCAGGCACTCTGCCAAGCCCTGAGGATACAACAGTGAATGAGGCTCCATCCCAGCCGTAAAAGACTCAAAGGCTCTTCCCCTGACAATTTATCAGGGAAGAAACCTGGGTGTCTGGGAAGATTCATTTCCTCAGTTCTTCCCCTGAGAGTCAAGGACAGACTGCCAATTGTAAACACAAAAATTGACCTGCTAACATTGCTACAGAGTTCAGGTTACAAACATTGAACCTGGGCTCCCGGGAATGGAGGGGAAAAGGAAAGGGATCTGCACACTCTGAAATCCTTTCCCAAGGAGGATACATTTTGAATTCCATACCAGTGGGAGCCAAAATCAACAGAATCTGTTACGTAACGTTTACCTACCTGATCTGTAAGTACAAGTGGGGCAAAAAGGTGTTTCAGAAAGTCTGGCTTTGCAGGATCGGCAAGTTGCAGGCTGATACTCGTATTTTAAACCCCACGAGTGGCCAGGCAGTGAGGCAATCATACAGGTTTGCCACACCTTCCAAGCACGTCTCTAGTCTGACCCACTGGCTTTCAGGCTGGATCATGCACCTCCCAGTTTGTCTAACTCAAAGCAAGCAAGTTCTTGGAACTTGCCAAGAAAGCAAAGTAGAACACCTGTCTGATGTTTTGATGTGCCTTAGGGCTTTAATCTTGTTGCCAGACTGGTATCAAAACACACACCCCACCACACACCGTGAATGTGTTTCCTGGGGAAGCATCTGCCTCGCATTCCCCAGTTGCTCACCCATTCCCGAGCCATTGCAAATCAGTTCTCGGCCATTACAGCCAATTCGGTGTAATCACTAAATGGGGTACAGGAAGTCATACTAAACTCCCACACTTCCTGTGACTCTGACTCAGGGCTCCTCAACCTCTGGGACCTTTACAGGATTCTGATGCATGGACTCCCACCCCAGAATCAGAATCTTTGAGGATGGCTACTTGGGTGCTCCAGCTCCAGCTAAAGGGTGGCAGAATCTGCCATGGTGGCATAATAATCCTTATTTGGAACTAAAAGTACTTGAAAAACAACAGGTGCAGAAGGTCACTCTGACCTCCCCTCCCTTTTTCTTCCTGAAAACAAAAAAGAACATTTCCCATGTGAAAGATGTCCTCCTACACCAGGAGGAGAGAAACATTATTATCACCAGAGATGGAGACGGAGGCTGAGAGAATTCTGTACAAACAGACCTGGTCAAAATAACTCTTACCTTCCTTTAGATTCCCCATATATTTTAGTTACTTTCCCACAATTGTACCTCTTGTTCAACCTATTATAAAAGCATTTAGGCTTTGCCATATCTTTGGGTCCTCATGTCCTTATCACTTAAAATTTACATGAAATTAATCTGTGTGCTTTTCTCCTGTTAATGTCTTCTGTCAATTTAATTCTCAGGCCAGAGACCCTAAGAAGAAGGTTTTGCTTCCCCTACAGAACTACTGCTCTTAAGTTTTTCTTTTTCTTTTTTTTTTTTAATTTTATTTATTTATTTGAGAGAGAGAATGAGATAGAGAGAGAGAGCATGAGACAGGGGAGGGTCAGAGGGAGAAGCAGACTCCCTGCTGAGCAGGGAGCCCGATGCGGGACTCGATCCTGGGACTCCGGGATCATGACCTGAGCCGAAGGCAGTCGCTCAAACAACTGAGCCACCCAGGCGCCCTGCTCTTAAGTTTTTCTAAGAGGAATCCCCGATGTGGGAGTGTATGCATGAAGGGGACCCCCTTTATCCTCTGTAATCCTCAAAGGTGGTGATTATACCAAACAACCACAAAAAAAAAAAAAAATGAGCGCCCAGAGTTACTTTAGATCAGCTTTGTAAAGTGTTCATCACACAGGTGGGCTCCTGGGGTGTACCCTCAGTTTCCTTGCTAGTCTGTTCCAAGCTTTCCATTTCCTGGCCTGCTCCAAGGTCTGAGCTCTCAGTACTTCAGGCCAGCAGCTGTGTGAACAGAAAGATGGGTGGCAACCTTGAGAAGAACAACCCAAACAGGCTGAGGCTGGCAACCGGATTGATAAAGAAAGGAAATCTGGGACACCCAATACTCACTGAAAAAAAGTAGTGGAACATGGGAGCCATCTACTTCTATGTAAGACCGTGACTGTCCCTGTCTCCCAACTACTCACACCCATGGCACGAAGAAGAGGCACACTATCCTTAGGTTTCATGGAAGGCTCTAAAGTGAATCCAGTGAGATATGAAGCCACTCAAACTCCCACCATGTTCTCTCAGCTTGACAGTCGTTGAATTCCTATAGACATTTTTCTCTTACGCTGCCTTCTTTTGCAGCATCTTGCATTTTTAACATATTCCACATCTACAATAGCAGAGTTTTTTCACATCCATTATCTCACTCAATCTTGGCATTCGCTCTCCGGGATAAGGCATTATTACCATTCTATAGGGGAAGAAACAGACTCAGAGAGACTTGTTCGGGGTCTGCAACAAATCTCTTCTATCTTAAACATTTTTATTGGAGTTTGTCTTGTTACATAAGTGACATGTATCAACTGCAGCAAATGCAGGTCAACAACAACCCCAACAACCAAAAACCACTCCACGTCTTACCTCCCAGAGATAACCACTGCTGAGGTTCTGAGGGAATGTCCTTCCAATCTTTTTTCCATACTGAGAGGCAGTGTGAAGTGGGAAGAGCACAGACCCCGGAGCCTGCCCACAGGCTCAGCTCCGCAGCTCACTAGCATACGATATCGGCAGGCTTTCCAACCCTCTGCGTGGTAGTTTCTTCATCTGTAAAATAGGGATAATAACCGCACCTAACAGCGTAAGGACTAAACAAATCAACATCTTTGAAGTACTTAGAACAAGTACTTAGAAAGCCCTCAATTACTGAGCTTTGGGTTTTGTTTTGGGGTTTTTTGTTTGGTTTTTCTAAAAAATGGTAATGGTAAAAATGGTACATATTCTTTTGTTACCTGACTCTTATTTTTCATGTTTTAAACTCAATATATTGTGAGCCTGGTTCTGTATATATATGCCTACATACCTACATCACCAACCGTATTTTATGTTACGGCTTATCTGTCATTAATTTTACCATCCCTGACTGCTGTTTCCAATTCTTTGCTATTATATGCTGAGCTGAATATCCTTACAGATAAATCTCCCTTTTCTCAAAAAAAAAATTTCCCTTCAATAAATTCCTAGAGGTGAAACTACTATGGTAAATATATAGTTAAGACTTCTGACTTACCCCACCCCCACCCCCACCATCAGGTGTAAAAGTCAAATCTCAGGCCTCTGGCTCTACTGTTCTCCCTCCTGATTACTTGTAGCTGCTTCTCTAACATCGGCTTTGTCAGAGGAGTGGGTGAATTAACGTAGAAAAGAATTAGTCAAAAGAATTTCTGAAAAGTTTGGTTTTATGGACCACAAGTTATGTATTGCCCCCACTTCTAAGAAATATGCCTTTGGGCAGCTCTTTCTTCAGGGAAGCCTGATGCTAGTAAGATCCACTTATTCAAAAAAAAAAAAAAAGATCCACTTATTCATCGCAGCTGACAACCTCCGTAGCTGTCAACTTGACAAACGTCTGGATTTTTCCATTGACTCAGGCAGGCCAATGTTTGTCCTCTGGCTGACTGGGTTTGGGCAGACTGCAAGTTGAGCTTCTGTGGCACAAGAGACTACGTTTGGCCACAACTGACAAAAACGCGCAGCTTGACATAGTTTTAATAGATGATTAAAAGCGCTTGGTCTAGTTGACTCCATGGGGTGACTCCCACTCGTGAGAAGAGCAGGCACGAAGGGTGTCTCTGTTAAACCCACAGCTTCTAAGGCATGGGGACAAACAACCTGCCCAGGGACAGCCTGATCTCTTGACTCCAGTTCATCATGGCTGAATTTTTATATCATCTCCTTACCTTTAACTGATATATCTTTATTTTATTTTGTTATAACTGTCACCTTGTAGGATTCAAAGGTATGATCTTTTGCATATTCTAAATGCGCCCCTCATTAGATAATAATATTAAGTATTGAGCACTTTGTTATGAGCAAGACACTGTGCTAAGCAATTTATATGCATTATCTTATTAAATTTTCACCATAACCCTACCGAGGTCAGTAGTATTTCTATCCCCATTTAACAGATGAGAAAACTGAGGCTCAGAGAAATAGGTTAAGTGATTTGCCCAAAGTCACACACAGAGAACACAAACCTGGGTCAGGGTGATACCAAAACCTCTGCTCGTGGCCCTGTTACTGCACTGCATAGTCTCCAGGGCCCATATTCCTAGGAAGGGCTCAGAACAGAGTTTGCTGTGGGATGGGAGCCTTTCTGAGTCCAGGCTATCAGCAGCCCAATAAACTTGCATATATATTCTTAACGCCTTTTAGAAAAAAGAAAAAAGGGCAAAGAAAAACCAGAACATTTATATTCCTCCATATATGGGGTTATTTTCAAAGGCATCCTGCCCACGAAGGTACATCCTGCTACGAGAGTATATCCTGCCATGAAAGGATACTGCGAAGAGACAGCTTAAGGAGCTTCTGCAGCAGTGAGCTTGAGGGGAAACACCACCCACTGCAAAGAAATTGTAACCAGGTGAACTCATGAAGAGGAGTTGCTGAAGAACCCCCAAAGGTGCCCATGATAGAAAGAGGCAGCTTTAGGTATCCATCAAGCAAGGAAAACACAAAGCCATCTGACAAGATTTTTGGTCCAGAAAGAATTTCTTGCTCTCCTTTACCCTTCTTCCCTGACTGCAATCCCAGAGATGTCAAAAACTAGCCAGCTGCGGAAGGCAGAATAAGGAAGCGCAGAGCATCCAACTGTCAATCAAGCTTAGAGTTCTGATTATTACCTGGGCTGACCAATTTTAATTACTGAATCAAAATTGAATTTAAAATTTAAAGTGACATGGGGCGCCTGGGTGGCTCGGTCAGTTAAGCATCTGTCTTCGGCTCAGGTCATGATCCCAGGGTCCTGGGATGGAGCCCTGCATGGGCTCCCTGCTCAGCAGGGATCTTGCTTCTCCCTCTCCCTCTGCCCCTCCCCCTCTGCTCATGCTCTGTCTCTCATTTCCTCAAATAAATAAAATCTTTTTTAAAAATAATAAAATAAAAAATAAAATTTAAAGTGGCATATCCAAAATCTATAAAGAACTTATCAAACTCAACACCCAAAAAACAAATAATCTAGTCAAGAAATAGGCAGAAGACATGAACAGACATTTCTCCAAAGAAGACATACAAATGGCAGACAGACACATGAAAAAAATATTCAACATCACTCATCATCTGGGAAATACAAATCAAAACCACAGTGAGATACCACCTCACACCGGTCAGAATGGCTAAAATTAACAAGTCAGGAAACAAGTATTGGCGAGGATGCGGAGAAAGGGAAACCCTCTTACACTGCTGGTGGGAATGCAAGCTGTACAGCCACCCTGGAAAACTGTGGAGGTTCCTCAAAAAGTTAAAAATAGAACTATCCTACAACCCAGCAATTGCACTACTAGGTATTTATCCAAAGGATAGAAACATAGTGATTCGAAGGGGCACCTGCACCCTGATGTTTATAGCAGCAATGTCCACAATTGCCAAAATATGGGAAGAGCCCAGATCTCCATCGATGGGTAAATGGATAAAAAAGATGTGGCATATATATACTATGGAATATTACTCAGCCATCAAAAAAGGAATGAAATCTTGGGGCACCTGGGTGGCTCAGTCAGTTAAGCATCTGTCTTTGGCTCAGGTCATGATCCCAGGGTCTTGGGATTGAGCCCCGCATCAGGCTCCCTGCTTAGCAGAGAGCCTGCTTCTCACTCTTCCTCTGCTGCTCCCTGTGCTGTGCTCTCTCTCTCTGTCAAGTAAATAAATAAAATCTTTAAAAAAAAAAAAATGAAATCTTGCCATTTGCAATGACCTGGATGGAACTAGAGGTATAATGCTAAGTGAAATAAATCAGAGAAAGACAAATACCATATAATTTCACTCATATGTGGAATTTAAGAAACAAAACAGATGAACAAAGGGGAAAGGAAGGAAAAATAAAATAAGAGAGGGAGACAAACCATAAGCGACTCTTAACTCCAGGGAACAAACTGAGGGTTGCTGGAGGTGGGGGTGGGAGGATGGGGAAATTGGGTGATGGGGATTAAGGAGGGCACTTGATGTAATGAGCACTGGGTGTTATATGCAACTGATGAATCACTAAATTCTATCCCTGAAACTAATACTAGACTGCTAACTAACTTGAATTTAAATAAAAATTTTTTAAAAATTTTAAGTGACCACAGGATTTTATTACCCAAAAGAAAGGGTGGTAATGAAAATATCAACTAGTGGGGCGCCTGGGTGGCTAGTTGGTTAAGCGACTGCCTTCGGCTCAGGTCATGATCCTGGAGTCCTGGGATGGAGTCCCACATCGGGCTCCCTGCTCGGCGGGGAGTCTGCTTCTCCCTCTGACCCTCCTCCCTCTCCTGCTTTCTGTCTCTCATTCTCTCTCTCTCAAATAAATAAATAAAATCTTAAAAAAAAAAAGAAAAGAAAAGAAAATATCAACTAGTTTAGTACACACAAAATCCAATCAGACATTTGATTAGTCAACATTAAACAGCCAGTAGGGCCATCAGGAACATACTGGTTAAATGTCAGCCCTCCCTAGGAGTAAGCAAAAAAGTCACCTGGCCATGAAAATGGATGTTTTGTCCATTGGCTGGAGAAGAATTATCAACCTTGAGCATATTTAAAAGAAAAATAGGGGTGCCTGGGTGGTTCAGTCAGTTAAACATCTGACTCTTGGTTTCAGCTCAAGTCATGATCTCATGGGTTGTGAGATTGAGCCCCCCTCAGTGCAGAGTCTGTTTGAGATTCTCTCCCTCTGCCCCTCCTCCCACTCACACTCTCTCACTCTCTCTCTAAAATAAATAAATAAATCTTTAAAAAGAAGAAGAAATTTGTGGCACCTGGCTGGCTCAGTCAGTAAAGCATGTAACTCTTTTTTTTTTTTTTTAAGATTTTATTTATTTATTTATTTGCGAGAGAGAGAATGAGAGACAGAGAGCATGAGAGGGAGGAGGGTCAGAGGGAGAAGCAGACTCCCCGCTGAGCAGGGAGCCCGATGCGGGACTCAATCCGGGGACTCCAGGATCATTACCTGAGCCGAAGGCAGTCGCTTAACCGACTGAGCCACCCAGGCGCCCAAGCATGTAACTCTTGATGTCCGGGTTGTGAGTTAAAGCCCCATACTGGGTATAGAGATTACTTAAAAAATAAAATCTTGAAGAAGAAGGAAACGGAGGAGGAGGAGAAGTTGTTTATGAAACTAGTGACAGATCATTAAATGTATGAACCAAAAATTGATAGAACTGAAGGGAAAAGACATTTCCACAATAATCATTTGAGACTTCAATACCACACTCTCAATGATGGATAGAACAACCAGATGGAAGGTGAGTAAGGAAATAGAGGATTTGAACAATATAATAAAAGAACCAGATCTAACAAATATGTAGAGGACACTCTACCCAACTACAGCGTATACTTTCTTCTCACATGCACATGGGACATTCTCCAGGATAGACCATCTTTTAGGTCACAAGTTAAATCTCAATAAATTTAATAGTACCACTGAAAGTATCTTCTCTGACCACAGCAGGATGAGGTTAGAAGTCAGTAACAGAAGGAAAACTGAAAAATTCTCAAAACTGTAGAAATTAAACAACATACTTCTTTCAGAAAGTGCAAAATTTATTTCAACTGTACATAACAGATTTTTTTAAATAAAACAAACTCTTCATTGCCATAAGCAACCACTAACAATAATATGCATACTGTACAACATGATGCAAGATTCAGGTATACACCCAACTGAGTCTTCAAATGGTAGTCACCCACTAAAAAACGGCTCTCCCTTTCACAGAGGAAAAGCACAATATATAGATTTTTTTCAAGGAAGGTCTTATACCACTATATACCATTACTGTATTTTGGCCATTTTATGCGAAGCACATAATTAATATAGCTTATATACTATGGCAAGCTTAAATTCAGTGTTAACACCATGTAGGCCCCCTGCAAAAGGCCTGGAGATGGTTTACACCTACCTTCTGGCTCAGGGTCTTCACCCTCGCACTACAACACTAACTGTACACATGGCCACGATAGATAAACAACACACTCTTAAACAACTAATGGGTCAAAGAATATATCATGAAACAAATTTAAAAAATACTTAAAGTTGAATGAATATGAAAGTACAAGCTACCAAAACTTCTGGGACTCGGTGAAAGCAGTGCTAAGGGGGAAATGTTTAGATACATTGTTAAAAAAACAAGACAGATCTTAAACCAACCATCCAACTTTACAACTTAAGGAAATAAAGAAGAACAAACTAAACCCACACCTAGCAGAAGAAAGGAAATAATAGAGATTAGAGCAGAAAAAAAGAGAGAGAGAAAATCAATGAAACCAAAAGTCGTTTCTTTGAAAAAAAAAATCAATAAAACTGATAAGCTTTAACTAGATTGACTAAAAAAAAGAATACTCAAATTACTAAAATCAGGAATGAAAGTGGGGACCTCACTACCAATTTTACAAAAATAAAAAGATTATGAGAGAACTATGAACACTTGTACTCCAAGAAATTGTATTACTTAGATGAAGTGGAAACATTCCTAGAAACAGAAAACCTACCAAGACTAAATCATGAAGAAACAGAAAATCTGATTGGACCTACAACTAGTAAGATTTAATCAGGAGATTGAATCTCCTGAGAAAGAAAAGCCCTCCACCTAATGGCTTCACTGGTAAATTCTACCAATATTCAAGAACTAACACCAATCATTCTCAAACTCAAAAAAAATTGAAGAGGGGGGAGCAAATCCAAACTCATTCTTTAATATCCTGATATCAAATCCAAAGACACTACAGGAAAGGAAAACTGCAGACCAATTTCTTTTATGAACATTTCTACAAAGCCCTCAACAAAATACTATCAAACTGAATCCAGTAACATAGTGAAGCAATTATACACCATGACCAAGCAGAATTTATTCTGGGAATACAAGGATGGTTCAACATACAAAAATCAATCAATGTAATACACCACATTAACAGAATGAAGGAAAAACACATGATCATCTCAATTGATGCAGAACAAGCATTTGACAAAATTCAACCCTTTTTCATGATAAAAACACTCAACAAACTAGGAATAGAAGTAAACTATTTTTAACATAATAAAAGTTATATCTGAAAAACCCACAGCAAACATCATACTCAATGTGAAAGACTAAAAACTTTTCCTCTAAGAGCAAGAACAAGGTAAGGATGCTCACTTTCACCATTTCTAGTAAACATAGTCCCGGGAGTTCTAGACAGCCTGGGAGTTCTAGACAGAGCAATTAGAAAAAAAAAAATTAAAAATAAAAGGTATCTAAATTGAAAAGGAACGAGTAAAATTACCTCTGCTCACAGATGATATGATCTTATACATAGAAAACCTTAGGGTTTCCACCAAAAGACTATTAGAACTAACAGATAAATTTGGAAAAGTAGCAGAATACAAAGTCAACACTCAAAAATCAATTGCATTTCTATACAGTAATAATGAAAATATGAAAAGGAAATTAAGAAAACAACTCTATTTACAATAGCATTAAAAAGAATGAAATACTAAAAAAAAAAAAGAATGAAATACTTAGTAATTAAGTTAACCAAGGAAGTGAAAGACTTGTATAATGAAAACTACAAAACATTGCTTGAGGAAATTAAAGAAGACATAAATGAATGAAAAGATATCAATGTTCATAGATTGAAAGATTTAATATTGTTAATTTAGTATTGTTAAGATGTTAATACTGCCAAAGTGATTCAATGCAATTGTTATCAAACTCCCAATGACATTTTTTTTCAGAAATAGAAAAATCCATCCTAAAACTTATATGGAATTTCAAAAAACCCGGAATATCAGCTAAAATAATCTTTCAAGAAAAGCAGAAGAATGAAGCTGGAGATCTCACACTTTCTGATTTCAGAACTTAACTATAAATCTATAGGATTCAAACAATATGATAGCAGCATAAAGATAGATCTGCAGATCAATGAAATAGAATAGAGAGCCCAGAAATAAATCTTCACGTATATGGTCAAATGATTTTCAACAAGGGTGCCAAGACCACTCAGCAGGGGACAATCTTTTCCACACCTGGTGCTGGGAAAACTGGAGATCCACATGCAGGAGAATGAAGTTGGACTCTCCTCTTATACCATAGACAAAAAATAACCCCATAGATAGATAGAGTTAAACAAAAGAGCTAAAATTCTTAGTAAAACTTGGAATAAAAGCTTCACCATATTAGATTTGGCAATAATTTGTTGGATTCTGACATCAAAGCCTCAGTTGGTTGAACTTCTGTCTCCTGATTTCAACTCGGGTCATGATCTCTGAGTCATGGGATTGAGCCCCATGTGGGGCTCCACGCTCAGCTCGGAATCTGCTTGAGATTCTCTTTCCCTCTGCCCCTTCCCCGCGCACTCTCTCTAAATAAATGAATAAAATCTTCAGAAAAAATAGCACAGATAACAAAAGAAAAAATAGGGAAACTGAACTTCATGAAAACTAAAAACCTCTGTGCATCAAAGGACACTATCAGTAGAGTGAAAAGGCAACCTATGCAATAGGAGAAAATATTTGCAAATCATATATCTGACAAGGGCTTCATATCCAGAATATATAAAGAACCCCTAAAAATCAACAACAGAACAACCTAGTTCAAAAATGGACAAAGAGGGGCGCCTGGGTGGCTCAGTTGGTTAAGCAACTGCCTTCGGCTCAGGTCATGATCCCGGAGTCCCGGGATCGAGTCCCGCATCAGGCTCCCTGCTCAGCAGGGAGTCTGCTTCTCCCTCTGACCCTCCTCCCTCTCATGCTCTCTGTCTCCCATTCTCTCTCTCGCAAATAAATAAAATCTTAAAAAAAAAAATTAAAAAAAAAATGGACAAAGGGCTTGAATAGATATTTCTCCAAAGAATGCAGATGGCCAATAAACACATGAAAAGATGCTTATAATAACTGATCATTAGGGAACTACACATCAAAACCACAATGAGATACCCCTTGACAACCATTAGGATGACTATTATTAAAACAGAAACACAAGCAGAAAATAACAAGTTTTGGCAAGGATGTGGTGACATTGGAACCTTTGTGCATTGCTGGTGGGAAAGTAAATTGGTATGGCCACTGTGGAAAACAATACAGTGGTCCCGGAAAAAATTAAAAATAGAATTACCATATGAACCATCAATGCCACTGCTGGGTACACACCCAAACGAATTGAAAGTGGGGTCTTGAACAGATATTTGTTCTCAGCAGCATTATTCACAACAGCTTATTTGTGGAAACAACCAAGTATACATTGACAAATCAATGGATAAGCAAAATGTGGTATATACATACAATGTAATATTATTCAGCCTTAAAAAGGCAGGAAGTTTTGATATATGCTACAACATGGAGAAAACTTGAGGGCATGATGCTAAGTGAAATAAGCCAATCACCAGAAGATACATGCTGTTTGATTCCATTTACATGAAGTTCCATAAGTAGTCAACATCAGAGAGAGAAAATAGAATGGTGGTTACCAGGGACTCAGAGGCTGTGGGGGGTTTGGGGAAAGGGCAGGAATGGGAAGTTATTATTTAATGGGTATAGAGTTTCAGTTCTACCAGATGAAAAAGTTCTGGAGGTGGGTGGTGCTGATAGTTGTATTTAAAAATGTACTTAGGGCGCCTGGGTGGCTCAGTTGGTTAAGCGACTGCCTTCGGCTCAGGTCATGATCCTGGAGTCCCTGGATCGAGTCCCGCATGGGGCTCCCTGCTAGGCGAGGAGCCTGCTTCTCCCTCTAACCCTCCCCCCTCTCATGTACTCTCTCTCTCTCTCATTCTCGCTCTCTCAAATAAATAAATAAATCTTTAAAAAAATAAAAAATTAAAAATTAAATAAATAAATAAATAAATAAATAAATAAATAAATAAATAAATAAAAATGTACTTAATCAGGTTGCCTGAGTGGCTCAGTCAGTTAAGCAACTGACTCTTGGTCTTGACTCCAGTCTTGATCTCCAGGTTGTAAGTTCAAGCCCCGAGTTGGGCTCCATACTGGGCATGGAGCGAATCTTTTTAAAATACAATACAATGCAATACAATACAATACAATACAATACAATACAATACAATACAATACAATAAAATACTTAATCACTGAACTGCACACCTAAAAATGGTTATGCAGGTAAACTCTATGCTATATGTATTTTGCCACAATAAAAAAAATTGAAAAAAAAGTAAAATAAAGATACGTTTTCTTTTTTTTTTTTAAGTTTTATTTATTTAAGTAATCTCTACACCCAACGTGGGGCTCAAACTCATGACCCAGAAATCAAGAGTCGCAGGTTCCACCGACTGAGCCTGCCAGGTACCCCAATACTCCTTTATGCCATGGATCTTCTTTCTCAACATACCATTACACATGCTTGACATATATGGGGTCCGAGGTAAAGGTACAAATGGAGACCCACATATCATTTGTCTAAATATTTAAATGGGACAAGCTAAATTAAAGCTATTCTATATTCCTACCTCGTCAAATGGACGTTTATAACAACAAAATCAACCTCAAACCTTCATACCATTGGGATGAAGTTGCCTTCTGTTTCAAGGCGATGGGGCTGTGGAGAAGCATTTCCCTGGGTCCTGCACAGTGCTCATCTGAAGAGTGGATGCTGAGGTTTGGCTTGTCCTGAGTCCTGAGTACCAGAAGTGCCCACGTGCTGTTTTCACGTGGAGCAACCCATGTGGCCACACAGCCATTCAACCCCTGGCCGACAGAAAGGTTTACTCAGATTTCCTGGTTTGCATTCCTGTATTCATTTCAGAAAAGGGTGATAATGACCTGCTTGTGTACTTCATTGTTAACGATTATTTTGTGTAATTTGACTTTGAGGGGTGCCTGGGTGGCTCAGTCGGTAAAGTGTCTGCCTTTGGCTCAGGTCATGATCCTGGGGTCCTGGGATCGAGCCCCACATCTGGCTCCCTGCTCAGTGGGGAGCCTGCTTCTCCCTCTCCCTGCCCCCAGCTCGTGCTCTCTCTTGCTATCTCTCTCTCTCTCTCTCTCAAATAAATAAAATCTTTTTAAGATTTTGATTTTGATATTTCAGTTTTACCTCTTATTCAATAAATGTATTTTATGCATGGTTGTGATACAGGGCCTTCTAAATTGTGGGGCCCAGAGAAAGGGTCTCTCTTGCCTGAAATAGGAGGTGATGTATCTGCTTATATATCCCTAAAATCTAGTAGAAAGGCAATCGAGATCTACGGGGATATCCGATAGTCCTGTGGCCGCTATGTCCATCAGAAGGGCCCTGGAGCAGGCAGTGGGCACCTAAGGGCCTTGGGTTGCCTTTTCACTCTGTTGATAATGTCGTTTGATGCACAGAAGTTTTTAGTTTTCATGAATTCCGATTTGCCTCTTTTTTCTTTTGTTGTCTGTGCCTTTCGTCTCAGAATCCAAAAAATCATTGCCAAATCTAATGTGGTGAAGCTCTTATTCCAAGTTTTCCTAAGAGTTTTAGCTTTTATGTTTAGATCTTTATCCATTTGTGGTTCTTTTTTGTCTATGGTATAGGATGACAGTCCAACTTCATTCTCCTGCAGGTGGATCTCCAGTTTTCCCAGCACCGTGTGTGGAAAAGATTGTCCGTCCCCTGTTGAGTGGTCTTGGCAGCACCCTTGTTGAAAATCATTTGACTGAGGTGCCTGGGTGGCTCAGTCAGTTAAGCAGCTGCCCTCGGCTCAGGTCATGATCCCAGGGTCCTGGGATTGAGGGGAGCCTGCTTCTCCCTCTGCTTGCCGCTCCCCCTGCTTATGCTCTCTCTCTGTCAAATAAATAAAGTCTTAAAAAGAAAAAAAAGCAAGAAAGCAAGAAAGCAAGAAAGCAAGAAAGCAAGAAAGCAAGAAAGCAAGAAAGCAAGAAAGAAAGAAAGAAAGAAAGAAAGAAAGAAAGAAAGAAAGAAAAAATCATTTGACCTTACACGTGAGGATTTATTCCTGGGCTCTCTATTCTATTCCACTGATCTGCAAATCTGCCTTTATGCTGGTATCATATTGTTTTGAATCCTGTAGTTTTGTAGTAAGTGTTGAAATCAGGAAGTGTGAGACCTCTGACTCTGCTCTTCTATTTTCAAGTTTGTTTTGGTCCTTCTGAGTCCCTAACACCTAATCCCTTTCGCTATATTCTGTTTGTTAGAAGCTAGTCACTGAGTCTGGCCCACAATCAAGAGGAGATTACACAAAGGTTGGGAATACCAGGAGGCAAAGATTACTGGGAGCCATTTTAGGGGCTGCCTACCACAATAGCTAACATTTATTGAGGACTTAATACTTAAGCAATATGTATATCTACTCATTTCATCCTGACAATAACCCTGGGAATCCGGAACTCTTATTATACCTAATTTTTACTAGAAAGAATTGAGGTTTGGGCGCCTGGGTGGCTCAGTCGGTTAAGCGACTGCCTTCGGCTCAGGTCATGATCCTGGAGTCCCGGGATCGAGTCCCGCATCAGGCTCCCTGCTCGGCGGGGAGTCTGCTTCTCCCTCTGACCCTACCCCCCTCATGCTCTCTCTATCTCATTCTCTCTCAAATGAATAAATAAAATCTTTAAAAAAAAAAAAAGAATTGAGGTTTAAAGCGATTAAATCATTTTACATGTGGCCCCATGGTTACAAATGATGGAGTTGGGATTCAGACCCAACCTGTCCAAATCCAAAGCTATACTTCTAAGTGTTGTACTTACTATCCACACACACTTGGCCGCCTCAGTATTTCAGATGAGTGTAAAATGTTATTAGTTCTAACTTAGAGCTTACATTTACAATTGGCTAAATCTCAGATGACCGCTCATGAGTAGAATGAACTCTTTTAGCTCTATTTAGCACTAGTCAAATGAATTTGAGAAATAGTTCTATTTTGGTTCAGTGTCAGCGTGTTATGGAAATTTGCTACCCACTGTGGAAAAGGAAGGACAAACTCGCTAACACAGACATGCTGAAGAATTTCCCTTCTTGCTACCCTGGAAACTAGATTCCCCAGGCTTCTGGAAGCAGGACCTCAGCTTAAGGGAAGCTTCTGGACCTGACTTCATGGGCAGCTGCTTGAAAACATCAAATTTCTCTTGAACTTCCCCAGAATTTCTGGGTCAGGCCACACACAAGAGAACTCTGTGAAAACAAGTTTCCACAGAACTTCTTGGCCTAAGAGAATTCTGCTTTCAAATAATCCCACACCCCCCACCTCCCCAGTCAGATGCCGCCGCCTGCGATGGAAGACCTCCTTCCCAGCCTGGGGAATGTGTTGGGGAGTGTCTGATGGAGTCACGAAGACCCTTGGCTTCTCGCTCTCCCCTTCTTTTGTGACCACATCTGAGAACTCTCAGAAGGAAAACACTGGGTTGTGTTTTAAAGCCCAGGATAGAAAGCTTGAGTTAAAAATGTTTCAGGGAGGGGCGCCTGGGTGGCTCGGCTGGTTAAGCGACTGCCTTCGGCTCAGGTCATGATCCCGGAGTCCCGGGATCGAGTCCCGCATCGGGCTCCCTGCTCGGCAGGGAGTCTGCTTCTCCCTCTGACCCTCCTCCCTCTCATGCTCTCTGTCTCTCATTCTCTCTGTCTCAAATAAATAAATAAAATCTTAAAAAAAAAAAAATGTTTCAGGGTGGGACGCCTGGGTGGCTCAGTCGGTTAAGCGTCTGCCTTCGGCTCAGGTCATGACCCCAGGGTCCTGGGATCAAGTCCCGCATCGGGCTCCCTGCTCCACGGGGAGCCTGCTTCTCCCTCTGCCTCTGTCTCCCTCTCTGTCTCTCATGAATAAATAAATAAAATCTTAAAAAAAAAAAAGTTTCAGGGGAAAAAAGAAAAAAGTGTTGCAGAAATGTTGAGAATGTTTTTAAACTTGTTTTTAAAAGGTGTTCTTGTTTTCATTGTGTTTTGGGGAGCAGGTGTAATTGCCTTCATGCTTCAGCTTAAAAGGGGATCCACGTTGTCCCCATTTTTATCCCAGAGGCCCAGTTCAGTCCCTGGAGCTGGGTTGGATGCTGTGCAGGAACAGAGACAAGTTAAGACATCGGTCTTGCATTTAAGGAGCTTTGACAGTAGTATCCAGACCTTGATCGACTAGTCCTGTCTACCACTGACATGTCACTAGGAGACTTGGGCCTTGCGTGCACCTTCCCAACCTCAAGTCACACCTCTTTTCACATGGGAGGATATCTGGATGCGAGCTGGGTGAGGATTTTTGTCTATTTTGGTCACTGTTATATCCCCAGCACCTAAAACAGTGCCCAACAGGAATTAGGATCTCAGTAATGAATGAGGCAGTTATGGGATACAGGTTAAGTGGGCTCAGTCCAAGGGCGTCACCATTCTGGGTTTGAATTTCAGTGCTGCCCCTTGCTGGCTGGATAACATCGGGTAAATTATTTAACCTCCCTCTGGCTCAGCTAATTCACTCATTCATTTCTTCATTCAGCAAATATTAGCTGAACAACTAATGTGTACCAAACACTGTTCTTGGCACCAGGTAGGTAGAAGTGACCAAAACAGACACGGATCCCTGTCCTGGGGGTAGTTTCTATTTCAAGGAGGAAAAACAGACAAATGCACTAATAAATGCAATACATAGTGGTTTCAGATGATAAGTGCTCTGGAAAAACCGGGAGACGGGGACTTCTGGGGTGAGGTGGGAGGAGCTTTGCCTCCTGGCCTATGGGACCATGAGAAGGTGAGAGTGCAGGGCACAAAGGACTTACCAAAGCACCTGGAGCTTGTCCTACCTCCTTCCTGGGGAATACTATGCTACGTTTCCATATATAACATCGCATGGGTAAAAAAATCCTGACTGCTAAGTGTTGTGAGGATGAGATGAGAAAACATCTGTGGTGAGTCTAGCTCTGTGCCTGGTACAAGCTCACCACATGGCGATTACTATCATTTTCCTCTCATGCACTCCATGAACTCCATGCACATTTCAGTAACAGGAGAAAGTCAGACCTGGATAGCCCATCCCATTCTCTAATTTTACGGAAGAGGGAGCTAAGGCCTAGACTTGTTCAAGATCACATGGCCACGACGAGGCCAGAACTAGAACTTGGTCCCTCATCCCTGCACTGGGATTCCCCACCCCACCCCCCACCCCCGTTTGTTGATTGTCTCCTATGTCCACTCGTGGGTCTTGCAAGCTATTGTTAAAGAAAATTATTCACAACACTTATTGAAGGTGATAAGGGGCAGCAGGGTTGGGGTCCATGGGTAAAAAATGGCAGAGAAGAGGGGCGCCTGGGTGGTTCAGTCAGTTAAGCATCTGCCTTCAGCTCAGGTCATGATCTCAGGGTCCTGGGATCGAGCCCTGCATTGGGCTCCCTGCTCAGTGGGGAGCCTGCTTCTCCCTCCGCATCTGCCTGCCGCTCCCCCTGCTTGTGCTCTCTCTCTCTCTCTCACTCTCGCTCTCACTCTCTATCTCAAATAAATTTTTAAAAAATCTTTAAAAAAAAAAATGACAGAGAAGAAACAGCAGGAGTAAGGAGGGATTCTGGTTAACCTGGCCTAATGAGATTCTTACTGCAACTGGACAATGCAGGAATGAGCACAGAAACCCAAAAGTCAAGGCCTGAGAAGTTCAGGGGAGCCTGAATAGAGTTTGGTCAAGGGGAGGGTGTTTGTCACTATTCAGTTGATGATTTAATACTATGAAATAACTTTGTTTTCCTGGAAGGCTCAAGATAAACCAATCCATACTTCTCGAGCCAACTCGGGGTCAGGAGTATTCAGCCGACTGGACACTTTGGCCTCTGCCCAGAGTGGAAACGGCAGCTGCTGACCTCAGGGTTGCTTAATCACCAGGGGCCCAGCCAGCCAGGCGGCAGGAAGCGCCTCCCTCTGACCCATTTCCTTTGACCCCTGCACTGGGACCTTGGATGTAGGCCCCTCTTTGTTCAGGGGACAGTTCTTCCTGCTCCTCCTCCAGCCTAGCGGCTCATTTTGTCCCCAACCCTTTGTTTCCCCTTCCTCCACTCCCCTGAATTCTTTCAGGCAGGGGTGCAGCTGGGGAGTGAAATGAGGGCTTCCTCCACCTCCAGGAGGTTGTCACCCCCTCATAAGCTGCCTTCTCACCGTCCCTATTCACTGAGTCTTGCTCACTCCAACTCAACACCTGGACCCTGAATGTGTCTTTGGCCTTTTTAACTCCTCCACTGTCCCAAGAACAGGTGGAGACACCTGAGCACAGAAATGGTAGATAGGACCCTTTACGAAAAACAAGCCAGACTGAGAACTGGGACTGGTGCTGTGATAGAGAAGACCCCCTGTGGGAGGAAGGACTTGGATTAGGCCTGGAAGAGTCAAGATCAAAGAGGTAAGCAGGAGTGATGGGCCTGCAGGCTGGCAGAAGGGCAGAACCCAGACTCGGAGGCAGGAATACGTGGGCAGCCTCGAATTCAGATGGAGACCTGAGGCCCTCTAACGAATGGTTTGCAAATTTCAGATCGTGACCCTGCAGTGGGTGATCAGAATTGTTTCTTTGGCTACAAAGAGCATTTTTTAAAAATGAAATAGAGTAGAAGTAAAGAAGATAGAAATGAAAATGTCAGAGGGTATCCCACATCATAAGGATTATTACCATTTCCTGAAATTGACCTTGCAATTTTAGATACAGTATGTAAGTAATAGAGGTGGACTGGGTCATGATGTAAAACGAATTTGTCATGGATTACACGTAAAAAGAATTTAAAAAAAAAACAAACCTCTTACCAACCCCTCCTCATTTTACAACTGAGAAGACTGGGGCTCAGAGAGGCAGCTCAGGCAGAACAGGGACCTGGACACCGACCTCCTGCCCACAGGGCTCCTTCTCTACACTCCGTCCCACCTTCCCCCGCTGACGGAGCAGACCGAACTCGGTTCTTCAACACTCTGGCCCCTATTAGTTTTACCATCCCAAGGACACTCCACTTTTTTTTTTTTAAGTTTTTATTTAAATTCCGGTTAGTTACCAGACAGCATAATATTATTTCAGATGTACAATATAGTGATTGCACACTTCCCTGCATCGGCCTGCGCTCACCACAAGTGCACTCCTTCATCCCCATCACCTATTTCCCCCATCCCTCACCCACCTCCCCTCTGGTACCCATGAGTTTGTTCTCTAGAGTTCCGAGTCTGTTTCTTGGTTTGCCTCTCTCTCTCTCTCTTTTTTTTTTACCTCTGCTTTTTTGTTTTGTTTCTTAAATTCCACATATGAGTGAAATGGCATTTGTCTTCCTCTTACTGACTTATTTCACTTAGCATAATACTCTAGCTCCATCCACATCACTGTACATGGCAAGATTTCATTCTTTTTTGTGGCTGAGTAATATTCCATTGTGTGTGTGTGCGTGTGTGTGTGTGTGTGTGTGTGTCACATCTTCTTTATCCATTCATCAGTCGGACACTTGCGCTGTTCCCATAGTTTGGCTACTGTAGATAATGCTGCTAGAAACATTGGGGTGCATGTATCCCTTTGAATTAGTATCTTTGTATTCTTTGGATAAACATCCCCTAGTGCAATTGCTGGATCACGTGGCAGTCCTATGTTTAACTTTTTGAGGAAACTCCATACTGTTCTCCAGAGCGGCTGCACCAGCTTGTGTTCCCACCAACAGTGCAAGAGGGTTCCCCTTTCTCTGCATCCTCGCCGACACCAGTTGTTCTTGATTTTATCCATTCTGACAGGTGTGAGGTGGCATCTTATCGTAGTTTTAAATTGCATGTCCCTGGTGATCAGTGACATTGAGCGTCTTTTCATGAGGGACACTTCACTTTTATTCATTCCATGAACCCTTGCTGAGGGCCTACCCTGGTTTGGGTCTTTGTGCCAGGTACCGGAATAGTATGGAGTTTACAATGCAAGTGTAGGATTTACTGACTGATACCAGTTTTCTCCTGAGTTAACTTTTAAATTTTTGGTTTCAGATTGGGGATGTTAAAAAGTATTCTGATAGGGGCGCCTGGGTGGCTCAGTCGGTTAAGCATCTGCCTTCAGCTCAGGTCATGATCCCAGAGTCCTGGGATCGAGCCCCGCATCGGGCTCCCTGCTCGGCGGGGAGCCTGCTTCTCCCTCTCCCTCTGCCTGCCTCTCTGCCTACTTGTTCTTTCTCTCTATCTCTCTGTCAAATAAATAAATAAATAAATCTTTTAAAAAAAAAAAGTATTCTGATAATTGTTTAAATAGTAGGGAAGGGCGCCTGGGTGGCTCAGTCAGTTAAGCGTCTGCCTTTGGCTCAGGTCATGATCTCAGGGTCCTGGGATCGAGCCCTGCATTGGGCTCCCTGCTCAGCAGAAAGTCTGCTTTTCCCTCTGCCTCTGTCCCTCCCCACCTCCTGCTTTCTCTTGCTCATGTGCTCTCACTCTTTCTCTCAAACATAAATAGTCTTTTTAAAAAATAAAAAAGAGTAGCGAAGACTTGATTGAAGAATACTGCGTTAGGGGTGGGAGATGGGGCTCTACTCCCAGTACAGGACAGACAGCTGGGGATTCACAGCCAAGGAGCAAGGTGAGGGGTCGGTTACAGGAGACCTCCAGCGTAGGGGCACTCTAAACCACCTAACAGGGTTCTTGCTGAAGGCAGGCCAAGGACTTGGACATCAAAGGTGAGAGATGAGGAACTTAATGAGCATCAGGGGTGGGGGGATGATTTAGCAGGATTCTTTGCTAAGACCTGGCTGGGCAGACTTAATACAAGACAGGGGCCAACATCAAGGCCAACTTGGAAAAAGGGTTCAGAGGAGCCCAACTACAGTTCCATCAGAGTCTTTGTCAGTGACAAGATCTCTCTCTACCTTATGTATCTTGTGTTTCCACTCGTCCCTGGTCCCTGATATTTATATGCTATATACCTAGCATGTAAATGCTAGGTAGTATCAGTAGGTGGGAAAACTGAGATTTAAGGAAATCAAGTCCCTTGACCAAGGTCACACAGCTGTTCGCCGGGAGAACTGGGAATAGAGGCCCAGGTCCATCTGTGCTTAGAGCCCAGATGTTTAACCGGTGTGCTATCCTGCTTCTCAAAAATCCATACCCAGCGTTCTGTTACTGAAGATGCCGGGGTGTTACCCGCCTATGCTTGAACCGCTGTCTGAGCCCGTGATGAGCGCCCAGGCTATTAATGAATGCTTTGAGAGTCTCGAGGCTCAGATCTGCACTCACCCCAGCCCACGCTGGTTATTTATAGCATGGGTTGTTTACTGCTAGGGCTGGGCTGGCCACAAGGGCAAAGAACAGACTGAAATACCCCCCTGCGGGGGCTGAGCACCCAAGCCCAAAGTTTGGCTCCAAAGTCCAGTTCTGTTGATCACCGCTGTAAGGTATCTCTTCAACTGTCCTCTCTCCTCTGTCCCCAGGGCCCCCCTGGGCATGCTGAGTCCCTCAACACCCCTGGCCTGGATGCATGGCAGCTTAGAAAGAAACACAGTTAAGAGTTAGTGATGGCCACCTCCTCCCCTGTGGCAGGTTCTGGGGGCATTTTTGTCTTCTTCCTTATATTTTTCTAAATTTCAAAAAATGTCTGCCTTGAAAATTATTACTTGTTCTGGGGGACCCTTGGGCGAGTTTACTGTCTGAAGCAGGCCCCTTCGGTCTGTAGCTCACCATCATTGCACTCTGGGCAAGGGCCCTCTGCTGTATCAATTTTACTGATGTACTGAATTTCTTTTGTCTCCTTTCCTCCCTCCCCTGTCACAGGTAACCCCTCTGCGTTACCTCCTGGGTCCCTAAGTCTCCTTGACTTTAATGTATCCTTGTAAACTGTGCTGCACTGCTTTGTAGGAGCAGGTGTTTTCTAATCTACAAAAATAGTCCTGTCCTACCTGTCTTACTCTGCGTCTTCTCTTTTGTAACTTGACAACTCTGTGGACATTGTTTGTTACTGTTTACTTTCATAATCAGGAAAAAAAAAAAAACCCTCACAACTAACCAAGGTTGAGTCTGAGGGATGTCAGGGGGAGCTGTGAAGGGATGTGAAGTCACATGTTTCCTTCTTCTGAAACACAAAGGCAACGCCTTGGAAAAGAGGAGGTACCCCTGGGGAGGGGAGGTATGTGTATTCATCTAGAAGTTTCCAGCTATCCTCGCTGGGAGGGGCAGGAGGGGGAGCAAATGGGCCCAACAGGAAACGCCAGAGCCGGCAGGGCGCATAGGACAGATCCAGCCCCACGGACGGACGTGTGCTGTTTGCCCCTCACCGTGTTCGATTACAAAATCAAGGAATTCCACTTCTTTTGAGAAATCCTATAGTCTGGCCACTCCACTCTGAAGTTACAACCAGCTCTCCACCTGCCCTTGCACCAAGCTGCGTTTGCCATACTGGCCTTAAATTTTATCAGATCCTTAAACCTCTTTAAGGGTTTAAACCCTGACCCCCTGGACACCTTAAGAATTACATCCCAAGGATGACAAAACCTGGCCTGCGGACTACTGTGACCCCTCTTACGCCACTGCAGACCTCATTAATTGATTAATTGATCAGACACATTTTCCTACTGAGCTTGTACTCAGCTTCAGAATCCTTCTCAACACTATGGTTGGGTAACAACCACCAACGTACCAGACTTGGCGCTGAAGCTAAAATCTATCTGTCGTTCCTGGAAACCCTATCATTTCATCTTTTAGAGGAGACTAAGACCCAGAGAGAGAAAAGGACTTGCCCAAGGTCTGCAGAGCTTGAGGACAGCATTGCCTAAGGATTAACATGATGCCCACCAAGTCTTCCAACTTGCCTCCCAAATAAAACTTGAGTGACCTCATCAAAGTCTACTTGGTCACAATATTTTATTGAGCACGTACTAGGTGCCAGGCACCACAGCCAATTGCAAAGGATACAGCAGTGAATACGATAGGGAGACCTGTGCTGTGATGGGGTGGACAGCCATGTGAGAGGGAAGGACAAGAATTATAGTGTAAGAAGTGCTTATGACAGTGGGGCTTAACCTTGCCTCGGTAGTCAGGGAGGGCTTCCCAGGGGAGGCAATGGCATTGCAGTTCACATCTGAATGATGGGGGGAAGCCATTTCTAGTCGAGAGAACAGCAAACGGTCCTGAGGATGGAGAAAGTGGGGCATCTTTAAGAAACTGAAATAAGGCCCCAGACCCCAGTGGCTCAAATATAGAAGGGAGAGGGGAAAGGACCTGACCCCCTACCCCAAATCCCTACCTCCCACCCCTGCCCCTGTTGAGCACCTCTTCATATATTTAACATGTAGATATCATCTCATAATATCCAAGCTTTTGCTGTTTTCTCTTAATATTATATTGTGAGCATTTTCCAAAGTGATTGTGATTTTTTTAAAAACAATTTCTAATAGCTGCATTACATTTCAGCACAGGACGTACCATAATTTATTAAATAATTCTTCTATTATGGAATGCTTAGAATGGCTCCTGGTTCTCACTATCATAAATAATACCAATGTAACCATCTTTGATCATATGATTAATTTCTTAAAATAGATTTCTATAAGTTAATTACTATTTCAAATGCTATGAGCATGTTTAAGATTCATGAGAGCGGGTGCCTGGGTGGCTCAGATGGTTAAGCGTCTGCCTTCGGCTCAGGTCATGATCCCAGGGTCCTGGGATCGAGTCCCGCATCGGGCTCCCTGCTCAGCGGGGAGCCTGCCTCTCTCTCTCTCTCTCTCTCTCTGTCTCTTATGAATAAATAAACAAAATCTTAAAAAAAAAAAAAAGATACATGAGAGCAACGACAGCTTTGTGCGGGGCTGTCTCACATAATACCTGCAATCACCCTTTGAAGGTTCCCAGGTGAGGAAGCTAAGGCTTGGAGGGGCACACGACCCAGGTGTCACATAGGTGACAAGGGAGCTGATTAAGAAATGTGGACTGTGAGGCCCATCTGGACCTGTCAAATCAGCATCTCTGTACTTTGAGCGCTTGAAGCTCTCCTGCTGATTCCGATGAAGTTAAAGTTTGAGAAACATCGGGCGCCTGGGTGGCTCAGTTGGTTAAGCGTCTGACTTTGGCTCAGGTCATGATCTTGGGGTCCTGGGATCGAGCTTCTTCGCGCTCCGGGCTCAGCAGGAAGTCTGCTTGTCCCTCTCCCTCTACCCTTCCCCCCACTCATGCTCATGCTCTCATTCTCTCTTTCTCTTTCTCAAATAAGTAAAAATCTTTAGAAGAATAAAAATTAAATTAAAAAAATAAAGTCTGAGAAACACCGACCATCTTCAAGCTCCTTGTTTCCAGTTGAAGAAATTAAGACCAGAAAAAGAAAGTGCTTTGACACACAGAACATAGGTTCTCCCCGGGCCAGCAATGAAACCTAGGTCTAGACCAGTTCCAGAGGCTCCACTCAAACCACCAGCCCTCACTGTAAAACCTGCTGTCGGCTTACTTTCAGGTCACGCTCCCACTAAGTGTCCGAGCGTGTCTGTCTCAGCACATGCTTGCCGACGGTGCTATTGGTTTGGGTTCTTTTCTTAGCTTGATAAGTGAATCACCACGTTTTAAACATGCCTTAGGCAACCACCTAAAAGAGTACCTGTAGTAGAACTTTGTAAAGATACACAATCCTTTTCCATATACGCATCACCACCAGCATTTGCCTTTAGTAAATTCAAATAGCTGGACATCGGGTTTTTAAAAGTTAAAAAGAGTAACAGTTTGGTCAAAACTTATCCCACGTGCTTGCAAGTGCACATTGTTTTCATGTTCCTAGGTTAATTCAGGCACCAACATGCATATGGGAAACTGAGTCATCTGAAGGGGTCAGATGGCCCAGATTTTAACAAAGGCTGCTTCCCCGGGGCCTGCTGGGAGAGACGCCACCCTGAATGTTCCTCCCTCCCTCAGGAGCTAAATATAGCACAGCCTGAGGCCCAGCATGGGATAGATGCATCCAGTAGGTGGCAGAGTCTCACAGGGCATGGGCTGGTGAAGCTGGCTGTCCACACTGGAAAAACCAGCTTGAGAAAATCAGCTCCGGGGCGCCTGGGTGGCTCAGTTGGTTAAGCGACTGCCTTCGGCTCAGGTCATGATCCTGGAGTCCCGGGATCGAGTCCCCCATCGAGTCCCCCATCGAGTCCCCCATCGAGTCCCCCATCGAGTCCCCCATCGGGCTCCCTGCTCGGCAGGGAGTCTGCTTCTCCCTCTGACCCTCCTCCCTCTCATGCTCTCTGTCTCTCATTCTCTCTCTCGCAAATAAATAAAATCTTAAAAAAAAGAAAAAAAAGGAAAAAAAAGAAAATCAGCTCCTGGGCCCTCCTGTGCAGATGCACCTAGCCCTGTCTGGGGAAAAAGAGAACAGACTTCCTGAGCCACCGGCCGGGCTACCCAAGGTGTGTCCAAGGACCAACAGCATCCCCTGGGAACTTGTTAGGAATGCAGATTCTCAGGCCTCCCGGAGCTGACTTCAGCCAGGAATCTAGGGTGGGAGAGGCAGCAATTTATGTGTTAATGAGCCCTCTGGGTGATTCCAATGCATGCAGAAGTTATAGAAACACCAATTAACTCCAACTTCCTCATTTTAGGAATGGGGAAATACAGGTGAGACAAAGGAAGTGACGTCACAGCCGGACAGGAGCCGAGACCCCACTAGAACCCAGATTCCTGGTGTTTGTTCCCCCTTAGTCTTAAAGTATCTTCTTTGTTCCCTTCATTCATTCGTTCATTCGAGCATCATTCATGCATTCAGCCCGCCATTCCCCACCGCCGGCTGCGGTGGGGCCTCGGCATCCAGCACTGTGGACACTGAGCCTGAGCACACCCTTGCATGTTTTCTAGCATTCTCTGCCGCCACTCCCTGGATGTCAGTAGAACCCTCCCAGCGGTGCCGCTTCGGATGGTGCCGGACGTCGCCTCTGTGTAAGTTTGCCAGAGAAAATACAGAATGCCCAGTTAAATTTCAATTTCAGAGAAACAACAATTAATTTTTTAGTTTGTGTGTGTCCGGTATTGTCATCCTATATTGTTACTTGCTGAATCTGGCAGCTCTGCCTCAGGGGCAAAATCTCCCTTCCTGAGAACCACTGGCCCAGGTCCATCCCTTGGGGTCTGGGATAGGGGGGCAGTAAGTAAAAAGATCTGACGAAATAATCAAATGCCATTCACCAGGGAGGGCAGGAACCTTATCATACTCATCTCTGTACCCCTAGGAAGAAGTAGGTTTTCATGTTACCTATCTGATAAACCATAAAACAGACTCTTAACTATAGAGGACATACTGAGGGCTGCTGGAGGGGAGGTGGGCGGGGGGATGGGTTAAATGGGGGATGGGCAGCAAGGAGGGCACTTGTAGTGATGAGCACTGGGTGTTGTATGTAAGTGAGGGATCGCTAAATCCTACACCTGAAACTAATATTACACTGTATGTTAGCTAACCGGAATTTAAATAAAAACTTGAAAATATGTATTCTATCTGATAACAGGTCTGAAAACACTTTTATGTGGACCAGGTACCTGTGTATTTACTAAGCCCAGGACTGGGCATGAGGGACAAGATCCCTGCCTTCAGGGAGCCCGTGGTCTAGCAAATATAAATGAAAAATGGGATTGGTTTTGACCCACATAGCCTTTTTAAAAGATCTGACTTTGTGGTCAACATTCTAAAATTGGAAGCCATTACATAAAAGTCGGGATTTCTATTCTCTCTTGGAAAATGGGGCACATGTTCCAAATGCTCGGAAACTGGCACTTGGGTCTGCATTCCCATGCAGCAAGTCTGGCTGTCCTTGAGAGATGCCAGCGCCTTTGACTGGGTCACGTGTCCCCGTCCCCCCACAGTCCCCACCGCTCTCTGTTGCACCATACCAGCACCCTTCACCCATCTCTGTTATCTGGCGGGCGCCTATAGGCATTGGATTTCAAAGCTCTGATCTGATAGGCAAGAGGGATCGGAATGGAATGTCCTTCCAGGTGGTCTGCGTAAGGCTGATGCAGTACCTCCATTTTGCAGATGAAGAAACTAAGGTTTAGGAAGATGAAATGAATTGCTCAGGGTCACAACAGCTCCGCTGGAGTAGAACCCAGGTCCCTTGACTCCAGGACCTATACCTATGCCCTGCCCTGGCCAGAGTTCCTTGTGAGAAAGAGCTCAATTACAGGCACAAGAAGCCTGTGGCACTGGGGCGACCCAGAGGGGAAGTGGTGACAGGGACGGAAGGCCAGACGTCCTCATGCTCACTCATCTGTGAGAAAGAGTAAAAGCGAGAGAAAGCTGCCTTGGGGTGGCTGTTGAACAGGAGCTCTGACCGGGACCCAGGGCCAGCTCCTAGACACACAACCACCAGGACTCCTCAGCGCCCGGCAGGGTCAGGGAGCTCAGCCACAGACTACCGTGAGTAGCTTTCTGTTGTTGCTTTATTTGGGGCCTCTTCCTCATTTCAGAAAACCTGTGTTGTATGAAACCTGTGTTCCTACTTTACCCCGTCCCCCTGCCGGGATGTAAGAAGCTGGGGGGCCTGTCTGGGACCAGGAAAGTGATACCATATGAGGAGGACTCCTAAGGTGTATGAGGACAACTCACAGGATGGCTCGGGGCTGGTGCGGTCCTCGCCCTCGGACAGGACCATGAATCAGCACGCACAGAAGGAGGTAGTCACCGACATGCAGACAGCCTGATGGGGCAGCTTGGCATTAGCACCACGCTAGACCCAGGAGGCCAGGGCTCCGCTCCATGGAGGTTCTGCTCAGCAAGCCAGTAATGTTTACGAGCGTGCCCTGCACCAGCACCCAGGGGAATCGCAGCACTGGTAACCCCATGGCCTCAAGAAAATCAGTCCCCCTCTTTCCCATTCAGCTCCCTCTTCTGAGAACCTTGGGCCCGAGACCAGCACTCACGGGCCCGTGGTGAGGGCTGGCTGGATAATGCTGGGGCCAGATGGGCTCCCGGGCTCGGCAAACGGCTACGGTGGAGATTCTGATCCTCACACCGTCTGCCGCTGCTGGCGAGTAGAGATAAGGATGACAAGGCTGCAAGCTGTTTTTCCCTCAAATGGGTGGCAGGTAGACACCTTGAGGACACAAAGGCCAGGACTGAGGCAGAGGAGGGGCTCGAGAGGAATCTGGGTAGGCCTTGGGAGGCAGTGCCCCAACGACCCTGGCCCCAGCATTAATTTCTACCAGTGAACCACATTTTGGTGGGTTAAGACCAGATGGTTAAGGTGGGCAAAATGGTAGCACGGCTCAGCTGAGCAGAGCCCTCCAGTGGGTCTCTTCTCTTCCCTCCACATCTCGTTGCACCTGTTACTCTTACCCTGTGCTCTCAGATGTACACAGAATGTTCTTTCGTTCATTCTTATTACAGCACCTTCAATGGGACTCAGAGCTCTCACCCTACTGGGCTGGTCAGAAATGGAGTCTCAGTGTGTAGTGAGCTTCTCTCACTCTCCAGCATTGCACATCGAATCCTAGGGTCTCATACAGAGCACAGAACAAGGGAACGCACCTGGCCTTCGTGCCACCCTGGCTCCCCCTATAAGGGATGCCCATTGTCCAAAGGGATTTGACCCCTAAAGTCCAGCCCTGTCCACTTCCCTAATGTGCCTAGAGTCCAGATTCTTTGCCAAGATTTGAAATCACTGTGCCTTGGGTTTAAGCTCAGGATTGGGTTACCAGCCGGTAACTTCACCCAGAGGCCCCACCACCTCCTCAAGGCAGCAGAGCCCAGGATGTCAAAACTCAAGGGACCTGTGACCCTGGGACCCTCTCTCCTGCATCCTTGGCTTTGGATCACTCTTCTCCCCAGCCACCTGAGATTCTGGCTTTAACCTTCTCACTGAACTCAGGTTTTCACAAAGAACCGAAAAAAAGGGCGGTCTTCAGATAGCTTCTGCTTTCAACCCCTGCAAAATGTCCCTGGGCCAGGAGACACCAAGGCTGCTCTTGGAAGGGAGACAGGCAGCCGTATCTTACAGAGAGGAAAATCAAGGCTCAGAGGCAATGGTGACTCATTCAAGGTCGCCTGGCCAAGGAAGAGTGCATCCAGTGTCAAGTCCAGCTCTGTGGACTCCAAAACTTGTGCTATTGATCACGGGATCCTGTGGAAAACCCAAGTCTCCCTCACCAAGGCATCAGGTGAACCTTGGATGAGCCACATCACCTTTTTTTTTTTTTAGATTTTATTTATTTATTTGAGAGAGAGAGAGAGCACGAGCAAGGTGAGGGGCAGAGGGAGAAGCAGACTCCCCGCCAAGCAAGGAGCCCGATGCGGGACTCGATCCCGGGAATCTGGGTAGGCCTTGGGAGGCAGTGCCCCAACTGCCCAAGGCAGGCGCTGAACCGACTGAGCCACCCAGGCATCCCTCACATCTAACCCGTAGTTTCTCCAACTCCAAAAATGAAGCAAAACATTACCAACCTGCCTCAAAGGGGAGCTCATTTATTTTCTTAAGTTCACGTTTACGGCGCATTCACTACGTGCTGGAGCTCAGTTAGCACTGCTGCCTTGTCCAGTGCTCTCAACAGCCCTGAGAGAGACACACTGTCACCACCCACATCTGAGAGGTGAGAAGATGAAGCTCACGCAGGATTAAGACCTTGCCCAAGGTCACACAGCTGGTGGTAAATGGCAAAGCCAAGAGTCAAACCCGGGGCTGTCTGAATGCAGAATTGGCTATACTGCAGTGAGAACCAGCTAGGGACATGGGCGTGCAGAGCTCCTCGAAAGGGCTGTGGTGCAATGCACGCTCCAGGAACCATCAGCCCTCTTCCAGCTGAGCTCAGGAAAGAATTTAAGACCATTATTCCCTCTTCCCTCCATCTCCTCTGGAGAGATAGGGTCCACAGAGCATGGGGTGTATCCTGCCCCACCCCCAGGCAGTGAAGACCCCAAATGCCAAGGAAAGAAAAGGACAGATCAGTGGGGTAGACCAGAAGGGGAGGATCCCCCCGTCTCATTAAAGCCAAGTGTGGGAAAGGAGGCTCCATCCAAATCAGGAGAGTGTTGGTGAGACTTCTGGGCAGAAATGAGTTGGTTTGGGCGTCCTGTGGGCTTTGCTGCCTCTCTTCTCCTCCCCTACCTGCTCCTACTCTTACAGATGAGGCCTCCAATCTTCTGCTCACACAGTGACTCAGAGGCAGCCCCTCACACCACAGCTCCCCCCTCCCCTCTGCCCTTCTCTCCCTGGGGGGTTGGGTCCACCCCAAAGTTCCTCTGAGAACTACAGCTGCATTCACGATGTTGCCTCTGCTAGACAGTGAATCCGTCCTCTGTGTGTCTCCGTGGATCTGTCTGGGTCCTGGGGGGATCTGACAGAGCTGAAAGCAGGAGACGGGAGCCTGCTGAGAACCGGGAGGGGGTGCAAGGTGTTTCATGGACCTTCTCCAAGACTTCACATGAGTCCTATCTTAATAGTACCCACTTGGCAGATGAGATCACCAAGGCTCAGTCACAGCAGGTAAATGGCAGAGATAAGACTCAAGCCCAGGTCTGTGTTTTCACTACTTTCCACTAGCTTTGCCCAACAGGGAGGGAAGTGTTCCAGAAGGTTCACACCATTAGAAGGTCATGGAGCTTGGTTCCATTCTTTTGAAAATTAGTGAATAATTATTTTGCTACTTAAAAGATATTTTTCTCAGTGTGAGAGCGTCTTAGGATAAACAGAAGAGTCAAAAGCAGAAGTTAGTGGTAATCAAACAAATGACAATCTAATTTCTCCCAACCAGGATGTTTATCATTTGGCCACTGCAGTGGCTTTGGCTGATACATGCTTTTACGTTGGTCTTATTCTTCATCGTTTATTATTTAATTTATACCCTTAATGAACCAGTGATTAAAGTCAGGATGCAAAAGGAACTCTGATGTCAGAAACACAAGGAAATAAGGAGAAGGAAGCTGATACCTCCCCTGCAAATTTCCCTCAAGATTCATAAATCGTGTTTATCTGATCACATTTCTTACATAGCTTATCAGGGAAATTCTTGCACTTCCCAAAACTTCAAACAGTGTTAAAAAGAGAAAATAATATGTGCTCTTTCATCACCTGTGTCAGACATATAGGTGATCTACACCTGCAGGGCTCATGCAGAGAGATGCTTGCCCGCAGGGACCTGAGATCTATTTTCTCTTGCATAAGACAAACATTAAGATTCTTCTAAAAAGGTACATATCGGCTTTCTAAGCATCAAATGCCAGAATTTAAACCCTCTGGTCCTGAAAGTGATTTCCCTTCTCTTGTTACATCTCAGCCTATTTTAATGTCCATTTGGTCCCCCAATAAAACATCACTTCAAAATGTGTTCACCAACCATGCATTCTCTTCTGTCATTTATGTAAAGTAGAGCAAGCACAGAGGCCACTTGGAAAGTGAGGAGAAGTTAGAATTTATCTTCACGGGCGCCTGGGTGGCTCAGTTAGTTGGGTAAGCGACTGCCTTCGGCTCAGGTCATGATCCTGGAGTCCCTGGATCGAGTCCCGCATCGGGCTCCCTGCTCAGCGGGGAGCCTGCTTCTCCCTCTGACCCTCCCCCCTCTCATGTACTCGCTCTCTCTCAAATAAATAAATAAATCTTTAAAAAAAAAAAAGAATTTATCTTCACACATCATGCATATATTTTATTTTTTTTAAAAGATTTTATTTATTTATTTGAAGAGAGAGACACAGCGAGAGAGGGAACACAAGCAGGGGGAGTGGGAGAGGGAGAAGCAGGCTTCCCGCCGAGCAGGGAGCCCGATGTGGGACTCGATCCCCGGACCCTGGGATCATGACCTGAGCCGAAGGCAGACGCTTAACGACTGAGCCACCCAGGAGCCCCATCATGCATATATTTTAAATGGTTTAAAATAAATGTGAGGGAAATTTTTGAACTGATACGCTTATTGAAAATAGTACATTTGACTTAAAATTGCTTCCTTCTTCACAGGCCATACAAAATCATGAAATGGCTCAACTAATTCCGCTTGGGGTTTCTAACATGATATATTACTCTGAAGCAGTTCCTGAGTCAGAAGAGACTGGAGACATTCCAGTCCGACCCCCTCATTATATTTTATTTTACTCTTTCGTTTTGGGCATGATCCTCAGAGAGCTCAGCACATAGACAATAAACATAATGGTTAACATTTATTGAGGGTAGATTAAGTGTCAGCCAGGCACTGTGCTACTCATCTGCTACATGCCACCTTCCCCATTTACTCCTCACAATGGTGGAGGTACTTTCATTATACCCATTTTACAGATGAGGACGCTGAGGCTCAGGGAGGTGTGGCAATTGCCCAAGAGACCACGGATGCAGTAAGAGACAGAATCAGAACTCACAACTGTGACTTGAGGCTGCCTCTTAAACCTCTGTCTGTAAATTCCTCTTTTTTTTTAGATTTTATTTATTTGAGAGAGAGAATGAGCAAGGGAGGGGCTGGGGAGAGGTAGAAGCAGACTCTATGCTGAGCGCAGAGCCCGATATCAGATTTGATCCCAGGACTCCGAGATCATGACCTGAGCTGAAGTCAGACACTTAACCGACTGAACCACCCAGGCTCCCCTTCTTATTCTCAGGCGCCCCTTCTTATTCTCAGTTGATCCTTATCTGTTTACTACCTGTCTTTACGGAAGCAGGAGATGGAAATCCAGGTCTCCTTGCAAGTTAGTGTACCAAGGGAATCAGTACACTGGGTCGGATCCCAAATTCCAGGCCAGAAATGGTAACATGCTTTCCTCTTCACTGCCCCAGGCCCCAAAGCAAACAGATGCACAAGTGCACATTAATTCGCTCTATCACAAAGGGGTAGGGGAGTGTGCATGAGCATCACCTCCCCAAATGTCTGACCCATCTCTGGCTTCTCCTCATCTCTCCATGGCCTGACTGCCCACACCAGGTTTAATTCATTCATCAGCCTGCATCCAGCTGTCCCTGTGACCTCTAGCTGCGAATTTGGGGTGATGTGCCTTCTCTGAACCTGTCTGCTCAAGAAATGCTACCTGCCTCAGATAACAGTCACGAGCCCTCCCCCACTGTGCACACTGTCGAATATGATATGGGCATTATTAGCTCATTCTCTAAAAGGGAAGTTGCTGGAGTATAAGGTAGCTGAAAAAAGGAAGAAGATACTTGAAAACACTTACAAAACTGCCCTGTGGGGAGATTTCAGATTAGTTAGTTGATTACCAAGAATTAAAGAATGTAAAACAACAGGAAAGGAATGAACAAGAGTGCTGGTTCCCGGGGCCCCCAGCAAGTTTCTTAAATCTTTGGACTGCAATTTCCTCATCTGTAAAATACAGAAAATAATAATGCCAGCTTTGCAGGGTTGTTTTGAGGTTTAAATGAGAAAATGTGTGGAGAGCGCTAGTCCAGTGTCAAGCCTCATCATCATTATCCTCCGGTCGTCTTTTCAGATAGCAGTGCTGGGGAGAGGGAGAGAAAGTGACTTCTCCATAGAACCGAAGGGTGCCAGAGCCAGGCTCAAACCCTGAGCATCCAGTTCCTAACTTGGGACCCTTTTCTTTCCACCACATCACACACAAACACACTACAGTTCACTCGGGCACCCACACTACTGCTTAATTATTTTACATCATTATTTAATCAGCACATCAAGAATTCGGGTAGTAATAATTTCCCCAGTCACAGATGAAGAAACTGAGGCTCAGAGAGTTTGAGTAACTTGCCCCCACGTCACACAGCCCACCCAAGGCAGGGCTGGGATGTGAAGCCAGCGAGGTTTCATTCCAAAGTCTTGGCCCTTAACCTTTGCTACAGTGGAAAGAGGCCTCAGGCGCCATTTGGCTTAATTCCTCCCAGGAGGGAGGCTGGAGATGATACAGACAGATGAGGAAGAAAGGTCCGGGGAGAATGAATGTCCAGACAGCAGGCGGTGGCCCCAAAGACTCCTGGGTGGGAGTGATGAATGGTGAGTGGACAGCAGACTTGGGATGGAATCTTCCAGCCCCACAGGACAGATTCATGAGGAGTGAGTTTCTTTGCCAACCACTAGACGTTTGAGAACGGCCTTAATGATGATCCTTTGTAGGGGCACCTGGGTGGCTCAGTCGTTAAGCATCTGCCTTCGGCTCAGGTCATAATCCCAGAGTCCTGGGATCGAGACCCATGTCGGGCTCCCTGCTCAGTGGGAAGCCTGCTTTTCCCTCTCCCACTCCCCCTGCTTGTGTTCCCTCTCTCACTGTGTCTCTATCAAATAAATAAATAAAATCTAAAAAAAAAAAAAAAGATGATCCTTTGTGCCAATTCTATAAATTACAAATTCTTTCCTTAAAGGACTGAAGGTGGCCTATATTATGAATTAGGGCAATAGAAATAAAAGCAAAGCATTAGAAACCACTAAAAAAAAAAAAAGAAGAAGAAGAAATGAATCAGGAACCAACCTTAGTTCTGAGCTTCCTGGCAGTGGACGGAAAAGAAAACAGAAAGTCTCTCTGAAGAAGCCTGCTTTTTTCCCAATGGACATTTGTTCATTCATTCATTCATTTATTCATTTATTCAATAAGTTGATTTTAAAATATCTAAGAGCCTACTTTATGCTAGGCCCTGTACTCAAATGCTGGAAATCCCAGGAAAAACGTATTAAAGAAATTGGTCTCGGGCGCCTGGGTGGCTCAGATGGTTAAGCTTCTGCCTTCGGCTCAGGTCATGATCCCAGGGTCCTGGGATTGAGTCCGGCATCCCGCTCCCTGCTCAGCGGGAAGCCTGCTTCTCCCTCTGCCTCTCTCTCTCTCTCTCTCTGTCTCTTATGAATAAATAAATAAAATCTTTAAAAAAAAATTGGTCTTGGGGGCACCTGGGTGGCTCAGTCAGTTAAGAGTCTGCCTTTGGCTCAGGTCATGATCTCAGGGTCCTGGGATCGAGCCCTGCATCAGGCTCCCTGCTCAGCAGGGAGTCTGCTTCTCCCATTCCCTCTGCTGCTCCCCCTGCTTGTATGTACTCTCTCTCTCTGTCAAATGAATACATTTTTTAAAAATCTTAGGAAGGAAGGAAGGAAGGAAGGAAGGAAGGAAGGAAGGAAGGAAGGAAGGAAGGGGAAAGAAAGAGAAAGAGAAGAAAGAAAGAAAGAGAAAGAAAGAAAGAAGAAAGAAAGGAAGGAAGAGAGAGAAAGAAAGAAAGAAAGAAAGAAAGAAAGAAAGAAAGAAAGAAAGAAAGAAAGAAAGAAAGAAAGAAAGAAAGAAAGAAAAGAAATAAATCAGTCTGGGCGGCCCTTTGCATCTCTCCCCAGGACAATTTCCGTATTTTGCCTCGCATCAATAAACTTCTCCTGAGACTTACACCACAGGAGAGATTTTAGGTTCCTCCAGAGTACAAGGTCAAGAACCTGGACAGTTGCCAATCTTTCAGTTCACTTTCTGCTTTAGACCTGCTGTTCGTGGTTCCCACCTCTTTCCAGATATCTGGTTCCCTGGGTAAGCAGTGTTATGGTGAGAAGCTCATGGTGAGGCTCAGGATGAGAGGGACTGGGACCAATTGGCAATGTCTGTCATGGCTTGGGAACAGGGAGTGGTGGCTCAGAGGCCATCTAATTGTCTTGCTTCTTGGGGCTGACTTCCACCTCCGTAAGGGCTGCTTAGCTTAGCTTGGAACCCCTCATTAAAAGAACTTTGTTTCAGTGTGAGGGGGACTAGAATACAAAGATGTCATCACTCTCTGACCCAGATTCTACTCTCAAAACTAGAAGCTCACAGTCCAGGAAGCAAGATGAGACAAATATTATTGATACAAAGAATAGAAGGTAGGGGCACCTGGATGGCTCAGTCATTAAGCATCTGCCTTCGGCTCAGGTCATGATCCCAGAGTCCTGGGATCGAGCCCCACATCGGGATCCCTGCTCGGCAGGAAGCCTGCTTCTCCCTCTCCCACTCCCCCTGCTTGTGTTCCCTCTCTCGCTGTGTCTCTCTCTGTCAAGTACATAAATAAAATCTTTAAAAAACACACACACACAAAGAATAGAAGGTTGACGGGGATCCATGCAGCAGGACTCAATGAGTTTCATCCACCTGGATGGGTTGGGGGAAATCAGAGAAGGCTTCCTGGAGAAGGTGGCCTTAATATAGGACCTGAAAAAAAAAAAGATAAGATTTGGGCAAAGGACAATAGCCTATAGCCCAAAACTCCAGAGAATTTCCTTGCAACTTGCAGCCAAGTGCTATTAAGCATCAAGGGGAACTGAGAGAAGAAATGTGGAAGGAAGCCCCCATGATTCCCTTCCTACAGCTGGACACAGCACCAAGAGCCCAGCCTGCTGGGAAGCAGGTCAAGAAGGTCATGCAGGTTAAACGGGCTTTTATTTTTATTTATTTTTTTTACAGTTTTGTTTATTTAAGTAATCTCTACACCTGATGTGGGGCTCAAACTCACCACCCCGAGAGCAAGAATCACCGCTGCTCTAACTGAGCCAGCCAGGCGCCTCCAAACAGGTTTTTGTGTTTGTGATGGCTTGGCCTTCATGGTGGTAAAATGTCAGGCGCCCACTACAGCATTCATTTTCACTTCACACTTTCAGTTCAGGTAGGAAAACCCCCCAGGGGCAACCCCCTACGCCCTCCCACCCCCCACGCCCTCACCTGAAAGTTCCCTTAACACGCCCTCAGCCTAAGTCAGGCTGCAGGCTGCAGGGCACCCGCCGAGCACAGACAGACATGCTGTCTGAGCGGACCGTGTCTGGTATTTCTGGGGCTTTGGCATTGTTCTTAGGTGGGGATGGCACTTGGTTGGTGGGTCGGTTCTCTTTTAATCATCCTTTTGTACTGAGCCAGGTCACAAAAAGGTTTTGTGTGCCCCGGTGCTTCCTACTATTTGGAACTCCCCTGACACAGGGATAAAAAATATGAACCCTCTCCCCTGACAAAGGCACAGACGTAAAGTCTTTTGCACACCTGGGAAGGATGGAGACCCCATCACAGCTGACCCAGTGAAAAAGCCCTGGGAGAGGCCATCCGCCAATTGGTTTCTCCAAGGAGAATGGGACAGGTATTGTCCTTGTCATTTGGTATGTGAGAAAAGGGGCTCAGAAAGTTGAAGGGACTTGCCCAGAGTCACATGACCAGCCATGGCAGAGGGTGGAACTAAGTGCTCCTTGCAGAGTCTCCCTCCGTGCTGGGTACTCAGATGCGTCCTTGCCCTGGAAGGAGGCCCATCTGAGGAGCCAGATACTCTGATTCCAGAAGGTATTTCTATCTGCCCACAGGGAAACCAGGCAGGGAGCTGGGTTTCCTGGTGCTCTGTGCATCCTGTTGCTGTCGGATGTTGTCTCGTTAGGCCCTCCATCCAAAGGCCTGCATTTCCTGCCCTTACCTAATTTGGACACCACACAGGTCGGTGGCCACACCAGACCTGGGTGAAGCTCAACATGCCAGCAGCCACCACGCTGGCATCCCTCTTCTAGGCTGGACTCTGCGTGGGGTAAGCCATTCCTGGATAGGAGGGGGCTGTTTTCTAAGGGAATTATGGAGAGAGGGGGAGTTTGGCTGGGGCAGCTGGGTGCAGGGAGGAAGCTTCCAGAAGTGGCAGGGTGGGGACATGGGAACTGAGAAAGCCTTGCACTGTCTGTCACTCATTCGTGACCAGGGCTGAGAACTAAACTGGCACTGTTTCCTGTCTCACCTCAGGTATGACTTTGGCAACACTCAGCCATTGCTCTCTGTCTCAGGCCAACGCCCCTTCTCAGCTTCTGTGGGCAGGGTCACCTCTGCGCCTACAGAGCAAGGGTCTCGTCTTCTGATTTGGGGGATGTGAACTCTAGTTCCAGCTCCCCTGCTGTTTTGTTGGGTGACGTCAGGAGACTACATCCCCACCCCTGGACTGTTTTCTCGATGCTAAAATGATGGAGCTGAATTAGATGAGAGGTTTTCGATCTGCTCCTCAGACTGCCTGGAAGAGAGGGCATGGGTGATATGAACGCAGATTTTACCTGACTTAGGAATAGGGGTTCCATCGATTGTAAAAATTGTTCTGCTCTCTTAAAATTTTTAAAAACAGGGGCGCCTGGGTGGCTCAGTTGGTTAAGCGTCTGCCTTCGGTCAGGACATGATCCCAGGGTCCTGGGATCGAGCCCCACATTGGGCTCCCTGCTCAGTGGGGAGTCTGCTTCTCCTTCTCCCTCTGCCATTCCCCCTGTTTGTGTGCTTGCTCTCTTGATCTCTCTCTCTCTCACTCTCTGTCAAATAAATAAATAAAATCTTTTTTAAAAAGTTTAAATATACTGGATTATAATAAGCACTGCCATTTATCGAGCTCTTGGGATATGCCAGGTGTATTACTCTTAATAACCTCACACAGTAGGTGAATTATCCCCATTTGAAGATGCTCATAATAATAATAATAAGCACTTCCAGGTATTACATTAATTTACTTAAATCCTTACGAAACCCATCTTACAGATGAGAAATGGGAAACCCGAGGCATTTGGTATCTTGAACAAGGCCACCAGGTTGGAATTTCAAGCTACAGGATGTGCTGCCCTCCCCCTTACACTCTTACTTGGGGTCCACTCCATTTGAGGCAGCCTCTTTCCATCCAAATGGGGTTCATTCATTAGCGAGTTTTTGAGCACCTACTACGTGTAGGGACTGCGCAAGGCACTGAAGACCCAGGAATAATGAAGGCCCAGTCTCTGACCTTGACAAGCTGTGGGGCCTTTGCCAAGTGGTTTAACATCTCCGAGCCTGCTTTATCTGTGAAATAACAATACCCATAATTTTTATTTTATTTTATTTTATTTTTTAGATTTTATTTATTTAGAGAGAAGAGAGAGAGCACAGCCAGGGGTGGGGAGGAGTGGAGAGAGAGAATCTTAAGTAGATTCTGCACTGAGCATAAAGCCTGCCCTGGAGCTAGAACCCAGGATCCCGAGATCATGACCTGAGCTGAAGTCAAGAATCCGCTGCTTAACCAACTGAACCCCGCAGGCGCCCCTTATTTTATTAAGTGAGCTCTACACCCAGTGCGGGGTTGGAACTTTCAACCCTGAGATCAAGAGTCACATGCTGGGGCGCCTGGGTGGCTCAGTTGGTTAAGCGACTGCCTTCGGCTCAGGTCATGATCCTGGAGTCCCTGGATCGAGTCCCGCATCGGGCTCCCTGCTCAGCAGGGGGTCTGCTTCTCCCTCTAACCCTCTTCCCTCTCGTGCTCTCTGTCTCTCATTCTCTCTCTCTCAAATAAATAAATAAAAATCTTTAAAATAAATTAAAAAAATAAAAAAAATAAAAAATAAAAGTCACATGCTGTATTGACTGAGCCAACCAGGCGCCCCAATACCCATAATTTTTATATTATAAAGTTGTATGGATTACATTAAATTGTGGCTGTGGACATTATTCTGTAGAATTTAAAGTCCATACAAATGTTGGTTAGTTCCATTATTAATCTGGTTGGAGAAAAGCCTAGTGCGGAACTGGTTACAAACTAAGCACGGTAGGGCGGGGAGCTTCCTGAGAGACGGGGCATCGGGAAGCCTTCACGGATTGAAAGAGGAGTCCAGACGGAAGTTCAAGAAGGAAGGTCTGCCAGAGAAAGGAAGCCTGGGGCGAAGGTGTGAACAGAAGGGCAAGCAAGTAGAACTATCTGGGAAATGGCGGAGCATCCGGTGGAGCAGGGGAGCTGGGCGGGGCTTCCGGCAGCGGCAACTGAGCCGCATGCGCCGCCCTGGCTGTCCCCGCCCAGTACACCATGTTGGCGTGGGCGGACCAACTGAGCCGCATGCGCCGCCCTGGCTGTCCCCGCCCAGTACACCATGTTGGCGTGGGCGGACCAACTGAGCCGCATGCGCCGCCCTGGCTGTCCCCGCCCAGTACACCATGTTGGCGGGGCGGGCGCTGACCCTGGAAGACACAACGGGAGACACCTGTCATTTACAATTTCCTAGTCGCCACAGAATGAATGAATGAATGAATGAATGAATGAATGAATGAATGAATGAATGAATGAATGAATGAATGAATGAATGAATGAATGAATGAATGAATGAATGAATGAATGAATGAATGAATGAATGAATGAATGAATGAATGAATGAATGAATGAATGAATGAATGAATGAATGAATGAATGAATGAATGAATGAATGAATGAATGAATGAATGAATGAATGAATGAATGAATGAATGAATGAATGAATGAATGAATGAATGAATGGAATAAGAGAATGAAATGAACACTCTTGTAGCCGTCTCTTCGGTCACACGTGTCAGGGTCCCTCGGGAGCACATTCCCAGGAGTGGAGCTGATGCCTCCAAGGGCGGACGCACGTGGACCGCACCAGATTTTGCTGAACTGCTCTCCAGAGTGGTTATGCCAACTTACCCCCTCCCCGGGCAGCGCTGAAAGTCCTCGTTGGTCCGCGCCTTCTCCAACACTCTATCATCAGGTTAAGCTTTTTTACCAATCTGATGGGAGTGAAACTTGCATTTCTGTGGTTGCTACGGAGGTTAGACATCTTTTCAAAGGATCATCGACCATTTCTTTTTCATGCCGTTATTATTCTTCTGTGTGGGTTCTCTTTTTTTCTTCAGAAATGTAATGGAGGTTTGCCTGTTTCATTATTTTTTCAAAAAACTGGCTTCAGTCTTTCCAGTTTTTTCTAGTCTTCATTGCTTTCCTATGTCATTAATTTCTGGTCTTATTATTTCTGTCTTCTTCCTTCTTTGTGTTTACACTGTTGTTCTTTTTCTAATTTTGTGATGTTTAGCACATTCGTCTTTTTTCTTTTCTAATATGAGCACAAAGGGCTATACATTTCCTTTTCGGTGCTGCTCAGATATATCCCACAGATTTTGTTACAATTCTAAGTATTTCCTAATTCCCTTTAGGATTCTTTGACCCAAGAATTATTCAGGAGTGTGTTTTTAAAGCTTTGTACTTATGAAGTTTGTTATATTGTTTAAGTTCTTGATATTTTTAACAAATTTGCACTGTGGTCAGAGAACATGGTTTGTATGTTACAGATTATTTTAAATTTATTGAAATCTACTTTTCACCCAAGACTTAGTCAGTTTTGATAAATGTCCGCATTTGGTTGAAAACAGTGTGTATTCTCCAATTATTGGGTGCTGAGTTCCATATATGACTATTTAATCCAGGTTGTTAATTGCATGTTCAGATCTTATACACTCTATTAATTAGTATGTTGTCTGCCTAATCTATCAGCTTCTGAGAAAAAAATGCTAGAATCAGTCACTATTCAATTTCATTTCACTTCAAGTCCAAAATTCTTTATTGAGTACCTATTATGTATCAGATACTATTCTTTTTTTTTTTAATATTGATGTCCCTTTATTTATTTATTTTAAGATTTTATTTATTTATTTGACAGAGAGAGACACAGCGAGAGAGGGAACACAAGCAAGGGGAATCGGAGAGGGAGAAGCAGGCCTCCCGCTGAGCAGGGAGCCCGATGCGGGGCTCGATCCCAGGACCCCGGGATCATGACCTGAGCCGAAGGCAGATGCTTAACAACTGAGCCACCCAGGCGCCCCTCAGATACTATTCTAAGACCTTATATCAGAGGACAAAATAGTTCCTTGACCTCACGGAACTTAAATTCTAGTAGAATATACAGACAACAAACAATAAAACATAATAAATAGGTAAGTTACATAGGGTATGTCAGAAGATAATAAGTGATATGGGGGGAAAAACATAGAGCAGAGTGAGGGAGACCAGAAGAGCAGGAGGGTGGGGTGAGTTACTGTATTAGAGTGGTAGGAAAGATGTCATTGAAAAAGTAAAACTTGAGCCAAGACTTGGAAAAGGTGAGAGCCTGAGTCAAGTATATATCTAGGAAAAGAGTGCTCAGGCAGAGGGAACAGCCAGTGCAAAGGCCCTGTGGCAGGGGGTTGGACCCATCAGGCAGCCAATGTGGCTAAAGCTGGCTGACCAAGGAAAGCATGATATTAAGGAGATCAGAGAGGTGATAGGGCCAGAACACATAAAGCCTTCTAGGCCACTCTAAGTACCTTGTTTGGCTTTTACACTGAATGAAATGGGCCCTACACACAGTTTTGGACAGAGGAGTATTTTAAAGGAATCAGTCTAGCTGTTGTGTTGAAATTAGACTAAAGATGGGTCTGGTTAAAAGCAGGGAGCCCAGTTAGTAAACTATCAAAGTCAACCAGGTAAGAGATGATGCTTGATTTTTAAAAGCCTAAGGTAGTCTAAATAAAGCTTCATCTCCATCTCTTTCTTGGCTTATGTTACTGTTTACTGTCATTCACAATTTCACTTCCATTTTGTTTTTATACCCTCTGAAAGAGTCATTAGCGTTATTATTATTGCTTTATATAGACATCTGTTTTTACTTACTCATACATTTAGAAACTTATTTGTTCACAATTCCTTCTTGCCTTTCTGTTCTTCCCTCTATGAAGAATTTCCTTCTGCTGACGGCATACCCTTTAGATGTTCCTTCAGTAAAGGTCTGTTCGTCGACAACTCTACTTGTATTTCTTTAGTCTGAGTTATAGTTTAGTTCCACTCCCCCTGCCTTTCTTCTGGCTTCTGTTGTTGATGTTAGAAAATGTGGTTTTAAGTTTCATTATGATTCATTTGCTGGTATTGTGTCCTTTCCCTCTGATTGCTTTTAATTTTTTTCTTTGTCGTTGGTGTTCTGAAGTTTTATTATGATATATGTGAATGTGGAATTAGTTTGTTTTTAAAATTCTGCTTGTAGGGGCGCCTGGGTGGCTCAGTTGGTTAAGTGTCTGCCTTTGACTCAGGTCATGATCCTGGGGTCATGGGATCAAGCCCTGTGTCAAGCTCCTTGCTCAGCAGGGAGCCTGTTTCTCCTTCTCGCTCTGCCCCTCTCCTCTGCTTATGTTCTCTCTCTTTCAAGTAAATAAATAAAATCTTTAAAAAAAAATAAAATAAAATAAAATTCTGCTTGTAGTTCACTGTGATTTCTGAATCTAAGGAAAATTCTGGACAATTCTCCACTCTCAGCAACCCCCTCTATGGCCTCCCCAATGCCCACACCCACTTCTATTTTTCCCTTCTGAAACTCCAGTTAGGTATATTTTAGGACTTTTCATTCAATCCTTTTTTTTTTTTAAGATTTTATTTATTTATTTGAGAGAGAGAGCACATGAGAGGGGGGAGGGTCAGAGGGAGAAGCGGACTCCCTGCCGAGCAGGGAGCCTGATGCGGGACTCGATCCAGGAACTCCATCCAGGAACTCGATCCAGGAACTCCATCCAGGAACTCCAGGATCATGACCTGAGCTGAAGGCAGTCGCTTAACCAACTGAGCCACCCAGGCGCCCCTTTTCATTCAATCCTTAACCTCTCTTTTATCTGTCCCATCTCTTTGTCTTTTTGTGCTGCATTTTAAGAAATCTCTTCAGATCTTCCTTCTGGATCAATGCTTTCCAACTAATCTGTTCTGTTCTTTCACCTACATTTAAGAGTTCTTTTTCCAAAGACTTTTTTTTCACTTCTAGAAATTCTACTTGATTCTTTTTCAAATCTGCCTAGACAGTCTCCCATTATGTACTCATGGTTTTGATTCCTTATTGTTTAATTATATTAAACATATTCCCAAGAATGACATGAAGTCCTTGAAAGTCTCATTCTACTGTCTGACATTTCTGTGAACTCTTGTTCACATGTCCTTTTTTTTTTTAAAGATATTATTTATTTATTTGAGAGAGAGAATGAGATAGAGAGAGCATGAGGGGGGGAGGGTCAGAGGGAGAAGCAGACTCCCCGCTGAGCAGGGACCCCGATGTGGGACTCGATCCGGGGACTCCAGGATCATGACCTGAGCCGAAGGCAGTCGCTTAACCAACTGAGCCACCCAGGCGCCCTTGTTCACATGTCCTTATACATTTTGTTATTTTGCATTGAGAGCTCAAATTCCATAGGCCGCTTCATGTGGGAAACTTGTGTGACCTGGCTAGAAAGTATATTCCTCTGGAGAAATTTCAAGTTTGCTTTCTAATCGTATCTAATGATGTCCCATACAATATTTGGGTGCTCTGGTTTGGTGTTTCTCAATATTTAGAACATACTTATTAAAAAAAAAGATTAGTCATCTGACATTCAGATTTATCTGGATTCTTATATTTTATCTGTCAATGCTGCTGGTGTGAAGCCAAAGTCTTGTCTTTGTTGTTAAAACTTCAGCATCTTACTTATCAAGATGGGCACACAAAACAAAACAGAACAGAATACCAATGGAAAAATCCCCTCCATCTCATCATTCTGGCTTCCATTTTTTTCTTGGTTTTGATTTCCTCTTGGTTTTTGGCCCTTGGGTTTTCTCTTACTTTCAAAGGGAAGTCTCAGGATTGGTCTTTTTGGAAACAAAAGACTAAAAACCGCACAGGCCACTTCTGCTTCTTGAATTCCCACATACCTCTACTAAGGCAACCAGAAAGATCTAGTGACCCAGTAGAATGGAAAGAGGGCAAAATATAAAGGAACAAAATATAAACTGCTATTTCAGCATATGATTCATCTACACAGGTAAAGGGTTTGTCTAGAGCTATTGATTGTGTGAAGTCATTATTGCACTAATTGAAAAAGACTCCTTTCTTCTCATTGTACTACAGCAAAGCCTTCTTGGCAAGCTCAACAGGAGCCAAGGGACCCTCCCCATGGAGAGACGCTGGGTGATGGAGGCAGCCAATGGCTGTAAGGATGGCTTGGACTTCAACCCCATGAAAGAGTACATGGTCCTGAACAATTCCCAAAGGATAGCTATTGCTGTGCTGTGTACCTCCCTTGCCCTGCTAAGTGCCCTGGAGAATCTGGCTGTGCTCTACCTGATCCTGTTCTCCCACCGGCTCCGCAGGAAGCCCTCATACCTGTTCATTAGCAGCTTGGCTGTGGCTGACTTCCTGGCCAGTGTGATCTTTGCTTGCAACTTTGTGAATTTCCACGTCTTCCATGGCATGGATTCCAAGGCTGTCTTCCTGCTGAAGATTGGCAGTGTGACCATGACCTTCACAGCCTCTGTAGGCAGTCTACTGCTGACCGCCATTGACCGCTACCTCTGTCTGTGCTACCCACCTACATACAAAGCCCTACTCACCCGGGGGAGGGCACTGGCAACTCTGGGGATCATGTGGGTCCTCTCAGCATTGGTCTCCTACCTGCCCCTTATGGGATGGACTTGCTGTCCTAGTCCCTGCTCTGAGCTTTTCCCCCTGATCCCCAATGACTATCTCCTGGGCTGGCTCCTGTTCATTGCCTTCCTCTTCTCTGGCATCATCTACACTTATGGGCATGTCCTCTGGAAGGCCCATCAGCATGTAGCCAGCTTGGCTGAACACCAGGACAGGCAGGTGCCAGGAATGGCACGAATGAGGCTTGATGTGAGGTTGGCCAAGACCCTGGGGGTGGTGCTGGCTGTGCTTTTCATATGCTGGCTCCCGGTACTGGCCCTCATGGTCTACAGCCTGACCACCACCCTAAGCAACCAGGTCAAGAAGGTCTTCGCCTTCTTCTCCTTGCTCTGCCTTGTCAACTCCATGGTCAACCCCATCATCTATGCCCTGCGGAGTGGGGAGATCCGCTCCTCTGCCCATCACTGGCTGGCCCACTGGAGGAAACATCTGAGAAGACTCGGACTTGAAGGAAACAAAGAAGTCCCAAGGTCCTCAGTCACTGAGACAGAGGCTGATGTGAAAATCACCCCGTGGCCAGATTCCAGAGGACTAAACTTTTCTGAATGCTGATGAGTCCTCTTTCACAGTTTTAAACAAACTGAGTCAGAATCATTTCGCTCCCTGGAGGAGAGAGAGCAGCCTTGATCCTATTGTCTTATTTGAGCCAGGCCCCAGGGCTTGGACACTTACCCCTTTTCACTGATGACTGATGGCAATGACCCTGGCAGGTAGCCTGGCCGTGCCTATTTGCACACAGACTGTTGGATAGCTAGGCCCTGTGAGAAGTGGTGCTCAAGCGAGAGGCTTGAGCAGGCTCAGTGCACGTTTGGGTTAGGAGAACCTCCCCGACAAGATGGCTTAGTGCTTGCATCCTCCAGAGACCACAGGAGCCAGATGGAGCCTTCAGGCTCAGCAATGAGAGACTCAGAGGAAATCTGAGATGAATGGATTATTTTCCTGGCATCTCAAGATGTCAGATGGGATGGCTGGCCAACCCCGTTCTTGCTTGATTCTTGGGATCTCCTTGGCTCTAAGGCAATGAAAGACCCCATTTTCTGGTCACCTTTTCCTACTGAGGATCAAAAACTTTGATACAATAAGGATCAAGAGTGTTGATCCACCTCTTTCACAGCTAATTGACAAGCCTCTAGTTCAGGGAATCTTGTTATTAGGGCAATGGCCCCACTTGACATTCTGATAATCTCCATTCACGGCCGCGGTGACCTCCTAGGTTCCTGGGGAATACAGGGGAGGCTGGGACTGGTTGAGACACAGAATTTTCAGAGAATTTTGTGGACCCTCTGAAGTCCTTCCACTGGAAGCAGGCAACAGTCTAACTCCAAGAAAAAGGAAGACATTCACTAAGATTTCATAAACCCCCAAATTGTTCCCAGTTGCCCCTCAGTTCAGCTCCTTTGTCTCCTCCACACCCATATAACAAAAAATAAACAGAGCAAGTGGGAGGAGGGGGAAATTCCCTTACTACGTGCCAGGCATGGGACTGACATCCCACAGTCCATTATCTCCAGCAAGAACATAGCCCCATGCTTTTGAAGATTCCAGGACATCCATATTTTACTTATCAGGGAAGGTAGGTTCCTACCAAAGCAGCTTACTTAAAACAATAGACTAGAGAAATTGTTGGTGCAGAGGATAACAGGAATTCTAATGAAATTTGTGGGACCATAGACAGAATAAAAGGAAAGATATTGATTAAACAGGAATATTAAAAATATTCACTTACTATTTACAAGACAAGGTGTCCACTAATGCACCCCTCTCACAAATACGTGCCAGGCTTTGTGCTAGGTCCTGGTTGTGCAGCCATAAACAAGACTCTGCCCCTGTCTAATGGGGCTTACATTCTACATTCAGGTGGGAAGACAGCCACTAAAGAAGATAATTCCTGGTGGTACAATGAAGGAAATCATCAAAGTCATGTGATAGGGATTCACTGAGGCAACTTTAGGTAGGGTACCTACTATGTGCTCTGGTCGTAAATGCCACAGCTGGCTTTTATAGAATCTTTACTATGTGCCACACACTGGGATAAGTGCTTTCAAATGAAGTATTTTACTTAGTCTCCACAATAACCTGACCACAAGGGTCCTGGTACCCTCATTTTATGGATAAGGAAACATTTAAGAGGCAAAATCACTTGTCTGAGATCACACTGCCGATATGTATCCAAAGCTGGGGTTTCCACAGCCTGCCGCCTTTACCATTAACCTCCTGGCCTAGTTCAGCCAAATGCTGCTTGATTAGGAATAATACTTGATTTCTATAACATCAGATTGCTGCAATCTTAACTCACCATTATTTCTCAACCTACTTCATTTTATGTCCTGCTCAGTTGGTGGAACATGCCACTCTTGATCTCAGGGTTGTGAGTTCAAGCCCCACGTTGGGTGGAGAGATTACTTAAAAATAGAAACCTTTAAAAAAACATTTTTCCACCAAGTGGCCTAAAACGACAGAAACTTATTCTTTCATGGAAGCTTCTGGAAGCTAGAAGTCCAAAATCAAGGCATGACCAGGGGCATGCTCCCTGCAAAGGTTCAAGGAGAGTATCCTTCTTTCCTTCTTCCAACTTTTGGCAGCTCCTGAAGTTCTTTGGCTTGTGGCAAGATAACTCCAATCTCTACCTCCATCTTCATAGGACACTCCTCTCCCCACCTTATCTCTTGGTGTCCTTTTTTAAGGATGTCATTCATTGGATTAAGGCACATTCTAATCCAGTATGACCTCATCCTAATTTAACAAATTACATCTATAAAGACTATTTCCAAATAAGGAAACATTCACTGGTTCTGAGTGTACATGAAATTTGGGGGGGACATTATTCAACTCAGTACAGCCCCCAAGGACAAAGTCAACTACTCAATTACAGCCCATATCATGGACTGTGTTAAGTGGCAGTCACTTGCTAGTCTTTCCCCATGAGATGAGCTCCACGTTCATCTCTTGGTCCCCAGTGCTCCTTGACAATCCAGCATAGAGCCTTTTTTTTCTTCAAAATTTTTATTTAAATTCTAGTTAGTTAGCAGATAGTGTAATATTGTTTTCAGGAGTAGAATTTAGTGATTCATCACTTACATGTAACACCCAGTGTTCAACATGACAAGCGCCTTCCTTAATACCCACCACCCTTTTAGTCCATCCCCCACCCACATCCCTCCATCAGCCCTCAGTTTGTTTGCTTTTGTTAAGTCTATTATGGTTTGCTTCCCTCTCACTTTTTTTTTGCCTTCCCATATGTTCATCTGTTTTGTTTCCTAAATTCCACATATGAGTGAAATCATACCGTATTTGTCTTTCTCTGACTGAATTATTTTGCTTAGCATAATACACCCTAGCTCCATCCATGTCATTGCAAATGGCAAGATTTCATTCTTTTTGACGATTGAGTAATATTTCATTATATATATCCCACATCTTTATCCATTCATCAGTCGATGGACACTTGGGCTTTTTCCATAATTTGGCTATTGTTGATAATAGCATAGAGTCTTTTTTTAATATATTTTTTAAAGATTTTATTTATTTATTCATGAGAGACAGAGAGAGAGAGAGAGGCAGAGGGAGAAGCAGGCTCCCAAGGAGCAGGGAGCCTGATGTGGGACTTGATCCCAGGATCCTGGGATCATGACCTGAGCCGAAGGCAGACGCTTAACCATCTGAGCCACCCAGGCGCCCCTAATATTTTATTTATTTTTGAGAGAGAGAGAGAGAGAGAGCATGAGCAGGGGAGAGAGGGGTGGGGAGGGGCAAAGGGAGAGCAGACTCCCCACTGAGCAGGGAGCCCGATGCAGGACTCAATCCCAGGACTCTGGGATCATGACCTGAGCCCAAGGCAGACACTTAACTGACTGAGCCACCCAGGTGCCCAACAGCATAGAGTCTTAAGAGAACGGGTCAATATCTGTGGAATCAAACTGCTCCCGAAAAGCATTTTGGAATATCAAAATTTATTTTAATCCAGATACCTATATTTTTGTAAGGCAAAGACATGGCATGAGTTTTTAAGGTAAATTTGTGATTCCTTAAAGTTTGGGCATACCCTTCTTTATTCATTGGTGGGGTCTTTTTTTCCTTTTCTCAAAGAAAATGCCCAAGTGCCTGGCATATATCCATACTCAGTAAATATTTAATGTTTAATGAATAAAACTAGAGTTTAAAAATCATTGAATTAAATGCACTTCCACACTTCCTCTATTTCTCTTTTCACATTCACACTCCATTTCTGCTCTAAATAGAGAACTAGTTTATGGAGGAGAGCAAGCAGAGAAAGGGGACCCTGGATGTGACAGAGAGCTGCCCTCATTGTTCAGATGAGGGAACGGACCCAGACAGTGGACAAGACTTGCCCAAGAAGCCCCAACAAGGTGGTATCCAGTGCTAGACATGCGTGTTTCCCAATTTCCAGCTTTGTCCACTCTGTTGTCATGTCTCTCATCTGTCCCTGCAGATTTACATGTTGGTTATGAGGATAAGGAGAAGTGAAGGTCACAGTGTCCCATTTTATCTTCCCCATGATGAGTTCTCTAACATCAAAGACCATTAGTCAGTCTGATCGCTAGAAGGTGTGTGCAAACAAAATGGGTTTTGTTTTGTTTTGTTTTTTTGAGGTATCCCTGCTCACTGCTCTGGGCACTATTTCAACATAATCTTGGGGAGAAAGAAACACCGAAAATAAAATAGCTGTTCGACGAGCAACAGCTACTGTGTTTCCTTATCACTCCTAAAATGAGGAAGTGCTTGGTTCTGTCAACACAGGGCCCAACAACCTCCGAGGGTGCAAGAGGGAAGGGCTTTTTGAGAGGCACAGATTGCACACCAGGATCCTTGGATTCTGGTCCCAACCCTGCTCAAACTAGCAGTGTGATCTTGGGCGCCTCCAATCCCCTCTGTGGGTCTCAGTTTCCTCCTCCGCAAAATGGGAAGAGTAGGGAAGGGGATAGTGTCGAGGATCGCCAAAGTCCCTTCAGAGACTCTGACATGCTGCAGTTCTCTCGCTGATAGGTGAGGACTGGCTGTGCCAGGTGGAGTCATTAGACCTTCCCCACCTGATGACCTCACTTCCTGTTTGAGCACAGAGCGTGTACAAATTGTAGAGGAACCGGTGACCTCCCTGGCAGAGAAGGTTGACACGGGCACTCCTTGGGCCTGGGGCTCTCGATTTTCTCACCCTGCTACTATAAATACGTTCTTTTGTGGCAGTCTGTGCATGGGTCTTATTTTCCCAATTAGACATTAAGCTCTTTGTATTGCCTCAGAATTCCCAAAGCAAGCTCAGTAAATATTAGACAGGCAAAATGATCACAGAGGCTCTTCCTCATTCAGTGCCCACCTTTCTCCCTCCGCTCCCTGGTAATACCTCCTTCCCCCATCCCTCCTCCCCGTTATTTCTGCCAGGACTGTCACAATGCCTTTCCATCTGGTATTCCTGCCTCCTTGCTCTTCTATACTACAGTTCAAGATGTCCCCTATGGCTCCCAATAGCAAAATGGACTACCCCCAGCTCTCGGCACGCACTGGGCCTTTCACACCCCCACGACTGAACCCCGCTGTGAGGTCTCTTCCCCAGTGTTCGTTCATCCCTCCGCGGAGCGCGGTCAACGACGCTTTGTGTTTTTCTCCCTTTGAGCGCCAGGGGGCGCTGCAGGAACGGCCGAGCCGGAGGGGAAGACCGTCGCCAAGCAGCCTGGGTTGACACGCCCCCTTTCCCTTCCGAGCCAATCATTAGTGAGAGTGGGCGGAACCGCGCGGCCTATACCTGCGCGTTAAGAGGCGGCGGTGGAGGCTCGGAGGCAGCGACGCGGACCTCCGACATGAAGTCGAGGGCGGTGGGCCCCGGGCGGCTGCTGCTGCTGCTGCTGCTGGTGCTCCGAGCGGCGTACGTGCGCGGGGCCCAGCGTCCGCGCCGCTACACCCCGGACTGGCGGAGTCTGGACGCCCGGCCGCTCCCGGACTGGTTCGACAAGGCCAAGTTCGGGGTGTTCGTTCACTGGGGCGTGTTCTCGGTGCCGGCCTGGGGCAGCGAGTGGTTCTGGTGGCACTGGAAGGGCGAGGGGCTGCCGCAGTACGAGCAGTTCATGAGCGACAACTACCCGCCCGGCTTCAGCTACGCCGACTTCGGGCCGCAGTTCACGGCGCGCTTCTTCCACCCGGAAGCCTGGACCGACCTTTTCCAGGCGGCCGGGGCCAAGTGAGTGTCGCCGCGGGGACCGGCGGAGCCCCCTTCCCGGCTCGGCCTGACGTTAGGCAGGTGGGGACCGAGTGGGGGCGGAGTGGGGGAGACGAGCCGGCTCGCCCGGGGTCGCTCAGCTGCCGGTCTGACTTCGGGTGCCCGCGGGTCCTGTGATTTGCCTCCCGAAGGATGCAGACCTGAATGTGGCACGACTGATCGATCACGCGAAGGAGGCGCGTCTGCTTGAGGGTTAGAAAACAGTAAAGGTTTTCGGGGAGGTGGTGGGCTGGAAAGCCCTCGGTGTCTACGCCTGTATATCGAGACGGTCGAGCTGTGTGATACCTAATGTCCCTTCCAGGTCATCAAGACAATCAGGATTCCAGAATTTTCATCCACTGGTCTGGCGTTTTGTCACCTCCCTGCAGCCTCCTTCCATGGTGATACAAAGGGGTTGTATTAGTTCCTTTCAGCTCTAACGTCTCCCAGAGGAAAAGGGAGGGAAAGAAAGTGCGCAGTATATTTGGACAACGGGACCGATTCTCACTCACCTGCTCTTCTCAATGCCTTGCACACAGAGAGTGCCCAAGAGATGTTTGAACTATTTTGAGAGCTGTCTAAGCTTGCGTGCGGAGGATTCAGAGAAGAAAGTGTGGCGTGGCGTGCTGAAGTGGGGAAGGGAGAGGCTGTTGAAGGCTGGGGCCAATCCGGAAGGACTAATCCTCGAGGGCAGTATGTTGTCAGATGTGAAGTCGGAGAATGGTTGCCCCCAGCTTCTAGAAGAGTTAGCTTGGCGGCCAGGAGGGAAGCGGGTTGGAGGAGGGTAAGAACGGAGGCAGGGAGGTTTTCCAGCTCCTGGCTTAGAGCGGTCTTCCACCCTTACCTTATCTCCTCAGTCACCTCCTGGGTTTTAGTTTCCCTTGGACAAGTTTTCTTGTACTAAAGAAAATTTACAGCTGATGTTTAGTGTTTGCCGATAAATGAATGGGAATATAAGACTCAAATAAACACAGGTGGTGGTCACTGTCTAATAGGAGCCTTAGAGATCCCTAATTTACAAATTAAAAAAAAAATTGAAATCTGGGAGACCTTTGTCCAGGCCCCTTATTTTGTGGCCCAGGTGACAAGCCCAGGTAGAGGAAGGGAACTAATGTCCTATGTCCAAATCTCATGACTCCAAGGCAAAGGTTCCTTTCACCATACCAGGGGTTTGCAAACTGGCCAGAGAGATAGGTCCTCTGCCTGTTTCTGTAAATTCCATGAGATGAGGACGATTTTTACATTTTAAAAAGGGTTAAAAAGAAAAAGAATATGCCACAGAGAGGAATGGAGCCCACAAAGGCTGAAATACTAACAGGCCCTTAAAGCTTTGGAGCTCCCCACACCAGCCAGTGATTAAATTATCATGTGCAGGCATCATGGGGTTTTCTGCCATATGAGCAAATGAAATGTTGAGTGTTATTTCAACACTGCACTTTTCTCTCCAGCTCTTTTGGTCTTTTGTCACCTCTGTAAATGAGAGGCAGTTCATATGACCTTTTGTTTTACTTTTCTATCCTCTGCTATTTCCAGAACGAGAGAGCTAAGGTGCACTTCTTTTCCCTTACTCCTTCCTTCCCTCTGGGCCTCCTCCTTGGCTGGGGACTAAGGACTCTGGCTTCCTTAAGTTTGCTTCCATTCCTGGAACAGTACCCACGGGGCGATGTGACTGTAGCGACTCCTTGGGTATCACCAACACAGTCACGCATGCAAGGACATTTCCTGTGGTCAAGTTCTCCCAACCTTTTATAAAACCTCAGGCATGCTGGGTAAGCTCATGCTTCTGGCCCACCACCTGCTTCCTTTGCTCATGTAGTTCTGCTGTCCACAGGTATGTAGTCCTAACGACAAAGCACCACGAAGGCTTCACAAACTGGCCAAGCCCTGTATCTTGGAACTGGAACTCTAAGGATGTGGGTCCCCATCGTGATTTGGTGGGTGAGTTGGGAAAAGCCCTCCGGAAGAGGTAAGTATCTACAGATGGTTACTCTTGTCATCTCTTTTGATCTATCATTCCTCTGTGCTCTCGTGTGTTTTCTAAGTTTGCATGTAGTGAGTAAACCTGAAGGTTTCTGGCCTTTGCATTAGCAGTGTTTGATGCTCGGCACTTTTCATGTGACCGAAGGTGGTATCATCAGAGAAGTTCATGGCCCTGTTTAGGTGAGGGATACCCAGTGTAGACCACAGTGCCTCATATGCATTCTGTGAAGGATTCTTTCTGGAAGGCCTTCCAACCCAAGGCCTTTTCCAGTGTCTGATGAAGGACTGGCTCTGTCATCTTTGTGTCCCCCTCAGCTGTCAACATGCAGCTCTGTGGGTATTCAGAGAAAGTTTGGATGAATCCTAGGTCAAGAGGGAACTGACAAAGGTGGCAGTTAAGGGAGCCAGAAAGTGAGGTAAGGAGCAGCTTGGTTGATTCTAATTGATGCTCCCTAATGTTTGCCACTTAATAAGAAGTAACTTCCCAAGATCAAATAGCTTGGAAGTGGCAAAGGTGGGATTTGAACCAGTTATTCTGGTTTGGGACCTTACAGCTCTGGGTATGATTACCTATAGAGAGGAAAAGTGGTATTTGTACTTTACCCCATCTCAGCTTTATTGTGATTTGGTAAACTTGATGCCTTACTTAAGGAGTAGGCCAGCTACCTGTTTGTATAAATAAAGTTTGATTGGAACACAGTTACACCCACTTATTTGTGTGTTGTGTCTGTGGCTGCTTTCAAGTTACAATTTCAGAGTTGGAATAGAGACCGCAAGGCTTGCAAAGACTAAAATGCTATGTGGCCCATAAAGAAAGCATCTGCTGACTCTGGTCACCTGGTCAATATTCAGTTTCCCAGTGCTGTGCACAAAGTCCTGCAAAGCAAAAACAGTCCTGCTATAAAAGTCAGATGTTGATTAGACTGGACTTTATGATCCTTGATTTTTACCTTCTTTGTATCTATTTAGTCCCCGAGTCTTATGATGAAATATCTAACTCTAATTCTTTCTGTCTTATCTGTGCTGTTGCAATGTTATCCTTACTTCTCACTGCAGGGTGGCGTGTCTGTGACACTCACCATTCATAACTCCAAACAAGTTTTATTGTGTACAAAAATAGGTCACTTTGACTCTTTTTCATTTTGGTTGAGAATTCTTAACATTTTAATGTTAAGAACTGTTAGTAAATCTTAAATGAAACAATAAACCCATGTTCATTAATTTCAACTATGTAGAAAATGTTACTAATGATTATTTCCGAGTGATGAGATTTGGGATGTTTTATTCTTTATACTTTTTTCTATTTTCCAGTATCTCTACAATATGTATTCTTACGACTGACAGAGAAAACAGTTTTTAAAAAGGACTGTGTATTATTACTGAGATAATGGACATAGATAAAAGATGGTTTAAATGACATTTGAGGGGCTCTTGGGTGGCTCAGTCGGTTAAGCATCTGCCTTCGGCTCAGGTCATGATCTCCGGGTCCTGGGATTGAGTCCCGCATCGGGCTCCCTGCTCGGTGGAGAGTCTGCTTCCCCCTCTGCCCTCCCCCCACTGCTTGTGCTCTCTCCCTGTCTCTCCAAATAAATAAATAAAATCTTTTTAAAAAGTGACATTTGATGTTAAGGTATTTATGTATAGAAAGTAATCCTGTGTGTGATCAAAAACCCAGTCCTTTTGTTTAAGTTAATGATAAGAGATAATTTAAGGAAATGGTTGCGATCCCACTTGCCCCTGCACACCCTTACTGGTGAGTTTCACTGAGATGTAAAAATGCTGCCACTGGTTTTTCTTAAACTACATTATTTTTTCTTTGTTTAATGGACATTTGCTGTTCTGTTTTTCTGTTTAAGGAACATACGTTACGGACTCTATCACTCACTTTTAGAATGGTTCCACCCACTCTACCTACTTGATAAGAAAAATGGCTTCAAAACACAGTATTTTGTCCGTGCAAAAACAATGCCAGAGCTATATGACCTTGTTAACAGGTAAAAAAAAAAAAAAAAAAAAAAAATATATATATATATATATATATATATATATATATATATATACACACACACACACACATGTTTTTGTCCTTATGACTTTTATCAGTGAAATCAGAGCTTCCTATAGGATACTGTTAAGTTTGGGGGAGGGGGAAAGGAAGGAATGTGGACAAAAATCTGTAAGACATCAAAATGAAAATAGTGGTTTGCATTAAGACAGAATATATTTTTTCCTCCTACTGTTCAAAACTCCCCTAATGTGGTCATATTGCTTTTGTAGATTGAAACAAACAAACCGAGGGTGGGGGTTTTAAGTTTTTAAGTCAAAACTTCAGTCCCTCCTTGCATGCTGGTTTCTTTGTCAGGACCTTGGAGAGGGGCAACAGGGCCCCAAGGACCCAACAAAAGATTTGGCATCTGGCAAGATTTGCATTTGAATCCTGGCTCTTGTTACTCACCAGCCTTAAAGAACCACCCTTCTGAGCCTCAGGGTCTCAGTCGGTAAAGTAGGGAAATAATGCCTTCGATACAGGGCTCAGAATAACATGTGAAAAGTATCTGTCACCTTGCCTGGTACAGAATAAGGGTGGTGTTATCATTTTTTTTTCTTAAAATGATCACTTTCACATTGGGATTCATCACTAGTCTTCACCATGCTTTATTTCTAATTTGCCCTTGCACCTGGGGGCTGGCTCATAGAGGATGGTGGACCTTTAAAGCTCTAGGCAGGCGCAGCCATCTCTTCCTGGATTTTCATTTTAGACCAAACCAAAACAAAATTCCTTGCATCCAGGTGACCTCCCTAGGGAAATAGTAGGTTGTAAGAGACCAGCAGAGGCTTGGAATTAGACAGAACTGGATCTGAAGTCCACTTCTTTCTCTTGCTGGCTGTGTGGCCTTGAATAAACTCCTTAATCTTTCTAGATCTCAGTTGCTTTATCTGTGAAATGGGGATAATATACACCGCAGGGTTGTTGTGACAACTAATGAGGTAATGAGTATAAAGTGCCTAGTACAGTTTCTTGTCCACAGTAAAACACAGACCATCTGCATTATACTTGCCTCTTAGACAGGTAAGCTTTTCCCTGGAGTCCACTTGCTGTCCTGATTACAGAGGACAGCATAGGATCAGGCATCGACAGATATGCATTTGAGTTCGAGCTCCTATTGCTTGTAAATTTTGTCACCTAAAACAAATTGCCCTAAAAAAAAAAAAAAATTGCCCTGCTGAGCATCCAGTTCTTGCTCTCTAAATGGGAATAATCATGCTTACCTTATAGGTATGTGTGCGTGCACACACACACACTCATGCCACATAGAGGTCAGAATGGAATATGTGAGGGGCGCCTGGGTGGCTCAGTTGGTTAAGCGACTGCCTTCGGCTCAGGTCATGATCCTGGAGTCCCTGGATCGAGTCCCGCATCGGGCTCCCTGCTCGGCAGGGAGCCTGCTTCTCCCTCTGACCCTCCCCCCTCTCATGTGCTCTCTCTCTCTCTCATTCTCTCTGTCTCAAATAAATAAATAAAATCTTTAAAAAAAAAAAAGAATGGAATATGTGAAAGGTGCAGCTGTTGCTTAGGTGGACTGTAGAGATCCCTTATAGTTGAAGCTTTGGGTAGTTGTCCAAAACAATGCATTTCCTGAAATAGTTCAAGCTCTTAAAACATTTTTTTCAATTAAAAATACAGATAATTTTTTAAATTTAAATTGTAGTTAATAAGTAATGTATTATTAGGTTCAGGGTAGAGTTTAGTGATTCATTAGCTGCATGTAACATCCAGAGCTCATCATAACACGTGCCCTCCTGAATGCCCATCACCCGGTTACCCCATCACCCCACCCACCTCCCCTCCAGCAACCCTCCGTTTGTTTCCTAGAGTTAAGAATCTCTTATGGTTTGCCTCTCTCTCTGTCTTTAACTATTTTATTTTGGCTTCCCTTCCCCTATGTTCATGTGTTTTGTTTCTTAAATTCCACCTATGAGTGAAATCATATGGTATTTGTCTTTCTCTGACTGACTGACTTCACTTAGCGTAATACATTCTAGTTCCATCCACATCTTTGCAAATGGCAGGATTTCATTGTATTCGATGGCTCAGTAATATTCCTCTCTGTGTGCCTGCACGTGTGTATGTGAGTGTATGCCACATCTTCTTTATTTTCCGTATTTTGGCAATTGTGGACATTGCTGCTAATAAACATTGGTGTGCACATACCCCTTCAAATCACTATTTTTGTATCCTTTGGATAAATACCTAGTAGTGCAATTGCTGGGTCATAGAGTAATTCTATTTTTAACTTTTTGAGGAACCTCCATACTGTTCTCCAGAGTGGCTGCCCCAGTTTGCGTTCCCACCAACAGTGCAAGAGGGTTCCCCTTTCTCCACATCCTCGCCAACATCTATTGTTTCCTAACTTGTTAATACATCTTAAAAGCAGGAAGCTTAATTCTATAGTTCTGGAGCACCACTCTTTTCATTGGAATTAGCTGGTGCAAGGAAACCAAATTGTTTATATACTGATTACAACCCTATTTTTTTCAGAAGACATCGAAAAAAGATTAGGAGGAAATGTTCCAAAATACTGTATATTAAACAGTGGTTATGTGAGCGACCTTAACAGAGTTATGGTGTTGTTTTGTCTCTTTAGTTTTCTACATTGTCTGCACCATGGTAATTATATGGTACTTTCAAAATGGGAGAAAATCTTAAAATATCTGTTACAAAACAGATCCATAAGACTTTATTGTGAATAGATTCAGATAACAAACTTTGTCCTAATCACGTGTCTTTCAGGTATGAACCTGACTTGCTTTGGTCTGATGGAGAGTGGGAATGTCCTGATACTTACTGGAACTCTACGGTGTTTCTTTCTTGGCTCTACAATGATAGCCCAGTCAAGGCATGTGATTACATGACTTCTTTCTTATTTATCTGTTATGTGAAAAGAAAGAATAAGGAGCCAAGATCTGGAGTAATAACAGTGACAACAGCAACAATAATAAATACCAGTAGTGACACGGAGGTGGTAGGGACCAGGGGACTTCGTGGATGTTAAAGGTTTCTCCTTTAATTCTTTTCCCCACCTTCCTTAGAGTATAAGCTTTCTTTTTCTCCTTTAATTCTTGATTTCGACAACAGAGGTATACAGCTTGTTAAATTTAAGTAGTAGAATAGAAGCAGTACGTAAAAGTCCCAGAGACTTAGAGAAAGTAAAATAAACTATTAAGCACGCAAACATTATAAATGAGAAAAACATCCAAAAAATTAATATACAAAACATCTACAATGAAATGATAAGAATAAGATGCAAATATTTATGACCTCATCCAATCTACACTGGTTATGCAGTTTAACTCTCAAGAAGGAATTTCATTTCTCTTACATCCACCATAGATTAGGTGAGATCACACCTGGATCCTACCTACCCGGATCAGTGTTCCCCATTTAAGTTAGATAAATAACTCTGATGTGATGTCATATTGTCCACATACCTGTCTACTCAGCCAGTCTGTGCTGGATCTCTAAGGGCAAGAACTGTTTTATTCACCTTGGATACCCCAGTACAAGAATCATAGTAGTGTTAATCATTAACATTAAGATATTCTGAGGGGCGCCTGGGTGGCTCAGTCGTTTAAGTGTCTGCCTTCGGCTCAGGTCATGATCCCAGGGTCCTGGGATCGAGTCCCGCATCGCGCTCCTTGCTCAGCGGGAAGCCTGCTTCTCCCTCTGCCTGCTGCTCCCCCTGCCTATGCTCTCTTTCAAATAAATTTTTTAAAAATCTTTAAAAAAAAAGATATTCTGCATAATGATTTCTCATAGTTCAGCAAAGATTTGAAGGAAAGAAAATATTTGCTGACTTTTCTTTACCTAGGAAAAGAAAGTCAGGGCCACGTAGTGGAAAGCATCCTGGGCTGAGTTCACATACCTGATTCACAGTCCCAGCCTCCTGAAACTCTGCCCGGGGGTGTGACCTCGGGCACGTCTTCTTCTCCCCATTTCTCCTTTAATGGAAGAAGTGGTTTACCAGATGATCTTTAAAACAGGCTCTCCCAGCTCTGACATTACATGTGGCTTGACTAGGGTTTCTCAGCCTCAACGCTATTGACATTTGGGGCTGGATAATTTGTTGTGAGGGGACTGTCTTGTTTGTCCTCTGACGTTTAACAGAATGCCTGGCCTCCACCCACTAGATGGCAGTAGCACCACCCCAACGGTGGCAACCAAAAATGTCTCTAGACTTTGCCAAAAGTCTCTTAAGCAAAATAGCCCCCAGTTGAGAACCGTTCTAGACCAGGTCTCTTCATTATATCCAAATACACAATTTACCAAACTGCATTATGTAAGGAAACGAAGTGGTTTCACCCCAGATGACCCAGTACTCTCTTCTTTTAGGATCAGGTAGTGGTAAATGACCGGTGGGGTCAGAATACTTCCTGTCACCATGGAGGATACTACAACTGTCAAGATAAATTCAAGCCAGAGATCTTGCCAGATCACAAGTGGGAAATGTGTACCTCCATAGACAAGATCTCCTGGGGCTTTCGTCGTAACATGGTGATGGGGGACATTGCAAGTGACTGTGAAATCATTTCGGTAAGAGCACCTGTGAGTTATTTGTTAACTACTGTCTCAAATTAGCCTTCTAACTAGGAGTGATGGGAGCACTCTGGATGGAAGTGCAGGTCGATAGAACCCCCTGGGGTCATTGAACATACCCATAGAAACCTGTCCTGGGGCATCTGGGTTGGTTAAGCGTCCAACTTCTGGTTTCAGCTCAGATCATGACCTTGGAGTTGTGAGATTGAGCTCCACATCAGACTCCGCGCTCAGCGTGGAGTCTGCTTGGTATTCTCTCTCCCTCTCCCTCTGCCCCTCCACCCCCCTCAAATAAATAAATAAATCTTAAAAAAAAAAGGGGGGGGTGCCTGGGTGGCTCAGATGGTTAAGCGTCTGCCTTCGGCTCAGGTCATGATCCCAGGGTGCTGGGATTGAGCCCCGCATCGGGCTCCCTGCTGAGCAGGGAGCCTGCTTCTCTCTCTGCCTCTCTCTCTCTCTCTCTCATGAATAAATAAATAAAATCTTTTAAAAAAAAAAACTGTCCTAAGGAAATAATTGTAATTACAGAATAAAGTCTTACATATAGAGATGTTCTTCCCAGAATTATTTGCAGTTGGATATGTGGGTTGTTTTAATTTCTTACAGCCATAAAGGGATATTTAAGTAGATTTGGGGATTTTCCTTAACCATTAAAATTTTTATGAATGTAATATAGGTCAATGCCTAGGGTTTGAATGAAAAACTAAGTTACAGATTATCACAACTATATAAAATATATTTCCACTGCACAGGGAAAAGACCAGAGGGAGTATCAAAAGTTGATGGTGTGCTGTCTTTGGGGGTCCTGTAACACAGTCTTTTTTCAGTTTTTTGAATGTAATTTTTCTGGGTCCACTTGAAGCGTACCCGTTTGAGATCACAGTAAACACGCACACACATGCACACACCATGCACACCACACCACTCCAGAAGCCTTGAAGAATATATCCCTTTACAGCATGTTTTTCCAAAGGGACAGCATACACATTTATGTCACCCATTTCATACAGAGTGTCCCAAATTCTGCATATCTCTTCCATGTCCCCCAAGTCTCCCTGGCACCCACTCAGAACCTCTGTCCTCGGGGCGCCTGGGTGGCTCAGTTGGTTAAGCGACTGCCTTCGGCTCAGGTCATGATCCTGGAGTCCCTGGATCGAGTCCCGCGTCGGGCTCCCTGCTCGGCGGGGAGTCTGCTTCTCCCTCTGACCCTCCCCCCTCTCATGCTCTCTGTCTCTCATTCTCTCTGTCTCAAATAAATAAATAAAATCTTTAAAAAAAAAAAAAAAAAGAACCTCTGTCCTCTGACCCCCATACTCTCCTCACGGCTCCATGTGATCACAGCCAGGTGCTTTGTTCTCAGCTTCCCCGATCACACTCTGTGCTGCCGACGCACGGCCCATTCCACTGCACGCCACCCCCGGGGAAGCACAGGCCCGTGATTACTCCATGGAATTCAAATTAATGTATTTCTCCACTTTGTAGCAGGATTTTTCAGTTTTCTCATATAAGCCCGTCCTGCTTTTATGATGACAAAAAATAGCCTTTTCAAAAGGGTAAAGGATATTCACCAAAGGAGAGAATGTGCCCTAGATTCTTTTTCTTCTCTTAATACCTGTGTGCTGTAGGCGTTATGCTGGGCTTGGCAGTCGTCACTAGGATTTCATTGTTTCTTTTCTCTCCAGGAACTGGTTCAGACCGTGAGCTTGGGAGGCAACTACCTTCTCAATATTGGACCAACTAAAGATGGACTGATTGTTCCCATCTTCCAAGAAAGACTTCTTGCTGTTGGGAAGTGGCTGAACATCAATGGGGAGGCTATCTATGCCTCTAAACCATGGAGGATACAACTGGAAAGGAACACGACGTCCGTGTGGTGAGCTTGTCCTCTGCTGCGTGCGGGAACAGGACAAGCCCCTCCCCAGCTGGCGTCTCCTCGGGTCCACAGTGTTACAAGCCAGGGTAGAAGCCATCTTGAGGAAACCCCAAAGCTGTGCTTCTCCTGTTAAATTTGTACCCCAATTTATGTATTAAGCCACCAAGATATCTTTGACTAGTGAGAGGTATGGTTGGCTTGGTGAAAGGAGGAGCTACAGAGTGTCTGTGAATATACTTGACCTGTTACCCTGCCTCCTAAAAATAGTAATAGCCAATGCTTGCACAGCACCTCCAGTGTTTAAGGCTCCAATCCAAATTCTTTCCACTCACTGAATCCCCTCAACAATCCCACCAAGTGGATACTGTATCCCCATGTTACAGGTGAGAAGGGGGACCCAGGGCAGCTCTATACCTTGCCTAGAATCACAAAGCTAACTCATGGAGAAGTCGTGATTCAAACTTGGATTTATGGATCTAGTTATTTGACCTTGGGCCTGTGTTTTTCAAGTGTGAAATGGGGTGATGATACTTAGCTTCCTGTGGTTGTTACGGAGGTGAAGTGTGTTAATTTATGTAAAGCGCCCCAAAAGAGCACCAGGTGCATGCAAAGTGTTCGGTGAAAGGCATCTGCGCGTGTGGTACCATCCCACATAGCTCTTTGCATCAGGGGAAACCCGTTCATCCTTCTGTTTGGGGTGGATTCCTATTTAGTGATTTTCACCCTCTTCTCTAAGCATGGTGAACTCTCAGAACAAATCCATCTTCACTGCACATCTTATTGGGTCCTCTGTTATTTTCCCATTGATCTAGAGTTGCAAAAAGATTTGAATAAAAAGGCAAATGGCTTCAGTGTGAAATAACTAGTGCGAGCGTTAAAAATGTTCAAAGAAAACTTATAACCCAATAGAGAGAGAAAATGGAAGCGATCCCCAGAAAGAGTCTTACAGGGCTGCTTTCTTTTTTTTTTTTTTTTAAGATTTTATTTTATTTATTTGACAGAGAGAGAGAGAGAGAGACAGCTAGAGAGGGAACACAAGCAGGGGGAGTGAGAGAGGGAGAAGCAGGCTTCCCGCCGAGCGGGGAGCCCGATGCGGGGCTCGATCCCAGGACCCCGGGATCATGACCTGAGCTGAAGGCAGACGCTTAACGACTGAGCCACCCAGGCACCCCTTTTCTTAATGTCTATTAAGGTCCCACAGACCTTAATAGGTATTGAGTTCATAGCACTGGCAGACCCAAGGTGTTGGGATCGGTAGATAATTGTAAGGGGGATATATGAGGCTATGTGTCAGGGTCCCAAGCCAGGTATTTCTGACACTGACCTTTCTTTTCTTCCCAGGTATACCTCAAAAGGAACAGCTCTTTATGCCATTTTCCTGCACTGGCCAGAAAATGGAGTCTTAAACCTTGTATCCCCTGTAACTACCTCGACTACACAGGTGAGGAGCCTCTGTCAGTCCGATCCGAGAGGTACCTTTCCTAAAGGAATTGGAGGTCTTTTCTACTTCTTCCTTCCTGCCCCAGGTCTCCCCTATATTGACAACCCCCCCCCAGACTATCTGCCCTGCCCTGGCCCAGTGTGGCTGTCTTCCATCATGTTCAAGCCATATTCTGTACTCAGTGCGACATCCCCTTTTGCTTTCTGCAGATAACAATGCTGGGGATCCAGAAAGATCTGAAGTGGTCCACAGGTCCAGAAGAAGGTCTGCTCATTTATCTGCCCCAGTTACCACTCTTTACTCTGCCAGTTGAGTTTGGTTGGACTATCAAGCTGACAGGAGTGCATTGATCATTGGAGTTCAGGCAGAACTGCCTCCTATTTGCTGCTTTGGTTTTCCTCTTATAGCACCGTCATTGTAATAAACTACTTCTCTACTCAGCGATGGCTTTTCCAACACATTTTAATCAAAGGAACTGAGTGCATTATACTGATGTCTCAATGGATCAGAGATCTGAGATCCATTGCTAGCATACCTCTCCCTGATCAGCAGGAGGCATAACCAGTTAAGCTCTGAATTCATCCTTCTATTCCTAACCTGGGAAATTATCTATCCCGGAAACTTCCCTCCATTTTCTATGTTTGAAACCTGTCTCCTTAATCAATGACTTCAGATAAGGAATGAGCCAAGTCACCCTATTGCCTATGGAAGGAGGTGAAAAGGATTTGGCAAGTTCAACCATACGCTGTGTTTTTAGCATCAGTTGTCACCAGCACCACTCGGAGAGGAAGAGAACCTGGAAGGGAAGGAAAAGGCTTGCTAGGGCTGCTAGTGATCAGCCCTTTGGAAGTTTCCAAAGCAAACTAGGGGCTCAGAAAGTCAGTCTGTTTACAGTGATCTTATGAAGAAAAGGAATGTGATTCTGCCCTGCTTTTTAAAATATCAAATAAATAAATTTTTATGTCAGATCGTTTCTACCAAAAAGCATGTTGTAGTTTTCTTCTCCCAGTTTCTTATGGACTGTTTATGAAAAGATTTGTTTCTGTTTAAAAAAAAAAAAAAAAAGGACTTGCCAAGTCTCCTTAATGCAGAACAAAGAACAAAATTCCTTTGGTTTTCTGCTTCTCACTTCTAGTACCATTCTTTTGAGTTGGCTATCAGTTCAGCCCCTTTAATTATTATAGATCTAATCAGATTTTCTATTTCCTTTTTATTTAATAGATATGTTTATACATTTTTACCCAACATTTGAGGAATATTTGTTTTTCTCAAGCACATGGAATATTTACAAATGTAAATACCAAAGGAGCATTATCATACAGACTTGTATGTCTGCAACATAATTAAAGGACCATAAAGAATAAAAACTTGGGAGGAAAAAAAACTATATGGAAATTTTAAAACACACTTCAAAATAACTCACTGATCAAAGAAGGCACCATACAAGGAATTAGAAAATACTTAGAATAATAATGAGACCACTATGTACTGAACTTTGTGAGATGGAATGAAGTCTTTAAAGAGGATCCAGGGAAGATGGCAGAGAGGAGGCACCAGGAATCTGTCTTCCGACCTAGACGACAAGTACACTGGCAGGATTTGGTGGAACTCCTATAGAAGTCCGGAGTCTACGAAGGCTCCAGCTTCCAGAGGAAGATTCGGATGATAAATTATGGTTTTGGTCAATTCACCTACCTATCCCCCAGCCCCAGGCATGTAGCAGGCAGACATGAACATGTTCTGGAGCAACTTGCACACAGCTTGTGGGAGCCAACGTGGGCAAAAAGGACCCTGTCCTCCAGATATCTGGGATTTGAGCCCTGATCTCTAATTGCTGCTTCTGATCACAGAGCTATAGACAAAGAGGTGGGCCGACTTTGTTGTACCCCTCCCCCCCCACTGCTGCAAGTTCCTCCTCTGGCTGAAGTGACTTCCAGTGGATTTAAAGGGCTGATGCCCCCCCCATCCAAATATTCCCCCTTTTGGGAGCAGACATTAAAAACTAGGACATTCAAAAACAACTGCATGGGGCGCCTGGGTGGCTCAGATGGTTAAGTGTCTGCCTTCGGCTCAGGTCATGATCTCAGGGTCGTGGGATCGAGTCCCGCATCGGGCTCCTTGCTTAGCAGGGAGCCTGCTTCTCCCTCTGCCTGCCACTCCCCCAGCTTGTACTCTCCCTCTCTCTCTCTCTGGCAAATAAATAAATAAAATCTTTTTTTTTTTTTAAGATTTTATTTATTTGTCCGAGAGAGAGAGAGAGAGAGAGCACAAGCAGAGGGAACGGCAGAGGGAGAAGCAGGCTCCCCGTGGAGCAGGGAGCCCGATGCAGGACTCGATCCCAGAACCCTGGGATCATGACCTGAGCTGAAGGCAGACGCTTAACGACTGAGCCACCCAGGCGTCCCTAAAATCTTAAAAACAAAACAACTGCGTGTATGAGGAAAATTAGAAAGTGACCACGCATGCCCAGGGGAAGGCCTAAGTTTATACCTCTGGCTCATCTGCAACACAGAGACCGCCTACAACAATCAAAATGCAAAAATCATAACAAGCCCAGCAAGCCCTGGGAAGTGGGGGGCGGGGAGGAGGGGGAATCTGATTCGCAGAGTTACCCCATTATTAGATTCCAATGTCTAGATTTCAACAAAAAAACATCACAAGGCATGCAGAAATACAGGAAAGCATGACCCATTCAAAAGAAAAAAGTAAATCAACAGAAACTGAAATAAGCCCTGAAAAAGACCTGGTGGCAGATAAACTAGATGGACCTTAAAACAGCTGCCTTAAAGATGCTCAAAAAACTAAAGGAAGCTGTGGGGGAAGTTAAGAAAATGATACATGAATGAAATGGATATGTCAATAGATGGCTAGATAACCTAAGAAGAAACCACACACATACACAGTTCTGGAGCTGAAAAGTACAACTGAAATGAGAAATTCACCAGAGGGATTCAAAGGCAGATTTGAGTAGGCAGAAGAAAGAATACTGCACTTGAGTCCCAGGAAAGAAGAAAGACAGAAGAAAAGACCATATGTTAGAGCAGAGATAAACAAAATAGAGAAAAACAACAGAAGATAAATGAAACAGTTGGTTTTTCGAAAAGATCAGCAAAATGACAAACCTGTAGCTAGAACGGACTAAGGAAAAAGAAAAGATTCAAATTATTAAAATGAAAATTGGGACATTACTACTAATTCTACAGAAATAAAAGGATTATAAGAGAACTAAAGAGCAATTGTATTCCAACAAATTGGATAACTAGATGAAGTGGGAAATTTCCTAAAAACATGAAACCGACCAAGACTAAATCACAAAGAAATAGAAAACCTGAATAGATGTATAACTAGTAAGGAGATTGAATCAGTAATTTTAAGATCTCCTGACAAAGAAAAGCCCTGGAACCAATAGCTTCTTTGGTGAATTCTACCAAACATTTAAAGAAGGACTAACTTTTCCAGAAGAGTAAAGAGGAGAGAAAACTTCCTAACTTACTCTATGAGGCCAGCATTAACGTGATGCCAAATCCAGACACACTACTAGAAGATTTATGATCACTGATGCAAAACTCTTCAACAAAACACTAGCAAACCAAAATCAGCAAATTCGAAGTATTACACACCATCACCAAGTGGGATTTATTCATGGGATGCAAGGATGGTTCAAGATACAGAAATCAATCATTGTAATAAACCACATTAACAAAACAAAGGGAAAAGAAACACGATCGTCTCAATTGAGGCAAAAAAGCATTTGACAAAATTCAACACCTTTTTGTGATAAATACACTCAAACTGGGAGTAGAGGGGCACCTGGCTGGTTCAGAGGAGCATGCAACTCTTGATCTCAGGGTCATAAGTTCCAGCCCCACATTGGGTGTAGAGATTACTTAAAAGTCTTTTTTAGGGAGGCCTGGGTGTCAGTTAAGCATCTGCTACAGCTTGGGTCACAATCCCAGGGTCCCAACATTGGGCTCCTTGCTCATTGAGTCCCACATTGGGCTCCTTGCTCATTGGGGAGCCTGCTTCTCCCTCTGCCTGCTCTGCCTGCCGCTCCTCCTGCTTGTGCTCTCTCTGACAAATAAATCTTTTTTAAAAAAATAAAAAAGATTTTATTTATTTATTTGACAGAGAGCGCATGTGAGTGCACGAGCAGGGGGAGGAACACAGGGAGAGAGAGAAGCAGACTCCCTGCTAGGCAGGGAGCCCAATGTGGGGCTCCATCCCAGGACCCCAAGATCATGACCTGAGCCAAAGGCAGACACTTAACCGACTGAGCCTCCCAGGTGCCGCTAATTCCTGTCTTCTTTAATTTCAGGAATTGTTTATAGTTTTCAGTGCACAATTCTTGAAAGTCAAAAATAAATATGTCATAATAGTCATGAAAATCATACAAAAATATATTTTTTAAAGATTTTATTTATTTGAGAGAGAGAATGAGAAAGAGAGAGCACGAGAGTGGGGAGGGTCAGAGGGAGAAGCAGACTCCCCGCCGAGCAGGGAGCCCGATGCGGGACTCGTTACCGGGACTCCAGGATCATGACCTGAGCCGAAGGCAGTCGCTTAACCAAGTGAGCCACCCAGGCGCCCAATACAAAAATATTTTTAAATAAATGTCATGCTAATAGTTTTGGGTCATGTTCAGTCCTCTAGCTGCGGGTTTGAGAATTCTGTGAGTACTGCTCTATTATGGTGGAGAAAATTTGTGATGCTGCCAAAGCATAACAGAACACTTACCAGGTCTTGTTCTTTCCCTAGCTAAAATATGAGGCCCCTGAAGGCAGGGACAGACAGTGCCCTCTCTGCCTCCCCTGAGAATGCCAGTCAGTACACCTACCATTTGGATATCCACCCACCCAGTAGCCACAGTGACTATTCACAAAATGCAAATATGATCATCTCTTTTTGCTTAAAACCCATCAAATGCATTGCTATGTGTTCTTCAAAGTGGGTGGTATGGTCCCTGTCAAGCTCTCCCATCTTAATAGGAAGTCTGTCCATACTCCCTCGCAGCTCCGCAGTCATTCTGGCTTTCTTTCCATCTTTCTAAAACAAATTTTTCCCAAACATTTCTAATTGCAGCCTACAGTAAGAAATTTATTTTACATTGCAACCTGGTTGACATATATAAAAATAAGATTTGCAAAGCAATAGCTTTATTACTTATGCAATACACTCCAATGCCTTTTTTTTTTAAGTTGGCACCCACTTGGGGCGCCTGGGTGGCTCAGTTGGTTAAGCGACTGCCTTCGGCTCAGGTCATGATCCTGGGGTTCTGGGATCGAGCCCCGCATCGGGCTCTCTGCTCAGCGAGAGGCCTGCTTCTCCCTCTCCCACTCCCCCTACTTGTGTTCCCCCTCACGCTGTCTCTCTCTCTATTAAATAAATAAATAAAATCTAAAAAAAAAAAAAGTTGGCACCCACTAGATTACTGTTATGACCAATTAATGGGGTATAACATGCATTTTGAAAAACACTGCTCTAAGCATTCAATTTCTTTGCCTCAGGGTCTTCGCATATGTTATGCTCTCTGGAAAGCTTTTCTTGTGTCCTCTTCACCTGGATAAATCTTACCCATTTTAAAGGTATGAAATCAAAGGATGCTCTCGCTCACCAGCGCGCGCGCGCTCTTTCCCTCCCGTCGACTGCCTACATTTGAATCCTGGAGATCGTGATGGAAGAGTTAACACGGGCGAAGAACTCAGAACAGCGCATGGCAAATAGTAATGCTTCGTCTTTTTATTGGGAAAGATAGTAATTATACAACTATTTGTGTGATTATTAATGTCTTCCAAGAGCTCCCAAACTCTAAACCCCTTGATTATTTTTTGTTCATTTTCATAGTCCTAGCCTCACTTTTCCATGGCAAGTAGAAAGCACTCAGAAGGGCGCCTGGGTGGCTCAGTTGGTCAAGCGACTGCCTTCGGCTCAGGTCATGATCCTGGAGTCCCGGGATCGAGTCCCGCACCGGGCTCACTGCTCAGCAGGGAGTCTGCTTCTCCCTCGGACCCTCCCCCCTCTCATGCTCTCTCTATCTCATTCTCTCTCTTAAATAAATAAATAAAATCTTTAAAAAAAAAAAAAAAAAAGAAAAGAAAAGAAAGCACTCAGAAAAAAACACAACGGGTAAGGAAGAACTGGCCAGAAGGCATAAAACCCTCGAAGCTGGAAAGAGAGCCCGCGTAGGGCATCATCACGTCGCTCCAGGAGCCCCGCCCCAAAGGCGGAGCCCCGCCCCAAAGGCGGAGGCACGCCCACCTGGCCTTCGGCGGTCACGTGAGACGCAGCTGGGAGCTGCGGGGGAAGCTGGGCCAAGATGGCGACCATGAGGAAGGTGCTGCCGCAGAGACTGGTGGGCTTGGCGTCTCTCCGGGCTGTAAGTGCCCCGGCCCGCCGAGGGGTGGCCCTGCAGGCACCGTGACGGTCGGGGTCGGGGCCTTGGCCCGTGGCGGCAGCTGAGAGGCGGAGCCGGACAGCTGCTCAGGCCACTGTCGGGAGGGCTTTGGAGTCTCAGATCTACTTTGTCCCGCTCAATTCCCTTGAGGGGCATGGGGAAACAGGCCCATAGATGGGGAACGACTTGCCCGGGTCTTGGAGACCTGGGGCGCCATCCCAGGTGTCCTGATTCCGTCCAAGGCTCTTCCCGGCGACCCTGGCACCTTCTCCCTCTGAGCTTCCGAGCTCTCCAAGCTCCTCAGTAGTGAAAATCACGAATGATCTTCCATTTTCCGAGGGGAAAAGCAAGGCCCTCGCCCTCCCTCTGCCTGCATTTCCAGCTCTTGTTGCGTTTGGGGACGCTAGGAGAGGTATCCTAGTGTGCCAAGTAGGACCGGGGTTGCGTAGAACCATGTGTGATTGATTCCCTTGGAATTGTACTTTGGTCATGTTGGATCCTGATGTTTCCCCCTCCCCTGCTCGAGTGGAGGGAAAGTGTAGGAGACCTAGTTGAATGAGGGGTTGAAGAAATTGTTTTGGTTAAAGCTGAAGCTGTGGTGTCCCAGTGGTTCTGCCACTTTCTAGGTCGAATGACAATTATTTGCTCTCTAAACCTCAGTTCTTCTCATCTATAACTTGGGTAAACATTACCTCAGAGTTCTTTGGAGGTTAAGGGAAATGTAGGTAAAGCATCTGACATTGTTTTAGCTCATAGTAAGTGATAAATCAGGTGCGTTATTTTTGCTTTAAGTTTAGAAGGGGTTATAAGTGTGTAGTGGGGAAATTACACTATCTTGGCAAGTGGACCCCTCAGAAAACCAGTTTGTTTTTTTTTTTAAAGATTCTTTATTTATTTGTCAGAGAGAGAGAGCACAAGCAGAGGGAGTGGGAGAGGGAGAAGCAGGCTTCCCGCCGAGCAGGGAGCCGGATGCGGGGCTCGATCCCAGTACCCCGAGATCATGACCTGAGCCGAAGGCAGACTCTTAACGACTGAGCCACCCAGGCGTCCCCCTCAGAAAACCACTTTAATGTCTACTAGGCCACCCACCCCTACCAATTATTAATGTGTAAAATAAAGATGGTACTTCCAGCTTGGAAAACTACGTGAGATGGTGGGTATTAATGTGCTTTGAAGAAATTCCTGGTGTAATGAGGTGGTGGTCATAGGCTCTCCATGGGGTTACTAGCAGAGGCTTGGTATCAGAAACAGATGGTTCAAGGCCAGACTTCTTCACTTGCTAGCTCTGTGATTTTGGAGAATCTTTCTGAGGCTGTTTCTTCCTGTATGGAGTTGAGATAATGATAGTCCCTGCCATGTGGGTACTAAATGAGTAACTGATCCTGAAGTTAGCACTGGGCTTTAGCTGGTATTAGCTGTTGGTATAGATATACCATAGCTCAGGCTTGGCCCAGGACTTCTGTGGTTAGAGATCATCTCTGAGCAGAGCTGTGCAGAGGGAACCAACTGGGTGTTAACCAAGACAAGAGAAGACTTTGGGGGGGGGGGGGGGCGTCGGGGAACGACAGAAAAGTGGCAAAGAGGCAACGTGGCCCAGGGGTTAAGAGCCAGCGCTGTAGATCAACACTGCCAGGTTCAGATAATGACTCATGACAAGCTAACTGTGTGACCTTGGGAAAGTTACTTAATCTCTGGGCTTCATATTTTTCACAGTAAAATAGAGATTGTAATAGTTCCTACCTAATAAGGTTGAGAGGATGATAGGGTTAATATGTAAAAGGCTCTTATGAGTGCCTGGCAAATATTAAATGCTTAATAAATGTGATTTATTGTTTTATTATGTGAAGAGTTGTTATGGGGAAGGACGTGGAATTAAGTTTGTTCTGTTCTGGTAAAAGGAACCTGGAAGCAGGTCTTGCATGCTTTCAACAAGGCCCTGTTATGTCCCAGGGCCTTGGAATTACAGGAACGGATAAAACAAAAGTCCCTGCCTCATGCAGTTTACATTCCAGTGGGATCGACTTAGGGCAATGTACCAGCATAGGTTGAACATCCCTGTTGTAGTGACATTCAACTTGCAGGGACCTTCCAACCTAGCCTGTTGACTTCATGAAATTCAGTGGCTCCTCACCTTAGTCTCTAGGAAGTTTTGCTGACTGAAAGCAAGGCCAGTTCAGGTGAGTTGTTCAAGTTCCAGCTGATTCATAGCAGGGAATGTTTCCTTCCTTAAGGGTTTCAGGAGTTTGGGATCCTTAGCAGATTACCCAGTGCACTTCTCCCCTTGCCCCATTACAGTATGTTTATCCAGATTAAATCTGGTAAAACGAAGTTATTTTGAAGAGTTTCAGTATTAAGAACAGAGGAAAGAGGGAAAAGAAGCCTCATATTGCTTGGTGGCAAGGAGGGGAAGATTTGGGGCAGACTTTAAATGGAGAAGATTCAAAGCCTTTTTATACTGTCTTCAGCTGTTGGTGTCCTCTCTCCCTGGACCCACTCCTTGTCATCACCCAGCCTATGACTGTAATAGAACAAGTCCTCCTCCATCCCCCAAACCCCACAAAGTGCAAGGCTAACTACTCCTCTCCTCTACCTAGGAATTGCCCTCCCCCCGGGGTGGCTATACCCGTCATGCATTTATTTGTTGTTTCAGTGACTTTTTAATGCATGCCTGCTTTGTGCCAAGCGCAGGGCCACACATGAGGGATGGAGCAGAGGTGGAGACAAAGTCTCGTAGAGCTTATATTCTCCTAAGGAAACTGAGTAGGCATTATTGTCAGGGCTCTGAAGGAATTAGAGTTTTATTTTTTTTAAAGATTTTTATTTATTTATTTGACAGAGGGAGAGCCAGAGAGGGAACACAAGCAGGGGGAGTGGGAGAGGAGAAGCAGGCCTCCCACAGAGCAGGGAGCCAGATGCGGGGCTCGATCCCAGGACCCTGGGATCATGACCTGAGCCTAAGGCAGACGCTTAATGACTGAGCCACCCAGGCGCCCCTGTTTGTTTGTTTTATAGCGGGGGCAGAGGGACAGGGGGAGAATCTCAAGCATGCTCTACGTCCTGTGCGGAACCCAGTGTGGGGCTCAATCTCACAACCCTGAGCCGAAATCAAGAGTCGGACGCTTAACCAACTGAGCCACCCAGGCACCCCAGGAAGTAGAGTTTTGAGATAGAAAATAATGAGGGTCAGGGGATTGGCAGCTTTACAAAGGGCAGTCAGAGGAGGCCCATCTGGCTGAAAGGTGAGAAGGAGCCAGATGTGGAAGAGCCAGGTGAAGAGCATTCTGGGCAGAGGGAACGGTAAGCCTTGAGGCCCTGCTGTGGGAGGAAGGCCATTGGGGCTGCAGTACAGGGACCCCAATGGGGGAAGAGGGGGAGTCGGGACAAGTAATGAGTTCACTGGGGGATGCGGGATGGTAAAAACAAGTCATGAGCTCTCTGAGATCAGCAGGAACCAAATGATAAGAACCTACTAGCCCATGGGGAGTGGGGTAAGGGGATGAGTCAGGTTTCTGGCTTAAGCAATAGAATGCATGTGTTGTTTTTTTACTGAGAAAGGATGAAGCCAGACGGAGCCTTAGAATTTAAACAGTTCTGTTGAGGGACTTCTAAGTTTAGGAGGTGCGAATAGGTTTGTGTAAGAAACAACCTAAATGCTCAGCTGTCAGACTGGCAGTTAGAAATGGGCCGGTACAAGGAGCAGGAATCTCTTGCCCGTTCCTCAGTGAAATGCTTCTGTTCTTTTTGTTCTTCCTTCTAAAATAAACCAAATGTGAGAGATACAGAGTGTTTACAGTGAGAAATACTGCTTCCTGTCTCAGTGAAGGTGGGTCCATTCTTTTAGATTTGTCCCCTTGTAGAATTGTGATAATCTCCTCCCATCACTTTTTGTTTCCTCTTTTAAATCGAAGGTCAGCACCTCTTCTGTGGGTACTTTCCCAAAGCGAGTGAAAATTGTGGAAGTTGGTGCCCGAGACGGACTACAAAATGAAAAGGTAAAGATGGAATTCAACCAGAAGAGGTTTTTTGAACAGCAAGCGTTGCCTGTGGTGGGCGCCGCGGGGATGGACAGAGCAAGATATGATCGCCCCTCCCCCCCACGCAGAGCAAAGTCGAGAAGGCCAGGCAGTCGTGGGTGACAGTAAAGCAATCTAAGACGCTGGTGCCCCAGGTGTGGAGTCCCCGGTCCGTCTCAAGATCCCCTGCGGCAGGGCGGATGGGAAAGGCGGCAGGAGAGGAGAGGGAGGGTGAGGGCATGCCTGTCATCTGGCAATTCCAATTCTGTGTAAGGGGACTTAACTTACCCCAAACGTCATGAAGGCCACATGCAAAGATTTAGCCTTAGAGACGTTCCTCACAACCTCGTTGTAATAAAACAGGTGGAAACCACCTCAGTGCTCAGTGTGGAGAAAGTTAGCTCAAATACCTTTTTTTTTTTTTTTTTAAAGATTGTATTTATTTATTTGACAGAGAGGTAGAGAGCACAGGTAGGCAGAGCGGCAGGCAGAGGGAGAGGGAGAAGCAGGCTCTCTGCCGAGCAGGGAGCCCAATGCGGGCCTCGATGTCAGGACCCTGGGATCATGACCTGAGCTGAAGGCAGACGCTTAACCGACTGAGCCACCCGGGCGCCCCTAGCTCAAATACTTTAATGACTTCATTAAATGGATTAGGAAGCTGTACTAATAAGGAACATGTTAAGTGATTGAAGCAGATTATAAAATAATAGACTTTTTTTTTCATCTTACACTTATATGTAAAACAAAAAAGTTTATATATCTGTGGGAACATCTCCCTAGAAAAGGATCTAGAACAGTGCTGTCCAGTAGCACTTTCTGTGAGGATGGAAATGTTCTAGATGTGAGCTGTCTTGGACACAAGACTATTGAGCACTTGAAATGTGGCTAGTGTAGCTGGGGAACTGAAATTTTGTTTTTATATAATTTAAATTAATGTAAATTTAACCATATATGGCTAACGTCTAATATATTGGACTACACAGATCTGGAAAGTCACATTATCAGGATGTTACCAGTGTTACCTCTGGGAGATTTTAAGGATGGTTTTCTTTTGTTTGGGGCATGTTTTCTGAAATAATTGTGCATTATTTTTTCAATCGGAAAAGCTCTTTCTTTTTTTTGGAAAGCGTAGCTTTAATAGTGAGAGCTTATTGATAACAATAAACTATAAGCTCTGTAAGGGCGGAATCATGTCTGTTCTGCTCACTGCTGTATCCCTAGCACCTAGCACCATGCCTGGAACATGGAGGGCTCTCAAAAATTACTTATGGGATAGATTAAGGTAAAGCAATGAAATTGAGGGGGTTGGCGTGAAAGGGCCTGGTGAGAAGGACTTGGAGTTCCTAGAATTTTTTTTTTTACCTAATCCTGTAAGTACTAGGGAGCCATGGAAGGCTTTTGAGCAGGAGAGTGAAACAATGGAGACTGTTTTAAAAAGATTCCTGCATGGGATGAATTGGTAGAGTGAGACCATGCCATAAAATGCAGGGGAGAATAATAGTAGATTTGGAAAGAGGAATCCATAGAATCTGGTGAGCAACTAGGCATGGTGGGGGAGGGAGAGAAAGAAGCAGCAGGCTGACCATGTGAGGATGAGGTCCAGTGCCAGTTGGGAGACAGAAAAGGGGACAAAGTGATACTTTGGGGGCCCCATCTCATGGACGCAGACAGAGGGTTAGTCATCTCTGCCCTTTCAGGTCATGGCACATTGCTCTCAATTTGTTTATGATGGGGTCATAAATTCACAAACAGTTAAGAAAAAGCCTTTATGATAGAAAAATATTGTTTCTATGTAAATATTAACTCCTTTTCAGGCGAGAAGCTGCCTCCATTGCGAAATGCTATCTGTAGAACTTGGACATGTCCCCCACCTATTGGCATGAATTACATATGAATTCGTGCTCGTGTTTGGAAGTCGAGATAGTGAAGTGCATGCTGTAACAAAGCTTTGAACTAACAGGCACCGGGTCTGAGACCATTTTATTCCCACTGTTGCTAACCCCGTCTTTTCTGGTGTTTCTTTCTTCATCACAGAATATCGTATCTACTTCTACGAAAATCAAGCTGATAGACATGCTTTCTGAAGCAGGACTTCCCGTTATAGAAGCCACCAGCTTTGTGTCCCCCAAGTGGGTTCCCCAGGTGAGCCCCGGCCCTCAGTAATAAATGTTTCTCAGATGAGAGAGATGTGAAGTTTTGCATTTGCCCTGGAAGTAAGTAGAAGCTGGGAACATAGGTCTCCAGATCTCTGGCTTGCTCTTGTGACTTGTAGGAGCATGGAGCAGCAGAAGACCATCACCTGGAAGGCAGGAGGCTTGGATTCCGTCTTGGCTTTGCCCCTGACTTGCTTGGGGACCTTGGGGAGGTCTTCCCCTCTCCAGGCTGAGAGTGACCTCTCAGGCCTCTTCTGGCTCTGGAAGTCTGGAATCTCTAGCCTTGTCTAGAAAAGTGGTGTCTGTGTTTGTAAAAGGGAAAGACGGATGATTGCTGTTTCACAGAAACAATCAAGTGGGAAGAAAGATCCTGTTTCAGCCGAGCATTAAGTAACACAGTCGGGCGCCTGGGTGGCTCAGTCGTTAAGCGTCTGCCTTCTGCTCAGGTCATGATCCCAGGGTCCTGGGATCGAGCCCCACATCGGGCTCCCTGCTCAGAGGGAAGCCTGCTTCTCCCTCTCCCACTCCCCCTGCTTGTGTTCCCTCTCTCGCTGGGTCTCTCTCTGTCAAAATAAAATAAAATAAAATAAAATCTTTAAGAAAAAGGAAAAAAAAGTAACAGAGAGTCTGTTCTCAGTAAATGCCTGGTAGTGTTGTTACTGCTTGTGTGAAGCTGGCGGTATTAGCTCTAGAGAGAAACTGGGGGACTTACTGGCCCCAAGGAGCCTTCAGGCCCATTCTCAGTCAAACAGTAAAAGCACTGGGGAGACATAGCTCTGCAAAGGGACTCATTCTTCAGGGGTTCTGGACAAGGGATTTCGTGATAAAAATGTTTTCTCTACCTGAGCTCTCTGCCTGACTCGGCAGTGACCTGGCAATGTCTCCTTTGGCTCCCAGATGGCTGACAATGCTGAAGTCTTGAAGGGCATCCAGAAATTTCCGGGCATCAACTACCCAGTCCTGACCCCAAATATCAAAGGCTTCCAGGCAGCGGTAAGAGACTCGCTTGATGGCGGGCTCTCCTGAAATGAGATTGATGACATTGGTCCCTGTCTTGTCACTGGGCCCTAGTCCCTATCCTGGGCTGTCTGTCTCAAGGGCTCATCTCCAGTAATGATGAGCGCTGTCAGACAGACCCAGGGCAGTTCTGGCCCTGCCACCCCCAGCTCTCTGACCTTGACCAGCTATTTAACCCCCTGAGCCTCAGATTCTGCCTATAAGGTAGGCCTGATCATAGTACCTAATGCTGGGAGGATTTCAGAGGATAGAATGCGCTTACATTACTTAGCAAGAGCCTGGGAGAAAGTAAGTGTTTAATACATATTAGCTTTTGTTGTTATTATCCATTTCCTCTTTAGAGAAAGGTGATTGTGCTCCTCACGGTGGTTGCTAGTATCTGCCATCTTTTTAGAGTGTCGGACAAGAACGTCATTGGGGATGCTGACTCTGAATTTAGGCAGGAAGCTGTTCTTAAGAGTGATGTCCAGGGGGTGCCTGGGTGGCTCAGTCGGTTAAGCGGCTGCCTTCGGCTCAGGTCATGATCCTGGAGTCCTGGGATCGAGTCCCGCGTCGGGCTCCCTGCTCAGCGAGGAGCCTGCTTCTCCCTCTGACCCTCTCCCCTCTCATGTACTCTCTCTCATTCTCACTCTCTCAAATAAATAAATAAATAAAATCTTAAAAAAAAAAAAAAAAAGAGTGATGTCCAGGGCAGTGATGTCCAGGGCAGTGCTGGGCCTTGGGGGAAGGCCAAGGGTGGTGGTGTTTCTTTAATGGAGGTGGAATTCACTGTGTTAATTTCCTTGGGCTGCCATAAGAAAATACCAAAAGCTAGGTGGCTTAAAACAACAGAAATGTATTCTCTCACAGCTCTGGAGGCGAGAAGTCTGAAATCCAGGTGGTAGTAGGGTTGGTTCCTCCTGAGGGCTGGGAGGACACAGCTCTCCTAGCTTCTGGTGAAGACTGGCAGTCCTTGGCATTCCTTGGCTTGTAGACGCCTCACTCCCATCCTGCCTCCGTCTTCGCTGGCCTTCCCCTCTGTGTGTGTCTTCACATGGCCTCCATCTTAGAAGGACGCCAGTCCTATTGGAGTCAGGACCACTGTGACCTCATTTTAACTAATTTCTTCTGCACCCACCCTATTTCCCTATAAGGACACATTCTGAGGTGCCAGGGATTAGGACTTCTACAGATGTTTTTTGGGGGGACACAGTTCAACCCATGATATCTGTGTGTTATAAAATTCACTGTAAGACAAGGGTTTTTGCCATGCTGGTGTTCCTTGAAGAGACAAAGGCTGAAAGGAATTCACCTGGCTCTTGGCAGGTTGCTGCTGGAGCCCAGGAGGTGACCGTCTTCGGAGCTGCCTCAGAGCTGTTCACCAAGAAGAACACCAATTGCTCCATCGATGAGAGCTTACAGCGGTCCGACGAAATCCTGAGGGCAGCTCGGGCCGCCGGTATCCCCGTGCGCGGGTGAGTCGCACCGCGTCGGTGCCGCCTGCCTCCTCTTCAGTACCGTTCTGGAAGGGGGCAGGCTCTGACTCAAGCCACCGTCCCCCTGCATACTTCTTATCCTGGGCGCAGACGGCCCATGCTCCACACCTTGAGATCTTTCCTCAGATAGCTGTGCTCAAGAAATCCTGGCAAGTGCTTTCTCCAGACTGGTTTTGGGGTCAGTCCCCCAGAGGAATCCAGCAGGACAGGACACTCACCAGGGTCTGTGGGGTCAGATGAATCCCAGCTCCAGCAACCCCTCTCCACACATGTCTGAGGACCCCCATCGGCCTCTGGGTCTCCAGGCACTGTCCCTGTGTCATCTGTGACCTCACAGTCCCCCAGCAAGCAGGGCTCTCCCTGCTTCCAGAAGACAGACCCGGCTCAGGAAGGCCGAAGAGTCGGCTGTGAGGTCGCACCGCTGTCCACAGCGCACCCAGTGTGCTCTTTCTGAACGTGCACATGTGATCACCTCCCTCCCTGGTTAAAACCTGTCGGTGACGCCCCGGCTCTGGGCTTCTCACCCGGCTTCCGAGACACTGCCTTTGTCCGCAGCCTCGTCCACTGCCACTCACCCCCCCCCCCCCCCGCCCTGCTTCCTCAGCTCGCTGCGTTCCAGCCCGACTGGAACTTCATTCCTTATGTCCATGCTCCCGCTCTCTCTCGCCTCTGGGTGCTTTCCATAGACTCCGAACTCTCTTGTCCTGCATCCTACTTGTCTGGGCTAGCTCCTGCTCATCCTCCAGCTTCTCCGGGAAGCTTTCTCTGGCCCCCAGCTGGTGTTCGTGCCCCTCGTTGGGCTCTCATGGCCCCCTGGACATCCTCTGACAGAGCACTTAGCTGCATGTTAGCTTCTCCCCCGCCGGACCCTGCGCCCCATGAGGGCAGAGCCCACGTGCCACAGTTCGTGGTGGGCTCCCTCCCGCGGCGCAGGGCCAGCACGCTGGGGTGCTGGGAATGCGAGGGGCCTGGGGAAGCAGGGGCCCATGGGGTCTGCCCGACTCCCAAGCCTGTGCTCGTTCCTCAGCACCTCCCTTCTCTTTGCTGAGCAGCGACTGGAGAACAAGGGGGAGAAGGAAGTTGGGAAAACACCCTGAGATCTTTGAGCCTGAATGATGTATCCAGCCAACATTTGTGATGCCTGTCACATGCCGAACAGTGTGCCAGACTCTAAGAGGTCTCAGTGGGGCCTTAGCGCCAAGAGGGCAGGTGGGAACAGAAGCCCACCAAGGTCCAAAGCCAAATTCCCCGCGGCTGGCAGGTCACCGGGTCGGCCACGTGCTGTGCGGTGCAGACGCCCTGGGCCCTCAGAGGCCCTCAGGGCCCTCCGTTCTTCTGAGGCTTGAGCACCCTCTCCACCACCTCGGGGGCTCCACGCTGCTCTGCTCTCTGCCTGGAAGGCTCTCCCAGGGGCTCTCCCGCCACCTGCCCCCCTCCTTGGCTCCCGTGTCAGAGCCTTGGAGGTCTTGCTGGGCCGCCCTGGCTTCGGTCAGCCTCCTCTTCGTCACTCCCGCCACATCCCGTTCTCCCCTCCAGAGCACATCACTCCGACGTCACCTCACCCACTCCTTCGGTTGCCCTCGTGTCGGCGCTGTCTCTAGCTGGAAATAGCCTCCACGGGGGCAGGGACCTGTCGGCCTTTTCACAGCGTGACCCAGCACCCGGCACGTCATGGGCAACTCCGTCAGTGTCTATAGAATAAAGGAGCGTCTGGATCGTTGGGCAGCTCACCGGAGCAGCCGATCCTTGGCCCGCAGGCCAGCCCAGCCCTTCTGTTCCCTGCTTGGGTTTCATCAGTCCTTGCCCCCCCCCACCGGGAGCAGGGGCCCCTGCTGCCTGTGGCAGATGTTCTGCTCTATCTCCCTGCCCCAGGGCTCAGATGCCTGCTCACTTTGCCCTCTCTGGCTTCTCCCCTCAGGCCTGGGCAGCCCCGCTTCCCTGCCCCGGCTCGCCACTGCCCCCTCCTGGCGCCACGCGGCACCCACTCCGTTCTGGCCGGCGGTATTGAATCTGCCTTTCCCCCAGGCATTTGACCTTGTCCCCCTTCAGGGATGGCTGTCAGACTTCTGCCCTGCGTCAGCCCCGCGTCAGCCCCGCCGGCCTGGGAGCCTGGGGGCGCTGACACCATCCCTCCCCTGTCCTCCCACAGGTATGTCTCCTGTGTGCTCGGATGTCCCTATGAAGGGAAGATCTCCCCGGCTAAAGTAGCTGAGGTGTGTGGGTATCGGGCCGAGGGTTTTCTGAGGGTTGTCTGCCTGGCCTGCCCCTGAGGTTCCCCTCACCACCCTTTCCTGGCGGGTCACTGATGTCACTCGTTCACGCAGCTCCCAGCACTTGCTCCCGGAGGCCCACTTCCGAGTGCGCTTGAAACCTCTGCCCCAGCCTGGAAGCCTCTGACTCAGTTTGCAGTCTGGTCAGTGGACAGGTGATAGTTGAGGGGATCTGTGGAGGGGCTCCCCAGCCAGGCTCCCCGCAGTTCCTTGCTGGGGTTGGAGAGGCCAGCACGCCCTTGGTGTCCCCCGAGCAGGAACCAAGTCCACACCGAGGAGAGCGCAGTGTGGGAACAGAGTCTCAGCAACCCGAGAGTTTATGCCACTTAGTGTCAAAGTCACCCTGCGAATTTGGTGTTATTATTGTTAGTCCGTTTCTCAAGTGAGGAAACAGACTAGATAATTTGCCACACAGGTTGCAAATGGGGACACTAGGTCTCAGTCCCCAGTCTGTTTACCTGCCACCGCCCTGCTCTTCCTGCCCACCCGGGAGCCCCAAGGAGAGCACGCTGCTGACGGTGGTGGTGCTCCTGTCCCAGCCGCCCGCCCCGCAGCCGCCCCGCCAAGTCCCACCACTGCTTCTCGGAAGGGGAGGTGGAAGCTCCGCAAAGATCAGCCCTTTGCCAGGGCCCCCCAGCCTGGGAGCAGCCGAACTGGGATGGTGACCCAATGTGTGTCACTCCAGAGCCCACTCCTTTGCTGCGTCTGTCCCCCCCCCCCCCCCCGCCGGCTGTCCTCAGTGTGCCGCCTGGGCGGTGGGGGCCTCGCCGGTCCATCTGCCTGGCAGGCCTCTGAGAGTGTCACCTGCGTCCCTGGCCCTGTCACACGCCCGCCGTCTGGCAGCGCAGTGTGGGGCAGCATCTCAAGTGGGGCACACGCTGCCCTGGCTTCTCAGTGACTTTAGGGATTTGCAGATGAGCTTCTCAAAGTTCAAACAGTTAGGTACTTCTATTAAAAATACGTAACTAGCCCCTCAGACCCATGAGATTGTAGATCTTACTGAGGGCAAAGTCACGTGAGAGGAATCCATTTTATTGATTCCAGTCGTTGGCTCTGCCCCGGTGTGTGGAGGTGGCACGTGAAGGCCTGAAGTCGGGGGCACAGGGGCAGGAAAGGGTGGGAGGAAAGCTCGGGGTTGCAGCCCAGGGTTGCTCCAGGGGCCAGCTCTGTTCCCTTACGTCTCCGCTTCCTGGTGAGTAGAGTGGGGATCGTCATTCCCACTAGAAAGTTGTAAGGAGCCGATGATCGGACAGGAACGTAGCGTTTCCGACAGGGAGATGTTCGGCACAGGCCCGGGACCCCTGCTTCTGAGGTGTTGGGCCCCTGGCTTGAGGAACCTGGTGTCCTCCAAGTGCTTGCTTGCTTGCTTCCCCAGGTCACCAAGAAGATGTACTCGATGGGCTGCTACGAGATCTCCCTGGGGGACACCATCGGTGTGGGCACCCCTGGGATCATGAAGGACATGCTGTCGGCTGTCATGCACGAGGTGCCCGTGGCTGCCCTGGCTGTCCACTGCCATGACACCTACGGCCAGGCCCTGGCCAACACCTTGATGGCCCTGCAGGTAATCGGGGCAGGTCCGAGGAGGAAGGCACGTGTGCATTCTCCAAAAGGACACGGTGGCAGGACAGCTAGGTTCCCGCCTTCTTTCAGTGAGGATTCACGGATACCTGTGTGCCAGGCCCTGGGGTGGCCACAGAGGACACAGACACGTGACCCTGGCCTGTAAGGGTGTGTGTGGGGGATAGTCAGGGGAGTTTTGTGGTAGTCCCAGTGCGTGTGACAGATCACCTGCAGGGAGGAAGCACGGGGCTGAGGAAGGCCTCCATCCCAGCTGGGGAGGTCCGAGAGGATATGCCAGAAGAGACCTGAATGAGGCCTGGAGGATGTGAGGAAGTTAAGCAGCTGGAAGAGGGAACGGGAAGCTGACTAGGCAGCCCTGCGCTATAAGGCTGAGGTGGGGTTTGGGGAGAACACACACCGGGGGGCCCAGGGAGTAGTGTGACTGCGCATGCGCGTAGGGAGCGGGCAAGGGGGGTGCTCGGAGAGGCCAGCAGAGGTCACTCCAGGGGGGTCTTACCTGCTGTTCCCCCAAGACTGAACTGAGCGTTCAGATTGGGTTTCCCTTGAGGTTTGCTCCTTGTGGACTGGCCACCCCTTAGAAAGTTCTGAGTGTCTGACCACAGGTGTGTCTGCGTCTTGTGTCTGACCTTGCTGTCGCGTTGGTTGAAGTCTGGCCTGTTGTCTTTAGGTTTGCTAAAGCAATCCTGGGCTGCCTTTGTTCTTGTGGGGTTTTTTGTTTGTTTTGGGGTCTTAAGTTATCTCCTAGAGGCTCAGGTCTCTAAGCCACATGATTCTGTAAGCTGGGTCTGTTTTCTCTGTTGTAGCTGTCCAGGTTAAGGTCTGTGGGAGGTTTGAGGGGAGAAGAGAAAGGGAAACAGTCATTAGGAGAGTGGGCGGTGCTGACCCAGGGAAATGGGATAGGCCCCCTGGGGTTAGAGGCCCAACTTGAAGTGAGAGCAGCCTTAGGCTGGGGTGGTGGGAAGTGGGTAAATGAATAGCAGTAAACAACAGGGGCCTGAAATCTCAACTGTGGGAGGTACTTCCTTTAGGTTTGTGGCCAGGAAGCGCCTGGGGAGACCTTTCAGGGTGAGGAGTTGAGTGTGAAAGGAACGGGGGAAGATACCCCTGGCAAAGAAACTGTCCACAAAAAAGATTCACACTGTTCCCAGGAACTAAAAAGAGAAACATTGACAGAATCCTTAGCCAAAGGAAAGAGTAACTCTCAGTGGAATTTCAGGCAGCAGTTGATTGGGAGGTTTGCAAAGACCTCCTGGCTTTGTAGGCTCTGGTCCCCACAGTGACACCCATGTTTCCCCATCCTTGTGTTTCCAGATGGGAGTGAGTGTCGTGGACTCTTCTGTGGCAGGACTTGGAGGCTGTCCCTATGCACAGGGGGCATCCGGAAACTTGGCCACTGAGGACCTTGTCTACATGCTGTCTGGCTTGGGCATTCACACGGTAAGCGCACCTGCCCCCTGCTGGCGACAGCCCTGAACTGACTAGAACCCTCCTTGAAGCCTGAGGACAGAAGCTGATGGTTTTGTTTAGGGGTTTTTTGGTGAAAGGGAGGACAGTTAAGAGGTAGCAGAGGAGGCACCAAGGAGTAGGGAAAGGGCCACATCCATGACCTGAGCCAGTTCCCTCTGGACCTGTACTGCTCCCTGTAAAATGAGGGCAGGAGAAGGAGACAGCCATCCCCAGGGCTCTGTTAGTGAGGACCCTCAGTGGTGGCTTGGAAGCAGTATCTCGTCTGAGCTTTGGGACCAGATGGATCTTGGTTTAAAACCTAGTCCTGCCACTCACAGGCTGTGTGACCTGACAAACGACTTCACCTCCCTGGGCCTAAGAAACGGGAATGCTGACAGCTCCCCTTTGTGGGGCTGTGATGAGGACTAGGTAGGAAAATGGAGAGTGCCCAGCCCAGAGCTGAGCACACAGTACGCATCAGTACACGTGAGCTCCTGCCACGAACAGGTTTTCAGGGTGGCCCTCTCGGGTGGTGTTTCCCTCCCGGCTCACTCTGCCTGGCAGTCTTTATTACTTCAGTCTGCACTTTTTGACTGCTGCAGGCCAGGCCCTGTGCTGGGCGCTGGAGATGTGGACTGAACGAGAATGACGAGATCCCTGCCGTGGTGGCAGCAGTAGAAACCATTCCACAGACGGAGGCATCTTATACAAGGGGAGCCCCCAGGGTAACCCCAGATGGCAGAAGGCTGCAGCCTTGCAGGCAGGTGCTGTCCTAGCACAAGAGGAACGAGAAGGTCTTCACCTTTACTCTCTTAGTATCGGTTTTCTGTCCAGTCCGATGTCTCCCTGGGTGTTGCAGGCATGTCATGACCTAGTGCATCCTCTAACTTGTTTCTCAAAGGGTGTGAACCTCCAGAAGCTCCTGGAAGCTGGGACCTTTATCTGCCAAGCCCTGAACAGAAAAACCAGCTCCAAAGTGGCTCAGGCTACCTGTAAACTGTAAGCCCCTTTGGGGGACTCAGTGGGAATAGGGGCTCACGTGAATGATTTGGGGAAAGGGCACATGGAAATGGGAATGAAATTAACAGGAGTGGGCACCTCCCTGGCAGGTCCACACATAGGTCTCCTGCAAAAGGGAGGCAAGGGACAGGAGCTGCTTGGCCTCAGGCCCTCCCTGCCGGACCCTAGTCTGAGTGAGAAGCCTGGGGGGCTGCGGGTCTCCCTGCCCTATGGACCCACCGGCCCAGGAGCTGAATGCCTGGGGTCCCCCTTGGAACCCAGTTCCCTGGTGCTCAGGCCCCATCTCTGGATGAAATCCGTCAGCTAGCTACACAGCCTGACCTGCTGTGGCTCCGGGGCCGTCGCTGACTCCACAGAGCAAAGCGGCCTGGAGTTTTTCCCCAAGCTGGCAAGGGCATTTGGAAGGGGTGACGGCTGAGCTGTCTTGGTGACCACCTGCCGCCTGCAGCGTCTTTGGAAAATGTGCCCTCTGAACATGATTTTTGAACACAGCTTATGTAATTAAAGGTTTAATGACATAAAAGCACGTGCCAGTATCGTGCAGCTGTGTGTGTATGAATGGGGGAGACTGGTGGGGAATAAAACATCTTTACAGCATGGCATTCTGAGAGGAACGTGTAGACTTGGAACTAGCCTATGCATCTCTGATCTCCTCCGTTTCCCCACCTGATTCCCGAATTTTTTTTTTTTTTAAGATCTTATTTATTTGATAGAGACACAGCGAGAGAGGGAACACAAGCAGGGGGAGCAGGAGAGGGAGAAGCAGGTCCCCAATGAGCAGAGAGCCTGATGTGGGACTGGATCCCAGGACCCTGGGATCATGACCTGAACCGAAGGCAGACGCTTAAGGACTGAGCCACCCAGGCGCCCCCTGATTCCCGAATTCTTAATGACTGCAAACCAGTGGCTTTGGGCCGGCTCAGACCTGGCCAGGACAGCCCGGTTGCTGCGGCTCCTGGCTCTGTGGGCAGGGAGTCCGCCCGTCAGTCGTCCCTGCAGGACTCCGGGCCCACGGCCCTCCGGGCTGGGCACGCACTTTGGCTCATCGCTCAGGATGCCATGACTCTGCCCCACCTTCCCTTTAAACAGGAGCACCAGAGCATTTTCTAGCCGACTCTGGTAGGCGGAGTCCGGACCGACCGACCACCCCCGGCGGTTCGCGTGGGGGCTGAGCGCAGTCAGTCGCGCGATCTCTCCCTGGGCCTCAGCTTCCCCGGCTCTCGGGGGCGGGGGGGTTGCAAACCAGACCTCCCAGAACCAGCTTCCTTCGGTCAGCGCCGCCCCCGGACTGCCTCTGCTGCTCGCCGTCGCTGATTTCCTGCGGGGCTCGGCGGGTGCCGAAAGGCTGGAGAGGCCGCGGGGAGCGCGGCACCGGGCTCGTCCGCCCCGCCCTCGGCCTGCGGCTCCCGCCGGGAGACAGCTCCCGGGCGCGCCGCTCGCCTCCCGGCTCCCAGCCCCAGCCCCGCCCCCGCCACGCCGCGCAGGCGCCTTGGTGCCACAGCGCCTTTGGTCCTCGCGGCGCCCCGTAGCGCGCTCCCCGGCGACACGTTTCCTTGGGGGCGTGGAGGGGGCGGAACCAGGTGGGACGTCGGCTCTTAAAGTGACCCGGACGCGGGGCGCGGGAGGCGGGAGGCGGCGCCGCTGGAGGCAGCGCGGGGAGCGCGGTCTGGAGCAGGTTGGCGAGGCGAATGGGTGGGGGCCTGGCGGGCTCGCGAGGGGCTGCGTGGTCTGCGGAGAGCGAGGGAGGGCTTCAGGGGTCCGGGCCGCGTCCTGGGCAGAGTCCCGCTAGGACGGGCTCCTGCAGCTCTCAGCTCCCGCCGCCTTGGCTGGGGCGGCCCGGGTTCATTCATTCCCGACCCGGAGACTCCGAGCTCGGCCCCTTCGGAGCCACGGCCCAAATCCCAGCCCGCCGCTCACCGCCTCCTCCCCTCCATTTTGCAGACTGGGAAGACCGAGGCGGCGACAGCCGACCGAGGTCACCCCGTCGGTCCGGGGCGAGGCTGGCTTCACCAGGCTTCCTGCCTCCTGGGGCCCATCCGCGACCACTTTTCGGGCTTCCGCACGGCGGGGTGAGGGTGGGGGCGGCCTCGGGGTCCGGAGCGAAGTCCAGCTGGAGGCGGTGGTGAGGGGGAAGGGTGAACTGCTTGGTGCGAGGTTAGCGGGCTGTGAGCCTGGAGATCCGGATTCTAGCCGGGCTGTCACAGCGGTGTGTCCTCAGGCAAATTACTTAATCTCTCTGACCTTAGTATCGTTCTCGGTAAAGTGCCAGCCATAACACTTGGCTCATCGGGATGTTGGGGGAATCCAGGAAAATAATGCAGAAGTGCCCGGTACAGAGCCTGGCACGCAGCAAGCGCTCAGCCAAGTGGGTGGGAGTGGTAAGCCGGGAGAGGGGATTGAGGCAGCCAGGAGGAAGGTGGCTGCGGGCCAGGCCGCACCGAATGAAAGACCTGAGTGTCTGGAGCCTCCTCCCCCGCCCCCCACTCTGCCCGCAGGGTTTGTTCAGGGCGGAGGTGCACACCTGGCAGTGGAGTCGGGACCAGGGCCACGTCTACACCGCCCGGCTCCGTGCCGCCTGAAGTTGGGCGGCGACCCAGCTGGCCCTGGCATGCATTGGTAGAGGCTGGGCCAGCCGGACTGACCCGGGGTGGGGTGGGGCCCACTCCAGGACGTTGGTGCTGCAGCTCCAGAGCTGGGCTCAGCCTGCCTGGCAAAGCACCCCACCCTGGGGCCATTTGGTGTGTTTCCTGCTTCCTCCCAGCTGACGGGAGCTACCCAGAGCAGGAGGTGTTAATCACTGGCCAGTTTACACCCAGTGATAGCAGAGGGATTGGAAAGGCCTGAATTTGAGCAGACAGAACCTCTTCCTGGGCTCTTGGGAGTCCCGGGGCTGCTGCCCTGTTTCCTTCTGGCCAGGACTGCTTAGTCCCCAGACACCTGGGAGGTTTTAGGTTTCCTCTTCAGTCCCAGGTAAATTGGGACTAGAGATTGTGGTGCCTGCACATCAGTCTCCCCACCGGTGCGGTGTGGCAGGGCCTTTCAAGTCCCCTCGTTTAACTCTCACACTACCACATGACGTTTGTACAATTACAAGCTCCAGTACAATTACAAGCTCCAACTTACTGGATGGAAAGTGAGGCCAGGAGAGGAGAAGTGATCTCCAAGGCCTATGGCCACAAAGAGGTGGTCTCCAGACGTGCAGCGGGGCTGATTCCAGGGCCACCCTGTTCACTAGGACACGGTACTGCCTCCGACGTGAGCCGGAGGCCCTGAGCGGCCACTCTCAGCCCCCTCTGACGCCCTGTGTTCTGGGCCAGGTACAATGGCAGAGAAGGTGCTGGTGACCGGCGGGGCTGGCTACATCGGCAGTCACACGGTGCTGGAGCTGCTGGAGGCCGGCTATCTGCCCGTGGTCGTGGACAACTTCCACAATGCCGTCCGTGGTGAGCATGGGGGGTGTGTGCCTGTGTGTGTGTGTCTGTCTGTCTCGTCCCTTGGGAGCCCAGGACCCATGTCCTCTTTTGATGGGCTCCCTGTGCTCAACCAGGAAGGGGCTCCATGCCCGAGAGCCTGCAGCGGGTTCAGGAGCTGACAGGCCGCTCTGTGGAGTTTGAGGAGATGGACATCTTGGACCAGGCAGCCCTGCAGCGTCTCTTTAAGAAGGTAGGTGCTAGGGGCGCCTGGGTGGCTCAGTCGTTAAGCGTCTGCCTTCGGCTCAGGTCATGGTCCCAGGGTCCTGGGATCGAGCCCCACATCGGGCTCCCTGCTCGGCGGGAACCCTGCTTCTCCCTCTCTCACTCCCCCTGCTTGTGTTCCCTCTCTCGCTGTGTCTCTGTCAAATAAATAAAATCTTTAAAAAAAAAAAAAGAAGGTAGGTGCTAGGCAGGCAGGCAGGGGGCACCGCCGAGGGCCGGCCTGTACAGTGACCTCTGACCCTGGCTTCGCCCCTGCAGCACAGCTTTACGGCAGTCATCCACTTTGCGGGCCTCAAGGCCGTGGGAGAGTCCGTGCAGAAGCCTCTGGATTATTACAGAGTTAACCTGACCGGAAGCATCCAGCTGCTGGAGGTGAGCTGAGCGGCAAGGTCCCAGACACCAGGAGATCCCAGCCAGGCGGGCCGTGCCAGGCACAGTGGATGAGAGCCTGGAGGGGAGAGTCAGGCGGGGCCCAAGCTGTACCATTTTAGACACACGTCCCTCTACGTCTCCCCACCTCTCTGCCTCAGTCTCCCCATCTGTAAACAGGAGTGCCCAAACCTCAGCCCCTCTCACCTGTGAAGGAGGAAGGGGGTGAGAATACGTGGGAGGCAGAGGCCACTGACGCCTCCCCTCCGTGGCCAGATCATGAGGGCCCACGGGGTGAAGAACCTAGTGTTCAGCAGCTCAGCCACCGTGTACGGGAACCCACAATACCTGCCCCTGGATGAGGCCCACCCCACAGGTGGCTGTACCAACCCCTACGGCAAGTCCAAGTTCTTCATCGAGGAAATGATCCGGGACCTGTGCCAGGCAGACAAGGTGAGGGCCCCCCTTGACGCAGCCCGCAAGGCCTCCCATGAACCTGAGGGTGGGATCCCGAGCACCACCCATCCAGGAGGAAGCGAGGACTCTGGAAGCGGCAGTGACTTGCCCCACGTCACAGCACTGGGTGGGTGGACTTTCCAGGGATAGAGCGATCAGGCGTGGCTGGGGGGCGGGGGTGCGGGTAAAGAGCTCTGGATTCCGCCCGGGCACAGCCCGCACCCTCACCCCACTCCCCTGACCCGTGTCCCGCAGGCCTGGAACGCGGTGCTGCTGCGGTACTTCAACCCCATAGGCGCCCACGCCTCGGGCTGCATCGGCGAGGATCCCCAGGGCATCCCCAACAACCTCATGCCCTACGTCTCCCAGGTAAGGGAGAAGGGGAAGGTCAGGGTACAGCTGGTGCCAAGGGCCTGGGAAGAGCTGACCTGACCTCCACCCCAGGTGGCGATCGGGCGACGGGAGGTACTCAGTGTCTTCGGCAACGACTATGACACGGAGGATGGCACAGGTGAGCCCAGGACCAGGAGGATCCAGGAGCCAGGGGGAGAGTGAGGTCCCACAGGCACGGTCCTGAACACCCCCCACACCCAACCACCTCCCCAGGTGTCCGGGATTATATCCACGTCGTGGATCTGGCCAAGGGCCACATCGCAGCCTTGAGGAAGCTGAAGGAGCAGTGTGGCTGTCGGGTAGGGAGAGAAGGGAGAAGCGAGGCTGGCGAGGGAGACGGGGCTCCAGAGGGGGTAGTTAGTCCAACCCGCCCCACCACCTGCTCTCCTCTCGTGGACAGATCTACAACCTGGGCACGGGCACGGGTTACTCGGTGCTGCAGATGGTCCGGGCCATGGAGAAGGCTTCTGGGCAGAAGGTAGGCCGGCTGCAGCCCAGCCCCGCGTCGACCCCCTGCCCCGACTTCCGAGGCGGCCTGGGCCCCTCCCACTAGCCTCCCTGACGGGCCGGCACTGCCCGGCTGCTCCGCCCGCCTTAGTGCTGGCTGCCTGCAGCTGCGTTTCTGAGCCCGGTCGGCAGCCGGGTGGGCGAGGCCAGGGCCAGCTCAGCTAAGCTCCGGCTGCTTCGTCTCTCGCAGATCCCGTACAAGGTGGTGGCACGGCGGGAAGGCGACGTGGCGGCCTGTTACGCCAACCCCAGCCTGGCCCTCAAGGAGCTGGGCTGGACAGCGGCCTTAGGGCTGGACAGGATGTGTGAGTTTGCGCCCCCACCCCTGACCCTGGGTGCTGGCTTGATCCCTGGGACGGGGTCTGGGCACGCCCACCCGGGGCTGCCCGAGATGGTGGCGGCCCCGCATTCCGATGTGGACCCTCGCTCCACCCCTCCCCCCATCGCAGGTGAAGATCTGTGGCGCTGGCAGAAGCAGAATCCTGCGGGCTTCGGTGTGCAGGCCTGAGACCCTCCCCTACCACACACCAGAAAAGGAAAGAGAAGCTGGCTGCTCTCTCCAGCCTCTGGGGGGAACCCAGGGGCCTCAGCCTCCCCTACCTCAAACCCAAGCTGGGCCTTCTCAGCCCACCAGGCATGAAGCCAAGGGCTCCCCTGACCAGGAGTTGGGGGTATCCCTAACTCTTCTCTGCAACAGCGTCCAGGAAGCCATCAGGACCACCAGAAGTGAAGGGGGGAGCAAGGGTCCCGAGACAGGCACTAATTTATACTGCTCTGAAGCGTTTTACGAAGTATTTAAAATAAAAGTTTTCTAACACTGGGGCAGATTCTTGCACGCGATCACTCTACCCCTTGGATAGAATCATCCAGCCTGAGAGTTGAAGCAATTTAATTTTATCGGAATCCAGGACACAACAAGAAAAACACCCAAAACCACATGGAGACAGAAGACAAGACACAACTCCTCCCCCACCTCTCCCCTGGCCCTAGAGTGGGGACAACGTGGGGGTGGGACAGCTGGGGGAGACCTTGAGCCTCAGTCCAGCCCTGCAGGCTCCAGGCCTGCAGGGGAGCAGGGTAAGAGGGAGGCAGGGCCCAGCCCCCACGTTGGGGAGGCTAAGGGAAGGCCCCCTTCGAAGGACTCTGCCCCCCTCACCAACACCCCTGCCCAGGGGCAGGTAGCCCACAGCAGCACGGGGGCCCAGGGCCACGGACACATTCATGATTGAGAAGCAGCTGGAGGGAAGGAGGAGAGACCCACGATTATCTGGGCAGAATCACTTGGGGGTGGAGTGGTAGGTGGGGCCAAACCCTGAGGTCACAGGAGGGGGCCCAAAGCGGGGCTAGTGAGTGAGGTCCTGAGTGAGTGGGTCAGCGGCTGGGCCCCTTTCTCCCGCTGCCTACAGCCCGTCCAATACTGCTGCCAGGGGGGCCGCCTCCAGGGCCACGGGGGAAGTGGGCGGCCTGCCCCTGCTGCAGACAGCCAGGCCTCGGCCTGCCTGCCCCAGAGGCCTATGGGAAGAGGGCAGGTCAGGGATGGTGGGGACAGGGGCTCGACCGGCTCAGATCCAAGATGGTGCCGCACGTGCTGGACCCCCACGAGCTGGGGGACTGCGCTGGGGGCCGTTGCCTCCGGTCAGACAGGAGGCAGCAGCTTCTCAAGGAACTCCTTCACAGCTGCCATCTCCTGGGGGTGAGGAGGGATTGTGAGAGGCTCCAAGTTGGAGGGAGGAGGGAGGAGGGAGAGGGCTGGGAGTAGGACGGGGCCCCTCATCACTGACCTGAGGACAGGAGCTGTGCATGACCCCTGGGTAAGTCTTGAACTGGACCCTGGCGGGTGTGACAACGGACCGGAGCTTCTCAGCCGTCAGGGCCCCAAACCGTACTGGAACCATGGGGTCCAGCTCCCCATGGCACTGAAGGATGGCCAGGTCCTTGGCACTGCCATTGGCTGCCTGTGGGCCAGAAAAGACCTCCAGGGCAAAGCCGATGCTTCGGCACAAGCCCCAAGCCACAAGGAGACTCAAACGGCAGGAGTGGGGTCGTGGAGACACTCACCTGGGGGAAGGCCCGGTGCAGAGGCAGCCAACAGCTCAATGCCACAATGCCAGCCAGAGGGTGGGGACAGGTAAGGGCCGTGTAGAGGGACAGAGCCCCACCCTAGAGGGAGGAGAGAATGAGCGTCATGAGGGCACAGCTCACCTACCAGCCCCCACCCCCTCTCCCCCCTCACCTGTGAAAAGCCTCCCAGGACGATTCGATTGGCAGGGATCCCGTTCTTCATCTCGTGCTCAATCAAGGCCTTGACTGGGGGGAGGGGACATGACTGGGTAGGGGAAAAGCTGCTGGGGGGCCCAGGGAAGGGAGCCAGGTACTGCCCAACGCTTTCGCTGGCGGCGGGGGATGGAGGGGGAGGAAGGCAGATGCTGAGGAGGGGCTGGGGCCTTACTGTTCTCCGCTGCCTTCTTGATGCCAGCCTCGTCCTCTGGGGCATCTGGACTCAGCCCCATCAGGTCAAACCTGGGGGAGGAGAGGTGTTGGCTCCTGGAAGACTCTGGCCAGGCCCCTGCAGCTCTCTCAGCTCCCATCCTTCCCCCACGCCCCCCCCCCCCCCCCGCCAACTCACCAGGAGGGCATCACCATCTTCATGTTGAGTGTCACAGGGATCCGGGGTCTAGGGAGGGGCAGCGAGAAGGGCCATCATGCGCAGAAGGGATGAGGAAGCCACAGCAGAGAGCCAGGAGGGGGCAGAGTAGCCCCTGGGGGGCCCCTCCCAGCAGGCAAGGCCTGTGTTTAAGGTGTTGCCAGGCAACCTGCCACGTGGGGCTGGAGGCTGTGGTTGGGGCACCAGCAGAGAAGCAGAGCCCGACACTCGGTGTGACGGGGTTCCAGCTTAGTGGGTGAGTACTTGGGGGAAGGGGCACAGGATCTCCTGGTTCTAGGGGATCCCTGGTCTAGGAGGGCCTAGGGCTGGGGGCTGGGGCTGCGAGCTCCACCAGAGTGAAGGCTGAAAATGGCACCTCCAACTGCCCTGGGCTCAGGCCGCAGGATGCAGCTGACAGGAGAGAACAGGCCCGAGACCACAGGACCACCCCCCAGCGGATCCCCAACCTCAGCCCCTCCCTTGCTGGGGTGACACTCACGCATGGGGACAGATGTACTTGACGTGAGGGAGCCGGATGGTGGAGAGGGCGTCAGCCCAGCTGTGCCTATAGGAAGGAAGGGAAAACCAGCACCCATGTGGGGAAGAGGAGAGGGAGGGCGCAAGCCCCCTAATCCTGCCCCCGGGCCCTTCCCCACCTTCCCAAGGAAGTACCTCCTCCCTCTCCAACTCACTCACCCTGTGTCTCCAAGTCCATGTAAAAAAATAACCTGAAAAAGGGTCAGACATGGGGACGTGGGAAGAGGGCAGTCACCACCACCCTGCTCTCATTCCTCCTCAGTCCTCCAACTTTGGGCCATCCCCCTGCGCCCCCAAGGACCTGGGGGGGGGGGAACCGTTGCAGCAGCCAAACAGGCTATTAACCCGTTGCCGCCTGGCTTCAGGTTGCTCCCTTCTCAACTGTGCCACCTCCATTCTCCCCCACACCCCTTCCAGCCAGTTTCCCCAGCTGGGCCAGGGGCTGGGCCGGGGGCTGCTGAGGGCAGGGGAGGACCCTTACCGCGGCCGTTTCCCGCTCAGCTCCAGACACAGTGGCAGCATCGGTGAGCAGGGGCACAGACATGGTGTTACCACACATACACTGCAGGCTCCACGGCTGGGGCCTGTGCAAATTCGGGGGAGTGGTCACGAGCAAGACCAGGCAGGGGAGAGACTCCTGACACAGGAGAAGAGCCTCAAACCGAGGGCCCTCTCAGAATGTCAGCGCCCCATAACACCCTGGTTCTGTCCTGGGCACCAAGAAAAGGCAGGCAAGAAGTCTCGGGCCAGAGCAGGGAGGAAGTTTGCCTCCATTCCAGGGCTGAAAAGCAGAGGAAGCCACCCTAGTGTCCCTGGTTCCGGCCTGAGCTTGCTGGAGACCCAGAAGGGCAGAGAGAAGGCTTAGGGGCTGTGGGGGAGGGGAGCCAGGGCATCCCCTGCTGTCGTCCCCCCGCTAACTGCCTCCTCCCTGCTCTCCAATCATCATGCCTCTAATAGAGCCCCGGGTTCCCTCCTCCCCAACTCCCAGCCCTACTGGGAAATGAAGGGGAGAAAAATGCCAGAAAGATATGCTTTTAGCCCCTACCCCCAACCCCCCCACATGCACATTTTCTCCAACCCCCACCCCGCCTTCACAAGCAGTTTCTGGCTCAGCCATTCCCAGAGCCCCCAGGGGCTGCCCATGTCCCCAGAAGGCACACAGACTGCGGCCCACTACCCACCCTGTAACTGGCGCCCCACGCCCCACTGAATGGTGCTCCCTGCTGCCGCTAGCGCCCACCGAATCCAACCAGGTCCCCCAGTTTGACCATGCTCTGGGACTCCCGAACACACAAAAGAATGTGAGGCTGGTTGGCTCCTCCCCATCCTTCGCATCCTCCCAAGTCCCCAGAAGCTACCTGCCCCTAAGCGCCTACCCTTCAGAGTGGTGCCCACCCCCCAGCACCCTCCCCACCTGCTTCAACCTTCCATCTCTGACCCTGAGTGCACCACTCCACGTGGGATCCCTCGCCTCTGACCTCGGGGTCCCTCTTCCCACACGGGGATGCATCTTCCGCCCTAAGCTGGGATTCCCTTCCTTCCTGGCTGGGAGACTTCCACCTCTCACCCCAGGATCTCCCTCTCAAAGTGATGCCTCCCCCCGCCCCCCCGACAAGGGAAGGAAGCTCCTCAGAGTAACTACTTCCACCCTAACCCAGGGTCTCCCACTCTCCACACTAGGAACGTCTGTCCTGACCAAGGGTCGCCCCCTCCCTACTGTGACATTTTCTACCCTGAGCCAGGACCCTCTCTCCCGCCCACAAAGGGGCGTTCTACTTTTGACCCCGGGGAGCCCCAGCCCCACCATGGGATCTTCCACTTCCGACCCTAAGTCCCTCCAATCACAGCCGGACGCCTTCTTGCCCCACTCTACCCCCAAAGTCCCCAAGACCGGCCAGCGCCTCTTCGCCCCTGACTCCCCACCCCCATCCCTCACAACTGCGGTCCCCCCCCCACTCGCCGGGACCCCCGCGGAGGTCCGGTCTCTCCTCCCCCCGCCCCCCGCCCGTACCCTCCCTCCGCCGGCTGGCCCCGGACGAGGGTACCTCTACTCCCTGGGGGTTTCGAGACCTCTCGGGCGATTCTCCTCTTTCTCCTGCACAGACACACACTCTTCCCCCTCGGCCGCCCCCGCCGGAACTTCCGTTCGAGTCCCGGGAACCCAGCCATCGCGCTGCCGGAAGTAGCCTGGCCAGCGGTACGGAACCCGGAAGTGGGCGTCGGCGATCCGCCAGATAGGAGCTGCCATGTTGGATACGGCGGGGCCACTCCCCGTAAGGAAGCCACGGAGTCACCTGCAGAATCTAGACAGCGCGTCGGTAATTCCCGCCTGCTACCACCACCCATGCGCCTCCTAAAGGGAAGCTATCCGGAGGGAGAGGCACCCCTCACACTAGCATAGTTTCGTATGGATCATACACTGGCTGGATGGCCTCATACACTGAAGACATCCTTAGAGCCCATCCAGTCCTCCAGTCTTAGTCTAAAGATGAGGAAACGGACGCTCAGGGAGGGGAAGGAAACAGCAATCTCAGGATGACACTGTAATGCTGCCTGTCTGCACCTGCTTCCTGAGCCATGTAACGCGGTGATAAATACCACCCTGCCTACTTCACAGCTCTGCTGTTAGGCTCAAATGAGGTCGTGTGGATATGCTTTATACCCTGTAAAATTACTGTGTGGGGATTTAATGACTAAAAAGAACCCCGGGAAAACAACACAGGTCACAGCAGGACAGCTGGACAGGCAGTGTTGTCTTAGCTCTGCCCTCAACAAGCAATGCCACATGGACAGTGAACAGAATACCATCAATGAGCTCCAGTTTGTTAAGAACAAAAAGACCTTCGTTTTGTCCCCATTTTCCTCCTTGCTGCACTGATAAAGTGGAAACGCGTTCTGGGTCCACAGAAAGGCTGGAAGGGGAAGCAAACTGAGTTGAAGGACTATGTGGGCATCTGCAAACAGGAAATGAGTGATGCTGCTACCTACAGTAGTTTTCTTTGAACTGAAAGAAATCAGTAAACTTGGGAACTCCAAGCACTTTTCCAGGCTGAGAGGCAGTTTGTCTTAAGTGCTCAACAGGTCACAAAGATAGAGCCTAAAATACCAGGATCTGAGCAGGAAATCTCTGGGAGTCCTGAGGACTGCAACAAGCCAAAGAACCAGACTGGATGTCAGAAAGGGATGAGTGTGCCCAGACCACATAATTGCCAGCCACCGCCCCAGGAGCCCTGCTAGGTCTGCTTATAGAAGAGTAAACAATTCCTCCTGCACCCCCAATCACCTGGGACCCTGGGGCACTTCTTCAAGTTCTTGAACAAATTCTTCAGAGTGAAGCTTCAAATTCAGAAGCCCAGTCCCAGGGCCTGCCTGTGATTAGGCTTTAATTAGTGGAACTAATGAAGGGATAGTCTGCTCTAAGATTTCTAACTTTATTTTTCCTCCTACTCCAAATTTTAAAACATAGCCTTTAATCTCCAAAATGATCCAACTGAAATAAAGAGGCTGTGGCTGAGGAGTAGGACCTTTAGTGCATCAAGAATTGCGTTTGCACTCTGGTTGATTTCAGGTTACATTTTAGAAATCTTGGGGCTTAACAAAGCTTGGTGGTGGCACGCTTTCCCTTGGACAGGCTGGAGAAAGTGTGGGCCAACACTTCAGAGGAATTCTCTCAAGAGGATGAGATTCAACACTAATTCCCATTATTCACTGTTTCTATTTCTGCAAAGGAGAGAACACTGACCATCTCAAATCCCCTCATTTTAGATACTTAAATTGTCTCCAGTTGCTGTCTTGACTTACAAAATTTAAGTCCAGTCTTGGGTCCACATGTGCTGCTCACTTACTTTCCTTGCTCTCATTTCTTCTGGTGAGCTCAGGAATCTGTTCTCCCTTGTTTTGTAAATGTTCCTCCATTTTGTAAACGCTACTTCCTCTCATGAGAAATGGAACATCAGTTTGTAACCTCACCTTCCTCTTTACAAAGTGTGGGTGGGTGTAGGAGTTTTTAGTCCAATGTACCTTTCCTGAAGAAAATGATCTAGTCTTAAGTATCATTGTGGCACTATGACCTACCTAGTACAAAACAACAACAAAAAATTTCAAAGTTCCATACTAGTTCCCAGTAAAGTGAAAGTTTCATCAGTACTACCAAGAAATCAAAAGAATATACAAACATTAAGTCCGGCAAAGATTTATTAGGAAGCTTATTAGGTACGGTGAATAAAAAGCCATGAACAGAAGAACTGAGATCTCCAATTTCTGGCATTGCGCTTACGACACTAGTTAGAAGCTAATAAACATTAAGGATGTCCCAAGGGGAATCTTACCTAAGTCCCACTCTTATCCAACCAGGGTAACTCACAAACACAGAAATGATGCCCATGCTCTCCCCAGACTGCTTACCCAGGCAGTAAGAAAAAAAGACCTCCTCAAGCTATTAAGCATCATCAGGAGATTCCTGCTCTTCTAGCTATAACCATGGGACACTAGTACATGACAGACAACTCCAAGCTGGGCAACTTGACAAGAATGCTGAACGCTGACAGGAAGAAGGAGCAAGCAGGGACAAGTATTTCTAGTTGGAGACCCTCCTGATGGCTAATAGAAACACAATGCTGAGGCTTCAGAAAGTTTACTGCAGCCCAGGAAATAGTTTCCATTTAAAAAAAAAAAAGTCACACAAAAATCCTGCCACAAAGCAACAAGACACTTGGGATCCCATGGCCACATTGACTGGAAAGGCAGACATTATCCAATGACTGCCAGATGCTGCCCAGCCCAAGACTCAATTTCTAGGCCCTAGAGAACCACGATTGTCCCTCAGCACCCACACTACCCTCCCTGGTGGTGTGGTATCTTCCATAGGCCAGGTTTCTGCAGCAAGCCCCAAAGACAAAGCTTGGCAAAGGCTGTGGCACCAACTCTCTCTGGAACCCTATCTCTTTGTCTTCCCCAACAGGATGCTGTACATCTTCACCGACACAGCGCCTCTGTGGGAGCCCTGGCCAGTCTTAGGAAATGAAGTGTGTCTGTGGGGTAACCTGATGGACCCTGTGGTCTGCTGGGTTGGCTGATGCTTCATAATTGCAGATGGTCACCTCATGTCGGCGAAGCTGCAAGAAAAGTGAGAGGCTGGGTCAGCTGGCCATTTCCCAGACCACACACTGGAGTAGTCCTTATTCAGGTTCATTTCTGGAAGTCATCTCTTCCCCCTTTTGACACTTTTATCCTAGGAAGACTGCAAAGATCATTATCAATGATTCACCCCGTAACTTAAAAGATTCATTCCCCCGCTATTATGGCGCCACCACGAGAAGAGGACCTTATCTGTCTTGTTTATTATCTTATCTCTGGGTGCCTGGAACAAGAACAGTTATCAAAAATGTCAAATGAAGAAAAGAATCTCCAAGTGAAAGAAGTGAATTGTTATCAACTGTATTATTTCAACTCCCTTAAAAATACCTACAGCCTGTCAAGAGAGATGGACTGTTTATAGTAATGAAACCAAGAAAAATTATACACAGACTGGAAGTAAGTAGTATCTCACTTGCTCTTTTTTCCTTTCCTTGGAGTGCCCATATCACAGCATACAGACGTATACACACACATATGTACGTGCACGGGGGAAGGGGGGTTGGGGGGTAGTCATGCTTCCCGCCCCTTACCTCAGTCCATTCTCCTCTCAGACCAATATACAAGACCTTTGTGGTATCAGCTCCGAAGTTTTTTGAAATATGGATTGAGAGATGATAGACGTTTGAAAAACGAGAAATTCTAGAGAATGAAAGGAATGGGGAGAGAAAACACAGGTTAGAGTTCAATGACTATCTCACCACCAGGACAAAAACAATTCTAGCTCCAACTTGTGGTAAAACCCAGGTAAATGTCAGAGAACACTCTGGCTCTTCTGTATCACTCTTCTCTTTTGCACAAGAATTGATTCAGTGGAAACTGCCTGAGCATCTACCAGGTCCTGCTCCAGGCAATAGGAATAGAAAAATGAGTCAACACTGCCCTGCCCTCAAGGAGCAAGAATGAGAAATGCTATATGACCAAGCAGGGATTCTAACGCAAGTTCGGTGTTGATCTCACCAACCTTACCATTAGGAAAAAGAACCAGTGAAGACATAAGGTGGTCTTGGGTAACGTGGCCTATTGTAAGCCCACTACGCAAAGAGGAATTCTGAAAACATCTTTCCTAAGACCATCCTAGGAGATCAATCAGATGTCAACTGCTTACAAGTTTAACAAGTCTATGGCTTGCACTGCATCTCTGCCCAAAATTGACCAAGCCAAGGGTCAAGTTTCCTCCACTGTTTTAACTCGTTTCTCATGCTAAGAAAGCAGGAAATGGGCCAAAATTAAATTGCAAGCTCAGTAAGTGCTAATGCATATATGTTCACTGCAAATGAACACCTGCTGTTCCTCAGAAGCCAGAGAGTGGAGACAGGCCAAGTGCTTACTTTGTAGCATACTCTAATTCTCCCGTAAGATCCCGATTCAGACTAAAGGTCTGATCTGGCTCCCTGTCTGTATCATCAAAGGACATCTGTGGAATGTTTTTGTACCTGAGAAAGGAAAGGGAAGAAAAATCAAGAAATGTGCATTATCACGTTGTGCATATTTTTCAAAACTTCTTATTGACTCAACTGCCTTCCATTTTATTAAAAGGAGATCAAATTTTAGGAATGGCATTTTAATGGCATTTATACACAAATATCTTTAAACCAACAAGGGCTGAGAACTGCAACATAAGCCAGTGGCATCTTTGAGTGGGTTAAGATCACATGAGAAGCAATACACAAAGAGGAGGCTCAAATCAGGTCACGTGCAGCAAATGCATGGAGAGAATCAGCAACTCAGCACATTCAGACCAAGCTGAGGAGGTTAAATAAACCAGCTTACTCATGGGAGAAAAAATACGTTTGGCAGAAACCTATTAAACAGAGTTAAGAGATAAGAGCAGGTAACTTAACGCTCAAGCAATTTTTGTGTTCAAAATTAGCCTGTATATTGAGTTCTCTTCAGTTTTTTTAAAAAAATAAAGAAATACAATTTGGGGGTTTCCATTTTGAAGAGAGCATAAAGCGCTGCCAACTCACAACGAGCTTTGGAAAGTCAAATAAAACTGCTAATGAAGAAAAAGGTTTTCAAAGAAATATCTAAGAAACAGCTGTCTCCTCTGTAACTCAAAGATTCTCAAGCCCTAAGCCACACCCCCACCATCTCTAGAGTGTTTTATTAACACACCCACACAGGAGGGGCCTAGACATTAGGGGCAGCAAAATGCATGTAATTTAAGAAAGCAAATGTTTGCTTCAAAGTGTTTCTAAGAATGATGCACAGAATAATAACAGTGAATATTTATGAGTAGCATTATGAGAGGCAGTGTAGCACTGTAGTTAAAAGCAGTGTCTCTGGAGCCAGACTTCTAGGTTTAAAGCATGGCTCTGTCACTTACCAGCTGTGTAATTTTGGGCAAGTGGTTTAACCTCTCTGTATCTGTTTCCTCATTTATAAAGTGGGGATAGTGATAGTACATATCCCATACAATGATGGGATTAAACTGAATCAATTCTAAGATACATATACTTTAAAATTTTACCATGGAAAATTTCAAATATATACAGAAGCAGAGAAAAATACAATGAATCTCCATTTATTTATCACTCAGCTTCAACAATCAACATTATGCCTATTTCCTACCACCCCCATTTTGTTTGTGCTTGATATTTTAAAGCAATCCCAAACATTTCATTTCACTCATACTTTAGTATGTATTTCTAAAATGTAAAGACTTCTTAAAACACCACTCTTAAAAGGATATCATTTTACAAAAACTGACAATTTAACAATTCCTTAAAATCATCTAACACATAGTCTGTGTTTAAATTTCATTAAGTACCAATTTAACTTTTCTAGATGTGTCAGTGGCATGTCACAGTTGAATAAGCAAAATTTTTTTACTTAATGGCATAGATCTAATAAAGTATAACGTATGTAAAGCGCTTAGAACCAAGGGCTATGTATTTGTACCTGCCCTACCAAATTTGGGCATTTATTATGTTCCAGACTTATTCTAAGCTCTTCACATGTTATGTATCATTCAATTCTCTCCACCATCTTATGAGGTTCATACTATTACTACTGTCATTTTACATACGAGAGCACTGAGATAAAGAGATGTCCCAAAGTCATTCACCTAACCAGCGGTACAGCCAGAATTTGAACCCAAGCAGTTTATTCCAGAGCCCACTCTTAAACACAATGCAACACAGATTTCTAGTTTTCTCAAGCCAATCCATCTCCCCAGTAAACAAGTAAACATATGGTTTCCTTAACATGATTAAATATGTGGGTTTGCTTTCAAATTCATGTTTCCAACTTTCAAAAATAGTATCAATTTCTTAAATCTCTCAAATTGACCAATTTTTCAGGAAAAAATTTTTTTTTTTTTAAGATTTTTTTTATTTATTTATTTAACAGAGAGATAGCGAGAGCAGGAACACAAGCAGGGGGAGTGGGAGAGGGAGAAGCAGGCTTCCTGCCGAGCAGGGAGCCCGATGTGGGACTCGATCCCAGGACCCTGGGATCATGACCTGAGCCGAAGGCAGACGCTTAACGACTGAGCCACCCAGGCACCCAGGAAAAAATTTTTTTAAACATAAAGTTCTTCTGGTATTTTTTTCTCCAGCACTCAAAAAAGTTTTCCCCTTCTTTTAGGAAGGCTATGCTGGACTAAGGCAAGCTGTCAAAAATGGAGTATTAACCCTGCTAGCAACAGATCCAGTGTTGCAAGAGGTATACAGAACTCTGCCAACTAAAGGGCATTCACACTCAGTAATTCCATGTCAACAAAACACACGCAAAGATTTTAACTGTGTGAAGTAACAAAGGTAAATTTGGAAACTAACCCCAAAAGTAGAAACCATCATTTGAGATCTGCAGTTGGGTTACTAAGAAAACTGCAAAGTCATCGACAATTGGCATCTATAGGATGCTCTCTGGATGAATGGTGCCAAAGCAAGTACTTTGAAAAGACACAAGCTGTTGGCCCTAAAGATGCTTAATCTAAAAAAGTCGTTAATTCAGGAAGAGATAAGTGTATTCTGATGAGGAACAAAACCAAGATTTTTCAGGGGGGGAGGGAATATTTAACCCAGTAAAAAGAAAAAAGTGTGTCATTCTGGAATAAAGTGCTACCACAGAAAAGAGAACTAGCTTCTTGAGAGCCTCAGCCCTCGCGCCACTTACAGTCTCATCTCAGAGGGGTGTGAGTCATCATCCTCTCCCATTATAATGATGCCTTTGAGTTTGACATTGCCTGTAAATCTGCCAGAATGCAAAAGAAGTTGTCAACTTGGGTATGAACTTTTGCGTAGCTGTGTGACCCTGGACAAGACCCTTCCCCTTTCTGGGCTTCAGTTTACTCATGTGTCAGACTTGTACCAGAACGTTTCTAAGATCCTGTCTGCCTCTGGCATTCTGCAGTTCTAAGAAATTTACCTTGACTCCTCAGTTATCTTTCAACAGATACATCTTTATGCTTTCCTCCTCAAAACCACCACACTGTAATTTCCCCCATTTCTAGAAACAGATGTGTGCCCTTGACACACCAATGAATGAATCCTGAGAAGACAACTGGGTACAGCCTATCTAGCCTGAGGCAAACACCAAGGAGATACTTACGGAATATTAAACAGAAGCTCTTCATCTGCATCACTTTCAACAAACTGGAGGGGATGGGGAATGGGGAGGAGAAAGCAACAAATATTTGCTGAGAGCCTACAATTTCAGGCATCTTCCAACCCTGTTCTATGACCGGAGTGCAAGGCAAATAGTCAACCTCCCTCGGTTTTCCAGCACTTACTAACTTGATGCTAATAAGTTAATAGTCCTTAAATGGGGAGCCCGTGAATGAACTTCCAGACCCAACTAGCCTCCTCAAATTGTGTGTAAAAATCCGTGCCTATGGGGTCCACAGCTTTCAAACGGCTCTGTGACCCCATGGTGGTAAATGCTCTAGAAAGGGTAACACGCTTCATCTGCCTAGCCTGTCTTTGGTCTTCATCAGGTGATTATGATCAGGCAGCCATTGGGACTAGCAGTCAAACAGCGAAAACGCCCTCATGGCCATCCTCCGCTACCCCCTGAAGCTCTGGAAAAGAATATTGGCGTGTAAAGCCAAACCACCCCTTCCCCTCTCTGGGCCTCAGTTCCTCTATCTGCAAAATGGGGAGACTCGACCCTGTTTTCTTCCCAGGGGGAGGGCAGGTGATGGGCACGGGAAAGCCCTTGGCAAGCGGGCTGTCGTTATTTTTAACAGCAGGACTGAGGCCGACAGGGCACACAGGAGGCCTGAGGCCCCGCGCGGGTCCCCGCCTCGCCCTCCCGCCCCAGGCCCCGGAAGGCCCACCTTGGAGCGGTCGGTCCGCTCCTCCCACGGCTTGAAGACGCCGCGGCCGCTGCCCTCACGACTCTCGTTGAGGCACTGCAGCCGCTCCAGGTCGATGCGCAGGTAGAGGCCGTAGGCCAGGCCGCGCTGTTCGGGCGGCTCCTCCCGCTCGGCGGCGCAGCGACAGCCGCCCCCGCCGTGGCTGTGGCCGTGCGACATGGCGACACCGCCCCCCGCGCGTCCCCTCGGCCCTGCCGCCGCCGCCGCCCGCGCCGCGCTCGCCCTGCTTCGCTCCGGCCGCCAAGCGCGCCGCCGCCGCCGCCGCGTCGTAAAAGGCGCCCCTGAGTGGCGCATGCGCCCGGGGAGAAAGGGGGCGGGGCTCGGAAAGGGTTTGACGCTTGACAAGCGCTTGCAGGTGCCAGGGAGTCAGTCCTGGAGTCGATGCTATCGCGCTCCCCGCTACTGAGGTCTGGAAACTGAAGCGCAGAGAGATTAGGCAGGCGTTCCGAGTAAATGATGGGGCTGGGATTCGAATCCTCCTCCTCATTAAGCTAAAGTCTATGCTCTTTTGCCACCAGCGTTTTTTGGGAGTTGGTCGAGGAAAGCGTGCGCAGTGATAAGGCCCTGAAGGGTTGGGAGCACGTTATCGCTGCTTCACATGTGCAACTGCAGGCATTTAGAGCTCACAAACTCACTTTCATAACCACTCTCTTCATAGTGCGCTTAGCGGTCGAGCGCAGGCTTCACGGACGACCGGACCTGGAGACAAGTCCTGGGTCTGCCACTAACACTGTGACACTCTGAATAAGTCATTTTCCCCACCCCGAGACTTCGTTTTCTCGTCTGTAAAGTAGGAATGATAATACATTTCATAGGATCACAGTGAGTATTACATGAAATAATGAACTTAGAGAACTCAGCACAGTGGCTGACACATGGTAAAAGTTCAATAGCTGAGTCACGTCTTGGTTCAAATCTAAGCACCGCAGACTTCCTAGCTATGTGGCCTTGGGCAAGTGACTTACCCTCTCTGAGTCTCAGTTTACCACCTGTAAAGTGCAAGGATTGGAGTAGATGATCTTTTAAATCCCCTTGCCATGGGACATGTCAGAGCAGTTTTTTCAAATGGCTGGTTGTGACCCATTAATGGGTCTTAAAACCCATTTAGAGGATTGTGACTAGCATTAAAAGATAAAATAGTATATAATTTAAAAATTCAGAATGTATCACACTTTTAAGTCTCAATTTATAGAACTTTTGTTTCAGTTTCAGGTTTGTGTACTCAGGTGCAATATAAAGTGTTTTTCATATCTTGGGTTGAAGTCAAAAGAATTGGAAGCCAATGTTTAGAGTTGAAATGATTTTGTTTTTGTTTTTTTAAGATTTTATTTATTTAGGGCGCCTGGGTGGCTCAGATGGTTAAGCGTCTGCCTTCGACTCAGGTCATGATCCCACAGTCCTGGGATCGAGCCCCACATCGGGCTCCTGGCTCAGTGGGGAGCCTGCTTCTCCCTCTCCCTCTGCTTCTCTCCCTGCTCGTGCTCTCTCTCTCTCTATCTCTGTGTCTCAAATGAATAAATAAAATCTTACCAAAAAAAAAGATTTTATTTATTTGACAGAGAGAGACACAGTGAGAGAGGGAACACAAACAGGGGGAGTAGGAGAGGGAGAAGCAGGCTTCCCGAAGAGCATGGAGCCCGATACGGGGCTCCATCCCAGGACCTTGGGATCACGACCTGAGCCAAAGGCAGACACTTAATGACTGAGCCACCCAGGCACCCCTAGAGTTGAAATGATTTTGGATTCAGAGTAGAATGTGTTCTTAACTGCTGGTGGGGCAGGGGAAAGACAGAGGATGTAGAGAGTGTTATGGGATACTCTGGATATCCCTTGCCCTTCATGTCTGGCTCTGGAGTGTCCAGACAAGACTGGGGGCTGGTGAAATACAACCCAGAATATCCATCTGGTTAAGTTCCACTCTAAAAATATTTTGAGGGGCGCCTGGGTGGCTCAGTCGTTAAGCGTCTGCCTTCGGCTCAGGTCATGATCCCAGGGTCCTGGGATCGAGCCCCACATCGGGCTCCCTGCTCAGCGGAAAGCCTGCTTTTCCCTTTCCCACTCCCCCTGCTTGTGTTCCTGCTCTCACTATCTCTCTCTCTGTCAAATAAATAAATAAATAATCTTTTTAAAAAAATAAATAAAAATAAAAATATTTTGATGTCTGGGGTGCCTGGCTGGCTCAATCAGTAGAGCATGTGATTCTTAATCTCAGGGTTGTGAGTTCAAGCCTCACATTGGGCGTGGAGCCTACTTAAAATATTTTTTTTTAAAGATTTTATTTATTTATTTGAGACAGAGAGAATGAGAGACAGAGAGCATGAGAGGGAGGAGGGTCAGAGGGAGAAGCAGACTCCCTGCCGAGCAGGGAGCCCGATACGGGACTCGATCCCGGGACTCCAGGATCATGACCTGAGCCGAAGACAGTCGCTTAACCAACTGAGCCACCCAGGCGCCCCTACTTAAAATATTTTGATGTCCTAGTTCAATTCTTTGTGAAATAGGCGAGCTTGGTTCTGATTCAGAACAGCACAATGTCACGAATTATTTCTACTTTGCAATCACGGTTTCAGGCCAGGAGCATGGCACATAGTAAACGCTTGGCAAATATTTGTTTAATTGAATGATACACTTAGAAGCCTTTCTTTGGGAAGACGATGTCCCACTGCAGGACTAACACAGGCCTTACCCAAGACAACTACTCACTTTTGGCTTCTTTCCTGTCATTCTCATCATTGTCATCCTTTACTGATTTATTGAGCACTAGGTTCCAGGCATTATACTCGTAATTCTGTAAACTACCTGGGCACTTCTTTTCTGGGCCAGTTTGGCTTGGGCTGGATAATTTGGAATGGCCTCACTCACATGTCTGGTTGATGCTGGCTCTCCGCTGAGGCGGCGGGGCTATATGCCTCTAACAGGCCACCTGAGCTTAGTCACGTGGTGGCAGTTACGGATTTTTAGGAACAAGAGAAGGAAGACCCAACTGCATGAGCACTTTTAACTGTCTGCTCCTGTAATCTTTGCTAATGTGCCATCAGCCAAAACAAGTTTCATGGCCATATCCAAACTCAAGGGTGGAGGTATTGACTGCACCTTCTGATTGAGAGAACTACAAAATGCTGTGGCTCCTTTCCCCGTCCTCCCCAATATATCTGTATTAATTATCTTTTGTTGTGTAACAAATTACTCCCAAACGTAACGGCAAAACAAGTTAGTATTTATCTCAGTCTCTCTGAGCCAGGAATTTGGGAATGGTTTAGCTGGGTGGTTCTGGCTCAGTTCTCTCATGAGACTAGAGTCTTTCAAGGCTTGACTGGGGCTGGAGGATCCACTTCCAAGATGGCGCACTCACATGGCTAGCAAGTTGGTTCAGGCTGTTGACTGGAGGTTTCACTTCCTTATCATATACACCTCTCCATGGGACTGCTTGAGTGTCCTCAGGACATGGTAGCTGGCTTTCACCAAAGCAGAGAGAGCAAGGTAGAAACCACAATGTGTTTTATGCGCTAGCCTTAGAAATCACATATTATCAATTCTGGAATATCCCATGATTCCATTGGTCAGGCATATTTGAAGTGTGAAGGAACTGTGTCAGGGTACAAATAGCAGGAGACAAAACTCATTAAAGGCTGGCCACCACACTACCATACATGCTAAGTGACCATTGACAATGTCTTTATTTTTCTCATATGCTTAATTTTTTTTTAAAGATTTTATTTATTTATTTGAGAGAGAATGAGATAGAGAGAGAGAGCATGAGAGGGAGCAGGGTCAGAGGGAGAAGCAGACTCCCTGCCGAGCAAGGAGCCCGACGCAGGACTCGATCCCGGGACTCCAGGATCATGACCTGAGCCGAAGGCAGTCGCTTAACCAACTGAGCCACCCAGGCGCCCCTCTCATATGCTTAATTTAACTGGAGATAAAATTCATTTAGAATTTTGAAGATATTGCTGTTTTCTTCTAGCTTTGAGAAGTACACTGCCACTCTGATTCCTGATTCTTTGCATGGATGTCCCCCCTGCTCCCTTTCTGGAAACTTTTAAGCTTTTCTCTCGGTCCCTGGTACTCTGAAATGTGATGATGTTGTGCTTTGTTGTGGCTCTTTTGTGATTCACTGTGCTGGATACCTGATGGACCCTTTCAGTTTTGAAACCTTAGAACAGAATGTGAGCATACAGGTTAGGACATCTGCACACATGTGCACAAGGCCCCTTGCAGGGAAATGCACTTAGGAGTATAAAGAGAAGCAGGCATGGGGCTACCGTCCTGCTTTTCCACCCTCCACTACCTTCTAGTGTAGAGCTCTGAGAAGCCCAGAAATTTGGATGTGGCCTTCCAGGTCACTGTGAAGGTTTATTTTTCAAGGTAGCCCAACAGACTGTATTTTATATAACAGTTCATGAACTCCATTTATAACTTTTTTTAAAAAAAAGATTTTATTTATTTATTTGAGCGAGAGACCCAGAACATGAGCAGGGGAAGAGGGAGAGGGAGAAGCAGACTCCCCACTGACCAGGGAGCCTGATGTGGGGCTCGATCCCAGGACCCTGGGATCATGACTTGAGCCAAAGGCAGACGCTTAACCGACTGAGCCACCCAGGCGCCCCTCATTTATAACTTTCTAGGTATGCCTCAATGCGTACTTTTGCCCCAGTCCTGGAAATCTTAGGTGTGGCCTGCTGGGCAAGTTGCTTAGTTACTTTCCTCAGATTTGTCATATATAAAATGGGAATAATAAGAACACCTACTCTGTAGGGTTTTACTGTGAGGGTGATATGAGATCATGCATGGAAAATGTTTGGAACAACATCTGGTCAGTAGGAAAACAATTAAATAGTGACTTACTGTTGCTAAGAGCAAGACTTTTGACTCAACGCCCCCATCTGGTTGGTTGGGAAACTGCAATTGCTTAAAAGGGGGGCCGGGTTTGGGGGAAACCAGCAGTTGCAGAGTAATTTAGCTCTGATTTGGAAATGATGCCCTTTTGCCTCTGCTTACTGGACTTACTCTGCCTCTCCCTTCTCTTGAACTCCTATGCTGCAGGGATGACTGAGAACAAATGGAAATTCTCACTGACTTCTAGGACTCCTGAGGCAGGTAGGAAAAGTTTCCAATTTTTTTTTTCTCTCATTCCCAGGTTCATTGGCAACATTTCTGTGGTTCAAGGACTGCTAAATTTGTGTCTTCTCACCCATCTTAATTAGGCTGGGAGAAGCGAACTGTTTTTCTTTTACTTTTGGTTGCCTCTGTGTGGAAAGCTGAGAGTGTGGTAAGATAATAGCTAACAACCACATGGTGCTGATAATGTGCCAAACACTTGGCCACAAGGTCCCTAGGGCTTTACTTATATTGTGTTTTAATCTTCATAATTGCAGGGGTCCTATTATAATCCTCATTTTATAGATGATAAAACTAGAGTGCAGAGAGGCTTAGCGACTTGCCCAAGGTCACACAGCTGATGACTATTGGAACCAGGATTTAAACCCAGGCAGTGTCCATACTCTTAACCACACTGAACCTTCTCCAAATATTAATTAACATTACTGTTAATTACTGTTACAAAATAACAATATTTCTGAGTGCCAAGGTGAGACCCCAGAGCTCAGTCTCTTAACCACCATGCTAAACTTACCAGCTGGGTTACCTTGGACATTCATTTCCCTCAAAGCTTCAGTCATAACAACAATCCTTTACTAAAAGCCCATTCCATGTGGGGTACTTCCCCTTATTCATCAACATCTTGGCTAACATGTCCTGAGCACTTTCTATGTGCCAGGCACTGTCTTAAGCGCTTTATACGTTTTAACTCATTACATCATTGTATAATAGCTCTGCAGGGTTGATCTATTTTCCCCATTTTTGGAGGAAGAAACAGAGACACAGAGAGGTTAAGTGACTTGGTCAAGGGCACACAGCCAGGAAGTGTGGGATTTGAAGCTGGGTGGCCTTGCGGATTACCTGAGGGTCCAGGCTGTTGTAAATGCTTTGGGAGTCTTTGGTGCTGTTAGCAAATATTTCCAGTTCTCTGTGTCCAGGCATCTGGAGGGATTGTACTTCCTTATCCCCTTGAATTTAGGTGCAGT